>NC_140586.1:554306426-555506426 GCF_964204655.1 Triturus cristatus
AGAGACTGATAGAGGGAGGGAGACCGACAGAAGACAGACAGGGAGAGGGAGGGAGAGAGGGAGGGAGAGGGAGAGAGGGAGGGAGAGGGAGAGAGGGAGGGAGACAGAGGGAGGGAGGGAGACAGAGGGAGGGAGGGAGACAGAGGGAGGGAGGGAGGGAGACGGAGGGAGGGAGGGAGACGGAGGGAGACGGAGGGAGGGAGGGAGACGGAGGGAGAGGGAGGGAGACAGAGGGAGGGAGGGAGGGAGACAGTGGGAGGGAGGGAGACAGTGAGAGGGAGGGAGACAGTGAGAGGGAGGGAGACAGTGAGAGGGAGGGAGACAGTGAGAGGGAGGGAGACAGTGAGAGGGAGGGAGACAGCGAGAGGGAGGGAGACAGCGAGAGGGAGGGAGACAGTGAGAGGGAGATCGAGACAGAGGGAGACAGAGAGACTGATAGAGGGAGGGAGACAGAGGGAGGGAGACAGACAGGGTGGGAGAGGGTGGGAGACCGAGGGAGGGAGATAGATGGAGGGAGATAGATGGAGGGAGATAGATGGAGGGAGAGAGAGGGGGAGAGAGAGGGGGAGAGAGAGAGGGAGACAGAGGGAGGGAGACAGAGGGAAGGAGACAGGAGGAGGGAGACACGCAGAGTGAGAGGGAGAGAGACCGAGGGAGAGAGACCGAGGGAGAGAGACCGAGGGAGAGAGACCGAGGGAGAGAGACCGAGGGAGAGAGACCGAGGGAGAGAGACCGAGGGAGAGAGACCGAGGGAGAGAGACCGTGGGAGAGAGACCGAGGGAGACAGACCGAGAGAGAGAGGGAGGGAGATAGGAGGGAGACAGAGAGACTGATAGAGGGAGGGAGACAGACAGAAGACAGACAGGGAGGGGGAGAGAGAGGGAGGGAGACAGAGGGAGAGAGAGAGAGGGAGGGAGACAGAGGGAGAGAGGGGAGACAGAGGGAGGGAGGGAGACAGACAGAGGGAGGGAGATAGAGGGAGAGAGAGCGGGAGACAGAGGGAGAGAGACAGAGGGAGGGAGGGAGACAGAGGGAGGGAGGGAGACAGAGGGAGGGAGGGAGACAGAGGGAGGGAGGGAGACAGAGGGAGGGAGGGAGACGGACGGAGGGAGGGAGGGAGACGGAGGGAGGGAGGGAGGGAGGGAGACGGAGGGAGGGAGGGAGGGAGGGAGACGGAGGGAGGGAGGGAGACGGAGGGAAGGAGGGAGGGAGGGAGACGGAGGGAAGGAGGGAGACGGAGGGAAGGAGGGAGACGGAGGGAAGGAGGGAGGGAGGGAGACAGAGGGAGGGAGGGAGACAGAGGGAGGGAGGGAGACAGAGGGAGGGAGGGAGACAGAGGGAGGGAGGGAGACAGAGGGAGGGAGGGAGGGAGACAGAGGGAGGGAAGACAGAGGGAGGGAGGGAGACAGAGGGAGGGAGGGAGGGAGACAGAGGGAGGGAAGACAGAGGGAAGACAGAGGGAGACAGTGAGAGGGAGGGAGACAGTGAGAGGGAGGGAGACAGTGAGAGGGAGGGAGACGGTGAGAGGGAGGGAGACGGTGAGAGGGAGGGAGACGGTGAGAGGGAGATAGAGACAGAGGGAGACAGAGAGACTGATAGAGGGAGGGAGACGGAGGGAGACAGACAGACAAGACAGACAGGGAGAGGGAGGGAGGGGGAGGGAGACAGAGGGAGAGAGGGGAGACAGAGAAAGGGAGGGAGACAGACAGACAGAGGGAGGGAGATAGAGGGAGGGGGAGAGAGAGGGGGAGAGAGAGGGAGGGAGGGAGAGACAGAGGGAGAGAGATGGAGGAGGGCGACAGAGGGAGGGAGACACAGCGGGAGACAGAGGGAGGAGGGTGGGAGACAGAGGAAGGGAGACAGAAAGAGAGAGGGAGACAGAGAAAAAGAGAGAGGGAGACAAGCAGAGTGAGTGAGACGGAAAGAGAGAGAGAGGGAGGGAGAGAGCGATCGAGGGAGAGAGCATAGTTTTCTTTGTTGCTCTAGCCCCCCCCCCCTTGCCTCCACCCCTACCGGTGCAGCCCTCGGCCATAAACCACACTGTAAATTTGGCCCCCGAGTGAAAGTTTGTGAGTACCCATGCACCAGAGCAAAAGAAAATGGTGCTTCGCTTCTGTTCATTGAATGTCAATGGCTTGGCAACAAAAACCTCAGACCTGGAATTCCTGCAATACCTGAACACGTTTGACATATTCCTGCTGCAGTAAACATGGCTTTTAGTACCGCTGCATTTACAAGGGTTCCTATGCTTTGCTACACCAGCCACAAAGGGAGGGAAATTATGGCATTCCTCAGGAGGGCTGGCAACTTGTATATCTACAGTTACCATAACGTCAGCAGCAACAGTCAGCCCTGCAACAGAGGTTGCCACAGCAGTTAAATTCACTCTCTCTCTGCCAGCAGACCAAGATGATGTAGTGATTGTTAATACATAAATCCACCCAAAATATAAAGCAACTGACTCTGCCAAGCTAATCGGCCAACTAACAACGTATATAAGTATTGTAGTAACACCCAAACTCATTCTGTCGGGGGACTTCAGAGGGTAATGGAGCGAGCCTCCGTAACTTACCAACTCAACTCAATGTGGCTCCACTCATGGAAAGAACAACAACAAAAAACAGACGCCTTCCAAAGGACCTAGAACATCTTAACCTCGGGCCCTAAACGGAAGATTTCCCTGTGCCTGCCCCCCCCCCACCCCCCCTAAAAAAAACATGTGTCGAACCACTATTCCGCATCAACTTGCTCGATTCTGGACTACACGTTCGTCAGTCTCTCGCTGTTTCCTTTCATACTCTGCTTCAGAATGGGAGACAGGGGGGACAGTGATCATCTTCCACAAGAAATCTCCCTAGCTGTAATTGTACCTCCTTGCATTCAGCCAGCACCACTCTGGGGCTCCAGTTACACGTCAAATTGCAATAGAATTGAATTTGCGATCAAATTGCAAGAGAATTGAATTTGCGATGGAAAATATAGAGTCCCTATCAGGAACCGCAATTAATCTCATACTCTCACAACTGACAATAAAGAGTCATGTATCAAACTGGGAATGCTTTACAGCCATATTTACAGGCATTCATGCCTCAAAATCAGAACAAACCGTCCTCTGGCCCCCTAAGCAGGAAAAAAGGCTAACAAAAGCACACAGGCCCAAATAAAGGGCATCGAAAAATCCACAAACTGCTCAATGAGATTCCTGCAACATGACCCAGGGAACACAAGTCTCCTTTCTGCTTTGAGAACAAAGCTACAGAAACTGAAATGGGGCATCAATAAAATTAGGAGATCTGGGCAAAGTTCCTACACAAGATAAACCACAACAATAGCGCCCGCTTTTGGAAAATGGTAAATACAATTATGCACCTGCAGCATGGACGTACTTCTTCCCACATACAAGAGGAAACCTGGGCCCATTTTGCAAAGGATCACTTCAAACACCAAATTGCGGGTTCCTTATCAATTTCTCAAAACAGGGCCTCATTCGGAGACTGCTTGGAAGGCACTCTAACAAACCAGGGAGTTCTACAAACATCCTCCGACATAGATCAACTGCCGGAGGAGGAGATCTCAAAAAGAAGAAAAGAAGGGGCCCCGGGACGAATCGGAATCCTGCCAGCCCTGTTCTAACAGAGGGTGGCAGAGTGGGCAAGCATATTTCAACCACTATTCTCTGAAGTGAAATCACTGGGCAGAATCCCTGACACATGGAAAGGCTCCACGATCGTCCCGATCCATAAAAGCGCTGATAAGGCCTTGCCTGGTAATTACCGACTGGTAGCACTGATTGACAACGAGGCCAAATATTTAGCAAGAACTGTGTTGGAGGAACTTACAGCCTTGGCTGATGCCAACTATCTAATACCACTAAACCAGACAGGCTTCAGCAAAAAAACAAGTACAATGTCATGTGGCCCATAGGGGCATTGCCGTTTTTCACAAACTTAGCATGAGCACGTTGCAGCTTGCTTGCTGCGTTGCACGTTACTACACATCTTTATTTTTTGCAATAATTTCAAAGACTGCTTTCACATGAGAACTCATCGCTGTGCTCGCTCTCTGCATGTTCCTGGGATTTTGACTGAACATTATGTGCAAGGTCGAACAACAATGCCCCTTGTTATTTTGTTCTGGCCAGTCCTTTGCCCTCAGACAAAACATACCGATGCAGCTGTTGTTTGGATAGCGTATGTGGGTATTTAGTGGGGTGTACGAATAGGTGAGTGACACTTGGAGAGGGACCTTTCCAGAGAGAAGAGCACCCGTGGTGTAGATCTACCATCTATAGGCTAAGGTATTGGGTCTGCTGACAAAGCCCAGAGATCTTCTATTATATAATAATAATTCTTAGCAAGGGGAGGAAGGTTAGGCACTATAGTCCTTTCTCCATTTTCTTTTTATGATGACATCTTCCTTCATTGTTTATGGACTGACTGCTATGCTGACAATATATGTACTATGCATTTTCCTGCTTGTTGTGGCACGTATACTGCATGTTAGGGCACGTTAGTTAAAATAAATATTTTAAACTGTTTTGTGTCTCCGTCAGATCTTATTGTGGATGAGTACAAGAAAGTGAGCAAAAAGGTGTGTCTTGTTACCGCGATTCCTGAAAGATCTGGGAGTGTTGTGTTCTGGGGTGTCTAATCATTTGTTTCTCTGTGAGGAGTCGGAGAGCATGTGTGACACTAGCTAGTCGGTCCTGGGTTCGTGGGTACTAAGGTGGTGGGATGACTCAGTCCCTATACACCAAGGTCCCTTTCCTGAGCATAATTCTGTATTAGTGCAGAATCTCTGCAACATGGCGCCTCCAATTATTGGTTTGGTACCTATTCACAAGACCCCTGAGTAGTGCTTGTCCACAATCCCCTCACACGGTTTCTGGAGACGTCCGTGGTGAGAGGGGTTAGCCACCGATATTTAAGTTTTATAGTTTTTTCAAGCTTGAAATTTAAAAGGTTTAGTTTCTCTGTCCGACCCACACTGCGGTCACAGCCCATTTGACTCAACATGGAGTACCTAATGTGGGGGCTCCTATTATCTTTGTAGTCGAGGCGGATGCAGCTTACCACTTTGAGGTTTTTGATTCTTGGGTTACATTTCCAGCTGTAGATGGGAATGATAACTTGTTTCGTGAATATACTGCACCGCGGTTCTGACAAATTATAATCCTTATCGATTAATTGAGGTTCCGTTGACTGCCTGGGAACATACCAAATGGTTTAATTACGCACTTCTTCATCCTGTTTCTGTGGTCCGTTTAAGCCCCTATTAGTCAATGGGGCCACGTGGCCCGTTTCAGCTGGTTTTACACCACATCCAAATTATCTTAATGTTCCTTTAGCAGAGCTACGTCAATCATATACAACGTTGATTCATATACATAGAGCTGTATTTCAGTTTATGTCGCATAATATTCAAGTGGTTCCGGCCGGAGCCGCTCCTCAACCACCTGGAAATGCTGGTGGTCTTGTCATTAGTCCCGTAATGATTAATTCAGTGATGGACAAGCTTCCTCAGAACAGGGATGATTTCCCTTACTGGATTGCAGAAACATTTGAGCAACTCAAGGCTGTTTTTCCCCATACTGCACATGTTGAAAAACACAGGATCCTTACAATGAGTTTACCGAGTGGTATCATTCCCACTGTAGCTGATTGCACCACTTGGGGGACGGTGTTTGCTGCAGTGTATATACTGTGCTTTGGCACCCCCTCCATGAGCGTTCTACCAAGCATTTTTATGAAGGTTTAAGATGAAGACGGGGCTGGTCCAGCCCTGTAATTGGGGATGAGATTAGTGGGCATGTTCCCTATTGTATCGATTTGATTCTGGCCAATGTCAAAATTGAAGCAGTTAGCTTGCAAGTACGTCAAAGCCTTTTGGCAGTGGTGGATGTTGATCGGCAGCGGCAGTTAACGATCATTATTGCGGATGTATATATATATACGCAATCGTTTGGGAGTAAGAGCTTATACCCAGGTACAAAATAAACCTCCTGAGGACAAGGAGGGTAGCCCAGTCTCTCCTAAAAAGACATGGAATAAAAATCAGCGGCAGCAACAGCAGAAGCCTAGTTCTCGTTCTGGTTCACCTACACCGGACGCTTCTGAACGTAGATATGATTTGCGTGACCGCTCTAAAATAAAAACACCCGAGAGGTTTCAGATTCCTGATCCTCGTTCTCCTCGTTCCTTTCAGGAATCGTCAGCTTAACAGTTCGCAGGAGGAAGACGTCCGGATTGCAGAGAAGGTGAGTGCGCAACCAAGACTCTACCCGCAGCGCCAGCTTGACTTGCACTCCAAACCGAAGGGACCACCTCAGTATCCTTCCCCATTTCAGAAGAAAAAAGTTGCCTGCAAAGTATACCTCAGATGGTGAGAACCCTTCTCCTCGATTGGAGAAAGGCAGTAACACTCCTCGACAGCGCGGCGGAAGTTACCATAGAGTGGGAGTCACTCCACGTATCTGGAGGCGAAAGCAACTGACACGTTCATTACAGTGGAAACAGCTGACACACGAGTTGCACCCCTGATAGGCTTTATGAGATGGGCCTCCAAATTAAAGGTGATATTAAATGCACAATTAAGGCTGTCTTTTGGGACAACCTTACTTCTTCATATGATATTTTATTGGCGGAGGCTGATTGGCCTCTACCATTTGTTCTAGCTTCTTTTAAAGGGGAAGCATACACATCGGAATGGGCACTAGCGCTTGCCCCGGCTGTGTATCGTAATCAGGTGGGTTGGGATATGGAGTCCTCGGCACATGAAATTCCTTTGCTATCGATGCCACAACCACAATATCCAAATAAGCGAGACGCAGAATCGTCCGTCAGTGAAATCTTGACCCAATTGGAATATCAGGGTGTTATTGAACCCTGTGTATCATCGATGAATAATCCTGGTGTTCCGATATTGAAACCGGACGGTTCATATTGTATAGTTTTGGATTACCATTATTTGAACAGTCATGTTCGTACCTTCGCCGTACAGAACACACACAGGTCTGCATTAGTCGATACCATTATTCATATAAAATGACTCTTGATATCTCAAATGGATTTTACAGTCACACTTTGGCTCCTGAGAGCCGCCACCAACCGCATTCGGCACCCATGGCAATCACAAAATATATACTAGTTTGCCTATGGGGTATAAGAATAGTCCCGGCAGTTTTGCGGCACGCATAGTGTCTGTATTGCATGAAATTGACCCTGATGCTTTCTCGTACGTCGACGACATCTATACAGATTAAACTTTGCCAAGTCACATATTGCCTGTTTGGCAGTTCTGTTTCTGGGTTACAAACTCCCCAATGAAGGTAGGTGGTTGACCCCCCACTTTCTGAAGAAATGTGCTAAATTGCAACCTCCTTCTACTCTTAAAAAGTTAGAATCTTTGCTGGGTTTTCTGAATTTTGGGAGGACATGCATTCCTGATTATGTCCAGCGTATTAAACCACTTTACTCTTTGATACAACCTTCTTTGTCTGCTTCGTGTTGGCTTCCGGAACATAGAGTGATTCTTCGGTCTTTGCAGTCTGATCTGCTTGCGACCAACTTCTTGTTAACATGTGACAATTTAACAACTTTGGTCATAAGGATTGTACCACGGGCGTTCGGTTTCACATAGTTGACGTTCAATGAAGGTTACACGGTCCTCATTGCCTATAAATCACATTTGTACACTGTGGCTGAGATGAGTTTCTCTTCTACAGAAACTTTTTGGCCGCTGTCCAGATGGCAATTCTGAAAGAATGATCTTTGGCTCAGGGTAAACGCCTTTTCATGGTCTCGCCGGTACCTGCTTTAGAAGCAGTTATGAAGGCTAGTGTCCCGCACTCTAAAGCCTTGCATCCACGCTTGATACAATGGGCTGGTTCTTTGACGTCGGCTGACGTCAATTTTATCTTTAGTCCGTCTTTGCAGACACAGGAGATTTTACAATATGAACATGTTCACCCACCTCTTCTGTTGTTGCTTCCTCTTGATCAGTATAAATGCATTGTTTACACTGATGGATCTGTTCAGCCGTAGGTTCTAAACATGCTTTTTAGGCGGCATGCATGATTGTGACTGGAAAAATTGTGGATGGGGATTTTAAATCCTCTCTGGTACACTCACAATCTCTAAGTGACAGCACAGTTCAACTAGCGGAGCTTCGTACTGTGGTTTTGGAATTTGCTGTTCCAGATGATCCTACGCTTATTGTGTGCAATTTGTTATACTGTGTACATTCCTTCAATGACCACTTTTGGAAACAAAATTATTTCCGTGATTCTAAAGGTAGCGCAATTTAGCATAAGAAGCTTTGGGTCCGGGTGGCCGCTCTACTGGAGTGCTTGCCACTGACACATGTTATCCATACTTTGGGCCATCAACGTGTGGGAGCTCACACTGTTAGTAATTCACTGGCTGATGAGGCAGCCATATCTGTAGTAGCCACTTATTATGTAGCAGCAGTCACAAGGTCCATGTCTGAAATTGATGATGATATTTTAGCAGATATTGCTGCTACTTAGGAGGGAACAGTGTATCCCCAAGGTTTCCCTTAATGTTATACATACCACTTGTCGTCTGATCAGATTCCATTGCTACTATTCCGTCCGTTTGGGGCAGATTCTTTGAGCATTGCTGTTCATGAGGGCGTTGTTTCTGCACATGCTGGTGTGAATGCGACTGTTTCCCTTTTGCAGCAGCGTTTTTGGTGGCGAGGTTTATATCAACAGGCACATAATTATGTTCTTTCTTGTGGAATTTGTCAACAAATGAAGCCTTCAACTGTTGCACACCCACCACATACTCAGCTTGACATCTCTAATCAGCCATTTGGCTGTATTTATCTGGATCACTGCAGTCCTTTCACTTCTGACACTGCATTTGAACACATCTTAGTTGCAGTGTATTTGTGCACTAGATTCCTTTATGTTTGGCCTCAACGTAGTGCTGATGCTCGAACTGTCTTTAAAGATTTGTGTGTCTTTGTCTGGACATTTAATTGTGACCCCTTCCATTCGGACCAAGGTCCTGCGTTTGCCTCTAGGGCTTACTGGGATGCAATGAAGTCTGGGGGTGCAGGTGCAATATTCCTCTCCATACCGGCCCCATGGCAATTCAGCTGTGAAGCGGATGAACCGTAACTTAAAGCAATCTTTGACGGCTAGAGTCTTGGGTACTGACAGGGGTTGGCTGACTCATTTGTATTGAGTCCAACGTACACTAAATAGCCTCCCTAGAAGATCTCTGGATGGGCAGACCCCATGTGAAATGCTCTTTGGCATTAAAATGTTTGTGCCAGACCGTGATCGTCTAGATGTTGTGGCAGCTGCTGCATCCTTTGACGCAGATAACCATTGTGCTATGTTACAGGATCTACAAAAAGCTTGTGATTTACAAGCAAGAGTCCAGCTGCCCTCCTCTGCAGATCCAGCGGTGCTGGTTCCTGTTTCTGGCTGGCTTCCTAAAGTTGGTGATCTGGTGTGTGAAAAGGTGGAGAACAAAAAAGAATTTGGTCCATCCTACAGTGCACCGGTCAGAGTCCTTTGTTTGAAAGGTACACGCACTGTGATCCTGCCTCCTTGACCTGGTCATAAGGAGAATCGTTACATTTCAATCGAACGTGTCAAGTTACACCATAAGGCCGATACTGAATAGTATGCCTTAAAGCATTCCACGTCGAGATCTTTTGCTGAATCCGATAGCTTTTGGTTCTTCGACTACTCCCCAATCACGAGGGAAGGTGGAAACTTCCATTTAAATATTACCTGTTTTTCCTTCCACATTCTCATCTGCGATTATTGAGTTTGATTCTCCTCCAGTTTAAGTCATAATTGACATTCCTGAGAGTACCATACCTGAAACATCTGATGCAGCTCATACACCGTTGTTTCGGCTGGGGTCCAGTGGTGATTATACGGATCGTACTAGCTGTTCCTCTGGCACGTCTTCCTCGTCATCTACTGTGCAAGAAACCCCCTACCCGTACCAGTGTTTTCATCTCCTGGTCAAAAATCCTTACTTGGTCCCGCCCTGGACATATATCTGGATAGTGCCTACGATGATGTTCCTCTTAATGTGGATCGGATATATTACTGTATTTTTTTACTCATTAATGCCCATATTTACCTGAACGCTCTGCTGTGAACTTTGTTGATGGAGTTCTAGCCCCCTCACACATCGTCCCACATAATGAAGAGACCAAGCCCTTGTCAGTATATCAGCATTCCCTGTTGTTGATGGTATCGTTTGGGACAAAGTTGCATACGATATCCGTGGACCGATGGAAATTTTGAACATTTCATACGTCTTCCCCTTTTCCTTTGGAGATGTGGTCTTGCCTGACATCCATTCTGATGACTGGGATGTTCATGCTGTTAATTCGTTATTCTCTGACTTAAAATACTATGCTGCATGTGACACTGAAGATTTGTATTTAAATTCGGCTAATTACACAGATTTATTTTGTTATCAACATTATGGCCATCATTTCTTACACAAGACAAAAGCACAGAGACCCTTTTAGGTCGAGCCTAGGCAGCGCGCATGTGCTGTCTGGAAGACCTGTAGTAATAGTTAAAGGGACTTGCCTTCCGCTTGCTGGCCTCCCATTGGTTCCAGTGCCCAGTCGCTCTTATTTTCTACTTTCTAAATGATTTATCCGGCGATATGTCACTTCCGTTTCTTCAAAGAACAGCACCGCTCATTTACAGTTGTCTTACGATGCCAATGGTCATATGTTTCAAGACCTCTTTTTTTATACTTGCGGTAGCGCAGCATGCCGAGCTGTAGCTTCGCATATGGTGGGCTACGCCTTTTCTTTTGTTCTGCACGTCTGCCTCCTCTCCAGCTCTGCAGACTCATTGCTTCCCTGCCTATGGACTGGCTCCAGTCCTGCAAAGAATGGCTCTTCCTCCGCCCCTACATACCACTCTGCTGACTGACTACAGAAAGCTTGCAGCCCACTCATGAGGGTTTTGAATATTTTTTAATAACGGTAAGTGCGAATTCAGCAGCAGCCATAACGCGCCACTTTTTAAAAGGTATCGTCCCTTTCGTGCTAATTATTTGGCACTGTTTTGCTCCTCAATTACAAGCAGTTCCCCTTTAAGAAGGCGGGTCTTCCTCATAAATGTGAAACTTCCTCCGAAACCCGGAGTTTCAAGCCGTCCTAGGGTGTCTCCTCCTTCCAGTTCCACAGGGTCTGCATTTTGTATTAACTGTGGGGCTGTGACTCGCCGCCAGTGTCTGTGCCCTGAGGAGGAACTGGCTACATGCACCACAGGAGGTGCAGAGGTGTGCGTTACACCCCTGTTGAGACAGCTTTAACTTTTGGCAAAGGCTGAGGGTGAGATCGTTCACAGGCTTGCAGGAGGTCTGGAGCTGTGAAAGCTGCCTTTGTTTCAGGAAGCTCTCGGCTGAAACATGCATGTTAAAAATCTGTGCTTACCATAGCATGCCACCCCCTCTAATTTGATGCCTCTTTGTTATTTAAGCTAAATATAGAATGTATCAACTGACATTACACCTGATACAAGCCAAGACTATTGGTTTTGTCAATAGTTAGCTGCATAAGATAAACGAGTAACAACGACTATTTCTCCAATTTTGAAATTTTGAGACTGAGAAATAAACACTTCAATGTATTACAACGTTTTAATGGCACTTAATACACTTGATAAGTTATTGTAGCACTTTGCATCCGGCAGGATACTTAACTACATGAAGCCTTTCAGCATCGAGAAATGTGACTGGCTCTGCCCAGCCCATTAAGCCCCATAGAGACTCCATAGAGCTGTCAGTCATGAGACTACCTTCCAGACAGCCCATGAAGCCCCATGTAGACATGAGCCTGACGTGTGACTTACTCTGCCCCGGCCCTAGCGCAACGAGCTAACATGTAAGTTTTGAAGCGTTCCCGTTTTCCTGACTATACTGCAGTTCGGCTGCACAGCAAACAGAAGGACCCCCTCTTGCACACTTGTATTTTGCAGTTTATTTTGTGTTTTTTTTGCAGTTTTGATATAGCGCAAATCCAACTCTAAGCTATTGGTTGGAACGCTTAACATGGCACCAGTTACATTGCACAAGGACATATTCGGTTTTTGTAGGCACGGATAATGACGCAATTTCCCCAGGATCACAGGATGTCGAGCCGACACTAAGATTAGAACCTGGTTCCCCTGCTCAGAAGTGGGTAGCCCAGACTGATGTCACATTCTCTCCTCATGGCCGAATCTTCACAAGCCTGTGTGAAATCCCGAGGAGAGCTGCGAGGTTTAAAGGGCCCCACATTATCTTTCTGTAAAGCGCGCTCATTCATCTCATGTTTCAGCTCTAATTGTATTGTACGATTGTTTCCTTTTAATAGTAGCTTCTCCTCTTTCTTCGTGACCTTTGTAATTGTATGCACGGGCTCTGTTAATGAACCAATAATAAAGAAAGAGCGTGTGGGGGCGATGTATGGGGTTTATTTCTCGGGTGGTACAGGGAGACAGAGCCGCCTTGTCTTTATTTCAGGTACTCTAGAAGAGTACCCCATGAAATAAATGAACACATGTCAGAAAAAAAAAAAATACTTGCCCAGTAGACGAAGAGGGATCGGCTTTCCAATTCCTTGAGCTGGAGGTCACTAGCGCAACTGCAACATAAGTCGCAGCTGCTCTAGGCAAATGCTGTCTACTCGACACTGGTGTAAAAACTGGCTTCAAAGGCAACAAAACAAACACAAGTGGCATCTACATCATAAAACAACATAACATTCGTACTAGACACTTGCAACCTTCAGGAGGTTTATGATAAAAATTCTATTAGGCACAGCGCACTCTCTCAGTCTCCACGAGCAGAGCAATAAGGCATGCAGCAGCACAAACGGTAAATACGCTTTCTGTAACTTTCTTTAGTCTTTGACTGCATGTGTCAGTGATTTCACTGCTGGCACAGCTGGACAGCTCGGCCGGCCTATGTGACCTAAGTGAATACAGAGCGCATTTCATGTTTTATTATTTTTTCTTAAATTTAGCACAGACACTGAACTGCTCCCTTCAACTTGCATGTATTCTCTGTGCTCTGTCTGTCATTGTTTGATTGTATACACACAATGGTCACTCTCTTTTATGGGTTCCATTTTGTTGCTTCTACCCGCCCGTAAGATGTTGGTTAACATTGGAGTATTTGTGTAGTTGGGAGGACTTTAGTTGTAGCAAAAAGGACCCACACCCATTTTGTAAACAAGTCACATGGCCCTCAAACCAGCAAACATATCATTACCCGAAAGAGCAACTAATCTGGAAATATTTGGCCGATAAGGAGGTTGGTCCCAAACTGGAGAAAATCAGATAAAAGGCATCGGTGCAGGCTTCTCAATTACCACCAAGTCATTAACACACATCATATGCACCTGTCCACTCTTGCTAAGTGAACGTCGATATTGGGTAACATCCACCTTCAGTCCAGGGACTCATATTCAAAGAAATGCTGTGTTTCAGTTCTTGCAGAAGGCTGAATTCAGATTACCGCCCGTTTTGTAAAATATTTGGGATGTGCAGCTGATAAACTAAATGCACTGAATGCACCACAGGCTGGAGCACCCACCAATTGTCATGTATGAAATAGTAGCCTGTTTTTAGTAGGTTGTCCCACTCCCCACATGAACTGCTCGCTACTGTGATATGTTCAAACTTTTTTTATGATGAGCCTGAAACTCTATTTGAAATGTTTCTATGAAACCTTTTAATACCTCCACTCCTTAATGAGCTGCTCTCTATTGTAATACCAGTAAGCTCTTGGGTATTACATAATTGACATTTTCTATGAAATATTTTATATCTGCATACCTGCAATGGTTTTTACTAACTGTGCATTAACAATACATAAATAAATACTGGTATTCTTCAGGCACGTTTGGCATTGTTATGCTCTCCTGCACCTCTGCACATGTTCCCTGCCTCTGCTACCTGGTGTGATTCTGCTCATACTCGGACCTTTGGTTTATTTGCATGGTTGATTTTCTGATGTAGTAGTGGCCTCCTGCCCCATGGCTCAGCTTCATTTTGCATCCTCCAGATTAAACAATGCTCACATGTCAAATGCTTGTCTTCTTTGCTGGCTTTGTTAAGGCCCTGCACGTCTTCCTCATCTGTTGCAGCTTCAAATGATGGTGCAGGCAGACGTGACTCTCTTGACTGTGCAGCAGCTGGGATAAATTGTAAAGTGATTTCCAGAAACACCCTCTTGGGTCTCCTGCTTCTCACAAAATAGGGCTACTGTTTCTAGTTACCAGGAAGAAAGATTGCCTACCTGATTCTGGCAGCCAATCAGAAAGGAGAGAGGCATTTCCTTTTTTTGTATTTTTATTCATCTATTCAAACTCCTCTGTTAACATAGCCATAGCTTTACCATACAGTTGCTATTAAAAATTATAATATGACCTAGTGTGTACTTTTTTCTTTAAATAATCACTCCACTGCAAAAACAACATTGCCATTTACAATGCCAATAGCTCCAATTCCAACAAATGCGAGACCTATTGCATTGCAAATGCTTGTTTTAATTATACCCAATGGGAGCATTACCCAACACCATTACTGGGAAGTTCAAAGACCCAACAAAGTACATTTTTCAATTATTCTGGTTACAATCTATCTGACCCACAGCCCTATTTTTATAAATTGAAGGTGTCGCCTCAAACTAAATTTATGTTAACACAGACTAAATTGGTTTACTCCACGCCCTTCAGAAACGATTTGTCCGTGAAGGGTTATGAACATTGAAAGGACACAATTGATTTAAAATCCATTTGGGGTGCTAAAGATTGGCAAGTGCAGGGCACAGAAGCTGTGCATCGTGCATGCCTGATACCATCTCAAATCTTATTTTTAAATGACATGGTTCAACAGACTACTTGTTTTGGTTTAGCCATGGCCAAAAACCTAAATATACCCTCCATTGCATTATTGACTCCATATGATACATGGCAAAAAAACACTTAACTACACGATTGAAGACTTAGCTCCTCTTATTTCATAATGGCACACTTAACTCATCCAATATTGATCTTTTATGATGGCTGGTGTGGCTGACAACTTCAAATGCATGTCAGTTACGCTAGTCTTACTACTTCAAAAGGTTTGAGCCACGCTTCCCACATTCACATACAATCGCCACATATTCAGTGGGTAAATGATGTCAGCAGTGCTTGGGAAGATGCACACTGTCATCTGTGAAACAACACTTCTCTCATTTGGCAGGTGACATCGATTTGGCTAATTTTCATTTAGGTCCAAACTCCACTCGAACAAAACGTTTTATTTATTCTGCATATAATGAATTTTGCAAACTGTCTCAGATGGAAGCTGCGGTGCGTTTGCGCCAAATTGATCAGGCTAATTTAGAAAAAGTTCTTGGAATTGTCGATAATAACATTAATACACTGTTAGAAATGGGAGCCTCTAGTTGGCAATGGTTTGTACCTTGTCCAAGTAGGGACCCTTCCTTCTAGTCAGGATACAGGAGTTAAACTCCTAAAATAACCCCTGCTCACCCCTGTGGTAGCTTAGCACGAGCAGTCCGGCTGATCTTAGAGGCAGTGTGTAAAGCATTTGCACATAACCAACAGTAATACAGTGTAAGCACTACAAAAGAACACCACACCAGTTTAGAAAACATCCAAAATGTTATATACTTAAGACAAGACCAAAAACAATAAAAATCCACAATACAGTACTTAAAAATCTTTAGTTATCAAAACAAACTTGAAATAAAGTTGAAGTCGATGGCTCTGTCTGGGGCTATCATGGTGTCGTGAACAACAAATTCCAAACAGTTCTGTCTGACCGCTGCATCGTGGGCCAGCTACGGTGTTGTGACGACCCGCAAAACAGTACCTTTAGAAATGCAGGGTGTTGGCGACGTCTCGTTGAGCTCCGAAAGCACGGTGTCCGCAGGGGTCCGTTCTGGAGGTCGGTGCAGAAGTCGTCGGGCCCTTGAAGTCACACGCGTGGCAGATCGAACTCCTCGTGGTTGAAGTCTGGAGCGCCGGCGTCGGCAGGCGTTGGTGCAAAGTGCGGCGTATGGTGCCCTCAGGTCGCGGTGCAGGCAGCGGCTCGGTGACGGTTGTCCAGCGGCGTCAGTGAGACCAGGGCTACAGTGTGGAGTGATGTGGTGCTCGTCGCGTTGCTGACAGGTCACGGTGCAAGCAGCTGCGACGCTTTTGTTCAAGCTCTGTCGGCTGACAGACTGGGATCGATGGTGCCGGCGTTGGTAGGCTGACGCTGCAGTGTGGGATGAGGGTGGTGCGTCGTGTAACTTACGAGCGGTTCCCTCGGACCACGCTGCAAGCAGCGGTGTCGATGTTGGTGTGAAGTGGTGTCGTCAGGGATACTAGGGCGATGATGTGAAGCGAGGCGGTGCGAAGGGCGGTGCCCACAGGTCATGGTGCAAGCAGTGGCTCAGTGGTGGCATCAGCAGGTGTCGTCAGTGTGACCAGGGTTGCGGTGCCGCACAGCGTTGTTGGCAGTGGCATCGTGGACGGCATCTGGTTGCTTTTTCTTCTGTTGCAGCAGAAAACACACAGTCCCTAGTGCTGAGGGCAGAAGAACTTGAAGTCTTTGCTGTTCCTGAGACTTCTTGAACAGGGTGCAAGCTTACCTCAAGCCCTTGGAGAAACTCACAAAAAGAGATTGCAGAAAGTTCAAGTCCAGTCTTTTCACTGCCCAAGACAGAAGCAACCACTTCAGGCCAACACAGCAAAGTGGTAGTTCCTCCTCACAGCTTCTCCAGCACTTCTTCTTGGCGGTCTTCTTGGTCTAAAAGAGTTCTAAAGTTCTGGGGTCTGGGCCCCAATATTTATACCACCAAATTCTTTGTTTTCTGAATGCAGAGAGTTTGTACCCAGGGCAAAACCAGTTCTGTCCTCACTGGTGCAGCTTCCTGGCAGGGGGTGGAGACGGCATTGTCAGAGGCAGACCTGGCCCATTCAGGTGAAATTAAATCTCCTCCCCCCTACTCTAAGCCCAGGTCTATTCAGCCAATCTCTGACCCATCTAGACTCTCTGGAGCCACTGCTCTTCCCCAGCCCCTCTCATCCCAAAGCCAGACAGTCAGTTCACAAACCCAGCAGAGGCACACTGGATGGCTGCGCAAGAAAATACTTTCTTTCTAAAAGTGGTATTTTCAAACACAGAATGTAAAAATCACCTTCACTAAAAGATGCATCTTTAGATTTTGAGTTTAGGCATGCTAAACTTTACTTTTATACCTTGTTCCCAGGGGTAGTTACGTTTATAAGATGGTATAAACAAACTCCACATTCTGTCCTATGGAAACAGGCAGCCATGCAATGTTGAAAAACGAAATACACTGTAATTCACCACCAGGACATACACAGCACTTTGGGCCTACCTTAGGGATGGCTGACATGTAGAAAAAGAGAAGGTTGGGACCGGGCAAGCGGGTACACTTGCCAGGTCGACATGGTAGTTACAAACTGTGCGCAGACTCTGCTGTGGCAGGTCTGAGTTACCTTTTCAGGGCTACTTCTGTGGGTGGCACAACCAGTGCTGGAAGCCCACTAGTAGCATTTGATTTACCAGCCCTGGCACACTCCGTGCACTTTATTAGAGCCTCACCAGTAAATCAAATATGCCAATCATGGAAACACCAATCCATAGCATAATTTACAACAGGAGCACTTGCACTTTAACACTGAACAGCAGTGAGAAAGTGCGCAGAAACACTAATCCTGCAAAAACAGAGTCAAAACCGGGAAGTCAGAAAGCAAAAACATAGGAGAAACACGCCAACAGAAGCCCAGTCTAACACACTGTCTTCCAGTATGTATACTTTAGATAATATTGTATCTTCTGTCGTTGACATTGTACAACATGATGTGTCTGTATTGTATCATGGTCAACATCAGTTACTTTCTGTAATGCAGTTTGCTTTGACATTGCAAACACTCGCAAATAGAAAAGTGCCATGGGATTATTTGAATGCTTCTGCACAGTTTTTGCCGTTCAATTTGACTGATAAACAGAAATTAATGTCCATGAAAGAAGCCATTTACACATTGTTACATATTGAACAATTAGAAAAGTTACTGTTTTCGATAGCTGAGACTGATTCAGCTGTGTGGGTAATACATGGGGTTATTTCACTGCCTATCTCCCTTTTTCAGTTCACAGCATGCCTAAAACATCATCCCGTTGGGAGATGTGGGCCCTTCGGCAATAATTTTATTCATGAATTGTGGTCTTTACCTTATGCTTACAGATGTCAACTCGCAGAAAAGGAAGTTTTCCTTACAGTAGAAAATTCTCTAGTCTGTAAAAAAGTTAAGATAAACTGAGCCTGTAATGTTTCGGCCCCTAATCTAGCTTGTTTTTTTAAAGATACCCCTGTCCCGGCTATTATTTCCGTATTAACTTTGCTTTCTAACGGTAGTTATCTTATTTTGAATAACCAAGATTGCTGCGGCTTGAGAGCTGGCATTCTGTATTTAGTAACAGTTTCTCAAAGAGTTGCATGTTGCAGCAGTGTCATATTTCAACCCCTGCATGGGATTGTAGATAGTTTGCTTTAGCCTTCTATTCCAACTTTGAAAACAGATTTCAATAAACTAGCTAACTCATACCGCTATTGTTTCAACAAGAAGTGGCTCTCACATCGGCTTGAGAGACCTTCGAACTGCCGGTGGCAAGAACCGCAAGCGAGATATACTCGCTCCTAAACACAAATCTCCCACTCCATTTTGGAGAATTAATACGCCAAATATTAATGCGTCCAACACGGAGGGCCTTGCTCACTTTTTTAAACTTGTGGGACCCAGCCTTGTTTCTTCCTTTCAGACTATGTTTGGAGTAATTCCGTCCTTTATTCATTCTATTTTTTTTTCCAGCGCCTTCTGAGGGTTTCCCCTGGTGCTCCTGTTGGTTTGCGGCATGCTGGTTCTCCTATTATTGCTTTGTAATGGATGCTCGATCTGTCGAGCTGCCAAACCTGGTCCCGTTGCCACTGTACCGTGATCGTATGTGGCAGCTCTTTGGTGCTATGCCAGTGGAGTCTTTTGGCATCGACTACTGGCTGACCTTCCGTTATGCCTACTTCACCTGCGTGTAACCTGTGTTTCACTTCTCCTGTGCCCTTTTCAATGGGCCATGGATGTCTGCTTGTCCAATACCACACATGCTGCCCTGGATTACAATCTGCTAATGGGTCCGTTGAAGGCCCATGACCGGGTGTGTGCCATGTGTATTCGATCCTCTACTCGGACCAACGGAAGACTTGAGTGCTCTTGCGCAGTGCCTCATAGACCACAGTTCATCGAGGTAACACGGGTTGCCCTGAGATGCTCCTAACGGCTTCTGGATATGAGGGGCATGTGTGCTCGTTCGACCTTCTAAACTGGATGGCATGCCTTTTTTCGATGGAAGAAACCGACAACGTTCTGGAGTTCATGGCATTCCGCTTTTCCTACAACATTTTTTGACTTTGCAGACTAAATATGAATGGTTGGAAATTTTGGAGCACCCAAATGGCAAAATTATGGAACATCATGACCTGGCAGTACAGAAAATACATTTAGGGCTTCAAAATTACACAAATTGGCCTTCGACAAAGACGCTCTGCCTCTGCTTATCTCTGATTTTTGTTTTTGCATACAACTCACGCCTTGGCCACGGGGAGAGTGTCACTTGATCCACTGGGACATTGTCGTTTTTACTAACTTAGCATGAGCACGTCGCAACTTGCCTGCAGCTTTGCACACGTTACTACACGTCTTTATTTTTTGCAATAATTTCAAAGACTGCTTTCACATGGGACCTCATCGCTGTGCTCGCTCTCTGTATGTTCCTGGGATTTTGACTGAACATTATGTGCAAGGTCAAACAACCATGCCCCTTGTTATTTTGTTCTGGCCAGTCCCTAGCCCTTAGACAAAACATACCGATACAGTTGGTGTTTGGACAGCATACTTGAGTTTTTAGTGGGGTGTACGAACAGGTGAGACACACTTAGAGTGGGACCTTTACAGGCAGAAGAGGACCCATGATGTAGATCTACCATCAATAGTCTTAACGTAATGGGTATGCTGACAAAGCCCAGAGATCTTCTTTTATATAATAATAATACTTCTTAGCAAGGGGAGGGAAGTTAAGGCACTATAGTCCTTTCTCCATTGTCTTTTATTTTGACATCTCCCTTCATGATTTATAGACTGACTGCTATGCTGACAATATTTGTACTATGCATTTTCCTGCATGTTAGGACACGTTAGTTAAAATAAATATTTTAAACTGTTTCGTGTCTCCATCAGATCTTATTGTGGACGAGTACAAGAGTGAGCGAAAAGGCGTGTCTTGTAACCTCGATTCCTGAGAGATCTGGGACTTTTGTGTTCTGGGGTGTCTAATCATTTGTTTATCTGCTAGGAGTAGGAGAGCATGTGTGACACTATAGCTAGTCGGTGCTGGATTCGTGGGTACTAATGTGGTGGAAAGACTCCGTCCCTATACACCAAGGTCCCATTTCCTGCGCATAGTTCTGTATTCGTGAAGAATCTTTGCAACAACAGCGAACATCCTGACAATCTCTCTGCTTGTTGATGCAGCAGTTTCCAAGAAAATACTGCTGCAACTCTGTTTTATTGACTTCAGCACCACCTTCGATAAAGATTTTTTATTTGTTTAAATTTGTTTATTGAATTTTAACATTTTTGATACAATTTGACAAGCAACTGCTCAAGTCACATGCATGCGAACAAAAAGACATATAGCATAGTTAACCTGCATAGCGAGGGCATGTATGCCTTGCTTTTTTGCGCACCACTCAGTATGTATTGTATGTGTTTATGCTTTAGTAAATGGGGAATGTAAGAACTGGGACAGAGTTGTGTTGTACCACTTGATGCATATGACAGCCCTTTCCCGGCTTTGTGTTCCGCTGTCCCCCCGCAATGCACTCTATGATTGTATGCTTGTCTTGTCTACCTGCTTAGGGTATAAGATTCTAGCCGCGGCTGAGTGGATAGATTTAGCATGTCCTGGTTAGGTGCGCGAGGTGCATAGAGAATGAGGCAACTTAAATCCCTGTATTGTGGGGTACCCAGCAGCGCCTAACATGCTCTGCGTGTACCATTGGACCTTGCTAGTCAACTACGTCATATGGGGGTCCTCGCTGGCTCCTGGCCATCCTGCCACAAGCTCCAGAGATCTAGCAGTATCGCATCCCATGCCGCTGCCATTGGGAGCGTCTGCTGACCCAGTGGTTTCTCGCGACGCAATGCCATGCACTCAGTCTGCACCCAGCACGTAGGTGACTGCAACCAGGCTTTTACACTCGGCGGTTCCGGCGACTTCCAGCGCCTAGTGATAAAGTGCTTGGCTACAATGAGCCCAAGGTCTTTAAATCGGGATGTTACTTTATGCTTCTTGGTTCTCCGGTACAGGCCCAGTAGGAAGGTTTCCCAAGAGCATTCTACTGTGCGACCCGTGCAGTCAGCCAAAAGCATTGTGACTGCTCCCCAATAGGGGTGAGAGTTGTGCAGGCCCACAGCATGTGCAAAAGATCTGCATCTAATCATCTGCATCTCAGGTATCTGCACGATTAAAGCATCTGTTGACCTTGACTGGTGTCATATATGCCCTCTGAAGGATGTCATATTGTATTAAACAGAACCAGGCATTCCTCAGGATATGTGTAGGTCCTTCTAAAATAGCCGACCACTCGCGGTCAGTGCATTGCCTCAGCAGGTCTGCATCCCAGTGCTGCCTGAGCGACATCCGTGGCTGTGCCAAGTGTGCTCGTAGGAACTCAGCGAACTATTTGGTAAGGTGTCTGCCTGTGCCCAGTTCGTGAAGATGCTGACCAGTGAGATGAGTCATGGGTTCTTGAGCCATGTCTCCCCACAAGTCTTGCATTACCCGCATCACTGTGGCATATTAAAGGAATTGGCCTTGCGGTAGGCCACTGCCCTCAGCCAGCGTGTGGCATGGCACTAATTACTGGTCCTGATACAGGTCTCCCAGGGTCTGCTGCCCTACCGCTTCCCAGGTAGCAAAGTCTGCAACTGAGACTGCGCGATGGTAACTTGGTGTGCCAAGTATGGATAGGGAGGGAGCATACGGTTTAGTCTCTTTCATGAGCTTTTGGCTCCGGTGAAAGCACTTGTAGGCAACCGAATTGAACCGGGATTGCACCCCTCCTGCCAGGATGGAACAAGGCCGTGATTTGGGGCTGCGTGCGGCCGGGTTGCCGCGGTGCAGTGTCCACCAGCTGCTTGCCACTGATCCTGCGAGCCACCTATTGCAGTTGCGATGCCAAATAATAGTGCTCCATGTTGGGGATGGCTAATCCACCTCGGTCAACGGGTGGGTCAAGTTTTGCTAGCGCTACTCTGTGACGGGGACCATGTCATATGAATTGTCTCAGGTCTTGCTCTAGAGCGTGAACAAATGAGGGTCTGATGTATATTGGCAAGTTTGTGAAATGATAAAGCACCCGCTGGAGCACCACCATTTTCCAGAGCACAATACGGGCCATGGTGGCTAGTGGGTGGGTGCGCCAAAAATACATCTGCGACCTCGCTGCCGCCGTGGCCCGCATGAGGTTGCCTTCCAGAAGGTCTTCTGGCTGGCGATAAATTGGGACTCCCAGATAACGGAATGCTTACCTCTGCCACGGCACCGGTGTACCACCCAGCCCCAATCCTGGATCAGGGGTCGTCTCGTCGAACGGTTACAAGTACAACTTCCCCCAGTTTACTTGCAGCCCTCACAACGTGGCAAACTCTAGCAGTGCCCTTTCAGCCACTGAGCATGGCCCACGGACATCTCAGAGGTAGATCAGCAGATTGTCAGCATACAGAGAAACTGCGTGCGTGCCATCACCCAGGGGGATATCCCACTTCATACCGGTCTGGCGGAGAGACCTGGCCAGCAGCTCGATGGCAAGTGAAAATAGCAGCGGGGAGAGCAGGCATCCCTGTCTAGTGCCGCGTTCAATCGGGACCACCTGAGACACATAGGGACCTGTCTCGATTATGGCTGTGGGCTGTGTGTACAGCAAATTAACCAGACCCAGGAATTTTTCCCCCAGCCCTTATTTGTTGAGGTCCGCGAATAAGAAGTTCCATTCCAGGGCGTCAAACACTTTCTCCAGGTCGAGAACTAGGCAACCTGAGTGTGCCCAGCTCTCTCTGCGTATATTCAGCGACGTGCAACGAGCAGGCACAAAGCCATTGTGGTCTGTATGCACTAACTGCGGCACCAGGGGAGCTAGTCTACATGCTAGTATCTTGGCCGATACCTTGTTGTCTGTGTTAAATAGCCACAGCGGTCGGTAGGAGCCTAGCATCTCCGGATCCCTGTCTGGCATGTAGAGCGAGACCAGCAGCAACTCGCGAAGCAACTCCGGGAGGACTGACAACTCCTGTGCTCTGTGGTACACTGATAGCAGGCGCGGGCCAGGATTGTCTGAAATGCTTTTTAGTACTCAGTGGGGAAGCCATCAGGGCCGGGCGCCTTACCGGTTGCCTGTGCCTTGATAGTCACCTGCACCTCCAAGAGTGTGATCGGTTCCTCTAGTTCTGCCCTCTGTTATGCTGATACTGCTGACAGCAAAAGCGGGAGCAAATAAGAGTCTAGGCCTGAGGGCGCCACCTGGAGGACCGATTTGTACAGTTTGGCATAGTGGGTTGTGAATTCACGATGTATGTAATGTGTACGCCGCGCCTCCTATCAGGGGGGTTGGCTGAGGCGATTGGAGGAGGCATGACCTGTGAGCGTCTGGGCCCTGTTTCAGTGTGTTAGTGGATCTGCTTCACGGCAAGCATCTTTTGATGTGGCGCATGTGTTTCGATCGAGGTCGAGCCCACGGCTGTGGTCAGAGAGGGGCAGCAACGTAGGCATCGCCGTGTTGGGCACGCATTGTGCGTGGTTGTCGGCAGCATGTATATTGGTATGTCCGTGTATGAAATCGCATAAGTGCCTCCAATGCTCATCAAATTAAGTCATCAGCAGTTTGAGGAGTCACTGTTGGTAGTCTCTCCGAGTCATCACCAGGCGGCCACACCGCAGATGAACTGTCCTCACTGAGGAAGCGCACCGAAGAGGCATCCGATTCTCCAGCGAATCCAGAGTTCTGTATCGTGGCCGCCGTACACAGGGCCTCATGCCTCTCCTGCATCACCTGCTCCAGATCTGGGACTGGGTGCCGTCTTGCGGGTGATTTTCTGGCCC
Organism: Triturus cristatus; assembly: GCF_964204655.1. Lineage (NCBI taxonomy): Eukaryota > Metazoa > Chordata > Amphibia > Caudata > Salamandridae > Triturus > Triturus cristatus. Next base: position 554,330,665 of record NC_140586.1, read on the forward strand.
TCCTGCGATTCCGTCTCTGTCTGCCTCGGGTACTCGGGGCGGTATTGCGACGCACCGTCACGCCTGCTCGGTGATTGTGATGCCCTGCTGCTTCCAGCCAGTTCCAGGCCTCTTCAGCGGTGCTAAAAAAGTGAGTAGAATCTTCTGCGATCACCCGCGGACTTGCAGGGAAGAGAAGGGACTATCGGATATCAAGCTCTCGCATTTGACTCTTCACTACCAGAAACGTGTTTTGTTGCCTCTGTACTGAAAGGGTATAGTCCAGAAAGAAGAGGACCAATGCGTTATCTACTTTAATTGTCTCTAACTTGCACACTTCTCGGAGCACTGCGTCCGATCTTCGAAATTGAGCAGACAGAACAGGAAGGGCGGCAGGTGGCCCAAGGATACCCTATGGGCCCTTTCCACTGTAAAGAATAGTGAGAGATCATGTGCCAGCATCAGGGTTCTCATCCATTGCTCCGTGTACGCAACTGCATCACAGCCCTCCGTTTCTTCTGGCTGGCTAAGGACACGGCCATTGCTGAGACAGGAGCGGCCCTCTGAGTCATTCATTCTGTGCTCCAGTGCACACAGTTGCTCAGTGAGATCTTCTACCTCGGAAGATGTGGTCTTAAGGGCTGGGAGGGCCTCCTCCAGCTCTGCCTCCATTTCGGTGACATTCCTGCGGTGGTCTGCATGCAGCAATGTAAAGTCAGACTTGATCTTGTCAATGCAGCCCACCAGGGATGAGCGATTCTGTGATAGCGAAGTTCCAATCTGTTCCACCGCCTTGAGTAGTGTGTCAAATTTGGATTCCAGTGTCGAGGGCCCGTTTGGATCTGTTCCCTCCTGGTCTGGGCCAGATTGCTTGGCAGCCTCGATTGGCTGTATGGCTGCCGTGCCTGCTCCAGCGCGCTGTCTGTCCATCTTGCTGCTCCCCGGCTGAGTACTAGCCTGTGAGAGTTGAGAACCGTTGTGTCGTCACTACAGCACCTGGACACCTCGGAATCGAGGGAGTAGTGTCGCGACTCCATCTGCCGCCCCAGCGGGGCTCTTGGGATAGACTCCGGCTGCTGGCCCCAGGTGTGCTTGGGTTAGCTGGGTCTGTAAATTTGGTGCTCTACGCCTGTTGAGTTATTCCGTGTGACGGGGCTTGATGTATTCACTAGCAGAGGCAGTTGAAAACATGTGCGCCCGCGTGGCACAGCCACTGACCAGTCTCTGCGTTGCCCCCTCGGGCGCTAGCCACGGGTCATCAGATAGCGCTAAATTGTGGGTCCAGGTTCTTGAGGCTCCCCTCATTCACCTTCTGCAACCAGGCCTGGGCTCAACACAACCCCCGGGTCCAGTCGGATGTCTGAGTGTTCCAGTCAATTCCGATGCAGGGCCGCGCTCCACAGGCTGCTCCTGGGACACTCCTGCCCTTACAGCGCACCCCTGGGGGTGATCGATTGGTGTGCAAGCTTCTGTCTCTGCGCCTGCTGAGTTATTCCGTGTTGCGAGATTTGATGGATTCACCTACAGGGACAGTTACAAGCATGTGTGCCCACGCAGCACTGCCACTGGCCAGTCTCATTACTGCCAGCTAACCACGAGACATCTCCTGAGTCCAGGCCTGGGATCGACACAGCCCCCAAGCCCAGTCGGATGTCTGCAAATTTCAATCAATCTAGGCACAGGGCTGCGCCCCCACGGATTGCTCCCGGGCACACTCGTCCTTGCGATGCACCCCTGGGGGCGTCCGACTAGTAAGCAAGCTTCTGTCGTGCTTGCACTGCGCGGACGTCTGCACTTCTCCCCTAGGTGCCAGTCAGGCCTCCTTCTGACAAGGCGGCAGTGTCTTCCAGGTTGGACAGCGACTCGTCTCCGGACCCCTGGGTCTGCTTGCCTCCTGCCGAGCGCAACTCCTCTCTTGTGCACCCGCAGCAGGAGAATGTCGCTGGCGGGCGGGCTTGGGCTCCAGACAGCCCTTGGGCTCCACTAAGGCCACATCGGGGAGAGCATCCACACCTCCGGCATCAAGCAATAGTCAGATGCAGTGTCCCAACCCGTGACGGCTGCCCAGAGTGCCGCAACCAGGGCATAGTGCGATAGTGGGGGGGGCCCCAAACGCTGGAGGGAGCCAGAATCGTATGTTCTCCCTTGCTGCTCCTTAACGCACGACTTGCTCCCGCCTGCAGTCAACCCCTGCTCTCTGCCTCTCGTCTGCCGCCAACTCTTCTCATCCGCTGCGGCTCCGCGGCTGTGACAGGATTGCCGACTCGATTGTTCTAGCTTCTCCGCTTGTCTCCTCAAGATGGCAGTGAGTCACACCATCCGCAGCTCCAGCATTGGTAGCCTGTAGGGCCGGGCCGCAACATTTCTCATGCTTGACCGCCCACACAGTGCACGTTGCTGCCTGCTGCACTGTGAGCACGCTTGTGAAGGTAGATGCCAGCAGACAGATGATTATGGCGGATAACCAGGCCCTGAGCACGGAGCTGTTTCAGAGTAGGCCTGCCATCTTGGCTGGCAAGCCACGCCCCCGCTACCTTCGATAATGTTGATAGGGCAAGACTGGGGGAAGCTAGCTCGCTGGGACATTCCACAAGTCTTCTTAAAAATGTTAACACTCCTCCACACAGATATCTGGGTACAGGTGAAATGGAGCAGGGACCCACCTCTCAAGAAGAGTAACAACAACGAAAGGCCTGAAACAGGGCTGTGTGCTGGTGCCTACCTTATTTAATCTATTTATGGCAGATCTATCACAGACACTCAACCCCAGCAATGCCCAGGGGCCCAGGCTGGAGGGTACAAATTTTTCCAATCTCCTGCACGGTGACGCCGTAATTCTGATTAGCCATATAGCAGTTTGCATGCAATAACTTCTCAATGAAATGCAGGACTACGCAAAAGAAATCAACATGACAATCAATCTCAAGAAAACAAGGACAATGACCATTAAGACGGATTTCAAGTAGCCGGTCGTTTACATAGATAAATAAGGATCCTTCGCACAACAACAAGAAAAGATTAAAAGAAAAGGGCTAGTGCTAGCATGAACTTTGAAAAATCTAACATCAAAACTAACTGGTCCAACACTAAGCCCCCTCGTGAAAGTAGCACAGGTTAAAATTCTACCCACAATAACCTATGGCAGCGAAATAATGCGATGCAGAGACGCCAAGCTACTGGATAGAACTCTAGTCAAAGCATAAAGAACCATGTTCAGTCTCCCAAACTACACCACCCCGGCGCAACTAAGGTTGGAGTTTGGCCTATTGAAGCAATCCTGGGCCAAGTACGATGCATACATCATCTGCTGGAATTAGATCAGATTTTGGGCCCCAGACACTTTAAACCAGCTCTTATGGCAGAGCTCCAACAGAGGGAGAATTCCCCTGCAAAAGGCTACCTTCAGGATGCTCATGCAAATACTGGGCTCTCGGCCCTCTGAAACACACAGATCCATCACTTAGCCTTTAAGAAGCTGGTTTGGAAATCCTTAAAACCACTGTCTTTGGTGGAGGATAAAGCCGCATTTTCGGCTAGATCTCATGCGTGGATGACTTTGAATAACTAGAAGTTCTTAGCCCTTCAAAAATACTTTAACTTGGGATACCCAAAATCACAGAAATTAAAATTCTTAAAGCTTCGCCTTGGCATGCTCCCTTCCACCATGGCTGCGGGTGTCACCCCCAAGGTCTTTCAGCCTGTGCAAAAACGGCCAGGGAGATATCATCCATCTACTATGCACCTGTAAGGAGATGTGGCAGGAAAGGAGACAGCTGCTAAAAATCCCCTTCCATCATAGAAAAATTCGCTCAATGAGGCAAGCTGTTCTTGCATGCTTTGATCCAGGAGCGCCACAACTAAATTGCAGACTAGTAGGATTTCTTGCATTAATCGAGCATAAAATGCCACCATAAGATCAAGCCTCACCTGGGATTCAAAGCAGGCCTACCAGAAACCACTCTACGCAGGCCTAGTCACTAAGGATTGCAGGCAGCTTCATACACTGGTGATCCTAGTATAATCCATCTAACTAAAGAACAGAGGCCGTTCCAACTAAAGTAGAGATGGGATGCCCTCATTGTGGTTAGCAGCTTAGAAACTCTGTAAAGCATCTTTCTGTGCCAATTGCATTGGCTTACTCGGCAACAACCTCTATACTGACTGCATTGCTTACATGGGCAACGAACTGCACTAGCACCAAAGTGTCTTTTAACTGTTAGTAATCCAAGTTATTTAAAGTTTTTTAACGCTTATGGAAACTATAAATGCGCACCTTTATATTTTATCATGTTCTTAAAATTAAAAAATCCAGTGCCCTTGAGGGACCTTCTAAACTTTACAGGCCTTGTCCAAGGTAGTGATAAATTTATGGATGTCATCCCCCCTCCTGGTAAGTAGGGACTACCCTGCTTAGTTTCCTAGTATCAACGTAATGTTTCCTGACCCTAGGTTTGCTAGTGCTACCACCATGGGAGCCTAGTCCCAAATTCTTTCTAGCCCTCTGAACTTCCAGGGTCCCCTTTTCAAGGGCCAAATACTCCTTCTTGATCTTGAGATTGGCTCCCTGAAGTTCGAGCAGGTGCTACTCCTTTTCTAAAGAGTCCTCCCTCTGGCTAGAGATGGAGGTCCCTGTGCAGTGGTTAGAGGATGCAGAATTGATAGAGGAGGGCCTAGACATCCCCTGGACTCTTTTCACCCTTCCAGGAGGAATAAAGGGGGACCTACCTCTAGGATTGCTCTCTGTACCTTCTGTACTATTTCCTGGGGGATTAGAGTTCACCACTGAAGGATCTTCAGACTCCTGGTCAGGCTCACTTGGGTGAGTCACCCCTGACCCTTCTTCTTGGGCCTCTCCCATCCCAGATTTATCCTGCTCTTCTGGCCTCTCAGGATTCTAGAGATCATACTACAGGAGCATCTCCAAGAGCTGCTCTGTATTAGGGTTACTCCCTGTCTTTATCTTCCTGTATGCAGCCAGGGAGCTAAGTTCCTCTAACTTAAGACCATTGTATCTGGAGGGTTGGGACCCACTGGTCTCCCCATCTAAAGTGTAGTGTGGTGTTGCACCTACCTACCCTAGTGAAAACTAAACTTCCAAAAGATTGGAGAAAGGGTTGTGCTAGATCCTTGAGTACCAATCAAAAAGTTCAGTAGAATTTACTAAATTACAAAAAGTATTTATTATATGTGCCTAGCTAGTAATGGTTTTTCATGTTACCAACACCCAAGTTAAATGGTAAAACAGTGCAGGCTTAAATCGTAACAACTGCACAGCAATTTAGGAGGCTGGCTTAGTATATGGGACACATTTATTTAAGCGATGCTCCTTGCACTAATCAAGGCAAACCTTATGGTGATTTCAGTGGTCTTTGATAGCAGCCCTTAGGATTATCTTGGAGGAGTGTTAACTAGCTTGAAGGCTGCTCTCCACAGCTACCACTTTGAGAGCTTTCTAAGATTATCAAAGATCACTAAAATCACCATAAGGGTTGCCTGGATTAGTGCAAGGTGCATCACTTGAATAAGTGTGCACCATATACTAAGCCAGCCTCCTACAGTTACTCACAGTGCAGAATGCCACAATGTGTTTTGTGGGTCCGTTTTCCATTCTACTGTTCTCAGGTTGTAAACTCATACACCACAAATGATGTACTGTTGAAATAATGATAATTGATCAGTAGCGAAAAAACAACCATAGTGATTGTAGTAAAATAAACAAAAAACTGTGCACTGTGTACGTAAGTAGATGTTTGTTAATGATGGCACTGGTTTTTGAGTGGGTGTACGACAGTGTGTGTGTGTGTCAGTACCTGTGTAAATGATTGTATAGGTGTGTGTGTACATTTATGAGTACCTGTATAGGTGTGTTTGTGACCCTTAAATTAATAATTAATATATTTTTAACTTTACAAGTACATTTTAGTAACATATTAGAATGAAATGTAAACCATACAATTAACAAACAAACATAACTAATTTATCTATTTACAAATACATAAACACACTTAAACTTGAACTTTTGATTAACTACTGTAGGAACTCTCCAGTAGACTTACAATGCTGCTGTCTATTTACTTAACTTTCCAAATTTATAGCAGAGCAGGAGTAAGTCCGAATCAAAGTAATTTTTTTTATTAAAAAGCCACATAAATTCACAAGGAGGAAGCAACAATTTAAAGAAGTACGAATAAGAATGTTTAGAAATAGTCATGCAGATTTTGGTGCGATAAATGAGGGACACTAGGACAAGCAGAGCAGCATTCAAACAAAAATAATATTTTGAGTGTGGTTGATAAAGTATTTCCTCTGAAGTGCAAACAATTTATTTGATGGTAAACAGAATGAAAACACTGTATAAAACAGTGTTGTCTATGAAGAAAAAAAAATAGGCTTCTTAATTAAAGCATATGTCTTCTACTGAGCCTTACTTTAATCAAGAAACTACTTACAAGAGAATTAATTAGTGTATGCAGATAAAACAACGGGTTGATGGTATGAAATAAAACATATTAGTCCTATTGCAAAAGAAGAGATGATTCCTAGAAATGTAGAGGAAGAGATAAGTGAAGAGGTACAAGGAAGGCATAGACACGCTCCTGTGTATAAACGGGAGTGCAGTAGTATTTGTTGTATTTGCCAGGAATAAATTGATTCAGTAGGCCCCCTCCTATGTACTTGCATTGCTGCTGTCTATTTACTTTGTCTCTGCAAATATTGGGACGAATGAGTCCTGGTATCGACGTCATGTTGAGCTTAATTGCATGTTGTGAGACCAACTTAGTTTCTAAGCTTGAGTTGTGCAAAATATCCATGGGATCACTTACATTACTTTCTGAGAGAAGCAAACACCTATATTAAAGGTATTACCCGCTGATCTTGAGAAAGGGCTTAAAGGTACATTTGTGCATTTTTCCTTTAGATGGCAAACGCAATGTTGAAACTGGGTGTAGAGAGAGATTTGGAAGAACCACTTGTTGTTCTAGTGAATGGTGTGCCCTCGAAAAACAAATATCTGTCAGGAACTAGTGAATGTAAATAAGATCAAGAAAGCTAAATTATATCTTAGAGACAATAATGTGAACTATAAAGATGTTGATGCTGTCTAACATGGAAGTCGTGTGGAGGACGAATGTTGCCTTCAAGTGGACAGTTTGAAAAAGTGGATAGAAGAAATCTGAAGAAATATATGAGCATCACAGTATCCATCCACTACATTCAAAAGAGGTTATGGGAGATACCATTGGACTGTATCAGATGAAACACGTAAAAAAACAAGTGCCTTAAGAAAAGTTTCTTCAAGTTGCTTCTTCTCAGTTCTCTTTGGAAAAAAAGAAAAACTATAAAACTGTTAGAAACACCTTCTTAAAAAGACACAACAATACGTTTAACTAGCATTTCAAAAGTACCCACCAAATCCTCCTGGCAGAAGTGACAGTTTGACGGCAATTCCTATTTCTCCTTCCTGCACACTGTATTTCTAGTTAATAATCTCCTCTAAGCAGGCTAGTATGTTGGTATGTTGTCTAGACGCTACACATTTTCTTTCACCTTACATACTCTGACTATTTTTTGGTCTAAATCTAATTTTATGTACTACAACCTAATTGACCTTTTTGCTCTACTCTCAATTTTATTTCGATGTCTGGTAACATCTTTCTCCAGTATTGGATCTTTCATAGATTTACATGCTTGAATCATTCCCCGTCAACGAAGTGGTAGTCCCACAGTACCCCAATAAAGCAGTATGTATCAGTATCATAGGCTTTAATGGCAATGCAAAGTCATTTTAATAGCCTATCTGTTTCCTTTTTACGAAAGACTTGAACTATAACCAATCAGGTGACAGCACCCTCTAAAACACCCCCAGCAGAGGCTGAGTGCTGCAGATGTTCTGCAGCATGTCTTGGAAGATAGTCTCCCTGAGCTCTGCTCAGTTTTTTTCTTTTACAATTGAAGATTTATCTACTCCTACTATGTCGGAGACTTCTATGACAGGCCTCTTCATGTCCTGAAAAACCTTTGGGAAGAAAAGGCTACATGTGCCTGATCCACACAGAGACCGTCTTTACTGCCTCTACCTTCAACATCAGGTAAAGAAGTGCAAAATATGTTGCACTTTCTCCTCTAAAACCTTAAAGGACAGGGAGGGGATGCTACTTCTGTGGCTACAGAAGTCAAAAACTCTGAAATCCACCACTTCTGAGGAGGACAGTGGTACATCTGTGAGAACCCACAAAAGTTCAAGACCATCTGATCAAGGGACATCTGAGGACGGCAGAAAGACCTTAAAAGGCATTTTAAACAGCCTCTGAGAAAGGAGAAGCTAAAACTTATCTCCACAGAGGTGGCCTTCTCTCAACCTAGTACCCTATCTTTGAAGACAGGGGAGCGTAAGCATTCTTCCTCCTCTGAACCGTCGACGTTGAGGACAAAAATCCTCTCAAACCTCTGTCAACGACAACATAGTCGACACCGTTATGGACGACGACGGTCACCACCATCTCATCTATGAGACCATCATCGTGGAAGACATCAATGACAACTGCCATTGACGCACGCACCCATTTCTGCTACAAGGGGAATATCATCCACTAAGACACCAATGACAGTGTTTCGCCCGACGATACCGTAGACCACAACACCGTTGATGAAGACACCATCGATGGTGACACCGTCGATGAATGCATCAACGACGGAGTTCCTACCGTTGATGCCGAAGTTCACCTTGACAACGACATCATCGACAATCCCAAGAATAACAAAAACAGCTTTAAGATCTGACTTAATATCTAGCAAGGTCTCACCTTTTCCACCAAGTCACCTGTTGGACCTAGAGGAGTCGGATGACGATGGGCCTTTTGGGGCAGTGCACAGCCCATCAGAGCTCCAGGTTAATTACCAGGAGGAAGACAATGAAGATGGGGAATAGCACTATTCTCATCAATATTATGCCCCTCTCAAGCAGCATTATGAACATTATCAATACCATTTTCATCCACAGCCCTGGTATGATGAAGTGCAAATGTCCATGTCGCTAGTCCAAGATCTGCAGGCTGTGCTGCAGGATTATAGGAAAACTTTCCTGACACGCCACAGGAGCAGCCAGTAGCACCACCTCAGCCTACCTCTCCCTGTACGCCGAGTCATAATGGTCTGTCTCTAACACTCAGGATGACAACTTCCTTGAACACAGCAGCACCACCAAGAGATTACCCAACCTCTTCAGATGATGTAAGGTAGGAAGACGAAATCCCTGAACCCCAACCCCAACCCCCACGGGATGGGAAAGACTCCCTTGTCCCCTCTCCATTGCCTCCACCACCACACCATTCAGATTGCCCCCCACAAAAGTGGACATTGTGGGCTTTCATAACCTGATGAACCGGGCTGTAACATGATTTCATCTACTTATCTCTGTTAAACAGTCAGACTCTTTACTATATAATTTCAAGGAGAAAGCAAGGAAGTTGGTGAGGACCATCCCCATCATTGACAATATCTGGGTTGAGGGGATTAAGATGACGAAAAAGTGGCACAAAGATGCTCCAAAAATCCTCCTTCTCCCATCTCTGCGCCACCAGACAAAGAGGGCAGGCTCCTTGACAACATAAGGAAGAGGTTCTCCCTCATGTCTGCCTTCACTGTTTGAGCGGCCATTTCGCTAGTGGTCCTGGGTTGCTTCGACCAACAAATGTGGTCCAATGTCAGCAGCTTAGTCGACTTAGTGCCTGAGGATAAAAAGGTGGAAGCAAGAAAGATGCTCCATGAGGATGGGCTCACCTCCTTTGAGATTATAGGTTGCGTGATGGACATCGCCTTCAGAGGTTTCCGCCCATAAGCGGGAGCAGTGGCCTTGAGACGTCAGGGATGGCTTAAAGCTGTGTCGTTTAGGCTAGAGGTACAGTCGAAAAAATTTGACATGACCTACGACGGAGAAACATTGTTCAGTAATCACATAGATGATCGCTATTGGCTATAAAGATGAACACTGACACCGCTAGGTCCCTAGGCACCCTTCAGTTTAACAAGTCGCTTTTTTGGGGTGCTTGAGGAACAGGTCTCTCTACCTACAGAGGGGTTTATCAATGATCTGAACAATACCAACCCTTTAAATCACAATATAGACCCGCTTAGCAACATCAGGCATACCGTCAACCACTCCTGGTTGGCATCTGTGAAGGTTCACCAAGAGGCAATTTCAAGGTTCAAATGGTCCACACATTCGCTCACTGTGTTCCACGAGAATAGTTAAACAGTTCATGAAGGGGTTGTTCAAAGCTATTCCCCTAGTACAAGCTTGTCCCCGAGAATGGCATCTCAACGTGGTTCTCTTGCAGCTTATGAAGACTCCATTCGGGTCCATTTGTAAGCTGGATCTGAAATTTCTCACATGGAAGGTTGCTTTGCTGTTGTCTCTTACTTCAACTAGAAGAGTCAGCGAAATTCAGGCTTTCACAACACAGGAACCGTTCTTGCGTTTCACTAATGATTATTTACTTCACAGAACATACCCTAGGTTCATCCCTAAGGTTCCATCACAATTTCATCTCAGTGAACCTACCATACTTTGCACCTTTCCTAAATCCGGCATCTCTGGCTGAAAGGTCTTTCCACACCTTGGACATTAAACAATGTCTTAAATTGTATCTCCATCGTATTAAACCACTCAGAAAAACTGATCAGCTGTTGTTCTCTTACGGACTTGCTCGTCAAGGAACAGCAGTCACGAAAGCAACCATCGCCAGATATATTTCTGCCACCATACAGTTTTGCCACACCGAAGCCGGGAAGCCACTCTCAACAAGGGCAGTGTCTACATCGGCTGCTCTGTTTGCAGGCGTCCTGCTGCAGAAGATATGTCGTGCTGTGAAACGGAATAACACCCACATGTTCACGCAGCACTATTGTCTAGAATCAGCACAGAAAAGTGATGAATTCGTAGGACAGCCGGTTTTACGTCCTCTGTTTCAATAAGGTGAGCCTCTGTAACTGTAGGTGATGTTACTATGTCTTTGCTAATGTATATGATAGCGTAGTATGCGACATAATTTAAAAGTTTAAATACAGTGGTGACGTGGTACATTTCTATGTGCATGCATTGCTAAAAGCAGTAGGCCTTGCTTATTAATTGTGCTTATATGGGCAAATTCTGTAGGCCTTACTGTGTTGATCTTGGAGGTAATGTGTTTGCAAGTAGACCTAGTTAGAGATCTTGTGGTTTTCAGTGTTGGGCCTGGAGGTATGCAATGTGTTACTAGGTACCTTGTAGAAAATATAAGCAGGTGTGGTTCCTCTCGGTGGTAAAGTACTCTGGTTATCCCCAAGGCCCACTTCATGAGTGACTTTATAGTGTTGTTCCCACCAAAAACTTGGGTTCTATTATTTATACTGATTTGTCAGCGTGTGTATGATATAGATCTGTGTGTGTGTGGGTTTATATGTGTGTATATGTATGTGCGTGTGTGTATGTATAAACAGCGAGACTACATCTCCCCTGCCTAGAAAGCCCTGCATTGGTTACCGGTTTCCAGAAGACCCTCGTTCAAGCTGATTTGTATCACCCACAAAGCGATACATGGAATGGGACCGCTCTCCATCAGGAATAAAGTCACTAAACACATTTATCATAGGAACCTCCGCTCTAGAGTGGCACCTCGCCTCGAAATCCCAAGATACAAGAAAAAAACCATGGGTGGCACATCCTTCTCAGTTCAAGCAACCAAAATAGGAACTCTTTACCCCCCAACATAACATCCACCGACAACCACCTTATCTTCAGAAAACTACCTGAGAATGGTCTCTTCCCCACATAAGCACCATATGCAAACAGAAATATACAGCATATCTCTCTGTACATAGGAATTTTTTTGTACTATAGATATGTACCTATATATGTGTATTGCTTTGTATAAACATGTAGAATAATTGTTTAAAAAAAAATATGTACAACACTTGAAAAACAGAGTTGATTGAATGCATCTTTAATCTACTTATACTTACTTCCTTTATGCATCTATATACCTTCCATGCACTTGGATCTATATATTTATTACTTTCCTCCCACCCCCCACCCCCCCACAAAAAAAGGCATATTCAATGCACCCCTATTTCTTCACCCTATACCTCTATCAATATCTTTAATCTACATATACTTCCTTTATGCATCTATAAACTTCCCTTGTACTTATGGATCTAATTCAGCATATCCAATGCACTACCTTATTTCTCACCCTATACCTCTTAATATATCTTCTACCTCAACTCTGACTCATCTCAAAGCTCTTTCTACTACTCGTTCCAATGCACTACCCTATTTCTCACCCTATACCTCTATCAATATATCCTCCACATCCACACTCTAATTCATCTCAAACCCCATGCCACTAATATGATCCCCAAACTAGCCCTTTCTAGATTCTCCCCTCCTCTACCCCTCCTTGCACCATCTGACACCTCTTTTACTATACTGATACACCAAACAAGTCTTTCTAAACTCTTCCCTCTTCCCCTCCACATCCTTTTTACTCATCTCAAGCCTCCCACTACTGCTATGACCTACAAAAAATAGTCTAAATCCTTCACTGTTCTATCCTTCCACTATCCTTTTCAATCAAAATAACAGACTAACATATCCACTTCTCAAATTTCATTCTTCACTGTACTAATTAACCACTAATCCTTTATGGGTTCCAGAGTACCGTGCTACTCGCCGAAGAAAGCGCTTCAACACCTCAGGGGTAGCAAGCCCTATATAAAGGCAAACCTTTTTTCCAACTTCTATCCCACCGCTATCCTTCTCAATCCAAATAACTGACTAATATCCACCACTCAAATTACCTTAATATTTCACTATACTAATTCACCACTAATCCTTTAATGGGTTCCAGAGTAGCGTGCCACTCGCAAAAAAAGTGCTTCAACACCCCATCGGGGGTAACGAGCGCTATATAAATGCAATCCTTTTTCCCTCTTGTATGCCTCCGCTATCCTTCTAAATCCAAATCACTGATTAATATCCACCACCCAAATTACTTTCATATTTCACTATACTAATTCCCCACTAATCTTATGGGCTACTCACCGAAAAAGCTCTTTGACGCCTCGTCAGGGGTAGTAAGCGCTATATAAATGCAATTACAATACAATACAATAATTGCCTTTCCATATATGGACTATTTACGCAAAATGGTGTGTGTGTGTATATATATATATATATATATATATATCAATCAATCAACTGCTTATTAAGAGCAACTATTCACCCATAAGGGTCTCAAGGTGCTGGTGGGAGGGGGGAGGGTGGGTTATGCTGGTCCACTGAGGCACTGTGGTTCAGTCAAAGAGCCAGGACTTGAGGTCCTTCCTGAATTGAGGCAGTGACTGTGATTGTCTGAGGTGGAGAGGCAGGGTGTTCCGGGTATTTGCTATGAGGTAGGATCTTCCTCTGGCTGTGGTCTTGCGGATATGTGGGATGGTAGCCAGGGCCAGTTGGGTGGAGTGGAGGTCTCTGTTGGGTACCTGGAGTGCGAGGCGGTGGTTGAGGTCTGCAAGTCCCATGTCATGTAGGGCTTTGTAAGCGTGTACGAGGAGCTTGAAAGTGATTTGTTTGTTGACTGGAAGCCAGTGGAGGTCTCTTAGGTAGCTGGTGATGTTGCTGTGGAGGGGGATGTTGAGGATGAGTCTGGCAGAGGCGTACTGGATATTCTGCAGTTTCTTGACGAGTTTTTAGGTGATGCCGGCTCAGAGTGAGTTAACGTAGTCTATTCTGCTGCTGATGAGTGCGTGGGTGACCGTCTTTTTGGACTCGGTGAGGATCCATTTGAAGATCTTTACGAGCAGGCGTAGCGTGTGGAAGCAGGATGATGAGACCGCGTTGATCTGGCGGCTCATGTTGAGTGCAGATTCCAGGATGATGCTGAGGTTCTGCGAGTGGTCTGTGGGAGTTTCCAAGTGCTGCATGCCACCAGGCGTCATTTCAGGCAGAGGGGGTGGAGAATATGATGAGGACTTCGGTCTTTTCTGAGTTGAGCTTGAGGCATCTGTTCTTCATTCAGGCGGCGACAGCCTTTATCCCGTCGTGAAAGTTGGTGACTCTGGGTTCGTTGGTGAGGGAGGGAATCAGCTGGGTGTCTGTGCAGGAGACTGTCGAGTCTGTGGTTCCTGACGACAGCTGCGAGCGGGGCCATGTAGATGTTATCGATCTCTCTCTCTCTCATATATATATATATATATCCTCCTCTGCTCCAACCAAAAAACCACAATGCTGCGGCTCCAACAAATCGGCGTGATTTATTGGAGCTGCGACACTGTGGTTTTTTAGTTAAAGTAGAGAAGGATCCGGCCGCACCGACAGGCTTTGTTTGAATATTTGGGGTTCGCTACCCTGCCGCATGGCTCAACGTACAGAATGGCTTTGGCTTCAGCAACACGCTCAAATTGTGTGTTTAAGTGTGTATATATATATATATATATATATACACTTAAAAAAACATAGGTTTCACACATGTTATAGTTAGCTGGACATTTCACTCGTAAAAAAACAATGAAATTCCCCCGTTATAGTTAGTTCAGATAACTATAACTCGCGCGCCCGCAATCCACTGCTCATGACGTCACATATTACATCACTCATGACATGGTCAGTGGCATCACTCATGACATCATCCTTGTGATAGAGTGGCGGTCGCGCAAGGTATATTTATCCGAACTAACTATAACGGGGGAATTTCATTGTTTTTTTTACGAGTGAAATGTCCAGCTAACTATAACGTGTGAAACCTATGGTTTTTTAAGTGAATTTGCAAGGTTTTTTAAATGCTAATTCCTAACTATAACATGTGTGAAACCTATGGTTTTTAAAGTGAATTTGTAAGGTTTTTTAAATGTTAAGTTATGTATGTATTATATTTTATATATATTTATTTTACAATAAACTACCTATGTATATAGTTCTAGATTGACTGTATCCTGTAATATGGAATGGCTAGTTTAAAATGTTGTTGTTGTTTTTTTTTTTAAAGGTTTTTCACCGTGCGCGCACCCCGCGATTTTTTGAAAAGAAAGAAAACGTTTTTTCACCCTTCGGGGTCCTTCAGGGACCCCCTGACAAAGGCTAGGAGGTCAGGAACTCTGTACCCTGCCCCCTTTTCACGTTCTCCACCTTTCTTTTTCACTGTCACACACCAAACACACAAAATGGCGGCCGACACTTCCTGATTTCGACCGATTCGAATGTTGACTGACATGTAACCACCAATCAGAATTGCGCACGCGCACGTTAGGGTGCGCGCTTATAGATATTTATGTACTTTTAAATGCAATTTTCTCAGGAACTACTGAACAGATTGACACCATATATGCAAAAGGCACATGCCTGACCTGAGGACTACCTCTTTGCCAAATTTCAAGTAATTCTGTTCAGCCGTTCGGGCTGTACCTTCGACTAAAGGTCCTATGGGAAAATGCATGGGGAAAACGCGTTTGGGGACCCCCCTTTTTTCTCAGCCCCCGCTTGACGAATCACCCCGAGACTTTCAGGGTAGGAGCTGAGCGGAGCGCCCCATTAGTTTTGAAAATTTCGCGAGGATTCGTCAGCCGGCGCCAAAGTTATTCAAAATAGAATTTTCAGATTTCCTATGGAAACACGGTCCTAACTATAACTATCTACTGGCGACCGCCAGTAGATTATATATACATATAATATATATATATATATATATATATATATATATATATATATATATATATATATATATATATTTCATCCAAAAAGTTTGCCACACATTTGAGGACGCACACAATGAAAGGCGAATCCTTTTATTCAGCAGAACTGGCAACATCGCTTGAAAATTTCTGTGGCCTTGCCCTACGCGTTTCGGAGCTCCTGCTCCTTGATCACGGGCCAGCGCGTTGATGTGCAGATGCAAAAAGACACAGTCCTGCAATTAGCTGTTATATCGCCCTCTGGTGGGCTACGTATGCCGAATAGCTGCCTGGGACTTGTAGTCTGGTTGCTAAAATATTATCCATAATGGATTCTGCAGAATCCTTTTATTCAGCAGAAGTATATCGTTGTAAGGCAGAATCCATTATGTGATCAAGGAGCAGGAGCTCCGAAACGCGTAGGGCAAGGCCACAGAAATTTTCAAGCGATGTTGCCAGTTCTGCTGAATAAAAGGATTCTGCTATGAGGCTGGATTCGCCTTTCATTGTGTGCGTCCTCAAATGTGTGGCAAACTTTTTGGATGAATTGTAACCGGCCAGCCCAGGTCGGGAGGACGGCACCGCCACGAGCATGCAAAGTGGACCGTTGGTTACAGATGTACTGCAATCGCATAACGGAATGAAAGGCAGCATGGATTGAACTGACGACGGAACCGAAGGCTCTATTTAGAGCGAATCTGAAGTATATCGTTGTAAGGCAGAATCCATTATGGATAATATTTTAGCAACCAGACTACAAGTCCCAGGCAGCTATTCGGCATACGTAGCCCACCAGAGGGCGATATAACAGCTAATTGCAGGACTGTGTCTTTTTGCATCTGCACATCAACGCGCTGGCCCGTGATCAAGGAGCAGGAGCTCCGAAACGCGTAGGGCAAGGCCACAGAAATTTTCAAGCGATGTTGCCAGTTCTGCTGAATAAAAGGATTCTGCTATGAGGCTGGATTCGCCTTTCATTGTGTGCGTCCTCAAATGTGTGGCAAACTTTTTGGATGAATTGTAACCGGCCAGCCCAGGTCGGGAGGACGGCACCGCCACGAGCATGCAAAGTGGACCGTTGGTTACAGATGTACTGCAATCGCATAACGGAATGAAAGGCAGCATGGATTGAACTGACGACGGAACCGAAGGCTCTATTTAGAGCGAATCTGAAGTATATCGTTGTAAGGCAGAATCCATTATGGATAATATTTTAGCAACCAGACTACAAGTCCCAGGCAGCTATTCGGCATACGTAGCCCACCAGAGGGCGATATAACAGCTAATTGCAGGACTGTGTCTTTTTGCATCTGCACATCAACGCGCTGGCCCGTGATCAAGGAGCAGGAGCTCCGAAACGCGTAGGGCAAGGCCACAGAAATTTTCAAGCGATGTTGCCAGTTCTGCTGAATAAAAGGATTCTGCTATGAGGCTGGATTCGCCTTTCATTGTGTGCGTCCTCAAATGTGTGGCAAACTTTTTGGATGAATTGTAACCGGCCAGCCCAGGTCGGGAGGACGGCACCGCCACGAGCATGCAAAGTGGACCGTTGGTTACAGATGTACTGCAATCGCATAACGGAATGAAAGGCAGCATGGATTGAACTGACGACGGAACCGAAGGCTCTATTTAGAGCGAATCTGAAGTATATCGTTGTAAGGCAGAATCCATTATGGATAATATTTTAGCAACCAGACTACAAGTCCCAGGCAGCTATTCGGCATACGTAGCCCACCAGAGGGCGATATAACAGCTAATTGCAGGACTGTGTCTTTTTGCATCTGCACATCAACGCGCTGGCCCGTGATCAAGGAGCAGGAGCTCCGAAACGCGTAGGGCAAGGCCACAGAAATTTTCAAGCGATGTTGCCAGTTCTGCTGAATAAAAGGATTCTGTTATGAGGCTGGATTCGCCTTTCATTGTGTGCGTCCTCAAATGTGTGGCAAACTTTTTGGATGAATTGTAACCGGCCAGCCCAGGTCGGGAGGACGGCACCGCCACGAGCATGCAAAGTGGACCGTTGGTTACAGATGTACTGCAATCGCATAACGGAATGAAAGGCAGCATGGATTGAACTGACGACGGAACCGAAGGCTCTATTTAGAGCGAATCTGAAGTATATCGTTGTAAGGCAGAATCCATTATGGATAATATTTTAGCAACCAGACTACAAGTCCCAGGCAGCTATTCGGCATACGTAGCCCACCAGAGGGCGATATAACAGCTAATTGCAGGACTGTGTCTTTTTGCATCTGCACATCAACGCGCTGGCCCGTGATCAAGGAGCAGGAGCTCCGAAACGCGTAGGGCAAGGCCACAGAAATTTTCAAGCGATGTTGCCAGTTCTGCTGAATAAAAGGATTCTGCTATGAGGCTGGATTCGCCTTTCATTGTGTGCGTCCTCAAATGTGTGGCAAACTTTTTGGATGAATTGTAACCGGCCAGCCCAGGTCGGGAGGACGGCACCGCCACGAGCATGCAAAGTGGACCGTTGGTTACAGATGTACTGCAATCGCATAACGGAATGAAAGGCAGCATGGATTGAACTGACGACGGAACCGAAGGCTCTATTTAGAGCGAATCTGAAGTATATCGTTGTAAGGCAGAATCCATTATGGATAATATTTTAGCAACCAGACTACAAGTCCCAGGCAGCTATTCGGCATACGTAGCCCACCAGAGGGCGATATAACCGCTAATTGCAGGACTGTGTCTTTTTGCATCTGCACATCAACGCGCTGGCCCGTGATCAAGGAGCAGGAGCTCCGAAACGCGTAGGGCAAGGCCACAGAAATTTTCAAGCGATGTTGCCAGTTCTGCTGAATAAAAGGATTCTGCTATGAGGCTGGATTCGCCTTTCATTGTGTGCGTCCTCAAATGTGTGGCAAACTTTTTGGATGAAATATATATATATATATATATATATATATATATATATATATATATATATATATATATTCACTTAAAAAAACCATAGGTTTCACACATGTTATAGTTAGCTGGACATTTCACTCGTAAAAAACCAATGAAATTCCCACGTTATAGTTACTGCAGGCAACTATAACTCACGCGACCGTAATCCTCTGCTGATGACGTCAGATATTACATCACTGTATTTAGACACTAATTTACCCATGTCTTCTTCCATTAATCTTTAGCTATACATATATTACAAATATTTATTTTTCATAAAGACACATATGTCATCAGTGATGTAATATCTGACGTCATCAGCAGAGGATTGCGGTTGCAGTTATAGTTGCCTGCAGTAACTATAACGGGGGAATTTCATTGTTTTTTTACGAGTGAAATGTCCAGCTAACTAGAACATGTGTGAAACCTATGCTTTTTTAAGTGAATTTGCAAGGTTTTTAAATGCTTTAATTCGTAACTATAACGTGTGTGAAACCTATGGTTTTTTCAGGGAATTTGTACGGTTTTTTAAATGCCAAGTTAAATGCTAAGTTATGTATTTATTGAAGGACCCCAAGGGAGAAAAAAACATTTTTTTTTAAATCGCGAGGTGCGCGCACCCTGCGCTTCGCGCACCGTGCGCACGCGGTGGGCGCTCGGTGCGCTTCGCGCACCGAGCTTCCACGGTTCGCAGTGCGCGCAGGGTGCGCGCACCTCGCGATTTAAAAAAAAAAAAATTGTTTTTTTCTACCTTGGGGGTCCTTCTGTGACCCCCTGACCAAGGCTAGGGGATCAGGAACTGTCCACTCTGCCCTCTTTTCACAAGCTCCACCTTTTTTTTTCACCCCCTCAGACTGCGAGAGACAAAATGGCGGCCGACATTTCCTGGTTTCGACCGATTCGAATGTTTACCGCCATCTAACAACCAATCAGAATTGCGCTCGCGCACGGCAGGGTGCGCGCACAGTGCGCGCACGGTGCGCGCGTATAGATATTAATATGCTTTTAAATGCGATTTTCTCAGGAAATACTGAACAGATTTACACCAAAAGGCACTTCCTTGACCTTATGGCTACCTCTCTGCCAAATTTCACGTAATGCTGTTCAGCCGTTCGGGCTGTAGCTGCGACTAAAGGTCCTATGAAAAAATGCATGGGGAAAACGCGTTTTAGGACCCCCCCTTTTTCTCGGCCCCCGCTTGACGAATCACCCCGAGACTTTCAGGGTAGGAGCTGAGCGGAGCGCCCCATTAGTTTTGAAAATTTCGCGAGGATTCGTCAACCGGCGCCAAAGTTATTCAAAATAGAATTTTGAGATTTCCTATGGAAACTAGGTTGTAACTATAACTATCTACTGGTTATAGTTAGGACCGAGTTCCCATAGGAAATCTGAAAATTCTATTTTGAATAACTTTGGCGCCGGGTGACTTACCTTCGTGAACTTTTGAAAACTAATGGGGCGCTCCGCTCAGCTCCTACCCTGAAAGTCTCGGGGTGATTCGTCAAGCGGGGGTTAAGAAAAAAGGGGGGTCCCAAAACGCATTTTCCTATAGGACCTTTAGTCGAAGGTACAGCCCGAACGACTGAACAGAATTACTTGAAATATGGCAAAAAGGTAGTCCTCAGGTCAGGCATGTTCCTTTTGCTTAAATGGTGTAAATCCGTTCAGTAGTTCCTGAGAAAATCAAAAGTAAAATCACATATATATCTGGGCGGAGCCTAACCACACATCTCATCGTGAGATCTGATTGGCTGTCAGCACTTAATCCAAGAAGTGTTGGCAGCCATCTTGGGACCAATATTCATGATCAATCAATCAATCAATCATAGGCATTTGTATAGCGCACTGCTCACCCGGAGGGTCTCAAGGCGCTGGGGGGGGGGGGGGGGGACGCTACTGCTCGAACAGCCAGGTCTTGAGTTGCTTCCTGAAGGCGAGCTGGTCTTGCGTTGTCCGGACGTGGATGGGGAGGGAGTTCCATGTTTTGGCTGCCAGGTAGGAAAAGGATCTTCCTCCGGCGGTGGCTCTGCGGATGCGGGGGGACGGTGGCGAGAGCGAGGCTGGCGGAGCGGAACTGGCGGGTGGGCTTGTGGAAGGTCAGGCGGCTGTTAAGGAACTTGGGGCCCAGGTCGTGGAGGGCCTTGTGTGTGTGGGTGAGGAGTCGGAACATGATTCTTTTGTTGACGGGGAGCCAGTGCAGGTCTCTAAGGTGTCCAGAGATGTGGCTGTGTCGGGGGATGTCCAGGATGAGTCGTGCTGAGGCGTTCTGGGTCCGTTGGAGTTTCTTCTGGAGTTTGGCGGCGGTGCCGGCGTAGAGGGCGTTCCCGTAGTCCAGCCGACTGGTGACGAGGGCCTGGGTGACCGTCTTCCTGGTCTCGGTGGGGATCCACCGGAAGATCTTTCGAAGCATGCGCAGGGTGTTGAAGCATGAAGACAAGACGGCGTTGACTTGTCTGGTCATCGAGAGGTAGGAGTCCAGGATGAAGCCTAGGTTGCGTGCGTGGTCCGTTGGCTTGGGGGTGGCTCCCAGGGCGGGGGGCCACCAGGAGTCGTCCCAGGCGGAGGGTGATGATCCCAGGATGAGGACCTCCGTCTTGTCTGAGTTCAGTTTCAGGCGGCTGTTCTTCATCCATTCGGCGACGTCTTTCATCCCTTCGTGTAGGCTGGCTCTGGCGGCGTCCGGGTCGCTGGTGAGGGAGAGGATCAGCTGGGTGTCGTCGGCGTAGGTGATGATCTTGAGGTTGTGTTGACATGCAATGGTTGCCAGGGGGCTCATGTAGACGTTGAAGAGGGTGGGGCTGAGCGATGACCCTTGTGGAATGCCGCAGATGACTAAGGTGGCCGCTGACCGGAACGGGGGGAGGCGGACTCTCTGGGTTCTTCCGGCGAGGAATGAGGTGATCCACTCCAGGGCCTTCTCCTGGATGCCGGTGTTGTTCAGGCGCTGTACCAAGGTGCGGTGGCAGACAGTGTCGAACGCTGCAGAGAGGTCCAGGAGGATGAGGGCCGCAGTTTCCCCGTTGTCCATTAGGGATCTGATGCAGTCTGTGGCTGCGATGAGGGCGGTCTCCGTGCTGTGGTTGGCTCGGAAGCCGGATTGCGAGTGGTCGAGGCATCCGTTGGTCTCGAGGAAGGCGGCTAGCTGTCTGTTGACGGTCTTCTCGATGACTTTGGCAGGAAACGGAAGGAGCGAGATGGGGCGGTAGTTCTTGAGGTCGGAGGGGTCTGCAGTTGGTTTCTTCAGCAGTGCACTGATCTCGGCGTGTTTCCAGCACTCTGGGAAGGTGGCGGTGTTGAAGGAGGCGTTGATGATGTCGCGGAGGTGGGGTGCGATGATGTGGTCGGCCGTGTTGAAGATGTGGTGTGGGCAGGGGTCCGTAGGGGATCCGGAGTGGATGGTGTTCATTGTGCGTGTTGTGTCTTTGGTGATGACTGGGGTCTAGGTGCGGAGGGTGGCGGTGGGGGGCATCGGTTCGGTGGTGGGGTTCGTGGTTGGTGGGCCGAAGCTGTTGTGAATGTTGGCGATCTTGTCGTGGAAGAAGGCTGCGAGGGAGTCGCAGAGGTCTTGCGAGGGAGTGATGTCATTGTTTCCGGCGTCTGGGTTGGAGAGCTCTTTGACGATGCTGAAGAGTTCCTTGCAGTTGTGGGTGTTGTTGTCCAGTCGTTCCTTGAAGGCTGTCTTCTTTGTGGCGCGGATCAGTTGGTGGTGTTTGCGGGTGGCGTGTTTGAGGGCCGTCATGTTGTCTGTGGTCTGGTTGGTGCGCCAGGTGTTCTCTGGGGAGCGGCAGTTCTTTGTGGAGGTGATGAGCTCGTCGGTGAACCAGGAGGCTTTCTTGCTGCCGCGTCTGCTGGGGGGGGTTCTTCTTCAGTGGTGCGAGGGCGTCTGCGCAGTTGGTGATCCACTGTGTGAGGTTGTTGGCGGCTTTGTTGGGGTCCGTTGAGCTGGTGGGGGGGTTCTGGCTGAGGAAGGTGGTGAGCTGGTCGCCGGTGACCTTGTTCCAGCTCCTGCGGGGGGCTTGTTGAGGGTGGTGGTGGGACGTCGTTTTACTGAAGCTGAAGTGGACGCAGCTGTGGTCAGTCCACTGGAGATTCGTGGAGTGGCTGAAGGTGACGTATTTGCTGGATGAGAAGACTGGGTCAAGCGTGTGGCCGGCGTAGTGGGTGGGGGTGGTTACCAGTTGCTTGAGTCCGAGGTTGGCCAGGTTGTCAAGCAGAGCAGTGGTGTTGCGGTCCTTGTTGTCCTCCAGGTGGAAGTTGAGGTCCCCCAGGAGGATGTAGTCGGTGGAATTGATGGCGTGCGGGCTGACGAAGTCTGTGATGTCTTCGCTGAACTGTGTGCGTGGTCCCGGTGGTCTGTAGACGAGGGTGCCTCTGAGCGTGGTCTTGGGGTCGGTGTGTATCTGGAAGTGGAGGTGTTCGGCGGAGGTGAAGGTGTCATCGGAGTTGGTCGTGATGCAGATGGTGTTCTTGTGGATGATGGCGATGCCTCCTCCTGTCTGGTTGACGCGGTCCTTCCTGGTGATTTTGTAGCCTTCCGGGACTGCGATGGCGACGTCGGGCGCTGAGGAGGCGTTCATCCAGGTTTCCGTCAGGAAGGCGATGTCTGGTGCTGTCGAGGAGGTTCCAGAGTTCGACGGCTTGCCTGTGAACGGAGCGGGTGTTGAGCAGGATGCACATCAGGTGTTTGTTGCTGGGGCTCGGTTTAGCAGGTGCGGTGTTGGGTCGGAGGCCGGTGAAGCGGCAGGTCAGGCAGGTGAAGGGTTCGTGGGTGCGTCTCGGGGTGGCTCGGTAGCAGGCGGTGTTTCGGCCGGCGTTGAGTGCGTGGAGGGTTTTGGCGTCGTAGATTTGCAGGGTGTGCTGGCGAGGGCGAGGACCAGGGGGTCTGGCGCTGGGCGTGGTCCAGGCGCGGACGGGCGCAGACGGGCTTACCTTTGGCGCACCTTCGGCGCTCAATCGGCGCTCCCGCTGCACACGTCTGCTGCGCGGTCGCTCTGGGGGCGTCATAAGTAAGGAGCCGGGAGGGAGGACCAGCTGGGTGGCGGGAGCGGGGCGGCGAATGGAATCACAGGGGGGCGGGGCCGCAGGGAGGCAGCGGCGGGAAATTCCAAGAAGCAGCGGGCAGCGGGAAATTCCCAGGAGCAGCGGGAAATTCCCAGGAGCAGCGGGCAGCGAGCGAAGGAATCTGCCGGCAGGAGGCGGCAAAGGCAGGCAGGAGCGGTAGCAGTGAGTGGGGCGACCAAGCCCTGTGGAGGGTTGAGCGGTCATGATAGCATCTCATTAAAAAGCATTGCAGTTAATAGAAGGTTTTAAGACTTTAGTTACATTATAAATCATTTGTTGATGGTACCATACTCATTTTAGGAATTGTGGTGTGTTCTAAGGTGATTTTACCGTGTGAAAAAGCCTTCTGCTGTGATATCATGAATCATGTTTGAGACAAAACTATTTTCTCATGCTTTTCCCACAGAGGTTTAGAAGGTGATCTATAAGCTAACTGAGAGCATATTTTCTGTAAATTCACATTATCTTTCTCAGTCATGTGAAAATGAAGTCTGACATTCTCAGTAAAACATGTACATCCAACAAGGGCAGAGACTGTCAGTTGATTCCTTTGTGTTCTACTGCAGCTTCCCAGAGTGTTCTAAAGAACAACTAGAGCGCTAACAGTCCTACTTATGACAAACGTATGGCACACCTGAAGCCATCTTGGTTGGAATAAAGTGGTAATTCTTAAAACATTTAATTTACAAAGGAACACATTGAGGGGATTCATTTTGCCATAGAAATTATGATTAGTGCTGCAGAAAGAAAAATTAGGGCACATTTTGACTTCTCAAATCCTCTTCTATGTCATAAAAAAATTCTGACATGCAGACTGAAACATGCACTTTGAATACCAGCAGCAGACTTCCCTGGTGAGCAGTAGCTTTACTACAGTGATCTAATGAGCAACTAGAGTGCTAACGTTCAGAATTTATGGCAAATGTGTGACACATCTGAATGCCTTCTTGATGGAACCAAGTAAAAAACTGAAAGTATTTGCTACTGAGGAGACTGCAGTAAATGAGCAAATTAGGAAACGTCATAACAAATAAATCTCCCAAGATGGCCACCAGAGACAAAAGAGCCCAAATGTAGCCCAAATATCACCCAGATGTAGCCCAAGTATAGCCTAATGACAGAAGTGTGCAAAACACTTATTTTTTGTGTATTTGCAGTTTTATATAGTGCAGACTTGTCAGGTATTGGAATGCTTTACATGAGCATTGGTTACATCACACCAGATCAAATTCATTTTGGTTGTAGACATGGGGAGATTAAGTGATTTGACCACAATCACAGAATGTTGAGCTGAAGCAGAAACTCCAACCTGGTTCCCCAGTTGCAAAGTCTGAAGCTCTGGAAGTAACAGCACATCCTCTCCCCTAAGTGCATCATTTAATCAAGTGGTCAACTGGATAAAAAAACTAAGATTACAAATCATTTAAAAGTTCTTTGTCGCTATTTGAAAACTTAGAAAATATGTCCTCATTTTAGTTTTTTAGAGCACTAACCATAATTTTGATGCAAATAAGACCCTCTCATACATGTAATTTCCAAAGGAAATACTCTAGGTATTACAGTTTTGATTACATCAAGATGACGCAGGCGTTCCACACTTTTGTAATAAATATAGAATGTTAGCAATCTAGTTGTTCAATGGGATACTGTTGAGAGGCAGAGGCTCGGGGCACGGACTCTGAAAATTGAAGGCAGGTAGGAGAGTGCAGAGGCAACAATTTGACCACACTAGGCAGGCAGGAAGGGCAGTGGCAGCACAACAGACTATGGAGGGCAGTTGAAAGGGGGGCAGGGGCAACAAACCAACAATACAGGACTGGCAAGAGAGGCTGTGGCAATATAAGAGACCATTGTGGGCAGAAGGAAGAGGCAGTGGTAGTACAACCATACATGCCAACAGACCCGTTTCAGCCAGGAAACGTCCAATGTTTTTAAGCTCAAATGGGCTTTATTTGATCTGTCTCCTATCTACAATCTCCTCTTTTTCAATGTAACTCAAAGGGGAAAATCAATACCCCAGTTTTTTTTTCAAAATCTCCCTCTTACCAAGTTCAAAATGTTCGCAAGTATGGTACATTGAATCATGGTAGGCAGGAGGAATTGGGGTAGGGACATGGACTCGGATAACAGAGGACAGGAGGGACATGGAGAGGTGCACCAAACTGACCCTACAGGGCAGGCATCAGGGTTTGCAGCAGCATAATACACCACACAGCGCATGCGGGACAGGAGTGCAGCACAACAATCCATAGAAAGCAATAGGGAGGGGACAGGACCATGCACATGGACAACAGAGAACAGATGGGAAAGAGGCAATGGTAGCTAGCTGACCATAATGGACAGACAGTAGAGAAAGCTGCAGCATAACAGACCATAAAGGGCAGGAGGGACGGATCAGGGGCATTACAATGGAACAGACAAGCCAGGAGGGAGGGAATAGGGGGTCTGCACATGGAAACAGAGGGTTGGGGGCAAGGTGGCAGAGCAGGAGCAGCAAGATGACCATGGAGGTCAGGCAGGATGGGCACTAAAAACAAGACACACCATGGAGAGCAACAATGAGACTATGGTGGCATACACACAGACCATGGAGGGAAGGTGGGAGGGGGTCAGGGGCAGCTAGCTGACCACACAGGGAAGGTGGGAAGGGCCATGGCAGCACAGAAGACCATGCATGGCAAGCAGGAGGGTTAGTGGCAGCACAATGGCTATGATGGGCAAGAAGGAGGGTGCAGGGGCATGCACAAAGGACCATGGAGGATAGAAGGGAGGGTCAGGAACAGGGCACAGGCAAGAGAGTTCAGGGGAAGGGGCCTCACAACAGACCGCGCGGGGAAGGCAGGAGGAGCAGTTGCAGCACAACAGATCAGGGAGGGCAGAAGGGTGTGGCAGTAAAATGGACCATGGAGGACAGGAGGAAGGGGATAGTGGCATGGCATGTGGACAGGCAAGGTGGAGGTGGCAGGTTACAGTCATCTGACAATGCTAGGCAGGTGGGAGGGGAGTGGCAGCTCAACAGAACACTCAGAGTAGATAGGAGGGGCAGGTCCATGGAACGTAGTAGGCAAAAAGGATGGAGCAGGGGCATGCACAAAGACATCGGAGGGCAGGGGGAAGGAGAATAGGGGCAGCAAGCTAAGCACAGAGGCAAAGCAGGAGGTCAATAATGGGCCATAGAATTGGGAAATGGAGGGCAGGAGGAGTGGACTGGTACATCATGCTAAATGGAGGGCAGTGGCAGCACATCAGACCATGCATGGCAGGAGGGAGGAGGCTAGTCCATGGATTCAGACAACAGAGGATAGGGAGGAGGTGGATGGGGCAGCAAGCTAACTCTTCAGAGAAGGTGGGTATTAGGAACTTTATTGTTTTTAAAATGTGTGTCTGTGCGAACTACTTAAAATATGAACAAGTATGCAGCATAATCTCACTTTTATTCAGGAAGAAGAGGACGTTTGTGACTGTGACTCCGGGCTCACTTGGCAGAAACACCCCCTGACCCTCCACCTCCATCGCAAAATGTAATGCCCGTGAAAAGGGTAGGTGGACGCAGTGTTATATAGAACATAGTCCTGAGAGCACGATTGAAAATGAAAACTAGATGTAGTATATGGTATAAACTATGCACCAAAAAGTGTGATATAAGATGAACCGGGGCGTGAAATATAATATGCAGTACATTGTGCGCAATGACAGATTCATTGGAGAGCTCGAGATAGCACAGGCACTAGCGCGTGCTATGCGATATGCGCCTTGGAGTGTAATATGCACAGGGCAGTGTTGTGTAACCTAAGTAGTCTCTAAAGTTGTAATTTAAAATATGTGCTGGGTAGTGTAACATTGCATATGCACTGTGACAAAGATATGGATCCCAGATTGTAATATGTATGGCATAGCGCTGTGCGTTATAACATACACATCGAGGAAGGCATGTTAGATGGGGCAATGTAACCCGTACGAAGGCAAGTGTGGCATGACATATTCACGGGGTGGTGTTACAGTGCACATGGGCTAGAGAGTGTCATAGCATACGCACTAGCTGGTGGAATACAACACAGAGGTGTGAGGCAATTGGCGGGCACTGGTGGGTGTAACACAGCATTGGGCTCAGCCAGGAGCACACTGTGACTCAAGTGAGGTTCGTCTCCTTTCCAGAGAGTAAATTAAAAAGTATTACACATCTGGCGGTGGATGTGTTTTTTATTAGCCGTGAGGGGGGTTTCTTGCATAGTTTGGTCGAATTTTTGTCGAATCCCCTTTGAATGGATTGGTGTGCGTGTATATTAAATGTGCCCGTCAATAGCTACCCATGTTTGTATAAATAAACGACAAGGGTGTCCACTTGGAGAGTACCCACCGGCGGGGGCGCCGGGATTAGGCACGCTATGGCGTCGGACACGTCAGAGCTTCACTAGCGGTGTAAATACATTCCATGTGGATTCATTCTATGCATAGTCGCCTTTTAATGAATATCACGCAAATAGTCATGGTGATAGGTACTTACGGTTTGTCCAGCATGTCCTAGGAGTTTCTATAAATATATATATTTTTAAAATAATAAAAAACAAAGGCCGGAGGAGGGGGGCAATGCAGCCCCCTCCTAAGGAATTTAAATTAAAAAAAGGCCATGACCCGGGGGTTGGGGTCCCCGGGGCCGATTAAGGCCTTGGGAGGGCCAAATTAATTTTTTTCAACCAAAAAAATTAGGGTGCAGGCCCTGGGGATGGGGTCCCCAGGGCCAATAAATTAGAAAAAGAAGGGGGACCACACAGCCCTCCTTCTTAAAAAAATAAAATAAATAAAAGACCGGCATCGCGCTGGAGGCCACGCCCCCTCCTTGCAGCACTCTGCAAACGCGCCCCCTGGCCAGTTGTAGGTTGGGGAATTAATTCCCCTTCAATACTGAGGGTCCCTGAGGGCCAACTAGCCCAACAGGTATCTCCAGTGTGCACCAGGGAGCTGCGTTGCAGACAGGTGTTCTGAGGCTACGCCCCTTTTTACACCTCTATGCAAAGCAGCTCTGTGGCGCTTACTGGAGGTACCTAGTGGGCTAGTTTGACCCTAGGGACCCTTAGGATTCAAGGGGACTTAATCTCTCAACTTAGAACGGCCACAGGGCGCGTATACACAGTGGTGAAGGGAGGGGGACGGGGCCTGAGGTGACGTCTGCAAACACGCCCTGTGGCGTGTTTTAAGTTGGGGAAATAATTCCCTTTCAATCCTGAGGGACCCTGGGAGTTAACTAGCCCACCAGGTGCTTCCAGTAAGCGCCACTGAGCTGCGTTGCAGAGAGGTGGTCCAGGCCGTGCCACTTTTTACATCTCTCTGCAACGCAGCTCTGTGGCGCATTCTGGAGGTACCTAGTGGGCTAGTTGGACCCTAGGGACCCTCAGGATTCAAGGGGACTTAATCTCCCAACTTAAAACGGCCACAGGGCGTGTTTACACAGTGGGGAAGTGAGGGGACGGGGCCTGACGTGAAGTGTGCAAACACGCCCTGTGGTGCGTTTTAAGAGGTAGTTTTAATCCCCTGCCCTATTATATACTAGGGGCTTACAGAGGAGGTCATGCTGATCACAGGGGGACCCCAACGCATAGTGTTCCCTAGTGTATGTAGGTGTTTTCACTGTATTCTGAGTGTCTTTTAACATAGCACTGGCTCTAGGACTGGTTAGTCAGACTCAGTTACCACCAGTATCGGTCTGAAAAAGTTGAGGGTACCGGATGATTTTGCAACAAGGCTTCTTTCTGCTCTTCTGTTTGTTCTTTCTGCACGTTATACTTCTTCCTGCACTTTTCTTCGTCTTTGAGGACTTCTGTTGCTTCTTTCTGCATTGCTTTTTTTTCTTTCTGTGCATTTTTTCCGCTTTCTTCACATGTCCTATCTCTGTAGGCATAGTTGGAAATTAGCATTATAAAAAACCTTTGAAATTCACTGAAAAAACCACAGGTTTCAGGGGCATTATAGTTAGCTGGACTTTTCACTCGTACAAAACCATTGAAATTCCCCCGTTATAGTTAGTTCAGCTAACTATAACTCGCGCGCCCGCAATGCACTGCTGATGACGTCACATATTACATCACTCATGACATGGTCAGTGACATCACTCATGACATCACTGATGACATCTCAAATGACATCACTAATGACATCACTGATGACAGCATCCTTGTGATAGAGTGGCAGACCTCCTCTTCCCCTAATATAACCTTTGATACACACATTCAAAAATAGAAACTACAATGTTCAAAACAATGGACATGCCAATACCAGTTACAACAACCTATTCAGTAATTCTAAGATCCACTTACACATCCACTCATTCACCAACAGTCCTATACAGTCACTCATACATGTACTCACTCATCATATGTACTCGCACACCTATACATCCTGTTACACCGCCACTCATCCATAGAGTTACTCACACACATAGTCACTCATGCTAATAAAGAATCAAACATCCATTTACTTGCTTATACAGTTATACACACACCACCACACTTACTTCTACAGAAACTTACACATACTTAGTCTTTTAAACAATCACTTATAGAAACACATACTTTTTCATACAGGAGCTCTTTCAATCTCTCACTCTCACATATACTCACTTATATACACCAATAGTCACATATACTAGTTTAAAACATATGTAGTTACTCATAAAGACACTATTGAGACAGTCTATCACTCACTAACACACCCATGCACACACTCATCCACCCATACAGTCCTGCACACATGCTGTATTCAACACATACAAACAGTGAGTCACTCATTCATGCACCTATGCACTACGTAATACCCCCCACCGAACCATACAGACACTCAGACACTCATACTGATACTCAAAAAACCAACTAATAACCTATATAGACACTCATGTAGCTACTCACCAACCCATGCAGCCACTTATACACAAAGTGAGAGACTGATAGATATTTACACATTTAAACATTACTCACTAAGCCATGTATTCACAAAGATACACTTAATCAGTCAGTTATACAATCAATTTTTCAAAAACAAATCATCCATTTAGACACTTATATACCCATTTATTCTTCCATCGACCTTAAGATATACATATATAAAACATATGTAATTTTCAGAAGAACACACATTCACTGGATGATGTCATCAGGGATGTCATTTGAGATGTCATCAGAGATGTCATGAGTGATGTCACTAACCATGTCATGAGTGATGTAATATGCGACGTCGTCAGCAGTGCATTGCGGGCGCGCGAGTTATAGTTAGCTGAACTAACTATAACGGGGGAATTTCAATGGTTTTGTACGAGTGAAAAGTCCAGCTAACTATAATGCCCCTGAAACCTGTGGTTTTTTCAGTGAATATATATATATATATATATATATATATATATATATATATATATATATATATATATATATATATATATATATATATATATATATATATGGTCCACTTTAGTTCATGGTCTGAGAAGGACTCATGTAGCAATGAAGAAGTTCATGTATAGTCTTCATTTCAAAAGTTTCTATTCAATTCAAACATTATGCAAAGTTTTCCATATAAGTACATACATCCCACAGCCAAGCCAACACATGTTTCTCACTTCTTCAGGGCTGTTATATGAAAACATAAGTGGCATTCTCTTCGTGTCACCATCACTTTGGAACCAATTTTCAACCTAATTCACAAATAAATACAGTTGGTAGTTCTCTACATCGAAACCCACAGAAATACAAAACACTTATAATTTGTGTTGAAATATAATCTCTCAACTGTATAAACAATCAAAACAACATGAAGCAACTGCAATAGTGAAGAAAAAGAAGAAAGAGAAACAATTTGTATTTGGTAGGCCCTGGCCTTCTTTGCCAGTATTTAAAAATATCTATAACATATTCATTATTAAACTCTTTTTACATCTACTGCCATTTAGCTTGCGTAACAACCCTGGCTTGTGCAAACAACATATGTAGCTCATGATCCTATATAAACTTATAACTGGGATTTTTATATTTCTATTAATGGTTTTATTTCTATTTTATATTTGTATTTGTGACAGATAACCTGAAGAAAGGGACCCAGCACTAACTTATGTCTAGAGTATTATATACCCATCCTCTGTCCATAATCTTGTCGACCATATCCTATTCAGGTTTGAATTAAGGGATACTTATATTTAGACAAAAGGAAAAAATATATAATAAAAAAAATATTTTTGTAAATCCATTTTAATTTTAGATCAAGGGTAAAGAATATTTTTTGAGTTTAGTTTGGATTTGAAATCTATTTTAGAATTAGGGGAGAAGATCACCTTATTTGTAATAATTCACACATCATTGACAATTGTTTCTATTTATGGTATAAGAGCATTAAAACTTTAAAATGTACCTTTCAATATTATGCATGTAGTAGATCCTTCAAGTTTTCAAATTTCTTATCTACACGACCTGATCATCAGAAATCCCACTTGTTATCTATAAAAGGAGGTAAACGTTTATTTATCCTAATGTCTGTTATACATTGAAACATATGTCAACATAGGTTTAAACACAGTTGATTCCCCGGTTCATTGCAGACAAAATAAAAATAGCAGTCTCTAATATCTAGGTCTTAATCTTAAAAAGCTCTCCTAATACCTATATAGAATATTATGTAGCTCAATACCTTGTGACCTATTCATATATTTAGTCATGCCCCTCAACTCAACAAAATACCCTTGCATTGAGCTCAGAGCATATGGCTAATACCCGTTGCTCAGTGATACAATTTAACCAATGCAGAGCCAATGCCAAAATAACTGCCACAAATATTCAAGTAGGCCAAAACAATGTGCCCCAAAGACCTAAAGGAAAGGGCTCCATCACTATGCCGTCCATGCAATCACTTAGTATCACTCAGTTTCTCTTTTAGTCTAACATAACATCTATACTGTTTAGTACTCTAAACTCCTCTTGTAACATGCCACAGATTCAACGCTTACCTCTTCTAGGCTATAGCCATGGTCAGTGGTAAATACTGCCCATTGATCATGCTTTCAACTCATAACATACACAAGGGGTCAGGAAAGCTCTAACCGGACCCCTTCAATTAGTATGCAAGCAACATTTCAGCCCGGGCACCGTTTCCCAAGATATAAAATGGCGGCTGCAACTTTTTTTTTTGTGATGGTGCGGCCAGCCAATCAGGACCCTGCTTTGGTGAGTGGCGCTGCAGATTTCCAGCGGGTGGATCCGTGAAGAGTCCGCGACCCTATACATATAAATTTGCTTTTCAGTTAATATCTCTAAAACTATTGAATGGATTTACACCAAATTACAAAAAGCTAGCTTTCTGCCATATTTAGTGTAGTTCCGTTCAGTGGTTCAGGCTGTAGTTGTGTTCAAAATCCTTATGGGAAATTGCATAGGGAAAATGCATTTTGGGACCCCCTTTTTTCACGGCCCCAGCTTGACAGATCACCCCGAAACTTTCAACACAGCAGCTGAACTGAGTGTTGTACTAATTGGGAGAAAATAATGACGATTCATTAAACTGCCCCAAAGTTATTGGCAAAACAAATAAACGCTTTTCCAATTGAAACTAGGTCCTAACTAAACTAGCGACCACCAGTAGGATAGATATATTTATGTAATATGTGAGGTCATAAGCAGTGTGCGGGGGATGGCCGCCTTTGGGGTTTGGGTGCAGGGCCTTATATAGTTGTGTGTGTGTGTTTATTTACACACACAATATATTTACATACACACACATATACATACATACATACATACATCTGTAAGCCAAATTGTAGGGTGGGTAGTGGTAGAGTGGTAAGGGTATTTTTAGGGTTATGGGGTGGTAAGGGTTATTCTAGGGTTTATGGGTGGGTCATTTTAGGGTTTAAGGGCAATTTAAAAGAGGGGCTTGGTCCCTCCAAAACAGAAAAAAATATATTTTAAAATTATGTGCGTTTTTATGTTTTACTTGCATTTGATTGTTATGTGTGGTAAAGGCATGCACTTTAATGTCATTCATCCATAGGTTCATGGATAAAGACATTCTATGATGTTTCAGTAGAAGAAAACTTTACAAAAAGGTGATTGGGATCCACAAATGCAGCAGGGAATTATAATATTGTAGTATTTTGGCTTCAGGAAAGATTCCTATGATGCTTAAGAAGGACTACAAGTACAGAATCTTTTCATACATGTTATCACACTGGCATCAAACATCATTCAAGTCATCATATGACATGGCAATGCATGTAGGAAAGCCACCTTTCCTAACCAAAATACTGCACTTTGTTTCATGTATTGAGGATTTGCAAGGCGGCAGAACCTGGAACTTGAATTCAAATTTGTACAAAATTCTAAGTAGGCATTCATGAAATGGTTTCTGCCTTCACTATAAGGTAGAACTATTTTAAGAAAGATTGCAATTACATTTAAAATACATTTCTGGGGTATTACTGTTATAAATGTCAATAGAAGTGGTTGAAATATAGTGGCTCATTTTCACAGCTCTGGTGTGTAAATGCTGGCCATGTCTATGAAATACTAGCCAAGAAGCAACCCTAAATCCAAATGCAAGACATAAAGAATGTTGTACGCGATGACATGTACTTATCTGCTTGCTTCTCTTAATTGGCATCTCTAGGAAAGTAGGATCTACTTTCATGGTTACCCCCACTGTCAGTATGATTTTTTGACTAGTCTGGCTGAGACCCTTCTAATCAGGACCCCAGCCCCTGTGCTTACTCAATAAATTTAAGATACCCAGTGCATAGGTACACCAGGGGCCTCCCACGGTCTGCAGCATGTATTGTGCCACCCATGGATTCTCTGGTATCAGCGCCTAGACGCCCCTGGGCATTCGTGCGCTATATAAATGCACAAATCAAATCAAATCATGAGAGACCACTCAAACTGTGACTACAGGCCTGCCATCGCAGCCTGTATAAGCTGGTGACATCACCACTTACAACAGATATACGTTTTCTTATATCTGAGGTCACTGCACTTATAATCTGTTACCCCTAAGGCAGGCCTTTCAATACTGAAGGCAGGGTGATGAGTTATAAGTGTGAGGGTGCTCTGCCTCAGCAGGACACCCCTTACAAACCCCAAAGTCAATTCTCCAGGCTTTGTAAGTGTGGTCAGCCATTTTTGTTTGTTTAAATCGTTTTTATTAACCTTTTTTGCTGTTTGTTTTGCACATGGATCAGTAAAACATTACAGTCAAAGCAGCACTCCTGTAGTAACTGGAAAGAAAGGGGGGAGGGGGAGAATTAATTGCCAGCAGTAAGGTACACTTAGGCTAGCAATGACATGACAATGCAAGTTCCGGGTGTGTTAATACAACCAAGCTTTTGGCAATCTCTCGAGAAAGGACAAAGCGGTGCTGCTAATTCTATACATCAGGTGGTACGTGAGTAGTACAAGAACAGTGCAGTTCAAACATAACCTGGGACATAGGGTACAACAAAATGAGGACAATAAAAGAGAAGGAAGGGTAGTGGAAGAGTCGCATAGGATATGCCGCCATACCTAAATTCGCTAGGGGCCCTCAGACACCTCCAAGACACAGTAGAAGCGGGAATCCGTGGCACAGAGTCGGTGACTGTCCAAGTGCCAGTGTTATTCCATATTTTACATCAGTGGGGGGAAGGTGCGGGGGGGGGGTTACTCTGTGTGATGCTCCTCTGTAATGCAATTGGGATCCCGTGCCCGTGTCTGCCCCCGAAAGTTTGGAAACCATCGCATCCCATTGAGGCGTCCGAGGGAACATACGAATGCCAAACAAGTCCTCCCTGCGCAGTACCGCACCCTCCGCCCTCGCCCAGTTGAGTAGGGACCTGCGCCAAGCAAGGGGATGCGGCGGTAGGGGAGACTTCCACCGCCTGGTAAGCAAGCGTTTGGCCGTTATCAGACCAAGGCCTAAAAACCGCGTGTCCGCTCTGTATTTCTTGTTTCAGCTGAAGAGATGTAACACATGGGCTTCCCAGGTCGGGGGAATGGTGCGGGAGGTGCAGCTAATGAGAGTAGTGGTCACAGTAGTCCAATAGTCAGTCAGGACTGGGCACCCCCAAAGCATATGTACTAGGTCAGCATCCGATTGCCGGCAGCGGGGACAAGCCGCATCTATGCGGAGGAAATACCTGTTGATGCGGGCTGGGGTAAGGTAGGCCTGATGGAGTAGGAAAAATTGTATCTGTCGAAATCGTTGATTCCGGGGGATGTGGGTCGGACCGCCACGAGCAGCCAGCCATTCCCTATCCGTAAACGCCCTGCCCAATGCACCCTCCCATTGGAGTCGAAGTCGGGTGAGATCTGCTTCCGTGGTCCTAGTGAGGAAAAGACACCTACGGAAACATTTGTACGCTACAGTGAGGAGAAAAGTATCTGGGGGTCTAAGTGTGGAGCAAGGGTGAAAAATCTGGAGGAGGGTTTTCAGTGATAGCGGCGGTTATATAGAGGCTGTATCTAGCAATCCATTGCAGCTGGGAGGCCAAGTAGTAGTGTTCGAAATTGGGCACCGCAAGGCCGCCCAACTCAGTAGGCAGGTAAAGTTTTCCCATGGATACTCTATAGCGTGAGGCTCCCCATATAAAATCCCGCTCTACACTTTCCCATTGCTTAAAGAAGGGGGGCGAGATGATGAGGGGCAGGGTGGCAAAGTAATAGAGGCGGCGGGGGAGAACCACCATCTTAACCAAGGCGATTCTGCCAGAGATTGCCAATGGGAGGGTCTTCCAGAACCCCATCTGAGACCGAATGACCGTGGTAGTGCGGACAACGTTTCTGTCAAAGAGGTCAGTCTTGGCTCGATAAACCTGGACCCCTAGATAACGAAAAGGATCAGTGCACCAGGCCGCTGATCCGGAAGTAGCAGTGTAGGTTCAGGGCTGTTTACTACGCTGTGGAACAAATCCATTCTGGTCAGAATGTACCAGTTCGGAGACTAGTGGAGGGCCGGTTTGCCAAGACCTTCGCCAGGATCTTATCCGAATTCAATATAGTAATTGGCCGGTAGGAGCCAGGAGACGTGAGGTCCTTACCAGGTTTCAATAAGGACAC
Organism: Triturus cristatus; assembly: GCF_964204655.1. Classification (NCBI taxonomy): domain Eukaryota; kingdom Metazoa; phylum Chordata; class Amphibia; order Caudata; family Salamandridae; genus Triturus; species Triturus cristatus. The sequence goes on from NC_140586.1 coordinate 554,367,375, forward strand.
CACATTATCCGTACGCATGGATGGGGGCAACGTCTCTTCCGAGACTGCCTCCAGGAATACCGAGTGCAGTTGCGGGACCAAATGTTCCGCGTAAGTTTTGAAAAATTCCGTTGGGTGTCCGCCTGGTCCTGGAGTTTTACCCGAGGACAAGGCACGCAATGCGTACCGTATTTCTTCCTCTGCTATAGGAGCGTCCAGTTCCAGGGTCTGATCCAATGTCAGAGTAGGTAATTCCACAGTGTCCAGGAAGGAACCCACGTCGCAAGCGTTACCTGTCAGGAGGGTGTCGTAGAGGCGGGTGTAGTGTTCAGTCATAAGTGCGTGAATGTCTCCATGAGTGTTGCGTTCTTGGCCGAGGTCGTCTAGGAGGAAATGTATGGGCCGCTGGGGATGTTCCTGTCTAATCAAGTAGGCCAGTGGTCGCCCGGCTTTGTCTGCGGTCGAATGGGAGCGTGTCGAGTGCGCCAAATCGTTATGGCAGCGCAGGCGGTCTAAAAGTATCTCCCGCTCAGCGTGGGCGGCATCGAGGTGCTGCTGTCGTGTCGGGTCGATGACAACCTGCGACTCAAGCTGGAGCAACCGGTCCTCAATGCGGGTCAGTGAGGTGTCCAACTGCCTGCAAATGCTCCAAGTCTGACCCAGACAATGGCCCCTAACCACCACCTCAGTGAGGATCAAATCTGTGGAACCAGTGTTAAGTGCAAAGTAGTTGGCTATTGTAGACTTCAGTGAGCCTCGGAAGGGGGGGTCCTCCAAAGCTGTAGTCTGTAAGCACCAGGTCGGAACCAGAGGAGGTGACGCTCCCCAGACCAGTCGCATCAACAAGGGATTATGATCGGAGTGTGTCCGACCGAGATAGTCTGTCGCTTGTATCAAAGGGAGGAGGGCTGCGGATGCGAGTACAGGGTCAAGGCACACATGTAGCTTATGGACTGGGGAATAAAATGAATATACTCTGGAGTGAGGATGTCGTTCCCGCCAAACATCGGAAAGGGCCCAATTACCTAACCATGTGTTTAAAAGGCGAGCATTGGCGGAGGCTGTAGTACTAGTGAGGGGGGGGGGGAATGAGCGATCAAGGGAGACATCGAGTACTGCATTAAAATCCCCCCCCCCCAGGAGCCACAGGATGTCTCTCCATCGGAGCAAAATCTCTGAGAGATCACTCAGGAAGGGGCCCTGGGCAACATTGGGGGCGTATAGGGAACCCAATCATATCGGTTGGCCGTTCAGTCTGCCGCTTATCAGGACATACCGCCCAATGGGTCTGTCAGAACCTCCTTTTCTTCCCATGGGACCCCTGCCTTAACCCATATCATCACCCCTCTAGCCATGGACGAGTAATTGGTGCTGTATATCTGGCCATGCCAGCGTCGGCGCAGGCGGGCGGCTTCCAAGGCTGCCAGATGTGTCTCCTGCAAAAACGCAATACTCGTCTTCTGACGCTGCAAATAGGCATAAATGGTGTATCGCTTAGAAGGTGTCTGGATGCCCTTGACATTCTAAGTAAGGACGTTAAGGTCTGTCATCAAGGCAACTAACATTAATGCGCCCAATCGGATACTGCGGGGCGCCCAACGAGGGGAGCTCCAGCGGATGGTGAGGCGGCAGGTCTGTGGGGCTGGCAACTCATACAGGGGAAGAAAAAAATAAGATGGCGTTGTAAGCAACCTTGCAACAGTAAAAGAGCGGAACCCCAACACGAGGAACTGCCCAAACAATCATGCCAATTCAGATCACTGCCGGAACGCGGAAGGGGCCACTGCCAGCCACACAGTAGGGTGCGATCACTCCAGGGTGGGAAGGGTAGTGTTGGGCGCCATTATCAGCATTGGGCGCATGAGTATGAGGGAGGCCGCCTCTCTGGGCTCGCAGCAAGTGCAGTGCCACAGTCCCAACCCCGTGCAGATGAGGGCCCCTAGGTCCAGTGGACCCCCACCCCATGTAGGCGCCGCAACTTAATGATATCCAATGGGGCTGTCGCTCGCTCCCAGGCAGCAGGGTCACTCCGTGCAAGCAGACCTCGCAGGGGCCTCAGGCCCGATCGGCCTCCGTGGCCCGCACCGCCCACCAGGCGCCTAGGGACAGCAGCGATACGAACTAGCAGGGGCCCCTAGGCCCGACCGACCCCCGTGGCCCCCTACCTCCACCAGCAGGCACCTCTTTTCACACCTCGCAGGCCTACCTCGGCCGGGAAGGCCCCACCAGCCTGTTCCAGCGTTGTGTCAGCGGCCTCTGCAGCAGCAGCTCATGCTGCCGGATCTGGGCTCCCCACACAGCCAGCTCCCGAGCAGCTACCTCCGGCCAGAAGAAATCGCAGGACGCCCCCCGCGGCACCATCAGGGTAGAAGACGGCAGCACCAGACAGTCACGGGAGCGTTGCGGGAGCACCTCTTACTCGGAGGCAGTAGAACCGTCAGGCGCGGGTCAGCCGAGCGGCCGTGCGACCAGGCCCAGGCCTCCGCAGAGGAGCAGGCCGCAGCTCCCAGGGCCGTCAAGAGGCGATTTCAGAGCTCGGGGCACCCTCCGTTGGTGGCGCGCTCTCAAGCAGGCATGGCAGGTAAGCACATGGGTCAGATAGAGCCCCAAGACAGCAGGATGCCCAGGATAATCAGAGGATGAGGCGTGGAGCGTTAGCAGGACACGTCCGCCAACTTCGGCGCCTGGCCATGCCCCCGTGTGGTCAGCCATTTTGATACATGTAGTGGCCATGCGTCAATTACGAGATGGCTAACTATATAGTGGCTATGCCGCACCTGGGCATGTTTGTATTAAATATGTTGGAATCATACCCCAACATAGTTACTGGTGTTGCAGGCCCCCAGTGCTCCTGGTGCCTTTCAGGGTCTACTAGCAAGCTAGTGCTGCTGCCAACCACAGACACAATTCTACCCTCTTGCTGCTGGGCTGAGCTCAAGCAGGGGAGGGTAGAACAATAGGTTTTCTATGACCGGGAGGTGTGACCACCTCCCAGACAACTTGGTTTATTGGGCTGGGGTGGGGCTGCTTGCCAGCGCCACCAGCCTGCTGTGAAGGGCACGTTTGGTGCCCTCTTTGCATACTGTAGTTAGAACCAGTTCTGGGAGTCCTTGGCTCCCACTCTGGTGCAAAACTGGACAAAGAACATGGGAGCATTCTCTCCTCTGTCCACCCTCTCTGGGAGGTACCCCTGAGTCGTCCTAACTCCTTTCTTAGGGTATAAAAGGGCTTACCTGTGGGTGGGTCCGACAAGACTCAAGCCTGAACAGGGTCACTCTTCGACTGTCTGGACACTTGGACTTCACCTGGAACCGAGACTGCATCACGGAAGACTCCTTCTGCTCCTGGTCTCGCTGTTCTGATAGTCTTTTTCGTCGTCTGTGTCTGCTTCTTCCAGGATCTTCAACAGACCTGTGGGTATCAAGGACACCCAAAGTAATTTCCCTTGTAGTGAAGGAGTCACTCCCCTGCATCTGCGGGCACCACAACAAAGCTGACTGGTCTGCTGCTCCTGACGTCCCACGGACTTCGAAAGGCCCAGCAACACTGGGGGTGGTTCTGCAACTCCCCTGAGCCCTGACCTGTCCTCTTTTCAAGTTTGAGCCTAGTATCCCTTGTCAGAACTGGTGGGACCGAACCTCTGTGCATCTAGTCGACTTGCCGTTGCCAAGGCATGCTGACTCTGCACTCCAGAAATCTTCGGGCAACAAGAAGCTCCAGCACCTCTTCCTGCCAAGATCTTTGTCCTCACCGCATCCTCTGCACCGTGGGCCTTGGTCTTTGATGGGCTGCTCGAGGTCCTCTTGCGACTTCTTTGCCTTTGGCCTGTGTTCCTCTTGAGGGTCTTCTCTTGCTTCAGTGGGCTCCCATGCTTGCTCGGAGCCTGCTCTGACTCTCCTGCACTTCGTGAGTCCCTTGGAACTTGCTGGTCCCAAAGTTGCTCCTTCATTGTTTTCCACATCTGTTGCTTCTGCTAAAGCGTGTTGGTGCTCCCACTGGACACCGACCCCCTGGTTCTCGACTTCCGACATGGAACAGCTCGTGAACGGCTCCTGGTCTTCCACAGCGTCGCCGGGTCCTTAGAGCTGCAGGGACAAGGTCACCGTCATCACTCCTGAAACTTCCATCATCAGTGGTCATTGCTCTTTCGTGTCTCCTGGTTACCTCTGAGTGGCATAGACTCCGTCTCCTCTGCTTGCAGGTTCTTCTCTTCAAGAATCCACCCTTGGATTCCACCGGTCTCTTGCACAGTCTTCGCCTGCGGCATCTTTTCTGAAGTCCTCCGTTGTGGTCTACAGTGGTTTCCAATGTCACTTCGTACCTATGCACGCAGCTTTCCTGGTGGAGGTATCCTGGTTCCTTGGGTCGGATGACTCTCCAACTTTCTGTCTTTCACGGGGTTTCTTCAGCGGCTACTGGGAAGGGTCCTTCTTCTTTAAAACTGCAACTGCAACTTTCCAGTTGACTTGTATTGAGTACGCAGCTGTTTTTCCACTCTGCACACAGCCTCCGTGGGGTTCCTGGGTACTTACCTTGGGTGGTTCCTTGTGTCCCCAGCTCTTCTGAGTCTCCTGGTCCAAGTCCCGGCTTCGGTCGCAGGTCACATTCCACTTTCTTAGTATGTGGTTTGGTCTCCCCCTGGAGACCACTATGTATTGTGCTTATTTACCTACTTTCAATTGAAATATTGTGTGTATTTCTATCGATTTCGCCGGGTAGGAGCTATACCAATGTGTTAGTGAGTGTTGTATAATAAATACACATATTTTTATAAATACACTGTGCAGTTCTTTTACGCCTAACCTGTACCAATAAGATTAGGATCTGGTAAAACAAGCTGCTTAACACTCCTTCTGGACTAAGCCTGAAGGCTGCTCTCCACATCTACCACTTAGAGAGCTTTCTATGGTTGTCTAAGACCACTAAAATCACCATAAGGGCTATGTGGTGCTTCACTTAAATAAGTGTGCACCATATACTACGCCAGCCTCCTACAGCTTTCAGCTGGTCGTGGAAGTTAGCTGTGCCTTTTCAAGGATTCTGATTAGCAGCTGGGTAAGCTTGTGTGATGTTTGGTGTAGTCTCAGATGACTTTCTTAAGGAAGACCTGTGCCTTGACCCTGACCCAGTGACAAAGACCATCTTCATGTCTCTGGCTCTCATGATTATTACTACATAAATTCAAGACTACTCTCAGGGATGGTTGGGAAGTTAAGAAGAGACAAAGTGAATGGAAGTGCAAAAAATTACATTAGGAGAAATTAGCCTTTAAATATTTTCATGATGTGTTATATGTCTTCACTTTTTCCAGAAGGTTTTGTTTCTCTGGCAAAACTTGTTGATGGGATTGGTGACAACTTGAAAGCATGATATGGATGGATTTAAGCTTTTAGATGTGTAGATGCAACTTTACAACTTTTTGGTGCATAGTGCAGAAATTATTTAAATTGTTATTGCTGTAAATGGAGAGGATTACCACTCTAACTGTGCCCTATTAGCCTTGTCATGCAATGTTGGTTATATTTGTTCTTTTTATGCCATTATTATGTAGCTTTTTAAATTCTCTGTCTTTGCAGTTCATTGTCTTTTGTTCGTCACCCTTCAATGTAAGCCCCTCTGAAAGAACAAGATAAAACTGCTCATTTCTTTCCAAATATATTGACAAGAAGTATTGTTCTATTTGTAGGAAAGTGCCCTTTTTGACATGATCACCCACACTTTTTTCCCACTAGTGCCGATGTTCTTGATCGGATGTGCACAGAGTCCCTGCTAAACAGGCCCCAGTGCAAGTGCTCTTTCTCCAAAACAGTACGTGTTCAACTGTACCCCAAATGGCAAGGACTTTAGCACCCTTGTAAGTCCCTGGTATGGGCATGGAAACTAAAGAGGGTCCCTATGGGTTCAGCATGTCTTATGCCACTCAAAGGGACCCCCACGATAACTGCATGAAGACTTCCACTGCAGGATGTGTGAAAGGGTGCTAGGCCTTCTGAAAATATGACATTGCACAATGCCCAAATGCAATGGATGTCTTGTATGGAAGTCACCCCTACAGCAGGCCTTAGAGCCCCAAGGCAGGGTAAATTATAATACATGTGAGGGTATATCTGCATGAGCAGGTATGCCTCTGTGATGCCTAGTACCATTACTAGGGCATTGCAAGTGATTAGGCAGCCAGTTACCCATTGAGTTACCCAGCTAAATAATGGCCGCACTGAAAATAATGGCGTTTGATATCAAACACCCCATGTCGATAAATCTATCCTGATGCCAGTATCAGATTTATAGTGACATACACCCAGAGGGCACGTTAGAGGTGCCCCCTGAAAACTACTAGTTCTCTAGGGTGCTTAATGACTGGTGTCATGTAGCCTACCACCACAGACAAACTCTGACCATCTGTAGGCGAGAGCCCGCACTCTGAGGCCAGAAAAAATGCCTGCTCCTGAGGAAGGTGTTCACACCTCCTCCACCCGGATGGCTAGTGATTTAGCATGTTAAGGCCAGAGGCTTCAAAGCCTCTTCCACCTTGGATATGTGACCCTGGCTTCCCCCCCAAACCTGGGAAATGCCACACCCTGCCCTGAGACCCATTTGGCACCAGAGCAGATAGCGCTTTCAGGTTAGGCACACACCTAAGGGGGGCCACCTTAAGTGGACAGCCGAGAAAAGATTTCACATTTTGAATTTGGTGGAACTAGAAACTCTGGGTCAGGAGTTTGCCCACTCTAAACAAGAAGTGCTCATATAGGGGGTGTAGTCGCCCCAGGGGTAAGTAGCCCATTGGCTACTACCCTACACTCCCCTAAAAGCCCCTAAATTAAGTGTTTAGGGGTCCTTCTGACACCAGAAACACAGATTAATCTACCTGGTAACTGAAGATTGCCTAAGAAGAGCTGACATCACAAGAACTATGGACCAGCTCCAAAGTCCGTCCCAAACCCTGCCTAGCTGCTGCTATCCCAGCAATTGTAAAAGCCCGACTCGTCCAGAAGCTGTGCATCCTCCTAAAGTTTGGGAGGACCGTTCAGCACTTAATCACCCTCACAGCATCTCCCTTGGGGTAGAGGCTAGTTCCCTGCAGCTGCAGGCACCGACTTCTCTTGTTCAGTACTCTGCTTTGCTAACCACTGGGTCCATCGAGGGAGCATCTCGTCAGGAAGAGGTCACCATGGTTCTTCAGAGGTCAGCCCTGTCTCACTAGTGAGTTTTGAGACTCCAGACCCTCCAGATGCCTCCCATCTCCAATACCCTGGGTATCAGAGCATTTGCCAAACTAAGACTTGTTGAGTATCCAGATCAGGCCCCACCGATGCCAAAGCTGACCTGACAAAGGACTTCAGGATCAACGAGGCCTGTGCCGAGAGTGGCCATGCTGTCCTGGTTTCTTCCGCCCTCCAGGCCTCACAAGTAAAGTGAGAGCCTCTAACGCAAATGACCTGCTGGACAAAAAGCCTCTGTACCCGAGCCCCACAGCTGAAGTTCACGTAAACCGCTGGTGCCTCCTTGCCCCAGAGACCCTCAAACGCTGAGCCCCCCTTTGGGATCTGCCATACTTATTTCCAAGGCCCCACTTGCAGCCTTTCTTTTATAGGTACCCTTCCATTGACTTTAACAAGTAGCTCCCCAGACAAGCACCCGGACTCACTAGGGCAGGTAAAGCCGAACTGCTGGTGGTTTCTTGGACCTTGGCCCATAAGCACTAGAAGTCCTAAAAGGCACCCTCCAGAAACGCTCACAAGTATATGTATGCAGTTTGTTTCTGCCATAAGATAACATTACTGCGTCCGAAATACATACCTCAAAAAACATTATTTGAGCATTTTAATGTTTTCCTGTAAAAATCATATCTCTGAAAGTACTTACCTCATTTATTGACACTGTGTACAACAAATGCTTAACACTACCCTCTGATAAGTCTAAGCTGCTCGTCCACACTACAACAAATGAACAGCTAGGAGTATTCATTTAAGCCCTATAAACCTATAAGGGTCGTCTGTACTTTTTGCATGGTGTGCCCTTATGTTGGCACTACCACATAACAAGCCAGGTATCTACACTATTTATTGGAACATTTTAAAGAATTGTAACTCTGCCTTGCTCTCAGTAAAGGTATTATGTTGCAGCATTTAGGAATTTGTGGGCCTATAGCTGTAAGAAAGAGAACCTACTATGCAGCTTTTATTTCTTTGAGATTTCTTTCTGCTTTTATTTCTTTGTTAGAGGCAATAAATGATACATTGCCCACTTTACCCTAGTACGGGTGCCCAGGAGAATAGCCCTGGCCAATCTGTGAAGACACAATAGGTCATGTGGCTCATCGGAACATGCCCCAGGTTCATACCTCCTGGCCCCGCTTTGTACTCCGTCACCAAAACTGTTAGTAGTTATAAAGCTATACAATGGGCGGTTAATAACTGCATCTCAGGTGCACTCAAATCCCTTGGCTCAATAACATTGTCTTTAAAAAAGAACCAGGAGGAGTGTTTGGAACATCTGGCAAGTTGATCTGCCCACCATTAACCTTTGGTCTGCAGTCCCACACCGTTATGATGTGCACATCTAATTCCAGTTGCACTAATCAGTTTATGGTTTTACAGGGATGGTGGAATGCTTGTTGTGCTTTTTGGGACAATTAAACTTGTATCAGTAAATGAAAACATTGCGTGTTTACTCATTTGTCTTCTCATCGACATCCGAAAGATGCAATAATTCAAATAGATAGACAGACATACATAAATACATATCCACGCTCACTCCTTATGATTGCCAGCAATATATGGCTCCGTCTAATTTTACCAGTCGCTCATGGTGAGCCCACTCTTCAAAGCATTTCTAGAGACTCCCATGAGGTGTGTGTGTAATGGTATATTGCACTTCCTGACTTGCGTATTGAGTATTCTACATGGTAATTCCAAGTGAATGGGCAATCTGATAGAGACATCTAGCCGCAGATTCCTTACCTTTGAACTTCCAGGCGTCAGGCTGGATTCACAAGAATTTTGATAGAAGTACCCCTGCATGCTAATAGGTGCCGTGGGTCAACTCCTTCGTGACGTGGTAGACGTCGGGTTTTTCATCGCCGTGACGTCGGAGTCGTCTATACAGGCACCACCCCGGCACCCTGACGTCATTTCTTTTCTTTCCACGCCAGCCAGCGCAGATCCGTCGAAGAGAGCTACCCCCTGTCACTTTTTGGCAATCCTTTTTTTGGCTTTTTGTTGAGTCCTTTTGCTGTGTAGGATGTCCAAGAATACGTCCGGTTTCAAGCCGTGCGGTGCCTGTCACCGAGCCATGTCTACCACAGACCCCCATCTGGTGTCTTTGGTACCTGGAGCGTTACCAAAGTTGTGCTCAGATTCCAGGGCCATAGCGCCAGGGGTTTGAGGGAGCGATCCCTAAAGCTAATTGCTGCCCAGCGTACGGCGTCACAGAGATTGCCTTGTCAATCTCGGTTCAGAGCAAGGTTCGAGCGCTGCTACGGGGGGTGGTTATGGGGGTCTAAGTCTTCTTCCTCCCAATCAAAGTCATCGCAGTCAGATAAAAAGCACCATAAAAAGCACATGAAGTTGAAGCATACTTCGACTTCACCCTGTCCGTCACAAGAGGAGACTCAGGAGTCTCAGTGTTCGAGACCCTGCTCCACAGAGCGGGTGCTTGTCGGCTCTGCGTTTCCCTTCCTTTCCGGGGCCTGCTGCGACCCCTGCCCAATTGAAAGAATTTTATGATGTCATGTGCACCTAATTTAGGCGGACTGACCCTGCCAGCTCACCTTCGGGCCTTGCAGGTTCAGCAGAAGGAGATCCCGTGGGTTCAGAGCCTCTGGTGCCACGGCCTCCTCTTGGATTCGTTCCTGGATCCAAGCCAGCCCCGGTCGTACCTCTGCGACCTTCCCCAGGACTGCGTCCAACGTCGAGACCCTTGGCGTTTCCGGGCCAACCAGCGGCACCTCCCTCATTGTCATTCCAGATGACACGGAGCCGGTTGGGCGTCCACAGATGCAGAGACCGGTGCAGACGGAGCCGTACGACTCCATGCCATTCACCCTGCTCTATTCTGAAGGGCTAGGAATGGATGATGATTGGGAGGGGCAGCAGGATCCCTTAGAAATCCCACAAAAAATCAAAAAGACCTGGACTAGTATGAGGACCTAGGTGATGCCAGTGGCCTGGACACCTCTCCAGATTCTGTCATGCTGTGTCCGCTTAACCTGACTACGGAGGAGGGGGCTTCATTTCCATTGATGGTGCGTAGGGCTACAGAGGTCTTGTACCTGCAGCTTCCCATGGTGGCAGTCAAGACTGTCTTGACGGAGGTCCTGCAGCCTGGTGTCTCCACCTCAGAACCCTTGCTGCCTTTCAACGAGGCCTTGACTGACGTTCTACTGGGCATCTGGTCCAAGCCCAGCACAGGAGCTCCTGTGAATAGAACCATTGCCCACCACCACCGCCCTGCACTGGGCAACCCAGGTTTCTATCCCACCCCACAAAGCTTGGTGGTCCAAGCATTCACTTCCCTTGGTGCTTTCCCTTCTGCGTCCCCGGACCGGGAATCCAAAAGATTGGACAGCTTGGGAAAGAAGATGTTTTCTTCCACCAACCAAGCATTGCGGCTGTAAATACTGCATGCCTCTTGGCCTGTTATTTCCATTTGATATGGGATACGGTTGTGCAGGTGCTGCCAAGAGTATCAGAGGAGGACTGGGCTCTCCTCTCCCAAGCTATTTCAGACGGTAGAGATTCAACGAAGCTTGGCATACGCTGTGGGTTAGACATGGCAGACTCGCTTGGCAGAGTGATTTTTCTCGACGGTCGTCATAAGTTGCCACGCCTCGCTGTAGACATTTGGTTTTTCAGGGGATGTGCAAGCTAATCTAATGGACATGCCCTTTGATGGCTCCCGTCTCCTCGGAGATGAGGCAGATGCAGCGCTTGAGCGCTTTAAGGGCTCGCTACGGCCAAGTCCCTAGCCATCATCACGCCATTCTGCCTGTCTGCCCTACGACCCTACTCCAGCCAGAGGACCCCACAAGTCCAACAACCTCTGCAAGGCCATGGACGCGGTTCACCCCGACCCCACGGGTCGGGTGGCCAGAAGTTGAGTCAAGCCACAAACCCATCCTCCACTTCAAAACCTTCCTAGTTCGAGCCCCCCCAGATCATGGACGTCCAGTTAATGGCAGTATACGCCATCACCTCCACCACTGGCGAGATGTCACCTCGGACAGGTGGGTGATGCAAATAGTCTGAAGGGGCTACTCTCTCCCCTTCAAGTCTACCCCTTCCTCCAAGTTATGATCATCTGATGGAGGATCACCTTGCCTTACTCCGCGAGGAAGTCAAGACTCTCTTGGCTAAGAGAGCTATATAGAGGGTTTCTGGCTCAGAAATAGGCTGTAGTTGCTATTCCTGCTATTTTCTGGTGCCAAAGGAGGACGGAGGTAATAGTCCTATCCTCATCCTCGGGCCCTCATCTACTTTCTCAAAAAGGCAAAGTTCAAGATGCTCACCCTTGCTCCGGTCCTGTCTGCCCTGGACCCGGGAGACTGGATGGTAGTGTTGGACTTGCAGGCCCCCTAGTTCCATATTGCCGTCCTGCCAGCCCATCGCAGCTACCTGCGGTTTGCGGTGGGCCACAAGCACTTTGTTTACCGTGCTCCCCTTTGGTCTCACCAGTCCCCCTCGGGTGTTCACCAAGGTGATGGCGGTGGTCGCAGCCCATCTGCGGAGATCAGGGGTTCCAATCTTACCGTATCTCGACGACTGGTTGTTGAAGGTGGGTTCGTCCAAAGCAATCCTCCCCCACCGCCAGCCTACGGCGAACCTCCTGCATTCTCTGGGGTACACTATCAACATACCGAAGTCACACCTGACTCCCTAATCCCTTCATTGGAGCAGCTATGGACACGGTGCAGTTTCAGGCTTATCCTCCCGAGCGTTGAGTCCAGGATATTCAGACTATGATACCGAGGTTTCAGCCTCTGTAATGGATTTTGGTGAGAATAACTTTGAGGCTGTTGGGTCTCATGGCCTCCTGCATCCTTCTGGTAGACCATGCCAGATGGCACATGCAGGCTCTGAAGTGGGACTTGAAGTTCCAATGGGCACAGCATCGGGGTAATCTCACCAACCTGGTTCAGATATCGTAGGGCACCGCAAATGACCTGCAGTGTTGGCTGACAGACCGCGATTGGGTCAGAGGCAGACCCCTCTCCCTTCCCCACCCAGATCTCACAGTAGTGACTGATGCATCTCTTATGGGATGGGGCGGCCATCTGTGAGAGGTGGAGATCAGAGGACACTGGTATCCAGCGGAAGTCAGGCTCCATATCAACCTGTTGGAGCTTTGTGCGATCCGATTGGCACTGAAAGCCTTTTTACCATCCCTCGAGTGAACGCTAGTTCAGGTGTTAACAGACAACAGTACCGTCATGTGGTACTGCAACAAACAGGGTGGAGTGGGGTCGTGGACATCTGGCCAGTTCTTTGAACGCCAGAGTGGACGAACTCAGCCGCCGGTGCCTTTCGAATCACGAGTGGTGTCTCTATCCGGAGGTGGTGCAAGGTCTCTTTTTACAGTGGGGACAGCCTTGGTTAGATCTGTTCACTTCCAGAGAGATCGCACACTGTCAGCAGTTTTGTACGTTGAAGTTTCCAAGGCGGCTCTCGATCGAGACCTCTTTTTATCGCGAGTGGAACACCTGTACGCCTTTCCCCCCAAACCACTCCTACCCAGAGTGCTCAAGAAGATCCGTAGCAACTGGGCTTAAGCCATCGAAGGCATGGAGAGTCTGGTATCCTGAGCGTCTGCAAATGAGTATTGGTTCTCTGATCAGGCTGCCCCTTCGGGAGGACCTTCTGTCGCAGCAGCAGGAGATGGTCCTCCATCCAAACCTGTCCACTCTCCGACTCCTTGCATGGAGATTGAGCTGTGGCAGTTGTCAGCTTTTGAACTTCCTGCCGAAGTCTGTGAGTTTATTCTGGCAGTCAGGCATTCCTCCACAAAGTGGGTATATGCCTGCCAATGACAATGATTTTGTAAATACTGTTCAGAACGGTCTGTTGACCCCTTGTCTGCCTCCCTATCAGGTATTCTTTTCATTCTCTTTTGGCAAAGCAGGGCTTTGCTCTTGGCACTCTGAAGGGCTACCTTTCAGCTCTGTCTGCTTTTCTCAGGTTGCCAGATCAAACATCACTTTTTTTTTGTAGTGGCTTATGTAGGAAAGTGACCCTTTTTGCAAGGTTACCGCCCCCAGTCAGGTTCCCAGGGCCTGTTTTTTCCCCAAAGCTGTACCCTTGTACCCACAATTTTACACATCTCTGTCCACAGGTAAGCCCCATGTAAAAGGTGCCATGGTACCAAGGGCACTGTGACTATGAAATGTCTCTAAGGGCTGCAGCCCCTATTGTGGCACTCTAAGAAACCCTGTACTTTAACACCCACACACTGCCACTGCAGGTTGCATGGTTTGGTGCAGAGAAAAGTGAAGTTGAGTGCCATGCCTGCAACCCACTGTCTGAGGTCTAGGTTAGTGACCCCTCTAGCAGGGTGCACTAGCCCTCAGGTGAGGGTACTGTGGCATGAGCCCTGGTACACCTACAGTGTCTAAGTCCATTCTTAGACATAGACTGGGAGTTGGTCATTACAAACTCCACAGCTCCATAATGGCTTTACTAAAACCTAGTACCTACAGCACGGATGCCAGTGTGGAATTTATTATAAAATACACACAGTGGACAACTTAGAGATGCCCCCTGAAAAACGACCAGCTCTGGTGTGGTTTCTGAATGGCTGCCTGCCATTTGCCACTACCAGACAGATTTCTGGACCCCTGGGTAGAGAGCCTCTGGGTCCAGAAACAAAGCCCATCCTGGACAGAGGTGTCATGCCTCCTCCCCAGGGTGGGCTGGGTCCCCACGAAAGGGGAAGCTTCAAAGGCCTGCCGCCTTTGTACGCGGTCCCTGCCTATTGCTACTGCCCGCAAGTGGCTCCCACCAATTCTGACCCCATTTTGAGCAGGAGAATTGGTGGGAAAACAGAGCTAGGCGGAGAGATGTGCCCACCTTTGCCAACCCCACTTCTCAGGTGAGGGAGGCGAGATGAAGCACGCATCTCAGTCCCCTCCTTCTTGGAGATAAGGGGATCCAACCAGTCAGGAAGAGGCTTATACTGGAGGGTTGCATAATAGAGGGTGTACTCACTCCAAGGAAAGGACCCATTGGTCCCGACCTGCACACCCCTGTAACACCCCTAAATTTAGTATTTAGGGGCAACCCCGAACCGTGCCTCCTCAGATTCGAGGAAGAAAGAAGGACCAGAGAGCGGTGCTGACCCAGGAAGAAGAGGACGCCTACTACGACTTCGACCTGCCTACAGCGAGAACCCTGGCGAGGCCAGCAGTCAGCAACCCCCAGAGCCCGGAGGACCTGTCCTGCACTCATCTATCAGACTGTCTCCTTTGAGCACCGGATTTGCTCAAACCAAGACTCACCCGCAGAATCTGGATCCAGGCAGCTCTGCTATTCTGCACCCGAAGCCCATGACCCGAGTTAGTGGCCTAACCAAACACCACAAGGAGGTCTCCCCAGCGATCCTGACTTGAGATCTGGTGATCCCCAAACCTCTCTCAAGCGTCAAGACGACGTCTGCACACTCAACCTGAAGGTTACCCCCGACTGCGACTGGAGCCGGTAAGAACCTGACACCAAAAAACACCCCTGCACCCGACACCCCAAACCTTGGGTGGCCCAACTGATAGTGTCCAGGTGTCCCCCAAGATCCCAACTTACCTCTCCAGCCGGTGGTCGCCTCCAGAATTTCTCCCTGCATGAGCTTGCTGCGTATTTGCCAAACCGAAGATCTCCATTAACATCTACTGGATCCTCGACGTCGCCTTGGCACTCTGCACCCAGCCGCTCCTGTGCCGCTGGTAGTGCAGCTCCTGTGCTGATTGTTGGCCCCTGCGTTGCTGATCTTAACCCCAGGAGCTTCGCTCCCACAGCCAAGTGGCCTGCCCGTGATCAGTCCCTAACCGGAGGCCTCCTTAGCCTCTTTGGCCAACTTTTGGCCCCTGCACTTGGCCACCCCAATGCCGCTGGTGGTGCAATTTGAGTGCCTACCTAGACATTTTGAGAACCATGGTTCTAACCCCCAACACTCCCCCTTATGATTCGAGTACTTGCCTGTGAAACCATTGACCATTTTTCTCCCTCAGGGACCAATGTTGTGTTAATGTCCTTAACAATATTTTGTGTTGAACGGATGTTCGTTTGGAGAGAAAGTAACTACACTGTAAACCCTTAAAAGTGTTACTTACCCTGTATTGTGAGAGATCCCCGGCGTAGTATCTAGGCATACCACCCAAGTAGTCGATGTAATCTAAAAGTATTCCAAAATTATTCCAAAAGTAATTACTGTGTAATTTAAACTGCTTTTTGAACCTATGCTGAGCTACAACGGTGACAAATTCGACCACAACTGCATTTTCTTGTAAAGTCATTTGGGAGTATATTTTACTTACTTGTGCCAAGTCCTGCTTGGTTCTAAAAAGAAAACCCATAAGTATATCTTTTTTAAACTTCCTTGATTGGTCTGGATTCTTGTCTTTGAGTGTTTGTATCATTTCTTGAATGAGTAAATACAATAAATGCTTCACACCCTCTAGATAAGCCTAACTGCTTGCCTACACTACCACAAAGAGAGCTGTTAGTACTTACCTATTTAGCCTCTGCTATACCTCTGGGGACTCCCTGGCCTCTGTGCACACTATACCTTACTTTGGTATAATATGTACAGAGCCAGCTTCCTACAGCTTACCCATTTGTCCCCCCTTCACCCTTTGTTAAGCCCCAGTGGGACCTTAATTTGGTTCTTACCTTCTTGATGTGTGCACCATTTGAACTACTGTACAACTGCCCCCTCCGGCTGCTCACTATTAAAACAGCCTTTTTAGTGGCAATTACTTCTGCCAAGAGGGTGAGCGAACTGCAGGCTCTCTCATCTCAGCCTCCTTACCTGACCGTCTTTCTGAACAGAGTAGTGCTCCGCACTAGGACTTCTTTTCTGCCTATGGTTGTAACACCTTTCCATCTGAGACAGTTTGTTACTCTACTCACCTTCTATGCACCTCCACATCCTTCCAAGGAAGAGGAGCGTCTCCACTGTGTAGACCCAAAAAGAGCATTATCGGACTACCTTGATCACACAAAAGAGTTCAGGGTGGATGACCAACTCTTCCTAGGGTATGTTGAAGCAAAGAAGGGACGTGCTGTGCAGAAGTAGACCATTTCATGCTGGGTCATCCTAGGCTTAAAAATATGTTCTGCCTTGGCAAAGAAACGGCCCCCTGAAGGCCTTAGGGCCCATTCTACCTGGGCGAAGGGAGCCACCACGGCTCTTCAGCGGGGTGTACCGGTTCGTGACCTATGCCAGGCGGCCACATTGACGTCTCTGCAAACGTTTGCCAGACAGTACTGCCTATACACACAGGTCTGCAGGGAGGGCCTTTTTTGGCCATTCTGTCTTGCAGGACTTTTTGGTTTGAAGCTTTTCTGCAGTCCCACCATGGTATTGCCTGGGTATCGGTTTAAAGGTAAGGAATCTGCAGCTAGATGTCTCAGATGGACAAGTTACTTACCTAAGGTAACATCTTATCTGTTAGAGACATGATCTAGCCACAGATTCCTTACCAACCCTCCCATCCTTCCAGCACTTCATATTAGCTTTAATGTCAGGGCTGTTTCCCTTCATGGCCCTAATTGTGTTTTTGTCACACCATGGTCAGTCACTTAATGGCTCTGTGCTTCTGGTGTGGAAAGTCGAAAAAAGTACTAAAGTCAGCACGCCGGCGGGGTGCCTATATAGGTGACGCGGACGTCATGACGACGATGAACCCAATGCCTACGACCTCACACTGAGTCGGCCGACACCACCTATCGGCGCGCAGGGGTACTGCTATCACAAATCTTCTGGATCCCGCTTTTCACCTGGAAGTTCAAAGGTAAGGAATCTGCAGATAGATCATGTCTCTACCTGCTACGGCATTACCGAAGTCCTTGTCCTTTAAGCCACGCCATGGACATTTATAGAGAATAGGCTAACATGCTCTAGGAAGTAGGAGATATTTCAAAGCTTTATATAACAAACAGGTGTCCCCAGAATTGCTGGTACACACTATTACCAGTAGTTGGAATGTGGCACCAACGACCTGGCCAAATTGGGTTAGTGGAATAAACTGACAAAATACAATCCCTTATGATTTAGAAATGGTCTGTATGAAGTAAAAAAGCTGTTGGGTTTTGGCAAATGGGGTCAGATTGGAATATCTGTCTGGGGGGCAGATGGGCTGAAGAGCTTTGCATAATTATGCCTCGAATGTGACCTGGTTGAGATAGACGTTTTCGAAGACTAACATTTCACCCATGTACTGGTGATGTATATGAGGAGTACATAATAAGTGACTGATTGTGTCCATCTTAATAGTAGAGTATGGGTGCATAGTTTGGAAAAGAAGGCAATCTCTTCAATATATACAACATTAGTTAGTAAAGTTATTGAAACACATGATACACTTAAGGTGAGATGGGAAGGAGACTGTAGTGATAGAGGCACTCTTATGGTTTGAAACCACCTGATGATCTTTGACTACTACCATCATTTTAATTGACTTTTGGTGTTTTACTTTACCCTATCCTGAATGTACCTCCTGCATATGCCTTTCTTCCCTTGAAGATTTGTTTCGTATCTCTCGTAGTTTGAAAGTGGGAGCTGTCACAGAGTAGGACAGCTTTGCCAGGAACAGAACATGAATGAATGAATGAATGAAGGTAGATTTATACCGCGCAAACATTGCCCAATGGGCGTCAAGGCGCCTAACAAATAAAGCTGACTGGGACAAACAGGAGAGCTTACTGGTAGGCCTTTATAAAATACCAGGTTTTAAGAGCTTTCCTAAACAAGGCCAGAGAGGGTAGTGACTTAATCTCCAAAGGGAGACCATTCCAGAGTAGAGGAGCGACAATGGAAAAGGCTCTGCTCCCCCATCTGGTCTTTTTAGAACGAGGAACTACCAACTGGTTAGAGTCAGAGGACCGAAGACGCCTACTAGGAATGTATCGGGTAAGCAATGACCCCAAAGCATTTGAGGGGCCAGCCTGCAGGGCTCTGTAGGTAAGGCAAAGAAGTTTAAAAGAGATTCTGAAATTAATAGGAAGCCAGTGCAGGTTCTTCCTGGCCAGCGTTGCTGAGGAGTCCCTAGGAAGTGCTAAGACGAATCTGGCAGCAGCATTCTGCACCACCTGCAGGCGCTGTATAAGATATTTATTGGACTCCGCATATAATGCATTGCAATAATCTAACCTAGAGCCCACAAGGGCAATCACTGTCTGTTTACGTGCTTGCGGGGACAGATAGTGAAGGATTCGTTTCAGAGTCTTAATGACTCCCCAACAAGTGGCCACCGTCCTGTTAATCTGACAGTTCATGGCGAGTAAAGTATCAAAGATAACACCAAGATTCCTAGCCGTAGAAGAGGGAGTGGGGCAAGTTCCGAGGGACGGAGGCCACCACTCACTGGACCAGATGTCTTGATCCTTGCCGAAAACCAGAACCTCAGTTTTATCGGCATTAAGTTTTAAGGAATTTAGTACCATCCACTCAGCTACCATCTGCATACAGGACATAAAACCAGAAGCAGAGACACTAGCAGAGTGGCTTAGAGACACCATAATTTGCGTGTCATCAGCATAAGACACTACCTCCATCCCCTGCGATCTTACTAATCTAGCAAGGGGGGCCACATAAAAATTAAATAGGGTTGGACTTAAGGCCGAACCCTGGGGCACTCCACATTGCAGAGATTTGGCAGGGGAGAGGAACTCACCAAGCATAACTCTTTGCTCTCTAAGATGTAGAAAAGAGTCAAGGAGACTGAGAGCCTGTCCTGCCACACCTGCCTCCCTCAGCCGAGATGTTAAGGTAGAGGGAGACAGGGTATCGAACGCTGCAGTCAGATCCAGCAAGACTAAAATCGTCGTCTGACCAAGATCGACTTTGCGACGGATGTTATTAGCCACCATAGTCAGGGCGGATTCAGTACTATGAGATTTCCTGAATCCGTGCTGAGAGCTATCCAAGAACTCAGAGGAGTCAAGGAAGGTGGATAGATAAGAATTTAAGTGAGCTTCAAGCATCTTTGCGGGGGCGGGCAACAGGGAGATGGGCCTAAAATTCTTCAGCACTCCAGGATCAAGGGAAGATTTTTTTAGAAGGGGCTTCACTATGGCCTTTTTCCAAACCATTGGGAAAATGCCCTGAGTCATAGCCCCATTCATAACAGCCAATAACGGAGGCAGAAGAGTTTCCCTGCAATCCCTTAGAACTTTCAACGGACAAGGGTCTACAGGGGAGGCTGACTTAGTCATATCAAGCAGAGAGTTAAGCCCCTCAAGAGAAAGTGACGGAAAGTGGGTGAGAGACTTGTTTGAATCTCTCCTCCAAGATTCACAAGCCTTAATGTTAACAAGAGAGTGCTCATCCAACGTCTTCTTTTGGTTATCCAGAGCCAGATGAATATCCGAAATTTTATTATAAAAAAAATCGGAGATATTATTACAAAGCTCCTGTGAAGCCACAACTGGATCGGGGATCTGAAGAGAGCACAATGAGTCAACAATCTTAAAAAGCTCTTTGGATGAGGGAAGCGAAGTTGTCAAATTAGAGAAATACTCCTACTTCTCTTTAATCACTCGAGATTTATATTCTCGTAGCATCAGTTTGTGATCTTCTCTATCAGACGGATCCCACGACTTACGCCATTTTCTCTCCTTGATTCTGCAGGTTTGTCTTAGGAGTCTTAAAGGCTCCGTAAACCAAGGTGCAGAAGGTTTCCGCCGCGCCACATATCGCAGAGAAGCGGGGGCTAGGGCATCAACCGCTATAGTAATGGAGTTGACAAGATCTTGAGCCGCCCCATCCACGTCTCGGGAGGCAGAAGTATCAAAGTCTCGCAAAAAAGGAGCAAGAGCTTGATTGGTGATGTTCCTGTATCCTCTTTTCATACCTCTTTTGCAAGGAGCAGCATTAGAGGGCTCCTTAGTAGCAGATGCAAATCCAAGGGGTACTGCGAGATGGTCCGACCAGACAAAAGGCACGGGAGAGCCAACAGAGAGTCTGGGGTCATTGGTAAACACCCCGTCCAAAATGTGGCCAGCCCGATGCGTAGGATATTTTACAAGCTGAGCAAACTCGCAAGCTTCCAGCGCGTCGTTAAGCTGAAAAGAGTCCTTAGAGACCACATCATCCAGATGAAAATTAAAATCCCCCAAAATTGACATATGAGATTTGTCAAAATAGGGCTCGAGGATTCGAAACAGCTCAGAGCAGAAACTGGTTCTAGGACCTGGCGGTCTATAGACCAGAATGCCAGTGAAAGATACTGTAGGAGAGCATGATATACAGAAATACAAAGCCTCAAAAGTGTCCGAGGGTTCAGACAGGGTTTTAATAGAGCACAGATATGGGGCTCTGCAAATAATTGCCAGACCCCCCCCCTCTACGTCCCAATCTATCCTGTCTATATAAGGTAAAACCCTCAGGTATCGCTAATATCAGGTCGTGACCTGAAGAGGCGGACGCCCAGGTTTCCGTCACGAACACCCAGTCAGGTTGCCTATCATTAACAAACTCGTGAAACGCTATGTTATTCTTAATAAGTGACCGAGCATTTATCAAGAAACCAGTTCAAGGTGGTAAGACATTCTGAGGTGATGAATACTTTACAGGGGTCATTCCGCAACAAGAAGAGGGACAGAGCGTTACTCGACACAAAGGACACGTAGAAGAACGTTTTAGCTCATCCGGTGACCGGCCGCAATGACACGGTCGGGGCGGAGGTCTAAGTGCTAGCATCTCATGCACTGAATACTTCCTCACCACCTGTAGGGGATGCGGGATAATATTAGTGTCCAGCCCGACCAGCAGCCCGTCCTCAGCGCGGACGGGCGCAGACGGGCTGAACTCAGGCGTAACTCCGGCAGAAATCCGGCGGTCCCGCTGCGCGGATCCGCTGCGCGTCATCACCCGTCTTAAATAGCGGCCTAGCGTCCTTGTGACAGCTAGAGCGTCAGCCTCCAAAATGGCGCCGCCAGGCGTCCCGGAGTTCCCCCAATATGGCCGGCAAGCGAGATCAATCCCAGGAAGTGGACCCGCTCCAACGCGGTGACAAACAATTTAATGTGCGAGTGAGAGGGCCTGAGTTAAGAGCAAGGTAAAATACTAAATTAGACTAACGAAAATACAAAACGGGGAAGTTTAAAAAAACGCACCAGCAGCTCTAAGCGTGTCATCCAGTAACCAGCGCAGCGCGAAATAAGCGCTTTTAAGATCACAAGGCACTGCACCTAAACTGCTCCCCTTAAATAGCCGCCTAGCGTCCTTGTGACAGCTAGAGCGTCAGCCTCCAAAATGGCGCCGCCAGGCGTCCCGGAGTTCCCCCAATATGGCCGGCAAGCGAGATCAATCCCAGGAAGTGGACCCGCTCCAACGCGGTGACAAACAATTTAATGTGCGAGTGAGAGGGCCTGAGTTAAGAGCAAGGTAAAATACTAAATTAGACTAACGAAAATACAAAACGGGGAAGTTTAAAAAAACGCACCAGCAGCTCTAAGCGTGTCATCCAGTAACCAGCGCAGCGCGAAATAAGCGCTTTTAAGATCCAAATGAACATGTGGATGTTCATTTGAAAGCATGAGAAAGAGGTGTGGAATTACATTTTTGGTCTTGAAGTGCAGTGTTAAGAACAGTGGTGCTCAAATGTACATTGTGTTGAACATTGAGATATGAATTATGTGATGCTATAGGCAGTGGTGCACAAATGTGCTTTGTGTTGTACACTGGGGAGTATTATGAAGTTCTAACTATTAGATTTGACATGCCCTCATGTCATCTTGAATTCGGACTCTGTCTTGCTTGAGCTTTTTGCGCACACAGGCAGGCCCCCTGAGTGCTCAAGTTGTTTGGGTTATTCACGTTCAAGGTTGCTTTGTTTTTGGAGAGGAGATTGTTGAATGTACCTCCAGAGGCTTTTGTAAGCTTTGGTAAGATAAAAGCTGGAAAATGTGAGAATGCAGCGGGAGCATGGGAACTCCTTTTGCCTTTGGAATGCTTGCATGGAAGGTGGCCAATTCCAGTAAGTTTCCTTGGCGCAGAGGGATTAAAAAGCAGGGGCTTGTTGACTTTGAGACCGGGATTGTTTGAGCCTGAACGGTGGACGCATCTTCAGTGCAGTAGTTCCCGGTTTTGCTGAGTCTCTTCTCCCTGGCTGTGAATCCCCCAGTCTGGAGTGGGCCAAGATGAAGTTTTAAGCCGGTGATGTATCTTGTTTAGGTCGAGCCTATAGCTCGCATGCGCTGCTCACTGTGCGAGACATGTAGTAATGGAGTATGGAGTGGAAGCTCCGCCCATGTTTTTAATTGGCTCGTGTCATTGTCTTTCGTAAATGCTGCCTTCTGGTTGATTGAGGCTTGTTAGTCCCTTCTTATTATGGCCATGTCGTCATTTCTACCCTCCCATAGTTACTGGCCCCTTTACTTCGAGTGTTACACAGTACGGTACGTGTTATTTAGACTGTGAGCACTACTTTGTCCGTGCATTCACACCCTCTTCTACCCCCTGCCCCTGCCCGCACTCCCGTTGTCCAGGCTTCCCTCCCTCCCCTCCCGTTGTCCGTGATGCAATGTACTAGGTCTTGCATAAATGCGAGTCCTATTGCATTGCATTGCAAATGCTTGTTTTTAAATGGAACAAGCCTTTTCCTCCTTCAGTGCGGCACCAGCAAGGTCGTGTTAACCAGGCATGCACAGTGAGGAGATAACTTACTTTTCAATTTAAGTACGACAAATCATTATCTTGAGTATTTTTGTATATTCATTATTAGTCAACTGTTTGTTTTCATTAACATTAATTATTAGACTCCGTCTGGGTCAGGGTTTTAAAGGTTAGCAGGGACTTAACTATTCTGCAATGGCCGTCAAGTTTGACGCCTTTCGTCACAGCACTAGGTCTGTTTAGGCAAACTGGTCTGTCTTTCCTTTCACTTGCCTTCCTTATTTAGACTTCATCCAAGCTTTACACTGGGTCTTCCATGCTTTGCCGGCTGCAGCTGTAGGAGCAGACAGAGACAAGCTGCCATACAACCATGGCGCTGTACAACTTCAAGAAGATTATGATGGTTTTGTCATCAAATGCACATAGTAAGAGATGCGGACGGTCAGTCCTGGCCTCCAAATTTCTTTACTGCCGTCTCCGTGGCAGGTTGGATGTGGGGTTCCACCTCACCCTCTCAGGACACTTGTTGCCTGTGGCAGTGGGGTCTTCAGTCTCGTTTGCTGACGTAGGAAGCGTTCGGGAATGGGAACTGCTGTAATCCGTTTGCTCGCTTACACTGTAATAGTGGTCACTGAGTGTTCACCCTTGCACAACTTTCTCCAAAAAGAGGTTTGAGAATAGAGCCACATTGAATTCCAGTCCAAAATAGCCTTGTCACTAGCTAAGAAGAACATTACATTTGTATCTAATATTAAAATCAGCTACTTTAATCCCCAGTTTAGATATAAGGGACGGTTGGGGTCCATTCTATTCTAAGAATGCATTTTTTGCCTATCAGCTAATTGACATCGGCTATAGATGTGGCTCGTTCAGTAAACCTCATTCCAGGCTTCTATTTCAGTACGACTGTCTTTTGATATAATTTCTAATATTAACATCATTGTGGTTCCTCTACTATATTAACATATTACATGTACCAAAACAAAACTGCTGATTTTAACCAGTCAAACGTAAACAATGTCCCACGCATAATTAGGGATGCGCTGCAGCCCCTCTAGCGTCTAAATCACATCAACATTGCTGTGCCCTGTCTACTATGGTTTCACAGTAGTCCCCCACTCCCCCCGCCACCCCTCCCCCCCCGCCTCCCTTGTTGATCTGTGGGAGCCCGAGTCTGCCTGGTGAACTGTGTATTGGGGTACTTTGACAAATACTATGCTGCCAACTGGTAAAATAAACATTTAAAGATTTGCAAATAATATCATGAGCATTTCTTGACTGTTACCGTGTGCATTCTAAAATAGCTTCATATTATAATAACTCAAGGAACTTGCTGTATTGTTTTCAGCAGGATAATTACTTCTGACTGGGGAGATAACTCTGCTGGACGATTGAGGCCCGCCTCCACCCGCAGGCTACCACCTGCGCCTCATCCCTGGTGGCCAGTGGTAGGCCCTTGGTTTGCTCTCGCGCTTTTGCCCGTTCTTGCTGCTATCTCCTGAATCTGTGATTATCACTTCTGCTCGTTTGTCTCCCCCTTTCATTTCCTCTGCTTTGTTGTGCCCATTTTGCCTTCTGTGTCCTTAGCCTGTTTTTGCCGCTGTTGCCTGATTCTGAAATTGCTACTGTGCTTGTTCTCTCCACCTTTCATTCCCCCTGCTTTGTTGTGCCCGTTTTTGCCCTCTGTGTCCTTCGCCGGTCCCGCTTTTGCCTGCTTCCTGCTGTTGTTGCCTGTTTCCCTAATTGTTTAGTTGTGCTCGTTTTTTCTCCCCCCTTCATCCCCCTGCTTTGTTGTGCCCGTTGTTTTGCCCTCTGTCCTTCTCCGGTCCCGCTTTCCCCTCTGCTGCGGCCCTGCCCCCCCCCCCCCTCCCCGATCCCATTTGTCCGCCTCCCCCTCCCAGCTGCCTCCTCCCTTCCACCTCCCTTTCTTATGGTGCCTAAGGCAAGCCCGTCTGCGCCCAGCGCCAGAACCCCTGGCCTCCGCGAATGCCAGGACGCCCGTCTCCACTACGACCCCAGCACCCTCCACGCCGAATGAGCTTGCACCTGCTGCCTGGCCGCCCGAAGCGCACCCAAGGGCCCTTCTCATGCCGGAACTGTAGCTTCACCAGCATCCGGCCCAACAACCCTCCGACCAGGAAAGAACCCAACCACCTCAGCTGCATCCTTCTCAATACCCGCTCTGCCCGCAAACACGCCGTCGAACTCTGGGACCTGCTAGACTCAACCTCCCCAGACGTCGCCTTCCTGACAGAGACCTGGATGAACCCCTCCTCAGCACCCGACATCGCCATAGCCATCCCGGACGGCTACAAGATCACCCGCAGGGACCGCACCAACGGAATAGGAGGAGGAATCCCCATTGTCCACAGGAACACCCTCAGAGTCTCGACCAACACCGACGACACCCTCAGCACCGCCGAACACCTGCACTTCCAGATCCACACCGACCCCAACACCACCCTCAGAGGAACCCTCAACTACAGACCCCCTGGACCCCGACCACAGTTCAACAACTCAATCGCCGACTGCGTCAACACCCTCGCCTCCACAGACTACATCCTCCTCTGGGACCTGAACTTCCACCTCGAGAACGACGACGACACCAACTCCACCACCCTGATCAACAACCTCGCCAACCTCGGACTCAGACAACTCGTCACAACACCAACCCACTCTGCCGGCCACACGCTTGACCCCATCTTCTCCGCAAGCTCCTGCGTCACCTTTAGCCACACCACCTTACTCCACTGGACCGACCATCGCTGCATCCACTTCACCTTCCGTAAACCCACCACGCACCACCACACCCAACAGATGGCCCGCCGCTGCTGGAGCAAAGTCACCGAAGACCAGCTAACCACCACCCTTGCCCAGAACCCACCTGCTGAACCCACCGACCCAGACACCGCCGCCCGCGTGGATCAACGACTGCGCCAACACCCTCCCCCCGCTCAAGAAACCCTCCAAAAGCCACACCAGCAAGAAAGCCAGCTGGTTCACTGAAGGCATCCAAGCAAACTTGCCGAAAGCTAGAGAAGAACTGGCTCCGTGAACGAACACCGGATAGCTACGCAGCCCACAAGACCGCCACCCGAAGACACCATCACCTCATCAGATCCGCCAAAAGGGCATCCTTCAAAGGAGCTCTTCAACATCGTGAAGGAACTCTCCAACCCCAGCTCCAACACCAACGACATCCCACCTTCCCAAGACCTGTGCGAGTCGCTTGCCACCTTCTTCCACCGCAAGATCGCAGACATTCATGACAGCATCTGAAAGAAACACGTTAGTTAGATTCCTCACCTTAGAATAGCCCCAGGCATCAGGCTGGATCCGGAAAGATTTTTCTGCCAGGCGTCGTCTGCGGCTCTGCGTCAGTCATCGGCGTCGTGCTTCGGAATGACGTCGTCTGAGTACTTAGACGCTGCCCTAGAGCGCTGACGTCAGTTCTTCTTTTTTCCGCACCAGACAGCGCCGATCCGGGAAGAGCTTACCCCTTTAGTCACTTTTTGACTAAAACTTTTTGGACTCTTTTGTCTACTCGATTCGAACTGGTGCCGGTAGGATGCCCGGGTTTAAAGCCTGTGACTCCTGTCATCGACTGATGTCGATGACGGATCACCACCGCCGGTGCCTTTACTGCCTGGGGGCCGACCACGATGCGGAGTAATGCATCGACTGCCAGGCCTTGACCTCGAAGGCTAGGCGGGAGCGGTCCCGTAAGCTTCTCAAGCTCTGACACTCGGCTCCGCGCCGTTCACGGTCCCGGTCCAGGAAGAGGTCGAAGGACCGGTCGCGGAGCCGCAGCCACCATCACCACCACCGCTCGTCGGGGTCGAGGTCTTCGGGTAAGTCGAAGCATGCTAAGAAGTCCAAGATGCGACATCGCTCTTCGGACTCCCCTCGCCGGTCGCGCGATTTCGTGAGGGTCCGGGTGATACCACCCCCGCGGCTCTGTCGGAGCCGCAGAAGCCGCGTCCGTCCCCATACCCTCCGGTCCCTGGGACTGACGCGACTCCGGCGGAGATCAGTGCCTTCCTCTCAGCCATGAGGGGCCTGGCTCCGCCGTCGACGCCTGCCGGCGCGCCTTCGGGCCCCGCGGGCTCAACTGGGCGACCTAGCGAGCCGGTGGCTCTGGCCCCGTCATCGACTAAGGTCCCGCCGCAGGTCCCCGTGGGATCCAGTCCTGGATCTGTCGGTGCCGGTCGACCTCACGACGCCTCCTCTGCCGGCGCCAACACCGGTTCCACCCCCGGCGCCGTCGCCGGACAACGCCGTTCCCCGGTTCAACCCCGGTCCGGGTCCGGCGCCGGTGCCACAGCCAACGCCGATGGATGACAATTTCATCTACCGTCCGGCTCCAATTATTCCCCCTGCTTATCAGGAATCGGATGACGGGGGCGACTGGGAGGGGCCTGAGGACCCTCTGGCCGTGCAGGCCAACTTATCTCAGGACTGGGCAGATGAGCTGGGGGATGCCAGTGGTCTGGACACCTCCCCGGACACTGGTTTCATCTCTCCTCCGACTGTGGCTCGAGCTGCCTGCTGTGGCCGTGAGGACTAACCTCCTCACTGAAGTGCTTCAACCGTCAGCAAGCTACTCGGAGCCTCTGCTGCAGTTCAATGAGGCACTAGTGGACGTTCTGAAGGGCACCTGGTCCAAGCCCTCCACAGTACCACCTGTGGATCGGAACGTGGCCCGGCGCCACCGCCCTTCTCCGGGCGACCCCAGTTTTCTGTCCCAACACCCCACGCCCGAGAGCCTGGTTATCCAGGCCTCTACTTCCCAATCCTCCTTCCCGTCCGCTCCTCCGGATCGGGAATCCAAGAGGCTAGAGCAGTTCGGTAAGAAGCTGTTCTCTTCCCTTAGTTTGGGACTGCGGGCCTTGAACACCGCTTGCCTCTTGGACCGTTATTCCCACTCTCTGTGGGATACGGTGGAGGACGTGATGCCCCAGTGTCCGGAGGAGGCCCGGACACGGCTCGCCCAGGCTCTTGCCGACGGGCGGGATGCAGCACGACATGCTATTCGATGTGGACTAGACACTATGGACTCGCTGGGTAGGGCGATGTTAACCACGGTGGCGCTCCGCCGCCACGCCTGGCTGCGGTCCACGTCTTTCTGAGGGGATTTCCAGAGCACCCTCATGGATATGCCCTTTGATGGCACTCGCCTTTTTGTCGAGAAGGCGGATAGTGTGCTGGTGCGCTTCAAGGACTCCCGGGCTACGGCCGAGTCCTTGGGCCTCTCGGGGTCGCGACCGCAAACTTTCGCGGCCAAGGAAGAGGCGCCCCCTCATGTCCGCCTAGTCAACGGCCGCAGATCAATCCTGCACGCGGTCGCGGACGTGGATTCTGCCGAGGCGGTACCGGGGGTCAATGTGCCAGTCAGTCCACATCCACCCCGGCAGCATCCGCCTCAAAGCTTTCCTAGTCCGTGCTTTCAGGCTCATGCCACGCCAGTGGGTGGCAGAGTTCGCCATCACCTGCTCCACTCGCGTTCCATCACGTCGGACAGGTGGGTGCTGCAAATCGTCCGAAGGGGCTACTCCCTCCCCTTCGAGACGACCCCTCCAGCCATGCCACCGCATGACGGGGGATCACTTGAATCTTCTACGGGAGGAAGTTGCAGCTCTCTTGGCCAAGGGGGCCGTCGAGCGCGTTCCTGGTCCAGAAGTAGGTCGTGGTTGTTATTCCCACTACTTTCTAGTTCCCAAGAAGGGCAAAGGGGGCCTACGCCCTATCTTGGACCTCAGGAGCGTCAACGCCTTCTTCCGGAAGGAGAGGTTCAAGACGCTTACCCTAGCTCAGGTTCTGGCTGCCCTGGATCCAGGTGACTGGATGGTAGCGTTGGACTTGCAGGACGCCTATTTTCACATTCCCGTCCTGCCGGTTCACAGTGGGTCAGGAGCAGTTCCAGTTCACGGTGCTCCCTTTCGGCCTCACCAGTGCCCCTCGGGTGTTCACGAAAGTGATGGCGGTGGTCGCAGCTCATCTGCGCAGATCAGGGGTTCCAGTCTTCCCCTATCTCGACGACTGGCTGTTGAAGGCGGGCTCGCCTCAGCAGATTGTCTCCCACCTCCAGACTACGGCCGACCTCCTGCATTTGCTGGGGTTCTCCATCAACGTGCCGAAGTCGCATCTGAGTCCCTCCCAGAAGCTCTTTTTCATCGGGCGGTTCTGGACTCGGCGCTGTTCCGGGCTTATCCTCCGGAGCAGCGGGTGCGGGATATTCAGGCTCTGATTCCCATCTTTCAGCCTCTATCCCGGGTTTCAGTCAGGTTGGTGCTGCGGCTTCTGGGTTTGATGGCCTCCTGCATCCTGTTAGTGCATCACGCCAGGTGGCGAATGCGGGCTCTGCAGTGGGACCTGAAGTTTCAGTGGGCCCAGCATCGGGGCAACCTGTCCGACCATGTCTTGATCTCGGAGGGCACTGCAAAACAGTTGCAGTGGTGGCTCACGAACCGCGATTGGTAGTGGTGACGGATGCCTCCCTCCTGGGATGGAGGGCCACATGGGGGAGGCGGAGATCAGAGGACTCTGGTCTCCGGCGGAGTCTCGGCTCCATATCAACCTTTTGGAGCTGAGAGCGATCCAACTTGCACTGAAGACATTCCTTCCTGTTCTCCGGGGAAGTGTGGTGCAGGTGTTCACGGACAACACCACCGCCATGTGGTATTGAAACAAATAGGGCGGGGTGTGGTCGTGGACCCTTTTTCAGGAGGCTCTGCGCCTCTGGACATGGCTGGAACATCAGGGCATCACCCTGGTGGTTCAACATCTGGCGGGCTCTCTGAACACCAGAGCAGACGAACTCTACCGCCGGTGCATGATGGATCACGAATGGCGTCTCAACTCGGACGTGGCGCAAGGCCTCTTTCGGCAGTGGGGAGAGCCTTGGTTAGATCTATTCGCCACCGAAGAGAACGCGCAATGTCAGCAGTTCTGCGCGTTGGAGTTTCCAAGGCGGCACTCGCTCGGGGACGCTTTTCGTTGCAAGTGGAGTTGCGGTCTGTTGTACGCCTTTCCGCCTATACCTCTTCTGCCTAGAGTGCTGAAGAAGATCAGGCACGACTGGGCTCAAGTCAGCTTGGTGGCTCCGGATTGGGCACGAAGGTACTGGTATCCCGAGCTACTCAGTCTGTCAATCGATCCCCCGATACGACTGCCTCTTAACGAGGACCTTCTGTCGCAGCAGGAGGGGACGGTCCTCCACCCGAACCTGTCCAGTCTCCACCTTCATGCATGGAGATTGAGCGGCGACAGTTGATGCCATTTGACTTGCCTCCTGAAGTCTGCGATGTGATTCTGGCAGCCAGGCGTCACTCCACTAAAACTGTATACGCCTGTAAGTGGAACAAATTTGTGGCATGGTGCACAGCAAAGGCTGTGGATCCCCTTTCCACGCCTCTTTCTGAGGTTCTCCTCTTCCTTCTTTCTTTGGCCCGGCAAGGCTCTGCTCTGGGCACTCTTAAAGGTTATCTTTCTGCAATCTCTGCCTTCCTTCGGCTTCCTGATCAGCCTTCTCTCTTCAAATCCCCTGTTGTTTCTCGGTTCCTTAAGGGCATTACTCACATGTTTACTCCTGTCCCTTTCGTAATGCCTCAGTGGGATTTGAATCTTGTTTTGACTTATCTGATGTGCGCTCCCTTTGAGCCACTTCATAATTGTCCTCTTTGTCTATTGACGCTTAAGACTGCTTTCCTGGTAGCCATCACGTCTGCTAGAAGGGTGAGTGAGCTCCAGGCTCTCTCTTCTAAGCCTCCTTTCCTTTCCATTCATCCGGACAAGGTTGTACTCCGCACTCGCCCTTCATCCTTCCTAAGGTTGTGACTGTCTTTCACATCGAGCAGTCTGTTACGCTGCCCACCTTCTTTCCGCCTCCGCTTCCCTCGAAAGAGGAAGAGCGGCTCCACCGTCTGGACCCAAAACGTGCGCTCTCCTTCTATCTGGACCGCACAAAACAGTTCCGGGTAGACGACCAACTGTTCGTTGGCTACGTGGGCGCTAAGAAGGGGCGGGCGGTGCACAAGCGAACCATCTCTCGTGGGTCGTTTTGTGCATCAAAGCTTGTTACTCCTTGGCTCAAAAGAAACCTCCTGTTGGGTTGAGGGCCCATGCCACTCGGGCCACGGCGGCGACAACGGTCTTGGATCGGGGAGTCCCCTTGCAGGACATCGTCAGGCAGCAACGTGGGCCTCGCTGCACACGTTTGCCAAGCCTTATTGCCTGGACAGCCAAGTCCGGAGAGACGGCTTCTTTGGCCGTTCTGTTCTCCAGGACTTTCTGGTGTGATCTTGATTCGCAGACCCTCCACCGGGGTTGGTATTGCTGGGGTATCTATTCTAAGGTGAGGAATCTAACTAACGTGTTTCTTTCAGATGAACAAGTTACTTACCTTCGGTAACGATGTATCTGTAAGAAACATTAGTTGGTTAGATTCCTCACCGACCCACCCATCCTCCCCGTTCTGCGAACCGACATCTAGGGTTAAGGTTATCCTTTTCAGGCCCCTAGACTTTTTTGGCACCAGTTTCGGTCTCTTGCATGGCTCTGCGTTCCTGGCGCGGAAAGCTATGTACAAGAACTGACGTCAGCGCGCGAGGGCGGCGTCTAAGTACTCCGACGTCATTCCGGCGCCCGACGACGGACGCGGAGCTGCAGACGACGCCTAGCGACGCGCAAGGGGGTATTGCTGACAAAATCTTTCCGGATCCAGCCTGACGCCTGGGGTTATTCAAAGGTGAGGAATCTAACTAACTAATGTTTCTTACAGATACTTCGTTACTGAAGGTAAGTAACTTGTTCTTCAACGCCACAACCGCCCCGACTACCACTAAGACACCCGCACCCACGACCACCACCCGCACCAACCGCCTGCTCTCCTGGACCAACATCAACGACAACGACACCATCAAGATCATGAACACCATCCACTCCGGATCTCAGTCAGACCCTTGCCCACACCACCTCTTCAACAAAGCCAACACCGCCATCGCACCCCATCTCTGGAAAGCCATCAACATCTCCTTCAAGACAGCAACCTTCCCGGAGAGATGGAAGCATGCTGAGATCAACGCCTTACTCAAGAAACCCAGGGCGGAGAGGGTCTCGGGGGCAAATGACTGTGGCGTGGACGTTGGAATTGAGGCCTTGGGCGGGCGCACTGTGGGAGGGGTGGGTGATGCTGGTGAATGCTGGGCAACGATTTTGCTATTTTCAATTACTGAACTGTACCGTTTTGCGGAAAACAATAAAAATCTTTTACAAAAAAAAAAAAGAAACCCAGGGCGGACCCCAAGGACCTCAAGAACTTCCGGCCCATCTCCCTGCTCCCGTTGCCGACGAAGGTCATCGAGAAGCCCATCAACAGACTACTGACCGCTACCTCGAGGAGAACAACATCCTAGACCCGTCCCAGTCCGGGTTCCGCAGCAACCACAGCACCGAAACTGCCCTCATCGCCGCCACCGACAACATCAGAACCCTGCTAGACAACGGAGAATCCACGGCCCTCATCCTCCTGGACCTGTCAGCCGCCTTCGACACAGTGTGCTATAGCACACTACGAACACGCGTCCACGACGCCGAGATCCAAGAGAAGTCCCTGGACTGGACCACCTCCTTTCTCTCCGGCAGAACACAGAGCGGCCGCCTCCCCTCCCTTCTGCTCCGAAGCCACCGAGATAATCTGCGGCGTACCCCAGGGCTCATCCCTCAGCCCAACGCTGTTCAACATCTACATGGCACCGCTAACCCACGTCGCCCGACTCCACGACCTCAACATCATCTCCTACGCAGATGACACCCAACTGATCCTCTCCCTCACTAAGGACCTCCACACCGCCAAAACCAACCTCAATGAAGGCCGTTGCCGAATGGATGAGGAACAGCCGACTGAAGCTGAACTCAGACAAGACGGAGGTCCTCAGCCTCGGATCCACCCCTTCGGCCTGGGACGACTCTTGGTAGTCGACCGCACTGGCAACAGCTCCAACACCCACTGACCACGCACGCAACCGAGGGATCATCCTCGACTCCACCCTCTCCATGACTAAGCAGGTCAACGCCGTCTCTTCCTCCTGCTTCAACACCCTCCGCGTGCTCTGCAAGATCTAGAAGTGGATCCCCACCGAAACAAGAAGAACGGTCACCCAGGCCCTCGTCCACAGCTGTCTGGACTACGGAAACTCACTCTATGCAGGAGCCTCAGCCAAACTCCTGAAAAGGCTTAAACGCATCCAGAACGCCTCTGCACGCCTGATCCTCGACATCCCTCGCCGCAGCCACATCACACCCTACCTGAGAGACCTGCACTGGCTCCCCGTCAGCAAGAGAACAACCTTCAAGCTCCTCACCCACGCACACAAGGCATTCCACAACACCGGACCAGCGTACCTCAACGAACGACTCAGCTTCTACACCCCCACCCGCCAGCTACGCTCCGCCGACCTCGCCACAGTCCCCCGCATCCAAAGAGCAACCTCCGGCGGCAGATCGTTCTCCCACCTCGCCGTAATGACCAGGAACACCCTCCCCATCCACCTACGGCAGACCCAAGACCTGCTGACCTTCAGAAGACTCCTCAAGACCTGGCATTTCGAGCAGTAGCAGCATTCCCCTCCCTCCACCCCCCCTCCCCCCCCAGCGCCTTGAGACCCTCACAGGTTAGTAGTGCGCTTTACAAATGGAATGATTGATTGATTGATGCTCAGAATAACCTGCACACAAGAGATTTACATCTCTAAGGGAGCAGGAAGCTTGGGCGCTCACCCTGCCGAACAGACAGCAGCCCTTCCCAAGTTAGAGTCGAATCTGACCAGAAAGAAAAATAACCTCAGTTTCACAGCCTGCAAAACAACACTCTTTGCAGTGAAGCACACTTGGGTTTGGCCAGGGGAAAGTGTCCCTGTTTTAATTGTCGTAAACTTTAAAATTGATTTCATGTTGCTTGTGCATTCTACTTCTGCTGCTAGTGTGGCATCTTGCATTATGTCTCATGAGGCATGGGTTGATTGGTCCAAGGCCGAGGCTGCTCAGTGACAGTAAGATATGAAAAAATTTCCCTTCAAAAAATTCTATACAAAGCTCCCATTCGCAACACTTTGGAGAGATTTTTTTTTTCTCTTGTACCATCTTTTACACCTCTTTCACTTGCTCTCTCACACACTCCTCCCCCTCCTTCCTTGTACCTCACGCTGCTCTTTTCACGTTCCTCCTTTCTGCCTCGCGCTGCTCTTCTCTTCCTCACTCTCATGCCATGTGCCTCATGCTGCTCTCTCCTTTGCACAAGGAATAGTTACTGTACAAGATTACAAAAGCGTTACACAGTCCCTTAATAAGCAGAACTAGAGGGGCACATGCAGGTACGTCATTTGCATTTTTTTTCTCCCCACGTTTTTGTTAGTGAACAGAATTGAAACGTTGTGTATGACACTGATTCGTAGCATTCAGTGTCATATACGGTTGCCTGTGCACGGTGGTGTTAATAGAAGTAGTTTTGTGTCTGGACAATACTGTGGTTAAGCAGGGTGTAGAGAAGTGATGTATTGGGTAGATAAAACATCCAGGAGTTGTTTCTTATGAAGCCCATTTAAAGGGAGTCTCTTACACAATGGCGATGTGTCCCAGGGACACGCGCAGGCCCTGTGCTTTCATTTCGTCAAGCATTGGTGTCGCCCCATTAAACAGTTGGCACATCAAAGCAGCCCAGTTCCGTGAGGATGTGGCAGTGGCCGCCCTCCTGCTCCTTGTGATGTTGTGGTTTGTGCCCTTAATCTTTTCGGTGTCAGGTCCCAGCTGGCAATTTGACTTTCGATTTGGCGGCCTTTATTTTCCGTTCAAGGGCAGAGGGGAGCGTGAGCAGTAAGTACCACCCTAGGGGTTTCAAAAAGTTGCACTGCGCCAAAAGGCCTCCCGAGCATATATTTAGCACTGTTAGTGCTTCTTCTGAAGGTCTCAGGTGTTAATGTACACATAGCAGTTGTCGTATTGCATGTGTGACGGCGCGATCAGCCAACACTGTTTTTTTCGTGCCTAAAGCAGGTTGCAACTTGCAATCTGTAGTTCCACATTTAACGTTGCAAAGTATGGTCCAGAAAGTCGATGCAGTGCTTATGTTTGTTCAGAAATGTAGCCATGTTATTCTTCTCTGTACATAAAATATTGTCTTTCCCACTCAAATCACGCCGTGTAACTGTATCCAAACTCACTTGCATGTCTTTCTTCTCTGGCAGTAATAATGCGGGGCTTTTTGTTAATCAGAAACAGTATTCACAGGAGTCATTGACAAGTTCCAAAGTATTTAATGTGTTGTAGTGATTACCCTCATCCGGGGATGTCATTGTGCTAAAAATACATGTGAACGAAGCTACGTTTCAGTAATGTGCGTTAATGTGCTGCATCGCCAAATACTTGTAAGGTCCCAAAAGCGAGACCTATTGCATTGCAAATGCTGGTCTTGATTAGTGCCATTTTGATGCGTTGCTGTTTGCATGCATATTCAGTTTCCGGTGGCAATAATAGTCGTTTTCCAGTGGCTATAATCATCTGAGGGGTTTTGTTTGAGTATTGACTTTGTGATGTGTGAGTGAGTATGTGAACATTCAAGGTATTTAGTGTATATATCTTTCAGATTTCTTGCAGGATGTCCAGTCTTATATGCTGCTTGTGTATTATTCTTGTGGTTATTATCCATGTATTTAACAGTTGCATTTGCCAAGTGTTTTGTTTTTTATATATATATATATATATATATATATATATATGTATATATTACCTACTGGCGGTCGCCAGTAGGTAGTTATAGTTAGGACCACGTTTCCATAGGAAAACCGCAACATTCTATTTGGAATAACTTTGGCGCCGGTCGACGAATCCTCGCGAAATTTTCAAAATAGGTGGGGCGCTACGCTCCGATCCTACCCTGAAAGTCTCGGGGGGATTCGTCAAGCGGGGGCTGAGATAAAAGGGGGGTCCCAAAACGCGTTTTTCCCATGCATTTTTCCATAGGACCTTTAGACACAGCTACAGACCGAACGGCTGAACAGAGTTACTTGAAATTTGGCAGAGAGGTAGTCCTCAGGTCAAGGAAGTGCCTTTTGTAGGTCTGGTGTAAATCTGTTCAGTAGTTTCAGAGAAAATAGCCTTTAAATCAATATATATATCTGAGCCAGCTTACGGTGCGCTTACGGTGCGCTTACCGTACGCGTACGGTGACGTGCGCGAGCGCGCTTCTGATTGGCTGTAAGATCTTAGTAAACATTCGAATCGGTCGAAACCAGGAAGCGGCGGCCGCCATTTTGTGTGTTTCACTCAGAAAAAAAAAGGGAGATAACTTGAAAAGGGAGCAAGGAAGAGAGTTACAGACCCTCTAACATTTGAAAGGGGGTCAAAGAAGGACAGAAAAGTACAAAAAAAACATTTATTCATTTTAAAAAAAATCGCGGGGTACGCGTACGGTAAGCTTACCGTACGCGTACGGTAGAAAAAAAATTAAAAAAGAAATAAAATTCAGATTTAAGTGTTTAGATATTAGGGGGCTCTAAAAAGAGCCGTTGTGTTTATGAAGTGTTTTTCGGTACCTACAAGTAAGTACCGATGCAGAGTCTAAGGTTCAAGAGGAAGACTCTGTTCCCTTCATCAGTGAAGTGTACACCATCTCCTCTATAAATGTCTTGCATGTCGTAACGCAAGTTGTTGTGGTAAATGGAACCCATACCATAGTCACGGAGGAAAGCAGAAACAGATTTGTTGACGTGCTTTCTTGCTTTGTCAATCTGCGGACAAAAATGATTGGACCAGTTCCATTTTTGCCTTTGGCATATGTTAGAAAACACAAAGGCAGTTTTAGGGAAAAGTGAAAACAGTTGTGCAAAGGTCTCCTTCATAAGCATTTCCAGACCTACCCCAGTCAAAGTGCCTAGGTCATTGCCACCACAGTGCACTATTATGAGGTCAGGGTGTTGGATTTGCATGAAGGATTTCACCAATGGCATTAATTGGTGCCACTTTAACCCTCTCTGACCAATCCATTTAATGTCTACATTTGGCAAAGCAAGGTTTCTCACCATACCTGTTTTCTCTGCAAACTTTTCACTCCAGAAAACATAGCTATGCCCTACAATCCACACTGTGAACATCTTCAAAGGAGATCTGGATGCACTCAGGAGGTGTATTTCAGTAGAATGGGAAAATGAAATGAAAGACAGTTTGGAAATGGAGGCATACATATTTTTTAAAAATAAAATGAACTCATTGGCTGTTTCATACCATTCTACACTAAAAACTAGGCTGTGTGTGTCAATTTATAGAAGCATGTTTTGTATTGGTACAGAAAAATGTGTTTCCAAAGAACATTAGTATGGATTTGCTGTTAGGTTAGAAAAGTCAAGCACTCTTGCTCATTGAAAATGAAACATTGTGTGGTGAACTTCTGACCTGACTGTAGACAGCAGTGTTCTATGAGCTGTTGCTATGGTAGCAGGCAGAAGTCAAGTTGGGGGAAGGGTACTAGGCTGAAGTCAAGTTGGGGGAAGGGTACAGTTGGAAAAGTGTTGGTTTTCATCCAATAGAAATGTGTGATTACATTTGAAAAAAAGGGGGAAGCACTGAGATTTGAACCTAACATGTATATGTGTGGAAACAGAGAGGGAAACTTTGCCATTATCTGGTTCTGCTGAGAGGAGAGAGGTGTACAGAACAGAGATCCTGGCTCTGATAATCTGCTGTTTGAGTGCCACATTTCTTTCACAACTAACTAATTTTAAAGGTGAGTTTAGAGTTTGAGAGGGGATGTATATGGTAAATTAAGAAATGAATAATAGCATTGGAATTCCTTTTGTTGAAGTTGTGTTTATCATTTTGTGTTTTGGGAGAAATTTAAATGTGACGAACATGTAAAATAATATGGACTATGTTTTCACCATAAATTAAGGTGTACTGGTATAAATGAGGAATACTTTTAGGGTTTGAGGTTCCAGTCAGTAATGCAAATACATTCAGCATCACTAAGGCTGGTTGCCCTTGCTGGAGTGTAGTCAGTCACCCAGGTTACACATGTTGCTGGTCTCAGAAAGCTGTTTGGTATTGCTCTGGTGATTTTACATTTGCATTAGATGGAAAGGGGGAGCTCTTTTTTTATGCAGAAGCAGACTCTTAGCACACAGCCAGCTGCTTATCCTGTGGAATCATGCACAGTATTCACAACCGAGTGGGGTTTGAGGTTGCAGTCAGTAATGCAAATACATTCAGCATCACTAAGGCTGGTTGCCCTTGCTGGAGTGTAGTCAGTCACCCAGGTTACACATGTTGGTGGTCTCAAAAAGCTGTTTGGACATGTGCTTTTTTGAGAATCTGAAAAGTGGATTAGAAATGTGTCAGACTGTAAAAGTACTTATCACTTGCCAAAAAAGTAGTAGGAAGTGTGGTTTCCAATTGGCAAAGAAATTTCGTTTTCTGTCTAATTTCAAAGCATGACTCTGTGTGCACACAGGAATTGTTTTTAGATATTTAATTTGTGATGGTGTTATTGTGATTTTCACTTGTAGGAAAGGGGTACTTAGTATTTTAAGAAAAAAAATTTTTTTAGTTTTTTTCAGGTATTGCTGAAGAGCAGTGAACAAAATTTAAGATGCCTACAAAATCCAGACTAAGGAAAAACCACACAAAAAAACTATATTTGAAGACAACTGGAGGACCTAAGTTAGTTGGAGATGCTCATGTTGGGAAAAAGAGAAAGTCTTCTGGTAAGCAGACAAAAGATTTTTTAAAGAACATCTTCAAAAAAAGGAAAAATGTACAAAATGTCTGTACTGGAAAGAATGTTTTAAATAGAAAAGAACAGGAAAAAATTGAGCATTTAGTTAATGCAAATATACCTTCCTCAACAACAAAGATTAACTTAAACAGAAAAACAGCGTTTAAAGAGATACGTAGAAAAATGTTTCAGAGAAGAGTTATGTCCAATTTGATAAAGGATGTGAAGAAATATAAGCAAAAGGCTAAATTTTATAAGAGAAAAAAAGAAATTGAAGCCATTGCAGCTAAGGCATTAGAATTAAAAAGGAAACTATTCATTTTAATTTTGAATAGGATGCGTACATTAGATAAAATGGTCAATGTACTGAAATCACAAAGCAAAAGGAAAAGAGTAGTGAAAAGAACAAACTTTTGTAAAGTGTTTTTAGGAGAATGGATGCATAGTTCAAGTAGTGAACCTTTTTTTAATGAAGAGAGTTATTTTCAAAGTAATAGTTTGCTGCATGCAGTTGACACCAGAGGTCGTGCTTACGAAGTGAAAAATGGTTGCATAATGGAGCAGGAGAAAATGGTTCCAAGAGATGAGGTACAAGTGATGGCGGATGAGGCTATGGGGAGACGTCCTAAAGCCCCAGTGTACACTTGAAATTGTAGTAGTATTTGCACTGTGCGTCAGGAATCTATTGAAAAATTTCGTGAGTTTCTAAGAGAATATAGTAAAAAAGTGTAAAACAGAAGATTAAGGTGCTTCAAAGTCTAGATCCATGCAGAGAGAGAGAATACTGGTTTGCAGGGACATTC
Source organism: Triturus cristatus (assembly GCF_964204655.1). Taxonomy (NCBI): domain Eukaryota; kingdom Metazoa; phylum Chordata; class Amphibia; order Caudata; family Salamandridae; genus Triturus; species Triturus cristatus. The sequence continues at coordinate 554,406,741 of NC_140586.1, forward strand.
TCTGGCTTGTCTATCTAGAAAAGTGTGTAAAAGTGTTTTTCATCATTTTAGGATGCTGGCTGTTCATCATACTGAAATGAGAAAGTTTGTGAGACGGTTGTATTTTGCTAAAAGTCCAGCAATAAAGTTAGATGAATTGAATAGGGCTCTGTTCCGTGGAACGGTATCAGATGTAGAGATGGTTATTGATGAAATTCAGTTTTGTTACTTTGGTCCTGAACAAGACAGTGCAGAAAAGGACACAGTAAATGAGGAAGAAGTGGAAGAGAATGTAGAACCCTCTGTAAGTAAGACATTTAATGATCACATAACAAAATTTGCAATAATCTCTAATGAAAGACCATATATTACTTGTATTTGTTGCCGCAGAACTCATTATAGAAAACAAACTAGGAATGTTGATCTCTACAGAAAAAGTGAAAATGAAGATAATTATAAGTGGAAGGATTTTGCCACTTATATACTTCTTGAAAATTGTTTTGAATTGGGGGAAGATCAGCGTATATTTGTAAATACTGTTACAACAAGTTAGAGGAAAATAGAATGCCGACCAGAGCTGTACATAATAATTTAGAATTGGATGTTATTCCTGCCGAACTTTCTGAATTAAATACATATGAGTCTATACTTATTCAATGTGTTCATCCGTTCCAGACCATAGTACGTATGGAGCCCAAAACTGGTAAATTGCCTCCTTCAGATTTACTGAGAGGTTTAAAAGGTAGAATGGTGTATTTGCCCTTGGATTTGAAAAAAAATATGGAAACTATTGATGCAGATACTTTGGAAACTGAACCATTAGTTATTCTGGTTAATGGTGTACCTACAAAGAATAAGAAGATTTGGCAGGAGCTGGTAGATGTACGGAAAGTACAAAGAGCAAATTTGTATTTGAAAAGGAATAACAAATGGTATGAATCAATTTATATAGAAGAAGAAGATTTACAAGAAGACACAAACACCAACTGGACAAATTGAAAAAGTGGACAAGTCAAAGGAAGAAGAAATTTATGAACATTTTAGCATACATCCTCTTCATTCAAAAGAAGTTATGGGAGACAATATTGATCTGTTTCAGATGAGGAAAGCAAAAGGAACTCCCGTGAGTGTATGGGAGGAGAGCTTGGAAGCTCGATGTTTTCCCCAGCTGTTTCCTACAGGAAAAGGAGGACGATACGATGAACGTCCAGAACAGATTCCAGCTTCTGAGTATCGGACTACAAGACTATATGCAGAAGATCCAAGATTTCGACAAAGTATTCCTTATTTATTCCATCTTTTATTTGAAAGCGACTTGTCTGCATTATCATATGCAGTAAATCACATTTTAAAAAGTGGAGTACATTTACAAAATGTGTCTGCTAAGGATTTTATGGAGAAAGTGCAGCACCGAGATGATCATTTGGAAACACAACTGATCAATCTGATGGCTTGTCAGCGTGGGACAAATGAATATTGGTACCGACGCCATGGTGAATTAAAATGCATGTTACGGAATTTAGGAACACCAACATGGTTCCTTACCCTAAGCTGTGCTGAGTACGCTTGGGATGATTTACTGGATTTTCTACGAGAGGCAAATTCAAACATTAAAAACATCGAATACAAGACAGCAGGAGAACTATGCTCATTGGATCCAGTTAATGTTTGCAGATATTTCAATCATAGATTTGAGGCTATGATGTCCTTCATCTGCAATAAAAAAAATCCACCTCTTGGAGAAGTAGAGGATTTCTTTTGGAGAAAAGAGTACCAGGCAAGAGGTGCTCCTCATATTCATATGCTGTTGTGGATCAAGGATGCCCCAAAGTTTAGAACAGATACTGATGAAGCAGTGTTATCTTTCATTGAAGAATATGCAACATGTGCTATACCAAAAAGCACAGAAGAGAAAAAGTTAAAGGAGCAAGTTTTACGTTTCCAAAGTCATCGATGTGGAAAATACTGTCGACGGAAATACAAGAGCAAAGATAAATACTACACTAAATGTCGATTTGGATTTCCTAGACCTGTTCTTACAAATGGAAGAGTAAACAGTTTTATGTCATCTGTGAGACATACTATTACAAGAAAATCACCTAAGAATACCTACAACCTTAAAAGAAAAGAAGAATCAAAAAATATAAATGACTACAACCCAGTCATTTTATCCATGTGGAATGCTAACATGGATATACAGTATGTAGCTGACAATTCCATTGCTGTTGCTCGATATGTAACGTCTTACATTACTAAATCAGAAAAAACTGAATTGAAAGAAATGTGGGAAGAGATTTCTCACGAGAAGACTGTCAGTAAGAAGCTGTACAGTTTCAGTTTAAAGAGGTTATCGCATCGAGAAATTGGATCCTACGAATGTTCAGATAGGTTATCTTCTGCAAGTCTCTACTCGAAATCAAGAAGAATAATTTGGGCAAGTTTAGGCCTAGCAGCAATGAGAAATCGGGTACTGAAATCTGTTGGAGAAATTGAATATTTGGCCGAGAATGACCCAGAAAGTACAGATATTTTGAAATGTAACATGTTGGACACATATTATCCCAAGAGAAGTCATCATCTGGAGAACATGTGTCTCTATGAAGTGCTGCAGAACTATATTTATTCACGGAAAGCTGCAGAAGACATCAACAATGGAAAATATAAAGTCATTGGTGAGGAAGGATGTTTGGTGAAGCAAACAAAAGGAAGTTTGATAAATCACAGGAAGCTGACTTGCGACACTACTGACAAAAAGGAATTTTACTACTTGGCTCTTTTACAGCTATTTAAACCATGGCGTACAGAGGATGAACTACTGGGAGAATTTCAAAGCTATGAAGATTCATTTAATGCTTGCAAAGACAGCATACAATGCAGTACATTCACAACTTATGTGCAAATGTTAAATGAAGAAATTGAACAGGAAACTACAATTGCAGCTGAAGTAGCTAGAGACAGTTCTCAAGACAGCCAAAGTTCAGGAACACTCAGTCAAGATCCCCTAGGACAACCAATCGTTGAAAATGAAGCTGCAATAGCCATGAATGAAGTGGAAACGGCTATGAATCAAGCTCAAGAAGAATATATAGACTTATCAAATTTGGAAAGACAACTGAATGAAGAGCAGCAACAAATTTATGAAGAAATCAGAAACAAAATTGATCACGGATTACTACATGAAAAAAAAGAGTGCTCATGCACATCATTTCAACCAATCAGGATGTATGTAAGCGGACAAGCTGGAACTGGAAAAAGTTTCCTAATAAAAGTCATCAGAAGCTACCTACAGCAAAAAACGGATTCAACTTTGTCTTGTGTGGTTACTGCTCCAACTGGGTTAGCAGCATATAACATAAAAGGAATCACCTTACATCGTTTGCTAATGTTACCAGTGGAGCATGAGAACAAAATACAATACCACAAGCTAACTGGAGAAGCATGCTTGGAAGTTTCAAGAGTATTGAAGAAGATACAAGTTCTCATTATTGATGAGGTGAGCATGGTATCAAACTTAATACTTGCCTTTGTGCATTTAAGAATGCAGCAAACGCTAAGGACAGACTATGACGTGTTATTTGGTGGAAAACATGTCATAGTTTTTGGGGATCTTCTACAGCTTACTCCAGTTAAAGGACAACCAGTGTTTAATACTGTGACACATGAAGACACAAAGAAGTCATTGGGAAGCATCGGTAATGCAAATATTTGGTCCTTCTTTGAGTACAAGGAACTTACTACTAATATGAGACAAGCAAACGATGAAGAAGATGGAAGTATTCTGAAAGATATCAGAATTGGACTACTCACTGAAGCTGGCACAAAAGCATTACAGAGTCGGTTGCCACATAATGTATTTCCAAAGAAGAAATAGTTGCAGAGAAGATATACAAGAACATTGCAGAAAAGAAAAGTGTCATCTGCTTAATGCCAACTCTACGTGAATGCTCAATATTCAATGAGGAGCTTTTGAAATTGGAAAAGGAAGATATCAGGAAATTGGAAGCAGTGGACAAAATTCAGGATGGAAGAATTACTATCACATTAACAGCCAAACTGAAAAATAAATTGGATTCACTAGAGAAGAACATTTCCAAAACTGCTGGATTAGAAAAAAATCTATATGTTTGCATGAACTGTAGAGTATTTTTAAGGAGAAATTTGGATGTTGAAAAAGGTTTAGTTAATGGAGCTATGGGAAGAGTTGTGGGTTTTATTAATTATCAGAAAAAAGATGGAATTGAATGTTTAAAAATAAAATTTGATCAGATAGAAGAAGTTATAGATATTTGTCGTTGTACAGTTCGTTTTATGCTTGTGAAAGACTTATATGTACAAAGGAAACAGTTTCCGTTTTCTCTAGCATATGCTGTAACTATTCACAAGTCTCAAGGATTGACTGTAGATTGTGCATTTGTAAACATTGGTTCAACTGTGTTCAAAGAAGGTATGGCTTATGTAGCTTTGTCACGAGTGAAAACATTATCTGGTTTATTCATGATAGACTTTGATGATTCAAAAGTTAGTGCTGATGCAAATTGTGTAAAGGAGTACAATAGATTAAGAAGAACCTATGCTCCTCATTTAGGTCAGTATCCTGTGTTAGAGAAACGTGTAGTTTCTCGTAAAAGGAGAAATGAGAATATCTGTAATGAGGATGTAGAGAGGAGGAAAAAAAAGAGGAGTGATGTAATTGCAAGCAAAAAGGAAAATGAAGAAGAGGTTGTAGGATGTCATTTTGAAAATAGCTCTGGTGTCAACTGCTACGCTAATGTAGTGCTGAATGTTGCATTTTATCTGGAAAGTTTGCAAGAGCAGATAATAGTAAATCAGAGAAAAAGATTCTGTTCTGAGTTGAGTCTCCTTTTTCAAAAGCTGAGTAATGATAAAACTCAAATAGAAAGTGCTACTGAAATTAGAAAACTTTTAGATGTATGTTCAGGATGTACACAGTTTTCTCAAAATGTACAGCAAGACGCACAGGAATTCTTGTTGTATTTTCTTCAGGTACTGGAAGAAGAAGGTGTACACATTGAAAATGTGTTTGGTCTGTCTTATAAATGGGAACATAGTTGTGAAAACTGTTTCAATACATGTGGCTCTAATGTTGATTCTGAAAGGTTTATTTATTTAACATTGACAGAGAGTAAAACAGTCACTTTTGCTAAATTAGTTAAAGATGCTTATCATAGCATGCAATGCGGTGAGTGTAAATCTGACATGTTTTCAACGTTAATTTTAAAGGAATACGGACAGTATGTCATTTTTAATGATGCAACGATGTAGAGCTGATGGTTCAAAATTGGATACTTTAATAAAGAAGTTTACAGGACAGCAATTATCAATTTCAGGAAAAACTTTTGTAACAGTTGCAAAAATTTTCCATGAAGGACCTACTGTTACTTCTGGACATTACACGGTTTATCTTAAATGTGAAAAAGGCTGGACACTGTGTAATGATTCAAAATTGATTTTCAAGCAACGTTTGCCTTTTGATTTAGCAAATTCCTATCTAATCTTTCTGAAACCTAAATTTTAGAGAGACTTGGCAAGATCTGTACAAAAAAAATTTACCATTTTTTTGGATTACCATTGGAATTTTCAAAAAAAAAGATTTTTCAAATTATCATTTGGCCTAAAGGAAAGGTAACCAATTCTATTGTGGACTTATATAATTCTTAATTAATGTTTCAGAAAATAACATTTTACAGAGAATCGGTAACATCTGTACAATTTAAATTTTTGTATTTTATTGGATTACCGTTGGAAATTTAATCAAAGATTTTTAAAATTACCATTTGGCCTAAAGGAAAGGTATCCAATTGTATTGTGGACTTAATTAAATTCTAATTAATCTTTCGGAAACCAAAATTTTTGAGAGAATTGGTAACATCTGTACAATTTAAAATTTGAAATTTTATTGGATTATCGTTGGAAATGTAATCAAAAAATAATTTCAAAAATTAACATTTGGCCTAAAAGAAAAGAAACTAGATGTATTGTGGATTTATTTCAGATATATTATTTTTGAGATTATGCTTCTGTACGAAAATTGTCAGACGGTATTTTTTAGAAATAGTTTTTGTTATTAGATGATATTTTTAAAGAATAATATTTTGCATTTAGATAATGTTATGTTTAACTGAGAAGAGATTCTGGGCTTTTTTTAAACAATCTTTGAGATTGTCATTTTTTTTTTGCCCGCTGTTAAGTGATGAATGCAATTGCTTTCACGATTTATAGTGAAATGCAATATATTCTGAAAACAGCAAATAAAAGGCAAAAAATTGTTTTGGGAAAATATGTAAATATGTGTACTGTATTATAAAATGTTTTATTAAATATTAATACTTTTTTCGTTTTTTTCAGATTGAGAAAGAAAATTTTCGAAAACTTGAACCATTTTTATAGCAATTAAAATTAAATTTTAATTAATAAATAATTTTTTGAGTGGGTATGGTAAGTCAGAAATTTCATGCTCCCTTTTTTCCACTTCTCCACAATCACATTTTCAGTTTTTCATTGTAATCTCTCAAGGACCTTGTAATGTGATAATTGATTTTTAGTGTTTTTAAAAAAAAAATAATAATAATTACGCGTACCGTACGCGTACGGTAAAAAATCAAAAAAATGTTTTAAAAAATATATAAAAAAAGTTGAAAGGTAAGGTTGGCTCTTAAAAGGGCCGTTGTGTTCGTACAGGGACAGAGGAAAGAAAGAATGGGAATATTAGTCGGTAGGACAAATGTGCTGGTCTATTTTATTGTTAACTAGGGCAACACTGGTCTCCCTATGAACAATTAGACCATAACAAGTGGCGCACCGCATAGTAACCCTCGCAAACCGATGGTTAGTTTCCTGAGGACCAGAAAAAGGAGATGCTCCCCCCACAGATGAAGGGCTCAGCTGACCTGCCGAAGATGGACTCGGCCCTGCAGATGATGGACCAGGCTGAGCTGCTGTGGATGTGCTTGGTTGACTTACTGAAGGGTTTCCTCCAGTATGTCGAGCATATGTCCTACCGTGTACATCATGAAGGTGTCTGAACATAGTGTGATTCCCGAAGGAATACTTCTTGTTAGGATTCCCTCTTGAAAGTACACGGTCACACAGCTTACAAGTCACTAAAGGTGCATTTACCTTTTTCTTGCCCTCTGGAAAAGAAAAATATTCCCATATGAAAGAGCTCTTTTGTTTCCTCCTTCTCTGCCTCAAGGTAGTGCTGCTAGCCTCACTCTCTGAAGAGGTCTGCTGTTCTGCCATCGTATCACAAAGACAACTCAGCTCCTTCTCCTAAGGGATCACAAGCAGAAATGAGAGGAATGGGTGTGGTGTAGGAGAGTTCTAGAACTGAAAGTAGTAAAAACCAATCAAAAGTGTTGTTTCTTGATCACATGACCCAACGTGCGCGTACGTTACGCTTACGGTGCGCTTACGGAGCGCTTACGGTAAAAGTACGCATGCGCGTAAAAAAGACACGCGCACGCGCAAAACAGGCACGCCCCTTCACTTCCGCGTAACATGCGCGTGCAGCGTACGCGTTACGCGCCGCGTGCGCGTGACGCACGTCTACGCAAATTGCGTAACTGTACGCAAACTGCGTAGAAATCTAACGTACTAAAAGCAAGACGTGCGCGTACGGTAAGCGCACGTTAAAAAAATACTAAAAAAAAAAAAGAAAAGGGAAAAAAAGATTCACTATTTTATACTACTGAATCTTACCTGTTTAGTTTAAAAAAAAGGTAAAAATAAAAAATATATTGTAGAATTTTTAAAATGTAACCATAGTCTTTAAAGAGGATATAAATTTAAAATAAAAATATGTAAAAAACATTGCAAAAAAAAAAAAGGAAAATATAAGAATTAGCATTTAAAAAACCTTGCAAATTCACTGAAAAAACCATGGGTTTCACACACGTTATAGTTAGGAATTAGCATTTAAAAAACCTTAGAAATTCAATGAAAAAACCAAAGGTTTCACACATGTTATAGTTAGCTGGACATTTCACTTGTAAAAAACCAATGAAATTCCCCCGTTATAGTTAGTTCAGCTAACTATAACTCGCGCGCCCGCAATGCACTGCTGATGACGTCACATATTACATCACTCATGACATGGTCAGTGACATCACTCATGACCTCACTCATGACATCTCAAATGACATCTCTGATGACATCACTCATGACATCATCCAGTGAATGTGTGTTTTTCTGAAAATTAAATATGTTTTATATATGTATATCTCAAGGTCGAAGGAAGAATAAATGGGTATATAAGTGTCTAAATGGATGATTTGTTTTTGAAAAATTGATTGTGTAATTGACTGATTTAGTGTATCATAGTGAATACATAGCTTAGTGAGTAATGTTTTAATATGTAAATATCTGTATCAGTCTCTCACTTTGTGTATAAGTGGCTGCATGGGTTGGTGAGTAGCTACATGGGTGTCTATATAGGTTATTAGTTGGTTTTATGAGTATCAGTCTGAGTGTCTGCATGGTTCGGTGGGGGTATTACGTAGTGCATAGGTGCATGAATGAGTGACTCACTCTTTGTATGTGTTGAAGACAGCATGTGTGCAGGACTGTATGGGTGGATGAGTGTGTGTATGGGTGTGTTAGTGAGTGAATGACTGTCTCAATAGTGTCTTTATGAGTAACTACATATGTTTTAAACTAGTATATGTGACTATTGGTGTATATAAGCGAGTATATGTGAGAGTGAGAGATTGAAAGAGTTCCTGTATGAATAAGTATGTGTTTCTATAAGTGATTGTTTAAAAGACTAAGTATGTGTAAGTTTCCGTAGAAGTAAGTGTGGTGGTGTGTGTATAACTGGATATGCAAGTAAATGTATGTTTGATTCTTTATTAGCATGAGTGACTGTGTGTGAGTAACTCTATGGATGAGTGACATTGTGTAACAGGATGTATAGGTGTATGAGTACATATGATGAGTGAGTACATGTATGAGTGACTGTATAGGACTGTTGGTGAATGAGTGGATGTGTATGTGGATCTTAGAATTACTGAAGAGGTTGTTGTAACTGGTATTGGTATGTCCATTGTTTTGAAAATTTTAGTCTCTATTTTTGAATGTGTGTATCAAAGGTTATATTAGGGTGAGAGGAGGTCTGCCACTCTATCGCAAGGATGATGTCATCAGTGATGTCATCAGTGATGTCATGAGTGATGTCACTGACCATGTCATGAGTGATGTAATATGTGACGTCATCAGCAGTGCATTGCGGGCGCGCGAGTTATAGTTAGCTGAACTAACTATAACGGGGGAATTTCATTGGTTTTTTACGAGTGAAATGTCCAGCTAACTATAACATGTGTGAAACCTTTGGTTTTTTCATTGAATATATATATATATATAACCAATTCCAATTAGCTTTATTCGATTTTTAGAAAAAAAATCATAAAAGCACAATTACAATACACATTCAATTATGTTACAGCATAAACTCAATGTATACGTAACAAACAAATAAGGGTTACATAGTTTTTATCTTTACATTGATTCAATTCAATAATACTTTATTTGGTTACAAAATAATATAACCATAAAAGCACGTGCAAAGTCATTGATACATTATTATTAAAATACATATAGTAAAACTTTCATAAGAGGACATAGGAGTACATATATAAACTTAATTTCATTTACTTTTTATCAAATTGTAATTGTTTTTCTAAATCTAAAAATATTTTTTAAAAAGGCCGTTACCGAGGCTACTACAAAAAACTGTCTCTAATTGTAGAAGTGCCTAAAAAGCTGGGCGACAAGACCTCATACCTAATTCTTTTAAAACTGGGACAATCCATATTTTTCTCTGTAGGATGTAAAATTTACAAAAGAATAACACATGTATTGTAGACTGGTCAGAGGTGTCATCACACGGGCATTTGCAGAGCTGTTTTGACCAATCATTAGCAACAGGGAGACTTATTAATCTATATAAAGTACCCAGGTGAAAACGCCTAAGTAAAAATCGATCGTAGTCACTCATAGACAGGCGTAGGTATGGTTTGAGACTAAAAGTTGTTAATATGAGATTGTGTGCCTGAACCAAGGTTTTATTCAGCTCAGTACACAGTCTCTGTTCCGACAGGAAATTCAAACAAATGTTCTTTAGATCTTTCCTGCTCATCCCAATCATAGTTAGCGGTTTATCATAAAATTTGTGAAGTCCTATATTATATAAAAATGATTTAACATATGATAACCATCCAATCCGTATCGCCCCATCCAAGCCCCTACAATCTTCTAAAACTCCCCTATTAAAATTTGTCTCCTCTGTTATCCATATCCTATGCCACAATAGGACTGGTTGAATCCTTATAATATCTTCCAAATATACGAGTCCTAATTCAGTGTGGCACACAAAGGAGGAAGTACTATTAGGGACCATCAATAAAAATTTCAACAACATATTTTCAGCTACCTGGAGTGAACCCACGTCCGCGTATCCCCATATACCTGCTCCATACGTAGCAACGCTAATGCATTTCGCTTTATAAATAGCTAAAAGTTCTGCCGTGGGACGTCTGCCCAATTTCCTGTTAAAATTAGATAGAGCAGATAAGGTCTTAATGTATAATAGTCTCCTTGCTTTGACAGCCTGCACCCATGACCCCGTACGATCAAACAATATCCCCAGATAGGAAAATATCTTTGTAGTTTCTATCCGTTTATTATCAATAAAAATGGATTTTGTCTTTATGCACCCTGTCCCACAATTCATTATAAAAGTCTTAGAGGAATTAATAGTGAGACCTCTCTCTGACATAAAATTTGCAAAGCTGGAAACCACCCTTTGCAATCCCAGCGGGGTGAGTGCCATTAAGACTGCATCATCCGCATATAATAATGCGGGAATGGGGCGTTTACCAACCTCAGGTACGTCTTTACATCCTTGAACTAAAACCTTTTCAATATTGTTTATATACAGGGTAAAAAGAAACGGTGCAAGGACGCACCCCTGCCTAACACCTCGTTTCACTTTGAAGTGTCCCGTGCATTCTCCACCCGTCCCAAACCGTACCCATGCCCTCGCCCTTAAATAAAACTCTTATAAAAGAGATTAAAACTGATTCGATGCCCAATTCCTCTAGAATGAGCCACAACTTATTGTGATTTACACAATCAAATGGCGATGATAAGTCGACAAAGGCCAAATACAAGGGCCCATTTTTTGCCTTAATGTACTTATTCAGTAAAATGTTTAAGTTTAGGCCCTGCTCAATAGTGCCTAGTTTTTTACGAAAACCATTCTTCTGCCCAATCCTGAAGCCCGATCAATATAACCCGACCTACAATTTTTACTGTTGAATCTAACCACGATATTGGTCGATAGCAGGCCGGGTCATTCCTATCCCTTTTTTAAATATTGGGACAAGTATGGACTCATACCATGTTGAAATAAAACCAGTCGAGCTTGATGCATTAAATACTTGTCAATAAAGGGCCCCATACAGCAGTATTAGCTTTAAAAATGTCGACAGGGACACCATCCGGCCCGTTGCCTTGCCTCCCGAACTTGCGGCAATGGCCAGAATGACCTCATTAAGCTCAAATGATATTACTTTCCCAAGGTCCCTAAGCAATAAACCTTGGTCCTCCACGACATTCCTTATTAATATGTCATGGTCACCCTTGATGCCCCCTGTTTCATGTGACTGTGGGGTTGTTACATCATACAAAAGCGAGAAGTGCTCTAACCATCTATTCTCTGGGATAGCCACCTCAATAGTAGATACCATCTTATCTTTAAAAAGAAAGAGCATTAACTGCCCTCCAGAATGCACACGGATCTTTAGCAATTGATGCTTCACGGAGGGCTATCCAGGCCTCAGCTTTCAAGTTATCTCTTCTACCTTTTAGAGCCTGCTTATACTCTTTCCGTGCCTCTCTAATTTTATCCCTGTCTTTAACTTCTTTATGCAGGGCATGCTTAAGGTTTCTATATGCCAGGGTACAGTTTGGATCAAACCACCCCTTTCTCCCTTTACAGTTGTTCCTACGCTTTATGTTAATAGTAAGCGCCTTTTTAATGTAATCTATGATTATAATAAAACTGTCAATAATATCCTTAGGTGCAGTATTTTCATTCAAGCATACCTTAATCGACTCGTAACAATTTGTTATCACCCCAACCATAAAATCTGAGGGTACCACCACTTTCTCCCAACTCAGGGTATAACCATTTTGGCTGGTTGAAGTAATATTTTCTAAAATAACATTTGGGCTGATGACTTTGCCTGCATTTTGTCTAAATAGGGATATACCCACGCTCTGAGCAAAATGGTCATGTTGGGCAAAGTCATCAACGATTGAGCCATAACGATTAGAAACCAAGATGAGGTCTATCGTAGAGAAAGATCCATGCCCATTAAACGTAGGGCCAAGAGTCACAGAGGGACTACTTAAAATATTTGCAAAGCCCAAATCAAACTCTAATATTAATTCATTCAAACATTCACCATATATTGTGTGTGGGAGAAAAGTCTCCATATCATATGTGAATCCACAGTTCCCATTATCCGAGTGTTGGCATAGAGCAATATTAAAATCTCCCCCCCATAACATAATCACTACTCGCTAACTCCTGCAACTTATACAGATGTCCACGTATGGCCTTCACAACCGCTTCCAATGAGTCATGGGGAATATTATTATAATAATTCACAAGAATTACTAAACAATTTATATCAACCTTTAATCTGATATGTTGATAAAAACAGTCCTCCCACACCAGATCTGTTTTTTCAAAATTAACTAAGTTCGAAATATACGTACACAGCCCCCCTTTTGCTCTACCATGTTTGGAAACTATAGCATTGGTATGGAAGGTTCTATAACCATTAATATGTATTGCTTCTATCACCCATGTTTCCTGTAAACTGAGAACTTCAAATTGTTGTATAAATTCATACCAAAGTACATTATTCACTTTAGATTTTAAACCTGCTATATTCCAAAACATAAAGTTACATCTATCCATCCCACTGGGGGCTCTATCAGATATCAAACTTTCTACTATGCTAGACCCCGGGTTGATATCCATTATTGCCGTAAGCACATCATCAGTAGTGACAGGGTTCCCAGAATTAACACTCTATGCTAGATCAACATCTAATATATTCCGATGTGCTATAATTTCATGTGTTCCCATAAATGCCAAGCCCCCCATGCCAACATCAACCATACAATTCATTGGCGCTCTATCCCTACTAGATGCACTAGATATCTTAGGCACTCCATTTATACAAATGTTATCAGACCCCTTTTGTCAATCCACTTCTTCCAACTCCTGTAACATAATTAACCGATTAAAAGTGGGTATTCCATAACTTGTACCATGAGTTGTCAATGGAGCAACTTTTCTCTGTGTGACCTGGCCAGAATGGCTAGGTGTGTAGAAGTATCCTAATGGCACAATATTGATCTGATCTTCCCGATTTGGACTATTATGCACCCTGCCCAAAATTGTCTCAATTATATACGGCGTTTTAAAATTCAAAATCACACAATCTCCTTCCTTGTCTTTTTGTCCCCTTCCTATCCAGCCCACCCTTCTAGCCATTTTGAACTCATTGAATAGTCTATCTGTTAAACCTGTTCTGCTCCCCAACCAAGATAAAGATTTATTTCTTAAACTTTCCCATGTCTCCTCAGTCCCTTTACGCAGCCTTGGTACATTAGTTAGTACCACAGTGTATGGAGTTACAGCCGGGGGTAGATCTATATATGGCACTTGTTTCTCAAACTCTAGACCTCTCATTACATTTGACTTTCTATTCATACTTTGCCCCTCATGCTAATTAGTGATACATACGTTATGTAAAGTTAATCTGTACCTGTTCCCCGCATTTCCAGTTCCACTCCCAGTTATTGGTTGTGAGCTTTGATTATGCGTTTGTATAGATGTACAAGGATTTAAAAGAATGATTTAATTTTTTGCATATTGTGTAACCTTAGGATGTGTTAAAAGCTCGCATTTATTGAAGGCTTTAGTCAGAGCATCTTCTATTACTCCCAATCTTCCATTCAATTTTCCTAAGATATCCCTAAGGTAAACATCGAGGGCTTCCAATTTATCTTTCACTTTTATGACCTAGATCTGTATCCGTGCATCACAACTTGCTACGGCTTTCTCCCACCCGCAGATTTATTATGTGCCGGTGTTCTGGCCCTTTTTGTTACTTTTTTTTGTTTTGAATTTATTCTAGTCAAAGCCTTTAGGCTAATTTCCATATTCTGCTTTTGTGAGTTATCAGGATTTCTAGGTCGTTTCAAAGGTGGCTGAGAGTCACTCTCTGAATCAGTGTCGGCAATATGGTCAGAGATGTCTACCACACAACAATTTCTAGCTTCAGGACCATCTGGGCTATTAGGCTTTTCCATTTGAGGATCCATTCGGGGGTCAATTGTTATGTTGGTATTATTTCTAACAATAGTGGGTACAATAGGGGCCTCTGTACTATTAGATTTATCTGAAATCATAGCCTCTTCCACATTTGATATTTGTTTTTCAATAGCACCCATTGCACCAGTCAGATAATTCAATAAGGATAGACAAGGCCCTTCCCCCAGTTTTGTCTGCTTCTTCTTGGGCGGGGCAGTTGATGTTTTACGTTTCCCCATGCTGGATTAATTATGCAAAAGCAAGTTCTAATAGTTAATACCAGCAGGTAAACCCACACAAGTCCAGATCTGGGACAGGCAAAAGAAGATCTCCAATAAAATCAACCCTCAAGTGTAGTAATTATGTGAACAGTACCTTCAAATGTTTATCAGAACTGTCCAGCCAAAGTCTATTGCCCAGCCCAGCCTCTCCCGGCCGATGACGGGCAAGGACGGGCCCGCCCTTGGCCCGGGCGAGCCCGCGCACGTCCCGCGCCGCGGGAGTCACCAAAGGGGTTTATGCACCAGCTGTCTCCTCTCCTCTCGCGAGACCGCACTGCCCTCTGGGAAATGTAGTCCCAGGCAGTCGGCGGTCCGCTCCCGATGGCAAAAATGATTCCAGGCAGTGTCCAGTATCAATGCGATATCCCAGCGCAGGCCCACGCAATATAGGAGCAAACAGGCAGCGAAACAGCTGTAAGGGCAGATAAGGGCATCTTTACATTGTATTCCTGTACCTAATGACACTATTTAATAATAAGGCGATACCCCTGATAGACATTTCATTTTCCAGAGATTGTAGCTTCAAGTAAGCTATTCTACATTGTCTTAAACCCATACTTTTCAGAATTGTTATTAAGAACCTTTTCCTGGGTAGTGTATAAAATTTACAAAATAAGATAGTATGCATAGTAGATTGGTTTGATGTGTCATCACACGGACAAGGGAGTAGATTTCTCGACCAATCATTAACTCCTGGAAAGGGAATCAATCTATGGAAGGTCCCAAAACGAAAGCGAGTTAAAAGCATGCGATCAAAGCTTTCCTGTACTTGAGCCAGATAAGGTTGTGTGCATGGACATATTAACACCATTTGGTTGTCCATGACAGTTATTTTTCCTCTTTCTTTGAGCCATCTCTTATTCTCTATGTGGGTCAGACATTCTATTTTTAAAGTCTTTCTTGAAGTAGATACCATACTCTCCGGTGCCTAAAAAAATTCAGGGTGACCAATTTCATTAGCCATTTCTTTAATATAACCAAGCCAGGGTATGGTAACAGCACTGTCAAGTTTTAAACAATCCATGATGTCAACGCGATTAAAACTTGTCTCATTTGAAACTCAGACCTTGTGCAAAAGTAAAATAGGGTTCATTCTAATCATATCAGTAATAAAAGGCAAACCAAGTTCAGAGTGACAGATCAAGTTAGCAGTTGAGCTTGGTACTGCTAACAAGTAACACATAAATGCTTTCTCACAACGTTGTAGATATTGCACATCCGCAAATCCCTATATGCCTGCCCCGTACATAGCTGTTGATAGGCATTTGGATTTGTAGATAGCTAATAACCGAGGGACAGGTTTGCAACCTAATTTCCTGGAGAAATTGATCACCGCACCTATGGCTCTAGAAAACATAAATTTTCTTGCCTGGATAGGGGCAGACCAAGACCTTGTATGATCAAAATTGATCCCCAAATAGGAGAATTTATCAGTGCATTTGATTTTTTGATTATTAATAAAAATATCACATTTTTTTAGTCATTTTTTTCCCGCATTTCATTGTATACGTCTTGCTGATATTCACATTTTAAACCCCTTTCTTGCATAAAATTAACAAAGTTAGTAACAGTTCTTTGCAACCCTATTTGCATCCGCGTCATTATGACTGCATCATCAGCATAGAGTAAAATTAGAACTGGAGTATTTTTAATAATCGGATAGTTCTGGCGGTGTTTAATCAAATATTGGCCAAGACTATTGATATATAATGAGAAAAGAAACGGAGCAAGTACACAGCCTTGCCTCACTCCTTTTCTCATTGGAAATTTAGCTGAACACTCCCCCTGCCTCCAAAAATGAACCCTTGCCCCTGCATCCCTATACAATTCCCTTATAAATAAAAGTAAAGGTGGATCAACTCCCATCCCTTTACAAACACTCCATAGCTTTTCATGTTTTACGCAGTCAGATGCAGAACTAAGGTCTACGAATGACAAAAAAAGTTTTCCTTCCTTCGCTAGTGTGTATTTGCTTATAATCATGCTTAAATTCAGTCCTTGCTCGATTGTACCGAGACACGCTCGGAACCCATATTGTAGATTGGATAGGACTCCTGTCTCATCAGCCCATAATTGTAACTTGTTTAAAATTACCCTCCCTACCACTTTCAGGAGGGAGTCTAGCAGGGAAATTGGACGATAGCACATTGGTTCATTTCTGTCTCCCTTTTTAGGTCTCGCCTACGCAGTGCGCATGCGCTACATAGGAAAAAGACCTGTAGCAATCGCTACGGTTTTTGTCCCACAAACGTGCACGCGTTGCATTGCCTTCAATGGCAACGCGCGCACGTTTGGCAATTCCCTTGCGGGAGCGAGCTTGACACCATATGTTTGTAATTAACTTGCAATCACATGGTGCCCGTGGCTCTTTCACTTTTGCCGACACTTTTTTGGGCGCGAGCGCTTGTTGTTACGATGTGTTGAGTTTTAGAACACAATAGGAAAATAAAAATCATGGAGATCCTTTCAGTGATAACCTTTTCATATAGCGCTGTCTGCCAAGGTCGAGCACATTGCAGAGTTGTAAATAACAGACAGTAAGTAATACAAGCATTTGCAATGCAATAGGTCTCGCATTTTCGCGAGTTTGAGCTATTGACATTGCAAA
The DNA here is from genome assembly GCF_964204655.1 of Triturus cristatus. Classification (NCBI taxonomy): domain Eukaryota; kingdom Metazoa; phylum Chordata; class Amphibia; order Caudata; family Salamandridae; genus Triturus; species Triturus cristatus. The sequence goes on from NC_140586.1 coordinate 554,424,019, forward strand.
TCATAATGCCTTTTATTTTTGTTTTAAAAACCTAAATAAAAGGCATTGTTATTTACAATGCCAATAGCTGAAACGCTCGTAACTGCGAGACCTATTGCATTGCAAATGCTTGTTATTTGTGTTGAGGAAGGATGTAATGTATTGATTTCCGTCTGACAGGACTGTCACTTGCTGGCATGAGAGAAGGGCCACCCGCGCAAAGTGTGTGCGGATAGGATAAGGGGAAGCATGTGCATAGGGGAACAAAAAGAGCCCCGAGCAGAGTACTCACCACTTGTGGAAATGTAAACAAACTCTTTCTTTATAATAAAAGAACTTCCACTTTGCGAACTATATTCTCTATTACATTGCACACCAATGCTATCTATCAATGAATGTATGTACAGGCCAATAGACCCGATTACGGTGGGAGACTCTTGATTTATGAAGCCAAAAATAGCTTTATTTTAGCTGTCTCCTATCTGAAATTGCCTTTGCTTCAATATAGGTAAATGGGAAAAATCCATTATCCGGACTAGCGTGCTACACGCCAAAGAAACGCTTCAACACCCCATCAGGGGTTGCAAGCGCTATATAAATGCAAACCTTTTTCCCTCTTCTATCCCTCCGCTATTTTTCTGAATCCAAATAATTAACATATCTACCACTCAAATTACTTTCATATTTCACTATACTAATTCACCACTAATCCTTTATGGTGTCCAGAGAAGCGTGCTAGTCGCCGAAAAAGCGCTTTGACGCCTCGTCAGGGGTAGTAAGCACTATATAAATGCAAATACAATACAATTATCCTGAATTGTTTTTCAAACTCTCCCACTTTCCTAGTCTGAAAAATTGGCATGTATGACAAGTGGAATTGCCTGAACCAAAGTTATTACGGTCAGAACCTTACAACGAAAGACAAACCATGAAAACTAATGGCAGAAGTGGGTTGATTCAATCCCCCACTGTATCTATACTACTTATTGCATGTCCCACTTTCTTTTTACTAATATTGCACTTTTGAATAATTCAGAACAAGAGGCAAATAAAATCTACTAAAGTCTATAACCACACCTAAAAAAAATACATTGCACGGACTCCGCACACACCATTGCTCTGCAGACCTGTACATCAACAAAGCCCTGGACCTCTCAAACACCTGCCATACCTGCTGTGTCAGAGGAAGCTACTGTCCCGCTCACACAGAAACCAAACCGGCTTCTCAATCCGGTCACCGAAGCCATCATCAGCATCCTGGTGTACCCTCCGCAGCAGAGGAAACACACAGAACCGATGTCCTTCACAATTAATCGAAGACACACGGACGGCCTCCAAAGAGGAAGACAGAACAGAATAATGAAACCAGTCCACTGTTTTTTTAGGACGCCTGACAATGTAGGAGGAGCCGTGTCCTCTGCAGCGGCCATATTGAGGACGGTCAAAAATCGGCATTCTGTAGTCCGTGGTTGTACATTAATAAAACTGTAGATGCTTTGTTCTACAGGTGCAGCCTCACATGGCCCCAACCTAGGTTCTCCCTGTGCTTGCTGGTTTTACCCGCTGGTACACGCTATCAATTACAAATTATATGCACATAGGTTGATAGCAAAACGGCAGACATGTTAGTCCGGAGATCCGTTGCATTAATTTCTTCTATACGCTCATAGTCAGCACCTATTGTAGATTCCGTTCGCGACTTCTGGGATTCAGTTTTGGGCACGCAATTCATGTGCTTTGTTGCATGCTCCTATTAAAAGGCAACTAGCAAATCTGAATTAATTTCGTCCTGGTCGCCTTATCCAAGCATTTCAATTAGGGTATTTCAGTAACTCCTGAATCTGCTCTATTTGCTTTATTTTTGCCCACGAAAATTGATTTGCATTACTGAATTGCCGGCAGTGATAACGAGTGGTGCGCGCCACTGTGAGCCATATGTTTTCAATTATCGCGCCCGTGTCTGGGCACGATAATTGAAAACATATGGGCTTTGGTGCACGTAACAGACACCAATAGGCCATGGGCGGATCAGTACGCCTGCCTTTGGCCTATCATGTACACGCACACAAAGCCCAATAGCGGAACCCAAAAGGAAAAGCTCACGCACAAGCATGTACGATTCCAGGGTCCGTTTTGGACCCCTTCACAAAAGGGCTCTCGCCTGCGCGAGCAGTGCTGCGCACTGCATCGCTAGGAGCGAGCCCTAAAAATTATTAGAGCACTAACTCCCTAACTCTTGGCCAAAATGCTGCCTGCCCAAGGCCCGAAAATATTCTGCCACTAGGTGGCGCTCACACACTTTTCTCCTGAACATATTTAAGCTGCACAACATTCATAACACAATGTTCTCTCGCAGATGTCAAAAATACAATATTTGAAGCCATTTCTCAGCAGATTGCTGAAGCGTCGCGTAATCTTACTCTGGGTGCAGCCTTGAAGAGGGTAGCATAGTTGGCACGCGCTGAAAAATCTGTGTGCAGTCTTCAGGTCAGACAGAGGTAGACGTCCCCTGGGCGCTAAATGCATCATGGAGCGGCATGGTGGACCGCAGTTGCAGAGTACGTGCAAACCTGCTTTAGCGTCATTATTAGGGTAATCTTAGGCAATACACTTGACTCTTTTTGCTGCCTTTTGTTAACTGTTGATTTTTGGAGCGCTACATATAAACTGGACATATCTGTCAGGATGTCGCCCATGGCGAGAGATCTTAAATACAGGAAAGAGTTAAAGCCGCTGTAAGATCACGGGCGGGCAATGCTCAACTCGGACTGGGAAGGTGGGCAGTAGGGCGATCATGGGCCGGTGCGCGCGCAACGCCCATTAGGCTCGAAGGGATTCGTGCACCCCCCAACTCTCGTGTGTGTCAGCCTGGGCTGAGACCGCTTCCCGGGCTCAAACACAGACAGTTTTTGAGTACTTCACAGGTCTTTAAAAGACCATTTAATTGTTAACGAGGCTTTGTTTTTTTTCCACCCCTTCTTAGAGCCCCTGCATCTCCACTCTGCATATTGCTGGAAGAACTACCCCCCCTTAAATTTTTGCCTGGACAGCGCACTGAGGCTGTTAGGCTGAGAAGTGGGTTGTTAAGAAAAGAGGCCTAGCTGGGAGCCAGGTGTGGTCACCTCTGCCCCAATACCTGTGTATGTATACATAAGACTCGCTGTGAGGCAACCTGTTACAAAAAAAAAACAGAGAGGATGTGGCCTTAGGGTCATAGCTGCCGACTTTGAAACAAGGGAACTAGGTTGGAGTCCCAGCGTCCTCTTAACATCCTGTGATTCTGGGCAACTTATCTCTTGGTGCCTAAAATAACAAGCATTGGCATAGCCAATAGGTCTCGCCTTTGGGGCCTCATAAGTGTTTAACCATGCAACACTTAATGTTGTTGCACCAAGGATATTGTGCTGCATAACTAAATACTTATAAGGTCCCAAAAGCGAGACCTATTGGCTATGCCAATGCTTGTTAAAAATAGGGATCACTATTGCGTCCGACCATGAAGGAATAAAACCGTGTCTGCAGCATCTGACTAACACATTAGTTAAAAGTGGGGCCCACAGCTCGATGTTGGTTTTGTACACATCCACAGGAACGTCATCCGGCCCGGGGGCTTTACCCGCTGCACTCTCGTTTATGGCACTAGTTACTTCCTCCACGTCTAAACAAATGTCTAAAGGAAATACTGTGGTCTGTACACCATCATCCGGTGCCGTAACTACTGTAACTGCATCATCCTGTATAATAGTCACATCATTATAGAGTCCAGTAAAATACTTGACCCATTTGTCCTCACCAATAGCAATATCAGTATCCCTATTAACAAAAAAATGACACATTGACCGCTTTCCAAAAGCTATTATTATCTCTCCTGAGACATGCGTCATGTAGCGCCTGCCACGCCGTCGCTCTTCCCTGAACCTTTCGCTTTTTTATCGCCTGCAGGTATGTAATTCTAGCCTGTCTTATTTCCTCACAGTTTCTAGTTTCCCTTTGTAGTACTTTTTTCAAGTGGGTGTGTGCCTTACTACATTCCCGATCAAACCAGCCCTGCGTCTTTTGCGTACCCTATTTCTGTTCCATAGTTAATAATTTCAGAACCTCTCCAGTGATATTAAGAAAGGCATTTAGGACATCTTTATCATCCCTTTCCTCAGTAAGACAAACTTCAAGGTCTTCCCTAGACCTTTTTACAATTTGCTTAATAAAAACAATAGGATCCACTTTAGACCAATTTAAAGAATACCCGTTCATTCTGCCAAGGTTGATTTTAAAATTATATTGTGAACCCCTGTCTTTCTTAACTCTATCAGGGCTCTCCAGATCAAAAACAATGCTAATTGGTGGTGATCGCTCATTATAATACGATGGGTTTCAAAAGTGCGAACCTTTCTAGAGTACCTATTTAAAACTAGAACAAAATCAATGATTGAGTTGCAACCTCTGCCATTAAAAGTAGGCTCAAAATGTACTGAGGGAATACACAAATCGTTGGCATATCCTAGGTCAAACTGAAAAACAATTTCATTTAGCATATCCCCCAGTACCATATGTGAAAAATGGACCAACACATCTTTATCTTTTTCTAGACCACAAATACCATTTTGACTATGTTGACATAGAAAACAATTATAATCACCCCCCCCCCCCCAATATATTGCACATATCACCAGATATCTCATCTTCCAATTTATTCAAAGCTTTGTGTAAATTAATTAATACACTTGTCTGTCCTTTGGGGATAATATTATAAAAGTTAAGCATCACAGTACCCTCCTACCATATGCATTATTAGGATCTGGTAATAATCCGTCTCGGTAGTAAGTTTCAAATTGTTCACCCCCACAATGTTGGAAACATAAATACATAGTCCACCCTTGTTGCACCCATGACCACTAGTGACCGCCGGTGTATGAAAAGTTCGATAGCCATTATTAGGTTTTTCCTTAACCATCCAGGTTTCTTGTAGGCAGATTATAGAATATTCTTCCACGAAGGTTACCCACTGGAGGTCTGACACTTTCGTGGACAACCCTGCAATGGTCCAAAAGAGTATTTTACATACCAAATCTCTATCTTCTCGTCTACCCCCATAAATCTTAGTATTCGATTCTGCACTGGGGTTGTCCACCCCCATCGCAATGGCACTATGTCCTTCGGACTAGTTTCAATCTTGCCTACAAGATTATTAATGTTTTAATTAGTGTCCACCCCTCAATTAATTGGTCTAAATTCAATTTACGGTCTTTTCCAGTGCTAAAGGAAATCCTTTGGCCACAAATCTGATCTTGTGTGGTATCACTAAGGGATAGAAGGATTTCCGGTCTACTTTGGCCATCCCCTCTCGTATACAGTACACTCGGTCAATCTATATCTTCAAGTGTGGTTAGCAGATCAAAGCGATTATGCAGCGGGACATTACAAGAGCTCATTGTGTCAGCATAATAGCCCCTTACTTGGGTTCTAAAGTGGTTCATAGCTGGGGACTGATAAAAAAAAAAGCCTAGGGGTAAGACACTAATTTCAGTATGATTAATATGTACATTCTCTACCCTTGTAAAATGGCATGCACTAACCGAGGGTCACTAAGAGTCAAAACAATCGCCCTGAAAAGTTTTACGACCAATTCCCACCCAGGTGACCCGTTTAACCATTTTGAATTTTGCAAAAAGTGCATCTGTAAGACCAGTTTTTCCGCCTAGCCAAGAAAGAGTTTTATTTTGAAGAGCCTCTCACGTTTCATGCGCTGATGTATGCAGGGAAGGAACATTGGCTAGGATTACTATATATGGTGTAACAGCAGGTTGTAAATCAAGATGGTTATATCCTACATTCTCTGAGGATTCCGTGGTCCCAGTTGAATGTCCCCCTATTCTACTGTTTACTCCTTTCTTATAGACTGGTTAGTGCCACTGTTAATTTGCGGCTTATTACGGAAGGGTGTTGGTCTATGTGTAGCCGGTTTTGTCGTGCTTAACAGAGTTTAACATCAGGGTTTCTACGCGAGCAGTGCTGAGGGAAGGATCCCCTGCGTGTAGTATTGAGAGCGAACTGAAAGGTTGGCTAATATTAGATTGTACATTCTCATCACCAGTGGTAGCCCTGTTATCACCTCGTAGGCGTCCCTCTGTAACATCCACTCTTTCTATTAATTTCCCCGGAGCACCAACCACATAATTATACAAATCATCAATTTTCCTCATAATTTTACCAATCTCGGAAGTTTGGCCCTCGATTAGCATATTCACTATGGGTCTCCCTAAACTAACAGACCTTCTACCTTCGCCTGTCTTAAACTGTTTACCAACATTTTTCTTTTTCTTATTTAGAGATTTTTTACTTGAGTTCACAGGATGGTTTAGAACTTGTACACCCTAATATGACTAGGTTTTAATAACGTTTCGAGAGCGGTAGAGGATCATACTCTGGGTCACTCAGATATATATGCTGTGATATCTCCTGTATCCACCCATTCTGAGCAGCTTGCCCTTCAACTACTGCGATAGAAGATGTATTAGGAGAGCTGACTTGGGTATTGCTTGCAGTCAGCGTGCCCATCCTGCCTTGAGTAAGGGTCTCTTCAACTGAGTTTATTTGTTCCTCAATAGCCCCCATAGCACCAGTCAGATAGGTCATCAGGGATTGTTGTCCTCCCACTCCTGGGATAGTGGTAGATATAATGCCTGCCTTCCTTATACCCATAGTTATCCTGTGTTCCAGCAAACAAAAGAAGACCAAGTCCTGAATACAGAACAGTAAGAAGGAAATGTCAATTCAACCTTAGGGAGGTGGCCCAGCCCGGCTTCTGGCAGTCGATGACGGGCTAAGACGGGCCCGTCTTGGCCAGGGCCGTGCCCGGTCATGCCCCGCGGGCGTCCCGTGCTGCGAGATGCGCAGGCGTCCTTTATGGCGCTTTGGCTCTGCTTCCCAGCTGTCGGTGGTCAAACGGCTCTTCCCACTCCGGTCACGGCTCCTCCTGCTCCGTTCGAGCCAGGGAGTTCAGCAAAGTTCTGTGCAAAATCTCGGCAAGGGTAAGGACAAGGGAGAAAGTGCAGTCAGCTAGCAGCAGGATTTTCCCAATGAAAGAAACAAATGGTCGCGTGTGTGTGTATATATATGTGTCTGTGTGTGTTGTTCATTTGACATCTGGGAAAGCCTTTCTGTCAGAGAGCATCGCATAAATAAAACCCCAAGCCTTATTCTGGAAATAAAGCCTTTGTTGTGTTTCATTTTATAAAGTGAAATGCCTCTTGAGGGGGGGTGGTGTTCTGTCTATTGCTTCGTCGTGGTTCAGCCACCGCGTGGTATTCTATATTATCTGGAAGTGCGAAGCAAGACAGACCTATAATCCTGAGTTGAGCCAAGAATAGAAAGAGACCCTGCAATATCTAAGATCACTTACAATCAGGTCAGGATGCAGGTAAGTGTAATTAAACATTGTACACAGGACATCCTCCTACTTCAGGTGAACCCTAATTGGACAGGGCTGATATACACTGGGACTGCGTCATGAATAAACATATATCAATTTTGGAATGCGACCAAGTCTCTGTTGTCAAAAACGTGTTAGTTTATCATCATCTTTGATATAAAAATCTTGATTTTAAATATTTGGGATAAACTGACAACCCCAAAATATACTAAATTATTTTGTGAAATTGGTCTAGCTCATAGTGGCTTGTTGCACTATCAATACATAGTCTAAATACACTAACTGTGACCTCAGTGGAGCTCAAATATGGACTGCTGTACCACTTCAGAGAAGACTGTATATGTTATGTTATGTTATGTTATGTTATGTTATGTTAAACGGGGTTTTGTTAAGCGCTCAGCTACTCAAGCAGAGTGTTCCGGCGCTATCAGACCCGAAGCCACAGAACTCTAAACGGGGGGAAGGGGGCTTATTGGCTAAAGAGCCAAGTTTTGAGCTCTTTTCTGAAGGACAGCAAGCTCTCACTCTTCCTTAAAGAGAGTGGGAGGGCATTCCAAGCCCGGGGCGCAAGGTACTTGAAGGAGCGTCCACCAATACGGGCGCGCCTGATTGCTGGGACCGTGGTGAGAGATAGAGACGCTGAGCGCAAAGCTCTGGCTGGTCTATAGAGGATAAACCTCTTTCTGAGATAGCTAGGGCCCATGCCATGAAGGGTTTTAAAAGCAAGGGTGAGCATTTTAAACTCAATGCGCCTCTGGATAGGAAGCCAATGAAGGGTTTGCAGCAGGCCAGACGCATGTGCACGATGACCAAGACCAAAGATCGCCCGAGCGGCCGAATTTTGCACAATCTGCAGGCGCGAGAGGAGAGACTTCGGGAGGCCCAAATAAAGGACATTGGCATAATCAAGCCTGGATCCTATTAGGGCCTGCACTGTCGTTTTCCTGTGGGCAATGGGGAGAAGGGGAAGAAATTTTCTAAGTGATTTCAAGACCCCAAAACACTGGCCAACCAGACTCATAATTTGTGGTTTCAGAGAGAGAGAGGTGTCCAGCTTAACCCCAAGATTTTTTGCCACCAGTGTTGCATTAGAGGGGGGGGACATGTCCAGCGGCCACCAGGATTTCCAACACGTATCAGGGGGACAACCAAAAAAGAGAACCTCGGATTTATCCGAGTTGCATTTGAGTTGATTCACTTGAAGCCAATTAAAAACTGCCTCCAGGCAGCCTTTGATGAGAGCACCATCGAAGTCCATATCTTTCTTGCATGAAAAAAGGAGCTGAGTATCATCAGCATATGAGACAATCTGGGCACCGAAAGACTCCGCAAGTGCCGCCAGAGGGGAGATATAGATATTAAAAAGAGTTGGACTCAGGATTGATCCCTGAGGGACACCCACCTCCATGGGTGGCACTACCGCGGAGTGTGGGGGTGCCCAGACTGTTTGTTGGCGGTTGGCCAGAAAAGACGAGAACCAGTTGAGTACCGTTCCACCAATACCGATCTCCTCAAGGCGCGCTAGAAGGCGGCCATGAGGGACGGTGTCGAATGCCGCCGAGAGATTAAGCAAAATCAGCATTGCCTTCCCCCCAGAGTCCAAAACTTCCTTAATGGCCTCAGTCACCTCCAACAGGGCCGTCTCCGTGCTCATGTTGATACGGAAACCGGACTGAGTGTGGTGCAGAATACCATGGGACTCAACGAAGAGCGAGAGGACAGACTGCACGTGCTTTTCCGCAACTTTTGCCAGGGCTGGGAGCAAGGAGATAGGTCGATAGTTGGCATGAGTAGTGTGGTCTAAAGACGGCTTCTTCAGCAGTGGAACGACCATCGCTTGCTTCCAGATGGACGGAACTGTCCCTGTTTCTAAGGAACGATTTATGATGGGGTTCACCATCGGGTTTAGCACATGGGCCACTTTAGCCAACAGCTTAGCAGGGCAGGGGTCCGACGGAGAGCCCGACCTTATTTTTAAGAGTATTTCCAGAGAGTCATGAGGTTGGAGAGGAGGGAAACTCGTCAGGCTGGGTTGACCCTGCTTAGGCACCTCAGACGGGGTATTGGGCCAGGACAGTCCTCCCAGGTCGAGAGAGGTAAAAGTAGCCTGAATACTCCTGATTTTATCGGAGAAGAAGCTGGCTAATTGAGAAACCCACGTCTCCGAAAAGGAACATTTGAGGGAGCTGGCAGCGGGGGAGGTGAATTCTTTAACAATAGCAAAGATTTCCTTGCTAGTGTTCGCAGCTTCTTCAATCCTATGGGTGAAGTACGTTTTTTTGGCTGCATAAATTTCTTTATGATAGGCCTTAATACAGGACCTATAGGCCTCCTTTAGTGAATCTAAATAGTTGGCACGCCAAGCTCTCTCGGCCTTCTTACAGAGCCTTCTACTGGTATTGAGAGCGTGCGTGAACCAGGGGCCAGAGGCACGTGAGGATTTCTTAAGGGAACGCTTAGGCGGGGCTAAGTCCTCCAAGCACTGTGCTAGCCATGTTTGAAAGCGAGAGAGGTCCAGTTCTAAGTCCCCGGTGAGAGAACAGGGGTGAGATAGCCTATATTGCTCAATCATATCAGGTGTGACTAGATGAAAGGGACGTGACAGGCGGGACTGACGGCCGACAGGCCTACCAGTCACCACGAACAGGGACTGAATCTTAAAAGTTAGTAGCGAATGGTCCGACCATAAGACGGGAAGAGGGGGCGCAACAGGGATGGGAGAGGTGGAGAATATCTGATCCAACGTGTGGCCTTTATCGTGGGTCAGCGATTTCACGTAGGGTAGAAGGCCCAAAGGTGCAGTGATATCAAGTATATGGATAGTGTCAGTGGCGTCCAAAGTATCAAAATGTATGTTAAAATCGCCCAATAGGATAAAATGTTTAAATTGAATGCTCAGAGTTGATATTATAGTGTCAAGCTCTTCGCTAAAAGATCCCAAGGGGCCTGGAGGTCGATATATCAGCAGACCGGCACAGGATTGAGCCGGCGAAAAAGAAAGGCAAAAACCCAATGCTTCTACCCCGTGGATTTCATTAGTGGGAATAATGGAGCATTCGTACTGTCTATCTATCAGCAATGCTACTCCCCCACCCTTTCTGTTCATCCTGTCTTTCCTAAGTATGTAATAATTAGGGGGCAAGGCATTAGCAATATCCGGGCCCGACGTATCATCAAGCCATGTTTCAGTAAGAAAGAGACAGGCTGGCTTGAAATCGGTCAGGAAGCTGAACAGATCTTGAGCATGCTTGCAAGCCGAACGAGTGTTTAAGAGAGCACAACTGTAAGAGCGGTCGTCCGTGTTATGGGTCGTCGTAGTGGTTAACTGCCGACTAAGCTTGGGAGCCATTGGCTTCACCCGGTCCCATCCCAAAAACCAACCACACCCTGGACAACTCAGATTCTCCCCGGTACCAAGGTCACACACCCCGCAGTTGCTGTGCAGGTCGGTTCTTAAAGCACGCAGCTGAGGGCCGGTGTACTCCACAATTCCGCACCCGTCCGCATCCGGGACGCTGACGGGCGCAGACGGGCTTTCCTTAGGCGCTCCTTTGGCGCGGGAAAGGCGCCTCCGCAATGCGCGTCCGCTGCGCGGAGTCATCACCGTCTAGTTTTATACTTCCCGCCCGTGAGGCAGCAAGCCTAGTCCGCCGACCAGCGAGCCTGCCTCACTCAAGATGGCCGCCGTCCCCGTGCGACTATCCCGCTGTACACTGACCAGCGAGAGGAACGCCCAGAGAGCACAGCAGGAAGGAGGAGAGCGCGGAGCAGCGAGAACCCGACACCGGAGTAAGTGACTTCGCTCCGCTGCCCCAAGGTAAGAAGAGAGTCCCCTAAGCCCCCAAAACACAGCGAGAGAACAGGAAAGATCTCCCGGCTTTGCGCCTCAGGAGAGAAAATGCAGCAGCAAAGGCAGATTCAATACACTTCACATAAGACACAACATAGGTTTTTTAAAAACGATAAAAGCAATAAAAGCCAGTTTTTAAAATAGCGCTTGTCAATAGTGCAAAGTAGGCAATCACCACCCTCCGCCAAAGAGAGCTCACACCAAGGCAGCCGCCCAGGTAGAGTCCGTGGCAAAGGTCAGGTGCATGAAGGAAGAATGCACCTATGAAAGGATTTGGGGACACTGGATGAAAGAATGTGATTCGGAAATAAGAGTAGTGGAGGAGGGTATTCCTGTGTAAAAGTCATCTGAATTTGTCCAGTTTTATTGTTTAATCAAAACGGAAAGATATGCAGCTCGTAGAGCAGCATTTCTCACAATGATGTTGTTTAGTAATGTTGGGGATCACAAATTACACTTGTCCGATGTATTTTATTGATACTCACAAATGTTACCTGCTATTTAAATGTAAAAAATTCAAAAACCTGTAATAAAAAAGACTTCTCTAGGACAGCATTGGCAATTTACACAGTTCTTCACTTTAAACTTAAAATATCCCTATGGGGTGTATCACCCTTAAAATGAATGGCGAGGATAGATCCTAAGTAAATTAATTCAGGAGAATCAGCTAGTGGCCCTCTTTGAAAGATTTTCTTTTGACCGGCCAACCATATACGCTTTCAATAATGGGAAAAGCCCCCACCCAATCAATAAAACTTTTGTCTTGGTGCAATAAAGAATTCTGTGCATAGTGTTTGAGTTGGTGGCCATTGATGGGACTCATCCAGGTGGCTCTCATCCTCTTCATGTGTCAAAATAAGCATATTCTTTTTTTTTTAAACTCTTTATTTAGTATTTATTCAACAAGATACAGTAGTGCAACACACTTGAACATATACGGAATAGACTTATATCATCATTATGCTTGACATCTTACACTTGATACTATTACCCAGTCATAGTGACCCGTCCCCACGATGGGCCCTCATAGCGACAGCCAATTTATTATAAAGTCCCGTCCCGTCAGCCAGGCCCCCTCGATGATCCCATGCAGTAGGTGGAATATCTCCGGCCACGTCCAGCTGTACAATTCTTTAAAGGCTATAATTGGTCGAGCTCATCCCCTCCCCGTATCCTCCTCCTCCGCACCCCCCACACGGGGGGAACCACGTCCCGTCCATCCCCAAGAGTGGCGACACTGAAGTGCTATGTTAGTGTAGGGGAGTGGGTCGAAAGGGGGACGCTACAGGCCACGACCAGTCGTTTCCAGGGACCGAATCCATCCCAGGAGTACCGTTACAAGAGTGGGCGGATAGCATGTAGTGCCATCCGTGAAGGGCGCCTGTGGGACCAGACGGTAGGGGGTTATCCCTCAGTAACAGTTGGGGACGATGTCCGATCGCTATGCGCAGCGAGGTACCGCGTCAGGGGTCCCCAGATGTCAGGGGGGCGGGAGGTGGGCGGGAGCAGCTCTGAGTATAGAAGAACACTTTCCTGGCAAGTGAGCAAATCTCTCAGCCATTCCTTGAATTTGGGACTTCTCCCCCTTCCCCACCGACATGCTATGCGACGCTTGGCAAGCAATAATGCGCTAGTGACAAAGCGGCGATCTGGCTTAGGTATGTCACGGGTGTATCCTAGTAGTGCCTGTAAAGGAGAGGGTTGTAGTGGGGACCCCAGCATTTCCCCCAGGGCAGTGTATACCTGGCTCCAGTATTCACCTATGCTCGGGCAAGTCCAGGCCAGGTGTAGGAAGTCCGACCGAGGAGAGCGGCACCTGTCACAGTGATCATTATCGCGAAGATTAAACCTGCACATCTGTGCCGGAGTGCAGTAGAGGCGGTGCAGGAACTTATAATGGATGACGCGAAACCTACTGCTAGAGGAGATCATTTCAGTTTGTAGACCACAAAACTCCCACTGGTCGTCCGTAAGGGCAATGCCAATCTCAGCCTCCCAACAGGCCCGGGACCTAAATAATTCCCCACCCGATATGATTGTATAGGCGCCGATAAAGAGATGAAACCATGTGTGATGGGGAAGAGGAGTCAATCATATAATGGAAAGGTTCCAGAACGATAGGCTCATCCGGATTTGCCGGCAGTATTTTCTGTAGCCCACTGCGGAGCCGAATAAAAGTGAAGACCTCCAGAGGAGTGGGGACAGTGTCCCCGTAGAGGAGCAGGAGGTCGCGAAATCTGCCCTCATGGAATAGGTCGCCCCAACTAGTGATCCCCATTTTTAGTTTTATTTGCTGAAATAGCCCTTCTCCTAAGAGTGGGAGAGTCGGGTGATACACCAGAGGCATCAGTGGGGAATAGAGTAGCGTCGTGCCCATGTGACCAGCAAGGAAACTCCAGGCACGTGCCGTGGTATGGACAGGGTTGTGGTCTGCGCGAGACGAAGGCACTTCAGCAAGGACCGCTCCCTCAAGCGGGATCGGGTCCGCCAGCCAGTGTTTGACCGCAGTCTGTGGCATGAAGGGGGAAGGCCGATACCAATAGTACGCATAGTGTGCCTGCGCGCAATTATAGTAAAGTTCGAAGTCAGGAATATCGAACCCGCCTTGTATGTACAAGCGCGTAAGCACGCCCCATTTAAGCCGCGGCCGTTTCCCTCCCCATACCAAACGGATGAGTTCCGATCGTAATGTCCTAAAGAAATAACCACCCGGATGAAACGGTATATTGAGGAAGAGGTAGAGCAGCTTGGGGAGTATAATCTTTTTTTTTTTTTTTTTTTTTTTTTGAAACCGTTTATTACAAGACTCAAAAAAATATACAAATATGGGCCTACAACCTTCCGGCCGGCCGCTAGCAATAAAAGGAGCATACGATATACATTTATAAAACACATGGTGCTGCGGCCGAGCATGCACAGGAGGTAACATCGTTGCGAGCCACACTATCCAGACCCCACTATACGGTTCCATTTTAAACTTAAAGAACAACAAATACAAACAAACCCACAAGGCAATCCTCAATCGGAATAGCAACACGTGCTCCCCTAGAGGGGGGATCCTAGCCATCCATAGGAATCTCAAGAGGGGGGGGAGAGATCAGAACTAGGGCTGGGTACACCTAATGCCCAGGTACCGGGGGGATGAGTTGGCTAAGGGGACGGGGCCGGCGACGGATCGGGCAATAACGGTGGAGCACAGATTCCCCCGCGGTTGGCGTTCCAGGGGCCCCACACTTTCACCCATGTCGCTGGCTTACCTCTCGCCACATACACCACCTTTTCCCGAAACATGCACCAATCCATATGTTCCTTCCAGGCCGAGACAGTCGGGGGCCTCTGGGATCCCCACAGCTGGGCAATATCACGCTTGGCAACCATATACCCCAGAGTCACCCACCACGTCTGCGGCACCGAGTAATCGGTAGGCTCCCACACATTCAACAGGCATCTCCTCGCTTCGGGCAACAGCGCCACATGCGTGACCACTCGCAGCACCTCATGCACACCACGCCAGAACCCCTCCACCTCCGGGCACTCCCACAAGATATGCAGAAAAGTCCCCAGCGCACCACACCCACGCTTACACAAACCGTCCTCAGCATAGCCCATACGCAGGAGCTTTGGCCCCGTCATGTAGACCCTGTGGAGTATCTTGAGCTGGACGAAACGAAGGCGAGCCGGTATGGCCACCTCTTTCGGGGAGGCCACCGCGGAGATCCAGTCCTCGTCGTCCAGCTCCAGCCCATCGGCTACCCAAGCCTCACGAAGGGCAGTCAACAAGTCTGAGCGGTCGTTGATCAGTTTTTTGTAGATCAGTGAGATCGTGCTGTCAGGGACGTGTCCATCCAGCACTCTATCCTCCAGGGGGGAACACTCCGGGATGGAGGCAACGTCCGGAAAGACGGAGCCCAGCGCATGCCGGACCTGCAAGTACCGAAAGTACTCGCTGCCCTGCAACTGAAATTCCGTCTGCAGCATCTCGAACGTTTTAAATCCTCCCCTCGTCCAGAGATCCCCCACTTTGCTGATGCCTATTAAATCCCACGTCTCAAAGCCCTTCGAGGTCCACAAGGAGCCCAACCGCTCAGATGCGTATAGTGGTGACGCCCGGGTCAAACGGTCCTTCCACCCCATTGCAGCATTGGCCGCGTGCCACACTCGCACCATGACACGCGTGGGGCCCGTTAGGCGAGCGTCGGGCGCGCTAGAGTAGAGCGCTCGATTATGGTCACCACCTGGAAGTAGCATCCTATCCATTTCAAACGCCGGGTTTAAGGCGGGCCCATATAGGCCCTGATTAATCGCAGCTAGCTGGGAGGCCCAATAATACTGTTTAATATCCGGGAGGGCAATCCCCCCGTCATACCAGGGGAGCGTCAGCTTAGCCAGGGCAATACGTGGCCTCCCGTCCCAGAACAGGCGGCGCTGCAAACTCTCCACTTCGCGGAAGTAGCGCGCTGGGACGAGGTCCATAGTGTTCTGCAACGCGTATAGGAAACGCGGCAACGACATCATTTTAAACAATGCCGCCCGGCCGAGCGGCGAAAGCGGCAAACGCCGCCAGCGCGCGACATCCTCTTTCAGACGCTGGAGGGGGGGAAGCAAGTTCCAATCATACCGAGCCTCCGGGTCCAGAGTAATGAAGACACCCAGGTACCTAAATCCCTGCGGGGCGACCTGGATCGTACAGCCCCGCGGGAGGATAGGAGCCTCCCCAGAGAGAACATACACACACGATTTAGCCCAGTTGATGACCAGACCGGAGTTACGACCGAATGAATGCAGAACATCAACCAGTACTATGAGTTATTTACGTGGGGAAGCTAGGTACAAGAGGATGTCATCAGCGTATAGGGATACGCGGTCCTCATACTCAGGGGTCCAGCGGAGACCACGGATGGAAGGCTCCCACCGCAGCCACTCCGCCAGGGGCTCCAAGGAAAGTGCAAAGAGGAGCGGCGATAAGGGGCAGCCCTGTCGTGTGCCCCGGCCCAGCTCGAACGGAGCCGATACTCTTCCGTTCACCACCACCTGCGCCAATGGGCCCGAATACAGCAATTTGACCCAACTGATGAACCCTGGGCCGAATCCAAACTTCGCAAGCATCGCCCAGATATATGGCCATTCAAGTGTGTCAAACGCCATGGTGGCGTCTAAGGACGCCAAAATGGCCGGCTCCCGTATGAACGGGGCACGTGCGAGCATACCGTGCAAACGCTGCAGATTAAGGGCTGTGTTGCGATGGGGAATAAAGCCAGACTGGTCCTGATGAACCAAATCGCCCACTACGCCGACCAGCCGATTGGCCAGTACCTTGGCGAGAATCTTGGGCTCCGCATTCAGTAGCGAAATGGGCCGATAGGATGTAACCCGGTCCCGAGGTCTCCCTTCCTTGTGGATGACCACGATTGTAGCCAGGGGCTGGTCCGGCGGGAGGGAGCCCACCGAGTGTGCCGCCAGGAACATAGCCCGGAGGTGGGGTGCCAGCGTATCCGGTCGCAACTTGTACAACTCGATAGGGAGACCATTCGGACCCATGGCCTTGCCGGAAGCGACCGAGCGTATGGCGAGGGCGATCTCGTCGGAGGTGGGAGCAGCGTCCAACGACACCCTGTCCTCCCCGGAAAGGGACGGCAGCGCGATATCACTGAGCAGGGCACGGGAATCCTCTTCCGAGCAGGGAGACACCGGGGAATACACCCCATGGAAATAATCCGCGAAGCAGGAGACAATTTCTTCTTGCTCAGTTACACACACACCATCCGTTTTCTCAATCAGCGGGACCACACGATTCGCTCTCTCTTTTTTGTCCAACGACGCTATAAGTTTACCAGCCTTATCACCCACATCATACAGTCACCCCTGTTGCTCTCTACTGAGGCCCCTGGCCGCCTCCGTGACGAGGGCCCTGTAGGCCGCTTGCTTGAGTTGGAGGACATGTAATGCAGCATCCGTCACCCCACCTTCTAAATTCCCCTCCAACTCGGCTATTTCAGCCTCCATCCGGGTCACCTCCTCCCGCTCGCGCCTCCGGGCGTGGGAAATAAGGGATAGGGCCTCCCCTCGGAGTACTGTCTTGAAGGCCTCCCATAGCGGTATGGCCGAAGGCACAGACCCCTCATTCTCATCAAAATATCGCTGAAGGGATTTAATCAATTCAGCGCGAATGGAGGGGTCGCGCAGGTACCAAGGATTGATTGGGACCACCCTACCCTCACCCCTCGGAAAGACATCAAAGTGCAGTAGGAGCGGGGAGTGGTCCGAAATACCCCGTGGCAAATGGCGTACCTCTCCCACCCTCCCAACATAGGCCGCCGGGACAAGGACATAGTCTAGTCGTGAGAGACTACCATGGGCTCCCGAGTGGAAAGTGTACTGCAGCTGCGTGGGGTGTTTTAAACGCCAGCAGTCCACTAATCTAAATGTATCCAAGAGGCCGGGTAGCCACGCCTGTGCCCGGGGAGGTCCCTAGGGGGGTGACGATCCAAAGATCCAGATACCACCGCATTAAAATCCCCCCCCACAACTAAAAGCCCCCCCCCCCGGAAGGCCAAGGAGAAGGCGCCCAAGGTCCGCAAAGGTGGTCGACTGCAGCCCCGGTGGGATGTATACTGACACAAAGACAACCACTTTGCCCTCCAGTCTTCCCACCAAGACCGTATAACGTCCCCTATCATCGTGGAGCACCTCATCAATCTCCAACGGGAGCGAGTTCTTCACCATGATGCCCACACCCCGTGAGCCGGACGTGAAGCCCGAGTGAGCCACTAGGCGATAGCCACGCCGATTCATGGCGCAGAAGGAGTTGCCAATGAGGTGTGTCTCCTGCAGAAAGACTACATCGGGCGAGATTCGCTTCAAAAACTGCAGGACCACACCCCGTTTGATCCTGTCCCCCAGTCCATTCACATTCCAGGACAACAAAGTTAGTTCCCTACCCCCCATCATATACAGAAGCCATCATTCGTACCCCGGAGAGCACTTTAGAACTAACACAATAATACGTTTGCCTTGTGATAAAAACGAACAACACCCCATCCCTACCCACCCACCCCAACAGAACTCCCCCCTCCCTGCACCCCTGCATGAGCCCAAACAGCCCCCCCAACGTGCAGTGTGCCTGTCGCCCCATATACAGTTAGACTAACTAAATCCCCTAGAGGAGGAGGGAGAACCCCCAATAGACCCAACACAACCTCCATAGGAGGGGAACTTACAAAAACTGACGCAGAATCAAAAGTGGCATCATTTTCGTCCAGAGTGAGGCCCAATATTAGACCCTCAGTCCTGATCCAGCGTGCCGTCTCCACCCCCCCCCCCCGATCACGATCCCCGGGCAGAGTATCCAGCCAGTCCCCGGCCGCCTCGGGACGATCAAAGAAGTGCGTGCGACCATCCACCTCCACACGCAGCTTGGCCGGGAAAAGCATGGCGTATTTGAGGTTTAGGTCCCGAAGACGGCGTTTGACGCCTAGGAAGCTCAGTCTCTGCTTCTGGACCGCTGGGGTGAAATCAGGATAAAAAATAATCATCTTTATAAGTGAGATCCGACCGGCCATGGTCAACGGTAGAGCCAGCCACCTGGTCACATTCAAGCGTATAGTTTCAAGGGCCCTGCCATAGTTCATGCGCATCACCTCCTGCCGGTCTCTGGAAACCCACACGCCCAAGTATTTCACATCGGTCTTGCGCCACTCCAGTGGAAATTCGAGCGGGACTCTGGCAACAGGCAACACCATCCGTAAGAGGGAAGACAGCAGACTTGCCCCAGTTTATGTGTATGCCAGAGAACAGCGTGAATCTCACGAATTCCCTAAGTATGGGGTTTAAATTGTCCCGGGGATGTTTGATGTATAGTGTGAGATCATCCGCGTACAGCGACAATAAAATTTGCCGTTGTTGGCATCGCAGGGATGCCGCAAGATAATTCTGCCTAAGGCGGGACGCCAACGGTTCTATCGCCAAGTGGTGACAGTGGGCACCCTTGTCTGGTACCCCTGGTGACGAGAAATGGATCAGAGACACGGCCGTTAATGAGGACTCTTGCCGTGGGGCGGCAATACAGGATGTGAATCCATCTGGAGAAGGCCAACGGCATGCCCATGTTCTTTAGAATCAAGTGGAGATAGTCCCATTCGACCCAGTCAAATGCCTTGGTGGCTTCCAGAAACACCGCCACCAGGGCGAGAGAGGGATCAGCGTTGTTCAGGATCGAGAAGAGTGTCTGCAAATTATCGGAGGTAGATCTGCTGGGGATAAACCCTGCCTGGTCTGGCAGAAGCAGATCTCCGATCAAGAGATTAACGCGGTTCGCTAAGACTTTGGCTAAGATCTTTACATCACAATTGATGAGGGAAAGGGGCCTGTAGGAGTCACAGCAGTCCGGGGGCTTTCCAGGCTTGAGAAGAGAGACAATCAGGGTCTCAGACATGCTGGGCGGCAGGGAACCAGTCTCATTTGCCTCGTCAAACACTTCTTTTAAAACTGCCGCTAATGGGTCAATGAAGGTTTTGTAGTACTCGGCAGGGAAGTCATCCAGGCCCGGCGCCTTGCCCGACGCAGTTTGCATTATGGCGTCTTTGATTTCATCCAGCCCTATGGGAGCCGCGAGGAATTCCCGCTGGGCGTCGGAGATCCATCCGAGAGTGAGCTCCGACAGGTACTCAGACATCTCTAATGGCGACTCACGTTTGGATGTGTACAGGGTGGAATAATGAGATACGAAGGTGTAGAGTATGGAGTGCGTGTCGCGGAGCAACGTGCCGTCAGGGGCCCCGACTCCCAGTATGTGGTTGGTGCAGCGCGGGGGGCGAACCACTCCCGCCATCCCGCCAGAAATCTACCCGGTCATTCATCCTCCCCATACGCTCGTGCAGCGAAGTGCTTACCGCGAAAGTGGACTTCTCTCTCAGCAGTGGCCTTGAACTCGGTAAGTTTGGTGCGGTAGTCGAGTTGCGCCTTGGGGTCATCCAAGAAATCGGGGGCAGTCTCTAATACATGTAATTCGCGTTCCAGGGAGGTCAGCGTGGTGCGCAGAGAGCGCAAGATCCCCGAGCTCTTGGAGATGCATACTCCTCGCATGGTGGCCTTAAAGGCCTCCCACACCGTCGCCACGCAATCCACTGACCCCCTATTCCGAGCTATAAATTCTGTGATCTCTTGGGACATTTCGGCCTTGAAAAGGTCATCTAGGAGGATATTAGGCTGCATGCGCCAGCGGAGCGCCGGCCAATCCAGTCCTAGCCAGGGTGATCAACACGGATGCATGGTCCAAATGAGTTTTAGCCAAGTGTTGTGCGCATAGTAGAGAGGACCCCAAACTTCTAGAAAGTAAGATATAATCTAATCTAGCCCAAGTAGAGTGCGGCACCGACCAGTATGTGCCTTCCTGCGCGTCCGGGTGAATGTGACGCCAGGCGTCGAGCAGCGAATGGTGAGCCATTAAAGAAGAAAGGTACGCCTGGGTGCGCGTGTAGTGCGAAGTGCCCGCATTAGACCGGTCCAGAGCAGGGTTCAGGGCGGCGTTAATATCCCCTCCCCAGATTAGGTGAATGGATCCTATATCCAGTATGACCTCCCACAGGGAGATAAAGTGTGTGGGTTCGTCAATGTTGGGCCCATAGGATGATGCAATGGTGATGGTAGCAGTTCCCACCCGTCCCCACACCACACACAACCTCCCCTCCACATCGTTTTTTTCCCCCAAAGGCACAAATGGAGTATGTTTTTTAACTAGTATGGCTGTTCCCCTAGAGTATGTCGAGTATGAAGAAAAAAGACTGTAAGCTGCCCACCTGAATGCAAATGTCAGTAATCGGCGGGGGCCTGTGTGGGTTTCCTGCAGCAGTGCAATGTGCATCTGATGGCGATCGAGGTAACCCAGGACCTGTCTACGCTTACGCGGGTCACCCAACCCCCGTATGTTCCACGTCAGAACATTGACCCTGCTATGTGGGTCGCGTTGTGTAGGCTCACCCCCTTGTGCCATTAAACGGAGTTGCGCGGAGTAGTAGTCCCGGGCATGTCTCGCGACCAAATACCGCACCCCGTGGTCCGCTCCCACCCGCATGATTAGTATGTCGTAACGCCTTCTCCAGGACCCAGCACGGAGACTGGAAAGCGTCGAAGCCAAGTGCGCAAGTGTGTGTGTTCCGATGTCCGAGTGTGTTTTTGCATTTACATTCCCCCCCCCCCCCACTCCATCCAACTTCCCCAACTCGTCGGAGGAATCCCTCCCTAAGAACATTTCCGCTGTCAAGGATTCCATGCCTCGTCCTACCCCCTCCCACCACGACAGCCCAAAGCTGTCATTCATATCCCTCCCATCACCCATAAGAAACATAACCAATACTGTGGGGTATTCCCTCTCTGGGGGACACCAGTGAGCCGGGCCTACCCTCCCCTATCCCAATATTTCACCCACTGCGCCGCCACCATGCTTAGCGAGGGACATAAGTGGGGTGGGGGGGGAGAGCCAAGGTGAATAGTGGCATCGATGACCTTGCCAGTACGTCAAAGGAAAATGGGTAGGATTACGGGTGGGGCCCATAATTTCTGTACCCCCTTGCCCGCATCAAGTTCAAAAGGAGCTAGAATAGCACCCGCCCCATTCAAAGCGTCCGTCTCGTAAAATCAGCCAGTCCCATAACTGCTTCTGGAAAAAAGGCATGAGCAAAGAAGATAGAAAAGAAAACAAAAGGCCAACATGACAGCATTACTCATCAGTCAGGGGCAGATGTTGGAGATCGAGATCCGGACCTCGCCGCAGGACTGCGCCGGTGCGAGGTGGAAGATTGCTGTTCTTTCAGGAAGTCCTCCACCTGCTGTGGGTTACTGAAAAAGAAGGGTTTGCCATGGTGCGTAATCTTTTTTTTTTTTTTTTTTTTTTTTTTTTTTTTTAAACAACTTTATTGGGATTTTCAAGTGGGTATATCATAGTACGCATTACATTGAGCATTTTAGTTATACAGAGAGCTCAGGATACAATTCAGGCATTGTGCACCATCTGTGCCAATTGTGGCGTTGTCTACGAAGCTTATCCAGAATGTCGTAATGCCTCTAAGGAGGCCACCAGTTTATCACAGTGCTGAGCATTACATTCCTAGCCTCCGACCTATTGTGCCCAAGGGGAGCGTTGTCCGCTCAACTGACCCATTACCCCACCTCCCACCCGGAACCCACCCTCCATACCCAACTATGCCACAAGGAAAACAATCTCAGGCCATGGTGCGTAATCTTGAGCTTGGCAGGATATAGCATAGAATAGGGAATATCTCGCTGTAGAAGTTTCTTCTTCACCCCCGTGAACTTGCGGCGAGCCACCTGTACCGCCTGGGTAAGGTCCGGATAGAACGAGATGGTGGTGTTTTTTATGTAATATCAGTTATAACAGCGCCTCCAACGCCCTCCGCGCCGCACACCTACTGGTATGGAAGCATCCGGGCAGTGAACCAGGTAGAGGGTCTAGGTCCCTCCGCAGATTCTGCCCCAGCACCCACCGTCAAGGGAGAGCAAGAAGGAAGTGGTCCCGTCAGCGGCTGGGTAATTCCGGCCCTCAGTGTCTCTGCCAATGTCATACAGGCGCCCCTCCAGCACACAGGTCGAGTTGTGTCCCCGGGGCTCTCAGCACGAGCAGGCAAATGTGGCATCGGTGTCACCGCCGATCCTCAAAATGGCGCCAAGGCCTCCCGGCACAGCAGTGTTCCAAACACGGGCACTCAGCACCCGTCCCCAGAGCAATTGCCACCTCCAACGGCAACAATCCAGTCCCCAGGGAGGGGGGGGGCCTCATCAGCAATCGGCCGGGGTGTCGGTGGCGGCAACGGACCCAGGTCGGCGTCCCTAGCGAGGCCAGGCAGGCCCCACGGATCCTCGGTGTAGAGTGATAGGGGTAGCCGCTCCGGTGATCAGCAATGCTCCCTGTGCGTCCCCCGGCCACTTCGAGAGTCGATATCTCCGCCGCTGAGCCTCCGATCGCCTTCAAAGTTTCTCCGAGCGGTCACGGCATGCTCCGCTACACGTTTGTGTCCTTGAACCGTCTGTATCTGGCAAGAGGATGGTGCTGCAGGGTGTAGATTCACCTGGCCGGTTGGAGCCTCACTAGAGTGCGGCCATGTCGGTCCAGCGCCACCTAGCGCCCCCAAAATAAGCATATTCTCAACCTATAGAATTCTAAATGTATACGTTTTCCACATTGCCAAACCTCTCTGGTAGACTAACAGGTGAATGAATAAGGTTTCCTCCTGTCTAGTGGTGAACTTCAAACTGATTCTTGAGTGGTCCCGTCATTGTGTTCAGAACATTCTTGAGCAACTGAGAGCTACACTTTCTTGAAAGAGACCACAGGGGTTGGTAGGCACTTCTTTAATGCTAGCTCATTTGATTTGGAATGCCACAGCCTAAGAAGAACTTTAGTTTTGCCTTAGTGCCTTCCTCTGAAAAACTGAAGAAATTAATTATTAATGATTAAATGTTCTGTTAAATGGTAGATAACATCTTGATGGCTTTTCAAACAGTGTCAGCCTTTTGGATTCTACAGACTATCTGTGAACTGTCAGGAACTTGGTTATACCTAAAGCGTGATCTGCTGTCAGATGTCCGCTTACCAGTTAACCCTTGATCATCTTGAACAAATTTCTCTCCATACTGTCAAAGCAAATATTACTCATCTGAAAGCTAGCAAATCTGCAGGATTGGATAGTATTTCAACAATTGTACTCCACTTAATGGCGACAAGAACACACACACACCTGCCGTTTCTCCAGATAATTGTTCCTTTCAAATACTTGTCTCATGGGACATTGCAAGTGTGAACCCTGTACGTATAGAGGGAGATCAAAAGGATAATTTCTTCATCCTTATACTTGAAAACAACTTTAAAAGTTGTGAAGCTGGTTCCTTGTTGGTTTGAGTTGTTGGGTTGAGGAGAGAATGAGGTCTGCAGTCCTTGTAAAGTGTTACAAAGGAAACATTTTTATAAATGGTAAATATGTGTCGTAAAATTAATTGACTTTGTCAAAACTCTAAATTAAATGGGAATGTGTTCTTTAGGATATAAAAGTCAAGAGTGCATTATCATGGACAAGTCTGTTTAAAGCGGTTCCTGCCATACCTACGATAATTAAATCATCTAGTGACAGTTTCCAGCAATTCAGAAAAGCAGCACTGGAAAAAGAAGAACGAGAGAAAGCACTACGGGCTCAAGAAATGAAGAGGCAACAGACCGGGTAAGCCAGTAGAACAAGAAGAAATTTTCTTAGGAGAAACCAAGGTTTGTTAACTGTTTTGACAATTGTTGTAACGTACTACATCATACCTACATTACTATAACTTTTTTTTAAAACTTAATATTTTTTTTTTTTTTAATGCTTTTACTCAACTTTATGTTCATCCAACAAAACAATGTGACTGTTACATGCCAGATACATCATGACATTAGAATTAAAATAACTTGATCCTCCTCTGTGTGACCCTTCTTGCACCTGTACCATATCGTTTGCTGTCCAATCCTCGACTACTGTGACTTTCATATTACATTCTTTCCTTTGTCTGTGGTTCTACCTGCAAGGACCTCCCCTTTCCAAGCAACGTAATGCTCCAGCCCGGAAATGGCCTGGAAGATGGAGTAACCCCCCTAGTGCTGCAGATGTGAACCTTTGATCCCCGTCGTGCATTGCCGCCTCCCCAAACGTGCCCAGTATCTCCCCCAATTCCTCTAGGTCTTCTTGTTCCTTGCCATCTCTGTGGGAAAGTCTAATGTGTGCCTCCTCCGCTAATACCTTGGTATACTTCACCCAACTGGCCACCAGTGATCTCCAGGTGCCCAGCCATACCATTGCTATCCGCCCCTTCACCAAGAGAAATTTGAACTGGAGGAATTTATAATGCATTTTACCTTGCCTGGGTTGATCCACGATACCCAATAAGCACTGCTTGTGATGAGGAGCCAGATACAACCCTGACACCCACCGGATCCGCTCCACTACTTCTAGCCAGTACGCGCGTACCTCAATGCAGTGCCACGCCATGTGTAAAATTGTAACCCTCCCCCCCCCCCCCCCCCCCCCCCCACAGAGACATGCAGTCGAGTGTCCCGCAATACATTTTTTTTTAGCTAAGGGGCCATGAGAAGTGTGGCGAACATAATTAAAATAAATTAATTTGAACCAAGTAGTCCCAGATCAGTGCACAGGACTGTTCTCATTTTTTTTATCTGTGAGGCGCCCCCCTCAGTTCCTCCTCCCAGGCCGTTCTGGTTGTCACCTGTGACGCCGGGGTCTGTCCAACTTAAGTGCTCTGGACATCAGGGACCCTGTATGTCCCCCTCTCCAATACTCAGGATTGCCTGTAGGGTTTCAGACTACAGAGGCACCTCTGGGAAGTCATTCCAAATCTCCCTGGCCATTTGTGTGATATTGGCATATTGTAAGTACTGCCCTGGCCTAAAGTGAAGGCCACTTGAGCTTTCTGATAAGCGAGACATTGGTCCCCTGGTTACCCCGAGAGCCTACAGACTCCTCCCTGCCATTGAGCGATAGCCATAACGGAACTAATGTCCTTGAAGGGCTTCAGGGCCAAAATCTCCAGATCCCCAGTAAAGGGTGGCCTCCGAAGCACCCAGATCTGTGTCGTATGATAAGGGAACTTCTCACCCAAACCAACACCACTTAGTAGTAGTAGTTCCTTCAGGGGTGTTCCAATGTGTCCCTCACAGCAAGCTCTTTCCATCATTAACTGTGGCAGTCACCAATTTTGCTGCAAACTGAATATGTGCAGCGTAATAATATAACTCAACATCCGGTAATCCTAGCCCCCTGTCGTCCTGATCCAATTTTAGAGTCCCAGACCAGCCCCACCAACAAGCCATGTAAGCGCTTGATCGTCTTGTGTGATAAGGGGGACAGAGCATTTTGTAACACACACAGACGTATGGGGAGAAAGACCATCTTGGCAATAGCCGCCCTGCCCATGATGGATAAGGGTAGGCTGGTCCAGAACTGGCTAGATACGTGTAGCACCTGCACCAACTTCTCAATATTGTATGCATGTTGTTTCTCGGGTGTTGCTGGCACCTGTGTACCAGCGTATCTAAATTTGTCCTTTTTACTAGCATATACCCAGATGTAGTAGAATGTCCCTGGGTGACCGTGTGAGCACCCCCAATAGAACAGAATACTCTTATTACGATTGGCCACAGTCCTGCCACCCTACTAAGCTCCTCAAGATATGCCATTAATGTGGGCAGAGATTCTCTTGGTCTCTGCAAGTAAAACAAGCATTGGCATAGCCAATAGGTCGCGCCTTTGTGACCTTATAAGTGTTTAGCCATGCAACAGTTGATGTTGTTGCACCAAGGATATTGTGCTGCATAACTAAATACTTATAAGGTCCCAAAGGCGAGACCTATTGGCTATGCCAATGCTTGTTATCGTTGCTTTGAACCTGGGTTAAAAAAAAGTGTGTCTCCTTTACAATGTTTATACCGAGTCCAATGTGTCTCTCTAGTATTATTACTGACATTTCATGAATATCCCTATGCTTTCCTTCTCCATTATCAACAGAATTTAGCCAGGCTCTCATAAACATTACAGCCTTCAATATCCAAGTTGTAGAGTATTCGCCCATTCTTTCTTGGAGGGGAGACCTTCTACCCTCCCCTGCACTGCCAATAGCTATCGGGTATGAGTCAAACAACCACTTCCATTTTTCCATGGGAAAATGGGATCACCTGCCTCCGAAAGGAATTGGGAAGACTGAGAGGTACTCGCTGATGCCATCCTCTTCTTCTTTCTGCTGTGTTTTTGTTGTTCTAAAACAATAAAAATAACTAAAACAACTAACTAAAAGAGCAAGCCAATATAACAACTGAAAAAAGGTCAAAATAATGAGTTAATGTAATTACTTGGCGGTGTAGGTTGAAAATGGTTAAAATGTCTGAATGATGCTCTAATTACTACAGCCTGTGACTGGTACAGCGTCACAGTGTGCTTCGGTGGCAGGAAGGCCGGCGGCCCACAGGGAATCCGGGTGAAAGACTGTCCGCAGCTGCCTTGAATCCTCACCGCCACAGAACCAGCCCGGATCCAAGCGACGCGGCCAGGCGTGAAAATCCCAGTCCCGGCGACTGATCTGAGCCAGGTTCAGTGGACTCGTTGCGTGTCTTCCCGGCCTAGACGCTGTGTCGGGGCACTTGAGCAGCAGCGGGGGGCTGCCGGTCCCGCGTTGGAGGCGGCCACCATCCAGATGCCTCGCCGTTCCTTTAAATCAAAGTAAAGGGCACCTACCGAAAGGAGACACTGGGAGCGGAGCGGGAGTTTCAGTTTCAGGCCGGGCCCTTGGTGATGAAATACAAGGAGACAGTACGATCCGGGACCAGATCTGGACTATGACTGCCATTGTTGCAAGAGCTGCATAACACGGCTTGGAGTGAGTTAGGGGTGAGGGGGTGGAAAGACAGACTTCTCTGAGGGACCTGAGACATGCCGTGATCGATAGTGAGAGGCATAACCATTTCCCCCAGAACACCAGGAGAGGGTGCATGACTGGAAGCTCACATGCACAGCACTGCACTGGCCGCAAACAGAGATTAAAGGTTGATGAAGGGAGGCACTGGATAGACAACTGGCACAGGACATACAGTGCTGTCAACGCATATCTTTTGTAACGCTAAGGCCTGCATTGTGGAGGTGCAGGGGTGCCGGACGGTGAGACAGTGCACGTTATAACAAGATGTCAAATCCTAAGGGGTCAAAACCTTTGCACAAGACAAAACTTGATACATAAGCACACCGTAAGCTGGACACTGTGGTTGAGGAGGGTGAGGTCCAAGGTCAGAGACAAGTAGCGGAGGAAGATAATGGATATAAAGGCAGCCATCCAAGGAGTACTCTCTGCATTCGAAAGCAAGATCGACGCGGTCACTTGAGAGGTAACGCTAATGCATGCAGACCTGCGCAATTTGGGAGAGCGTGTGGAAGCCGCCGAGGATTCCCTCTCCACGTGTCTACCACAGCATTGGAAGTGAGTGTGAAAAAGCTCCAATTAACAACGGCGGAGCTAGAGGCAAAACTGGAAGATTACGAAGGGCATGTCACGCAGAAATAATGTTTGAATCCTAGGGGTTCCGGAGAGAGCCGAGGGCCCAGCTACAGACCTATTTGTTGAAGATCTTATCCAAAAACACTAGCAGCCCTGTGCTCTCTCTCATTACTTCTCAGTGGAACGAGCCCACCGCGTACCAGGGGGCCCGCAGCGGTTGGCTGCACCCCCGTGTCCCATCCTGGCGAGGATTTTCAATTTTAGAGATAGCGACATAATTCTACAACCGGCTCGATAATTCTAAAATAACCTTTTTCCTGGACTTTACAGCAAAGGTTCAGAAGATGCGCCGCTCCTTTCTGGAGGTCAAACGGGCACTCAGTCGTCGTTGGTCTAGCATGGATCAATGTCCCTTAGGCCATCATATAACTCATGCTAAAAATCTTGTGAACCTTAAATGTCTATACTTCAATGCCAGATCCCTACCTAGACATGCTCTGGAAATTTGGGATTTATTAACGTCCAAGACTCCGGATCTGGTTTTTATTACCGAAACCTGGTTATCCGACACCAATGCCCTGGATCTAGCAAATGCCCTTCCCTTCAATTAAAAAATTATTACGCAAGATAGACCTGGTAAAAGAGGAGGGGGGGTCGCTGTGATATTTAGGGAGCATTTAGCATGTTTTGCGGAACCAATAGCTGCCCACGATGAACATCAGACCTTACCTTTTAGAGTACTCTATGAGGGTCTCACTATCTTGGCTGGAGCAGTAATATATAATCCCCCTGGACAACAAATCAATTTCGGCGCTAAACTGCTCAACCAACTTTTGCCACTCTATTTAAAACATAAGGATTATCTAATTGTCGGTGATTTCAACATTCATTATGAGAAAATGGATGCCTTGGGAGCTTCCCAATTGGAATATGACATGGAGATCCTTAATCTCAAACAGTGGGTAGTGGGCCCTACCCATATAGCTGGCCACACACTGGACCTACTTTTCACCAACATTGAATCCACTAACATATGTGAGATCCAGCCTCTTTCCTGGACCGACCACTCCCTCATATCTTTTTCACTTGACCTTCCCTGTAAGTCCCGGAAACACAAGGCAGTCTCTCAGATTTCTAAACGAGCCTGGAGGTCAGTTAATGGATCTAATTTTAATAACTTTTTTCAAGAGGTTAATTTTAAATTCCCAGAGGATTTCTCTGTCTGTACTGATGTCACCTTATTAGATGCTGGAATACTGCAAATATTAAATAAACTAGCCCCAATACGGGAACCTAGGAAAAAAGCTACAATGGAGAAATGGTACACTCCCTATCTAAAAAATCTCAAAAGGAAATGTCAAAAACTTGAACATCTTTGGAGACAGTCCAAAGATAATGTAGCCAGACTAAACTATATTCTTAATCGGAAACTGTATATCCTCGCCATTAAAAACGCTAAGAAAGATTATTTTACCCAGCGTATTCAAGAGAATTGTAACTCAGCCAAGGAACTGTTTAAAATAGTGAAAGAGCTAAGCACGCAATCTAGCATCACTCAAACACTAACACCGTCGGTTGAGGCTTGTGACCGTATTAGCACCTTTTTTGTCAAGAAAATTGAGAATATTTACTCTACTTTCACCCCCCAACATGTCCACAGTAATACAGAACAATCTCCCAATACTGTGCCCATCACAGATGCATCAACAGTCCCGCCAGACTTGGGAACTACCTCCCCTTTAACTGGTTTTGAACCACTCTCATTGGATGAGGTCTTAGCTGCCATGAATACAGTCAAATCCGGTTCCCCTCTGGATCCCTGCCCCCATTTTGTGTTTTCAAAGATTGCGCCCACGCTCTGCCCCTTGATCACACAACTTTTTAATAAATCACTTAAAACTGCCATCTTCCCGGATGCTTGGAAGCATGCTTCTGTGATTCCCTCTCCTGAAAAAAGCCGGTTCTGACATTCTTAATCCAGAGAACTATAGACCTATTTCCCAGCTTCCTTATCTCTCCAAAGTTTTGGAGAAATTGGTAAATGTACAATTGACGAGGTATTTGGAAACCAACCTCCTCCTGGATCCCTCTCAGACTGGCTTTAGAGCCAACAACAGCACCAAAGCAACGCTGCTGGCAGTGTCGGACAGTATCAGATCCTCCACCGATCAAGGGGGAGCAGTGGCACTGATTCTGCTTGACCTGTCAGCAGCGTTTGATACGGTATCCCACGATTGCCTGTTGAACATACTCCGGAGCAAAGGAGTTCAATCCACTGCATTGAGCTGGCTGCATTCTTTTCTGAACAATCACACTCAAGCAGTACACATGGGTCAGTTCCATTCCAGCCCTAAATCCATCAGCTGTGGGGTCTCCCAGGGTGCCTCACTAAGCCCTACCCTTTTCAATGTCTATATGTCATCTCTTGCCAACATTGGAAGGAATGGGCATTGGCATCTGTTCTTATGCGGATGACACGCAGCTGATGGTGGCTTTGGATGAGAAGCCTGACATCACTAAAACTAAATTACATGACTGCCTCTCAGAAATGGCCCAGTGGATGCATTCACACTATTTAAAGTTGAATGCAGGAAAATCGGAGATTCTTTTATTTGGTGGCGCCAAACGGGTATGGGATGCCTCATGGTGGCCACCCTTCTTAGGCTCGGCCCCCATTCCAAAACCACATGCCAGGAATCTGGGGATCATCATGGACGACGCCTTGTCCATGTAGGACCATGTACGATCCATATGTGGCAAGGGTTTCGCCATCCTAAAACTTCTCACTAGGCTATTTCCCTGGATACCTCTGGACTGCAGACGCTCGGTCACACTAGTGGTTAGTCGTTTAGACTACGGCAATGCGCTGTTTGTGGGAATGAATGAATATCTGTTCTCTCACCTACAGGTACTGCAGAATTTGGCGGCCAAACTTATTTGCAACAAAGGCAAGCTAGACTCGGCATCGGAATGTTTGAAGAAACTTCATTGGCTTCTGATGCGTCAGAGGGCTGCCTTCAAATTGCTTAGCCATGCTCATAAGGCTCTGCATAAGACAGGTCCCACTATCCTTCAAGGGAAGATTGAATTTTATGTCCCTACCAGACACTTACGATCACTTCAATCAGCACTGGCCAGGACAAAACGTATTTTTAAAGTTAGAACGGGGGGTCGTTCCTTTTCTTACTTGGCAGCAAAGAGTTGGAATGAGCTTCCCTTAGATTTAAGACACACTACAAACTATCTTTTGTTCCGAAAAAAGTTGAAAACCCATCTCTTTCCCAATCTCTAATCTCCAGCTTCAGTTTCCAGTTGTCTCTGCTCGGTATAAGCGCCGTGATATCCCCTGGGATGAGTGTTGTGCTCTACAAAAACCGTAAATAAATAACAATGCTGTTTCCAGCCAGACT
Source organism: Triturus cristatus (assembly GCF_964204655.1). Taxonomy (NCBI): domain Eukaryota; kingdom Metazoa; phylum Chordata; class Amphibia; order Caudata; family Salamandridae; genus Triturus; species Triturus cristatus. The sequence goes on from NC_140586.1 coordinate 554,455,724, forward strand.
TTGAGTAGTGGCGAAGGGAAAGACATGGTTCTTTGAGTCGCCCGAGGAAGACTGGCAGTGGTTGGAGTTGTGGAGGACTGCTGGAAACAAAAGATCCAACCTCATCTGGCAGAAAAAGGGGCAAGAGTGGCATCAACCAGGTTTTATACAAAGCGAGGGTCCGGAGTTGGAGGATGAGAGAGCCAAGGCTTGCCGGTCATAGTAAGATCTATGCCGTCATTCGAGGAAGTAAGATACACAAGGAGTCCAGTCACTAGTCACTCCTAATAAGCAAAGGATACCCCCGAGTCTATAACACCCAGCTGATACATAAGGGTGGGAACTCGTAGTAAGACAATAGTTGTACTTGATTAATCTCTCAACCCTTGTTTTTGCTATCATGAGGTTTGCCGGGTCAACCATTAACTTGTTGGGCTCAAAGTAATGTGTATTATAATGGCATAGTTTATTGCATGCATAGGGGATGAGACCGTGAGGGGTGGATGGCCAGCTGGCATGCGCTCCCCAACGTTGAGTTATGAGGGAATGGGTACACAGGCACTGTGCAAGGTTGGGGGTGGGCGTTTCCAAGTCCACTATGCAGGGAAGCAGGGCAGGGGAAAGTTTTACCATATGGAATTATAGATTTTTTTTAGGCACACACAGTGAACCATGAAAGTAATACCTCACAGCACATATCTTGGGCAAAAGACGGCTGCAAGACAGGATTTCTCTCTAATGTTTTATGGATCTCTGCCGAGTTTCCCCCCAATCCAACTGCCCCTTGAGGCCCCGAGGAAGTACCAAGAAATCCCGGGTCCCCAGGTCGTGTTTATCAGGACGAGAGATGCATGGCAGCATGAAAAAAGTAACCCGCTCTGGTAATTTTTAAATCCTCTCATGAAACGTCAATGGGCTGGGGGACAAAATCAAAAGAGGTACTCAGGGTACACTATAAACTGGCATAAGCCGCTATTATATATCCTTTGGGGCCTGTGCATCAACCTTCCCAGGGTTTGCACAGTTCAGAGAGTTACTGAAGTGTTTAGATACCCTGGAATTTGTCACCACAGATCCAGCGGTCTTTTACGATTGCAATTTAGATCCCCCCCTTGCGCCGATTACAGGAAGACATGCAACATTGGAAGACACTTCCCCTGTCATTATCGGGCAAGGACTCCCTATATAAAATGATGGTGCTTCCTCGATTTGTATACATCCTACAAAGCATACCGTACCCAGTTACTCCAAAATACTTTCAAGTTAGAGAATCGGAGATACGAACACTCCTCTGGGGTAGCAGAACCCCACGAATAGCACTTACCAAGCTGACAAAGAGCTGGTGTGACAGAGGAATTGCCCTCCCGGCAATACAATATTATTATTGGGCGGTACAACTCACGGTGGTGAATCAGTGGATCCATTTGCCACAAACAGAACCAGAATATAGAATGGACAGGTATAATATGTGGCCAGGAAACTATCACAGAGTCATCTATTGTGAGAAACAGGGGGTGCCAAGACGCACACTAACGTCGACAACTATTACACTATGGCATGCTGCATTGGCGGCATTGGGGTGGAAAGATAAGATCACTATGGCCACCCCACTCTGGGATTCAGTGCTACTCGGACTATTGGCAAAACAGCTGGGGTTTGATAAATAGGACCTTTATAGGTCTCTCCAGGGTAGGAGTGTGCACTTTTTAGACCTTTCTAAGAGACTATGAACTCGACCCGGCGGAAACATTTCGCTATCTCCAGATACAAATCGCACTGAAAAGAGCCATTCCTGGCGCTGCGGAGCTCCCGGCTTCCTCTCCTTTAGAAGATAGGCTTTTAGGTGACTATTTGAAGGAAAAGGCAATATCACTAACGTACAGAGACTCTAGGGAAAATACCAGCAAAATGGGCAGTCGACATAGGAGACATAAGTGATGAGGGGTGACGAGAAGCACTTGCATCCCCCCGAGATGGCCATATGCTCCTGATTTAGATTAATACAACTAAAGATCTTGCATAGGACATACTATACAAGTCCGACACTAGTTAAAATGGGCATAACTGACTTGCCACAGTGCCCGGTGGGTTAAATTTTACTTCAGTGGTAGGACTTCCCAGCCATAAGAAAATACTGGAACAAAAATATTACACAAATGCTGACACTGTGTGGGAGGGAAGTGCAGGCATCGCCCTAGTGGTGCCTCTTAAACATTTGGGAGTATACAGACCTAACGGCAGGGGAAAGAACCTGGGTCACACTAGGTTGTATGGTAGCCAAATGTAATATCTCAAGGAAATGGAGGGTGGAGACAGGACCTCAGTACCAGGACTGGGAGGTTGATACGAAATGGGATATGCAAGCTGAAAGGGTGGTCTATGAAGGAAGAGGTTGTCCGCAAAAGTGGTCCAAGATCTGGTGGGGTTGGAACATAAGCAGAGGGATGATCTGCCTACCGATTGATGGAGTTTCCTCACCTGGGGGAGGCGGGGTAGCAATAGGGGCAGAGAGATATAAGATAGGTAAGTGATAAAGGTGGTAGTAAGTAAAAAGTGATGGGGCACAAAACTCACAATACGACATTGATAATAGACATCTGTCTTGATATATGTAAGAAATGCAATGCATAAACATGTGCCGATGTATGTATTCGGTTATTGTATTTTGTTTGCTGCTATTTTTAAATGAAAAAGATTTACAAAAAAAAAGTGATGGATAGAAAGCTTGACTTAATCTCAGCCACTGATAATTACTCAGGCCTCATCCCAGTCCATTGTTATTTTTCACAACTTGCCACATCAGTTTGGACCCAGCTATGCAAATCATAAGACTGCTCCAGTGAGAGCAGTTCAGCCAGAACAGCCAAGTCATGACACTTTCACTTTCAGACAGCTTGCGTAATTACCGGAACCACAAGCATGACAAAACATTAGACTGCATATTGTTCCTGCTTGGAGAGTCCTTGCATGACTGCTTGCATAATTGTTAGAGACGAGTGCTAGGGCTGTCTGAGGCTTTTCTGCTCGCATGGACATTGCCTGCCGTTGTAGGTTAGCATGCATGATCTCAGGCATGACAGCGTAACCTCCTAACGACCTGCATTGCATGACGTACTGCATAAAAATGTTGACAACGGACTAGAGGATGTGTTTCAGTTTACAAAAAAGATTGCCTAACAAATTGAATGTCCGACTGCTTACGAATTGTGTGGGAACTACGCAATAAACAGCAGGACAGTTTTAACCCAGTATGTGCGATAAAGCCTCTAATATCAAAGAGCCCCGCTTAGTAATGTTCTATCAGTCCTCCAAGCGCTTCAGACCCTCCTCGGTATAGAAATCGTCCTGTAAATGCCACTATAGTGCAGTAAACCCAGTGGTTCTGCCTGTTGTCCAGTTCTGTAAATCAGAACGTGGTTGTAAGGTTTGGCACTGCCTGTTCTCCAGTCCTATACATCGGATCGTGGTTGCCTTGTGTTAAAAAAAAAATAATAATAATGTGCATGACCTGTTTATTTGACTGGTTCTAGGTAAATAGATACCTTCTTGACGTAAAGAAACGTTCCTTTTGGTTGTCTGCATACTTTATAGGTGCCCTGAAGGGGGCAGTATGGTACACAAATAATTGGGGAAAAGTGTTCTTTGTGCTTCGGGACGATTTTCTCCATAAACTGGCTGCACTCTGTGTAAACATTGAAGCGGGATGTTCTCTCTTATACATGTAACGTGAATCGATGGAGCCGATTAATATGACAGACTGTGCAGTCCTCACTCTAAATGGTCGCTCATGTGGTCCTCTCATAGTTTTGTTTCATATGGTGCCGGTCCACCCCTCATACTCAGTACAGCCAGTGTGTTCCAGGGTTGGCTGGTACTTTTGTGGTTTTCACCAACCCTGCTGGGAGAGCAGCCTACACTGCCAGCCTTCCCCCTGATTGGTCGGCTGGTTGTGTACCTGAGTGGATTGGTACATAACGTGCCAGGCTTTTTGCTGCACTGAAATACTTAGCAGCAGCGTCTCTGTTCCCATGCGCATCTTCATAACTGAACCGAGAAATAGGTGTCTGACTGATTACACAGTTCAGTGGGCACAAACACGCCAGCCCAGTCCACAACCTGGTCGCCTTGAAGCAGTTACTTAAGACCTTGGTCTGTTTGTGCCTGGTATTTTCTCCTCCCTTGTGTTAGAGAGCCCAGTCTCAATTGATCTTCCCAGAAGCAGGAGGAGAAATGAGCTGTAGGAATTATTGCAAGGGGACAGAAGTTGGTGGTAGGTTTTAAAAGGCAGCTTAATCTAGCGGTGGGACTGAAGAATCCACAGCTTAGTCTGGCGAGTGGCATGAAAACTTGACTGAAAGCTGGCTTTTAAGAATACAGTGTGAAACGGGTGGGTTTTTGTAGAGAAGGTAATTTGTGGTAACAGTTTTATAGAGGGAAGCCCGAGGTGGAGCACATTGTGAAGTATACTGTAGGAGAGTAGGGTCTGCTTTCTATGTTCACCCCCACTTTTTGCTTTTGCTTTACTGGTTTTCGACTTAGATGTGGCTGTGGGCCTGCTAATCAGACCCACAGCCCTGCTGTTCTCTCTCTAAATTAATACTATGTACTTTAGGTGCATAACCCATTTGGATAGGATCACCTTATTGGCCCCTGTACAGTGTACCCTAGGTACCCAGGGCATAGGTGTACCCTAGGCCTACCAGGGGCTGCAGCATGTATTATGCCACCCCTGGCCTGGCCTTCCATTTTGACACAACTGGCTGATCACTCAGCTGGGGCAAGGTCGTGTAATCACCCCTTGCTTAGGTGTAGTATTCCTATACCTAACTTACATATAGACACATGTGTACCTATCAGTCACTCCTATGGCAGGCCTTGACAATCCTGGAGGCAGAGTGCTTGGTAACATGTGAGATGGTGCTCTAGCATGAGCTGAGCCTGTCTGCAGCTTTCGGAACCTTGTCCTTATAGCTGTTCTATGATATAGCCTACCATATACTCTTAAAGTGCCTTATAATCTTAGACGGTTATGGTAACTATGGTTTGGCTTTATCAAAACATGTCGTGTAAGGTGTCTAACACTAGGGAATAATACCCCCATGCCATTTCTGGACATGAGAATATTATTCCCCCCTTCTAGAGGGAAAGACATGTTAAAATCATACTTCAACTGTTAGCCTCTGACCAAAGCCTCAGCATCACAAAATGGATGCTGCTGCCACGACACAAGTCTGACCTCCTGCAGCTGGGAGTGATCCCAGCCAGGGAGGCCTGGACAATAGGTTTCCTGCTTGGGGAGGTGCTAGCACCTCCCCAGACAGCCTTTAGTGTATTGGGGCAGGGTGGGCTGAAAGGAATGAGACATGCCTGGGGCACACAAGGTGTTCCTTGCATAGTCCAGTTCAAACCGGCGCTGGGGCACTCCAGCCCCAGCTCTGGCGCGAAACTGGACAAAGGGAAGTGGGTGTAACCACCCCCTCCCAGGTCCCACCCATAAGGCGTGACCTAGCGGGTATCCCAGCCCCCCAGATTAGTATAAGAGTGGGAGTTGGGCCTCAAGACTTTAGATTATCCTGAACCTGCAAAACTGAACAGAAACTCTGGACCTTCGACATTCGACGAAAGAAGAAGACTGAAGAATCTCCCTTGTAGCCAAGGAGTGGCTACCCTGTGCAAACAGGCACCATCAAGAGACTACCCTTTGCTTTGCGACCGTTCTACGAGGAACCGGCTGCAGAGCCCGACCAGAGCCTTGACTTCCAGACTTCTCCGACCCTCATCCACATCTGCAGCAGAGCTGAGATCCGTGGAGGCGACGAGCGACGTGGGACCGGCTACCTGGGAAAAGTGGCTAGTAACTTACAGCGCAGCTTCTGAGGTACCCTCGAAGTTGTGCACCGGGGATTGAGAAGCCCCAACCCCAAGCACCATCTGCACCGAAGATCAGCCCCCCACACTCCACGAGTCCTGCGTGGGGCCCTTCAGCATTTTCCTGCTTGCCGCGTCTGTCCGGTTGCTTGCCCGCTGGCTAGTGGCCTCTGTGACGACGCACCCTAAAATCTTCTGCGCTGGTTTGGCTCCTCCAGACTGGCTCCCGCTTCTCTGCAAAGAAGAAGCACCCCAGACCTTCCTGGTCTGCACCAGAAGCAAGTCCTTCGTTCTTCGTGGGTTCCGCTTGCCAAGGCTTGGTGAGTCCTAGTCCAACTTCGACGCCGCCGACAGCAAGAGCCTTCGTGGGACAGCTCGCCTCCTGGTCCTGGTCGTCCTCGACGCTTCCTGGTCCTCCTGGCTGCAGCGACAAGCTTCACCTTCACCTGCAACTCTTCACGACATCGCCTGGTTCCTTCCTGGTTCCACGTGGTCACTGGCTAGTGACCTTGACTCTGTCCCTTCTGCTTGCAGGTTTCTTCTCTTCTTGATCCCAGCCTTGGGATCCACCGGACACTCTTCACTGACTGCCTGTCAGCATCTTTCTTCAGGCATCCATAGGAGTCGACGACGAAAACGACGCATCTTCACCCCTATGCACCCGCAGCCTGTGGGCTAGGTAACTTGGGTACTCCGGTGCTCATCAGGATAGTGACTATCCTAGTGTCTAGTTTTCAAGTCTCAACTTCCTAGCTACTCCGGAAGTGTCCTAAATCTACCGTTTTCTAAACTGTACTATTGCTATTGACTTTTACGCATTACGCGTGAGTGTTTCCACTCTGCACACGAATCCCGTGGGCCTCCCACTTCCTAACTAACGCTAGTGTAGTGCAGCCCCAGCGATTCCCTAGGCCTAGGCCTATTCTATTTCCGTGACAGTGGTTCTTATACCACTTACTTAGTATATGGTTTGCGTGGCCCCTAGGGCCTAACTGTATTACTTACCTGTGTGACTTACTGTATGCATTAATAAGACTGTGTTGTACTTACCTCTAATCTCATAAAGAGTGCTGAGGGTTTGCTTAGAATAAATACACTTTATTTTATATATATATCTGTTGTGGTGTCCTTTCATTTGGTATTCAAGGGATTATATATGGTATCACAGCTGGCTTCACATGCCATTCAGAGTTTAGCCTAAGACTGCTCTTGTCCATGCTACCACTAGGATAGCTGGTCTATAAGGTTGACTTTACAACCAATCACCATAAGGGTATTTGGACTGATATAAGGTGTACACTAGAACTAGTGACATCATACATCAGGCCAACTTCTCACATTGGTGAGCAGCGGTTGGGATCTGAGCTTGCTGTTGTAATACCATTGTAATCTTGAGATACTAAATTGAAAGATCACACAGATATTGTCTAGGTACATATAACATAGATTATTATACTTAAGTCCTACTGGACTTTGTAGTTGTAGGTTGAAGGGAGTAACACACCCTGACTACAACTACTAGAGAGGTTTAGTAGATACAACTAGTGTAGGTAGGTGCACACACCACACCCTCACTAGATCATGTCTCTGAGAGTAGATCAAGTAGATGCTCTCTCAGGAGGAGCAGGTCTGCAAAAGATCCCCTCTAGATATGATACCTTAACATTCCAGGAGATGAGACACTTGTGTACCTCCAGAGGAATAAAACAGGGAGCAAACCCTACCCTCCTTCAGTTAAGACAACTCCTAGAGGAGTATGATGCTCATAGGGCATCTCAGGCAGGTGCCCTAGGCACAGAGGAGGGTCTACCCACCACAGAGGAGTCAGATGGGGCTTCAGATGGGGAGGTAGACAGCCAGAGCCAAGTAAGGAGACTTAGCCAGGCTAACCTAAGTTTACATGGGAGTTTGCATGGGGTCCCCCCATACAGACCCCCAAGTAGGCATTCACAGAGAAGCAGGAGGGACAGATCCCCTTCAAGGGAATCCATCCACTCCCATGTCTCTAGCATCTCTAATGCTTCCTCTCACAGGGGAATGACTTCACCTGAGAGAAAGGAGCATGCAGCCAGAATGAGGGAGGCTAATCTGAGGATTCAGAGGGAAGAACTTGCCCTTGCCAAAGAGAAGCTTGCTCTGGCTAGAGAGCAAAAGTTAAGTGGGTTAGAACCCACTGGTGGCAGCAACATTCCTAGAGATAGAGACAGGCACTATGACAATAGAAACCTGAGCAAGATTGTCCCTCCCTACAAGTGTGGGGATGACATCCACAAATGGATAACTGCTTTGGAGAGAGCTTGCAAAGTACAGCAGGTACCCCAAAGTCAGTGGGCAGCTATCTTGTGGCTCTCCTTCTCTGAGAAAGGAAGAGACAAGCTCCTCACAGTTAGTGATGAGGATGCAGATAATTACACTGTCCTGAAGAGTGCTCTGATTGATGGGTTTGGCCTAACCACTGAACAATACAGGTTGTTGTTCAGGGATACCCAGAAGACACAGACTCAGGACTGGACTGACTTTGTAGATTGTGCCACTAAGGCTCTGGAAGGCTGGCTAATGGGAAGTAAGGTTAAGGACTATACAGGATTGTATAATTTGATCATGAGAGAGCAAATACTTAACAACTGTCAAAACCATCTATTGCATCAACACCTGATTGATTCTGATCTGACTTCTCCCCAAGAATTGGGAAAGAAGGCAGATAAATGGGTCAGGACTAGAGTTAAGCAGAAAAACCAGAACCAGGGCGGTGATCAGAAAAAGGCAGACCAGAAGGGTAATGAGCAGAAACAAAAAGACCAGAAGTCTTCACCAGGCCCCCAAAAGGCTCAGGGGGAGGGTGGTTCCAAAAAGGATAAGAAGAAAGATGGCCAAAAGAAACCATGGTGCAACTATTGTAAGTCCAACTCACATTGGTTTAGTGAGTGCACCAAAAAGGATAAGCCCCCAGCCACCATTGCCCCTAAGGCAACTGTACCCCCTAGTTCAGCTGTAAGTGGTGGTTCCCAGCAAAAGGGTGTAGTAGGGTTAACCCTGGGAACTGAGGAGGATTCTGGCCTAGTCAGAGTACCTACTCAGGCTGTTCTGATCTGTGATGGGGACTTAGCTTTGTCCTCTACTGTAGGCCCCAGTAACCTGGGCAAGTACAGACAGACACCTTTTATCAACCAAAGAATGGCTCAGGCCTACAGGGACACTGGAGCTAGTGTCACAATGGTGACACCTGCTTTTGTGGACCCTGGACAGATCATACTAGGTGAGAATTACCTAGTGACCAACGCTAGCAATGCCACTACCTCCCATAGTGTGGCTATTGTTAACTTCTCCTGGGGAGGGGTAACTGGCCTCAAGAAAGTTGTTGTTAGTTCAGACCTTCCTGTAGAGTGTTTACTGGGCAATGATCTTGAAACTTCAGTTTGGTCTGAAGTGGAGTATAGGACCCATGCAGAAATGCTGGGGATAGATGCACATGTCCTTGCTGTGACCATGTCACAGGCCAAAAACTGCAACACTGAACAAGTGCTGGATCCTGAAACTATGGACCAGTCACAACCCAAGAGAAAGAGCAGTAGGGTTAAGGCTGTGCCTTCCCCCCTGCCTCAGGTGGTGGATCAGCCCTCCCAGGAGGATGATTCTGAGAGCCCTGAAGGAACTGTCCTAGAAGAACTTGAACCTGATCAGGTTGAGTTTCTTGGGACAGGGGGACCTTCCAGGGCAGATCTGAGGCAGGCTCAATTAGACTGCCCCTCTCTTGAACCCCTCAGACAGCTGGCTGCTGCTGAGGCTGCAGGGAATGCTCAAGGTACCCATAGAGTGTATTGGGATGAAGGGCTACTGTACTCAGAGGCTAGAGACCCCAAGCCTGGCGCATCCAGGAGGTTGGTCATACCACTGAAGTTCAGAGGCTTCCTTCTAACCTTGGCCCATGATATTCCCCTTGCAGGACATTTAGGCCAGAACAAGACTTGGGACAGGCTTGTCCCTCACTTTCACTGGCCCCATATGTCAGAAGATATTAAGGAGTTTTGTCGCTCCTGTGTCACCTGCCAAGCCAGTGGCAAATCAGGTGGCACCACAAAGGCCCCCCTCATACCACTACCTGTGGTGGGGGTCCCCTTTGAAAGAGTGGGCATAGATATTGTAGGACCAATGGACCCACAAACAGCATCTGGGCACAGATTCATACTGGTGATAGTGGACCATGCCACCAGGTACCCAGAAGCAATTCCCCTGAGGACCACAACAGCTCCTGTTGTGGCAAGGGCCCTGCTTGGAGTATTCTCCAGAGTGGGCTTTCCAAAGGAGGTCATTTCTGACAGAGGTGCCAACTTTATGTCAGGATACTTGACTGCAATGTGGAAGGAGTGTGGTGTTAACTATAAGTTCACCACACCCTATCACCCACAGTGCAATGGGCTTGTTGAGAGATTCAACAAGACCCTAAAGGGAATGATAAAATGTTTACCAGACAAGCTTAGGCGAAGATGGGACATCCTTTTACCCTGCCTTCTGTTTGCTTACAGAGAGGTCCCACAAAAGGGGGTTGGCTACAGCCCTTTTGAGCTTTTGTTTGGGCATCCTGTAAGAGGACCCCTGTGTTTGGTGAAGGAAGGATGGGAGAGACCTCTCAGACAACCCAAACTAGACATAGTGGATTATGTACTTGGTCTCCGCTCCAGGATGGCAGAGTATATGAAGAAGGCTTCTAAAAACCTTGAGGCAAGCCAAGAACTCCAAAAAGCTTGGCATGACCAAAAGGCTGTACTGACTGTTTACCAGCCAGGACAGAAAGTGTGGGTGTTGGAGCCAGTGGCCCCAGCAGCACTCCAAGACAAATGGTCTGGACCCCACACTATTGTTGAGAAAAAGGGAGAAGTCACCTACTTGGTGGACCTTGGGACTCCCAGAAGCCCCCACAGGGTGCTTCATGTCAACAGATTGAAGGCATATGTTGACAGGGCAGACATGGGCTTACTCATGGCTACAGATGAGGGGCAGGAGGAAGAGAGTGACCCTCTCCCAGACCTGTTGACTCAGAACCCTGATGATGGCTCAGTTGATGGTGTGGTCTTTTCTGACAGCCTCACTGTCCATCAGCAACAGGACTGCAGACAGGTTCTGCAATCCTACAGACATATGTTCTCTCTGACCCCAAGTCAGACAAACTGGTGCACCCATGAGGTGGACACTGGTGACAGTCTGCCTGTGAAGAGTAAAATCTACAGGCAACCTGACCATGTCAGGGACTGCATAAAAGTTGAGGTACAAAAGATGTTGGAGCTGGGAGTCATTGAACCTTCAGAGAGCCCTTGGGCTAGTCCTGTAGTTCTTGTGCCAAAACCTCACACCCAAGATGGTAAGAGAGAGATGAGGTTTTGCGTGGACTACAGAGGTCTCAATGCTGTCACTAGGACAGATGCCCACCCAATACCTAGGGCAGATGAGCTCATTGACAGACTGGCAGCTGCTAAGTTTTTGAGCACATTTGACCTGACAGCAGGCTACTGGCAAATCAGACTAGCTGAAAGTGCAAAGGCCAAAACTGCTTTCTCGACCCCAGGAGGACATTATCAATTTGTGGTAATGCCCTTTGGTTTGAAGAATGTACCTGCCACTTTCCAAAGGTTGGTGAATCAAGTCCTTACTGGGTTGGATGATTATTGTGCAGCTTATCTTGATGATATTGCTGTCTTTAGCTCCACCTGGGAGGATCACCTGGTCCACCTGAGGAATGTTTTAGAGGCCCTGCAAAAGGCAGGCCTCACTATCAAGGCCACTAAGTGCCAGATAGGGCAGAGCAAGGTTGTATACCTGGGCCACCTAGTTGGTGGGGGTCAGGTTCAACCACTGGAGAGCAAGATCCAGACCATAAAGGACTGGACTCCTCCAACTACCCAGACTCAGGTCAGAGCTTTCTTGGGCCTGACTGGGTACTACAGAAAGTTTAAGAACTATGGGTCCATTGTGACACCACTTAATAACTTGACCTCCAAGAAAATGCCAAAGAAAGTTCAGTGGACAGTAAGCTGTCAAAAAGCATTTGATGACCTGAAGCAGGCCATGTGCAGTGCACCTATTCTGAAAAGTCCAGACTACTCCAAAGAGTTCATTGTCCAGACAGATGCTTCTGAGTTAGGTGTGGGAGCTGTTCTTTCACAACCGAATGTAGATGGTCAAGACCAGCCCATTGCTTTTATAAGTAGAAGGCTGACCCCTAGAGAGAAACGTTGGTCAGCTATTGAGTGGGAGGCCTTTGCTGTGGTTTGGGCCCTGAAGAAGGTGAGGCCATACTTGTTTGGCACTCACTTCATAGTTCAGATTGACCACAAGCCCCTCCTATGGCTTAAACAGATGAAAGGTGACAACCCAAAACTGCTAAGCTGGTCTATTTCCCTACAGGGGATGGACTATACAGTGGAACATAGACCTGGGACCCAACATGCCAATGCAGATGGACTCTCAAGGTATTTCCACTTAGAACACGAAGACTCAACTGGTCAAGGTTAGTTTAGTGTCCCTGCATTTGGGGGGGGTGTTGTGTAGGAGAGTAGGATCTGCACTTATGTTGCCCCCACTTTTTTTCTGATGTTAACACTGGTTTCTGGCTATAGTCTGGCTGGGTCTCTGCTAATCAGGGCCCCAGTCTCCCTGTTCTCTCTAAACAACTTGGAGTGCATATTAGATGCACTAGTGATTGGATACTGTGGTACCTTATGAGCCCCTAGTATATGGTACCTTAGGTACCAAGGGCATAGGTACTTCACAGGCCTACCAGGGGCTGAAGCATGTATTATGCCACCCCTGGGAAGCAGACTAAATCTGACACCACAGGCCTGCTACTGCAGCCTGGGTGAGGTAGTGTTAGCACTCCTCACTGAGGTATAGGTTTCCTATGTCTCATCTTACACACACATATAAACATATCAGTCACCCCTAAGGCAGGCCCTGTTAATCCTGAGGGCAGGGTGCTTGGTTTACGATGTGAGGGGGTGCCTCTGCATGAGCAGGGCCCCTCTGTAGCTGGCCATGTGCAGTGCACCTATTCTGAAAAGTCCAGACTACTCCAAAGAGTTCATTGTCCAGACAGATGCTTCTGAGTTAGGTGTGGGAGCTGTTCTTTCACAACTGAATGTAGATGGTCAAGACCAGCCCATTGCTTTTATAAGTAGAAGGCTGACCCCTAGAGAGAAACGTTGGTCAGCTATTGAGAGGGAGGCCTTTGCTGTGGTTTGGGCCCTGAAGAAGCTGAGGCCATACTTGTTTGGCACTCACTTCAAGATTCAGACAGACCATAAGCCCCTCTTGTGGCTAAATCAGATGAAGGGTGAAAATCCCAAACTTCTTAGGTGGTCCATTTCCCTACAGGGGATGGACTTCACAGCGGAACATAGACCGGGGACTGACCATGCCAATGCAGATGGACTCTCCAGATATTTCCACTTAGAACATGAAGACTCAACTGGTCAAGGTTAGTTTAATGTCCCTAAGTTTGGGGGGGGGGGGGTTGTGTAGGAGAGTAGGGTCTGCTTTCTATGTTCACCCCCACTTTTTGCTTTTGCTTTACTGGTTTCCGACTTAGATGTGGCTGTGGGCCTGCTAATCAGACCCACAGCCCTGCTGTTCTCTCTCTAAATTAATACTATGTACTTTAGGTGCATAACCCAATTGGATAGGATCACCTTATTGGCCCCTGTACAGTGTACCTTAGGTACCCAGGGCATAGGTGTACCCTAGGCCTACCAGGGGCTGCAGCATGTATTATGCCACCCCTGGCCTGGCCTTCCATTATGACACAACTGGCTGATCACTCAGCTGGGGCAAGGTCGTGTAATCACCCCTTGCTTAGGTGTAGTATTCACTATACCTAACTTACATATAGACACGTGTACCTATCAGCCACTCCTATGGCAGGCCTTAACAATCCTGGAGGCAGAGTGCTTGGTAACATGTGAGATGGTGCTCTAGCATGAGCTGAGCCTGTCTGCAGCTTTCAGAACCATGTCCTTATAGCTGTTCTATGATATAGCCTACCATATACTCTTAAAGTGCCTTATAATCTTAAATGGTTATGGTAACTATGGTTTGGCTTTATCAAAACATGTCGTGTAAGGTGTCTAAATCTTTGGAATAATACCCCCATCCCATTTCTGGGGATGAGGATGTTATCCCTCCCTTCTAGAGGGAGAAGACATGTTGTAACCTACTTACCCGGTTAAAGTTAACCAGAGCCCCAGCATCACAAAATGGATGCTGCTGCCACAGACACGAGTCTGACCTCCTGCTGCTGGGAGTGATCCCGGCAAGGGAGGCTTGGACAATAGGTTTCCTGCCTTGGGAGGTGCGAGCACCACCCCAGACAGGCCTTAGTGTATTGGGGCAGGGAGGGATGAATAGAATGAGACCTGCCTGGGGCACACAAGGTGTCCCGTGCATAGTCCAGTTCAAACCGGTGCTGGGGCTCTCCAGCCCCAGTCCTGGCGCGAAACTGGACAAAGGGAAGGGGGTGTAACCGCCCCCCTCCCAGGTCCCACCCATAAGGCGTGACCTAGCAGGTAACCCAGCCCCCCAGATTGGGATAAGAGTGGTAGCTGGGCCCCAGGAGATTAGATTATCCTGAACCTGCAACTTGAACAGAAACTCTGGACCTTCGACATTCGACGAAAGAAGTAGACTGAAGAATCTCCCTTGTGGCCAAGGAGTGGCTACCCTGTGCAAACAGGCACCATCAAGAGACTACCCTTTGCTTTGCTGAAGTTCTACGAGGGACTGACTGCAGAGCCCGACCAGAGCCTTGACTTCCAGACTTCTCCGACCCTGATCCACATCCACAGCCGAGCTGAGATCCGTGGAGGCGACGAGAGACGTGGGACCGGCTACCTGGGAAAAGTGGCGAGTATCTTCCAGCGCAGCTTCTGAGGCTCCCTCGAAGTTGTGCACCGGGGATTGAGAAGCCCCAACCCCAAGCACCACCTGCACCGAAGATCAGCCCCCCACACTCCACGAGTCCTGCGTGGGGCCCTTCTGCATTTTCCTGCTTGCCGCGTCTGTCCGGTTGCTTGCCCGCTGGCTAGTGGCCTTTGTGACGACGCATCCAGAAATCTTCACTGCTGGTTTGGCTCCTCCAGACTGGCTCCCGCTTCTCTACAAAGAAGAAGCACCCCAGACCTTCCTGGTCTGCACCAGAAGCAAGTCCTCCGTTCTTCGTGGGTTCCGCTTGCCAAGGCTTGGTGAGTCCTAGTCCAACTTCGACGCCGCCGACAGCAAGAGCCTTCGTGGGACAGCTCGCCTCCTGGTCCTGGTCGTCCTCGACGTTCCCTGGTCCTCGTGGCTGCAGCGACAAGCTTCACCTTCACCTGCAATCTTCACGACATCGCCTGGTTCCTTCCTGGTTCCACGTGGTCACTGGCTAGTGACCTTGACTCTGTCCCTTCTGCTTGCAGGTCTCCTCTCTTCTTGATCCCAGCCTTGGGATCCACCGGACACTCTTCACTGACTGCCTGTCAGCAACTTTCCTTCAGGCATCCATAGAAGTCCACGACGAAACCCGACGCAAGTTCACACCTATGCACCCGCAGCCCGTGGGCTAGGTAACTTGGGTACTTCGGTGCTCACAAGGGTATTGACTATCCTAGGGTCTAGTTTCCGAGTCTCGACTTTCTAGCTATACCAGAAGTGTCCTAAAACTGCTTATTTCTAACTGCTAGCGATTCTATTGACTTTTACGCATTACGCGTGAGTGTTTCCACTCTGCACCTGAATACCGTGGGCCTCCCACTTCCTAACTGTTGCTAGTGTAGTGTAGCCCCAGCGATGGCCTAGGCCTATCCTATTTCCGTGACAGTGGTCCTTATACCACTTACTTAGTATATGGTTTGCGTGGCCCCTAGGGCCTAACTGTATTACTTACCTGTGTGACTTAATGTATGCTTGAATAAGACCTTGTTGTACTTACCTCTAATCTCATAAAGAGTGCTGGGGGTTTGACTAGAATAAATACACTTTATTTTATATACATATCTGTTGTGGTGTCCTTTCATTTGGTATTCAAGGGATTATATATGGTATCACAGCTGGCTTCACATGCCATTCAGAGTTTAGCCTAAGACTGCTCTTGTCCATGCTACCACTAGGATAGCTGGTCTATAAGGTTGACTTTACAACCAATCACCATAAGGGTTGTTTGGACTGATATAAGGTGTACACTAGAACTAGTGACATCATACATCAGGCCAACTTCTCACACAGTCTTCCCCTATCTCGACGACTGGCTGTTGAAGGCGGGCTCGTCCCAGCAAGTCGTCTCCCACCTCCAGACTACGGCCGACCTCCTGCATTTGCGGGGGTTCTCCATCAACGTGCCGAAGTCACACCTGAGACCCTCCCAGAAGCTCCTATTCATCAGAGCGGTTCTCGATTCAGCGCTGTTCCGGGCTTATCCTCCGGAACAGCGGGTCCGGGATATTCAGGCTCTTGATTCCCATCTTTCGGCCTCTAGCCTGGGTTTCGGTCAGGTTGGTGCTGCGGCTTCTGGGGCTGATGGCCTCCTGCATCCTGCATCCTGTTGGTGCATTACGCCAGGTGACGAATGCGGGCTCTGCAGTGGGACCTGAAGTTTTAGTGGGCCCAGCATCGAGGCAACCTGTCCGACCAAGTCTTGATCTCGGAGGGCACTGCACAGCAGTTGCAGTGGTGGCTCACGGACCGGGATTGGGTCTTGGGCAGATGCCTCTCCCTACCCCAACCGGAGCACGTAGTAGTGACGGACGCGTCCCTCCTGGGATGGGGGGTCCATATGGGAGAGGCGGAGATCAGAGGCCTCTGGTCTCCGGCGGAGTCTCAACTCCATATCAACTTGTTGGAGCTGAGAGCGATCCGGCTTGCACTGAAAGCCTTCTTTCCCTCGGTCCGGGGAAGTGTCGTGCAGGTGTTCACGGACAACACCACCGCCATGTGGTATTGCAACAAACAGGGCGGGGTGGGGTCGTGAACCCTTTGTCAGGAGGCTCTGCAGCTCTGGACATGGCTGGAACACCAGGGCATCATCCTGGTGGTTCAACATCTGGCGGGCTCTCTGAACGCCAGAGCAGACGAACTCAGCCGCCGGTGCATGATGGATCACAAATGGCGTCTGAACTCTGACGTGGCGCAAGATCTCTTTCTGCAGTGGGGAGAGCCTTGGTTAGATCTATTCGCCACCGAAGAGAACGCGCAATGTCAGCAGTTCTGCGTGTCGGAATTTGCAAGGCGGCACTCGCTCGGAGACGCTTTTCGTCGCGAGTGGAGTTGCGGTCTGTTGTACGCCTTTCCGCCTATACCACTTCTGCCCAGAGTGCTGAAGAAGATCAGGCGCGACCGGGCCCAAGTCATCTTAGTGGCTCCGGATTGGGCACGAAGGTACTGGTATCCCGAGCTACTCAGTATGTCAATCGATCCTCTGGTACGACTGCCTCTTCAGGAGGACCTTCTGTCGCAGCAGCAGGGGACGGTCCTCCACCCCAACCTGTCCAGTCTCCACCTCCATGCGTGGAGATTGAGCGGCGACGGTTGATGCCATTTGACTTGCCTCCTGAAGTCTGTGATGTGATTCTGGCAGCCAGGCGTCCCTCCACAAAATCGGTATACGCCTGCAGGTGGAACAAATTTGTGGCATGGTGCACAGCAAAGGCTGTGGATCCTCTTTCCGCCCCTCTTTCTGAGGTTCTACTCTTTCTTCTTTCTTTGGCCCAGCAGGGCTCTGCTCTGGGCACCTTGAAAGGTTATCTTTCTGCAATCTCTGCTTTCTTACGGCTTCCTGATCAGCCTTCTCTTTTCAAGTCCCGTGTTGTTTCGCGTTTTCTTAAAGGCATTACTCGTATGTTTCTTCCAGTCCCCTTCGTAATGCCTCAGTGGGATTTGAATCTTGTCTTGAACTTTCTGATGTGCGCTCCCTTTGAGCCTCTTCACAATTGTCCCCTCCGTCTTCTGACTCTTAAGACTGCTTTCCTGGTAGTTATCACCTCAGCTAGACGGGTGAGTGAGCTCCAGGCTCTGTCATATAAGCCTCCCTTTCTTTCTGTTCATCCGGACAAGGTTGTCCTCCGGACTCGTCCTTCTTTTCTTCCGAAAGTGGTGACCCCCTTTCACATTGGGCAATCGGTCACTTTGCCCACCTTCTTTCTGCATCCTTCGAAAGAGGAAGAGAGGCTCCACCGTCTGGACCCAAAACGTGCGCTGTCCTTTTATTTGGACCGCACCAGACAGTTCCGGGTGGACGACCAACTTTTTGTTGGATATGTAGGTGCTAAGAAGGGGAGGGCTGTACACAAGCGGACCATCTCACGGTGGGTCGTCTTGTGTATAAAGGTTTGTTACTCCTTGGCGAAAAAGGACCCTCCTGTTGGGCTGAGAGCCCATTCCACCCGGGCCACAGCGGCGACTACTGCCCTGGGATGGGGAGTTCCCTTGCAGGACATCTGTCAGGCGGCGACGTGGGCCTCACTGCACGCGTTCGCCAAGCACTATTGCCTGGACAGCCAAGTCCGGAGAGATGGCTTTTTTGGCCGTACTGTTCTCCAGGACTTTCTGGTGTGATCTTGGTTCGCAGACCCTCCACCGGGGTTGGTATTGCTGTGGTATCTATTCTAAGGTGAGGAATCTAACGAACGTGTTTCTTTCAGATGAACAAGTTACTTACCTTCGGTAACAATGTATCTGTAAGAAACATTAATTAGTTAGATTCCTCACCGACCCACCCATCCTCCCCGCTCTGCGAACCGACATCTAGGGTTAAGGTCATCCTGTTCAGGGCCCTAGACTTTTTGGCACCAGTGTCGGTCTCTTGCATGGCTCTGCGTTCCTGGCGCGGAAAGCTATGTACAAGAACTGACGTCAGCGCGCGAGGGGCGCGTCTAAGTACTCCGACGTCATTCCGGCGCACGACGTCGGACGCGGAGCCGCAGACGCCGCCTAGCGACGCGCAAGGGGTATTGCTACAAAAATCTTTCTGGATCCAGCCTGATGCCTGGGGATATTCTAAGGTGAGCAACAAAAAGGGCGAGGTGGGGTCGTGGACCCTTTGTCAGGAGGCTCTGCGCTTCTAGACATGGCTGGAACATCAGGGCATTACCCTAGTGGTTCAACACCTGGCGGGCTCTCAGAACGCCAGGGCGGACGAACTCAGTCGCCGGTGCATGATGGATCACGAATGGCGTCTGCACTCGGACGTGGCGCAAGGCCTCTTTGGGAAATGGGGAGAGCCTTGGTTAGATCTATTCGCCACCGAAGAGAACGCGCAATGTCATCAGTTCTGCGCGTTGGAGTTTCCAAGGCGGCACTCGCTCCGAGACACTTTTCGTCGAGAGTGGAGTTGCGGTCTATTATACGCCTTTCCGCCTATACCACTTCTGCCTAGAGTGCTGAAGAAAATCAGGCGCGGCCGGGCCGAAGTCATCCTTGTGGCTCCAGATTGGGCACGAAGATACTGGTATCCCGAGCTACTCAGTCTGTCAATCGATCCCCCGATTCGACTGCCTCTTCAGGAGGACCTTCTGTCCCAGCAGCAGGGAACGGTCCTCCACCCGAACCTGTCCAGCCTCCACCTCAATGCGTGGAGATTGAGCGGCGGCAGTTGATGCCATTTGACTTGCCTCCTGAAGTCTGTGATGTCATTTTGGCAGCCACGCGTCCCTCCACTAAAACGGTATACGCCTGCAGGTGGAACAAATTTGTGGCATGGTGCACAGCAAAGGCTGTGGATCCCCTTTCCGCCCCTCTTTCTGAGGTTCTCCTCTTTCTTCTTTCCCTGGCCGAGCAGGGCTTTGCTCTGGGCACCATCAAGGGATATCTTTCAGCTGTTTCTGCCTTCTTACGGCTTCCTGATCAGCCTTCTCTTTTCAAGTCCCCTGTTGTAAATAGATTCTTAAAAGGCATTACTCGCATGTTTCCTCCTGTCCCTTTCATGATGCCTCTGTGGGACTTGAATCTGGTGCTAACCTATCTGATGAGCGCTCCTTTTGAGCCACTTCATAACAGTCCTCTTCGTCTCCTGACTCTCAAGACTGCTTTCCTGGTTGCCATCACCTTTTCCAGAAGAGTGAGTGAGCTCCAGGCTCTTTCTTCTAAACCTCCTTTCCTCTCTGTCCATCCGGACAAGGTTGTTCTAAGGACTCGTCCTTCCTTTCTTCCTAAGGTGGTTACTGCCTTTCACATCGGCCAGGCCCTCGAAAGAGGAAGAGAGTCTCCACCGTCTGGACCCAAAACGTGCGCTCTCCTTCTGTATGGACCACACAAAACAGTTCCGGGTGGACGACCAACTCTTCGTTGGCTACGTGGGCACTAAGAAGGGGTGGGCAGTGCACAAGAGGACCATCTCTCGGAGGGTCGTTTTGTGCATTAAGGCCTGTTATTCCTTGGCTAGGAAGGAGCCTCCTGTGGGGCTGAGGGCCCATTCCACTCGGTTCACAGCGGCTACTACTGCCTATGGACGGGGAATCCCTCTGCAGGACATATGTCAGGCAGCAACGTGGGCCTCGCTGCACATGTTTGCCAAGCATTACTGCCTGGACAGCCAAGTCCGGAGAGACGGCTTCTTTGGCCGTTCCGTTCTCCAGGACTTCCTGGTGTGATCTTGGTTCGCAGACCCACCACCGGGGTTGGTATTTCTGGGGTATCTATTCTAAGGTAAGGAATATACCTAACGTGTTTCTTTCAGATGAACAAGTTACTTACCTTCGGTAACGATATATCTGTAAGAAACATTAGTTAGTTAGATTCCTTACCGCCCCACCCATCCTCCCCGTTCTGCGAACTGATATCTAGGGTTAAGGTCATCCCTTTCAGGGCCCTAGATTCATGGCACCAGTGTCTGTTTCTTGCATGGCTCTGCGTTCCTGGCGCAGAAAGCTATGTACAAGAACTGACATCAGCGCGCAAGTGCAGCGTCTAAGTACTCCGACTACGTCATCCCGGCGATCACGACGACGGACGTGGAGTCGCAGACGACGCCTACCGACGCACAAGGGTACTGCTGACAAACTCTTTCCGGATCCAGCCTGACGCCTGTGGATATTCTAAGGTAAGGAATCTAACTAACTAATGTTTCTTACAGATATATTGTTACCGAAGGTAAGTAACTTGTTCTTTAACACCACTTCATATTACTGCACAGAGCAGTTGTGTTGATTATAATTCAAAATTCCTTGCTGGAAAAAGTTAGAGCAGCAAGCTGCCACATTGAAACTGGAGAAATGGTGCTTAAGTAAAGTTCTTCAATACTGTCATGTCGGGTTTGTGCCACAACTGCAAAACAAGCACAAAACACCAGCATTTATTGTGTACTTTAAGACTGCTTTCCTCGTCGCTCGCTGAGCAGAAAATAAAAGTAGTAGTTCCCGAAGGAACATAAAGACTGCTCCCCTTGTCTCTTGCTGAGCAGGAAATAAAAGTAGTCCCAAAATAACATATAAGCACCTACAGTGTAAGGAAACTGTAGTTGGCCTGTGCTCCCGAGCGAAAAACAGAAGTGATATATCGGGAACACCAACCAATGAGGAGCCAGCAAAGAAGACCCATGCAGGAGTGAACCTATGATAAGCAGCATGCAAGATTACAATCTGTATAGTGAATACAACGCGTCTTGCAGACAACACATGCACGTTGACGCTCGACATAACGAATGGCAAATTTTAAAGGGTCTATGAGAACCTTGGCACCCTTGCTCTAACACCCCTTGTTGGCACCCATGCAGCCGCATCTCCGGGCTGGTGCCCGGAGACCCCCATGTGCCAGAGAGTGCCTGATCTGAGAGTGGGAACTCCTGAGAACCAGACCCCGGGGCGAGCCCTTCTCCACTTTCGCTCCAGCAGCGGTCCCATACCAGGACTTGAGGGGCAGCCGGAGCTGTGAAGTTAACCCAGGGGTCCCCACCCCCCCCAGGCCCATGCACAGGCAGTTAACGCCTGTGCATGGGCCTGGGGGGGGTGGGGGCAGCGTACCCTGCAATGGGGCCCAGCACCTTGTGGCCTCGAAGGAAAGGGGCATCTGGGTTTGAGGCTCGCACAGCACCATCTTCACTGCTCGCGATTGGTGTCATTGCTGGCCCGTCTCTGGAGCTGGGGAGGCTGGCTTTTTTTCATGCCACTGCATGGTGCTCCGGGGCATCGGGGCACCAACCATAGCTCTCACCTTCTACACTGCTGCCTGTGACGTCCCTCCGTTCTTGACCTTATCGGCCTCTGGCTGAGGAGCTCAGTGCTTACTGTGAGAAGTTGGCCTGATGTATGATGTCACTAGTTCTAGTGTACACCTTATATCAGTCCAAACAACCCTTATGGTGATTGGTTGTAAAGTCAACCTTATAGACCTTATAGACCAGCTATCCTAGTGGTAGCATGGACAAGAGCAGTCTTGGGCTAAACTCTGAATGGCATGTGAAGCCAGCTGTGATACCATATATAATCCCTTGAATACCAAATGAAAGGACACCACAACAGATATATATATAAAATAAAGTGTATTTATTCTAGTCAAACCCTCAGCACTCTTTATGAGATTAGAGGTAAGTACAACACAGTCTTATTTAAGCATACATTAAGTCACACAGGTAAGTAATACAGTTAGGCCCTAGGGGCCACGCAAACCATATACTAAAGAAGTGGTATAAGGACCACTGTCACGGAAATAGGATAGGCCTAGGCCTAGGGAATCGCTGGGGCTACCCTACACTAGCAACAGTTAGGAAGTGGGAGGCCCACGGGATTCAGGTGCAGAGTGGAAACACTCACGCGTAATGCGTAAAAGTCGATAGAATTACTAGCAGTTAGAAATTAACAGTTTAAGGACACTTCTGAAGCAGCTAGAGAGTCGAGACTCGGAAACTAGACCCTAGGATAGTCACTACCCTTGTGAGCACCGAAGTACCCAAGTTACCTAGCCTACGGGCTGCGGGTGCATAGGTGTGAACTTGCGTCGGGTTTCGTCGTGGACTTCTATGGATGCCTGAAGGAAAGTTGCTGACAGGCAGTCAGTGAAGAGTGTCCGGTGGATCCCAAGGCTGGGATCAAGAAGAGAGGAGACCTGCAAGCAGAAGGGACAGTCAAGGTCACTAGCCAGTGACCACGTGGAACCAGGAAGGAACCAGGCGATGTCGTGAAGATTGCAGGTGAAGGTGAAGCTTGTCGCTGCAGCCACGGGGACCAGGAGACGTCGAGGACGACCAGGACCAGGAGGCGAGCTGTCCCACGAAGGCTCTTGCTGTCGGCGGTGTCGAAGTTGAACAAGGACTCACCAAGCCTTGGCAAGTGGAACCCACGAAGAACGGAGGACTTGCTTCTGGTGCAGACCAGGAAGGTCTGGGGTGCTTCTCTTTTTCAAGGAAGCGGGAGCCAGTCTGGAGGAGCCAAACCAGCAGTGAAGATTTCAGGATGCGTCGTCACAGAGGTCACTAGCCAACGGGCAAGCACCCGGACAGACGCGGCAAGCAGGAAAATGCAGAAGGGCCCCACGCAGGACTTGTGGAGTGTGGGGGGCTGATCTTTGGTGCAGATGGTGCTTGGGGCTTCTCAATCCCCGGTGCACAACTTCGAGGGTGCCTCAGAAGCTGCGCTGGAAGATACTAGCCACTTTTCCCAGGTAGCCGGTCCCACGTCTCTCGTCGCCTTCACGGATCTCAGCTCGGCTGTGGATGTAGATCAGGGTCGGAGAAGTCTGGAAGTCAAGGCTCTGGTCGGGCTCTGCAGTCGGTCCCTCGTAGAACTTCAGCAAAGCAAAGGGTAGTCTCTTGATGGTGCCTGTTTGCACAGGGTAGCCACTCCTTGGCCACAAGGGAGATTCTTCAGTCTTCTTCTTTCGTCGAATGTCGAAGGTCCTGAGTTTCTGTTCAAGTTGCAGGTTCAGGATAATCTACTCTCCTGGGGCCCAGCTACCACTCTTATACTAATCTGGGGGGCTGGGTTGCCTGCTAGGTCACGCCTTATGGGTGGGACCTGGGAGGGGGGTGGTTACACCCCCTTCCCTTTGTCCAGTTTCGCGCCAGGACTGGGGCTGGTGTGCCCCAGCACCGGTTTGAACTGGACTATGCATGGGACACCTTGTGTGCCCCAGGCATGTCTCATTCCTTTCAGCCCTCCCTGCCCCAATACACTAAAGTCTGTCTGGGGAGGTGCTAGCACCTCCCCAAGCAGGAAACCTATTGTCCAAGCCTCCCTTGCCGGGATCACTCCCAGCAGCAGGAGGTCAGACTTGTGTCTGTGGCAGCAGCATCCATTTTGTGATGCTGAGGCTTTGGTTAGAGTTAAACAGCAAAGTAGGATTTTAACATGTCTCTCCCTCTAGAAGGGGGGAATAATATCCTCATCACCAGAAATGGTATGGGGGTATTATTCCAAAGTGTTAGACACCTTACACAACATGTTTTGATAAAGCCAAACCATAGTTACCATAACCGTTTAAGATTATAAGGCACTTTAAGAGTATATGGTAGGCTATATCATAGAATCGCTATAAGGACATGGTTCCGAAAGCAGCAGACAGGCTCAGCTCATGCTAGAGCACCACCTCACATGTTACCAAGCACTCTGCCTCCAGGATTGTTAAGGCCTGCCATAGGAGTGGCTGATAGGTACACATGTGTCTATTTTAAGGGTAGATATAGGTATACTATATCTAAGCAAGGGGTGATTACACGACCTTGCCCCAGCTGAGTGATCAGCCAGTTGTGTCTGATTGGAAGGCCAGACCAGGGGTGGCATAATACATGCTGCAGCCCCTGGGAGGCCTAGGGTACACCTATGCCCTGGGTACCTAGGGTACACTGTACAGGGTCCAATAAGGTGATCCTTACCAATTGGGAATGTACCTAGGGTACATGGAGTCCATTTTAAAGAGAGAGCAGACAGCCTGAGACCCTGAATGGCAGGATCTCAGGCCAACTAAGTCGAAAAACCAGCTAGACACTAGGCAAAAAGTTGGGGGAAACCATAGTCAGATATCCACCTTCCTACACTTACTGCACCTATCAAAGCGGTACAAAAGGGGGTGGTGATGGACGGAGCATCAGAACCAATCAAACACTCACACCCAGTCAACAGATCTGGGTTTGATCCATCACCGTACTTTAGCCCACTCTGCCACCCCAGTTCAGACATGGCCATATGCAAATCAGTCTGACCCTGTGCCTCATGGGAACAGTCCAGCCCGAACTGCCAAGCCATGCCTTCCCTGGACCGGAAACAAGCTTCCTAGAACCGGTTTCTGGCATTTCAGCCGTCTTCAGCCAGGCTTGCTTGAATCCAGTGGCAAAGTGAGCAAGGGACTCACGTCTGAGCATACCCTGCCAACTTATGGCGAACAAAGCGGTACTGCACCTATCAAGCACCATCAGGAGCAGTAGTGTGGATGCTGCCACTTCCCTCTTTGGTGCCCCGGGTGGTCTGACACAGGTATGCCTCCCCATACTTGCAGCCTGTCTTCTCTGAACCTGGACAATTTGAGCAACCCGGGTTCATGCTTCCCCGAGCTGGTGGTTTCCTGATAGGTCCCTCGGACCGCAGAGGGCCCTTGTGTGGTTGGACTGTTCTGCTGCATAGGTCTGGGAGCCACCCTTACTGCGATACACCGTCTAGACTGCAGAGGTGAGGACCCACCGCGTTCAGGGAAAGTTTGCCTGCCTCCCTGCAGCGTGGATCATGCCTTGCTTACCCTCATTGGGTGCTGGTTTTCCCTGTTGACCTATCTTTCCTGCTAATTGGGCGTGGGTGTCCTCACCCCCATGAGACTTGGCACGTCTGCCGCTGGGACTGAGGTTCGGAGCTCTTGCATTTTTGTCCATTCCTGAGGCTGACGACTGGGCCCTTCTTCCTTTCTTCACCTGCAGCTTGGGGACCACTCATTGCCTGCTGGGTTGGCCTGGCACCAGTTGTGCTGTCTATCGATGTGGAGGAAATCGTCCTTCCAACTCATATTTTCTGAGGCGATGCGCCATGCTCGGCCATCTGCGCAACCCGCAGCAGCTGCTTCTGATGCTGGCATGGAGGCCCTCCTCAAGGAGATCTTGGCCATAGGCTCTACCCTCACTACTCTGGATACCACGATGAGTACAGTCACAACTGAGGTTTATTTGGTCTGCCAAGAGTTGTCCTCTCTTTATATCCGCCTAGAGACGGTGGACCATCGGCTGAGGGATGTGGACGGCCATTACGACAGTTTACCGGACTGGGGATAGGACATTGTATTTTTGCTGAACAAGGTGACTGACTTGGAATACTGGTCCCGGAGGGACAACTTTCAGATATATGATGTGCCTGAGGAGTCAGGTGAAGGGCGATATGATTGGCTACCTTATGTTTATATTATTTATTTGTTTATAGAGTTTTATATAACTCGAACAGAACAGAAAAGGGCATCAGAGCGCTTTACAAGTGGTCAGGAAGGAAAAAAAACAGTCAAACAAATAAAATATAGCGCAAAATAGGAAGTGTGGGTCCCAACAGGAGTCAGGAATCCAAAACAGAGATCAACCCACCCACCCACTAAATATAAATATACATGATCTTAGGAAGTCCAGTAATTTGGGCAGATGTTTTTTAGTTCTGCCTGATCTGCTGTGGGTTTCTTCAAAATAGGAATTACCTGTCCAGACTTTAAGCAATCTGGGATAGCGCCTTGATGTAGTGATACATTTACTATCCTGGTCCAGAGTGGTAGTTTCGATAAATTGAACCTACTGAAGAAATTCGATGGCAGGGGGTCGTTGTAGCGATTTGAGGGTTTCAGAGCTGTGAGAATTTTGAGAATGTCAATTTCCTCTTTGAATTTGAATAAGGTCCACAAGGTGTTATTTTGGGGTATGCCCATAGAGAGCTGAGGGCTCAGCTACACAAGGTGTTGGGAGGCCACAATGTGATGAGTCAGGAAGGTGCTCCATTGCTATCATCAGCTCAGTTTTAATATTTTTTGTCTTTTCCAGGAAGGAGGAGGAAAAATCCTTTCAGTTTGGTTGCAAACTTGTTCCAGTAGGGGTAGAGTTGGATTGGATACTCGAATGTAGCTTGACTAGCTTCTGATGTTTGTTATAGATGTGCCAAAGTGATCTCAGGTGCTTCAGGTAATCGTCGGACAGCGAGAATCTCTATTTAGTTCAGCAAGTCTCAGATTGTGTCTTTCTGCGTTAAGGCTACCATTGTACCATAGTTTAGAGTCTTTGGTGGATAGAATCTAGGATGTTAGTCATGTTATTGTTGTAATAATCTGTGAGTTCATGGACATCCAACATTCCAACCGGAGGAGGCAAGATGTTGTTGCTGATGGCTGTTAGGACCATTGGGTTTATATTTCTTAAGCTTCTTTTCCAGTGTTTAGGTTTCTTTGATTGAGTCTTGTTAGTTACTACCAGTTCTGTGATGAAGAAGGTGATGCTGTGGTGGTCTGTCTAATCACAGGGGACTATAGATTCCAGTAGAATGGAATTGGCCTTAGCTTTGATTAGATTACGGTTGCACGCTTGTGTGTGGGACTATCGCAAATTTGGATCAGGTTGGGGTCATCTAGGATAGTTTTAAGGCTGCTTACTGCAGAGTCAGTCTGATCTTTCCAGTGGAGGTTGAATTCTCCAAGGAAGATCTGGGTGCAGTGCAGTCCAGCGTTGGATGAGATTGTTGGTTCTAAGAACTAAACGTTATCTTCTGGTGGGTGATAGATCACGTGCATTTTCAATAGTGGCCTGTTGTTACTGGCGATGTCAATGCATAGGTATTCGCATGAGGAAAGAGCAACGGTTTGTGACTGTATCACTGAAAGATTGTTATGGTGCATGCAGGTGATACCTCCCCCTGTACTCTAGGTTCTATCTAATCTTATGATGTCATGACTGGGAGGGACTAGGAGGTCAACGAATGGAGCGAAGGAATAGTTTAGACATGTTTCAGTAAGGATTATGAGATCAAGTTAATGTATAAGGATTAGGTCAGCGATGTCCGCTACATGCTTTACTGCTTATCTACAATTGAGTAACATGCATTTCAGATGAGATGTAGTTACTGCTGAGGTAGTCTGTGTGGTGGAAATTTGCATAAGGTTGGAGTTGTTTACTGTTCTGGAATTGGTCATAGGTTCTATAAGTGGGTTCAAAGGAATTGTTTGGATTTGTTCCAGAGTGTCTGTGTAGTCAGAAGATGTTAAGTTATAGGAGGGAGGGGGTGTGGATGTCTCTGTCTGAAAGTGGATCTTTGAACCTGTCATGTAGTTCCTCTAAACCTATATAGGATCTGCGCATTTAGACATTTAGACAACATAGACTGTGGGATTGGTGTCCAGACTGATTCCAGACACCCTCACCGGGTATGTTCGCCTGTATACCAGCTAGCTCACAGTGCCACTGTAATGTCCTCTTACTAAGGAGAGAATAGTTCTTGGCAACTATAGAACATGACAACTTTGTCCCATCGTGGAAACAATGCAGTACTTTTCGCTCAATCACTCGTGCTCACTTTGTCTCAGGGACATACATGGAATAAACGGTGGGGATGTTTTCAAGAAACATTTATTGAACCAGCATCATTCTAGTGTAAAATAGGTGTGCTGATACAACCATAAGACAAAAACAGATATAAATGATTACAAGCACCAATAGAGTAAAAGCATGGTAGATTCCTACCATAGTGCTAAAACAATGAATACAGGCAAGTATATAAAATACATGACAATAATAAATGCGTACTCCTACGATGCAACCTTAACTAGATGTACCTAAGTGTACCTAGCATGTATATTGGTGTAGAGCCAAGAATCCCCCTTTGATAAAGCCAACCCCATTACCTGAAGGGATGTCAGACCACTGCGAGCTGGAGTGTCTTCCTGCAGGAACCTCAGCATCTTTCCTCAGTGTGTCAGATTGGAAGTCCTTTTTCTCCTCTCCCCGCCTCAGCAAAGATTTGGTGATATATATTCCCAAAGTGGTAGCCTCAGGGGATCTACCTTACTGTGTCATGTCGGACTAGGGTGACGGAAGGAATGACCCTTATGCATAGTTTTTATGCAGGAGATGCTAGTCCTGCTGAGATTCCAAGAAGCCTCATGCATAATGAATGAGGCTAGTTTTTCGGAGAAAACCCCATGTCACCGTACCTAGTTAAAAGGTCAGTACTAAGAACCATTATGCAGTGTAATGTATGGGGAAATGTAGGTGAAAGGTCTGGTTGCTCACCGAGCCTATATCGGGCACCTGTATCAAACATAACACCCACTCCTCATCCGACTGGACGAAATACTAAAAAGTCTAAAGGTACTTCTAAAATATGCAAACTAAAAGTTCATAATATTAAAATGTTAAAAAGTTGTAGCATAAGCTTTAGAAGTCTATTAAAATATATTTGTACATATTGTCTGAACAAGTATGAGTGCCTAAAAGCCATGCTGTTCAGTAAGAAAATCAAAAGTTTTTTTAAATTTTTTTTTATTCCAAATTTGGTTGTTCTGAAAAATACGCCAAATTTTCCCAGCACACAATGAGCCAAATGTTTGTGTCCTGTGCGGGAGACACAACATTACAGTTGCTTGCAATCACAGATGGCGGTCCCTGTAACACCACACAGATCAGGTCAATCGAGCACAGATGATCTTCTGTATTGCCCGCAGCCGATGCTGGGGAATCCTGTGTGACATCCAAGGTCTGAGTGGTTGTAGAGGAGCTGGTATCTCTATCAACAGGAGCTGAAGCATCCTGCGTTGGCTCTAAGAATGCAGACATCAACATGGTACTATGCTGAGGACACAGCAGTACATGGGCCGTTGTCGGGTCCAGTAAAGCCTCCTCTGGTGGCGCAACCAATGGAAGTGTTAGACAGAGATCCAACACGCATTCTTGTCCGCAGAACCGGCATCGAAGGACAGGCAGAACATAGTTGATCCAGACTGATCTAAATGACAGGAACCAAGACTCACTCAGTTTGCGAAGGCGAGGTGTGCCCTGATGGAGTACCATGCGATTATGATATAGGCGCTCCAGGAGGGTTTTTCCCATCTCCTTGGTAACTGGGACGTCCATTGCGTAGCAAAAAAATTACAACCAGGATTCCTCATATTAGTAACCTGATTAGCGGAAGTCCTCCAAAAATCCTTCCAAATACGGAGTGTATGAAGGTTGAAATCACTCTGAAGACTGTCTGAAAGGTGCTTAACAGTCCAGAACCTATGGTCTTAAATGGGTGTAGTATACCCTTCGTATCAGACGTGTTAAAGATACGTTGTACCATTTCTGTGAAAAGGAAAGGCCAGTTTGTTCGTACAAGTGCCTGTATCTCAGCTGAGGACCTTGCGACCTGAAGATCAAAAGTCTCTCGGGCGGAGGCTAAGGGCACGGTTTTCTGTAAAAGCATGGCTTTCATTCGGCTCAGAGTATCAAACCGTATAAAGGAAACATTCAACGAAGGCGACAACGGTGCCTCCCTGACTGTGTGGGTCAGTGGGAACAATACTTGCACACAAGTAACCTTGGAGCTTACAGTGACAAGATATGCAATGCCCGGAAGCATCCCACAACAACCTTGATAATTCACATCAAGTAACTTCCATTTGAAAGCAACTTGAACACCAGATTAATCACGGCAGTGGCGGAACCTTTCACATGACAGGATAGGTTTGCAACTGAACCGTTACAGGCCCTGTTGATGCAGCGGTAATTTCACAGTAATTTCTAAATGCAAAAACCCATTACTTCTAATTCACCGCTGTAAAGGTACTGGACCCTTGCCACTGTAGATTACCTTCAGGAGACTTTACATAAACATGAAAAATCAAAAATCCAATAAAGAGAGTTGTGAGTATTTTAAAGGGTTTTATTTTCTTAGTTAAAAGTGAAGTTTTTCTGACCCTTTATTCATTAGTCAAATATCAATTAGGTTACAGAATTGAAAAAATAGGAAACATAGCATCAATACATAACATATTACAGTCTGCATACAAGGCATTCCACGTAGGAACAAAACTGGCGCAAAATTGTCAGTCAGAAACTCTTAAAGAGTTTCTAAGAAGAGTGAGTCTTGCAAGGCTAATCAATAATTATTAATGGCAAACATCTCCCATAAAGAGAAATAAATGCATAGGACAAATACATCTTTTCAAAAGCAGTTAGTCAAAGCACGAAATTTAAAGCTTAGCACCTAAATTCTAAACCTGTTCTGATCCTCTCAGCTCTCTCTCTCTGCCTCGCTGTGCTGGTCTGTCTCTCTGTCTCAGGAGCTGCAAAATAGCCCCCACAAACGCAGCCCCTCCTTCTCTTTCTAAGCCTCCCACGTATCTGACTACTGTCCTGTCTGGCGTTCAGGAAAAAATGAGCAAAAAGCCACCCCTCCCACTTGTAAGCCATATTTCAAGCAAGGGTCCACGTGCTTGGTCCTCACAGCTGGTCCAATCAGAACTTCAAGACACATCGTCTCCCCATGGGCTGACTGGATACGTCATTAATCAGGCGTGTTCCTCACTACATGACTTCACATCCTTTTACATTTTAAAACAATTACATTTTCTGTAACAAAATGTATTATTTATGAGGAAACAGAAAAATACATTTTATAAGAAAAATGTGTGCTCTGCAGTTTCTCTTCACTCCACAGTTTAAACAGGCTACAAAAAAAAAAAATGCACCATAGTGAAGGTTGAAGAGACGGAAACAGGAGGGCGTGATTTATTAACACAGCCTTTTCAT
This sequence comes from Triturus cristatus, assembly GCF_964204655.1. Lineage (NCBI taxonomy): Eukaryota > Metazoa > Chordata > Amphibia > Caudata > Salamandridae > Triturus > Triturus cristatus. Next base: position 554,487,246 of record NC_140586.1, read on the forward strand.
TGAAAGTTGGTAGGGAAGAGGAGCACATTCCATTCTAATCTTCAAGGGCAAAAACTGCAGTAAGCTGAGTCCACTAAAGCAAACTGAAATCACGTGGTTTTCAACAGTGCAAAAACACATTTCAGCACATTTCTACTTTTGCAAAAATACAGTACAATTATATGCTATTTTGAAAGTACAAATATATTTTCTAAATAATGTGCATTCTATAGTGAGATTACATATTGATTAATCACATTTAAACATGCTGTTTAGCATGTTTTTTATTTTTTTATTTTTTACATGAAAGCACTCTTAAACTGAAAGCATTCTGACCAGGCCTTATTTCATATTTTCACTTGTAGGTACCAAAAGTGTTACCCTTTAAAAGCATCTGATTCATGTTTTCACTTTTCATGCACCAAAATCTGCCGCTTAAAAAGAATACATTTTACCAGGCCTTATGTCATGTTTTTATTTTGCTTGCGCCAAAATCTGCGTCATTTTAAATGCAGTCTGTCTGAAGCACAAAAATAAAGCAATGCCTAATCTTGATTACATCTAGCTCTATCAATCCTCCCTTTTGATGATATCATATCATACTTCAAATGATTTATAAATCATCACATTTATTTAATTTCACAAGTAACATTTTTATTGCAAAAGCTGAGCATATAACAATTTTACTTCTATTTCTAAGGCAAACACAAATCTTGTCTGTAATCAGATCATACATAGCCAAGCTCAAGTTTAGTGCTGAGGTCTGTAAGTAGCTTCTTGGAACTGTTAGTCTTTTCTAAAATAAGTAACTAAAATAAAAAATGGAAAATTCAACAGAACAGTTCTCTTTACTATTTTCTTTTCTTCTTTTTCTTTCATCATTCAAAGATTCTTTTTCTCTTCAGCTCTTGACAATTCTCAATTATTGTTTCAGCCTTTCTTTTTCTCTTTGTCCCCAGCTTGCCTTCAGGGTGGCTCAAAGAGTGTGGCATTCAGTAATTTTACCATGCAATTTGACCACTCGGGTGCTGAGAAACTCTGACAGAGCATCATCAATTCCTTGCACTTTTCCAATCCAAGCCTTTCACTTTTATTTTCACTTTGATCAGATTCAGATGTTTCAGCTATGGGTGCAAATGATTTTTCAAGGGACCACTGCAAACTTTTTGGATTCCCTTTCAGCCAGCTTTTTCCTACCTCCAATCATAGACCCACAGCACTAATTTCTTCTTCAGAGGCTGCATCTGACTCTTTCACCCTTTGGACACCGCTTTCATCTGAGTCAGTTTCCACTTTTTGCTTTTCCAGTGCCACTTTAGTTTTCTCTAGTGCTGCTTCTGACTCTGTGTGTTCCCTTACAGCTTGACTGACCCTCTTCTGTGGACTTTTGACCACTGCTGGCATATCTTCTTGAGCAGGAGCTGTTTTATCAGGGGTACACAGGACCATACGTGTGTGAGAGGCGTGCACCCAATTTGGAAGGCCACCACATTTCACAACAGTCTTTGCCAGGATCCTTTGGAACAGGCCTTTCCATTTCACAGCATCTCTCAGATCAAAGTTTTGGCACCATTCATTATGTAGATCTTGTGTAGCAGCTGCAATCTGGTGAGAAACTGCATGCTCCACATCAGTCAGACCTTTACAGCAATGGCTAGTCTTTTCATCTGCGTTTTTCACAAGTGCATTTGCATGTCCAATTTTAAGCCACTTTGGTGATGCTGAAACAGTCTTTTGCAAAGTGTAACTCTGTGCTGTCTTTGTGTTGCTTTATTACGCTTGAAACTTAAGGCAGATAGTTACAATCCAATCCTTGTTCAATCTGTGGTTCTGCACACATCATCCTTGAGACCTCCTTATGATCTGATTTCAGAGAAACTGGCAATCTATACCTGGGCATCAGCTTTTGCAATAACACATTTGAGACTAACAGGATACAATATTGTGCAACTGAGTTAGCATTTCTCTTTCTCAGGACAACAGTGACTCCCAATTGAGAAATTATATAGCATGTTATGGTAAGGACAATCAATTTCGAATTTTGGGCTGACAGCCATGAAACTTTGAGAACATAATGTATAGGAAGCACAGCATGTGCTACTCTTAATGTGTCATTGTTACCTTTCAAATATGGGCCATCTACAAAATGGTTGGGCTGAATCAGACGTTCATCATTAAAGTCTAACTTTGGTTTCAGTTAGAAATTCATGACATTTAAACATTTAGGTTCAGTTTGATCACAAACAATTTCATTTGCTGGCAGTAAGCTAAATACATTTGAATTTAGACATTTCTTGGTCACAGTATTTTCCCGAAACAACTCCACAAAGGAAGCAACCAATGCAATAATTGCAAATTCCATTATTGTAAACTCACTCTTTTATGACTGACCTCTACCACAGCTATTAAATTAAGGCAGCTGGGCCTTTCTGTGACGTTGGGGTCAAGGGTCATTGGGAAATACGTCACAGACCTTTGAACACATTCAAGTTTTTGAACAGGCACGGAGAGAGCGCAGCCCTCCCTCTCACTGCAAATTGGTGTATTTTCTTTTAAATAAACTTTCATTCCTTGTGCTGGGGCGCAACACTTTTTCAACTCTAGGAATGCTTTTGTGCAATTGTTGTCCAATGGAAGCGGATCAGACACATCCTTGTGTATCAGCTTCAGTAAAGGCTTAGTCACTAGGGAAAGGTTTGGTAACCACTCACTATAGCAACTGACCATTCCCAAAAACATCCTGACTTCTTTATGAATTTGAGGTGGATTCATCTGGTGAATTATTTCCACTCTTTCTGGTGACACCTTTCTAGCTCCCTTTCCAATTATGTGTCCCAAACATTAATTTTCTTTTTGACAGTACTCCTGACTATTCTCATGCAATGGCACTGTGACATTAACTTGACAAAAATCAATAACAGTAAAACATTCTTCAGAACATGGAATGTGAAAAAATATATTGGCTGGATTCGGTACCACAGGACAACATGGAAAGGTTATGCTATTAATCTCCTGCACTAATCTGTTCTTTTCATTTAATTTCTGTGAACCTGTGATCAGAAAGTTACATAGACTCTCAATCAATTCCATCAAAAATACTTCACTCAGTTTATCTCCAATTATGAGTAAAATTTCCGCAACTGTTGCTGTTCTTGAATACATGTCATCTGATTCTAATTTGAATAAAACATGCTCTGCACATTTTATTAATCTGACATTTTTCTCTGTGAACTCCCTTACTTCTGTGTTTATTATTGCTTTAAAATCAGAAGGTAACTTTTCAACTGTCTTTTCTGAAAACAGTGCTACAGCTGTCTCTTGTTGGGCCATTTTAAAATGTACATCCTCATCAGGAACTTGATCATTAACATTATCTGGTGTACGGTAATCTGTGTTGTTTAATTTGCAAAACAATTGTTTTCCTGCCAGGCATTGTTTCTGGAAATAATTCACATTTGCTCTGGACAACCTATTTAAATTCATTTTAAGCATTTTCTATATTTTTGGGAACCATTTGGGCTTGAAAAACTCCTGCTATTGGTACCTGTTTCTGAACTTGCATGTGCTTGGCTGACACATCTTGCACCTGCATTTCTCTCTGTGTTTGCACATTTCAAACTGCTGCATCATGTTTAAATTTCTTCTTCCAATGCTCAAATCTGTTACAAAGGTGGCAAAAGAATACTTTTTCCAGCAGTGCAACATCCGTACCCGAATTTGCACAAAGCAAAACACCTTTACTTCCATCCTGTGTTCTTTTAATCTGTACCCAATCAACATCCTTTGCTGGCACTCTGCCCTTCAGGAAAGTAATCACTGCTACGTTTTTCTCCATAACAGAAAATGATGGTGCATTCATGCAAACCCTTTTCATTGTCTCCTCACCTGGCCTTTGCACAACAACTTTAGATTCAAACCACAATTAAGTCTGCATGGCAATGTCAAAGAACATTTCCAAAGTAATGCATAACTCCTTTACAATTTCAACAAATACATCAATTTGTGGGTACCACAGCATACGTTTGTCTCTCAATGGTGGGAATGTGTTCAGAAATGCTGAAAATTCGCCTTTGTTCTGTGGCACATGCACTTCTCCCACATTTTCTCTCAATTAGTAAGCAAAAGCTTCTCCCTCATTCTGCTTATTATTTTCCTCAACCAGATCTGGTGGTTTCTTTTTCTTATCCAGTTTCCTTGCTAGGTCTTGTGGTTTCTTTATCTTCTCATGTTTTCTTACCCACTTGTCTCCTAATTTCTCAAACCCATTGCATTTGAAAATATATTTCTTTTCTGCAATGTGCAATTGCATTCCTGAAGAACACCTTGTCTCATTTGCCTCATCATTCATATGTACCCTAAAACGTTTCTGAAGTGGAAAGCTTCCTGAAACATCAATTTCATATTTTTGAGCCAAATCAGTCAGTATATCATGTGTAGTTACTGCACATGTATCTGTTTCCTTACTCAGGGAAATTAATTATTTTTCCTGACACTGGTTCACATTTTCATGATTTAAACAGCAGGGACTGTTAATTTCTTCATGTTCAAATGTTGAATTTAAAACACTAAGCTGTTTCTCTTTTTCAGGCTCTGGATTAATTTGGTCCCCCATGCTTTCCATCTTTTAAATACTGCTGCTTCCTCAAAGCAGGTTTGAAAATCCCATCTTCAAATATACTCGTTTTAACCCTGGGCTGCAAATGTTGTAAATACCATTTTCCCCCCACCTTTCAGTGCTTGGACTGTCTGGGGTAATTTCTGTTCAATAATCTGTGAATTCTGAGATTCTAAAATAAACCCCGACATAATTACTCCTTCTGCAGCTCTTTGAACCTTTTGAGTAGGGACCATATTGATTGGGATAGTCATAATTTTTCTAGGCACGGCCTGTGCATCTGCAGTCTGCGATATCTGGATTGAATCAGTCACATTTCAAGCAGTAACACTTGGAGGTATCACTGTCAGTGCTAAATCAACAGGTAGGGAGTCAATCTGAAATGTCTGCACAGTTCCCTCAATCTGTGTTTCTCTCTGTTCAACAGAAGCAGTAGCCACTGTAGTACTTACTGGTAAACTATTTTCAGTATTTTTAATGGGAACCACATAAAGTGGCGGACACTCAGTTAACAATGCATCCATTATTTCGTCCCCGGAATCATTATTTATTTGAAGCTTTTTATCATCATTAATTCCCTTCTCCTGCATCTGGTGCTTTACCATTTTATCCTCACTTGCTTTGTCTCTTGCTGTCTTTTCCCACATGCTTAAGGCCTCAAATTGTGCAGCTCTAGATGGTGTCTTTATTTCACATAACACTTCCCTTAATTTGTCAATAACTTGCAATTCAAAAGTACTGTCTTTTGGAAACCTCAAAGGACCTTCTTTTTCAGGAATCTTGCACCATTGGTGAACCCACATACATGAATTTTGTCCCAAATTGGTGGACATAAAATGCACAGGTGTTCCTTCAGGAGTATCACCAATTAAAAACAAATATTTCATTTTACCTCCCAACAGTTTCTTTAAACCTTCAAACATTTTCATTTCTGCAATAGTTCAGTGCAATTTCTACTCTTCAATGCGGTCAGTTTCAATTTCAGTCAGTTTTACTCCTACCACTGACCCTCCACAAAATCTTACTGAAATATTTTTCTGAGTTTTCTTAACCAAAATTCTGTTAATAACAACATAAAAACATTCGCTACTCTGTCTGTTCCACTAAACAAAGGATCGATTTCTTTTCACTGCGAGTAAATCCCTTCAGCTTACCCTTCACTCAAGCTCAGAAGAACCTGCTACTCCTTTGGTGTTACCCTTTCTAGATGATATAACACCAAAGTTTCACCAGCAAACTCTTTGCCATCAATCACTCTCACTTTTACACAGAAAATATTCCGTAATTTAACACTGCCAGCCCTGCATAGCTTCTCAGTGTTATTCCAACAGACGAGTAACCTCAGAGCAGTGTGGCTTCCAGTTACCACCCGCTATTCCTTCCCGGGATTCCACAGGTGTACATACCTGATTTTCCAGACAACATAGAACAAGACACTAACTCACTTAACATGAAGAGTTAAAACATGTAATCAATAACCAATAAATCCTGTACTATGAAATTACCAATATAATCAAATAAACCATCAATTCAAAATGAGCAACATTTTCATCAACAGTCAACACCCTTACTATTTTCAACACTTCAAAAATACATCCTAGCACATTAACAACATTTGACAACCCTATTGATACTCACACCACTAGAGCAATCGCCTTCTTGCATCACCTTTCAGTACTGCTTTGCCAGTCTCAGAGATGTGAAATTCCTATAGCCTGACTCCCAGGACATATTGTTTGGGGTCAAGGGCAACAAGTTTTCATGTGTATATTGTCCTTGGGACAAGTAGGCCCAACCCCCTGCAGCACAAACCCTTTGGCTGCCAATTTGAAGTACCACATTCTGGATCAGGGAAGTGCACTGTCTGCAGATAAGGTAATATTTTTGTCCATATGTTCATGCTGTTCAAACTTGTATTTATGGTTCATTAATTGAAAGCCTTTATTATTAGGGTGAGCGCTCCAAGTAAATATTGTAAGCTCTGACTGCACTACTGACGGTGGTTCCGGTATAAAAATGTGTACACACGTGTTCAAAGTTTAGCAATATGAGGCTATGTATAATGCTCCCAGATTTGATGCAAATATTTGCAGAAGCTTGAACGCAAGATTGACGATTCTTTGGTTTCAAAATAAAATGTTCATAAAAAAATGAAAGCAGGAAAAAACAGTTTGCTAAACTACTGTAAAATTTCATGTACCATTTCTTTGCAGCATCATTTAGTAACATGTGTTGATCCATGCTAGTATTTTACAAAAAAAAAATCATAATGGAAAATCAGTGTCACCAGTTTCAATAAGATTTTGGGAAACAAATATAAACAAGCACTGGCAACGCCAGTGGGTCTGAAATTGGTGGTCAGCTTTTTAGTTTTGTCAATGTGTGCATTGTTTTGGCATGGTTTTTCTAAAACCTTACTGGTGTGGGAGCTGCAGGGCCCTCACTGTTATACCAAACATTGGGAAAAGCAAAAATTGTTTTTGGTCTCAAAGCATACGCTGCCACAGTATTTACTGGCACTGAACAAAACTACTTTGTGTGCCGATATGCTCCTTGTGAAAGAGCAGAATGCTACCACTCACAGTGAAGCCAGATGATGCAGAGAGAGAGAGACAGAATTTTAATAAACGCAAAAGGTCATGGTCAACGCCAGACCAATTAGGGGCCCAATTATTAAAGAAAGTCTCAAAAGTGCATCCTTGGTCTATGTCCTTGCATTAAGTGCAGCTATACGGCTTTCGTGAATTCCCAAAAATTTACAGAAGTAGGACAAGAAATAGTATCCCTAGAAAATATTTGTGAACTGCATTTTAGCATGAGCAAATATGCATGTGTAGATTTGCTCATGCGAAACTGAGTATTTGCAAGTTCACTTTCCCGCCAACCAATTTTTTTCCCCACTCTGGAAGAAGATTTACATCTGCCATTGTCAGGGGTAAATTTCCAACATTTCTCAGTATGGGAAAAGATTAGAGAAGAGTTGTTGAAACCCTTAAAACATGAAAGTTAGAAGGTTTGCACAGACTCAAAAGAGCATTCTAACCCTGGAACTATTGCTTAACACTACCTTCAGCCCCAGTATGTAGATCAGCAGAAAGGTGGCAACGTAAGAGGATTGCAAGTATTCAAACTACTATGGTATGAACCCTGGTATAATCGGAGAGGCTATATCAGAGCTCTTATATAATGAGATAGCTACCATAATATGTTGCTGCACTCATGGCACCAAAGGGCCAAGTGGATTTTTTGACAGGACAAGTACATTTATGAAGCAACCTGACCCATGGACAAGTAGATATTTTATTAAATTCCACACCCCTGAGTCTTCAGGTTCTGAGCATTGGAATCAGGACTTGGACATTTATCCAACTTGGGCAATTATTTTACTTCCCTCCTAAGGTCAACGATCCATTAGTTGAATACTTGATGGTGATATTAATAATTCCTTAATCACCAAACTAATCAATAATGACCATGCTCTTGCTACCAGAAACTGATGCAGCGGTAATTTCACGGTAATTTCTGAATGCAAAAACTCATTACCTCTAATTCACCGCTGTAAAGGTACTGGACCCTTGCCACTGTATATTACCTACAGGAGACTTTACATAAACATGAAAAATGCATTTAATATTTCGGCCAATAAAGAGAGTTGTGAGTATTTTAAAGGGTTTTATTGTCTTAGTTAAAAGTGAAGTTTTTCTGACCATTTATTCATTAGTCTAATATCAATCAGGTTGCAGAATTGGAAAAATAGCATTAATACAGAACATATTACAGTCTGCATACAAGGCATTCCATGTAGGAAGACACTGTGGCGCAAAATTGTCAGTCAAACTCTTAAAGAGTTTCTAAGAAAAGAGTGAGTCTTGCAAGGCTAATCAGTAATTATTAATGGCAAACATCTCCCATAAAGAGAAATAAATGCATAGGACAAATACATCTTTTCAAAAGCAGTTAGTCAAAGCATGAAATGTAAAGCTTAGCACCTAAAATCTAAACCTGTTCTGATCCTCTCAGCTCTCTCTCTCTGCCTCGGTGTGCTGGTCTGTCTCTCTGTCTCAGGAGCTGCAAAATAGACCCCACAGACGCAGCTCCTCCTTCTCTCTCTATGGCACCCAGTTATCTGACTACTGTCCTGTCTGGCGTTTAGGAAAGAATGAGCAAATAGCTACCCCTCTCACTTGTAAGCCATATTTCAAGCAAAAGTCCACGTGCTTGGTCCTCACAGCTGGTCCAATCAGAACTTCAAGACACATTGTCTCCCCATGGGCTGACTGGATACGTCATTAATCAGGCGTGTTCCTCATTACATGACTTCACATCCTTTTACATTTTAAAACAATTACATTTTCTGTAACAAAAAGTAATATTTATGAGGAAACAGAAAAATACATTTTATAAGAAAAATGTGTGCTCTGCAGTTTCTCTTCACTCCACTGTTTAAACATGCTACAAAAAAAAAAAATATGCAATATAGTGAAGGTCAAAGAGACGGAAACAGGAGGGCGTGATTTATTAACAAAGCCCTTTCATTGAAAGTTGGTAGGGAAGAGGAGCACATACCATGCTAATCTTCAAGGGCAAAAACTGCAGTAAGCTGAGTCCACTAAAGCAAACTGAAATCACGTGGTTTTCTACAGTGCAAAAATACATTTCAGTACATTTCTACTCTTGCAAAAATACATGTTAATTCAGTACAATTATATGCTATTTTGAAAGTACAAATATATTTTCTAAATAATGTGCATTCTATAGTGAGAATACATATTGATTAATCACATTTAAACATGCTGTTTAGCATGTTTTTTATTTTTTTATTTTTTACATGAAAGCACTCTTAAACTGAAAGCATTCTGACCAGGCCGTATTTCATATTTTCACTTGTAGGTAGCAAAAGTGTTACCCTTTAAAAGCAACTGATTCATGTTTTTACTTTTCATGCACCAAAATCTGCCACTTAAAAAGAATACATTTGACCAGGCCTTATGTCATGTTTTTATTTTGCTTGCGCCAAAATCTGCGTCATTTTAAATGCAGTCTGTCTGAAGCACAAAAATAAAGCAATACCTAATCTTGATGAAATCTAGCTCTATAACTGTGAAGCATGATATCCTGGCAGAAGAGAGATCTACTTAAAGAGTTTTCGCAGTTTGTACCTCTTAGAAACACTTCCATGTCCCCACTCCTGCATCGAAATCTATACGGCAGTGACCAAGATTCCTTGATGAATTCCTTACCCATCGCCTCATATATGCCTGCCTGTTGTTGTTCTAGGCAATATTGAAACTGGAAAGTTGTGACCGGTAACGTTATATGGCCATGAATTAACCATTCTGTGGATGGTGACTCTGCCACAGTGAAAGGTAATTGGTCCAGTTTTTCAATATGCAACAGTGTATATTTTGCTCCTCTTTGTATCATTGTTATGTGCTTCTTAGTTAGATTGTATGCAGAGAATAGGGACTTAATGTTCATAAATCGCCAAGGCACATAACCGGAACACAGTGGTTGTAGGGTTCAGCTTAACAACATAATGGAACATAATTGAGACTGTTCGTGCTGTAGTATGGACAAATCCTGTCCTAGTATATCAATAGCAGAAGATACAATGTTGCCCAGTGACTAAATCCTGGATGTTAATGTAGTCATACCATTATCAACTACCGCTAATGCCTTCTCTAGGTTAATTTTATTAATTTCATGAAGTCTCTCCGCAGCTTCTTGTTGAGAGATTTTCCCAATTTCATTATAAACGACGTATAGGAAACATTTCTGACCTGGCTTTCGGGGGCCCAATAAAAGTCCCTTAAATCCACATTGTCTGGTAGTGAGGATAAGTGTTGTTTCACCTGGGACAGTGTTGAGGTTTTTAGCCAATCGAGGCATAACTTCCCAACACTTAAGATGTCACCACCCCCAGCTGTCCTTTTTGTACATAGCGTTGGTCTGGCATATGGTACTAATCCCTTCGGAAGTGCCCCTGAATCTTGTTTGACACCTATGTGTCTGTGGGCCAAACTAACCATCCATTCCACTTGGGGTCAGACGCATTGTATGAAATTGTATGTACGATGTCATCTACTGTATCCCCACCATGTGTCGTAAAGTTCTGCCCTCCCTCAAAGTGTGACGTGAGGGGATCTGAGGTGTGTTCAAGTCTTTATTCTTGGCTAGTCCAAGACAGGAAGTCTGTTGCACAGTGTCATTCAGAAACATTATCTGCTGTGGAATGAGGCATGCTTGAATAGTGCTTCTGTTCCCTGAACTTGCCGTTCCTTTGAACCCCAGACTGATTTTTTGTCTATAGTGTCCTTCCATAAGTCGAAACCCTGTTCAGACAGTTGGGAAATAAAGAATGCAGAGTAAATCTGTTTGGTTTTAGTTAGCATGTTTTTCTATGCAGTTGTAGGTGCAACCTTATAGTAATATGAGTTTGCGTCAGAAGTGTTAAACCTTGAAAAATAAGAACATTTCTGTGCAAACTACCTTTCAGTGGTGTTGGGCAATGTTCCCATTGGTGGTTAGTAAAAATATTACGTGGGATACTGGATTTATGTAAGAAGTGATGACCATAATGTTGGCAACAGTACATTGTGTCGAAATCAGTTGTGTCCTCTAACATTTCAGTGCTTGAAAATGCAGCAGATTGTTCTAAATCAGACAACATATTATTTACAGTCTCAGAGTCCCAATTGACAGAAAATGTACTGGAGGTAATATCATTTAAAGAAATTTTGAATACATGAGGTATTTTCAAAAGTTCAGTAGGACCAAATACATCATATGAAACTCTGTCCCAAAGTATACTATCAGAAATTGAAACTGCTATAATGTTCACGAAGGACAGGTCTCTTTGTTTACGATGAGATGACCAAGTTCACATTTGATACTGCAGAGCGTACTGAGAGATTGTCTTTTGCTTACTCATGAATAGAAACAGTCACTAGGCCGATCTAGAATAGAAAAAACAATATTCTAGTTATTATCCAGAGTTGTAGTCAAGGTGATACTAGGGAAGTCTTTTTCAGAAAAATGAAGAAGTCGTAAAGTTGTTGTTTACGGGAAACTTGAGCTGGCGTTGTTTCAGGTTCGCTCGGATCAAGAGAAAAGGTATCAAAATCGATGAAGTAGCAAGATGCAGTTTGATCTATCTTGGGTAACTCAGTAGGTTTAGTTAACCTGGCAGACATCTTTTGTAGAGGCATATTGATGAAGAGATCGCTGTTAGGCCGAATTGATATTCGTCTTTCATTGTGTTTTGATGTTCTATTTCAACAGGAACGAGTTCCATTTCATTGTTGGAAAGTCCATTATTTTGCATTGGTGACTCTTCAAATGTTATGAATCTTTCTGTCTGAACTTCCTGTATGGTAGCGAGAGGAGAGCATCAGCTACCCAGGAGCCCACGAGGCCTACTATTCAGTATTGGCTACATAGTGTGGTTTGATCAGTTCGATGGAGACCAATCTCTTTTCATTTTTTTCCGGCAAGAGGCGGAAGAAGTACTGTTCTTGTTCCTTCGACAGCCATGACTTGTACAGGCTTTCTGTATGATGGCCCAAATTCTTTCTTGTCCACAAACTTTTCCCTGACCAGATCCCCGACTTTTGGGATCCAGGCAGGTCTTGCTGGGACTGATTTGACTTCCCCAGTGGCGGTGTGTTTTACTCGCACGTTGCTTTGTAGTGCCCGGAATTCATTGCGAACCTGTAAAACAGCCAAATGTTTATTGATGTAAAATGTTTTTTTCATCCAACACTGTACTTTCATAGTCGAGATCAGGTACCCACATCCTCGTTCCAAATAGGACTTCGTAAGGAGTGACACCTCCTAGGGAACTTCTTGGTATATTATTGAGTGCCCTCTGGACCCCATATAAGTGATTGACCCAACTACCACCCAAACCTAATACTCTTGCTGTTAAAGATTGCTTTAAGTCTCTGTTTTATCCTCTCCATGACCGAATTTCCCTCGGGATGGTACAGAGAGGAGTACTGCAGTGCAACTCTCAAACTTCTCATGGCTTCCTTGTAAGCCCTAGAGCTAAACGCGCGCCACGGTCAGAATGTAATGTGCCAACTGCGTATGTCCCTATGAAGACTTACAGATCTTTTATAACAGTTCAAGCATCAGTCGAGCGCTGAGGCCAAACCCACAGGAATCTAGAGCATGAATGCCCTACTTGTAAGCCCCATCTGATTGTAGGGGGCCGCAGTGGTCCAAATAGACACAAGTGAGTGGTCTGTCTTATATAAATAATGGTGTCTGTGCTGGACGTACCACGGTGGAACCCTCCATCTGCTGACATGTCGCATTTTAAGACTAAATTCTTTGTTTGTTTATTTAATCCTGGCCACCAATAGAGTTGATTCAATAATAAAACTGTTGTGGTAATCCCTACATGTGCAGAACCTAGACCCTCATGTGCAGCTAGTATTAAACCTAATCTGCGATCCATGTTTGGTATTATTCTGTCCCCCTCTCCTGGAATTTGAGCTTTGGAAATTGTAGGAGTGCTTGAGTGGAAAACCTTTTGTTAAGACTGTGCTGTTTTTGCGTGAAGCAGTGGCAGCTACCTTTATCTGTCCATCTATTCTTGTACTAGAACGAGTGATTGGAGCTACAGCAGCAGTTCGTACTGCCCCTTTTGCGGCTTCATCAGCCAATGAATTCCCTTCAACGTAAACGCCATCGCATTGATGACTCAGCATGTGTATCATGTGAGCTCTCGGTAGTTCATTTTTCAACTCAGTTACCTGTTCACATAGTGAGTTATGCTTGATTGTGCAACCTTTTGAGTCTTCAAACCCATTCTGACCTCAAAAATAAAGATATTCATTGTATGTCTGGACACAGTAAAATGAATTGCACACAATCAGTGTCGGGAATTCTCGATCCGTATTTATTAGTGCCGGTAGATGGGCTTTTAATTCTGCCAGCTGTGCCGTGCAGTTTCCTAGAGACTATCTTCTTACTGCTAGGATGGAAATTGGCGTCCTGCATACGACCCTTCACAATCGCACATGCGACGCTGTATTGTTTATTTCCTACGGCCGGCTGAGCTGATCCGTCATTGTAAATGATATATTCATACTGATCTAGAGGCATTATTTAATTCGGGAGAGAGTATTCTTGTTCATATTGCAGAAATGCTTGCATTTTAAGTGTAGAGTCACATTTGTAATCTACATCTGTTGCAGTGAGAGAATTAGCCCATTGTATCCATCTTGGATGTAAAGCTTTAGCATTTGAAACAATTGCCTTTGTGACAGCCTCTAATGCTGGTAACGGAGTCAGGACAATTATTAGTTTCCCCTGAGCCAGTGCTCTTTCTCTCACTACATCAGTCTGTACTGCTATCAGAATGTTTTCTGTAAAAGCAAAATGCATTTCTGCATTTGTGTCCAGGTGTGATTTATATGCTATAGCTACTCTTTCATTGAAGGTTAGGTAGGTATACCCAGATTGACCCGCTATAGCACGGACCACCAAATTCGTGGTGTTTACACGTGTGTAAGTGTTTGGAAGCCATCATGTCAGCTTGTAAGGAAAGAAGAATATTTGTGTGTTCCTGTGTCCAATGCCTAACTGAAAAATAAGGTCTTATTAGGAAGTAGAAAGGTTTTGCTTTTTCTGCGTAATGTAAAATGTTAGTTCTGCCAAAATTCAATTATCCCAATATGGATTGTAAGTTTTTTAAAGATTTAGGATGTTGGAGCAGCGCACACTTTTCTGAAAAGTTAGCTGCCAGGCTTTTCTCTTCACTTGAAAGCTCATATCCCAAAAATAGGACATTGAGGTGGGCTAATTTAGAGTTTTTTAAAGTTGAATTTGTGACCCTCCGAGGCGAAGCCCAAAATTATGTTGCTCACCCTGGTCAAGTGATCCTTTAAATCATCATCCGTCAGATAAATGTAATCTACATAGGACAATGCCTCTTCATCCAAATTCTGAAGTAACTCTGTTACCCTAGCGGAGAACAACCCAGGGCTATTCTAATACCCTTGGGGGAGTCGACTGAATTGAATCTGAGAACCGAGCGCTGAGAATGCTGTCAAATATCAGCTTTCAGGTGCTATATTTTGGCAGAAAAAAATCCATTTGAGATATCTAATGTTGTTTTATATTTTTCCCCACAATGTTATTCGTCAATGCGGCCCTGTGTGCATTCTGTACTGCAAATGTTTTAGTGCATGTGTTCAGATGTCTGTACTCTAAAACTAAGAAGACGGTATGAATTATCCGGTTTCATTATGAGAAACAAAGGGTTATTCATTGAAGAGGTGCAAGTCTCAATTACACCCTGGTTTTCAAGTTGATCTAAGATCTCCCTGACTAGTGTTTTTCACTTCTTGTTTTATTGGGTACTGTCTCTGTGGAGTTGGGGTCGTTTTTACTGGGATTACATGGTGAGGTGACTCAGCATGCCACCCACCATGGTTGCGAGATAATGCTGGAGCAAGTGCTACCGTACATTCCTGCGTGTATGTATGTTTTAAGTATATTGGAAAGAGGTCAGAAAAAGCTGGTAACATTTCCGTTTCTCCTTTTGGTTACTCCATAACAATTTCAGGCTGCCAATCTTTTTCAGCTAAAAGGATGTCATATCCATGAGTCAGGTTCTCCCAAAAGAGATCTTTAATCTTTCTGGGTTTTTCCTCTCCATTTGGAGTGTTATTTCATGTAACATATGTGGGACACTTACCCTTCTATCCGGTGTCTCCACTGTGATATGTTCATTCAACTCCGCTGTCACCAGAAATTCCATCAGGTTCTGGCGAGCTATTGTTACTTCTGCTGCACTGTCTAGCATAGTCAGATCCCATTCTCCACTCAGAAGTTACGTCCTCAGGATTCTGGGCATGTCTAACTCTAAGACCTGCTACCTTCTTATTAAATTGAGGTTTTGATTTTTGTTTCTCTCTTTTTTTGGAAATATAGTCTGGAGCGCGTTGTATGTCTCTGGACTTTGTACGCTCTTCTTGTCTGTGTTCTGACCGTCCTTCCCTGTCAGAGTTTTCTGATAAACCCTGAAAGGAACGAGAGGAACATGTATCATCATCCTGATACCTGTCAGGTTTTTTAATGTTTTCCTAAGGTTGTACCTCCTTTCGGAGGGCTCCTGTTGAGGAGACCCACCCCTGGATTGTGATCTGTTCTCGCTATTGTTTTGTGTTTTATTGTTATCCCATTTCTTCTTGGAAGAATCAGGTGCTTGCTTGGTGTTCTCCTTATCAGGACTACCCATGAGTTGAGGTTTTGTTGCTCTACCTCCCAAACTATCGCTACCTAATTCGGCATAGGTATCTTCGATAATTTTAGGTAATTCACGTTCCTGTTGTAAAGGAGTGAAATCCCTCCGGCGTTGCTGTATTGCCGCTGCTTCCCCTTTTATGTTTGCTAATATAATAGCTGAAACCTGGGCAAAATGTCCTAACAATTTCATCCCTAAGTTCAGAGCAGGTTCTGCTCCATACTCATTCTGTATATGTCTTACTACATCTGATATTACTGCTATTGAAGGGATACCATGGGTTCTGGTATATATGGCAGCGAAAACTGTACCCCAAGAGGTACAATCCTCTATCTGGGGAGCTATCCACATTGGCAAGCAGATTGTTAGCATTCTGTGTTTTTTTTCTTGAGGGCTTGTGTGTGGAAACACTGCCTCCAACTGTGTTATTTTTTTAGATATCCAGAATGGAATTTGCTCACGTCTAGTGGCCATTTTACCCATAACTTTGTGTAGAGTTATTTTAGTTGTAGATCCCTGAATTTGTCCCGCTGGTGTGGCCCTTGCCGACTGAAGTGTGAGTGTTCTCATCACAAACTGTAAGGTTTCTGTAAAGTTTTATGATTTCTTTATGAAGTAGATGCAAGTCTGCTACTGGCATTGTGTCAATGTCTAGATGCGGTTTGTAAGCTGCTAGGACTGGCCAAGTTGCTCCATCTCTTCCGAGCGGACCGAGTCTTACTTTTTCTTTTTGTGGGAGGGCGCCTTTAAACCAGTTTATGTGCTCCTGGTAGGTAAGTGGAATTTCAATGTCTTCATACGGACAGTATTCATCTGGTGTTTCATCTTTAGTATAAAAATGAAATGTATGTGTTGTGCATCTGCTTGTGGGAATTTAATCCATGAATAGAATACTTCTGTTCTGTATGATTTGTGTGCCTCAATCACAAATGTTACTGTTCCACCCCTAGCTGTGACTCCATAGTCTGCTAGTTTTAAAGTAAGGGCATTTCTGACATTTTCTGAACTGTTTATTTCATCTTCTTCCTCCCTTGCTGCAGCCGCATGTTATGCTGGTGCAGCAGCGTCATGGTCAGCTATTATTTGAAAAGAAGTACTTTCAAGGAAACTGAGAAGGTTTTATGCACGACAGGGAACTGTTTGTCCTTCAAGCTTGATAAACCTACAGTCAATACATAAGATATGCCTACTCATCTGTGGCGGATTGTTCCCTTCCCACTCCAGACGTCTCTGGGTAAATGTGAGTAGGGGTCTCTGAGAAAGAAATGACTTAACTACTCAGATTTGACCGTTAAATAAGTACCAAACCAACATTGGCGGCGCCATGCTGTGTAGTTCCTATAAAATTATGTAGGGTCCGCGCGTTTAGACAACATCTCCATACCAACCAGGTGTCATAGCACGTGTCATAACCCTCCTGCAGGAGACCCATCTGTCCCCTGTTGAGTCCGCCAAGCTTAATCGGGAGTGGGTGGGCACAGTCCTTAGTAGTAGTATGTTGGAAGCTGTTTCCGGTGCTGCTTACCCATCGCTCAATTGCTTAAAGAAGTGTGAGGTGGCCATCCTTGTACGTAAATCATTGCCGTGTTCAGTGCTTAGGACCTGGTTGGATATGGGGGGCTCCTTGTGTATTGACAAGGGTGAGGATTTTAGATAGACATGTGGTGGTTGGGCTGGCCTATGCTCCCACTGCAGACAAATCGGATTGCCTTCCCGCATCTGCCCTGCCTTGGCAAAACGCCGGTGCTGTTGGGTGGTGAATGGATCTTGGCACCGGCCCCCTTCCTGGATCAGATGGGCCAGGATGATACGCACAATAGGCCACACTGTGCGCTTCTTGGGGATCTGATTTCTGACCACACTCTGGTTGATGTGTGGAGCTTACTGCATCCAAGGAACCGGGAGTACACGTTCCTTTCCTGCCCACACAGGATTCAGTCCTGAATTGATTACTTTTTGTTGCATGGTCAGCTCTTGCCCTGCGTTACCTCCTGCGCCATTCTGAAGGCAGGACTTTCCAACCATAGTTAGATGTTGTTTGAGCTGGATGCGGTTCCCGATGCACCCCCTCCTGATTTCTGGTGTATGCAGGCCTTTGTCTATCGGCAGGTTGAGGGGACGATCAAACTGCGCAATCATATCCGGTCCTACTTCTTTGACAATGAGGGCATGGTGTCCTCTGGTAGGATGCCCTGGGTAGCTGTCAAGACGAGTCTTTGGGGCAACAGATGGCGGATATGGCAGTTGCGAGATGCAAAGAGCGTGCAGCCGGATATCTTCTGGAACGCAACATGTGCACTCTCATGACTCAAAACACTGCCTCGTTCACCCTGTCTCTCCTCCGATGGCTGGAACTTGCTCAAATACAGCCAAATTCCTATTTCACCAAGTCTGCTGAGAAGGCCTTAGTAAAACTGCAGTGGCGCTATTATGACCATGGTGAAAAGGCAGGCCGGCTTTTAGCCGCCCAGCTGAATCAAAGGGAATCTCAACTTGGTATCCCCACGGTCCGTGATCCTGAAGGTGCCCTCCTCATTTACCCTAGTGATGTCTCAGCCCTGTTTTCATCCTATTACACCTCCTTTATTCTGCAGACCACGGGGCTAACCTGAAACAGATAGAGGCCTTTCTGACCCCATTGCATGTGCTGGTGCTGTCTGCTATGGGCCTGGAGTTCTTGTTGGGGGCCATCACTGAGAAGGAGATGGCCGACGTTATAGCGGCCCTCCCTACATGCAGTTCTCCAGGGAAGTAACTTTCAGTCCCCCACCTGATGAGGGCGTTCCTGGAGGCTGAGAAGGTGGGCACGTTGGAGGCTATCTTCAACAAGGCCACCATTACCCTTCTCCCTAAGGGAGGTAAGAAACCCTGCACTGTGCCAGTTACCGCCCAATATCACTGCTCAACGTCGACACAAAGGTGTTGTCCGAGGTGCTGGCTACGGCCATGCGCCTCCTGATTCATGAGTCCCAGGTGGTTTTTATCCCAGGCCACAGCTCCTGAGACCATCTCTGCCTTTTGCCCCCATCTGTTGTGGCTCTTTCCTTGGACACAGAGAAGGCATTTGATTGCATTGACTGGCGCTATCTTTTCCACATAATGCCACTCATGGGTATGGGTGAGGACTTTATTCGAAAGGGTGTGTCTTCTCTATGATTCGCTAGCAGCCTGTGTCAGTGAGTACCCTGCCCGCTGGGTATCAACTTCTCTCACTGATTAGGGTGTTAAGGTCAACAGAGGCCTTTCTTATATGGTGGAGGATAATCTTCTCCCACTGCTGGACCGCTTGAAGCAGGATTTCCAGAAGTGGTCCCTCCTAAATCTTCCTCTGTGGTATTGTGCAGACCGTTAACATGACTGTCGCCCCCGCTTCAATTATCTGTTCTGGATGTTGCCTGTAAGTATTCAGTGGAAATTACTTGCCTCCATTGTTGCAGACATCAGCGCTTACATTTGGAGGGGCCGTAAACCTAGGCTCAGGGTGACGCATTTTTGGGTGGGCACTAAGGCGGGCGGACTGCGATTGCTGTGTATGATGTCTTATTATCTAGCTTTCCAGCTTTCCCGGGTGGTAGTGCTTTTCAGCCTGCCTCAGGATGCCCCTCTCTGAACACAGCTGCTGCCCTACATGTTCCCCTAACTCGGCGCAAGGTACTCTAATCCAGTCTTGGCATCAACAGTGGGGGCCTGGTGAGATACACACCACTTGCTGGGCATACCTCCGCTATTGCATGTGAAGGTCCCGTTGTGGCACAATCCTGTCCAGCGCATTAGGATGTGCCGATCTCTTGGGAGTCCTGGCGCATGCGGGCCTGCTCTGGGTGAGTCAAATGTATTATGGTGCTGTATTTAAGACTTTCCTGATTCTTTGTGCAGAATTTGGCCTTCCTGTCCTACATACCTCTACTCTATGGGCCACTACCAGGGTCTGGTCTCCGGATTTTTCAAAGTGCTCATCAAACCCCTCCATTCTGGTCCTTTGAGCACTGTCGTGGCGAACAGCTCTTAGCAAGGGTTTTTCCACGAAGGCGTGGGCTACCCTCCTGGCAGGGCATGAACAGGTCCTCCGGGAATCCCAGCTTAAATTCCTGTGCTTCAAAGTGCTGTATTGTTATTATTGTTGTTGTTATTATCATTATTATTATAGCTTTGTAAAGTGCATAGCTACCCTACCAGGATTTCGCACCTCTAGGCAAAAACAGAAGGACACCAGACTTAAAGACATGAGAGTTAGACAAGCCAGGTCTTTAAAAGTTTCTGAAAAACACCAAAGAACTTGCAGGATCTCATAATTTGGGACCCATATATGAAAAAGACTGGCCACCCTGTCTTGTTCTCCTAACTCTGGGAACTGTTGGAAGTTTGCGGTTGCTAGAACAAAGGGAACGGTTGGGGTGGTAAGGTGTCTCCAGGGATCCGAGATACAGCAGGCCTGTGTTCAACAGAGCCATATGCATATATCACAAAGCTTTGAAGTGCATTCCCTTCTCAATTGAGAGCCATTGAAGGTCTTGTAGAAGTTTTTAGGTGGAGTGCTTAAAAAGATGGAATAACAATCTGTCACCCGCATTCTGAACTGCATGATTGGGACAGGTTGCAGTGGAAACTCAAGCAGGCCAAGTTGCTTTCTCATGACGGCTGCTGGAGATGCGACGCCTATTGTTGTGATTTTTTTTATATCCTTTGGATGTGTCCGTTTCTTGCAGCCTACTGGGCGAATACATGGTCTCAGCTCTGCCATTACTGTCCCTTTCTGGTTCCCTCCTGGTCTCAACTCGCTTTCCTTCACCATACCTCATACCTCCTGGGCCTCCCTTCCCATGAACACAGGTGAGTTGCCACTACACTTGCAGTGAAAAGCTTTGCATCTTTCGGCACTGGCAGAAGCTGGCAGTCCCCACCATTGGGAAATGGCATATAGAACTTCATTGCATTGCTACTCATGATCTTATGACATACAAACTCAATGACAACCTAGATGCCTTTTTATTGTTTAAATCGTTTTTATTAACCTTTTTTTGTTTGTTTTTGCACATTTATCAGAAAACATACTGTCAGAGCAGCACTCATGTAACAGATAAAAAAAGATAGAGAATTAATTGCCAGTGGCAAGGTACACTTTGACGAATAACAACATGACAATGAAAATTCAGGGTGCATTAATTACATCAAAGCTTGTGGCAATATCCCAAGAAGGACAGAGTGGTGCTGCCAAATCTCGGCATCCGGTGGTATGCAAGTAGTGTAGGAGCAGTGCAGTTCAAACATAACCGGGGACATAGGACAACCTGGATGCCTTTGAGACAATTATCTGCGGTCCTTTTATTGTTGTTTTTGTTGGCCCAGACCGTTCCTGAGGTGGTTGGCGGCCCTATCCACATAGCACCCCACACACCTTGGCTGCACCTTGCTCAGCTTCCCCAGTGCCTGGGTGATGTCACCCTTGTTCGTTGGCCCTCCCGAGTGTTCCCTCTGGGTGCCCACATGAATTTCCCCTGTTTCCCCTTCTCCTCCAGACCCATGTGCCTCTCACCCCTACCCTCCCTCCTCGGGTTTGTGGCCTACTCCTCCAGCCCTATGCCACTGGATGTCATGCAACTATGGCCCACTACGTCTGGGTGGGGCAGGCCCCTGCACCCTGGTACCGGGCTGTAGCCTGTCCTCAGGGACTCCTCTTCCTCGTGATGGCTGATCTTCTTGGGTCCTATACATCGTTTAATTGCTGTATTACCTGTTTGTGTTTTGGGAACAAAAGGAAAACCCCATTAAAAATTGTTGCACAAAAAAAGGGTTTGTGGCTGGTTGCAGCCCTGCCTGGTTACTATAATTCAAAAGGTAGGGCTATGACTCTGTCAGTATACATTAGCTTCATAGTTCCCTAGTTTAACTGTTGGTACTGTGGTCATCACTGCTTTATTTTAATCACAGTGCTTTTGCAACAGCTTTCTTCAATTTGTTAAATTTGTAAAGTGCCTTGATGAGGTGGGTAAATGGTATGAATGAACTTTTCAATAATGTTCTATACAAAGTGCATACCTCTAGTTGGAATTGCACATGCTAGTAATGGATTTCACTCTTTTTACTGTTAGTGTTACAAATAAGGACTAGCAGAATCTGTGTGTTTACTATAGGGTGCAGGATAAAAAAAATGCGAAACCAACAACAGCCCAAGTGACGGAGGGAGAACTTCAAACAAATCCTAAATCTAATAAAGAAGGCGATCAAGATGTTCAGCAACCCATTCAGCAGTGTGTTGAAACCGACCGTAGCCTGGCCAGGAAAAGAGAGCAAGAACGACGGAGAAGAGAGGCAGTAAGTAATCAGTCTTTATATTTTAGCTTTGTGGACCTTTAAACAAAATAATACCTTAATGTTAATAATATACATACATGGGCTTTTGCGTAATTTTTCTTCACTGCAGTAGTAGGAAGGGTCATGCAGATTTGGTGCCAGGTAAGATCCTTTATTAGCAACAGCCTTGCTTCTGTACTCGCCAACAACTCTCTCCAGCTCCCTTCAACTGACGCCTATGGAATACGACGGGTGCTCATCCTTTAGACCTCTCCAGCCTTCATTACGTTCCATTGACGGCTCAAGAGCTACACAATGTATCTTCCCACTTAAAATAGAACAATAAGAAAAGCTTAAATTAAAACATTGCAATTATTATTTTTAAACAATTTTACTCAAACATATATTGCAAAAAGTAGGAAAGCATATCTAAGGAAATAAACGCAGAAATAGTTACCACAAACTAGTCTTACGTTTACATTGGGCAAAAAACACATAATCATCCAACTTATTGGTGCGCAAAACTGAGCGGCCACTACGTGTTTTCCTCTTATCTTCCATCCCCTCTCTGCACTCACATCACAATGCTCACATCTGTCTCCCCACCTACCATTGGTAATTACAACTTCACTTCCGGCAGGATTTTGTTCTTCACCTTCAGGAGGAAAAGGAGTGCTTTGCTCTTGGTTCGCTTGTTCAAGAATTACAATATCAAAAAGACCTTCATAAGTTTTCCAATTGGTCCTCCTTTCATCTTCATCACAAATTCCCCAATTCCCCAATCTACACTTCAAAAAGATACTGAAATCCCACACCTTCCCATTACTCATCTTGGCTGAGTTTTTTATAGTTCTAAAACCTTTAAGGGATCAGTATATTTGTTGCTACCTTTAGTCATTATTCTTTTAATTTTAACCTCTAAAAATCCCCAGCACTTAACTTGACATGGCACAGTTCATGTTTCTGACCATAGTATCTAATTCTGTTTCAGGGACCAATCTCTAAGTCTCTGAGATGACATCCAACACAAATTGTCTTTAGTATAAGGTTCCTATTCTTCAACATTTTAAAAGGAGAAATCCAGTTACAGTGTGTAGGAGGCTGGCTTAGTATATGGTGCACACTTATTTAAGTGAAGCACCTTGCACTAATCCAGGCAACCCTTATGGTGATTTTAGACAACCATTGAAAGCTCTCTAAGTGGTAGCTGTAGAGACCAGCCTTCAGGCTTATCAAAAAGAAGTGTTAAGCATCTCGTTTTACCAGCTCTAATAATGTAGTGTGGGTTAAACGAAAATGAACCACAGAGTATATATAAAAAATTCTATTTATTACACAACACACAGTAACACATTGGTATATCTCCTACCGGTAGCACAATACACAGTGGTCTCTGGGGGCCGTCAAACCATATACTAAATAAAGTGGAATGCGAACTGCGACCAAAGTCAGCATTTGGACCAGGAGATTCAGAGGAGCTAGGGACACAAGGAACCACCCAAGGTAAGTACCCAGGAACCCCAAGGAGGCTGTATGCAGAGTGGAAACACAACCACATACTCAATAGAAGTCCCTGAAGAAACCCTGTGGAAAACAGAAGGTTGGAGAGACACCCCACCTGTAACACCCCAGGAACTAGGATAACTGTGTAGTGATGTCTGAAACTGCCTTAGACCACATTGGAGGACTAGAGAAAATATGCTGCTGGCTAAGACTGTGCAAGAGTCGGGTGGAATCTGAGGGTTGATTCTTGAAGAGGAGAACCTGCAAGCAGAGGGGACAGTCTGTCCCTCGGAGGTTACTTGGAGGCACGGAAGATCTATGCCTACCAATGTTGGAAGGTTCAGGCATGGTGACGGTGACGTGTCGCTGCAGCTGTGAGATCCAGGCAATGCTGAGGAAGACATGGAGCCGTGCACGAGCTGTTGCACTTCTGAAGTCTAGAATCAGGGGGTCGGTGTCCGGCGGGAGCACCAACAAGCCTTGGCAGCTACAACAGGCGTGGAAAGCAAAGAAGAAGCAACAATGGGACCAGCAAGGTCCAACGGACTGAACACAAGCAGGAGTGTCAAAGCAGACCCCAAGAAAGAAGGAGAGCCCTCTGAAACAGAAGGCACAGGAGTCGCAAAAAGACCTTGAGCAGCTCACCAAATATGAAGGCCCAAGATGCAGAATATGCGGTGAGGACGCTGATCTTGGCCGGAAGAGATGCTGGAGATTCTTGTAGCCCAAAGATCTCTGGAGTGCAGAGCCAACGAGTCTTGACAACGGTAGGTCGACAGGGTACACAGGTCGGCAGGGTACTCAGGCATTCGGTCCCAGCGGTTCCAACAAGGGATATTGGCCTCAAAATTGCTGAGAGGACAGGTCAGGCCTCAAGGGAGTTTCAGATTCACCACTTATGTTTTTGAGCCTTTCAATGTCTGTGGGATGACAGGAGGAGCAGACCGGTCAGCTGCATTGCGTTGCCTGCAGATGCAGGGGAGTGACACCTTCACTCCTAGGGAGATTACTTTGGTTGTCCTTGATGCCGACAGATCTGTTGAAGATCCTCGAAGAAGCAACAAAACAGACGACGAAGACGACTTGCAGGTCAGCGAGACCAGAAGCAGCAGGAGTCTTCCATGATGGAGTTTTGGTTCCAGATGAAGTCCAAGTGTCCATACGGTGGAAGAGGGATGTGGTTTCAGGCTTGAGTCTTATCCCACAAAGAATCTGAGGACCCACAGGTAAGCCCTTAAATACCATAGGAAATGGGTTAGGACGACTCCTACAGCATCTGGACACAGTTACATCCTAGCGGTGGTGGACCTTGCCACTAGTTAACCAGATGCTGTTACACTTAGGATCACTACAGCTCCTGTGGTGGCTAGGCCCTTCTGGGAGACTATTCCAGAGTGGGGTTTCCTAAGGAGGTCTTGTCAGACAGAGGTGCAAACCTCATGTCTAGCTACATAACTGCAATGTGGAATGAGTGTGGTGTAAACTACAAGTTCACCACACCCGGGGTGTGGCTTCGCCGCAGAGCGTAATGGTGGCCTGTTAGATTAGCTCCGTAGCAACCCCGACCGCTTCCTGCAAATCTGGCACACCTATTCGCTGCCCACACAGAGGAGGGGCCACCGGAACCACCACAGGAGCTGTCAAGCCGATAAACGACTCTGTAAGACCCCAAATTAGCAGAGAAATCAACGCTATACGCTGTGGCCTTCTTGGGTTCGGGAGCCGGGGACTGCCATATGGAGGAGTGGGCGTGGCGACTTAGCCGATCCAGCCCCTTACCAACACGAGGCCGTGGCCTCTGTCGGGCCCTCAGCGGGACGAAGTGAGGTTGAGTTACAGAGCAGCCCCTGTCGTCACATGCACCACCCCAACTGAGATCACCTGTGAAGGGTTGGGCGGCGATTCCACTGAGGCTACGAGAGAGGTCCGTGGGGAGTGTGGCAAACGGCGCCGCCAAAAGTGATTTCACCTGGCGTCTCTGGCCCTCTGGACCCCCGAGTACTGGCGGACTAATTGGCTGGGTGGTGCCGAGGTAGAGTGCGACCTTTGTTCAGCGGCAGAGTGTTAATTGGCATATAACGCAGTGCCCTAAAGTACAGAGCACCCTGTCCTAAATTCACCAGTCAGCCTTCCTGTGGGCGAGAACTGAGATGGCGCCCTGGGGCAAACGCTGTTCGAGTGTCTGTGAGGGTTGATAGGGGGCTGGGGCCCTGGCTGAAGACTCTGGTTAAACAGGTGACCGGTGGGGGTTGGAGGGATCCCCGCAATTGTCACAGCAGATTGGGCCTGAGTGGCGCATTGGACATAAACACTACGAAACACACACCTGCAGCGGCCTTGAGAGACTTCCCCCAATACTGTGCCGGGGAGGTCAAACTTTTGAAAACCACGAGGCACATGAGGGTGCTGATAAACCGTGTAACGCTCCTCTGACGGGGGAGAGGCCCAGAGTAGTTGACAGGGGCTGGTCCCAGCTGCACAGGGTGAAAATCTCGGGAGCTAAAGGCTTGAAAGGGTCGCAGCAGACAAAGCTCGACAAGTACGTGTTGCCGTAACACGCCGAATCCGAACATAGTGCCAAAGGAAAAATGGCGACTGGCCCCGAGGGGGAGCTTCAGGACCCAACAATAAAAGATGTTATGGATGCTATTGCAGGAGTGCGCTAATCACTTTAACAAAGGATGGACACCATCACGTCAGAGGTGATGGTGATCAGAGAGCTGACCTGACCAAAATTGGGGAGAAGGTGAAACAAATGGAAATCGTCACTTCTAGCCTCATTGGAGACACAACGCAAATGCAATAGGATATCAAGGACCCACAGGCTTTCTGTAAATTTGCTGAGGATAAGCTAGATGACTATGAAGGTCGTACCAAAAGGAACAATGTATGGATAATTGGTCTGCCGAGGAGGGCGGAGGGCCCTGCGGCTGACCTTTTCTTGGAGGAACTCCTACTTAAACATCTTGAGCCTAAGGGGTTGTCAACATTTTTTGTGGTAGAAAGGGCACACAGAGTCCCAGGGGGACGACCGAAACCTGGTGCACCTCCCCGTCCGATGTTGGCGAAACTCTTAAACTTTAGGGACAGAGACGCTATATTACACTCCGCGCAAGTGGTCCCTCCACTGAGATACGAGAACTCAGAGATCTCCTTCTTTCTTTTCGTACTTCACCCTAAATGTCCAGTGACAACGTCGGTCATTTCTGGAGGTGAAAAAGCGGCTTTGAGACAGAGGGCTTGAGTACGCTATGCTATTCCCGGCCTGGCTTCGAGTCAAAGCGGAGGGCAAGGTCGGGTTATTTTGATAACCCTGAGGTGGCTGCAGACTGGCTGGAGGGATGGAGAGCGACAAAAGACCATAATGCTTGCTGAGTGGCGGACCTGGCCGCTTTGACTTACATCTCTGTTTAGCAAGGGCATGGCGCCAGGGACTAATACTGAACATTTAACCAAGCAGTGACTCTGATCTGAAGCAGTGGCAGAACCCATACGACAGACAATGGTTTGGATGATAGTGTTAAATGTCTCATTTATCCTCAAGGGCATTATGTGGACCCCTCTAGCAGGGCACAATGTTGTCGATATTGGGAGGTGGTCAGAGCGGCGGAGCTTTAACCCCCCACTATATTCTACTTATACTTCAAGTTTGGGCGTCAGGCACTCTGCTTAGTTTGAGTCATGGGCAGATTTAGGCCCAGAATGCAGGGGAGCAGGGAGGGGGGTAGTTGAGGTTGGGCTGTTTCATGTTTTCTCACAGAGGGCGGCATTGAATATTGCTAGACACGAGATGGGTTACGCAAGCTACGATCACACAAATGGGGACACACTGGGATAAGAATTTTAAGCTCCTAAGTTGGAATGCAAATGGACTCGGGGACGAACTAAAACATAGTATTGTATTACAATATGTTAAGCGGCATGTCCCGGATGTGGTACTCCTTCAGGAGACGCACTTAGTAGGTAACTCCTGTAAAGCCATGAGTAGATGGGGCTACCGACTGGTGGTTCAATTTGGTTTTACCACGGGTTACAGGGAAGTGGGCATCATGTTAAAAAAAATTCCTATCCGCTGTCAATACAGCGCACCTGGACTGACGGGATAGGTAGATACACAGCAATTTTGGGACAGTGGAAGGGAAAGTCACTTACGTTAGCAGCAGTGTATGTCCCGCCGGGGTTACCGGGCCAAACCTTCAAAGACTTAGGTAAAATCACGCTGTCATGCCCAGAAAGTTACCTGGTCATGGGAGGCGATTTTTAACTCCGTGGTGTCTGGTTCCCTTGACCGGTGTCCTCCCCGTAATATAAGCCCCTCACATAGATGGTTCCCAGATTTCCTAGACGGATTGGGCCTCATGGACACGTAGAGAGTGTATCACCCGGAAAGTATCCTACACACTTTCCATTCAGGGGCACACAATAGCTTATCTCACATAGATTATCTTCTTACTATATTCGGGAAAGTAGGCACCTCGCCCGAGGCATATCTGATCACTCCCCATTATGGGCAGAAGTGGTCATGGGCGAGAAAAGGGTGGGGAGAAGAGCAACCATCAACCCCTGGTACTTTCGGAACCCTGTGGTGAAAGACAAACTGGTAAAAGCTATTGAGAATTACTTTCTAGAAAATGGGGAATCAGTACGATCATCCCAAACCCTGTGGGAAGCCTTTAAAACTGTAGTAAGGGGTCAAGCAATCTTGCTTATTGCCGGGGTACGGAAAGAAAAGTCAAAGGACCTAGCCTGCTTAGAAGATGAAATCCTCCTTCTGGAGTAGGAAAACGAGGGATCAGTGTGTTGAAATGATGATCCTTCAAACTTGAATTATAAATTGATAACTCTTTATTTGGCAGCACATTCAATATGCCTCCAACTGCTCAAGATACAAAGTTCCTTCTGCCACAACAGTTATCCTACCTCCCAGCTCTCCACCTAGAATGTGGAACCCCAATGAAAACATAATATGTCGCATGCAGTGGCATGCGACACTGAACCTGGATTAAAGATACACACACCGACTCTTAATGTATGTATCATATCTCCCTTATTTAACAAAAGAAAAAACAGTAAAATAAAGAAAGCATAATAACACACCAATTAGCAATTACATAGCATTTGTATATCTTTTGGGAATCTTAATTTCTCGTCTACAGTATTTGTCTCTGTGAGCAACAGAATCACCTTTCTTGTGATCCTCACTCTTGTTGAGTGAAACATCTTTTGTGGCATCAAATTTAGTACATTTCGCCAACTTACCCACATTCAAAATTTTGCCATCTTGTGTCATAACACTATTTTCAAAAACTTTTTTTACTTGAATAGGATCACCAAACTTAAGATCTCCTTTACAAATTAACCCCTGCTTTAGTATCCTTACCCAATCTCCTTCTTGAAACTCATGGGACCTTGCCTTCCATTTATCATCATATCTCCTTTTAGTTTTAAACTGTTTAGCTTCCACACGTTTAGCAACCTCTTCCAAATTCTCCTTATCTGAAACAAAATAATGAGACTTTTCCCTTAACCACCAAGGTAACACCAATGAGGCCGGATCCCTTCCTTTAAAAAGTTTAAATGGACTAACCTCAGTTGTAGTATGTGGTGTGATCCTATAAGTCCATAACCGTTCCCTCAATGCACTTATCCAATCTGATCCAAATTTTACCGCTTCAGTGACAAACCCCTTCAAAACTCGATTAAATCGTTCGACTTGTCCATTCTCATGTGGTTCGTATAAAGAAGTAAACCTATGAGTAATATTGCATTTTTTTAAGAACTCGCCCATTTCTCCCGAGGTTAACGAAACCCATTATCAGTGACCAAACATGAGGGACAACCTTCTCTGGCAAACACATCTTTAAAAAAAAACAATGACCGCACTAGTGGTAGCCTTCGGGACAAATTTCACTTCAGGCCACTTTGAATGGTAATCCACTATCACTAAAGCGTAACGTGAAGTTTCTGGAAGAATATGGAAAGGACCCGAAATATCAAAAGCTATTTTTTCCCAAGGTTCAGACGGCCATTTGACCATTTTAAGTGGTGGAGTATGAACCTTAAGCATTCTTTCACTGGATACGCATTCGGGACATTCCCTGACCGTTCTATCAATAAATCTATCAATGCCTGGCCACCAGAAAAACAATCTAATTAAACGCTTCATTGATGAAATGCCCGGATGAGTCTTGTGGGCAATTCCCAATATCACCTCATATATTCCTTCTGGTGGGATACACTTCCCTGACTTGAAGATAAAATCACCATCTAACTCTAATTCCTCTATTACCCTGAAAAATGGTAGAACCTCTGGACTTATTCTATCCTTTCTACGCCAGCCATGTTTGATGTATTCTTTTAACAATAACCACTTAGCATCCTTCTGTTCACAATCTTTCCAATGGATTTCAGATATGTCCTGAAATTTTCCTTGAAGTACATCTTCAATAGTCATCACAACATCAAACTCACATACAGAAATAATTCCACTTTGTTCGCACGGTAGGCGTGACAAACAATCCGCAGTGACATTCTTTTTGCCAGGAACATATACCGTAATGAAATTATATTCCTGCAATTTTGACATTAACCTGGCAATTCTGGCCGTGGAATTCCACCCTCCACCAACCGATAAAATGTTTACCAACGGTTTGTGATCCGTTCTTAAAGTAAACTTAGAACCCCACACATATAACCTGAAATGTTCAATGGCCCAAACGCAAGCTAACAACTCCCTCTCAATGACGGAATATTTGCGATCACATTCATTGAGGGTCCTTGAGGCAAAAGCTACATTCCATTCCTCATTCTTCTCTTTTTGTGACAACACTGCACCCAAACCATATAAGCTTGCATCAACAGTGATGACACATTCACCGTTAATGCGAAAAGGCTTAAGTGTGGGTGCATTGACAATATCACATTTGATCTCTTCAAAAGACCGTTGTTCTGAATCACCCCACACATATTTGACACCTTGCCTCAGAAGTCTCCTCAAAGGCTCCATTTTGGTGGCAAAATTCTCAACAAATTTACTGTAATACTCACACATTCCCGCAAATGAAAGTAATTGATCCCTATTTTCTGGAAACGGGGCTTTGGAAATAGCTTCTACATTAGATTTTTTGGGAACACCCTCACCTGAAAGTGTATGCCCTAAATATTCTACAGACTCTCTGAATAGCTTGCATTTGTGTGCTTTAAGAGTCAAACCATTCTGTTCTAGTCTTTTACAAACTTCTTGTAAATGGAATTGATGCTCATGTGTATCTTTTGAGAAAACCAAAATATAATCTTGGAAGCATTTTACGTATGAATCAATGTCCTTAAAAATCTGAAACATAATCCTGTGGAATACGGAAGCTGCGGACGCCAAACCAAAAGGCTTGCGAGTGTACTGAAACAAACCCTGTGGAGTGATGAACGCAGTGTATTTTCTAGAGTCTTCAGTTAGTTCTATCTGATGATATGCCGATCTGATATCGAGAGTAGAAAAAATCTTTGCCCCATGTAAGAATGATACAAGTTCATTAATGTTTGGCAAAGGATGGCAATCAACAATGATATTAGAATTTAACGCTCTTAAGTCCACACACACTCTCAACTTTTGGTCAGGTTTCCGTACCAAAACTATGGGAGAAACCCATTCCGATGACTCTATTGGTTCAATGATGCCCTCTTTAAGTAACTCATCTAACATCTCCTTGAGTTCATCCCTGATGTTGATGGGAGCATTCCTAAGTTTCTGTATGACAGGCTTGTGATTACTCTTAAGTATAATTCTATGTGAAAAATCCTTGAGCTTACCCAATTTATCAATAAAGACTTTTCCAAAACTACTAATGAGTTTCCCTGAATGGTCCTTAACTATTGTGTTTGTTTCTTCAACCTGACCCTTCTTAACTGTCGATACTGTATTCATGAGATAATCCTCACATAAAGACACTGGTTCTGTGGATCTTGCATTTAGCATGATACCTAACCTCCATTGATCCAACCATCCCAACACATTTACCCCTTTTTGGGAAATATATAATTTGACGTTTGCCATTCTGTGTTTGAAGTGTAAATAAACTGAAAAAAACCCAATCATGTCAATCCTTGTCCCACAAAAACTTTCAGCAATTATGTCAGGTTCTTCCAACTTTTCTAACGGAATAACATTCGCCAAAACTGAAATGTAATATTCATGAGATATAATGGTCCAAGGGGAACCTGAGTCTACCATGAGCAATAGATCAACCCCACAGACTTGGAAAGTACATTTAGGAGACCTGATATGTTTAGGAATATGATCACCCACTACAGAAACAACAAAACCATGCTCTTTGTCTGAATTAATACAAGTGTTGTCTTCCTCTGAAATTGATGATATAGATCCCTGCTTGTGGAATTGTGCACGTCTGTCTCTACACATATTGCTGAAGTGTCCAATCCTATTGCAGATTTTACATTCTCTCTTCACGGCTGGACATCCTGGAAATGAAGCATAGTGATTTTTGTTCCCGCATCTGAAACACATTCCTTGGTTGTTAGTTCCTTCAAAATGTTTTTGATAGTATTGCTTTGGTTTATTAAAATTTTGCTTCCCAAAATTTTGTGTTGCGTTTTGTTTCGTTGTAAATTTATGACCAACTGCACATATTTCCTCTTCCGTTATTTTTTTTTCAGTATTCTTTATTACAGTGTCCATCCATAGATCTGACTGTTATTGCGCTTTAGCTGTGGCAATAGTCTCATTTAAATTTGGGTCACCCATCACCCATAGTTTAACCTGAATTTTTTTACATTTGACATGAACTATGATGTGGTCCCGTATCATTTCGTCAGACATGCTTCCAAAATTGCAGTTCATGCTTAAAGACCTTAACGATGTCAGAAAATCATCAAATGATTCCTCCTCATTTTGTTTCCTGGTGTAAAATTTAAAACGATTAAGAGCTATGCTAATGTTTGGTTTGAATCTTTTTTCTAATCTCGCCAGAGCTTCCGTGTAAACATTCATTGTCACCACTTGCATTTGGAATACTAATTTGAGGAAGTGACCTGAAAATGACTTGGCCTTCTGAGCCTAAACAATGTAATAAAATACTCTATTTTCTTTCTGAACCCATCCTTTCACCATCAATCGCCTTCATATAATTTAAGAATTCTTCCTTCCGTCTTGGCCATGGCATGGGTGGATCTCCTTTAACTTGTAAAAATTTTGCAGGAGGATCAAATTGCATTTTTTTTTTTTTAATTGCCAATGAACTCTTAAACTTTGAAAAAAAAACCTGTATTATATATTTCTACTTAAGCTTTCTCATGTCCTTTAACAATTTCCAACTCAATATATATTGTTACTCCTACAATTAATATTTAACATTTAATAAATTGTACTGTTGATGAAGATCTATCTTGTTCTCCTTTTTTTTTTTTTTTTTAATATTCCAACAACAACCATAGAAAAGTACTTACTTCACACCCTTTAAACACCTAACGCGTTGCCTTACGTTTGTTGTTGACCTGGAAGTGAATTGCGTGCATGTGATCTCTTACGCACCTACGAGTTGCTTGTTGTGGCCGTTGCTTGGTAACCACACTTCCGTGCGTGTGATCTCATGCGCACGTATTCGTCATTCCCTGCGTGACGACAACAAAAAGAGAATGGAAGGTTGAGGGAGTCACTGAGCCACTGAGTAAGTTTTAAAAGATGCAAAATGATTTTGTTAACTTGAAATATGCCGAGACTCTCACAAAAACTGTCGTTTTCGTTGGTGGAATACAAGAAATTTCACACCCTTAAGATCACGGGCCACGTTGAATTTGGTAAAGGATGAGCCCCACGCTGTAACTCGGCAAACCCCTTCCTCTTCTTCCGAAATAAATCCAAAATAAATATATAACCAACTTATTTGTGTTCCGCTGTGCGATTTTCTCACAATGAACCGCAAAACTCACACTTCTGGGAAATTCGCTGCGTGTTCGGTATCCATATTTCTCCCCCGGGGCGAAAATGTAAATACAGCCAATCACTGCCAGGGATGTGGAATTCCTATAGCCCGACACCCAGGACATATCGTTTGGGGTCATAGCCAACAAGTTTTCAAGTGTATTTTGTCCTTGGGACAAATAGGCCCAACCCCCTGCAGCACAAACCCTTTGGCTGCCAGTGTGCAGTACCACATTATGGATCAGGAAAGGGCACTATCAGCAAGTTAAGAAAATATTTGTGCCCATATGTTAATGCCGTTCAAACTAGTACTTATGGTTCATTAATTGAAAGCCTTTATTATAAGGGTGAGCGCTCTAAGTAAATGTTGTAAGCTAGGACTGCACTACTGACAGTGGTTTCAGTATAAAAATGTGCACACATGCTTTCAAAGTTTAGCAATATGAGGCTATGTTTAATGCTCCCAGAATGCTCTCTGATTTGATGCAAATATTCACAGAAGCTTGAAAGCAAGATTGATGATTCTTTGCTTTCAAAATAAAATGTTCATTAAAAAAATGAAAGGAGGAAAAATAACATTTTGCTTAACTAATGTAAAATTTCAAGTGCCATTTCTTTGCAGCATCATTCAGTAACGTGTTGATGCATGCTAGTATTTCCCGAAGATATTCATAATGGAAAATCAGTGTAACCAGTTTCAATAAGATTATGGGAAACACAAATAAACAAGCCTCGGCAAAGCCAGTAGGCGTGAACTTGGTAGTCAGCTTTTAAGTTTTGTCATTGTGTAACTTGTTTTGGCATGGTTTTTGTAAAAGTTTATTGGTTTGGGAGCTGCCGGGCACTCCCTATTATAACAAACATTGGCAAAAGTGAACGAAAGGCACACCCTGCCACAGTAGTTACTGGCACTGACAAAACTACTTTGTGTGCTGATATGCCCCTTGAGAAAGAGCAAAATGCTGTCACTCACACTGAAGTAAGCCGATACAGAGAGAGAGACAGAATTTAAGTAAACACAGAAGGTTGTGGTCAATGCCAGACCAAATTAGGGGCCCAATTATCAAAGAAAGTCTCAAAAGTGCACCCATGGTATGTCTTTGCATTAAGTGCAGCTATTTGGCTTTCGTGATTTCGCAAGAATTTGCAGTAGGACAAGATTTGGTACTCCTTAAAAATATTTGTAAACTGCATTTTAGCATGAGCAAATATGCATATGTATTACCTCAAGTGGGGGTGTGCCAGGCAATGAAGTCCAGTAGACTGTAAGTAGTATCAAAAAAGCCTTTATTTCAAATTTCGTCCATTTCATATGGATAAGCTACGCTCAACCCCACTTGTAGTAATCTGTTTGGATCTGGAGCACAGAGGCGTCACGCAACGGCTGCTGCCGGGGAGCATTACGCAGGACCTGGATTTGTTGGAACTAGCATGAGATGCAGAGCTAGGAGTCCACCGTTGAGATTGTGGACATAAATATGCATATGTAAATTTGCTCATGTGAAAATCTGATTTGCAAGTTCACTTCCCTCCAATCACTTTTTCCCCAACTCTTGAAAAAGTTTACGTCTACCATGGAGTAAATTTACAACATTTTACAGTATGTAAAAGATTAGAGAAGAGTTGCTGAAAACCCTTAAAACATGCCAGTTAGTAGGTTTGCACAGACTCAAAAGGGCATTCTAGCCCTGTAACTATTGCTTCCCACTACCTTCAGTCCCAGTATGCAGATCTGCGGAAACGTGGGAACATAAGGGGATTGCAAGCATTCAAACTCCCCTATGGTATGAGCCCTGGCATAATCAGAGAGGCTATATCAGAGCTCTTATATAATAAGATTGCTGCCATAATTGGTCACTGCACTACTTGGCACCAGAGGGGCTAGTGGATTTTGTTACATGACAAGTAGATTTATGAAGCAACCTGCCCCCTAGACAAGTAGATATGTTATTAATGTCCACACCCCTGCACTGCTGCTCAAACGAAGGTGTCGCAAATTTTCCACAGCAGGCGCCGGTACAATTGATTTATATGAATTGACCAAATTCCTCCCCGGTGAGGTGAAATCGCCGAAAATTGTTCAACCACTGAAATACTTTGTGCTGCCCAGTGGTATCCCGTCGTCGCCAATGTTGAAATGATGATCCTTCAAACTTGAATTATAAATTGATAACTCTTTATTTGGCAGCACATTCAATATGCCTCCAACTGCTCAAGATACAAAGTTCCTTCTGCCACAACAGTTATCCTACCTCCCAGCTCTCCACCTAGAATGTGGAACCCCAATGAAAACATATGTCGCATGCAGTGGCATGCGACACTGAACCTGGATTAAAGATACACACACCGACTCTTAATGTATGTAACACAGTGACTCAAGACAGACTCCATGCCCTTAAACTCAAGAGATGAATATAAATCCATTGCTACTGACATGGACAAGTCACTGAGCAGAGACAAAGAGGGTTGGCTGTATGAATTGGGGAACAAGGCTGGAAAGTTATCGACGTGGCTAGATAAAAAAAGCTGTCGAGCAGACTAGTGCCAGAACTACGGAATGGGTCAGGTGAAATAACGGATCCACAGGAGATTGCCAACAAATTTGCAGATTACTATCGCTCTATTTATCGAGCGAGCTCCTCTCTTATAGAAGAGGACTCGCAAGTCCTGCTCTCAGACATATCGCTCCCTACCCTGGCCGCAGATGAGAGTTGTGCTCGATAGTGATTTTATTAACGACAAAGTCGCTCAGGCAATTAGAAACCTCCAGTCAGGTAAAGCTTTGGGCCCCAATGGGTTGCCGATCAAGCTATAAAAGCTGAAGCCGGATAAACTTGCCCCGCACTTGCGGGCCATGTTTACAGAAAGCCGAGATTTGGGGCTGCTCCCTTGAGATCAAAGTGTGGTCACTATACAAAAAACGGGCAAACCCAGAAACACATGCTCGTCCTATAGGCCCATCTCCTTATTAAACATTGAGCCTAAGGTACTCGCAAAACTACTAGCCGGTCGGTTGGCTGAAGTGATTGGTAAATTAGTGCACCGGGATCAATTGGGCGTTATGCCTCACCGAAACACTGCATTAAACTTAAGGAGACTGCAAGGCATGTTGGGGCACCAAGGCACGATCCGAGAAGCAGCTGTCGTGGTTTCGCTAGATGCCACGATGGCCTTCGACACCATAGATTGGCCGTATCGGTTTGCAGTCTTGGCTAAGATGGGATTCGGACCCAACTTCATCTGGTGGGTGGGCTTGTTGTACACGGAGTCCTAAGCACAAGTGGTTGTCAAGAATAAAAAAATCTGGAGTATTCACGCTGAGCCGTGGGACTCTACAGGGCTGTCCTCTGTCCCCCTTTCTTTTTGCCCTCACCCTGGAGCCATTGGCGACGTGGATTTGTAGAGACCCAGTAATCCGGGGACTGAAGTGGGCTGTAACATGGGAGGACTGCATTTCTCTTAATGCGGACAACATTTTGCTTTACCTTGCATCCCCCAAGACATCGCTCCAAAGAGTACTTAACATATTTACCAGCTTTGGGAAATACTCTGGGTACTCAATCAACTGAAGCAAATCCTTAATGTATGTCCTCAGTGGCGAGCCACCTTCCCTACCGAGAGAGTGTCCCATGCAAGAAACGAAAGAGGGCTTCCAATATTTGGGAATGTTTATTACAACAGACCCTAGAACTAGTTATAAACGCAACCTGCTCCCCTACTGCAGAGGTTGAAACCAGATGTGGCCAATTGGAAATCTCTCCCAGTCTCATTGTTGGGAAGGGCAGCGCTTTTCAAAATGACGACACTACCACGCTTTCTTTATGCGCTTCAGAATTTCCCAGATCCGGTCCCAGCGAAATATTTCAAAGAGGTAGAGAGTCTCCAGAGGAAACTGCTTTGGGAAGGTTGCCCTCGTATAGCCTTTCCAAAATTAGTTTTAAGTTGGTATGACGGGGGGATCAGACTTCCGACATTAAAAAAATACTACTGGGCGGCCCACCTGGCTGCTATCAGTCAGTGCACGTACCGTCACTGGGATGACCCAGGTTATAAGATAAACACATGGTTACTACCGGGGTTGGGGGGTGGGGGTGGGGGGGAACTATAATATGGCCCTTTACTCTAAGCCCCAGAAATTTCCCCTAACTGGACGGACCAGGCATTCGGTACAAGTGTGGCATGCAGTCAACAGAAGCCTGGGGTCGGAACAGAAGCCCACTCAGGTTACTCCGTTGTGGTACTCGGACCAGCTGGGCACCCTGAGAAGATCGAAGGGTTTTGCCAAGTGGGACTTGATTGGATCACGAAAATAGGCAACCTATGGAAGAAGGGAGAAGTGGTCTCATTCACCACCCTGCAACGAGAATACGATCTGGCCAACATAGAGTATTTTAGGTATTTGCAGGCGATGCATGTACTAACATCACAGTTGCCAAAGGGAGAATCTACCCAGAGTCCTCACCGTTGGAAGATAGGTTGCTCGATGGGTACCTGCAAACAAAAGCGATGTCCCTGACCTACAAGAAATTGTTTAATAATGCCCCAGATCCCCTCAAACTGATCCAGGAGCACTGGGAGAGGGATGGGCTGGAGCTTGATGATGAAGAGAGGCAAGAGGCAGCCGCCTCCCCACAAGGGGTCGCAATCTTCTCCAGACTGCGACTGGTCCAACTGAAGATCCTGCATAGAATTTACATCACGGGGTTTCTGCTGGTCAGCATGGGCAGGGCAGACGATGGCATGTGAAGAAGGCAATGTGTCCAGGCTGGTATGTTGATGCATATCTTGTGGGAATGTGTGTACATCCAGAGAAATTGGAAGGGGTTCATGACTGTTTTGGTGAGGTCCTTGGACTAGATGGAAATTGAGGCCAAAAGATGTCTTTTGAATGTCTGGGAACCTATCGATTTAAACAGTAAAGACAAAATATGGGTCACATTGGGCTTGATGGTAGCCAAAAGGAACTTGGCTAGACTATGGGGGGTGGGGTACCGCCCAAAGTGGAGACGTGGAAAGCTGACATGGATTGGTGTATGATAAGGGAAAAAACTGTAGGGAGCAAGTGGAACAATTATCGTTGCAATATATGTGTCCCACCAACTGTCTCCTATTTAGAAGATCCCATTACGCCACTGTACAACGGTGAAATGTATTAATGTAACTGTGAAATTTGACCCACCTCATCGAATTGTGATCAAAATACCATCTCTTTGTTGTTTAATAAAAAGCTTACCACACCCTGCCATCCACAGCGCAATGGGCTTGTTGAAATGTTCAACAAAACCCTCAAGGGTATGATCATGGGAAAAGCTCAAGCAAAAATGGGATGTCCTGATACCCTGCCTTCTCTTTGTCTACAGAGACGTTCCTCAGTAGGGGGTGGGCTACAGCCCATTTGAACTTCTGTTTGGACATCCAGTTAGGGGTCTGTTGTGTTTGATTAAGGAGGGATGGGAGTATCGTCTCAAACCTCCTAAACAGGACATTGTGGACTGTCCTTGGCCTGCGTTCACACGTGGCTGAGAACAAGAAGGTGGTCAGCAAAAACCTTGAGGCCAGCCAGGAGCTTGAGAAAGCTTGGCATGACCAAAAGGCTGTACTGACTGTTTACCAGTCAGGACAGAAAGTGTGGGTGCTGGAGCCTGTGGCCCCAACAGCTCTTCAAGACAAGTGGAGTGGCCCCCACACTATCCTTGAGAAAAAAGGCGAGGTCACCTACTTGGTGGACCTAGGCACTCCCAGAAGTCCTCACAGAGTTCTTCATGCGAACCGCCTAAAGCTTTTTTTTGACAAGGCTGACATGAGCTTGCTGATGAGGGACAGGAGGAAGAGA
The DNA here is from genome assembly GCF_964204655.1 of Triturus cristatus. NCBI lineage: Eukaryota > Metazoa > Chordata > Amphibia > Caudata > Salamandridae > Triturus > Triturus cristatus. The sequence continues at coordinate 554,526,658 of NC_140586.1, forward strand.
GTGATCCTCTCCTCGATCTCCTCTCTCAGGAACCAGTTGATGGAGTAGCCTTGGCAGGCAGCCTCACTGACCAGCAGCAAGCTGATTGCAGGCAAGTCCTCAGTCAGTTTCCAAACTTGTTCTCTCTGACTTCCAGTCAAACCACCTGGTGTACCCATGAAGTGGACACAGGTAATAGTCTGCCTCTCTAGAGTAAAATCTATAGATAGCCTGACCATGTCAGAACCTGCATCAGGACTGAGGTCCAAAAGATGCTGAAGTTGGGAGTTATTGAACCTTCGGGTGGCCCTTGGGCTAGTCCAGTAGTCCTTGTGCTAAAACCGCACACCCAAGATGGTAAGACAGAGATTAGGTTTTGTGTAAACTACAGAGGTTTCAATGCAGTCACTAGGAGTGATCCCCAACCAATTCCCAGCGTATGAGCTGATTGATACTCTAGCCAGGCCAAGTATCTCAGTACATATTACTTGACAGCTGGTCACTGGCAGATCAGACTCTCTGAGGATGCCAAACCAAATACAGCATTTCCAGCCCCTAGTGGGCATTATCAATTTATTGTGATGCCTTTTGGCTTGAAGAATGCACCTGCCACATTTCAGAGGTTGGTGAACTAAGATCTCACAGGTCTGGAACCCTATAGTGCAGCATATCTAGATGCATGGGAGGATAATGTGGTCCACCTCAGCAATGTTTTCGACGCCTGCAGAAGGCAGGCCTCACTATCAAGGCCACAATGTGCCAGATAGGACAGAGCAAGGTTGTGTACTTTGGCCACCTTGTAGGTGGAGGCAATGGTTTTCCCATTGGAGAGCAAAATCCAGACAAAAATGGACTGGGTTGCTCCCACTACCCAGACACAGCCAAGAGCTTTCTTGGGCCTGACTGGGTACTACAGGAGTTTAGTTAAGAGCTGTGTGTCCATAGTGACTTCCTTTAATGATCTCAACTACAAAAGAGTGCCTAAGAAAGTTCAGTGGACAGTTAGCTGTCAGAAGGCATTTGATGACCTGAAGCAGGCCATGTGCACTGCTCCCATTCGGCAAAGTCCTAATTACTCCAAAACTTTTATTGTTCTACCTTCCCCTGCACAAGCTCAGCTCAGCAGTAGGAGGGCAGAATTGTGTCTGGGCTCGGCAGCAGCACTAGTTTACTGGCAGACCCTGGAAGGCTATTACCGGGAGTACTGGGGGCTTCCCGGAAGACCCCGACAGTGCATGGAATCATACCTCCAACACCGGTAACAGTGTTGGGGTATGATTCCAACATGTTTGATACCAAACATACCAAGGTTTGGCACAGCCATGATATAGTTAGCCATTGCGTAAAGACAGCCGGCCACTATATGTACCAAAATGGCTGGCCGCACTTACAAAGCCTGGAGAATCCACTCAGGGGTTTGTAGGGGTGTCCTGCTCATGCAGGGGCACCCACATACTTATAACCTAGCACCCTGCATTCAGGCATGAAAGGCCTGCCTTAGTGGTGCCTTATAGGTTTTATGTGTAGTGACCTCAAATATAAGAAAACGTATATCTGTTGCAAGTGGTGGTAGCACCAGGTTACACAGAATGCAATGGCATGCCTGTAGTTACAGTTTGAATGGTCTCTCATCAATGGTACAATACATGCTGCAGCCCATGGGAGGCCCCTTGTGTATCTATGCCCTGAGTACCACAGTATCATATAGTAGGGACATAAAGGGGTACACCAGTATCCAATTATGGAGATATCAAAGTACTTACTATGTCAAATTTAGGGAGGAAGCACCGTTACTGGGGTCCTGATTAGCAGGATCTCAGTCAGACTAGTCAAAAAACATACTGACACCAGCAAAAAGTGTGGGCAACCATGAAAGCAGATCCTACTTTCCTACACAGTGGGTATAGTGTGATAAGCCCAAAGCATCTTATGCAAATCTAGTAGCCACAGGACTCCCTTCTTAATGGAGATTTGGACACTACCCATGATGACTCTGTTGAGTCATTTCACACTCCTATTACCTGCTGGATGATCCACTGAAGTAAAATTATGTCTCACTCCATTTCTACTTAGAAAATCTCATTAGAACAAAACTGTGGACCATTGTCCATTATTAATCTTTTGGGCAACCCTTCTCTTAAAAACACCTCATCCATAATTTGCTCAACAGTAACAGCATCAACCTTGGTTACAATTCTGATTTATGTCTATTTAGAAAACATGTCTACAAAAAGATGCACATACTTGGAATCCTCATTTCGCACATGTATAGGACCCAAAATAGTCAGTGGCACAGTGGTGGTGTGAACCTGACTTGTGATTTATCTGCTCTTGAATAGTCACTGCAAAAACGGACAAATCTCTCCGTCTCTTTGTCCATACCCATCCCTGATCTTCCATTTATTTTTCACAATGCCCAAGTGCCCTTCATGGTTAATGTTTAGAATCTTTTCTCTCAGTGTAACAGGAGGAATAATGTGATGACAGTGCAACAAATATCCTGTATCGTGAATGGATTATTCATGCCTAATCTCGCAAAAACTCCTCAATTCCTGGGCCAGAACATCCATTGTTCCCCAAGTAGACAAGATTTTGTTAACCACACAAAATAGGTTGTCTTTACTATAAGTTGTTTCCCATTCATCAGCATAAATGACACTGGAAACACAATTTGCTACAACAACATTCAAGCCATTCGTCACCCTTATCAGTAGAAGTCAGAGGAGTTCTGATCAAAAATCTGGCACACAACTTTTGACACCAGGAACATATTCCATTACATAACTGTTCTAACAAATACAAAGAAAATCTGGCCATGTGTGATGTAGGCTTAGTCAAAACACTGCTAGTGAGAAGTTTTCTTTGGGATTTGTGATGTGTTCTTAATGTAAACGTTGCACTCTAAGCAAAATATCTGAAATAATTCACTGCCCAAACACATGCCAAAATGTATTTTTCAATTAACGAAAAGCACTCTTCTGGTTTGGTGAGGGATTTGAATGCACACGCAGTAGTAACCCCCTTGCCGCCAACCTCAATTTGGGAGAATACTGCACTTAACCATATATTGCTGGCATCTGTGGTGATCATCACTTTGAGGGATGAATCAAATACACTCAAAGGCATAGATTTGGGTTGGTAGTGTATTACATGGTAAGATGTCACAACCATACCATATAATATACCCTATTTCCTCACAGTGTATAATTGTTGGTATGGAAATGTCCCATGGGTAGTAAACTGGCACGTAACACTGCCATCAGTGTTCGACCACATGTGAAACTGGTATCCTTACTTTTACTTTGGACCTGGCATCACATCAATCTACTTTGTGCACAGAGGCATGTCCTGTCCATGGTAAGGTGAGGTCCAGAGTGCATGACTTCATTGCACGCTTTGGACTATTGCCTACGGCTCGGGTATATCACATGAAGCAGTGGTGGCATGCTTTATGAATTAATATTGCGACCGTAAGATATTTTTCTCTCTCACGGAGAGCTGAACCTCCTGACTCCTCTCATGTAAAGTCCTCTTATGTGAAACCCAGAACCTTGCAGTGATATCGTGTGTGTGTGTGTGATGAGTGTGTAAATTCAGTAAGTGTTTAGCATGTGCGATAGTAAGACATCGTTGTGTAATGCAGAGTATTGGGGCCATTGGCATCAATTTTGGATACCGCTAGCTTTTCATGGCACAAGATAGAAGATGAAAACAACTTTCTCTTGACAGTGAAGGTGTATTGTCTGCATTCCTCTGGCTCGAGACCTAGACATTGTGGCGCTGAGAGGGCTATCTTCAGAAACTGCTGATTACTTGTTCCTGAGCACTGCCATTTGGCAGGTGGTCAGGATTAGGAATGGGACTGCAGTGTCTGTTCAAGATTAGGACATTTCTAGCTAGGGCTTTCCCTTTTGTCTTTCTCTAATTACAGCTCCAGGAAGACTGATGAATGAAGGTGCAGAGATCTCAGAGTTTATTGTATGCATGTTGTAGCTATTCTCGTTGAAGCCAGCCCCATTGCTAGGTGCTGTGAGAACCAACACTTAGGACACAGTCTGTGTCTGAAGAACAGTCTGAAAGTAATATTTGAAATAGAACCGACCCAAACCAATTCTGAAGCCTTAGATAGCAGATTCAATTTCCCTGTCTGAGATCCAAATGCCCCACTTTAATCCAGTCTGCAGTTCTTCTTTACCAAGGAAAGGAGTGTTCCACAGAGTAATCAAAAAGCTGCTGTGCAACCAGGGCTGATGTCTGTCTGATAACCAGTCTCCCAGAAGTGAGGGCTCATCACCTGAATTCTGCACTTCCTGTTGGAGGAACAAGAGGGTCTGCCTGAAGTGATTGAAGCATGATTGACTGCTTAGAGGGAGGCGCATGCTTGTCCCTTCAGGAGCAGAGACTGTTGGGGAGAAGAAGCCCATGTAGCATATGAGGCACCAAGAGAAAACGACTTATTGCAGAGAGTGAAGCCAGGAGCAACTCTTGTCATGAGGGATTCCCCCTGGTCGCACTGTATGGTTCTCGTTTAAGCCACACCAAAAATGTTAGAGCAATATGCTTGCATTCCACAAAGGGCTCAAAGGACTGCTGCTGCCACTGCTGATGCGAGGTAGAGTGAAGCTGCATCTCTGTTGAAGCTGAAGGCCCTGAATAACCTAGAGGCCACAACTGCTGAAAGTCCACCACTGTATAGATGACTCTGCCTGCAGGCTGTAACTGGCGAATCTGAATCCTTGTCTGCAACTGTCCAGGAAGACTTCTGCTGCTGAAGACTCTGGTTGCTATGTAGAAGAACCTCATCAATCTCGTCTTGCAAACATTGTCCAAAGTTGAAGCTCCTGCACAGACCCCGCACGAGAGGAGCCGCCACTACCAGGAGAGTAGAAGCATGACCTACATTCTCTGAACTGCTACTGCTGCATCGATAACCATCAGGTAAACGCGGGGTTTAGCTGACACCTGGGACAAGTGACTATCTCGTGCAGATAAGACTGCCTTCCATGCTTGAAACTTTTGCTGCAAGGGTAAAATCTATTCAGCTGAGGTGCATGTGACTTCTGAGAGGATTTTACAATGTCTGCACCGGTGTCTGATCTATGCCGAAACCATAGTGTGTTGGACTGTAACCAGAGAATCCTAATTCTAGAGGGGAGAGAAAACACAGGCAGATGGGTGATGTAGCACTTAATTGCTAAGCACAACTTGGGTTGCAAACATGTAATCCACTCTTTGAATTGTGTTGTGTGAAGTTCTGCAGTGAGAATAAATAATTTATTTTTTACATCGAAGAGAAGCACTGAGCTGTACATTATTTAATTGTGTCTGTTGGTTGACTGTTGAGTTCTGAGCTCTTATTCCTAACTCTACCTCCCTGTGAAACCTGAGGTTGCTTGCCCTTGCTATCCTGAAAGAGTTCATTGTCACAAAGATTGTACTCAGCCCTGTTTGTAGAGCCATAGTAGGAAAGACCACAGGATGCCAATGGTGAATAACCTCAACTAACACAAACCTCTTGAGTCTTGATCTGTACCTTTTCAGGTTCCTGAAGCAGGACAAGTTCAAGAGAGCCACCCTCTTGTAAAGCCCATTAGCTTAACAACTGGATGGTTTAGCACAATATGCAGGATGCTTATTTCCATATCCCTTTTTATCAATCAATACAGGTAATACTGCGGATTTGCAGTGGGTGACCAACCTTACCCATTTAGAGTTTTACCATTCATCTCTCTTCTGTCCCAGAGTATCCACCAAGGTGATGAAAGTGGTGGTGGCTTGTCTACGCCTCGAGGGTATCCTTCAGTTTTCTGATAAATACTCCAGATTTCTTACCTTTTGAATCTTCCCAGGCACTAGACAGGATCCAGAGAATTAGCTACAATAGCTTTGCGAGAAAAAAGTTTGCGACATCAGACTCTGTGATAGATTGAGCCCACCTTTGGAAGTGACAGCATGGAGGCATTAGGTTCCACTCCTGTGCGCAGACATCATTTCCTCTTTTATTGCAACTTTCAACGCAGATCCAAAGCTCTGCTCCCAACTTTTTCACAGTTTTCCCGATTTTAAACCAAGTACTGGCTGTGTGATAGGGTTAAGGCAATGCTGCACCTGTTGGAAAAAGATGATAGGCTTTGGTTACAAACATGACTCAAAGTCCTGCAACACTGTGATGCATCTGAAGGCTACCAGGGAGCATGAAGTCAAGCTCTACCTAGTTGAGCATAAGAAGCGGGGCCAGATCTGTTTTAAACCTCAAATCTGTTCTCCGTCGCCTTTCTCAAGCAAGTCTCAAAACGTAGAAGGCAGAGTAGTGGTTGACTTAGTCCTGCTGCTCCCACTCCAGTTAGATCGCGACTACGCTAAGACAACTTAAAAAAAAATTGACTGGACCAACTTTTTCACCGTTGCTACGTGTTGCACAAGCAAAATTCCACCGTCAAGCACCTATGGCAGCGAAGTGCTGAGAGGCAGGGACGCCCCACTGCTGGATACCACCTTGGCAAAGGCATACAGAGTTATGCTGAACCTCCCGTCATACACCTTGCCTGCACAGACCCGACTCTAGTTTGGACTAGCGAAGCAACTCCTCGGAAGGCGAGGCTCTTACATTAAGTGCTGGCATAAAATCAAGAATTCGCTCAGGAACACACTGAACCACCGGCTCTGGCAGGAACTGTGCAATACATCCACCTCACCGGCCAAAGCCTATTTGGAAGACTCACTGGCCATTACAGGTTTAGCCAAACTATGGGAAGTTCCAACAACGCACTCGCACTTTAAGGTTATTGTAAATAAGGTTATCAAGAAACTTTCCTTTACAGAAGATAAGTCCACCTTATCACATAGGAGCCATTCATGGATGACTCTGAGCAGCTACAAACTATTTGGGCTACAAGCATACTTCGATCTGGGGTATTCCAGGAAGTCAAAAGAATCCCTTTTAAAATACAGGTCAAGAATCCTTCCAGCTATTCAACATCTTCCACCGTGGCTGAGGGAGAATTGCGGGAAATTATGCAGGCTATGCGGAGATGGAAACAAAGATATCGAACATTTAATATGTATCTGCATTAAAAGCGATTATCCCCCCAGTTTGAAGCATAGCAGTTGGGGAGTTCAGAGCACAGTGGGTTTCTTGTAGAAAAGCTATTGTGTCTGGACAGGTAGGACAACACCTGTTGTCCCTTCCGGGGGTTAGTCAGTCCCCTTACGTTCTAAGTCATACACCTCAGTGTTCGCACCCCTGGTTCTCTAGTAGGTGGAGTCATCTAGACAGGGAAATAGGGAGCGGAAATGTCGATGCGTGGATAACACATAGTGCCCTGTAAGAAGAAATTAGCAAAAGTAATAGAGCAAAACATATCCCGATGGCAAAATTCCTACGGTGGATGTGGTGTATCCGCTTGCAGCACAATATGGTGGAAAAATTAAACTGGAACCTCTTTCCAATCATGTATGTGTATCTGGGCTAAAGCGATGTGTGGGTTCCAATACGTTTTTATAAGCTTTTTAAGACTAATTGAGATCATCTGAAATTGATATTTTTATGCCTGTTTAATCATGAACTAATGTTCAGGTTTTATATCAGCATATCTAATGTCTATTTTGCTAATTTATACAAACTGTTTTTATCCAAGACTGTTTTCTGGGTTTAAATCTCTTTATTGAAATTTCAAAAACACACAATTAGAATTAAGCAGGTTAAGCCATCCACCCATTGCTGATGTGTGGTATGTAACAAGGTGAGTCAGGTCCAGGCCATAAGCATAACATCGGGCACGTGAAGAGGCAAAGGCAACCATGCATAAAATAAGAGTAACGGAAGAAAAGAAACAATATGAACCTCCCACTCCCTGTCCTCCTCCCACCCCCCACCCGTGTCCCATGTCCACTACCTAAGCTCTCCAACCCCCTTATTGATCCTCCATCACCCTTCCGTCCAGTGGATGTCAGCAAGGCGCAGTAAGCGGAGGTAACGGGGGCAGGTGACCTCCCTGAATTCGGAAGCCAGCAGCGCCAGAAAGGGTTGCCATAACTCCCTGTACTTGGGCCCCTCGCCTGCCATTGTCAGCGTCAGCTTCTCCATCCCTAGAACATGCCACAGGCGGTATAGCCAACCTGTGACTGTCGGGACCGTAGGGGTGCGCCAGTGTGTAAGTATGTTTTGTATCGCTGATCCCAACGCAATTGCCATTTGCCGGCCCCTGCGGGAACGTAGCGGATAAGTCAGAGGGTTTGGGAGACCCAGCAAGACATGCGCAGAAAAACGCGCAATCTCCGTATCAAAATGTTTATCCACTTCGTCAGTCACCTGTGACCAGTATGGCTGTATGTGTTCGCACTCCCACAGTAAGTGTATCAAGGTGCCCGTTTGCTCGCAGCCCCGCCAACATGTCGCTCCCCTCATAGGGTCCATGAAATGTAAACGCTCTGGGGTGTAATACCAATATGTGACCACCTTTGTAAGGGTTTCAGTGAGCCCCATGTGATAAGCCGAATGTCGGGCCCTGTAGTATATCCCCTCCCACTCCTTGTGACTGAGAGTTCTGCCCAGTTCCCCCTCCCAGCGTGCCCTGCCGGAGTTGTATGTGGGTGCATATCTCGCTTGTAACATCTTGTATAAGTTGGAGATTAGCTTTTTTTCTGACATACGCGTAATAAGCCACCGCTCGTAGGTTGAGAGGAGTCTATTGGCCTCAGGGCGGACCCGGTCACCGAGCGCCCAGTGCTGAGCTTGTAAATACCTAAGCCTCTCTGACTCAGGCAGCCCGTACTCCTGCTTAAACTGATGAAATGGGATGACTCACTCAGCATCATACATATGATACAGAAATCTACATCCAGCAGACCTCCAGCGTGCATAAGCTACTCCGTCCAAGCCCAGGGAGAAGTCTGGGTTGTCCATCAGAGGGGTGCGTGGAGAGGGGAAGGTGGTGAGTTCATGCTTGATATTAGTGAGGTCCCACACTTCAAGAGGCACTCTTGTGATATATGAGGCTTATAGATTAGGAGGTTTGTGACGTTTACGTAAAAAGGGAATTTCCTGCAAAGGCCTTGCTGCTACTGCCTGGTCTTGGAACAACCAATGTTTCTCCGATTCCCAGCGACTCCACTCCACCAGATGCCGCAGCTGAGCCGTCTGGAAGTAGAGCTTAAGGTCAGGGAGCCCAAGTCCACCTCCCTCCGGAGAGAGGGTCGTTAATATCTGCTTCATACGTGGTTTCCGACCATTCAAGATGAACCGGGCGAGTTCTGATTGTGTCTGCTAAATCCAGCCTATAGGCGGCTGAAGAGGCACAGTGCGAAAGAGATAGAGGATCTGAGGTAAAATGGTCATCTTGACTGCCGCTATTTTGCCTAGCCAAGACAGAGGGTAGTGTTTCCATTGGCCCAATTCTCGACAAATCTTTTTTTGCAAGTGTACATAATTGATAGCGACTATTTCCGGGAGCGAAGGAGCCAGCTGGATCCCTAAGTACGGGATGGTATCCGCCGCCCACCGTATGGGAAGTTGACTTTGAAGATGCTCCTGGGTGGATCGTAGCAGGGAAAGGTCGAGAGCTATTGATTTATCGGTGTTCACCTTAAACCCTGCAGCCCGTGCGAAGACATCCAGATCCGCCGGCAGTGCGCTCCGCGGATTAGACAGGGAGATCAACGCATCATCCGCATATAGGCTGATTGTATGGACATAACCACCAAACTTAATCCCTGAGATTGCTGGGTTGTCTCATCCTCTGAGCCAGAGGCTCAGAGGAGAGGCAAGAGAGAGCACCCCTGCCTTGTGCCTCTCTCGATGGGCAATCGGGTAGATATGTGACCATTCACGCGGACCGCAGCTGTAACAATTCAAAATATAGGTGCGAAATTTTTATCCCATCCCCAGCCGCACCAACACCTGCTCCAGATAGGGCCAGTGAACGCTATTGAATGCCTTTTCGGCATCTATTGCGAGCATCATATATTCTCCCTGTGTGCGAAAGGCCTTCTCAGTGAGGTGGAGGGCATGTTTTGTGTTGTCGGAAGTGTGGCGCTCAGGGATAAAGTCCACCTGATCTGGGTCAATAAGACCAGACATATAAGGCGCTAGGCGAGCGGCAAGGATCCCAGTGTACAATTTAAGTTACCCCAGTATTGGAACTTTCATAGATTCTCATACTTTGTATAATTCCCCGTCGTCGGAATGGGAGCCTTGGTAAATAAAAAATATATCATAACCATAGAAACAAAAGAGAAAAAAGGCTTAGGCCTCATCTCATTTTGTAGTATATCACCCTCTTTGTGTAAAAGGCCCAAACTTTTGCCAGGACCAATCAGCACAGCCTCACCCTTTGGAACCTTCCTGAGAGAGCTCAGAACCTCAGGTTTTTCTACCGCACGTTGTGCTAGGGAGTCTCCACTGAGCTCTGCTCAGTTTTTCACAAATTTTCTGTTAGAAATCTACATTTTACCATCTATAGTGACATTATGTCAGAAAAGGAAAAGAAAGCCTTATTCAGATCCTGTGCTTCTTGTGGAAAGAAGAGACTTTTCATTGAGGATAAGCATGAGAACTGTATTTACTGCTTATACCCGGAACACAAGGCCACAGACTGCAAGATTTGTCAGACCTTCTCTACCAAGACTTTGCGGGACAGAGAAGGTCGGTTGCTGACATGGCTGCAAAAGCTGAAGACCAGGAAGGAGGTTCTCTCTTCAGATGAGGAGGATTCGATTTCTGGCACCTCCTCCAGGAGATCAAAGAAGAGGGGTAGGTCATCTCCCTCCATCTCTGCGGAACCCCCTGTCAAAGCCCCTCACGGGATCTCTGAAAGGTCTGAGGAGGCTGGTCCCATGAAATCTCCTCACGGAAGTGAAAAGGAGAGGCAGGGACAGGCTGCTGGTGTGGACACCGCCTCTAGGGACAAAAAGGAGGTTTCCATATCTTCTCCTCCGTCCCAAAAGGAAAAGCCTGCGAAGAAACACTCTGCAGGAACTCCACAGATGGTTCCGGTGAAGAAACAGCATCTGTCGACGCTGACTAAAGCAGGTACGTCAACGACGATTTCCATAGTGAAGACTGTTTCCTTGGTATCGTCGACGGGACCGTCGACGATGTCTGCTTCATCGTCTACGACAGCTTCATTCTCGTCTTCGACGGCGGTGTCGACGACGAAGACCACGACGACGATGACAACGACGGCGACGTCATCGTCGATGCTGATGACGACGAGTTCGTCGACGAGACCTTAGACGGTTGTCCATTCGACGATGAAGAAAGCTCCGTCGACGAGCTTGCCGTCGACGAAGAAGGCGGCTCCGTCGACGATCCTACCGTCGACGACGATTCAGGCATCGTCGACGACCTCATTGTCGACGACGGTTCACACTCCGTCGACGAAGACTACCGTGCCGATTACGTCGTCGATTTCGTCGACGCTTGGGATTCCGTCGACGACGACTCCGTCGACGGGACCCGTCGACTGCGAAAAATTCAGGATTTTCAATAAAAAGGTTGAAAATTACACCGGACATGACTTCACCTAGGCGGGTTACGCCTTTACCACCATCTATGCTTCTAGATGAGTCGGAGGATGAGGGTGAGCAGTATGGGGATGCCTACAGTCCTTCAGATCTGCATGTAAAGCAGCAAGAGACTGATACTGAGGAGTATTATGGCCAAGAGGAGCACGAGGAGCAACAATATGGTCAACAGGAGGTACATCCTCGCACTTTGAGGCAGGATATGATAGCTTTACCAGTTGCTCTGGTTACGGACTTGCAGATGATGTTGCAGGACTACAGAGCTCGTTTTCCATCGCGCCCTGACGGTCCTCCAGTGCACCCATCTACATCGGTGGTTCCGCGAGGGACGGCAGTGGTCTTGCCACCTCTTCCTAAAGAAGTACCCCGTACCTCACCGATGGTGGTACCAGTAGTGGTTCCTCAGACTTCATATCAGGAACCTGCCAATGAAGATATACAAGATGTGGATACGGATGAGGACGATGAGGGGCACGTGGAATCGCTAACCGATCCAGGGGGCCCGGATGTGGATCCTGATGACACTGGAATGCAAGATCCGAATGCTGCAGGCCGGGAGACGAACGTGTCGCTTCCGGCAGATATTGGGGGTTCCATAATCTTATGGAGCGTGCATCCAAGAGGTTTGGTCTGCCTCTTACGGTGGAACAGTCGGACTGTTTTCTGTATGACTTTAAGGCGCAATATAAAAAGTCGGTCAGATCAATTCCCATCATTGAACATGTCTGGGATGAGGGAATTAAGATTATGCAGAACCCAGATACGGTCATCCCGGTTCTTCCCCGGCTGGAGAAGAAATACAAGGCCCCTGAGGGTAGTCCTGCATGTCTTCTAGGACAACCAAAGCCTGAGTAATATCTCAGGCCGCACAAAGCAAGTCCAAGAATCCGTCAACACCTTTAACTACGCCTCCGGATAAGGATGGCAGGCGGCTGGACAATGTAGGGAAGAGATTTTCCACCATGGCCAGTTTATTGGTTCGAGCGGCTAATTCATTAGCCATTCTAGGCAGGTACGACCGCCAGATGTGGTGTGACATGGAGCCGTTTTTGGACCTACTGCCAGATTCGAGTCAGGAGTGTTGGAGAGTAGGGTCTGCTTTCTATGTTCACCCCCACTTTTTGCTTTTGCTTTACTGGTTTTCGACTTAGATGTGGCTGTGGGCCTGCTAATCAGACCCACAGCCCTGCTGTTCTCTCTCTAAATTGATACTATGTACTTTAGGTGCATAACCCATTTGGATAGGATCACCTTATTGGCCCCTGTACAGTGTACCCTAGGTACCCAGGGCATAGGTGTACCCTAGGCCTACCAGGGGCTGCAGCATGTATTATGCCACCCCTGGCCTGGCCTTCCATTATGACACAACTGGCTGATCACTCAGCTGGGGCAAGGTTGTGTAATCACTCCTTGCTTAGGTGTAGTATTCCTATACCTAACTTACATATAGACACGTGTACCTATCAGCCACTCCTATGGCAGGCCTTAACAATCCTGGAGGCAGAGTGCTTGGTAACATGTTAGATGGTGCTCTAGCATGAGCTGAGCCTGTCTGCAGCTTTCGGAACCATGTCCTTATAGCTGTTCTATGATATAGCCTACCATATACTCTTAAAGTGCCTTATAATCTTAAACGGTTATGGTAACTATGGTTTGGCTTTATCAAAACATGTCGTGTAAGGTGTCTAACACTTTGGAATAATACCCCATACCATTTCTGGCAATTAGGATATTATCCCTCCCTTCTAGAGGGAGAAGACATGTTGTAACCTACTTACCCGGTTAAAGTTAACCAGAGCCCCAGCATCACAAAATGGATGCTGCTGCCACAGACATGAGTCTGACCTCCTGCTGCTGGGAGTGATCCCGGCAAGGGAGGCTTGGACAATAGGTTTCCTGCCTTGGGAGGTGCGAGCACCACCCCAGACAGGCCTTAGTGTATTGGGGCAGGGAGGGATGAAAAGAATGAGACATGGCTGGGGCACACAAGGTGTCCCGTGCATAGTCCAGTTCAAACCGGTGCTTGGGCACTCCAGCCCCAGTCCTGGCGCGAAACTGGACAAAGGGAAGGGGGTGTAACCACCCCCTCCCAGGTCCCACCCATAAGGCGTGACCTAGCAGGCAACCCAGCCCCCCAGATTAGTATAAGCGTGGTAGCTGGGCCCCAGGAGATTAGATTATCCTGAACCTGCAACTTGAACAGAAACTCTGGACCTTCGACATTCGACGAAAGAAGAAGACTGAAGAATCTCCCTTGTGGCCAAGGAGTGGCTACCCTGTGCAAACAGGCACCATCAAGAGACTACCCTTTGCTTTGCTGAAGTTCTACGAGGGACCGACTGCAGAGCCCAACCAGAGCCTTGACTTCCAGACTTCTCCGACCCTGATCCACATCCACAGCCGAGCTGAGATCCGTGGGGGCGACGAGAGACGTGGGACCGGCTACCTGGGAAAAGTGGCGAGTATCTTCCAGTGCAGCTTCTGAGGCACCCTCGAAGTTGTGCACCGGGGATTGAGAAGCCCCAAGCACCATCTGCACCGAAGATCAGCCCCCCACACTCCACGAGTCCTGCGTGGGGCCCTTCTGCATTTTCCTGCTTGCCGCGCCTGTCCGGTTGCTTGCCCGTTGGCTAGTGGCCTCTGTGACGACGCATCCTGAAATCTTCACTGCTGGTTTGGCTCCTCCAGACTGGCTCCCGCTTCCTTGCAAAAGAGAAGCACCCCAGACCTTCCTGGTCTGCACCAGAAGCAAGTCCTCCGTTCTTCGTGGGTTCCGCTTGCCAAGGCTTGGTGAGTCCTAGTTCAACTTCGACACCGCCGACAGCAAGAGCCTTCGTGGAACAGCTCGCCTCCTGGTCCTGGTCGTCCTCGACGTCTCCTGGTCCCCGTGGCTGCAGCGACAAGCTTCACCTTCACCTGCAATCTTCACGACATCGCCTGGTTCCTTCCTGGTTCCACGTGGTCACTGGCTAGTGACCTTGACTCTGTCCCTTCTGCTTGCAGGTCTCCTCTCTTCTTGATCCCAGCCTTGGGATCCACCGGACACTCTTCACTGACTGCCTTTCTGCAACTTTCCTTCAGGCATCCATAGAAGTCCACGACGAAACCCGACGCAAGTTCACACCTATGCACCCGCAGCCCGTGGGCTAGGTAACTTGGGTACTTCGGTGCTCACAAGGGTAGTGACTATCGTAGGGTCTAATTTCCGAGTCTTGACTCTCTAGCTGCTTCAGAAGTGTCCTTAAACTGTTAAATTCTAACTGCTAGTAATTCTATTGACTTTTACGCATTACGCATGAGTGTTTCCACTCTGCACCTGAATCCCGTGGGCCTCCCACTTCCTAACCTTTGGTAGTATAGTGTAGCCTGTTGCTAGTGTAGTGTAGCCCCAGCGATTCCCTAAGCCTATCCTATTTTCGTGACAGTGGTCCTTATACCACTTCTTTAGTATATGGTTTGCGTGGCCCCTAGGGCCTAACTGTATTACTCACCTGTGTGACTTAATGTATGCTTAATAAGACTGTGTTGTACTTACCTCGAATCTCATAAAGAGTGCTGAGGGTTTGACTAGAATAAATACACTTTATTTTATATATATATATCTGTTGTGGTGTCCTTTCATTTGGTATTCAAGGGATTATATATGGTATCACAGCTGGCTTCACATGCCATTCAGAGTTTAGCCTAAGACTGTTCTTGTCCATGCTACCACTAGGATAGCTGGTCTATAAGGTTGACTTTACAACCAATCACCATAAGGGTTGTTTGGACTGATATAAGGTGTACACTAGAACTAGTGACATCATACATCAGGCCAACTTCTCACAAGGAGGAGGCCAGGCAGATTCTCATGGAAGGAGAGAGATGTTCTTCTGAAGTTATTGACTGTGCTATGGACATAGCCTCTACTGCTTTCAGGGCTTTGGCAGGGTCAGCGGTCTTGCGCCGTCAAGGCTGGTTAAAAGCAACCTGGTTCCGTCAGGAGGTCCAAAATAAGATCCTGGACCTTCCCTTTGACGGAGAAATGCTTTTTGGTAAGCATGTCGATGAGGCCCTGCAAAGCATAAAGAAGGACACGGACACAGCAAAGTCCTTAGGATCCTTAAATTATCGCAAGGTTCCATTCAGAGGTGCACGGGGACGTGGGTTCTCTACTTATAGAGGAAACCAACGTCAGTATTCAACACAGTCAGGACAGTCATATAAGAATCAGTACTCAAACCAATGCCAAGGTCAATCGGAGTCTTTCTCTCGTCAGTCCCAGAGAGGACGTCAGAATCGTCGGTGTGAGAAGTTGGCCTGATGTATGATGTCACTAGTTATAGTGTACACCTTATATCAGTCCAAATATCCTTATGGTGATTGGTTGTAAAGTCAACCTTATAGACCAGCTATCCTAGTGGTAGCATGGACAAGAGCAGTCTTAGGCTAAACTCTGAATGGCATGTGAAGCCAGCTGTAATACCATATATAATCCCTTGAATACCAAATGAAAGGACACCACAACAGATATATATATAAAATAAAGTGTATTTATTCTAAGCAAACCCTCAGCACTCTTTATGAGATTAGAGGTAAGTACAACACAGTCTTATTTATGCATACATTAAGTCACACAGGTAAGTAATACAGTTAGGCCCTAGGGGCCACGCAAACCATATACTAAGTAAGTGGTATAAGAACCACTGTCACGGAAATAGAGTAGGCCTAGGCCTAGGGAATCGCTGGGGCTACACTACACTAGTGTTAGTTAGGAAGTGGGAGGCCCACGGGATTCGTGTGCAGAGTGGAAACACTCACGCGTAATGCGTAAAAGTCAATAGCAATAGTACAGTTTAGAAAACGGTAGATTTAGGACACTTCCGGAGTAGCTAGGAAGTTGAGACTTGAAAACTAGACACTAGGATAGTCACTATCCTGATGAGCACCGGAGTACCCAAGTTACCTAGCCCACAGGCTGCGGGTGCATAGGGGTGAAGATGCGTAGTTTTCGTCGTCGACTCCTATGGATGCCTGAAGAAAGATGCTGACAGGCAGTCAGTGAAGAGTGTCCGGTGGATCCCAAGGCTGGGATCAAGAAGAGAAGAAACCTGCAAGCAGAAGGGACAGAGTCAAGGTCACTAGCCAGTGACCACGTGGAACCAGGAAGGAACCAGGCGATGTCGTGAAGACTTGCAGGTGAAGGTGAAGCTTGTCGCTGCAGCCAGGAGGACCAGGAAGCGTCGAGGACGACCAGGACCAGGAGGCGAGCTGTCCCACGAAGGCTCTTGCTGTCGGCGGCGTCGAAGTTGGACTAGGACTCACCAAGCCTTGGGAAGCGGAACCCACGAAGAACGAAGGACTTGCTTCTGGTGCAGACCAGGAAGGTCTGGGGTGCTTCTTCTTTGCAGAGAAGCGGGAGCCAGTCTGGAGGAGCGAAACCAGCGCAGAAGATTTCAGGGTGCGTCGTCACAGAGGCCACTAGCCAGCGGGCAAGCAACCGGACAGACGCGGCAAGCAGGAAAATGCTGAAGGGCCCCATGCAGGACTCGTGGAGTGTGGGGGGCTGATCTTCGGTGCAGATGGTGCTTGGGGTTGGGGCTTCTCAATCCCCGGTGCACAACTTCGAGGGTACCTCAGAAGCTGCGCTGTAAGTTACTAGCCACTTTTCCCAGGTAGCCGGTCCCACGTCGCTCGTCGCTCGTCGCCTCCACGGATCTCCGCTCTGCTGCAGATGTGGATGAGGGTCGGAGAAGTCTGGAAGTCAAGGCTCTGGTCGGGCTCTGCAGTCGGTTCCTCGTAGAACGGTCGCAAAGCAAAGGGTAGTCTCTTGATGGTGCCTGTTTGCACAGGGTAGCCACTCCTTGGCTACAAGGGAGATTCTTCAGTCTTCTTCTTTCGTCGAATGTCCAGAGTTTCTGTTCAGTTTTGCAGGTTCAGGATAATCTAAAGTCTTGAGGCCCAACTCCCACTCTTATACTAATCTGGGGGGCTGGGATACCTGCTAGGTCACGCCTTATGGGTGGGACCTGGGAGGGGGTGGTTACACCCACTTCCCTTTGTCCAGTTTCGCGCCGGGGCTGGAGTGCCCCAGCGCCGGTTTGAACTGGACTATGCAAGGAACACCTTGTGTGCCCCAGGCATGTCTCATTCCTTTCAGCCCACCCTGCCCCAATACCCTAAAGGCTGTCTGGGGAGGTGCTAGCACCTCCCCAAGCAGGAAACCTATTGTCCAGGCCTCCCTGGCTGGGATCACTCCCAGCTGCAGGAGGTCAGACTTGTGTCGTGGCAGCAGCATCCATTTTGTGATGCTGAGGCTTTGGTCAGAGGCTAACAGTTGAAGTATGATTTTAACATGTCTTTCCCTCTAGAAGGGGGGAATAATATTCTCATGTCCAGAAATGGCATGGGGGTATTATTCCCTAGTGTTAGACACCTTACACGACATGTTTTGATAAAGCCAAACCATAGTTACCATAACCGTCTAAGATTATAAGGCACTTTAAGAGTATATGGTAGGCTATATCATAGAACAGCTATAAGGACAAGGTTCCGAAAGCTGCAGACAGGCTCAGCTCATGCTAGAGCACCATCTCACATGTTACCAAGCACTCTGCCTCCAGGATTGTCAAGGCCTGCCATAGGAGTGACTGATAGGTACACATGTGTCTATATGTAAGATAGGTATAGGAATACTACACCTAAGCAAGGGGTGATTACACGGCCTTGCCCCAGCTGAGTGATCAGCCAGTTGTGTCAAAATGGAAGGCCAGGCCAGGGGTGGCATAATACATGCTGCAGCCCCTGATAGGCCTAGGGTACACCTATGCCCTGGGTACCTAGGGTACACTGTACAGGGGCCAATAAGGTGATCCTATCCAAATGGGTTATGCACCTAAAGTACATAGTATTAATTTAGAGAGAGAACAGCAGGGCTGTGGGTCTGATTAGCAGGCCCACAGCCACATCTAAGTCGAAAACCAGTAAAGCAAAAGCAAAAAGTGGGGGTGAACATAGAAAGCAGACCCTACTCTCCTACACAACCCCCCCCCCCCCCCCAAACTTAGGGACATTAAACTAACCTTGACCAGTTGAGTCTTCATGTTCTAAGTGGAAATATCTGGAGAGTCCATCTGCATTGGCATGGTCAGTCCCAGGTCTATGTTCCACTGTGAAGTCCATCCCCTGTAGGGAAATGGACCACCTAAGAAGTTTGGGATTTTCACCCTTCATCTGATTTAGCCACAAGAGGGGCTTATGGTCTGTCTGAATCTTGAAGTGAGTGCCAAACAAGTATGGCCTCAGCTTCTTCAGGGCCCAAACCACAGCAAAGGCCTCCCTCTCAATAGCTGACCAACGTTTCTCTCTAGGGGTCAGCCTTCTACTTATAAAAGCAATGGGCTGGTCTTGACCATCTACATTCAGTTGTGAAAGAACAGCTCCCACACCTAACTCAGAAGCATCTGTCTGGACAATGAACTCTTTGGAGTAGTCTGGACTTTTCAGAATAGGTGCACTGCACATGGCCTGCTTCAGGTCATCAAATGCTTTTTGACAGCTTACTGTCCACTGAACTTTCTTTGGCATCTTCTTGGAGGTCAAGTCATTAAGTGGTGTCACTATGGACCCATAGTTCTTAACAAACTTTCTGTAGTACCCAGTCAGGCCCAAGAAAGCTCTGACCTGAGTCTGGGTAGTTGGAGGAGCCCAGTCCTTTATGGTCTGGATCTTGCTCTCCAGTGGTTGAACCTGACCCCCACCAACTAGGTGGCCCAGGTATACAACCTTGCTCTGCCCTATCTGGCACTTAGTGGCCTTGATAGTGAGGCCTGCCTTTTGCAGGGCCTCTAAAACATTCCTCAGGTGGACCAGGTGATCCTCCCAGGTGGAGCTAAAGACAGCAATATCATCAAGATAAGCTGCACAATAATCATCCAACCCAGTAAGGACTTGATTCACCAGCCTTTGGAAAGTGGCAGGTGCATTCTTCAAACCAAAGGGCATTACCACAAATTGATAATGTCCTCCTGGGGTCGAGAAAGCAGTTTTGGCCTTTGCACTCTCAGCTAGTCTGATTTGCCAGTAGCCTGCTGTTAGGTCAAATGTGCTCAAAAACTTAGCAGCTGCCAGTCTGTCAATGAGCTCATCTGCCCTAGGTATTGGGTGGGCATCTGTCCTAGTGACAGCATTGAGACCTCTGTAATCCACGCAAAACCTCATCTCTCTCTTACCATCTTGGGTGTGAGGTTTTGGCACAAGGACTACAGGACTAGCCCAAGGGCTCTCTGAAGGTTCAATGACTCCCAGCTCCAACATCTTTTGTACCTCAACTTTTATGCAGTCCCTGACATGGTCAGGTTGCCTGTAGATTTTACTCTTCACAGGCAGACTGTCACCAGTGTCCACCTCATGGGTGCACCAGTTTGTCTGACTTGGGGTCAGAGAGAACATATGTCTGTAGGATTGCAGAACTTGTCTGCAGTCCTGTTGCTGATGGACAGTGAGGCTGTCAGAAAAGACCACACCATCAACTGAACCATCATCAGGGTTCTGAGTCAACAGGTCTGGGAGAGGGTCACTCTCTTCCTCCTGCCCCTCATCTGTAGCCATGAGTAGCCCCATGTCTGCCCTGTCAACATATGCCTTCAATCTGTTGACATGAAGCACCCTGTGGGGGCTTCTGGGAGTCCCAAGGTCCACCAAGTAGGTGACTTCTCCCTTTTTCTCAACAATAGTGTGGGGTCCAGACCATTTGTCTTGGAGTGCTGCTGGGGCCACTGGCTCCAACACCCACACTTTCTGTCCTGGCTGGTAAACAGTCAGTACAGCCTTTTGGTCATGCCAAGCTTTTTGGAGTTATTGGCTTGCCTCAAGGTTTTTAGAAGCCTTCTTCATATACTCTGCCATCCTGGAGCGGAGACCAAGTACATAATCCACTATGTCTAGTTTGGGTTGTCTGAGAGGTCTCTCCCATCCTTCCTTCACCAAACACAGGGGTCCTCTTACAGGATGCCCAAACAAAAGCTCAAAAGGGCTGTAGCCAACCCCCTTTTGTGGGACCTCTCTGTAAGCAAACAGAAGGCAGGGTAAAAGGATGTCCCATCTTCGCCTAAGCTTGTCTGATAATCCTTTTATCATTCCCTTTAGGGTCTTGTTGAATCTCTCAACAAGCCCATTGCACTGTGGGTGATAGGGTGTGGTGAACTTATAGTTAACACCACACTCCTTCCACATTGCAGTCAAGTATCCTGACATAAAGTTGGTACCTCTGTCAGAAATGACCTCCTTTGGAAAGCCCACTCTGGAGAATACTCCAAGCAGGGCCCTTGCCACAACAGGAGCTGTTGTTGTCCTCAGGGGAATTGCTTCTGGGTACCTGGTGGCATGGTCCACTATCACCAGTATGAATCTGTGCCCAGATGCTGTTTGTGGGTCCATTGGTCCTACAATATCTATGCCCACTCTTTCAAAGGGGACCCCCACCACAGGTAGTGGTATGAGGGGGGCCTTTGTGGTGCCACCTGATTTGCCACTGGCTTGGCAGGTGACACAGGAGCGACAAAACTCCTTAGTATCTTCTGACATATGGGGCCAGTGAAAGTGAGGGACAAGCCTGTCCCAAGTCTTGTTCTGGACTAAATGTCCTGCAAGGGGAATATCATGGGCCAAGGTTAGAAGGAAGCCTCTGAACTTCAGTGGTATGACCAACCTCCTGGATGCACCAGGCTTGGGGTCTCTAGCCTCTGAATACAGTAGCCCTTCATCCCAATACACTCTATGGGTACCTTGAGCATTCGCTGCAGCCTCAGCAGCAGCCAGCTGTCTGAGGGGTTCAAGAGAGGGGCAGTCCAATTGAGCCTGCCTCAGATCTGCCCTTGAAGGTCCCCCTGTCCCAAGAAACTCAACCTGATCAGGTTCAAGTTCTTCTAGGACAGTTCCTTCAGGGCTCTCAGAATCATCCTCCTGGGAGGGCTGATCCAATACCTGAGGCAGGGGGGAAGGCACAGCCTTAACCCTACTGCTCTTTCTCTTGGGTTGTGACTGGTCCATAGTTTCAGGATCCAGCACTTGTTCAGTGGTGCACTTTTTGGCCTGTGACCTGATCACAGCAAGGACATGTGCATCTATCCCCAGCATTTCTGCATGGGTCCTATACTCCACTTCAGACCAAACTGAAGTTTCAAGATCATTGCCCAGTAAACACTCTACAGGAAGGTCTGAACTAACAACAACTTTCTTGAGGCCAGTTACCCCTCCCCAGGAGAAGTTAACAATAGCCACACTATGGGAGGTAGTGGCATTGCTAGCGTTGGTCACTAGGTAATTCTCACCTAGTATGATCTGTCCAGGGTCCACAAAAGCAGGTGTCACCATTGTGACACTAGCTCCAGTGTCCCTGTAGGCCTGAGCCATTCTTTGGTTGATAAAAGGTGTCTGTCTGTACTTGCCCAGGTTACTGGGGCCTACAGTAGAGGACAAAGCTAAGTCCCCATCACAGATCAGAACAGCCTGAGTAGGTACTCTGACTAGGCCAGAATCCTCCTCAGTTCCCAGGGTTAACCCTACTACACCCTTTTGCTGGGAACCACCACTTACAGCTGAACTAGGGGGTACAGTTGCCTTAGGGGCAATGGTGGCTGGGGGCTTATCCTTTTTGGTGCACTCACTAAACCAATGTGAGTTGGACTTACAATAGTTGCACCATGGTTTCTTTTGGCCATCTTTCTTCTTATCCTTTTTGGAACAACCCTCCCCCTGAGCCTTTTGGGGGCCTGGTGAAGACTTCTGGTCTTTTTGTTTCTGCTCATTACCCTTCTGGTCTGCCTTTTTCTGATCACCGCCCTGGTTCTGGTTTTTCTGCTTAACTCTAGTCCTGACCCATCTATCTGCCTTCTTTCCCAATTCTTGGGGCGAAGTCAGATCAGAATCAATCAGGTGTTGATGCAATAGCTGGTTTTGACAGTTGTTAAGTATTTGCTCTCTCATGATCAAATTATACAATCCTGTATAGTCCTTAACCTTACTTCCCATTAGCCAGCCTTCCAGAGCCTTAGTGGCACAATCTACAAAGTCAGTCCAGTCCTGAGTCTGTGTCTTCTGGGTATCCCTGAACAACAACCTGTATTGTTCAGTGGTTAGGCCAAACCCATCAATCAGAGCACTCTTCAGGACAGTGTAATTATCTGCATCCTCATCACTAACTGTGAGGAGCTTGTCTCTTCCTTTCTCAGAGAAGGAGAGCCACAAGATAGCTGCCCACTGACTTTGGGGTACCTGCTGTACTTTGCAAGCTCTCTCCAAAGCAGTTATCCATTTGTGGATGTCATCCCCACACTTGTAGGGAGGGACAATCTTGCTCAGGTTTCTATTATCATAGTGCCTGTCTCTATCTCTAGGAATGTTGCTGCCACCAGTGGGTTCTAACCCACTTAACTTTTGTTCTCTAGCCAGAGCAAGCTTCTCTTTGGCAAGGGCAAGTTCTTCCCTCTGAATCCTCAGATTAGCCTCCCTCATTCTGGCTGCATGCTCCTTTCTCTCAGGTGAAGTCATTCCCCTGTGAGAGGAAGCATTAGAGATGCTAGAGACATGGGAGTGGATGGATTCCCTTGAAGGGGATCTGTCCCTCCTGTTTCTCTCTGTAAGCCTACTTGTGGGTCTGTATGGGGGGACCCCATGCAAACTCCCATGTAAACTTAGGTTAGCCTGGCTAAGTCTTCCTACTTGGCCCTGGCTGTCTACCTCTGCATCTGAAGCCCCATCTGACTCCTCTGTGGTGGGTAGACACTCCTCTGTGCCTAGGGCACCTGCCTGAGATGCCCTATGAGCATCATACTCCTCTAGGAGTTGTCTTAACTGAAGGAGGGTAGGGTTTGCACCCTGTTTTATTCCTCTGGAGGTACACAAGTGTCATCTCCTGGAATGTTAAGGTATCATATCTAGAGGGGATCTTTTGCAGACCTGATCCTCCTGAGAGAGCATCTACTTGATCTCCTCTCAGAGACATGATCTAGTGAGGGTGTGGTGTGTGCACCTACCTACACTAGTTGTATCTACTAAACCTCTCTAGTAGTTGTAGTCAGGGTGTGTTACTCCCTTCAACCTACAACTACAAAGTCCAGTAGGACTTAAGTATAATAATCTATGTTATATGTACCTAGACAATATCTGTGTGATCTTTCAATTTAGTATCTCAAGATTACAATGGTATTACAACAGCAAGCTCAGATCCCAACCGCTGCTCACCAATGTGAGAAGTTGGCCTGATGTATGATGTCACTAGTTATAGTGTACACCTTATATCAGTCCAAATACCCTTATGGTGATTGGTTGTAAAGTCAACCTTATAGACCAGCTATCCTAGTGGTAGCATGGACAAGAGCAGTCTTAGGCTAAACTCTGAATGGCATGTGAAGCCAGCTGTGATACCATATATAATCCCTTGAATACCAAATGAAAGGACACCACAACAGATATATATATAAAATAAAGTGTATTTATTCTAAGCAAACCCTCAGCACTCTTTATGAGTTTAGAGGTAAGTACAACACAGTCTTATTTATGCATACATTAAGTCACACAGGTAAGTAATACAGTTAGGCCCTAGGGGCCACGCAAACCATATACTAAGTAAGTGGTATAAGAACCACTGTCACGGAAATAGAGTAGGCCTAGGCCTAGGGAATCGCTGGGGCTACACTACACTAGTGTTAGTTAGGAAGTGGGAGGCCCACGGGATTCGTGTGCAGAGTGGAAACACTCACGCGTAATGCGTAAAAGTCAATAGCAATAGTACAGTTTAGAAAACTGTAGATTTAGGACACTTCCGGAGTAGCTAGGAAGTTGAGACTTGAAAACTAGACACTAGGATAGTCACTATCCTGATGAGCACCGGAGTACCCAAGTTACCTAGCCCACAGGCTGCGGGTGCATAGGGGTGAAGATGCGTCGTTTTCGTCGTCGACTCCTATGGATGCCTGAAGAAAGATGCTGACAGGCAGTCAGTGAAGAGTGTCCGGTGGATCCCAAGGCCGGGATCAAGAAGGAAGGGTACCTGCAAGCAGAAGGGACAGAGTCAAGGTCACTAGCCAGTGACCACGTGGAACCAGGAAGGAACCAGGCGATGTCGTGAAGACTTGCAGGTGAAGGTGAAGCTTGTCGCTGCAGCCAGGAGGACCAGGAAGCGTCGAGGACGACCAGGACCAGGAGGCGAGCTGTCCCACGAAGGCTCTTGCTGTCGGCGGCGTCGAAGTTGGACTAGGACTCACCAAGCCTTGGCAAGCGGAACCCACGAAGAACGAAGGACTTGCTTCTGGTGCAGACCAGGAAGGTCTGGGGTGCTTCTTCTTTGCAGAGAAGCGGGAGCCAGTCTGGAGGAGCCAAACCAGCGCAGAAGATTTCAGGGTGCGTCGTCACAGAGGCCACTAGCCAGCGGGCAAGCAACCGGACAGACGCGGCAAGCAGGAAAATGCTGAAGGGCCCCACGCAGGACTCGTGGAGTGTGGGGGGCTGATCTTCGGTGCAGATGGTGCTTGGGGTTGGGGGTTGGGGCTTCTCAATCCCCGGTGCACAACTTCGAGGGTACCTCAGAAGCTGCGCTGTAAGTTACTAGCCACTTTTCCCAGGTAGCCGGTCCCACGTCGCTCGTCGCCTCCACGGATCTCAGCTCTGCTGCAGATGTGGATGAGGGTCGGAGACGTCTGGAAGTCAAGGCTCTGGTCGGGCTCTGCAGTCGGTTCCTCGTAGAACGGTCGCAAAGCAAAGGGTAGTCTCTTGATGGTGCCTGTTTGCACAGGGTAGCCACTCCTTGGCTACAAGGGAGATTCTTCAGTCTTCTTCTTTCGTCGAATGTCGAAGGTCCAGAGTTTCTGTTCAGTTTTGCAGGTTCAGGATAATCTAAAGTCTTGAGGCCCAACTCCCACTCTTATACTAATCTGGGGGGCTGGGATACCTGCTAGGTCACGCCTTATGGGTGGGACCTGGGAGGGGGTGGTTACACCCACTTCCCTTTGTCCAGTTTCGCGCCAGAGCTGGGGCTGGAGTGCCCCAGCGCCGGTTTGAACTGGACTATGCAAGGAACACCTTGTGTGCCCCAGGCATGTCTCATTCCTTTCAGCCCACCCTGCCCCAATACCCTAAAGGCTGTCTGGGGAGGTGCTAGCACCTCCCCAAGCAGGAAACCTATTGTCCAGGCCTCCCTGGCTGGGATCACTCCCAGCTGCAGGAGGTCAGACTTGTGTCGTGGCAGCAGCATCCATTTTGTGATGCTGAGGCTTTGGTCAGAGGCTAACAGTTGAAGTATGATTTTAACATGTCTTTCCCTCTAGAAGGGGGGGAATAATATTCTCATGTCCAGAAATGGCATGGGGGTATTATTCCAAAGTGTTAGACACCTTACACGACATGTTTTGATAAAGCCAAACCATAGTTACCATAACCGTCTAAGATTATAAGGCACTTTAAGAGTATATGGTAGGCTATATCATAGAACAGCTATAAGGACATGGTTCAGAAAGCTGCAGACAGGCTCAGCTCATGCTAGAGCACCATCTCACATGTTACCAAGCACTCTGCCTCCAGGATTGTCAAGGCCTGCCATAGGAGTGACTGATAGGTACACATGTGTCTATATGTAAGTTAGGTATAGGAATACTACACCTAAGCAAGGGGTGATTACACGACCTTGCCCCAGCTGAGTGATCAGCCAGTTGTGTCAAAATGGAAGGCCAGGCCAGGGGTGGCATAATACATGCTGCAGCCCCTGGTAGGCCTAGGGTACACCTATGCCCTGGGTACCTAGGGTACACTGTACAGGGGCCAATAAGGTGATCCTATCCAAATGGGTTATGCACCTAAAGTACATAGTATTAATTTAGAGAGAGAACAGCAGGGCTGTGGGTCTGATTAGCAGGCCCACAGCCACATCTAAGTCGAAAACCAGTAAAGCAAAAGCAAAAAAGTGGGGGTGAACATAGAAAGCAGACCCTACTCTCCTACAGTCGGGGACGAGACAATGCCAAGAGGCAATAGCGGCCTCCTGGCTCTGACTACTGTTCCTCCCCTACCAAGGACACCGGTTGGGGGCAGGATCTCCTATTGTCTGGACAGCTGGGTCCTTATAACATCGGACCGGTGGGTTTTGAATATTGTTCAGAGTGGCCATACGTTGGAATTCCAAGATCTTCCTCCAACGAGAGCTCCGGACGCCCGTCCCTCAAAACATCTCCGACTGTTACATCTCGAAGTCCACCAACTATTCATCAAGGGGGCGATAGAACCAGTACCTCTTTCGCAGAGGGGCAAGGGTTTCTATAACAGGTTCTTCCTGGTTCGGAAGACGGAAGATACGTGGCGTCCTATATTAGACCTAAGGGAGCTCAACACCTATCTCATCAAGCTCTCCTTCAGGATGGTCACTCTCCAGGATATTCTCCGTCTACTGAATCCGGGCGATTTTTTGGCGTCCCTGGATTTAGAGGATGCGTACTTCCACGTTCCAATCCACCCAGCTCACAGGCAATATCTACGCTTCACAGTAGGCAAGAGCCATTTCCAGTTCAAGGTGCTTCCGTTTGGCCTTTGTTCTGCACCTCGGATATTCACGAAGATGTTGGCACCAGTCGCGGCTTTTCTCAGAAAGCAATCCTTAGAAGTGTTCCCATACTTGGACGACTGGCTCGTCAAGGCTCCATTGCTCAAGGCAACTTCTCAAGCCGTGTCAACTTGCATTCAATTGTTCGCCCACTTGGGTCTTCAGCTCAACAGATCCAAGTCGGTGCTGGTACCTTCCAGGTCCCAAAGGTTCCTTGGAGCTATTCTGGACACGACATTATGCACCGCTCGTCCGTCGGAGGATCGTCAACGCAAGCTGATCACCTCCGCTCGTCAAGTGCTGCAGAGGAAAAATGTGTCGGTTCGCAGGTACAAGTCCTTGCTCGGATCAATATCATCCTGCATACGATTAATACCGCATTGCAAGCTTCATATGCGTCCTCTGCAGGAGGAGTTAGACAAACAATGGCGCCAGGCAGAAGGGTCGTTCAACGACAAGGTGTGGGTAACACCAGCTATGCGCAAGGCCTGCGAGTGGTGGCTGGTAAAGGAGAACATCGCAGTAGGATTAACATTCCGGACCCCTCCTTCTCCTATGGTGGTGACCACAGATGCCTCCTTAGAAGGCTGGGGAGCGGTACTCCAGGAGCTTCAAATCAGAGGTCACTGGAGTCCAGCGCAGAGCCTACACCACATCAACCTCTTGGAGCTGATGGCTATTCGCTTAGCCTTGCTGGCGTTCCTTCCCAGACTTCAGAATCGTGCAGTGCTGGTCCGGACAGGCAACACGACGGCCATGCACTAAATCAACAAGCAAGGGGGAACAAGATCGCGGACTCTGTCCAAGGAAGATCAGACGATTTGGGATTTTGCGATTTCTCACAAGATCACCCTGCAAGCCGAGCACCTAGCAGGGTGCCTCAACATCACGGCGGATGCTCTGAGTCGTCCGACGGAAGTGACTCACGAGTGGGAATTAGACCAAGCCACGCTGGAGGGAGTGTTCGAGAGATGGGGTACTCCGACCATAGACCTCTTTGCGTCCCCGGAGAACGCCAAATGTCGGTTTTACGCAAGCAAGGTTCCCCATCGAGGATCGCTGGGGAATGCCCTTTCGATTGCTTGGTTCGGCGCATTTTGCTACGCTTTTTCTCCCATTCCTCTCATTCCTCAAGTTCTCAGGAAGGTCAGGGCGAAGCCGTGCAAGATGATTCTCATTGCTCCAGCGTGGGCCCGGCAGTTCTGGTTCACGGAACTCCTGCTTCTCTCCCAGGATCACCCAATTCGCTTGCCGCTGATTCCATCTCTGTTGTCGCGGGGTCAGGGACAGGTGCTCCATCCGGATCCGAAGTCACTACACTTGACAGCGTGGCTCCTGAATACAGAGAATTCTGTCATCTGAATCTCTCCAAGGAGTGCAGGGATGTTTTGTCTCAGGCGCGGGCGCCAAGCACTAATAAGACATACAGGGCAAAATGGAAGAGATTTTGTCTGTGGTGCCAGAGGAATAAACTCCATTCTTATAAATCCCTGCCACATCAGGTTTTGCCTTGCATCCTGTCACTGGCTAAATCAGGTTTGCGCACTCTTCTGTCAAGGTACATCTGGCTGCCATATCCCGTTTTCGACGTAAGACATCTGGGCCATCTCTATGGTCCACAAGGATTGTTAAACAGTTCCTTAAAGGGTTGTTTCGGATGTATCCTCCGGTCCGAGC
The DNA here is from genome assembly GCF_964204655.1 of Triturus cristatus. Taxonomy (NCBI): domain Eukaryota; kingdom Metazoa; phylum Chordata; class Amphibia; order Caudata; family Salamandridae; genus Triturus; species Triturus cristatus. The sequence goes on from NC_140586.1 coordinate 554,555,405, forward strand.
ACCTCCACCGATCTGGCAGCTCAACCTAGTACTGGCTCAGCTCATGAAAGCTCCCTTTGAGCAGATTCACAGGGCGGACTTGAAGTTCCTCTCTTGGAAGCTAGCCCTCCTCTTAGCGTTGACATCGGCTAGGAGGGTTAGTGAACTCCAGGCTCTGTCCATAGTGGAGCCTTTTCTGCAGTTCAAAAAGGATGTGCTAATATTGAGAACCAACCCGAAATTCATCCCGAAGGTGCCTTCGGATTTTCATCTGAATGAACCCTTGATTTTGAATTCCTTTTTTCCACGTCCTTCGACCCAGGCGGAACGAACATTGCATTCTTTGGATGTCCAGAGATGTCTGAAATTCTATCTCGAGCGCACACGCTCTTTCAGGAAGTCTACACAGTTATTTATTTCCTACAGTGCACCACGGAAGGGATTGCCTCTCGCTAAGAGTGGCATTTCCCGATGGATCTCCAGTGCAATTCAATTCTGTCATCAGGCTGCGGGCAAACCTTTGGACAGAAGGGCCCGTGCTCATTCTACACGAGCGAAGGCATCTTCAGTGGCTCTTTTTGCTGGAGTTGCTATCAAGGACATTTGCAGGGCAGCAACGTGGAGCAGTGTACACACCTTCACGAAACACTACTGCCTGGAGTCGGTGGGACGAGATGACGCTGCTGTTGGTCAAGCAGTCCTCAGGAATCTTTTTCATTGAGAGGTGAGCTTTCCCTACAATCCCTCCACCCTGGTAAGCACATTTGGTTCAGTAATGTTGTTTTCTCTTGGTTACCATGTACTAGTTGTAACTGTAAACTGAGATGGTCATGTAAGGCCAGGTGTCTACCAAAATGTGCTTTTGTGATTTACTGCTAGCTATTCTGATACAAAGCATGAGAATCTATGAAAGTTCCAATACTGGGGTAAGAAAACAAGTTACTTACCTGTAACTTTGGTTCCCCAGTATTGGTAACTTTCATAGATTCTCATGCGCCCACCCACCTCCCCTGGGAAAGCGCTGCTGGTTTACTGAGGTAGTGGCTGTTTGCACAACGGCTACGAAAATCTGAGGTTCTGAGCTCTCTCAGGAAGGTTCCAAAGGGTGAGGCTGTGCTGATTGGTCCTGGCAAAAGTTTGGGCTCTTTTACACAAAGAGGGTGATATACTACAAAATGAGATGAGGCCTAAGCCTTTTTTCTCTTTTGTTTCTATGGTTATGATATATTTTTTATTTACCGAGGCTCCCATTCCGACGACGGGGAATGATACAAAGCATGAGAATCTATGAAAGTTACCAATACTGGGGAACCAAAGTTACAGGTAAGTAACTTGTTTTCATCTATGTTTAGGAGCGAGATGGGACGATATGCGCCACATTGGGTTTTATCTTTCCCCGGTTTGGAAATTACCAATATGGAAGCCTCCAGTAGATCCTCCGGGATTGCCCCGGGTTCGACAAAGGAATTAAAAAGCTGGGTGAGGGTAGGGGCGAGCAGAACTTCTTGTAGAAAACGGCCGAAAAGCCATCTGGACCGGGGGCTTTTACCGGCTTAAGCCGAGCAATGGCGGCAATAACCTCTTCCGTCTGAATGTTCCTATCCAGACAGTCCGCCTGCGTTTTGGTCAAAGCTGTTAGGGCGACAGAATCAAGAATGACGGCCCCATCGGCTTCCTCCAGCGTATAGGTTAGCATAGAAGTCTCGGAACGCCTTGGCAATATCACTATCCTCCGAGACGCGCCTACCATCCTCTCTGCAGATCTCACGTACCCCCTGTTTCTGCCGGGTTTCATGCAGCTTGTGGGCTAAAAGGCACCCGCACCTATCGCTCCCTACATAGTAGGCATGTTTAAATCGTAGAGCTGCAAATTCCGCTCTGTCTTGGTCAAGTGCAGCGAGCTGTTGACGCACCGCTTTGAGCCGAAGCCCTGGCTCCCGTCCTCTGATGCATCTGCTCCAGCTCCCTAGTTTGCTGGGTGAGTTCTTCCCGCTTATGCCTGCGTTCCATGTTGTCTGCAGCTGAGATGGCAATAAACTCTCCCCGTATGACCGCCTTTAGTGCCGCCAACTATGTAGCATGGGTTGTGTCAGTGTTGGCGTTATGCGAAAAATAATCGGAGATGGAGCTCTGTATACGCTTGACTACATCCCCTCGGTGTAGGAGAGTGTCTCTGAGACGCCATACTCTGGCAGAACGTGAGATGGACGGAAGAGCATGAGTGACGTGCACCGGTGCGTTGTCGCAGAGGGAGGCGACTTCTATTTCAACCTCTGTCGCAAGGGCTCGCACCGGTGCAGAAGCTAAGAGGTAGTCTAGCCTGGCGTAAGACTTATATGCGTATGAGTAATATATGCGGGTGAAAACTTCGCCACAAGTCGCATAGCCCCAGATCATGCAAGCGTGTCAGCCCTGCTGCAGAGTGCGCCGGATTGATGAGTGCGCTGGCAGGACCTGTCCTTGATGTTATCAAAGACAAGATTCAAATCCCCTCTCAGAATGATGTTGTGATCAGTTGTGGCAGTAACTTCGGTGGGTACGGAATGTAAGAATTGCTCTTGACCCTCGTTTGGGGCATAGAGAGAGCTAATAGTGAACGTTGAGCTACCCAGAGCAAATCTATAGGCCAATAGCCTGCCCCTAATTTCAGCCTCCTTATGTAGGATGTAGGAGAGTAGGGTCTGCTTTCTATGTTCACCCCCACTTTTTGCTTTTGCTTTACTGGTTTTCGACTTAGATGTGGCTGTGGGCCTGCCAATCAGACCCACAGCCCTGCTGTTCTCTCTCTAAATTAATACTATGTACTTTAGGTGCATAACCCATTTGGATAGGATCACCTTATTGGCCCCTGTACAGTGTACCCTAGGTACCCAGGGCATAGGTGTACCCTAGGCCTACCAGGGGCTGCAGCATGCATTATGCCACCCCTGGCCTGGCCTTCCATTTTGACACAACTGGCTGATCACTCAGCTGGGGCAAGGTTGTGTAATCACCCCTTGCTTAGGTGTAGTATTCCTATACCTAGCTTACATATAGACACATGTGTACCTATCAGTCACTCCTATGGCAGGCCTTAACAATCCTGGAGGCAGAGTGCTTGGAAACATGTGAGATGGGGCTCTAGCATGAGCTGAGCCCGTCTGCAGCTTACGGAACCATGTCCTTATAGCTGTTCTATGATATAGCCTACCATATACTCTTAAAGTGCCTTATAATCTTAAACGGTTATGGTAACTATGGTTTGGCTTTATCAAAACATGTCGTGTAAGGTGTCTAACACTGTGGAATAATACCCCCATACCATTTCTGGACATGAGGATATTATTCCCCCCTTCTAGAGGGAAAGACATGTTAAAATCATACTTCACTGTTAACCTCTGACCAAAGCCTCAGCATCACAAAATGGATGCTGCTGCCACGACACAAGTCTGACCTCCTGCTGCTGGGAGTGATCCCAGCCAGGGAGGCCTGGACAATAGGTTTCCTGCTTGGGGAGGTGCTAGCACCTCCCCAGACAGCCTTTAGTGTATTGGGGCAGGGTGGGCTGAAAGGAATGAGACATGCCTGGGGCACATAAGGTGTTCCTTGCATAGTCCAGTTCAAACCGGCGCTGGGGCACTCCAGCCCCAGCTCTGGCGCGAAACTGGACAAAGGGAAGTGGGTGTAACCACCCCCTCCCAGGTCCCACCCATAAGGCGTGACCTAGCAGGTATCCCAGCCCCCCAGATTAGTATAAGAGTGGGAGTTGGGCCTCAAGACTTTAGATTATCCTGAACCTGCAACTTGAACAGAAACTCTGGACCTTCGACATTCGACGAAAGAAGAAGACTGAAGAATCTCCCTTGTGGCCAAGGAGTGGCTACCCTGTGCAAACAGGCACCATCAAGAGACTACCCTTTGCTTTGCTCCAGTTCTACGAGGGACCGACTGCAGAGCCCGACCAGAGCCTTGACTTCCAGACTTCTCCGACCCTGATCCACATCCACAGCCGTGCTGAGATCCGTGGAGGCGACGAGAGACGTGGGACCGGCTACCTGGGAAAAGTGGCTAGTATCTTCAAGCGCAGCTTCTGAGGCACCCTCGAAGTTGTGCACCGGGGATTGAGAAGCCCCAACCCCAAGCACCATCTGCACCGAAGATCAGCCCCCCACACTCCACGAGTCCTGCGTGGGGCCCTTCTGCATTTTCCTGCTTGCCGCGTCTGTCCGGTTGCTTGCCCGCTGGCTAGTGGCCTTTGAGACGACGCACCCTGAAATCTTCAGCGCTGGTTTGGCTCCTCCAGACTGGCTCCCGCTTCTCTACAAAGAAGAAGCACCCCAGACCTTCCTGGTCTGCACCAGAAGCAAGTCCTCCGTTCTTCGTGGGTTCCGCTTGCCAAGGCTTGGTGAGTCCTAGTCCAACTTCGACGCCGCCGACAGCAAGAGCCTTCGTGGGACAGCTCGCCTCCTGGTCCTGGTCGTCCTCGACGTTCCCTGGTCCTCGTGGCTGCAGCGACAAGCTTCACCTTCACCTGCAATCTTCACGACATCGCCTGGTTCCTTCCTGGTTCCACGTGGTCACTGGCTAGTGACCTTGACTCTGTCCCTTCTGCTTGCAGGTATCCTTTCTTCCTGATCCCAGCCTTGGGATCCACCGGACACTCTTCACTGACTGCCTGTCAGCATCTTTCTTCAGGCATCCATAGGAGTCGACGACGAAACCCGACGCAACTTCACCCCTATGCACCCGCAGCCTGTGGGCTAGGTAACTTGGGTACTCCGGTGCTCATCAGGATAGTGACTATCCTAGTGTCTAGTTTTCCAGTCTCGACTTCCTAGCTACTCCGGAAGTGTCCTAAATCTATCTATTTCTAAACTGTACTATTGCTAGTGACTTTTACGCATTACGCGTGAGTGTTTCCACTCTGCACCTGAATCCCGTGGGCCTCCCACTTCCTAACCTTTGGTAGTATAGTGTAGCCCCAGCGATTCCCTAGGCTTAGGCCTATCCTATTTCCGTGACAGTGGTCCTTATACCACTTACTTTGTATATGGTTTGCGTGGCCCCTAGGGCCTAACTGTATTACTTACCTGTGTGACTTAATGTATGCATAAATAAGACTGTGTTGTACTTACCTCTAAACTCATAAAGAGTGCTGAGGGTTTGACTAGAATAAATACACTTTATTTTATATATATATCTGTTGTGGTGTCCTTTCATTTGGTATTCAAGGGATTATATATGGTATCACAGCTGGCTTCACATGCCATTCAGAGTTTAGCCTAAGACTGCTCTTGTCCATGCTACCACTAGGATAGCTGGTCTATAAGGTTCACTTTACAACCAATCACCATAAGGGAATTTGGACTGATATAAGGTGTACACTAGAACTAGTGACATCATACATCAGGCCAACTTCTCACATAGGACTTCCCCCTTAAAACGCTGCGCCACAAGGATCGCCACCCCAGCCGATTTAGCAGGCCCGAGGAAAATAATTGAGTTGGGAATTTCCAGGATCTGAGGCGATGGCAATCCCTAACTAAGAGGCGAGTTTCTTGTAGAAGGCACAGATCTGCTTGAGTATTCTCTAGGCAGGACATAACCGCTCTGCGCTTCACAGGGTTGTTAAGACCTCGCACATTTAGGGTTACTATTTTAAGAGTGGTGGTAGGCAATCACTTTAACCAAGAAAACCGAAGAGCAAAAGGCGAGTACAATGTTTAGTGCAAGAAAGGCGTGACATGAGCAGTCGACGCAGGCACCGAGGCTGTGTGGGCAATGCTATCCTCGTAGGAAGTGTGGACATGGAACCCCTGTTCCCCCTCCCAACAATCCCCAAAAATAAAGACCATAATATTAACGATTGAAACAGTCGAGCAGTAACAAATTGTCCATCAACTAACAGTTGCCAACGACCCGGGCATTAACCAGTCTGCTAGCCGGCTGATTGCTTCTACCAATGTCAACCAGGCGAGGATTTAGTTAGTTCCGTGGAGACAGTCTCCAAAGTGGACTGCTGGCCCTTGAGGATTTCCGCAACAGGAGGCTTCTTGGAGCGGCGCCGCGGGCCCTGCTGACGCCATCGGGGCCTGGTGTCATCAGCATCTGTTTTGGGATTCTCGTCCCCGCTATCTTCTGTGGGCAGATCCACTCCCAGCAATCTGCCTGCCTCCGACAAGGAGCGTAGTTGGTATAATTTGTTGTCCATACGAAACACCAACCGAAAGGGATTGCCCCAGCAGTAGGGGATCTTGCGTTGCTGAAGGTGCGTAATGACAGGCTTAAAAATTCTACGCTTGTGCAGGGTGAGTGCGGGCAGGTCCTGGTACAGGACCGGAGTCTGATCTCGGAACGTCAGGGGGTGTATTTGACGGGCCCTTTGGAGGATGTCCTCTTTGGTGCGAAAGTCCTGGACGCAAACCAGTATTTCTGATGGAAACATCTGCCAGTGGATTCCTTACCGTGTGAATATCCCTTGCGCCAGCAACATTCGGAAACTTTTGTAGCAGTCCACGCCGATGAGGTCGAAGACGACGTCACAGAGACACGGCTCCGCTCGCGACTCCGCTGACGTCACCGGCTCCATAAGAAGACCTCGTCGGCGTGATGACGTCCGTTCCCTTTTTTCCGCGCCGTCGACGCCAACGGATTTCGGGACTCTCTCTGTAGCTATACTGGTTACTTTGTTTTCTGCTGGTATTCTTTGTCTTCTTCTGCAGAAATGTCAACGAAGAAGTCGGGATTTAAGCCGTGTCGTATATGTGGGAAACACATGTCCATAACGGATCCGCATGACGACTGTGTGTGGTGCCGGTCCTCGGACCATGATGTCGAGGGATGTTCTTGCTGCCGCAAGATGATTTCCGAGGCTCTTAACGAGAGGTAAGCAAAGCTTTTCATCGCGAGGATGAAGAAAGAAAAGAGAGGCCGGAGAAAATCGAGGTCGAAGTCGACTTCGGGGCCTGCTTCCAAATCCAGGAAGCACAAGAAGAGGAGGCATTCGTCTCGGCGTCACTCAGATAAGGATACGGCTCCGAGATCGACATCGCCCTCCCAACGCCGTAAGGAGTTTGTGTCTCCCTCGCCCGTTCTGGACTCACCTGTTGGCCTGTCGTCACCTGTGGCTTCACTGGAACATTCTCCGGCTCCAGCTACATCTCCGACGCCGGCTTCATCTCCGGCTTCGTCCCCGGTTCTGTGTGAGGAGCCTCCAGCCCCGGGTGATCCTTAGGCTCCACTGACTCCACCATCTGCGCCGGTAGGCCCGAGTCCGGTGATTCCTGGGCAATATCCTGCGTTCCCTGGACCAGGTCAGGACCCCACGCATTATCTTAATGCGATGTATGGAGTATTCTCCAGAGCCATGTACCCCTCTGGTGCACCTTCGGGTCCTATGGGTCCTATGGTCTTCAGTTTGGGAGTTCCTCAAGCCTATCCTCAAGGTCCCTTCATGCCATTTTTTCGGCGACGCCGTCTTGGCATCTACCGGCGCCGAGGACATCGACGCCGCTCCCTTCTTCACCGGCGCCGACTCGACCCCGTTGGACGCCGGCTACCCCTGTGGATCCACGTTCAATGCCGGCTCCGGCGCCGTCGGATTCTATCACGGCGCCGCCAGTTGTCAGAATCAGGTCTAGGAGGGAGGCTCAGGGGGTGCTGGATGAGCAAAGATACCTTATGGAAGAGGTAGAAGTAGGGGAACTCATGGAGTCGGACGATGTTTTTGAGGAGTTGAAGGAGGCTAGTGGCCTGGACTTGTCACCCGAATGGGAGATTACTCTTCCTTCTGATGCCCCTTCGAAAGGATGTGCCGCCATACCATGCCATTATAAGAAAGGCAGCTGAAGTTTTAGATCTGCAGCTACCTTCTGCCGAGTTCAAACCGAACATCTTAACGGAAGTTCTGCACTCTCCTTCTACTGTTTCTGAGCCTCTGCTCCCTTTTAACGACGCGATCATAGAGCCAGTGATGGAGGTGTGGCGTAAGCCCGTTTCTGCTCCGGCAGTTTCCAAAGTCATAGCCAGGAGGTATAGGGCGGCTCCGGGAGACCCGGAATTTTTAACATCTCATCTGTCTCCTGAGAGTCTGGTTGTGCAGGCTGCATGTGCAAGAAAATCTTCAGGCTCATTTCCTCAGGTCCCGAGCGACAGGGAATCAAAAAAGCTGGATCAGTCGGCCAAGAAGGGCTTTTCTTCGGCCAGCATGGCTCTCAAATCAACGAATGCCACATGTCTCTTGGGACGTTATATACATGCTCTCATGGACTCAGCTAAACAGCTAGCCCCAAAACTATCTGAGGAGGATAGGGTTGGTTATAATGAGATCCTTTCGGATGCCCAGGCGGCGGCGCGTCAGGTGATCCAGAGTGGATTGGATACAGCCGACTCGGTGGCATGAGTCATGGGATCTTCTGTTGCCACCAGGAGGAGTGCGTGGCTTAAATCATCGGAATTTTCCCCTGATGTCCAGTCAACGCTCGTGGACTTGCCTTTTGATGGCTCTGGTCTTTTTGGCAAGAAAGCGGATGCTGCGCTGGAAAGATTTAAGGAGAGTAAGGCCACGGCTAAATCTTTGGGTCTTAGGACTCAACCAAGAGGTTCATTCAAGAGGTACAGGGGCTTCGGAAGGTCTACCTTTTGTACATACAGACAACCACAGCAGCAGCGGCAGCAGCAGCAAAGCACTCTGTATAAGGGTTACAGAGGTAGAATCAGGGGTCGCACTCGTGGCCGACAGCCCTCCTCCTCCTCCTCCTCCTCCTCTTCCTCCTCCTCAGCCCCTCCCACCACTGCAAAGCAGCCCTAGATCCACCATTCTGGATCATGTTGGTCCTGTGGGGGGCCGGCTTACCCATTTTCTACAAGATTGGGAATCGGTTACTACAGACCTTTGGGTTCTAGATCTTGTAGAAAATGGGTACGCCCTTCCCTTTCGGGAATTCCCTCCAAATTACCCTCCTTGTCAAGGGGCTTGCTCAGAGGACCACCGTCTCCTCCTACAGGAAGAAGTCCTGACGTTACTAAAAAAAGGTGCGATAGAGGTGGTTCCAGAGCAGGAGAGGGGTCAGGGATGCTACTCGCGGTATTTCCTGATTCCGAAAAAGGACGGCAGATTGCGTCCAATATTGGACCTCAGGATCTTGAATCTTTATCTGAAGCAAGAGAAGTTCAAGATGCTCACCCTTGCGCAGGTTCTTCAAGCACTGTTACAGGAGGACTGGATGGTGTCAATCGACTTGCAGGATGCGTATTTCCACATCCCCATCCTGAAGTCGCACAGGAAGTATCTCCGGTTTACGGTAGGGTCGCAACATTATCAGTTTGCGCTCCTTCCGTTTGGTCTTACTACTGCGCCTTGAGTCTTCACGAAGGTGATGGCAGTGGTGGCAGCCCATCTCAGAAGGTCGGGGATTTCGTTTTTCCTCTATCTGGACGACTGGCTGATCAAAGCAGTCGCCAGAGAAGGTGCTTCATCATCTGCAGGGTACGACTCAGCTGTTGTACAAATTGGGTTTTTCGATAAACGTGCCCAAATCTCACCTGGTGCCCTCTCAGCGCAACCTGTTCATAGGGGCGGTACTGGACACTACTGTGTGTCGAGCATTCCCACCTCCACAAAGGATTCTCGACATACAGGAAATGATTCCCTTGTTTTACAATGGAGCGGTCGTTCCAGTCCTGAAGGTCCTTCGTCTGCTCTGTCTGTTTGCTTCCTGCATTCTGTTGGTCAACCATGCACGCTGGCACATGAGGGCGCTCCAGTGGTGTCTCCGCAGGCAGTGGTATCAACACAAAGGAGATCTCGGAGTCTGTGAGGATCTCCAGAGACGCTGCGGCGGATCTATCTTGGTGGAGTGTAGAGGGCAATCTGTCTCAAGGAAAGCCCTTCCATCTACCCCCATCGGGGGTTACGGATGCATCCACTTTAGGGTGGGGTGCGCATCTGGGGGATCTGGAGATCAAGGGTCTTTGGTCTCCAGAGGAAAGGTTGCTTCACATCAACCTTCTGGAATTGCGGGCGATACGTTTGGCACTCAAGGCCTTCCTCCCTTCCCTTCGCGGTCAGTCAGTTCAAGTCCTGACGGACAACACTACCACGATGTGGTATGTCAACAAGCAGGGAGGAGTGGGGTCCCTTTGTCTCTGCAGAGAGGCTCTGCGTCTCTGGTCCTGGGCTCAGGATCAGCAGATTTGTCTGTTGGCAAATCATCTGGCCGGAGTTCTGAACGTGCGTGCAGACCGTCTCAGTCAGCAGTTCTCCGCCGACCACGAGTGGAGGCTTCATCCAGAGGTGGTTCATCACGTTTTCCGGATGTGGGGAACCCCTCGGGTGTACCCGTTTGCCACTCACGAGAACGCTCACTGCCCGTCTTTCTGCAGTCTCCAGTATCCGATGCAGGGAGCATTGGGAGACGCGTTTCAGTTGAGATGGGACTCACATCTCCTTTACGCGTTCCCTCCCATACCCTTGATTCCTCGGGTTCTGAGGAAGATTCGCCAAGACCGGGCCCAAGTCATATTGATCGCCCCGGATTGGCCAAGAAGGGTGTGGTATACAGATCTTCTACACCTCTCCTCGTGCCCTCCGCTCCGTCTCCCTCTGAGGGCAGACCTCCTCTCGCAGTCGGAGGGGCAGGTTCTACACCCCCACCTCCAGAGCTTACACCTTCATGCCTGGAGATTGAATGGGGCAACCTGAATTCTTTTTCTCTCCCACCAGATGTTGTAGATGTAATTTTGTCTGCCAGACGTCATTCCACCAAATCTATCTATTCCTATAGGTGGTCTAAGTTTGTGCTCTGGTGTGGGGAGAAGTCAATTGATCCTTTGAGGGCTGGTTTATCTGACATTCTACAGTTTACCCTTTCTCTTGCTTAGCAAGGTTTTGCTGTAGCCACTGTAAAGGGTTACTTATCGGCTTTGTCTGCATTCCTTTGCTTGCCGGATCAGCCATCCTTGTTTAAATCGCCTATTGTTTTACGATTTCTAAAGGGCCTTACAAACAAGTTTCCTCCTACTCCTTTTATTGTGCCTCAATGGGACTTAAATCCTGTCTTAACTTATCTGATGGGTTCTCCCTTCGAGCCCTTACACAAGTGTCGCTTGAGACTGTTGTCTTTCAAGACGGTTTTTCTTATTGCGATAACCTCGGCAAGGAGGGTAAGTGAGCTTCAAGCTCTGAGTTCAAAACCCCAGTTCTTGACCATTCATGCTGAAAGAATGGTACTCCGGACCAGGGCTGCTTTTCTGCCTAAGGTGGTAACTCCTTTCCATCTGGGGCAATCCATTACCCTCCCTACCTTCTACCCTCCCCCTCATCCTTCCAAGGAGGAGGAGCGGCTTCACTGCTTGGACCCTAAGAGGGCGGTGAGCTTCTACCTTGACAGGACAAAAGACTTTCGAGTTGATGACCAGCTCTTCGTGGGCTTTGTTGGCTGCAGGAAAGGCAGAGCAGGGCACAAGCGCACCCTTTCCAGATGGATTGTCTTGTTCATCAAGATATGCTACTCTTTGGCCGGTAAGGAACCTCCAGAGGGTTTAAGGGCTCATTCCACTGGAGCTAAGTCTTCCACTTCTGCTTTGTCTAGAGGTGTTCCTGTGGAGGACATTTGTAGGGAGGCAACTTGGGCCTCCCTTCACACTTTCGCAAAGCATTACTGCTTGGATTCCGAGGTGAGGAGGGACGGACATTTTGCCCGTTCCGTCCTTCAGGACTTTCTGGTATAGAAGGGTGGACACCCTCCTCCGGGAGTGGGACTGCTGTGGGAATCTTTTCACAAGATGAGGAATCCACTGGCAGATGTATCCATCAGAAGAACAAGTTACTTACCTTCGGTAATGCTTTTTCTGGTGGATACAGTATCTGCCTGTGGATTCCTCACTGACCCACCGCCCTCCCCGTTGTTCACCCTTGTATACTTACAATTCTGATGATGGTGTTTAAAAATGTATTTGTTACTGTCAAAGGCAGTGTGTTATCTCTTTTGCCTTCCTATTTATTCTCCACACTGTGTGTGTTGCTTTGTATATTATGTACTGTGTATACTGTGTATATATTGCTGGCAGTCCGTCCGTGTGCCCCGAAGGCACGGAAAAAAGGGCGGAACTGACGTCATCACGCCGACGAGGTCTTCTTATGGAGCCGGTGACGTCAGCGGAGTCGCGAGCGGAGCCATGTCTCTGTGACGTCGTCTTCGACCTCATCGGCGTGGACTGCTACAAAAGTTTCCGAATGTTGCTGGCGCAGGGGATATTCATAAGGTGAGGAATCCACAGGCAGATACTGTATCAACCAGAAAAAGCATTACCGAAGGTAAGTAACTTGTTCATCTGATGGCGGAGCCGATTAGGCTCGTGGGGGGCCCACTCTGTGCGCTCGGTCTAGCCGCAAATCTGTCTCGAGTGGTCTGCCCAGAATGTGGTTGAAGAGCTCCTTCGTGTATTTGAAAAGGTCTTTCGAGTCGTCGTCCAGCCTCACTCCTCGGATCCGGATGTTGTGACGTTGGGAGCGGTTTTCTAGATCCTCAAGGTGGGTCTGAAGATCAGCCTGCTGACCATGGATCCTGAGGACCTCTTGCTGCAGAGCCGCCAGTTCTGTATCCCGTCCGTTGCTTTTATCCTCCAGTTCAGCGACCCTCTCCCCGATGCCGTCCACCTCCCTACGGACGTCCCTGAGTTCTGCCGTGAATTCCCGTTTGAGTGTTTGAATATCCTTGCTCAGGGCAGTAAACAGACTCGAGAAATGCCTTGGTGATTGGTTCTGCACCATCCCCTCTCTCAGATGTTGAACGAACCTCTCTCATTGCCATGTCTGCAGTCTGTTGACCAACCTGCGCTTTAGCAAACAGGTCCTTCAGCGTCTTGTCCTTGTGGCCCCTGGGGGGGACCATAGCGTGCCCCGCCCAGGTCTAGCGAGCACCCCTAGGAGCAGTGCCCACATCGCTTCAGCGACTACTCCACTGGCTGGTCGGTTTTATGTTAGTGTCTTACTCCATCTCAGCACATGGCACGAGCAGCTGACTTGATAGCAGGCCAACAAGACTGTACGTTCTGGGGCATTCCCGGGGGTCAGCTGCATCAGGCCATCCGCTACAGTACCTCGCAACTCCTCCAACAAGGCCCGACTACTGCGCCTCTCAATTCCCTCCTGCCGTGGCGTCTGTGCCACTGCCAAAGGCACCGTTGGCGGGCCAGTGCGTCCGCACCCCAGATGTGGCAGGGAGACAATCCGGTAGAGGCGTAGTTTATTGCCACCCCCGGTGGTTTAGGTGCAGTCTAGAGAAAGAGGGGGGGAGAGCACTTGCCTGATTCGTGTCCCTATCGTGGCAGCTCCGCTATTAGTCCAGTAGGGCTGATTCTCCGCTACTCAGCCACCTCTGCCACCGATCCCGGCGTAAGAAGCTCTCTCCCGGGCCTCCAGAACTTGCGAGCAGGGTCCGGATGTGTCAGGCCCTCACGGCGCTCCTCTCCGTGGGTGTCTGGCGCTCTCCCCAGCGACGCGTCTGGCGAGGACTGGATGGTGGGCCTTAGGAAGAGTAGCACCACTGGAGGCCGCCCCCGCTCCCCTCCTGGGGGCGCCGCCGACGAGGAAACGCCCAGGCCCCAGTGGCGCCAGGCGGTCACCGCAGAGCCTCAGCGCTATACTCAGTAATGCCTCCTCTTTCTGCGGCGTAACTTGCTGTGCCCTCCGCCTCCCAGTTCAGCCGAGTAGGAAGCTCCGCTTAGACCACAAGTCTGTGTGCGGGCCCGGGCAGCGAGCGCAGGCCCGGGTCACCCCTCACCTCCGAATGTGAGCGTCCTTAAGCCAGGGCTGTCCGTCTCCGCAACTCGTGATCCCCCACCAGATCCGCCGATGCCACTGTCAGCCGTTTCCTCAGCCCAGCCGCCGTGGGAGGGCCCAGACCACCACCGGGCCCCCAATCGCGGCTGTGCGCTGCAACGCCGGCGGAGACAATTCCAAAATGGCGGCCGGGGAAGATGCGGCTACTCCACTGCGCCACGGGCCCGCTCCTGGCGTTGTCTGCCGGTCTCACCCTCTGTGCACACTGCTACTGGGAATCTGGCTCACGCCGCACCTGTCTCTCCGCGTCAGCCACCCGAAGCCTGCATCCGCTCGCTCGGCCCTGGCAGCAGCCCCAGCGTCTTTCCTCGCGGCTCCGTTGAAAAGGCGCGCCGGCGCCCGCTTCTCGCCGGTGCTAAGTCGCACTCCCAGGCTTCAGGATCAACCCGGGCCAGCACCCCACCGACTCCGCTGCCTGAAGAGACTGTCGTTCCCGGACCAGTGCTCTGTAATGGGAGGGCGCCACCGCAACTGCACGGCCCTCAACTGTAGTCTTGTGGGATCGGGGTCGGCCGAGCCACCTTCTCAAAATGGCGGGCCAGGTACCTTTCTCCTCAGTGGCGCCTCACCGGACCTCGTCTAGCGTAGCTCCACCGCTTAGGAGTCACCTCCGGCAACCTCACTGGTCGGCAGTTCCTCTCTCGGGCGGCCCACCGACCCCCAAGTCACACTCCGGTGAGGTCTCCTAGGCCAGGCCACGTGTCCGCCCCACTTCCCTTTGGGGCCAGTCTCCTGCGTGTTCCGCTCTGCGCCTCCACCTTCAACAGTCTGCAAATTGCGGCCTCACCTCCGTTGGCAACGCAGTCCTCCGGGCTTGCTCTGTAGCCTGCAGCTCCTCGGGTCTCCACCGAAGTGCAGTGCTCTGCTAGGCCCGCGTGGGGGTGGTCTAGGCCCCGGCACGGGCAGCTCCTTCCTCCACGCTTCACTCACGGCTTTCCGGTGGCCAGCAGCCCCCTCTCCACCGAATACCGCTGGGCTTACACCGCAATTCTCCGATGGGAGAGTACCACAGTCTCTGGGAAGTCTGGGACTGCCTCCGTATGGGCCCGGTATCAGTGCCGCCTCTCGCTCAAGATGGCGGGACGGGCCTTGCTCCGCCACATTCCCTCGGATCCCTGCTGATGCGTCCTCACAGCTCCGTTGTTCGCCCTACTTCGTCATCTGGGCCGGCCTCCGTGGCGACAGCCGCCGCTCACACCGGGCTGTTAAGAGAGCAGAGCTCCTTTCCCCAGACTTTTCGCAGCCCCGAATGCAGATCTCAGGCCTCACTGTGCGTCTCCGCCGGCTCAGCGCGCCGCCCGCTCTCCGCTGCCTCGCTCAGGAGATATGCGCCGCCAGACACCGTGACTGCCTTTGTCCGGTACTTCCACAGCACCAGAACCGTTCCTGCCCCTTTGTACAAGCTGATAGTGGCTAAAACGGCCCGAAGGCCGCTGCTGTAACAGGCCGTCGGCGGGAGCTCCGGAGCAGTACGTCTGTTCACGCCGCCATCTTGGCCACGCCCCCTCTTTTGTACTGTTTTTATCTGTATCGCTTTTATGATATGCACTGTCGAATAAAGCATTCTTTGCTTGCTTGCTTGCTTGCAAAACATACCCAAACCCATACCCCCTCCCTCATTGGATAGCACAAAATCTGCATCCAATGATTACATCAGCATCTCAAGTAACAAGGAGGAAGAACAAACAAGCGGAATACTCTTTGGGGGAAGGCAATACTCAGAAGAGATCGCCAATTGACCATAATGTTGACGGGGGAGTGAACAGCCTTATCTGTACCATGGGTAGCACCGATAACTAGAACGTCAGTGTAGCATAGTTCGTAATTGCATAGCCAAATCCAAGAACCAGTCTGGTGCAGTAGCGTGCCAATAAATATATGGAGAGAAAAGTGTCACAGGTCCGCTGGATCATGGGACCGGGAGGGAGCAGCTCTCCTTCCACCTGGCAACCCAGTTCCAATATGGTGTTGCATGCAGAAGTAAGCGGCTTCTGCAGGAGAGTCAAATAAGTGAAATCTGCCATCAATCTGGATTCCCAGCTGGATTACCCACATAAGCTTTCAAGCAGAGTGCACTTAATGTCAGTGAATTTACGGTGCGCCTCTTGCACAATCAGGGAAAAGTAGGTAAAAAGAAATACATAGTCACTCCCTGGTGTTGCATTTGCTCCTTGTCACGGGCAAGTGGAAGAACAGTGTTACGATCATGATAATTACGAAGCTTGGCAATGATTAAGTGAGGTGGTGTGCCAGGGGCTGGTCCTGAGACACGTGTTCTGTGGGCTCTTACAACCTCATATGTGGACGAAAATGCCTCCCTGCTAAAGAGTTCCTTGAGCAGATGTTCCACATAAATGGTAATGTGGACGGTATTGGTAGATCTGCTATTCCAGCAATGCAGATATCGGCTTTAGCAGCTACCGTCTTGAGGAGAGTCAATTTTTCCAATATGCTTGGTGGTTGTAGGGCGGACATCCTCGAGGTCAGAGACTCTTTGCTCAGTGGCACTGATCTGCGTCTCATGCTGGTCAAGCCGTTCATGCATACTTTCCGGCAGGGCTGAGAGCGTATCGAAGCGCGAGTCGATTGACTTGAAGCCTGCTCTCAGTTCGGCCATGATGCCCGCCATGCCCTCCAATGCCGGAGCATCTGCCCCAGAGGCAGTCCCCTGGAAACCCTCATCATCCCAACGTCAGGGTTATAGGGTCAAAGGAGAGTGGGTGCTTCCTTGGGAATGTGAGCTGTCGTGATCTTGTTGCGCTGGTAAGCGGGAAAGGAGCAGGAGGACACCAGACAGAGCAGGAGTGCACACCAGCGCGTCGTTGCAAAATAAGTAGTCAGCAGGTAGACCACCACATACAGGTGCAGTCTTTTAATGCAATAAGGTGTGCTCCAATAGTAAGGAAAGTTGCCTAGAAGAAGCTATGTGCAGGAGATTATGCCCCATGTAAGATCATGTAGGGCTTGTTAGGCAGGAGCATACATAGGAGTGTAGTCACTGCACTGTTAGCGGTGCCAGCAGCAGCACTGGCCATATGAGGGGCGGTTAGTGAACTGATGCACCACGAGGGACATGAGTTATGATGGCAGGACGAGCGTCCACACGGTCAGTTCCACGCAGCTGGTACATTGGCCCGGGGAGGGTCATGGCATGCCTCTCCCTGCAGCGGCAGTGCAAGCAGAGACCGATGAGTAGAGGCAGGCTGCAAAGCAGCAGTGAGATCTCAAGAGCTTCAAGGTTGACCGGCCATCTTGGTCCATAGCCAGGCCACGCCCCCATAACTTTTGCACTGTATATTGCTATTTTGCATATATGGTAGATGATTATTATCTGTTTGGAAAGATCATATCAGAGTAATTTGTAAAAGTTTTTTTACCTGTATAAGGAATTTTTGGATGTAAATCTCTTTTTAAAATCTATCTCTGCTTTGATGATGGCGGAAACTCCAGAGACCTCGTCCTAGATCTAGACTTTTGTTTGACTCAATGATCATCTCGAGCATGGGCAACAAATAGTTTGGCTTCCTATTCCTTTATGATCTTGAAGTGCATGATTCTGCAGGACTCACAAAACATGCTGTGTGATCCAACCCTAGACACCAGAGACGGATGTCATACGAGTATGTGATGGAAATGTGTCCATCACAGTCCCTACAGGGTTTGAAGCACTGAATGTTTGGGAGGTGACATCCCTGAACTGCACATTAGAATTTTGAAAATACTAAAAATGCTTTGTGGAGATTCTCAGAGGACAGCAAAGCTCTGAATTCACGCCAATGGTGTGAAAAAAAGGGAACGGATGTCGAAGCTCTGTTAGAGCCACTTCATGGCTCCAGTGATGTCAGGAAGCTGTCGTTTACAGTACTGAAGTGGAGCCAGCGACACCTACCGGCATGGAGAGCTATTGGGAAATTTAAAATGTGAGGAATCTGAAGGGAGAGGTATCCATCAGAAAATGCAGTTGTAGGTGACGTGACTAAAGCAATGGCATTCTGGAGGTCAAGATAAAGACCAATAGCTGTATGATCGTGATAAAGGAAATTGCACACCTTCTTATATTTGTTGTATGAACCTGAAACGCATCAGTCACAACTGAAAAAGGCTTCCAACTTCTGATAGTACTGGTGCAAAGGAAAGGGAATCTTCCGGAGCTGCAGGCTGCACTTTAGTTTTTTCACAGTATGATTTATGACGAGATATGGCTGAAGTCAGCTCCGGATCCAACAAAAGAATATGGGTGGAGTCTGGAGCCTAGGCTAGTACTGATCTGGGTACTACAGGCAGGACCTGCAACAAAGATGTCGAGGCACAGCTGGCGCCAGCTGAAGCCAATCTGTTAGTGCTAAGAAAGACCTGCTTACAGATGTCAAACTCAAGGCCCTATGATTCCATAGGGCCCAAAGTTGTGCCAGAGATACATGGGACCATCCACAATAATCTCAGCATTTCCTGCCTAAAGCCTCAATCTGCTGCATAGTCAAATAATGGCAGGGAAATGTAAGGCGCACTGGCTCAATTATCAGAATTGTGTCTGAATTGGACGATGCTGTCAGAATCCGAGCTTTCGTGTGCTGACTGCATGCCTTTTAACTGGAGTGAGTAAGTACTACATTTATTGTTTATGATTAATTAAAACCATTACAAAATACACTCTGATAAAACGTTTTTGGGTTGATTACCCTTTTCAGTCAATGCTCTTATAAAATTCTTATCTATTATATAAATGCAGGAATGTTCGAGGAGGGCAGAGTTCCTGGTGAGGCAATTTTCCTTTAAACCTTCGGAGTCTGTGCGCAGATTACATTTCAGAAAGGTTTAAGTTTTTGTTTTTTTTATTCTTTCACAGGATTGCACCGGGCCCTGCTTAGATGCCACTAGTTTCAAGAACTTGACTAACTTCCCATTTAGCTGCGGGTCACTTGGGTTAAAGCAGGCAAGCACTGCTTGTCTCCGGGTCCGTATGCCTCGTTTATTAAAGTGGCTTTTTAGGAGGTCTGCCCTTTCCTCTTTTAGATTTTGCCAACTACAGCACATATTCCAGAGGTGTCCGCATCCTAATTCACTGGGCGATCCCCTTCAGGGTGTGAGAGGTCATTGCTGACCCTGAGGGCCGCTATTTGCTAGTTTCCGGCACACTTGCCACCACATCCCTTTTATTGGACAATATATACTCCCCTAACTGGATGCTCCTGAATTGTTCTTGGACATTTCCACACATCTCACCTGACTACATGCAGATTCCATGTTAATGGGGGGTGACTTTAATCTAAAACTCTGTCCTTCTTTGGACTGGACTGACACAGACAAGTGACCAAACCTCACTCTATACAAGCGCTCTCGTCCCTACGACGATCCCTCCTCTTCACTGATGCCTGGCGTTCTTAGCACCCACTAAACAAACTTTCTATTCTGACTCCCATGGGTCATTGCCGGGCATTGATCCCTGGTATGTTACTCCTGATTTGTTGCTTGTGACCGCTGATATTGCGCACTTGAGCACTTGAACCTTGTTGGATCACTCTCCATTGCTTTTGACCCTTCAGCTCCCCAATATTGCATTACTTTGTGCGTCCTGGTGATTCCCTACGAATTCACTACTGAACGAGGTTTTACAAGCGCAAGTTCGTGATGAAATTGTTGAATACTTTAAACTCAATAAAGGGACCATATCACTGCATTCAATATTCTGGGAAGCTTTTAAAGCATACATCAGAGAGGTGTGCATTGCCAAGCACTCTGGGGTACTCTGCTCTATACGTGGAGAACTAGCGACTATTGAGCTTGCATTGAAGGATCCCTACGCACAGACCCTGACTGATGCCCCCCCTCCATCACTGCACCAGCACGCGGCACTCATTCAAGACTTCCGAGACCTTGAGGTTCGCGAGGTGAACTATCTGGGCAAATATGCGAAAGCGCGAGTTTATGGAGAGGGTGAGAGACCTGCCCGCACGCTGGCCAGACTACTCCGCCCCCATATCAGGCTTCCTTTATCACGCACCTTCAGCTGGATGACAGTTTCTCACTCACGCACCACTAAGACATCTCTGCTGCTTTCCTCACCTACTATGCTCGCTTATACACGTCGCGTAGCATCGCTACTGATGAGCACTGGCTCATTATTTGGCGTAGGTGGCCATGGTCTGGTTGGATGGGGGATGGCAGCAGTTCCTCGCCTCTCGCTTGTGAGGATATCTCGCAAGCCGTTGATGACCTGAGCGGAACATGTGTCCTGGGTCTAGACGGTTTTACCAGCAATTTTTATAAGACTTACAAATCATTATTGATCCCCCACCTATTGGAAGTCAATGCAGAATCCCTAGAATGGGAAATCCTTGCCCCCACAATGTACAAGGCAGTGCTTACCCTTTTACTCAAACCAGGCAAATCTCCACACAGCTGCACATCATACAGGCCCTTGTCCCTGTTAAACCATGACAACAATATTCTGTGTTCTTGCTATTTGTCTCTCCCTTCCTATGGATAGTATATTCTTCCCATTACAATCCGTATTTGTCCCAAACCGCTACACATCAGTTAACCTTCGAACTGTGTTCGCCATCTTTAATCAAATAACATCTGTAGTGGTTCTACTTGACGCTGAAAAGGCATTTGATTAGCTAGAATGGTCCTTTCTGCATTCTACATTGCGGAAGCTGGGGGTGCCGAAGGGGTTTCGGGACCTTGTTCATTTACTGTATTCTGCCCCATTGGCCCGACTAAAAGTGAATTGCTCCTTAATCAACTAGTTTGCCCTTTCCCGCGGTACTAGACAGGGATGCCCCCTGTCACCTCTATTGATCATTATCGCCATGGATCCATTTGTGTGTCATTTTCAATAGCAACACCTGGCACACGTATTAAACTTCCATCGCGGCCCCCTTTTAGCTTCTCTATATGCCGATAATGTGATGTTTTTTGTCAGAGACCCCGAATCGAATGTTCCCGCTCTTCTTCGTGAGGTAATCCGCTTTGTGGCCTTTTCGGTACTTACTATCAACTGGTTTAAATCTGAAGATTTCTCTCCGACTGAGGCCACTGTCCCTTGTCCCCCTTGTGTTCCCCTTACAGTGGTGCACGGATCCCCCCAAATACGCCGGAGGTCATTTGCCTCAATTATGGCCCGTAATTGATAGGCTGTCATCTCGAATTGATCAATGAATTATACTCCCCTTGTCCATCACTGGTAGGATTGCCATCATCAAAATGGTGGTGCTACTCCATTTTTTATATTTATGTCTTAATATCCATATGGTATTAATGAATAGTTTCTTTGACACCTGTAGTAGCATGCTCACGTAGCTGGTGTGGCCGGAAGAAAACCAAGAATTCACTGGCAAACATCTATACCGTAACGCACAGCAGGTTTGGCTTCCCTTATTTCTATCTTTAGTACCTTGTACCGCAGGCACACTTTGCGTACTATTGGTTTCACCCTAATGCTCGCCTGCAATTCCTGAAGCTGGAATGGACTCAAGCCCGCCCATATCTCCTTTCCACTATGATCCCACATGGCCAGGACCCGTTAGGAGATAAAGACACTTCTGACCACACACTGGGCCTGGGCCGGACTCCAAACGATATCTAGGCTTTGATCTCTAGTACTCTCCCCACATTCCTCTCCCTGATAATCCCTGGCTTCTGATGATTTCCGAGGCATTGACTAAGCGAACACTGACCACATGCCGACTCCACAAACTGGGTGACCTCTTTGCAGATGTCACGTTGCGATCTGTTACCTTAATGGCGAAGGACATGACATGTCTTATATGGACAGATTCATTTTACATCGACTATACAACACCGTTCATACTAGGCTCCCGTCCTCTCCGTCGGAGCATTTGGACTTTCCACTCCTTACCATGGTCATTAAGACCCCAGATAATGCCTGTTTGATTTCTCGATTATACCACTCGTCTCTCCTGCTGAGACCTACCAGAGGGAGTGGGAGCTCGGGCGGCATGGGAGGGCGACTTGGGGAGCCCATTACCAAACATGACATGGTTCCATTGTTGCAAAAATACATGTTTAGTATCTAACAACGATCTGCATTAATTACTACACTTCAAATACCTGCACAGGGCATACACTATTCCTCATTTCATGGTCAGAATCAACCCCACCAAATCACACTGTTGTCTTAGATGTGCAGCGGAACATGCCGATTTCACACATCTGGCATGGAACTGTGCGCCTATACTCTCCTATTGGGAAGAACTTTATCTCATTGTATCATGGATGATTGACTCTGAACTCACCGACCCCATTAATGGCATTATTAGGCTATGTTAAACCATTACCTGTGGGAAGTTGACATTATACCGCTTGTGTGCTATTATTGGCTAAACGTCAAGTTTCCTTGCATTAGGGCAGCACATCTGTTCGGATGGTGAAGGCGTGGATCCGTAACTTAGTGTACTGCGACACCACGAGTGATACATATGCTACATTACAACCACCACACTCCAGACAAAAATACATATGGCAACCACCACGAAACTACGTACTACTTTTTCCGACTGCTGGGTGGGTACCTGGACAGGGTTGATGCTTACCCCACCGGGTTACACGCTGTGGAAAGCACACATTTGTGCATCTTGATAACCCTATTGTTTATATTAACATATTCGCTGTCAATATGCCCTTGCAGTTGGGGCGGCGGTCTTGCTGCCTATTCTTCTTCCTACTACATCTCATGTTCTCTCTCCCCATATTCCTTCTTCTATATTATCTCTCCACTGGTGGCAATTATTTCATTTCTATGATCCTTAGCGGGTCTTATGCTCTGTAGTGTACATTCTGATTACTATTTTGTATTTCTTTTGATCCCCTGTGCATTTATTCTTGTTTATTTTCTTCTCTTTTTTGTTCTATTGTTCTAAAACTCAATAAATAAAGTTTTAAAAACAGTGCAACAATTATACTCTATTCTCCAGCCATATCTTACATGTCCAATCGATTTCCTAGTAAGTTAGTGTATTCAGAAAAAATTGCATTGGTGCATCAATAGTGCACTATAAAGTGCAATACATAAAGTACAATCAAATTCAGAATATCTTTTCAATAGCTCTACTCCAGCTCCTCTAACCTATTGCCAAATTCGAATAAACTAATGATATAATCTGGGAGGCCATCCCTTTGTAATACTGTTCAGCGCTTTGAATGACCTTTAACCGCCTTCCAAGTATTGCCATGTGGCATTAAACCTTCTTAGTGCCCCCCCCCCACACGCTTTGCTTATGCTGCCTCAATATTGATTTATTTTGTTAACAAAAGTCCCTAGCTTAATTTTAGTTAGGAAGTAATGATTCTGCATAGACTTCAATGAGACCTATGTGAGTTCCTCCTGTGTCCAGCCGGACAGAGGAGCATTTAATCTTGAATAGTCAAAGAAATGTAAGTAAAAATTGAAAAGGCTGATGAAACAAGGGCACAGTCCTGTACCGAATTTTCAATAGAGAGAGGAAAAGAAAAGCCAAGAAGTGAGAGGCAATTACAAATTGGTAACAGGCAAACACATTTTGGAGCGATCATGGGGGCTTACAATACAATGAGCGACTTCAGGTAAGCTCTAGCCAATAGTATCCACGGTACATTTAAACAATTGCCATAATGTGGAACTAATATAACAAGTCGACGTAACGTTTCGATCCCTAGCTCCTAGTATACAGGGATCATCATCAGGACTAAAGGATATGTCAACAGAGTAATGCCTGGTAGGATTATAACGCCTTTGAACAATGAATAAAGGAGAGAAAAAATATACAAAAAAGTCAGCATTTGCGTACTCAGAAAGACAACATGTCAATTGTCATTTATGTGCTCAGGAGTGGAGCCGCATGCGACAATTGGTGATGGGAATAAACAAGTGATGAAGAGACTTAGTGAAATGATTTGTTCGGCGACGCACTTATACTGGAGGTGGATGCTAGACAAGGTGACAGGTGATGGGTAAGGCCTGTGACTTAATTGTTAAGAAAATGGTGCATGAGAAGAAACGGTACTTGGTGCGCCTAACTGTCATGCGGTGCAAGACGACGGTGTCAAGAGGTAGTGATAACCGTGCATAGCATCAGAGTTGACGGAAAGGATAATTACCTAGGGGAGGGGCTTGGATGGAATAGAAAGGTAGAGTGTATCTCAAAGGAGGTGATATCCTTCTGGCTCCAGGTACATGCAGCTCGTGTGGTCAGCCGCGTTGAGATATCTGAAACCGCACAAGGGTTAGAACAGAACTAAGTGGGTGGCCACGAGGGAGTCTGATAGGAGAGCCTGCTTACCGTCGAAAAAGGGGAGACCCGCTTTGGAGTCAGGAAATGAGGAGCGCGTCTGGATCTTGAAGCAGGGTGGTAGCTACTTGTGCTGTCCGTAGTATTTGAACCGCTGGTGGTGGGAGAAGGAAATAAGGAAATAAAATTGGCATGCGGCAATTGGTGAACTGACCGCGACTCTCCTGACTGGGGGGGCTTCTGTACTAGACAAGAGACGGGCTTACCGTGATTAGAATGAAAAAGGCGGCACACGTGTGTTTCAGGGAAGACTGCTGAGGTGCGTCTATATCCAATATTCAGCCGGCAGCTGCGATGGCTGTCCGCGTTCTGCTTAACGGAGTGGGAAACCCGTTAGTAGAGTGAAAAATAGAGAGGGGGACAAACGGTGTACGCTAGGCAAGCGCTTACCTCGTTCGTGTCTTGCTGCCGCAATGGGGAGTCCAAGACAGTCGGCAATGCTGACTAGTCTAGGACGGGTGAGGATTGGTTTATGAGAAAAGAACGGTGGAAATGGAAGAAGGGCTGTGTCAATGCAATGCGGGGGCCATTTTGAATTGGGAGGGAGTGGTGTATGATTCAATAAAGTTACAACAATCCCGGTGATTTGTGAGTGAAACAGGTCGTGACAACAAGTTAAAATGCATTACAATCAAAAAATTACGAACAATTTACATGTAAATTGTATGTCTGGACTTTTAAGTAACACAGATTCTGTTATTCAAGGAATATGTCAGAAGGAAAAGTCTTTTGGATAACATTTTAAAGGAGCGTTGTCCAATCTTCAGACCTATTTAGGCCTTTTCGGATTGAGTCATATGTGATAATTGCTTTCAGTTCTTCTTTGTTTAAGATCTGGGCCATGTTGCCTCCACGTGGTGGTAGTTTGAGCACTTTCAGCACTGTCCAGCGAATGTCATCCTCATTGTGATTGGCCTCTCCGAAGTGATCAACTAGTGGCGCATTCGGAGTCTTGCACCTGATTCGGCTTCTGTGCTGGCAGATTCTTGTTTTTACTTTCTGCGTAGTTTGGCCTATATAGATCTTTTGGCATGGACACATGATGAGGTAAATTACATTTGCAGTGTTGCAGTTAGAAAAGGAATTACTGATTGCTGTGATGTTGTTAAAGGTGAAACTTTTACCTTCCATTGAAAACAGACAAACATTACAATTTCTGCATTTGAAATGCCCTAGGATGGGCGGGAGGCCCCAGGTACCCTCAAGAGTAGAAGTGTTGACAGTGGAGGGCAGAGCCGCGCGGATCAGGTGATCCTTTAGATTTTTGTTCTTTTTAAAGGCAAAAAGTGGTTTGTCTAATGTCAGTGTTCCTGCATTCAAGATGGGCCAGTGAAGGAGTATCATTTTTCTCAGTTTGTTTGAGACTGGCGAGAAAGTGGTTACACAGGCTAATCGTTCAGTTTGTTTTTTAGGTTTGGGGGTTAGCAGAATTTCCCTCGGACAGTACCAAGCACGTTTAGAGGCATTTTTGATGATTCCCTTTGGGTAGCCTCTTGCTTTCAATTTAGAGGAGAGATAGTTTGCTTCTCTAAAATAGTCGGTCTTGCAAGAGCAATTTCTCCTTATTCTCAGGAACTGGGAATAGGGCAGTGAATCTCTGAGGGCCCTAGGGTGGTTGCTTGTGTAATTCAGTAGAGTATTACGCTCTGTTGGTTTCCGGTACAGTTGTGTTAGTAATTCCCCTTCACAGTGGAATATTGTACGGTCTAAGAAGGCAATGGATTCTTTGTCAGTCGTGACAGTGAATGATAAACCTGAACAGTTATTATTCATCCAGTGTACAAAAGATGTTATGGATTCTGTGTTCTCCTGCCAGATTATAAAGATGTCATCTATATACCTGCGCCAGAGGCAAATGCATGGGAAGAAGGGGTTGGAATCAGTGAGAATGACATTGGATTCTAGTTGGTCCATAAACAGAACTGCCAGATTTGGGGCAAAAATTGCGCCCATTGAGGTTCCTCTGATCTGTTGGTAGTAGGTGTTGTCAAAAAGAAAAAAATTTCGTGTGAGGCAGATTTCTAGGAGTTGCAAAATAAACGTGGTAGGAACAGCATGGGGACGTGGTCTTGTGTCGAGAATCTTTTTAATTGCTAACAGGGCGGTTGTCTGTGGTATGTTGGTATATAGTGATTCAACATCCATAGTGCATAGTGTTTCATATGCTGGGTTGTATGGATGATGTTCAACGAGATTGATCATTGCCATTGAATCCCTCACGTAGCATTGTGTTTTAGGAACAAATTCTTTTATGAAGAAGTCTACGTATGCACCTAATGGTTCTAGGATGGAGCCGCAGGCTGAAACAATGGGACGGCCTGGGGGGTTGGTAGTGTTTTTATGAATTTTGGGTAGTGTATATATGACTGGGGTTCGTGGAGTTTTCACATTCAGGTAGATGAATTCTTTTTTGGAAAGAAACCCAGTGCTGAGGCCATCTGTTGTTACTTTATGGATTAACTCCTGAATTTCTTTTGTGGGATTTTTTGCTAGTGTCAAGTAATGATCTTTATTGTCCAACTGTCGTTGAATTTCAGCGACGTAGGCTGCCTTTTCTTGTAGGACTATGCCACCACCTTTGTCTGCGCTTTTAATGATCAGCGAGTCTATCTCTTTGAGTTGACCGATTGCTAATTTTTCTTTCAGTGTAAGATTGAAAGGAATGAAGTGTTTGTTGTTCTGGATAATGGCGATATCTTTTAGAACCATTTTTTCAAAGGTGATTATTTCAGATGGGATCATTCCCGCTGAAGGTGAGAAATTAGATGGTGGTCGAAAAGGAGTGTTTTTGATTTGTTCAGGAGTGGGGTGCAGTTGAAAAAAGGCTTTGAGGCGAATGAGTCTGAAAAATCTGAGAAGTTCTGTGTGGAGTTCCATAAAGTTGGGTGGCACAGTGGGGACAAATGATAAACCTTTTCTGAGGAGAGAAAGTTCATCTGCAGCGAGTGAATGGCTCGATAAGTTGAAGATGGGGATGGTGTCGATGTATTGTGTGGGAGAATGATCATTATTTACCATTGGTAGAAGTTGTTGCGTGTCCTGCGTTCTCCTGGAGGGTTGTACCATCTTTGGTTTCTCTTGCCCCTTCCTCGTTGTGGGGGTTCCTGGGGACCTCTGGCTAAAAAAGGCGGTTGTTGGGCGCCTCCACGTCTTGTGGTGCTGGTGCCCTCACCTGGGTCGAAATTATCGGATGATTCCGCTGATGTATCTGAAAAACCTACAAGATTCTGGCGTCTGTTGTATCTGCCCCAAGGGCGATTATTTTGGTAGGTGCCGTAAGATCTATTGGTATAGAAGTCTTTGTGTAAATAAGGATAGTTAGCCTCTGTGCTGTATGATCTAAGATCTTTCTTAATTTTGTTTGACTTCTTATTTTGCTCTATTCTATGAAAGTCTGAAACGGTTTTCTCGATCTGTTCTAATAATTTCTTAGCCTCTGCGGTAGGATTGGAATCTTGAATTTGTTTGTAGAGGTCTGAAATTTCTGTCTCCAAGGCTTTCAATGTTTCTGTAGCAATATCTATACCTAAACATATCCTTTAGTCCTGATGATGATCCCTGTATACTAGGAGCTAGGGATCGAAACGTTACGTCGACTTGTTATAATAGTTCCACATTATGGCAATTGTTTAAATGTACCGTGGATACTATTGGCTAGAGCTTACCTGAAGTCGCTCACTGTATTGTAAGCCCCCATGATCGCTCCAAAATGTGTTTGCCTGTTACCAATTTGTAATTGCCTCTCACTTCTTGGCTTTTCTTTTCCTCTCTCTGTTGAAAATTCGGTACAGGACTGTGCCCTTGTTTCATCAGCCTTTTCAATTTTTACTTACATTTCTTTGACTATTCAAGATTAAATGCTCCTCTGTCCGGCTGGACACAGGAGGAACTCACATAGGTCTCATTGAAGTCTATGCAGAATCATTACTTCCTAACTAAAATTAAGCTAGGGACTTTTGTTAACAAAATAAGTTTGTACCCGTGGTCCTTAGCTACCTCTACCGGGTTCCCTTGTTACTTAGACTACTACATAGCGCAATCGCTGGATTGCAAGGGTTTGTTCTACCCTTCCCAACCAATTTTTTGGTCGGGCCTACCTAGTATTGTTTTCTACTTTTATTTTCACTTCACTTTCATAATTCCTAAACTATTCCAGTTTACTTCTAACTTCCTACTTCACTGTCTACCGTTCCTCAGATTATAATATGTCAGCTTTTGCACCTCTATACAGTGACGACTATATCAAACAACTATGCTCAGGACCCTCTCTACTATCTGACACCACAGATCTACCCACAACACTCAATACCTCAATACCCGAGCAACTAGAAAAACTTAAGAAGAAACAGGTCCGTTTACAACTTATGGTTTTAATGCTCACTGAATATCTCAAAGCAGAAGTCATTCCTCTTGGCCTACAAGTGCGCAATATTCCCGGGATCTTTACCGATAACCCTAAGTACATAACAAACTTCAGTTACATAGGAACCACATGCTCACGTCATTGGTTAGTTTTAGGTATAGATATTGCTACAGAAACATTGAAAGCCTTGGAGACAGAAATTTCAGACCTCTACAAACAAATTCAAGATTCCAATCCTACCGCAGAGGCTAAGAAATTATTAGAACAGATCGAGAAAACCGTTTCAGACTTTCATAGAATAGAGCAAAATAAGAAGTCAAACAAAATTAAGAAAGATCTTAGATCATACAGCACAGAGGCTAACTATCCTTATTTACACAAAGACTTCTATACCAATAGATCTTACGGCACCTACCAAAATAATCGCCCTTGGGGCAGATAAAACAGACGCCAGAATCTTGTAGGTTTTTCAGATACATCAGCGGAATCATCCGATAATTCCGACCCAGGTGAGGGCACCAGCACCACAAGACGTGGAGGCGCCCAACAACCGCCTTTTTTAGCCAGAGGTCCCCAGGAACCCCCACAACGAGGAAGGGGCAAGAGAAACCAAAGATGGTACAACCCTCCGGGAGAACGCAGGACACGCAACAACTTCTACCAATGGTAAATAATGATCATTCTCCCACACAATACATCGACACCATCCCCATCTTCAACTTATCGAGCCATTCACTCGCTGCAGATGAACTTTCTCTCCTCAGAAAAGGTTTATCATTTGTCCCCACTGTGCCACCCAACTTTATGGAACTCCACACAGAACTTCTCAGATTCGCCTCAAAGCCTTTTTTCAACTGCACCCCACTCCTGAACAAATCAAAAACACTCCTTTTCGACCACCATCTAATTTCTCACCTTCAGCGGGAATGATCCCATCTGAAATAATCACCTTTGAAAAAATGGTTCTAAAAGATCTCGCCATTATCCAGAACAACAAACACTTCATTCCTTTCAATCTTACACTGAAAGAAAAATTAGCAATCGGTCAACTCAAAGAGATAGACTCGCTGATCATTAAAAGCGCAGACAAAGGTGGTGGCATAGTCCTACAAGAAAAGGCAGCCTACGTCGCTGAAATTCAACGACAGTTGGACAATAAAGATCATTACTTGACACTAGCAAAAAATCCCACAAAAGAAATTCAGGAGTTAATCCATAAAGTAACAACAGATGGCCTCAGCACTGGGTTTCTTTCCAAAAAAGAATTCATCTACCTGAATGTGAAAACTCCACGAACCCCAGTCATATATACACTACCCAAAATTCATAAAAACACTACCAACCCCCCAGGCCGTCCCATTGTTTCAGCCTGCGGCTCCATCCTAGAACCATTAGGTGCATACGTAGACTTCTTCATAAAAGAATTTGTTCCTAAAACACAATGCTACGTGAGGGATTCAATGGCAATGATCAATCTCGTTGAACATCATCCATACAACCCAGCATATGAAACACTATGCACTATGGATGTTGAATCACTATATACCAACATACCACAGACAACCGCCCTGTTAGCAATTAAAAAAGATTCTCGACACAAGACCACGTCCCCATGCTGTTCCTACCACGTTTATTTTGCAACTCCTAGAAATCTGCCTCACACGAATTTTTTTTCTTTTTGACAACACCTACTACCAACAGATCAGAGGAACCTCAATGGGCGCAATTTTTGCCCCAAATCTGGCAGTTCTGTTTATGGACCAACTAGAATCCAATGTCATTCTCACTGATTCCAACCCCTTCTTCCCATGCATTTGCCTCTGGCGCAGGTATATAGATGACATCTTTATAATCTGGCAGGAGAACACAGAATCCATAACATCTTTTGTACACTGGATGAATAATAACTGTTCAGGTTTATCATTCACTGTCACGACTGACAAAGAATCCATTGCCTTCTTAGACCGTACAATATTCCACTGTGAAGGGGAATTACTAACACAACTGTACCGGAAACCAACAGAGCGTAATACTCTACTGAATTACACAAGCAACCACCCTAGGGCCCTCAGAGATTCACTGCCCTATTCCCAGTTCCTGAGAATAAGGAGAAATTGCTCTTGCAAGACCGACTATTTTAGAGAAGCAAACTATCTCTCCTCTAAATTGAAAGCAAGAGGCTACCCAAAGGGAATCATCAAAAATGCCTCTAAACGTGCTTGGTACTGTCCGAGGGAAATTCTGCTAACCCCCAAACCTAAAAAACAAACTGAACGATTAGCCTGTGTAACCACTTTCTCGCCAGTCTCAAACAAACTGAGAAAAATGATACTCCTTCACTGGCCCATCTTGAATGCAGGAACACTGACATTAGACAAACCACTTTTTGCCTTTAAAAAGAACAAAAATCTAAAGGATCACCTGATCCGCGCGGCTCTGCCCTCCACTGTCAACACTTCTACTCTTGAGGGTACCTGGGGCCTCCCGCCCATCCTAGGGCATTTCAAATGCAGAAATTGTAATGTTTGTCTGTTTTCAATGGAAGGTAAAAGTTTCACCTTTAACAACATCACAGCAATCAGTAATTCCTTTTCTAACTGCAACACTGCAAATGTAATTTACCTCATCATGTGTCCATGCCAAAAGATCTATATAGGCCAAACTACGCAGAAAGTAAAAACAAGAATCTGCCAGCACAGAAGCCGAATCAGGTGCAAGACTCCGAATGCGCCACTAGTTGATCACTTCGGAGAGGCCAATCACAATGAGGATGACATTCGCTGGACAGTGCTGAAAGTGCTCAAACTACCACCACGTGGAGGCAACATGGCCCAGATCTTAAACAAAGAAGAACTGAAAGCAATTATCACATATGACTCAATCCGAAAAGGCCTAAATAGGTCTGAAGATTGGACAACGCTCCTTTAAAATGTTATCCAAAAGACTTTTCCTTCTGACATATTCCTTGAATAACAGAATCTGTGTTACTTAAAAGTCCAGACATACAATTTACATGTAAATTGTTCGTAATTTTTTGATTGTAATGCATTTTAACTTGTTGTCACGACCTGTTTCACTCACAAATCACCGGGATTGTTGTAACTTTATTGAATCATACACCACTCCCTCCCAATTCAAAATAGCCCCCGCATTGCATTGACACAGCCCTTCTTCCATTTCCACCGTTCTTTTCTCATAAACCAATCCTCACCCGTCCTAGACTAGTCAGCATTGCCGACTGTCTTGGACTCCACATTGCGGCAGCAAGACACGAACGAGGTAAGCGCTTGCCTAGCGTACACCGTTTGTCCCCCTCTCTATTTTTCACTCTACTAACGGGTTTCCCCCTCCGTTAAGCAGAACGCGGACAGCCATCGCAGCTGCCGGCTGAATATTGGATATAGACGCACCTCAGCAGTCTTCCCTGAAACACACGTGTGCCGCCTTTTTCATTCTAATCACGGTAAGCCCGTCTCTTGTCTAGTACAGAAGCCCCCCCCTGTCAGGAGAGTCGCGGTCAGTTCACCAATTGCCGCATGCCAATTTTATTTCCTTATTTCCTTCTCCCACCACCAGCGGTTCAAATACTACGGACAGCACAAGTAGCTGCCACCCTGCTTCAAGATCCAGACGCGCTCCTCATTTCCTGACTCCAAAGCGTGTCTCCCCTTTTTCGACGGTAAGCAGGCTCTCCTATCAGACTCCCTCGTGGCCACCCACTTAGTTCTGTTCTAACCCTTGTGCGGTTTCAGATATCTCAACGCGGCTGACCACACGAGCTGCATGTACCTGGAGCCAGAAGGATATCACCTCCTTTGAGATACACTCTACCTTTTTATTCCATCCAAGCACCTCCCCTAGGTAATTATCCTTTCCGTCAACTCTGATGCTATGCACGGTTATCACTACCTCTTGACACCGTCGTCTTGCACCGCATGACAGTCGTGGCCACCCACTTAATTCTGTTTTAACCCTTGTGCGGTTTCAGATATCTCAACGCGGCTGACCACACGAGCTGCATGTACCTGGAGCCAGAAGGATATTGCCTCCCTTGAGATACAATCTACCTTTCTATTCCACCCAAGCCCCTCCCCTAGGTAATTTACCTTTCCGTCCACTCTGATGCTATGCACGGTTATCACTACCTCTTGACACCGTCGTCTTGCACCGCATGACAGTTAGGCGCACCAAGTACCGTTTCTTCTCATGCACCATTTTCTTAACAATTAAGTCACAGGCCTTACCCATCACCTGTCACCTTGTCTAGCATCCACCTCCAGTATAAGTGCGTCGCCGAACAAATCATTTCACTAAGTCTCTTCATCACTTGTTTATTCCCATCACCAATTGTCGCATGCGGCTCCACTCCTGAGCACATAAATGACAATTGACATGTTGTCTTTCTGAGTACGCAAATGCTGACTTTTTTGTATATTTTTTCTCTCCTTTATTCATTGTTCAAAGGCGTTATAATCCTACCAGGCATTACTCTGTTGACATATCCTTTAGTCCTGATGATGATCCCTGTATACTAGGAGCTAGGGATCGAAACGTTACGTCGACTTGTTATAATAGTTCCACATTATGGCAATTGTTTAAATGTACCGTGGATACTATTGGCTAGAGCTTACCTGAAGTCGCTCATTGTATTGTAAGCCCCCATGATCGCTCCAAAATGTGTTTGCCTGTTACCAATTTGTAATTGCCTCTCACTTCTTGGCTTTTCTTTTCCTCTCTCTGTTGAAAATTCGGTACAGGACTGTGCCCTTGTTTCATCAGCCTTTTCAATTTTTACTTACATTTCTTTGACTATTCAAGATTAAATGCTCCTCTGTCCGGCTGGACACAGGAGGAACTCACATAGGTCTCATTGAAGTCTATGCAGAATCATTACTTCCTAACTAAAATTAAGCTAGGGACTTTTGTTAACAAAATAAGTTTGTACCCGTGGTCCTTAGCTACCTCTACCGGGTTCCCTTGTTACTTAGACTGCCTCAATATTGATAGTACAAAGCATTTTGCTCTTGCAGACCTGAACTGTTGGGATCGTACAACTCTGGAGGATTAAGGAACGTGCAATTGTCAGAGCTATGAGTACAAAATATTGTCTACCCTTATTTAACGCTTTGCATGCGTCGGACACAACAGTGCTCGTGTGCGTCAAACGGCTCCCCACCATCCGCATACATGGCACTTAAAAATTCCTCTGGTGCGCGCACCAGACGGATTTCTTTCAGCCCAAAACAGCCTCAGAAGCTCCCAGGGTTGTTTGAATTGTTTCCGGGAAATGACGATCAGCACACACGATGAGCTGCCGTCATTTCTCTGAAACCGAAACTGAAATGAGCCGCTAGGCTTATTTCAGTTTCACTGCCTACATGTTCAGGGGGCTTTCTCAGCCCAGAGCAAGTAGGCAGACACGAGAGGTATTGTTGGAATGGGAAGAATCTCCCCTTTCCAATGGTATCCCTCCCTAGTGGATCCCTGCTTGTGGATTACTGCAGGAGGGCGATCCCCAAGCAGGGATCCACCCACTGGACACCGAGGGGGGGGAGCAGCACCTTCGGCAAGGGTCTTTGCCCCCCCCCCCCCAAAAATAAATTCCACAGTCTTTCTGCCCCCATCCCCCAAGAGGCAGATAGGGGCAATAACCCCGTATCTGCCCCGGGGGGGGGGGGGGGGGGGGGGTAAAGCCCACTTGGCACCAGGGGTTGTTTTTTTTTATACTCTGGGCGGAGGGGGGGTGATATTTTTTCAGCTAAATTTGAGGTTTGCAGGGGATTCTGGGTAGAAAAACGTTAGGGTATCCACGCAAGCCACACATCCCTAGACTCCCCCGGTTGTCTAGTTTTCAAAAAAGTTGTGGGTTCTGTACGTTTCCATATATTGCCGCTGAGCCCGGGCTATATTTTGGCTAATTTCTGGATCCTCTCCTTGGGGAACCTTAAACCCTGGGTACCTTTAAAATCCTTGGAAGAAAAGGGCGCAAATTTGGCGTGGATACCTTATTTGGACAAAACGTTACAGGGGCATAAGCGCAAACTACCTCAAATAGCCAAAAAAGGCTTAGCACAGTGGGGGAAAAGGCCTAGCATCGAAAGGGTTAATTGTTGGCTAATGACCTCAAATACTTCTTGCCAAAATTTAGAAAGGTGCAGGCAAATGTAGAATGTATGGAGCCAACCTCCTGCACCTTGTTGATGACAACGAAAACAATAACTGGTACAGCTGCATACATTTTATGGAGAGTCTCCGGGGTGTAATATGCCGTCCAGCTAGCTGGGCAGGAATTGCATTCTTTTAAAGTTTGCAGCACAAAGAGATTTATTCCCTATCTTGGCAATCAAATGCCAGTCACTTTCTGCTGGACAACGGCGAGACTGCAGCACTCATCCTCCTAGACCTCTCCGCCGCCTTCGTCACCGTCTGCCACCGCACACTACGCGCCCGCCTCCACGCCGAACGGATCAGAGACAAGGCTCTGGAATGGACCACCTTCTTCCTCTCCAGCAGAACCCAGAGCGTCTGCCTCCCCCCATTCCGGTCCGAAGCCTCCGAGATCATCTGCGGCGTACCCCAGGGATCCTCCCTCAGCCCGACACTGTTCAACATTTACATAGCCCCGCTCGCACATGTCGCCAGACAGCACAACCTCAACATAATCTCCTACGCCGACGACACTCAACTGATCCTCTCCCTCACCAAGGACCCCATCACCGCCAAAGCCAACCTCCACGGAGGAATGAAGGCCATCGCCGACTGGATGAAGACCAGCTGTCTGAAGCTGAACTCGGACAAGACAGCTCCAACCCTTCAGCCTGGGATGGCTCCTGGTGGCCGACGGCACTGGGAGCAGCCTCGACACCCACCGACCACGCACGCAACCTGGGAATCATCCTCGACACAACGCTCTCATTGACCAAGCAGGTCAATGCCGTCTCCTCCTCCTGCTTCTACACCCTCCGCATGCTCCGCGAGATCTACAGATGGATCCCTACAGATACAAGAAAGACAGTCACCCAGGCCCTCGTCAGCAGCAGACTCAACTACGGAAACGCCCTCTACGCGGGAGCCCCAACTAAGCTCATCAAACGACTACAACGCATCCAAAACGCCTCGGCACGACTAATACTCGACGTACCATGCCAAGGCAAATTCACCCCCCCCACCTGAGGGACCTGCACTGGCTCCCCGTCAGCAAGAGAATATCCTTCAAGCTCCTCATCCATGCACACAAGGCACTCCACAAGACCGGTCCAGCCTATCTCAACAGACGGCTCTCCTTCTATATCCGCAACCGCCAGCTACGCTCCGCCGACCTCTCACTCGCCACCGTCCCGCGCATCCGAAGAACAAACACCGGTGCGAGATTCTTCTCCCACCTCACCGCCAAGACATGGAACACCCTCCCACTGAGCCTACGACAGACCCAAGACCTGCTGACATTCAGGAGGATGCTCAAGACCTGGCTGTTCGATCAGTAGCGGCCCCCACTCCCCCCAGCTCCTTGAGACCCTTGCGGGTATGTAGTGCGCTTTACAAATGATTGATTGATTCCGACAGGTGACATTGTGTTTTTTCTATTATCTTGGACAGAAAACAAATTTTGTCTACTTGTAAGGATAGGCTCTGCAACCGACTATACCAATTTCCTATTCCTTGCTGTCTACTCTTTACCAGAGCCCTACTGATAGGGTGCGGTTCCTCTGGATATTGGCCTGCAAAAAATGCACTATTTGCCTAAAGATTTTTAAAAAAATTCTTACATTGTTCATTCACTCCTCGAGAGGAGTTCCTCCCAAGAGATACATTTTCCCCGCAGGATTAAATCATCAAAGGTTTTAAAACCTATTTAGTTCCAAAATCTGGCATTCCTATCTACTAACAACAATCTCAAGAACCTACCCTCCTGAATCAGTAATAATGACCCATCAAAAGATGACTGAAAGAGTTTGCTCAAAGCACTCATCCGCCCTCTAGTCTCCCGTGAATACTTGTATCTAGTTTATTTTGGGCAATTTTGCTGTTTTAATAAAAATTTCTGATTCCTGTATCATTTAAGAAAAAAATCATCTAATGCTCTACACCCATTTAAATAGGTAGAGAAAACGTCCATTAACGCAGCCTGATAGTATCTTTGCTTCCCCACCTTGTGATTTCTCAAGCTGTAACACACTCAGATGTACCCTCAATTACTTCTTATTCCAAATAAAACTCCTTAATACTTAGTGTAACTCCTGAAAAAAGTGATTAGAAATTTAGATTAGATCATTAGAGAAAAGAAAAACCAGCAATCGTTACACCGACATTTTGATCATTGCAATGCGTCCTATTATCGTCAAAGGGAGCAGGGACCGCCTCTCGAGCAGCCCTTTTATTTTTCTTAACATTTCTCATAATTCAGATGAAACAAGTTGGATAAGTTGTTTGCAACAAATATCCCCAGATATCTTATTGAGCTCTGCAAACTTGCTTGTGACCGAAATGGATCTAAAAGGTCTGCGGCTGCTACATTAAAAAGCAGAACTTCTGTTTTACTTTGATTTATCATGTAGCCTTCAATTTTAGTTAAATCTGCTATCATATGTTTAGCTCCCCTAATGTTATCCTTGTCAGGCTATAAATAAAGAATAATATAGTCAGCGAATAATTGAAGCCTAGTCATCCCCTCTTGGGTGCCCTAATATTTCCTTTACAAAGTTGTTCCGCGAGGAGCTCAATAAAAATGAAAATAAAATTGGTGAAAGAGGACACCCTTGACGAGTGCCCGTTTTAATTGCTTTTGTACCAGCCATCTTAGAATTTACCATCACCTTAGCCTGTGCCCACTAATATAAGTCTGACAGCATTGAAATAAACGGATATGGGAATCCAGATGATTATTAAAGTCTATCGAATAGAGCATCCCAGTTCACCAAATCAAATGCTTTTTCGGGATCGATCCTCATGACTAGAGCTCATGACTAGAGCTTTTTGATGGTTGACTGAGAAATAATCTATTGCCTGTATTAAAAACTGGGTATTTGTAGACATTAAACGGCAGCCACAAAGCCACGCTGATCTTTATGAATTAGCTGCTGTGCTGCTGACATTAAACGGGATGCCCAGATTTTCATCAACAATTTGTAGTCCATATTTAGCAGACTATTAGGTCTGTATGAATTAACCAAGGAGACAATAGTTGATTCCTGGAAGGTAGGAGGAATTTCTCCCCTTTCTTCAACATAATTAAAAAGCTCCACTAGAAGGGGCTCCAGTTCGCTGGAGAATATCTTAAAAAACTCAGTTGGAAACCCATTGTTCCCACATGCCTTAGCATAAGATATTTTCTTGAGCACCTCATTAATTTCAATGGACTTTTTAGGCTCGAGCTACATCTGGGATAGAGATTTTGACAATAAGGGGAGGTGAATGCAGGTTCTATGCTAGTCATTGAAACAGTATATTGAGCTTGATAGATGTCTCTATAATGGGTGACGGCTGTTATTATTCTTCCAGTGATGGGATTCTCTACAGATTTTATTGTAGCATTTTCCTTCTTTATTCCAATCGACCAAGCTAAGAACTTACCTACATGCTGGTTTTCTTCGTACTTTTGTTGCTGATCGGTGTTACTTGTGAATCTCTTCCAGCATGTAAAAATCTCTAAGGTTCTGTCTTGCTGCAGCTAGTAGCCAGCGATCCAGCTCTAATCGGGTCTTTTGCTCCCTCGCTCTTGAGGCATTATCTAATGCTGCCTGCAGGCCCATTATCCGCTGAGTACGTTCTTTTGTTTGATTTTCTTTAAAAGCAACATTCTTTTCTCTTAAGGCTGCCTTAAAGGACTCCCATATTGCGAGCAATGATGCAGTTTTACTATTGATGGAAAAGAACTTAGGGGTAAACTCCCTCATTTCTGCTACCCACTGGGAATTTGACAGCAGAGATCTGTGTAGCTCTCATCTACGTATATCCCTGTTAATTGAGCCAAAATCTAATCCTACGGAGACCAAAGAATGATCTGAAAAAGCATTGACCCAAGTATGAGTCCGCCTCCCACTTAATGATTTAGAAACTTTTTTTAAAGTCCATACGTGAGGCAGTTTTAAATCGCTGTGAGAAACAAGTGTAATGTTTAAAATCTGGGTGATCTTCTCTCTAAGGATCTACCAGCTGATATCGAGACGTAAAGACTTCCATCACTTTTTTAGTCCTATTTGATTTTTCCTTGACCATGTTTTGAATAAAGTTAAAATCCCCTCCACAAATCAACAGACCCATTGCCTCTAAGGCAATATCGTAGACCTGAGAGAGAGAGTGCCAATATCATTACTAATTGGGCCATAATAGTTGATTACATTAAGGCCCCTCCCATTGACCACTACTTCTACCCACAACCATGTGGATCGCGGATCACCTCTTGAGCATCCCAATCAATGCCTTGTCCTAAAAATATTGCAGCAACTCTTACCACCGCCTGTGCAGATGCAAAAAACACATGTGAATATTTATGAGGAATAGACATCTTTGGGGTATTACTCTTGAGGTGTCTCTCTTGTAGGAAAATAACTTGCGGTGAAAAGATGAGCCACCTCATTAGGCTACCATATTTGCTTTTGTTGGCCATACCATTGACATTGCACGAAAGAATCCGAGGCTTCAACCTTTCAAGAGAGGACATCATGTGGGCTCCTTTTAAATCCTCCTTTAATCCTCATCCCTAAAAGAATTTGCCTTCGTTCTATGAGTATTTAAGCTCCTCCTGTATATTGCTGATACTGTTTTCTGTTCATCATATATCTGCTCTTATTTCGTTTTGCATAAGTGCTCCCCTCTAAACCCTACCCACATAACCTCAGGAACCCCAGTGCACCCTATGAAAACACCCCTTTCTGACAGACGGGGGGTAGTTGCTCGCCTCATCCCCCTCCTACTTATTATGTATTTTCTTTTGTGCCTTGGTGTGGCACTAGAGGCCTACTCTCTGGTGTTGACCGCTGCTTAGCCCAAAAAAAAAAACCTCCAAAGATGTAATCACTTTTCTTTTGACTCTGAGAGGAAATGGGTTAATCATAATATCCTGCTTCACTATATATCCATCCCACTAGTTACTTGTCATGATTTGGCTGCTGCAAAGGTCCCCCCCACCCCCCTACTGGATCGAATTCAAGATATGGAAGAGTCCCTTTACAAGGACTTTTAATTTTGATTGTTGCACCATAGTCGCCTGTATTTGCTGTTTCTTAAATTGTTCCAGCATTGACTTGAACTCTCTACAGCATCTTGCTGCCATAGCTGACGTCCGATTCTTTTTTTTTTTTTTTAAATCAAAACTTGTCCAGTGTCTGAAAACCCTATAGCTTGATGGCTGCTGCTAAAATTGATACCTTTATTCGAAAATCACCAACATCAACCAGGAATGTGCATTGGTATTTTGCATTTGCCTGTTGATGGATTGGGCCCTGATGGGCCCTCATGATCAAATAGCAATCTTTGCTAAGTTCGTCACCTGGAAGGACGTGGTTCTGGATAAGGTCAGAGATGCATTTTATGGGATCTTCTTCCACCTCCTGACCTTCCGGGTTACTTACAAAGTGTAGATTTGACCACCTAGAGCGATTCTCAAACTCATTGAGCTTTATCCAAATTTCAGACATATCCTGGCAATGCTTTGCTTGAAATAATTTAAAGTTTTTCTGGGCATCTTCGAGATCCGATGTGCACTGTTCTGCTTGCACCAGTGTCTGGTTTAGTTGCAAGATTTGTCGTTGAGGGTACTGAGCTGATTCTTAACTTCGCTATGGGCCTTTTCTTGTGCCTTTTTCAACTCCCTTATTTCCTCCAAGATCGCATGAAGAATATCTCCTGACTGGGATTTATAGCTGAGGCTTCCCTTATGCCTGCCCTTGACTCGCTCTAAACAGTTTCTTGTGATAGAGGATTCACATCACTGGGGGCAGTTTGAAATGTTATGATTTCTTTAAGCAAATCATTATTGGTATTGAAACTGGTTTATTACTCTTTGGCGCCACAGGAATCGCTGGTGCCCTAGGTACTGGGTCAAGTCTCCTCAAAACAAATGGTGTCCAACTATCTATCCCTGCTGCCCTCACTCCTTTAAACCCAAACAGGGGTACGAGGCTACTGGCAAAGCTTCTCATAGTTTGTCTAATATGCTATCTTGTAGCAGCTCTGGATCTATAGAAGGGAGTACGCCCTGTTCTGAGGGAGTTTTATGGGAGACCACCAGTTGGTTCTTTTCTGGTGTCCCACTTGCCACCCCTGAATAAAAGCTTCTCTCAGACTCCGGTGATCCCCCTTGAGTCACACTCAGATTTTCACATGAGCTGCTTTCTCCATTATCTCCTTCTCATACTTCGCCGCTACGTTCCGCCTGATTTTTCTGGGCTCTTGCCGCTCTGGCAGTTCCGGTGACCTTCACTGGATCCAGGTTTTCCCCACCCCATCAGGCACCGTATGGTGCTTCAACAGGCCAATGTTAGTGATCCTCGTTTGAATGTGATCTCCTACAGGCTTTTTTGCCCTTTTCAGCCACAGGTTACACTCCGATTTCAGGTTATGGGAGGAGGGGGAAGGGGTAGGGCAGCGACAAGCTGCACCCGCACCTGGGAGGGCCGCCTCCACCTACACCCCACTTGAGGCTTGCCTAATGCACTCTCTGCCAAGTTTCTTCATTTCCACTCCTGCTGTCTGCCTCTGCTATTTACATTCGTACTACAGCTCCGTGGTTTCTCTGCTCGGGACCTCACCTCGCTGCTTTATTACTCTCTACAGCGCCTCTCCCCTGCATCGCAGCCGCTGCTTCACTCCGCTGCTCCATATTCCATATCCCAAGACCGTAACTGAGGAATTGTAGTGCACCAGCGCTTCAGCCTGTACACACAACTCCTGGTTCCCAGAGTTTTCCCGGGTTCGCATTCCACAGGATAGAAGTCCAAGTGAGATGCCGCTCATGGATGCATCACACCGTTGTGCAGCGGTCTAGACCGGAAGTGACCTCCTAAGCGAGGAGCATAACTGGACCTCCAACTCCAAGTGGTGTGCCTGTAGTACCCGGATCAGCACTAGCCCTGGTTCCAGACCCCACCCTTATTCTTTTGTTGGATCTACAGCTGACTTCAGCCATATCTCGACATACATCATACTGTGAAATAACTAAAGTGCAGCCTGGGAAACACCTTTCCATGGCACCAGTACTATCAGAAGTTGGAAGCCTTTTTCAGTTGTGACTGATACGTTTCAGGTTCACACAACAAAGATAACAATGCAAGCAATTTCCTTTCCTATTATCATACAGATACTGGTCTTTATATTGACCTCCAGAATACACTTGGGGTCGTGGTCGCGCTCCAGGCAAAAGAGGCACACGTGGTGCGGATCTGTCACCGACATCAGTTGGGTACAGGAACCGCAAGCCTTGAAGCCGGGCATCCCTACGTGCACCAGGAGTCGGTAGGACTCAAAAAGACGTAGCCAAAAGTCACTCAAAAAGTGACTGGAGGTACCGCTCTCTCCCGATCTGCGCTGGCTGGCGTGGAAAAAAAACATAAGAGCTGACGTCAGCGCGCGAAGGTGGCGTCTATGTAGCTATCACGACGACATTCCGGCAACTACGACTCCAACGACGGACACTGAGCTGACGAACGCCACCTTTCAACGCGCAGAGGTACTGCTGATGAAAAACTTTCTGGATCCAGTCTGACATCTGGGGGTATTTCTAAGGTAAGGAATCTATAACTAACCTATGTTTCTTATAGATATATTGTTACCGAATGTAAGTAACTTGTTCATTTAGTCACGTCACCTCCACCTCCTACCTGCTGATAACTCACGTTTTCAATGTCACAATAGCTCTCCATGACGGTAGAGGGTGCTGTGTCCACTTCGGTTCCATAAACTACAGTTTCCTGACATCACTAGAGCCGTAAAGTGACTCCAACAGAGCTTTGACATCCATTCCCTTTTTCTGTGCCATTGGCTTGAAACCAGAACTTTGCTGTCCTCTGTGAATCTCCACACAGCATTTTTAGTCTGTTCAAAATTCTAATGTGCAGCACAGTGATGTCACCTCCCAAACATTCAGTGCTTCAAACCCTGTAGGGACTGTAATGGACAAATTTCCGTTGCGAGCAAGCATTACATCCGTCTTGCCTGGGTTTGGATCACGTCATGTTTTGCGAGTCCTGCAAATGCATGCAGCCCAAGTTCATAAAGGTACAGGAAGCCAAACTACTTGTGGCCCAGGCATTGAGCCAAACAAAAGTCTAGATCTAGGACAAGGTCTCTGTAGTCTCTACCATCGTCAAAGTTATCCCAGAAAAAGTATGAGAAGCGATGCCACAACTCCTAGTGACATTCCTGTCCGAAAGGTAAGTTTCCAAGACACTCCCTTACTCTTCAGGAGTCCTTGGTGAAAACGGAGCTAGTTGATCTCCCTCTTAAGGATCCGATGCCCGTGGCCCCTTCAAACCCGGCACCAATCCATGATCCACTGATGCCTTCAGCACGGTCACTGAGGCCTCAGCCCTTCCACCCATATTTCAAATTCCCATCCCCTGCCTTATTTTTTAACACCATGTTGGATGTATTTTGCATGACCATGGGACCCTCTGGAGTGCCTTCAGGCCCTTGGGTTCAAAGGTGGGTTACGCCTTTGGTGCTATGCCGGTGGTCTATACCCTGGGTTCTTTTTCTTAGTTTGTCCAATTGCCTTGCATAACGTGGACTCCAAGTAAGATTTCAAACCTGGTCTCCACCCCAGGCCCTGCGCCATGACATGCCACTTCCCCTCCCCAATTTTCCAGAAGGTTCTTCACCCTCAGCACTCAGCCCTCTCTCCCTCTACTAATGCCACTGGCTCCACAATTGACGCCACTAGTGCCACACCAGATGCCACAGGTGCCTCAGCCCACGCTACATGAACAAGTTTCTTCCACAACCCCATTATCTCTGATGGAATTTTCAGCTTCTACTCATTGGTATAGAAGAGAGGCCCAATGTCTCATGGAAAAGGGACGCTACTGCTTCGTGGACTCTGATCTACTTGAGGATCCCATGCGAGACACAGATGAAAGTGAAGATAAATCCGTCACCCTAGAAACCTAACATTGCAGGACTTAGGGATGTATGTGACCTTCATACATCACCCCAATAGGAGCTATACTCTCCAAATGGCCTTCTACCACCAGAGGTCATCACATACCACACTGTTATTAAAAAGGCAGTGGAGACCCTCAATCTACAACTCTCCTCCACACAGACCAAAGCTAATCTCCTCACTGAAGTGTTACATCCAACTGCTCACACTGCAGTTCCCTTACTACCCTTAAGTGAACCTTTAACAGAGCCAATTTTTACAGTGTGGGCAGAGCCAATCTCTTCTTATGCTGTCAATAGATTGTTGGCCAGATATAGGCTGGTGTCTGGAAACCCCATCTTCTTATCAAACCAGTCTCTAGAAAGCCTTGTTGTTCAAGAATCTTGCTTCTGCAAACTCTCTTCAGGGTCTTTTCCCATGACACTTTCACAGAGTCAAAGATAATTGAGCAGTTCACCAAGAAATCTTTTTGGTTGGAGGCATGGCTCTCAAATCCCTCTCAATGTTCCTCCAAACTCTCTCAAGGGGCCTTTCCCCCAACACTCTCAGAGAGTCAAAGATAAAAGCAGTTCACCAAAAACGTCTTTTTGTCTGGGAAGATGGCTCTCCAATCCCTCAATGTTACCTACCTAATGGGGCACTATATCTTCTACATTCTAGGGGACATGTCACAATTAGTGACCCTGAACTTGCCAGAACACCTCCAACCACACTTCACGGAGAAAGTGAAATTCAACCAGACTTCGGCAAAACAAGTGATTTAGTCAGGTCTTGATACTGCCGACATCCGTAGGTTGAGCCATGTACACATCCCTTTGTACCAATGCTTGGCTAGAGAAATTTGGATTTTAGGAGGATCTCACATTTAATGGGTCGATGGGAAGTAGGCCTACTTCATTCTTGTCTGAACACAAGACGGCAGTTGGGGGCCAGGTATCCTCTTTTGCATAATCCTGGAGGGCCATAACTTCAGACAAATGGGTCTTGCAGATTGTGGAAATGGCCTGTGCCCTAACCTTACAGCAAACCCTCCGTCCAATTATCCCACTGTGTCTGCCTTGTCAGAAGACCACCTTTCTTCAACAGGAGGTAGTGATCTTACTCCAAAATAGGTGGTAGAATTGATGCCGGAGCAGGAATAAGGCCATGAATGCTATTCCTGGTACTTCCTGGTTCTGAAGGAGGGTAGCGGTCTTCAACTGATTCTAGATCGCAGGGACTTGAACTGGT
Organism: Triturus cristatus; assembly: GCF_964204655.1. Taxonomy (NCBI): domain Eukaryota; kingdom Metazoa; phylum Chordata; class Amphibia; order Caudata; family Salamandridae; genus Triturus; species Triturus cristatus. The sequence continues at coordinate 554,600,185 of NC_140586.1, forward strand.
TCCTACAAAAACAGTTCAGAATGCTGTCTCTTGCACGCACAGGTGTTGCTCATGCTGGAGACGTAAGACTTGATGGTGTCTGTCAACCTTCAGGACAGGTATATTCAAATATCAATTCTGAGGTCACACGCTAAGTATCTACACCTCACAATAAGATCGGCACATTATCACTTTGTGGTTCTTCCATTTTGTCTGACATCGGCTGCAGGGGTCTTCATGAAGGATATGGAAGTGGTAGCCACACATCTCAGACCGACAGGAATCCCAGTGTTTCTATACCTGGGTGACTGGCTTCTTAAAGCTGGGTTCCCGGAGATGGTGTTGCACCACCTATAAGTCACAGAGCCCCTGCTGTTCGACCTGGGGTTTTTCATCAACAAGCCCAAATCTCATCTGGTGCCCTCTCAGCGTATCGTGTCTATATGGGTAGTACTGGACACTTCTTAGAACCGATCCTCTACCCCCTCTTCAGAATGTACAAGATATTCATGCTGTGATTCTGAAGTTTCAGAATGGAGCACAAGTTCCAGTCTTAATGGTCTTACACCTGCTAGGTCTGCTACTTCTGTCGTTCCACTAGTCACTCATGCTCACTGGCACATAGAAGCCTTCCAGTTGTACCTTCAAAGGCAGTGTTTTCAACATGGCGGAGATCTACCCTGATCTGTAATGATCTCGGAGGAAACCGCTGTGGACTTGATGTGGTGGAGCGCGGAAGGCACACTGGTGCAAGGGTCGCCATTCCCAATTCAACCAGCAGTGATTTCTTTAATATTGGATGCTGCCATCATACGGTGGGGAGCTTAGCTGGAGGACCTAGAGAACAGATGCTTTTGGTCTCTAGAGATGCAGATATTGCATGCGAGTCTGAAGCTGTGAGTGATTCGACTGGCGCTCAAGGCCTTCCTTCAGTTGCTTTCCTGCCAGTCTGTCCAGATCTTGATGTACACGACGACCGTGATAAGGAATATCCACAAGTAGGGGGTGTATGTTGGCATCTTGTCTGTTGAGAAGCACTATGGCACTGGTCTTGGGTGCACAAGCACCAAATCTGGATGCTTTTTTCCTACCTCTGGGATGTTATCTTTAGTGCCGGCAGACGCTCATCCAAAACAGTATATTCTGGGAGATGGGCTAGGTTTGTCAAATGATGTACGGACTACTTGGTAGACCCTCTTAAGGTCCACTTGTCAGGCAGATTATGCTTCGCCCTGTCATTAGCTCATCAGGGGTGCGCAGTGAGGACGGTTAAGGACTACTTATCCTCTGTGTCTGCCTTTCTATGTCTCCCGGACAAACTGTACTACTTCAAATCACCAGCAGTCCTTAGGTGTCTGAAGGGCCTCACCAACATGGTTCCCCTTCCTCAGTTTATGATGCTGCAGTGGGATCTTAATCTTATTCTTAAATATTTTATTTGTACCCCTTTGGAACCCTTGCACAGTTACCAGTTGTAATTGCTTACTTTTAGGACTGTTTTTCTCCTAGCCAGTACATGGATGAGACGTGTCAATGAGTTGCAGAAGATGAGCATCAACCCCCTTCACTCCCTACTTCCCCGACAAGCTGGTTCTGCTATCCTACCTAAGGTGATCACACACTTCCATATTGGGCAGTCCCTCATCTTACCTGCATTCTTTTGTCATCTGCAATCCACTGAAGAGGTAGAGAGGCTTCTTCAGTTGGATCCCAAAAGAGTGATCAGTTTTTTATACTGACTCTACCTAGGGCTTCTGTATAGGCGATCAGCTTTTTATATGCTATGCTGGGAAGATGATGGGCAAATTCATCCAAAAGAGGATGCTGTAAAGGTGGATTATCTTGTGCATTATGTTCTTGCTCACAAGTAACACCCAGATAGCATCAGAGCTTACTCCGCCAGAGCTAAATCCTCTACTTCAGCTCGGACAAGGGGAGTTCCCATCTGCAAAAAGGCAACCTAGGTATCCCTGTATACCTTCACAAAGCATTACTGACTAGATTCAGAGTTGTAAGGAAAGAATACTTTTCACGCTTTGTCCTTTAGGACTTCTTAGTTTACCCAACCTTTTAAACCCACATCCTAGTTGGGTACTTCTTGGGTAGTCAATTAAAAAAAGGTGAGAACACTGCAGGTTGAAGTATCCATCAGAAGAAAGTAGCTTGCCTTCAGTAACGATATTTCATCTCCCTTCATATTCCTCACACAACATCCATCTCTGGAGAGTCACGTCATTTAGGCTTTCAAGAAAAAAGGTGAACCCTAATGATTTGCCTACTGTTCCTCACGATAGCAAATGCGAGATGAAATGGCATATACTTGGTCCTGAGAATGGTCTCATGGTTTGTTCTCTAAGAAGACTAAAATATTGACGATCAAGCACATTGACACAAAAACTTTTAAATTTGTATTAGAGAAAACAAAATAATCAACAGGATGATATTTGAAAATAGTGATTGGCTACTACAACATTCCAGACTCCACTGTCAATCCTGAAGAATTGAGTTAAGTGGTTATCTGGTTTGGAGAGTGCATTTGTATTGTGACCCTCCGTCTGTAATATAGGCTTATGTTGATTTTTTTAATTTGGATTGTACTATATATTTACAACAGTTTAAAAAAGAACATTGAAGGTTTTTCAAAACCTTTGTCATAAGAAAAAGCGACTGTGAAGTATGCCATAACATCAATTATACTTTGATTGTTTTTTGATTGCATGTTTCCCACAAATCTTTTATAATAGTTGAATTCTGTGAAATAATACCTTCAGCATGTATGTTTTATGATTGTCAATACCCATTTCCTGGGGGAATATTGGGTTGCCTTGTGTCTGTTGAAATAAATGTATTCTGAGGGCTGGGCTGGATTTTATGGACAGTCGGCCATAAAATCCAGGCCGACATGCTTGTACGTGTACTACCAAGTTCTCTGGAGATGTCCAGGCTTCTTTGATGGATATGCCTTTTAATGTAGCCAGGGTCTTCTGAGTAAAGGCATATTTGTTGCACAAGCACTTTAAGGATTTATGGGCAGCTGGGCTTCTGTTTGCTCCATGGGACTACTTTCCCCAACTCACCAGTTCTGTCAATAGTTCCAGAAATTCCAGAGGTTTCTTGTGGGGCCTTGCCTACCAATAAAAGCTGCCCTAACATGTGGTCCAAACTTTTCATGGCTCCAGAGGGATAGGACCTCACACTCTTCCTTGCCATGGGCTGCCAAAGTATCTAAATCCCCCATTCAAGTATGATATAGGACCAGTAGAGGGCAGAATTAGATTTTGCCTGCCTGGGTGGAGTTCATTTACTTTGGACCAGTGGATCCTTCTTAATTGTTCACTCTGATTATGGCATGCCCTTTTCGTTGACTGCACTGTTTCACCTATTTGTGGCCAAAGCTTGGTAGAGCATGCTGCCATCCTAGTCAGAGAAGTTCAAAATGCTGCTTGCCAAGAGTGCGATGTGCCAGATGTAGAGAAGAACACAGGACACACCTCCCAACGCTTCTTGGTCCTCAAGAAGGATGGTGGTTTGAGGCTCATGTTGGATTTCAGGTACCTAAATGTCTTCTTCAGGAAGGACAACTTAAAAATGATGATGTAGGCTTATTTCCTGATGGCCTTGAATCTCAACGGTTAGACTTGGTCCTTTGATTTGAAGGTTGTGTAATTTCATGTACTGATTCTGCAGTGGCACATGATTTTCCTCTGGTCTGTCATAGGATCAAAGCACTTCCAGTTTAGACTTACTTTGGCCCCCAGGTGTTCACATAAGTGGTGCCAGTGGTCAGGGCTCATCTTCGCAGTTAGGGGATACATGTCTTTCTGTACGTCGACTCTGGCTGCTAAACGCAGGTTTTCCTCTGTTTGTCTCAGAACACTTGGAAGCAATAGCTTCATTGCTTTCCACATTTGGGGTTTAATTCAGCAAACCAAAATCCCATCTTTTTTTTCTGTGCAGAGGTTGCCATTTATAGGGGCGATCCTGGACACGGTAGTTTGAAGGCCTAGCCACCTGTGTAACAAGTCTGGGACATTTATGCTTAGCCTAATGTTTCAGTCTTATACTCTGATTATGCCTCAGATAGTTCTGACATACACGGAAAACGGTCCCAGGATGCTTGTTTCCGGTATAGGGAGGACCTGACTTGGCAGTTCGGTCTGGACTGTTCCCATGAGGCACAGGAACAAGATTGATTTGCATATGTCTGGGTCCAAACTGGGGTGGCATAGTGGGCAAAAGAACGATCGAATTAATCCAGATCTCTTGACTGGGGGAGAATGTTTGAATTATTCAGCATTCCGTCCATCATTTGTTGCAGTTACACTCCAATAGTTCTGAAGCAGTGGTTTCCTGGCCTCGTACATACTGCCCAATAGCCAGGTTCTGTAGTAGAGACATCACCTCCAATGGGCCTAACATTGTGGGTGCCTCTTGGACAGCATATTTGAAGAGGCTGCCCAAGACCTTTAGTGGTGGATGGCAGATGCCAGCCTGATAGGCAATAGACAGTTCTGGCTGTCCTATTCAGAGCTCACAGTAGTCATGTATACTTCATCTCTGAGCTGAGGGTACACCTGTATAATGTGGATAGCATAGGCCTTCACTCTCTAGGAGGTAGCATCACCATATTGCCCTTATGTGGCTAGAGGTCATCCAGGTAGCCCTAAAGGCTTTCCTGTCATGAGCGGAACGTCCATCCAAGTTGTAATGGTAATATCACTGCCATGTGGTATTGCAACAAGTAAGAAGGGCTGTGATCATGTGTCTTCTATGTATAGGCCAAGGCTTGTGGCTGATCCCAGATGGTATCTCAGGGATGGTCAGTCATCTGGCAGGTTCTGAACATAAAGCAGGAGTCCCCTTGCGGAGTATGAGTGGTGTCTGCTTCCAGCGGTAGCTAAGGAAGCATTCGTGCTGTGGGGCTTGCTCTCAGTGTATCTGTTTGCTACTTCAGAGAATGCTCCATGTCCAACCTTTTGCGCTCTAATGTTTCCTCATTTAGGCTCTCTAGAAAATGTGTTCCACATTTGGTGGGACACCTGCCTCCTTTAAGAATTTCCACCCCTATGGCTGATCTCATGGGTCCTGATAAAAGGTCAGCAGTGTGTAGGTCCAATTCATCTTGGTAGCCCTGCATTGAACTCTGAGTTTGGGACCCTGCCTTGTTGGATGAGAGCATCTGTCCTCCACTTTTAATTTTTTATTTTTTTAAACCTTTATTCAATTTGTTGCCATTTACATACATTCTTGGTCATTGGGTATATAACACTGAAATCACACACGTGGCATTGCAGACCCACAAAACACCATATACCGTAAGTGCAAATACACAGAACATTTTTTTAGGGCACAGAACCGGGGGTAGTTTGTGAATTGGGGGCCGAGTCTTGTTGGTGCTGTAGGAGAGTAGGGTCTGCTTTCTATGTTCACCCCCACTTTTTGCTTTTGCTTTACTGGTTTTCGACTTAGATGTGGCTGTGGGCCTGCTAATCAGACCCACAGCCCTGCTGTTCTCTCTCTAAATTAATACTATGTACTTTAGGTGCATAACCCATTTGGATAGGATCACCTTATTGGCCCCTGTACAGTGTACCCTAGGTACCCAGGGCATAGGTGTACCCTAGGCCTACCAGGGGCTGCAGCATGTATTGTGCCACCCCTGGCCTGGCCTTCCATTTTGACACAACTGGCTGATCACTCAGCTGGGGCAAGGTCGTGTAATCACCCCTTGCTTAGGTGTAGTATTCCTATACCTAACTTACATATAGACACATGTGTACCTATCAGTCACTCCTATGGCAGGCCTTGACAATCCTGGAGGCAGAGTGCTTGGTAACATGTGAGATGGGGCTCTAGCATGAGCTGAGCCTGTCTGCAGCTTTCGGAACCTTGTCCTTATAGCTGTTCTATGATATAGCCTACCATATACTCTTAAAGTGCCTTATAATCTTAGACGGTTATGGTAACTATGGTTTGGCTTTATCAAAACATGTCGTATAAGGTGTCTAACACTCGGGAATAATACCCCCATGCCATTTCTGGACATGAGAATATTATTCCCCCCTTCTAGAGGGAAAGACTTGTTAAAATCATACTTCAACTGTTAGCCTCTGACCAAAGCCTCAGCATCACAAAATGGATGCTGCTGCCACGACACAAGTCTGACCTCCTGCTGCTGGGAGTGATCCCAGCCAGGGAGGCCTGGACAATAGGCTTCCTGCTTGGGGAGGTGCTAGCACCTCCCCAGACAGCCTTTAGTGTATTGGGGCAGGGTGGGCTGAAAGGAATGAGACATGCCTGGGGCACACAAGGTGTTCCTTGCATAGTCCAGTTCAAACCGGCGCTGGGGCACTCCAGCCCCAGCTCTGGCGCGAAACTGGACAAAGGGAAGTGGGTGTAACCACCCCCTCCCAGGTCCCACCCATAAGGCGTGACCTAGCAGGTATCCCAGCCCCCCAGATTAGTATAAGAGTGGGAGTTGGGCCTCAAGACTTTAGATTATCCTGAACCTGCAAACTTGAACAGAAACTCTGGACCTTCGACATTCGACGAAAGAAGAAGACTGAAGAATCTCCCTTGTAGCCAAGGAGTGGCTACCCTGTGCAAACAGGCACCATCAAGAGACTACCCTTTGCTTTGCGACCGTTCTACGAGGAACCGACTGCAGAGCCCGACCAGAGCCTTGACTTCCAGACTTCTCCGACCCTCATCCACATCTGCAGCAGAGCTGAGATCCGTGGAGGCGACGAGCGACGTGGGACCGGCTACCTGGGAAAAGTGGCTAGTAACTTACAGCGCAGCTTCTGAGGTACCCTCGAAGTTGTGCACCGGGGATTGAGAAGCCCCAACCCCAAGCACCATCTGCACCGAAGATCAGCCCCCCACACTCCACGAGTCCTGCGTGGGGCCCTTCAGCATTTTCCTGCTTGCCGCGTCTGTCCGGTTGCTTGCCCGCTGGCTAGTGGCCTCTGTGACGACGCTCCCTGAAATCTTCTGCGCTGGTTTGGCTCCTCCAGACTGGCTCCCGCTTCTCTGCAAAGAAGAAGCACCCCAGACCTTCCTGGTCTGCACCAGAAGCAAGTCCCTTGTTCTTCGTGGGTTCCGCTTGCCAAGGCTTGGTGAGTCCTAGTCCAACTTCGACGCCGCCGACAGCAAAAGCCTTCGTGGGACAGCTCGCCTCCTGGTCCTGGTCGTCCTCGACGCTTCCTGGTCCTTCTGGCTGCAGCGACAAGCTTCACCTCCACCTGCAACTCTTCACGACATCGCCTGGTTCCTTCCTGGTTCCACGTGGTCACTGGCTAGTGACCTTGACTCTGTCCCCTCTGCTTGCAGGTTTCTTCTCTTCTTGATCCCAGCCTTGGGATCCACCGGACACTCTTCACTGACTGCCTGTCAGCATCTTTCTTCAGGCATCCATAGGAGTCGACGACGAAAACGACGCATCTTCACCCCTATGCACCCGCAGCCTGTGGGCTAGGTAACTTGGGTACTCCGGTGCTCATCAGGATAGTGACTATCCTAGTGTCTAGTTTTCAAGTCTCAACTTCCTAGCTACTCCGGAAGTGTCCTAAATCTATCTATTTCTAAACTGTAACATTGCTATTGACTTTTACGCATTACGCGTGAGTGTTTCCACTCTGCACACGAATCCCGTGGGCCTCCCACTTCCTAACTAACGCTAGTGTAGTGTAGCCCCAGCGATTCCCTAGGCCTAGGCCTATTCTATTTCCGTGACAGTGGTTCTTATACCACTTACTTAGTATATGGTTTGCGTGGCCCCTAGGGCCTAACTGTATTACTTACCTGTGTGACTTACTGTATGCATTAATAAGACTGTGTTGTACTTACCTCTAAACTCATAAAGAGTGCTGAGGGTTTGCTTAGAATAAATACACTTTATTTTATATATATATATATCTGTTGTGGTGTCCTTTCATTTGGTATTCAAGGGATTATATATGGTATCACAGCTGGCTTCACATGCCATTCAGAGTTTAGCCTAAGACTGCTCTTGTCCATGCTACCACTAGGATAGCTGGTCTATAAGGTTGACTTTACAACCAATCACCATAAGGGTATTTGGACTGATATAAGGTGTACACTATAACTAGTGACATCATACATCAGGCCAACTTCTCACAGGTGCATATAGCTAAGGAAAGGATCCCAAATGTATTGTGGCCGGGACCTCGGGGGCATCAACTCCCAGTAATTTGATAAATGTTTTTTTTTTTTTTAAACACACTTTATTAACCCCTTGAGTGCCCCGCCCTGTGCCGGCCGTTGCATTAGCGGGCGGGGTTCATGACGAGATAGTCTCGTCATGGGCACAGCGCAACCGCGGCCCATGACGAGACCATCTCGTCATGGGCACTCAAGAGGTTAAGATTTTCCATGAGAAGGAGCAATGACTTACAAACTGCATGAATCACATTAAGTATATTTAGGGCAGAGGAGACAATGCAGGCATCTTATGCAAACCTGTAAATAATGTAGTATATTTGTCAATACATTCCTAAAATGCCTCAGGACAGCCTGAAGGCCTCCAACCATGTACATTGCTATGTATTACATACCTATCCTTCAAGATACTTTACCCACGGGGAGCCGTGCCCGCCCAACAATCCCCCAACTCCCAATCCCACCCTGAACCCACCCACTATACCAAACCATGCCACAAAAATTCAGTCTGAGGGCCGTAGAGCATTCCCCTGGTGGAGGGTGGGTGGGGGGGGGGGGAAGAAGAGGGGAAGGAAACCACACCCTAAGCGTGCGGTAGGGGATGGAAGGCGGCTGAACAGTGCAGCAAGAGGGGAGAACTAGATAAATGAAAACAAGTGGAGTACGGGGGGTGAGGCGCAGATCACCACCTACCGAGAAGTGGCTACAATCATTCGGGATACGTCATCACCCAGTGCCAGGGGACAGGTTCTAGCAATCACCAATCTTATCTGCCGACATGCACCCAAGCTCATACAGGGGCACTCTGGGGAGCGGTCCATGCAGCCCCCTCCGCCTCCCCCACCTCACTCCTAAACAGCTCAGTCAGGTGTGCCCATTCTAGGGATATAGGACGCTTGCGCGGCCCCCGACTCTCCTCGCGGTGCAGGGCCTCTCGCTCCGCCACCGACCATCCCCAGGCCTCTACCCGCGGTGGGGCACGAGACTTCCAACGCTGTGTTATCAGGCGCTTTGACAGAATTAATGTCAGATTGGCAAAACGACGCAACAGTTTCGCTTTAAGGGGGAGCGGTAAAAGGCCCAATAAACAAGCCTCTGCTGCGTCCCAGGAGGGGCGTTCGATGATTGTACTTAAGACTTGCGTTATCCTACCCCAGTATCCCCGCAGCGCCGGGCAGAGCCACAGCATATGCATCAGGTCGGCATCCGGTGCCGGGCAACGAGGACAGGCCGCAGCCGCTGTATTGTACATCTTACTCAGTGCGTGGGGTGTAAGGTAAGCCCTGTGGAGAACAAACAAGTGAATAGTTTTCAACCTGCAATTGCGGGACACTTTCTTAGGGTATTCCAGTATATAGGTCCACTCTTTATCACTAAATGCCCGGGATAAATCGGTTTCCCACCGCAATCTGAGAGGAGCCAAGGAGATCTGTGTGTTCCCGGAGGCCCCGGTACAGCCAACGAACCAGGAAACGCCCATGGCCCATTATGTGAAGGGAGCGCAGGAGGTGGAATGTTGAGGGTTCTACAGGTGTCGCCTGCCACTGTGCCCGGATATACCGGGAGATCGCCGCATGGAGCAGAAACTGGGTATCGGGTACCCCATTTACCCTCACAAAGTCCCCGTGGGGCATCAAACTGCCTTCCTGAAAAAAGGCTCCTATTGTCTCCACCCCCTGTTGTGTCCAATTCCATAATCGTCCGGCACTCAGAATTCCCTGCCTCGTGGGGAGGCCACACAGCGGCATATTGGGAGAATATGGATTTTGGATTTTAGCATACTTACATGCCCTTGTCCAATAGTGAAGCGCTAACTTCAGTAGGGCCGGGGGATCCGATGGCCTAGGGGCACCGGGGCACAACAGTGACTGCAAGGTACCACGCGCTAGTTGGGTCAGGGTGTAACCGATTTCAAACAGGTTTTTCCCGGCCAGCCAGTAGGCCAACCACTGCAGCTGACCAGCAATGCAATATGCCCTAAAGTCGGATGCTCCCATACCACCGGCGCCGCTCGGGAGCCGCAGCCTAGCTAATGCCACCCTGCGCTTTCTGGGGCCCCAGACCAATGAGGTCAGCAGTACATCCAACTCTCGAAAGATCCAAGCGGGGTATACCACCGGGATGTTGACGAAATGGTAAAGCAGGCGAGGCAGCATCACCATCTTAGATATCGCTACTCGTCCCGCGATGGTAAGAGGCAATGTATTCCAAAATGTAATTTGGGAACGTATGGAAGAGATAGTGCGTACCAGATTGCCTGCTATGACATCCGGCACGGACCGAAAGATATTAATCCCCAAGTAATTAAAAGTGACTGGTGCCACCCTGAAGGACAAGGGCCCAAAACTGAGCTCCGGAGCCGTGAGCGTGCCACTGAAGGAATAGGCTATGGACTTAGAAGCATTGAGGTGCAATCCGGAAACCTCCCCAAAGTGAAGAAAAAGATCCGCCACTTCCCTCATGTTGGCCTGAAGATCACGAAAATACAGCAGCATGTCGTCTGCGTAAAGCGAGACTGAATGCAGGACACCCTCCATCTGAATGCCATGGGGGACCATGGCCCGCCTAAGGTTCTGGGCCAAAGGCTCAAGCGCCAAAACAAACAATATAGGCGATAATGGGCAGCCCTGGCGCGTACCCCGAAAAGTAGGGTAGGCCAAGGAGATTATCGAACCTGTCTTCGCCCTGGCCGTGGGGGCGGTGTAGAGCAGCCGAATCCAGGCACATAGTTCTGGGGGAACGCCCATTTTAGCCAACACTGCCAGCATATAAGACCAACTTAGAGTGTCGAAGGCGATAGACACCCTGCCCCCGCTGGTCGGAGCGCGGAGGCATGCAGGATGGCGTGAAAGCGCCGAAGATTCAGCGACGTACTCCGCCGTGGGACAAAGCCGCATTGGTCTGTATGGATCAGCCGCGAAAGAAGCGGGAGAAGGCAGTTAGCAAGGAGTTTACTAAGAATCTTATATTCTGTATTCAGGATCGATAGAGACCGGTAGGATGACATATCTAAGGGATCTTTATCTGGCTTTAAGAGGGATGTGACGATCCCCTCCCGAGTGGTAGGGGGCAGCCTCCCCTCTGCGAGTGATGTCATATAGAGTTGAAGTAGTTTGGGGATTAATAGAGGAGACAAAGTGGAGTAAAATTCGATGGGTAGCCCGTCAGAGCCAGGGGTCTTCCCACGGGCTAAGGACATAATAGCTACTCTGATCTCGGCCGGAGTAATCAGCGCTTTTAAGTTGTGGATTTCTGCTGCAGATAGCACTGGCAAGTTCGCCTGCGCCAAAAACTCAGTCACAGCATCTGCGCCTGGCGCTGGATGCGCCCCATAGAGTGTCTCGTAATGGGTCAGAAACGCCAAGTTTATCCCCAATTGAGTCTGGACTTGTCCGTGTTGTGCGGTGTTAATAACCAGGATGGGAGTAGGGCAGGTTGGGGGGGCAATTAGCTGCGCTAATAACGTGCCCGCTCTGTCAGCCTCCGAGTGCGTGCGCTGAGTGTACGCCCTGTAATCTACTGAGCGAAGACGCTCTAGACCCTCCGCATACTTAACTCTGGTCGTCTGTAAGGATTCCTCAGCCTGCTCGTCCAGTTGGGCCGCTACTTCATGTTCCTGCAGCGCTGCCTCCAGTTCCGTTAGGTCCCGGATCACTTCCCTACGGGCCCCCACCAAGGAGCTCAGGGACACCCCCCGTATAGAGACCTTAAAGGCATCCCATTCTATGGAACGTGTCGAGGCAGTGCCTTCGTTAACAGTAAAGTATGTGGTGATTGCCTTTTGTAAGGTATCACGGAAGACCTGGTCTTCTAATTGAAGGGGTTCAGTAATTTGATAACTGTTGTGACAAAAAACAATGTCCCGTATTGAGTCTTTCAGTGTAGGCGCCAGGGTACGACCCTAGCACATTGCAATCCTTAGTTTGGAGAGAAGTAGTAACAGCACAGCATGTCTGCAAGAGGTTTTTGGTATCTCTGCCACGTGTCCCAGTAGGCCAACAAGCGGGGAGGGCATCAACTGTAGCTGTGTGATTTCCCCTAGTGCCCGGTAGACCTTTACCCAATATGACCCGACCGCAGGACAATGCCAGGCAAGATGAAGAAAATCTGCTGTGTCAGCGTGACATGTGCAGTGTGAGTCCGGAGACAGGCCCATTTTATACAGCAACTCTGGGGTGCGATGCAAAAAGTTAAAGTGAATGAGACGCAACCAGTAGTTCGGGGGGAGTAGTTCGGGTTGGCTGCAGCAGAATGACCACTGTGCGTCTGTGAGTGGAAATGCAAGATCGTCCTCCCAGGCCATCTGGGCTGGCAGTTGTGCTGCAGGAGGGATGCGTGCAAAAAGAACAATTGATGGACAGAATGCAGACCAATGTCATACATTCACCCCAGTGCAGAGATCTGGGCCAAAATCCATCATTTTTTTCCTCACCTTGCCATTCCAGTTTGGACCCAATGAGTCTTGACCCTACACCTAATGGGAACAGTCCAGCCCGAACTGCCAAGCCTGGTCTACCCTGGACTGGAAACAAGCATCCTAGGACCGGTTTCGGGCTTTCAGCCCTCATCAACCAGGATAGCTTGACTCCAGTGGCATGGAGAGCACGGGGCCCACATCTGGGCATACCCGTCCCACTCAGGGTGACAAATGCAAAAATAACAATTTATGAACAGAATGCAGAACAATGTCATACATTCACCCCAGTACAGAGATCTGGGCCTAAATCCATCGTTTTTTTGCTCACCATGCCATTCCAGTTTGGACCCAGCCATATGAAAATCAGCCTTGACCCTGTGCCCCATGGGAACAGTCCAGCCCGAACTGCCAAACCAGGTCCTTCCTGGACTGGAAACAAGCATCCTGGGACCGTTCCCATGGGGCACAAGGTTAAGACTGATTTGCATATGGCTGGGTACAAACTGGGGTGGCGTAGTGAGCAAAAGATGGATTTAACCCAGATCTTTTGACTGGGGGAGAATGTTTGCATTGTCAGCATTCCGTCCATCATTTGTTTGCTGTAACGCAGGAGGGATGCGTATTATGGTTTTGTAGAGTGCTCTGATGAGTTTCCGCGATGACGTGGCAGTGTAGGTGTATTTTAGCGTGGAGAGGGTCGCAGGTAGTTCTGTAAATGTTCGAAAAAACCCGCGGCAGGTTACCCGCATTTGATAATACAGAGAAGTGTTAGCTTTGCTAACGGGACCGAAAGAGCATATAGGAGAGGAACGCCCGCGCATCGCGCCAGCACAATCCATGCCCACCGCAGATATTGTGGAGTGTCAATTTCAGCAACAGGCCTTTTGTAGGGAGCGAAAAGGGCTGTGGACGGGGGCCAAGGGGATGCCGCGTCAATTTCCACCACGACATGCGGCTGCAATGGCGTGGGATGTGTCCAGTAGTGTAGGAAGTGTGCCTGGGCACAGTGCGCGTAGAGCTGTAGGTCCGGCGCACCCAGCCCCCCATGAGGCAGGGTCTATAGTACCCCAGGCCCGTTCTGCCCATACCTGAGGTATGAGACCCTTATCCTTGCCCTGCCGGCCTAATTTGTAGGCCGTGTTAAATTGACCTGAGTTCTGCACCCATTTTTCTGAACAGCAGGCTCTTCGCCTGTCTGACTAAAAATCACAGTCAGCTTCTCTCTGCGAGGCCTCCTGCTCCAACCTATAGAGCCCCCACCCTACCCGTGTGCGCAGAGTTCACTGGCGCAGAGTTCACTGTCTCTCTACCCTGTCGAAATATGGCCCACCACATCCTTGGTAGGTCTGGTTACGAGAACAGAAGTTCCCACCGCAAGAACGTCAGACCAGGGTGATAGATGTGGCAACCAAGACATTGTTATATATTTTATTTCTTACATTACATATTTTCTGCTTGCCCTATGCAATTTACGACCAGTGCCTAGCCTGAGAATATAACCTTTCACCTAGTCTATGCTCCGCATTTAGTAGAATAGACATAACACATCTGATAAATGTGCGAACCGTGGTGTAATTGACGTAGGTAGGACTGGCGTGAGATGACGTTGCTGTAGACACTTCTCACTGCATTAAAAGAGTATAAAAAGGAAACCCATGGGGTTCTTGTCAGACTACACCACCCGTCTGTTGGTATATGGCAGGCGGGTGTGGGTGCTCCCCAAGAGCTCTTGTTTTTTGTTTTTAAGATACAATTTAACTTACCAATATATTTGCTGTATATGCTATGTATCCTATTTCGTCTCTAGATTGGTGAGAATGTAATACTTATATTATAATTGCAGGGCTGCTTTCTTTTAGATTTAAACATGAGTATTCTCAGCATTTTAGATCAAATGTATTTTGCATTCTGAGAGCATTTTCCTTGATTTAAATTGTTTTTCATAGTGCATTTATAAATGTGTCTTTGAGGTTTGTAGTCTTCATATGTTATAATTCCATTTTCTGAAGTGTCTCTCTTCAAATAATTTCAATGCCTTCTGAGTCCTATTGAGAATTAGATATAAGTGCCTTCTGATTCACGTGATTCTCTGAATGCGAGGTCACTATATTTTGTATTTTAAATGCTTTTCTCTTAAAGCTGCGCCTTCTAAATAAATCTGTTAAACCTTCTGGCTTAGTTTCCATGGCTCACATATTTGTTTCCTTCATTTTAGTGTGAGCGTTCCTGCGCACCCCCCCCCCTCAAGTTAAGGTGCCCCTTTGCCCCTAAATTGCTCCCTCGAACATGTGGTGAGGGTGCCCCCAAAACGCTCCCTGTAACCTATTGGTGACCCCGACGTGATGAGCAGTGCCGGCTGACAGGAGACCACTGGGACAGTGAACGCAGACTGACCTTCATGCCTCTTTCCTGACTGAACCACAGAGAACAGCGCTCGGGTAAGTTATTTTGGCTGCCTGATGTGCTGTGTCTTCTGGGATCAGCGGCTAAGGGCGCCCGTGGGACATCTGTGTTCGTTGTTTCAGTTTTCCTGTTTAACTGGTGTCACTTATTAAAAGAACAGTCCCAAGCTGAGGAAACGTGTGCGTAGTGGACTCTGAGCCAAAAAGTGACATTAGGAGATTGTACAAATTATGTGCTTTTTATAAATAGATTTACGCTGTTTTTGTGCCTCTCTGAGAGCCAGAGAGGGGCCTCTGTCTAGTTATAAGGATTGACAGGGAAGGGAAGAGTGCGCTTGGCATCTTCCAGTGATTATTTTGTTTTATCATTGTTATAAGTGGTTATCGTGCCTCTCTGAAAGCAGGGGGGGCCCTCTGTCTAGTTACAAGGACTGACAGGGAAGGGAAGATTGCGTCTGGCATCTTTGTGTTCAATTGTGGGTTTGTTGTAAATAGATATAAGGTATACCTCTGTCCACTTATAAGGATCGACCGGGAAGGGAAGATTACTCTTATTCAATAGTCATGAGAAAGAAGGCGAAATGCGTGCCTGCATAGCTAACAGGTTCACGGTTTCCTCTTGTATGAAGAAGAGAAGAAAGTGGTTTCCCCGGGATGTATAAGAGTAAATATTATTAGATTTTCGCTAGCTTAACCATTGTTTTTTCTTTTTTTTTTTAACTTACATTATGTTTTTTTTATCATTATATAGATAGTTTTCACACATTTTAGCCTGTCCAAGAGAGACAGGACGCCTGTGCAGGAAGGCGAGGAGTTTGAATGATGCAAATCTCAGCTATTTGCGGGCTCAGGAGTGGTTCCAAGTCCCGGATAAGATGTGCCAGTCTACATCTTGTGACTGGCACGTGAGGATTTATGATAAACAGTTATCAGACTTCCTCAGCTTTTGCGATAGTTTTATTTCCAAAGACAGTCAACATGAGTATTGTGTGATTATGGTTTGTGAACAAAACGCCTTCCAATGTGGTTTTCTGTTCTCTTCCTGTGTTAAAATGAAATGTAAAGACATTTATTTTTTGCTATGTTATTTTAAGACGTCCTTTTGAACGCATTTAGGCCAGCAGAGGAGAGTGCGCAAATAGTTCTGTGGGTTTATATATATAAATAGACATGTACATAATATGCTTCACATTTAGTATAATTGAAGTGCGATTATTTTATAGTCAAATCTCCTTCTGTTGTGTTTTTTTTTAGCATGCATTGTGGTTGTCTTTTTAAGCATCTGTGCCTAGCGCACCAACCTTTTATGTATTTAGTGACACCAATAATAACTAGAATTGTAACTGTTTTTTTTATATATGAAAGCTGTTGCCTTTTTGTGAATAAATAGTATTATATAGTTACCCCTTGCCCCAGCGCTAGCCCCTGTCTGACCCATGTGGCGCAGCACCACATTTAATTAGCACAAGTCACTTTCAGATAACTGACGACGTAATGCACAACAACATACACCCAATTGTTGAAATAGGTCCTCTTTTTATATTTTGTACTAAGTACATGGCGACAGGAGGTTGCGTCTGGCGTCTCCCACTTTGTGCCAAAACTACGTGTGTATGGGACTGCGTCTGGCAGCTCACATTGGTTTTGAATTTTGATTAGCTATTTGGTGTAAATTGTATTGTTTGAAGGTTTATTTCTGCAAGGAATGGGAGGCATCTTATCGCATTGAGATTAACAGTGTTTTTTTTCAACTGCATGCTTCCAAAAGGGGAACTATTTTCCTTCATCACATCGCCATTTCTCATCTCTTTCTCTCACAGGATTTCACTACTGTTTAGCGTAATCTTGTATATGGGTGTACTTCTCTCTTACGCACAGCAGTGAGAAATGATCAGCAGGAGCATCTGGGTACTTGCCAAGCACTGAGAAGCAGGTGCTACAACACCTGTGTACCAGATGCACAGCAATGATGAAAATGAAAACAATTTACCACACAGTACACTAAATAGAAAAAACTGTCATTGCTAGAATGAATTTATAAAAGAAAAGGGAGTAGGAGGACAGGGGGTAGGTTTTCTCCTCCTAAAAACACTTATATACCAAAAGGAACCTGAAAGGTACCCAGTAAAACCTACCCTAATAGAGAGAATTTCAAACCAATGGGTAATTCTCTATGTTAGTTATCTCTGGAAAAACAATTGTTTTTCTTGACTATAATGTGTAACTGGCCCTAATTACTCGGTCGACATGTTTCCTGGTTACCCCAGCTACACAGCTACACAGCTGGGGCTAAGCAGGTCATTCGGCAGGAGGTTCGGCCGAGTCAAGTTTCTACAGGCCCCTCCACCTCGGCAACATCATGGAGTATATTCATACTTCCAACTAAATACATCTTCATGTGACCATCTGAATACTTTTCCACATGAAATAGTATGTATAATACAAAAACATACTTAGTACGTATGTTTCAAGTACCTATTAAGTACTAGCACTGTATATATTTATTCACGGAGTGGCACGCATAGGGCTGGTCCCTGTGTGGTCCTGAAGAAGTGGTTGGGGTAACCAGGAAACATGTTGACCGAGTAATTAGGGCCAGTTACACATTATAGTCACTGTATTCCCTGTTTCTCACCCCATTTTAATTTTACCGACCGGATAGGAGCAGAATTAAATAATAGAGCTCACTATCTAGGCGGTTTTTATATTCACATAAGTCATTCCACACACTAAGCACGACACATAGTCTAAACAAAAAGTGCTCCTACGTAACTTCGCAAGTTGCAGCACGCCTCAAGCAGTAGATGCCTGGGAGGACCCCTATGATGAAGCATGTCACCCTGGGGCAACCCTAGGTGAGTGAGGGGACTCAAGAAAAACAATTGTTTTTAGGTTTTATTGCTAGAATGAAACCTACATAATCGCCATCTTTTGTTGTAACCAAAATGATGCTCCTTTAATTATTGAGCTATCAAATTGAACAAAGTATTTTTGTTGAATTGAACAGACATTTTTCTCGTATGCTTAAATGAACATATCAATTATCAATCTCAGTTCATTGAAAAAACACCAACATAAAACTTATGATACTAATATAAACGACGATTGCGGTGGTCGATGCCCGTGGTCGATGCCCAATGCATTTCGGGATTATCAAGAATCCCTTCTTCAGGGGCCTGTATGGAAAAGGTAAATAACAATTTGCAAGAAATTCACTGCATATAATGTTCGAAGTTGAAAAAAACATGTTGTCAACAGATACATTGTACAAAGCCAGAGTGGTGAAAACACACCTGTACATGTGCTTGACCAGACAAATATCAACACACACTCTTCAACGTCTGAGACACCTGCACTGGCTCCCCGTCAACAAGAGGATCACGTTCAGACTCCTCACCCACGCACACTAGGCTCTCCACGACATGGGTCCGAAGTACCTCAACAGCCGCCTCACTTTCCACACACCCACCCGCCAGCTCCGATCCGCCAGCCTCGCCCTCGCCTCCGTCCCTAGAATTCAGAAATCCACCGTCGCAGGAAGATCCTTCTCCTACCTGGCAGCCAAGACATGGAACTCCCTCCCCACTCACCTACGGCTGACCCAGGATCACCTCTCCTTCAGGAAACAACTCAAGACCTGACTGTTCGAGCAGTAGCGACCCCCCCCCTCCCCCCCCTCTCAGCGCCTTGAGACCCTCACGGGTGAGTAGCGCGCTTTACAAATTATTGTGATTGATTGATTGATTGAAGACACGTGAAAAAAACAAAAACCAGTAGAATTATAGTTGTGCCTGAAATCATGCAACACTTTGTGCAGAAAGATGAAAATGACAACAGGCCGATTGAATCCACTCCCTTTGTGAATAACTTGTGTGCTCGAAAAAAAGAAATAAAGAAAAAAAGAACAATAAAGGAAAAAAAAGGTGTAGTGCTGAATAAACGACCCTTACTGGAAATCACGGAAGTCTGGTAAGTTGATGCTGACTACTGAAATCTGTGTCCACTCAACTCCAAGAATTGGACAGAACAACTGTTGAAACACTGCCACCTTTCAAACCTTGATGTGTTGTACCAAATGTGCTTGTGTACTCACTGTAGTGAGCAATCGCACACACTCCTCTCAATGCTGAATAATGTACATCGACTTCAACTGTTGTGCTGAAACACAAGAAAAAAACTCAAACTCACTCAATGTGTTACCCCCTATGGAATATGGACACCATGGGAAAAAAGATTGTGTGAAACAATCAATTACCCCGTCAAACGAAGCTATGGCCCGCGGGGATTATGGAACCGGAAACACTAATTTGTTGATGGGTGAAAAATACCACTGGTGAAATCGTTGAACTGATATAGCCACACGAAAATAAATGGCGAAAACGGATCCTGAAGCAAAAAAACAAAAGGGAAACAATAAAACGCGCTGCGGTCTTTGAACTATAGTAGTTACCACGAAGTAACGGCAGAAAGCCGAAACTGTTAACAAAGAGTTAACCCTTACTTCTGATCTAGAAGATCAATCTCAACAACACAGCGTGGCACTGAAAACGTATGAACCAAAAGTATTGCAAAGCGGAGAGCCGCATACGTGCTTAAGATCGATAAGCAGCATTTGACGTCACCCCGTGTGCGTTCAGACTAAACAAAAAAAGAGGACTGAAGCGAGTGACAACTCCCGACTTACGTGCTCGGGAAAACGTCAAAAATACACAAATAAGCACCCTCTCCTAAAATAAACACAAATCAGGAATTGAAAAACAATTACTCATAAAGTAATGACGAAGAATAGTTATAATGGATAAAAAAAACAAAATGTAAAGCCAACGCAATGCTCTATGAATAGAGCAAACATGATGTCACCTATTAAGTAAAGACACAAAACAATAAAAACATGTAATGCCCAATGGGGGAAAAATCAATGTAGAAAAGCCACAAGCAAAAAGCAATATGTATAAAAAATAAAGAGATGAGGATACTGAACTAACTTGTATGTATCTCACTAATATGTATGAAACATGTAATAAGAAACAAACGTATGAAAAGAAGGAGATAGACCGGTGGGTAGCATCGATCTTCCTCACATCCTGGGAAAGGTTAGTACGAGACGGTGTGATGTACTAGTTAGTGATAGACATAGACTAAAGATAAAGTGAAAAAATTAAAACAAAGTGTGAGTGAAAAAAGTAATGTGAACAGACCTGGAAAGGAAAAAAAAACAATACTCACCCAGAGGAGCCCACCGTGAATAAACTAGTGGTTGATGGATGTATGGAAAAGACCGTACTTACAGACTGAACAATTTATAAAAACATAGCATTTCCAATTTGTCATTGAGCCCTGCGGGTACCAATGTGTGAAGAAATTTGGTCCACCAAACCTCCCTTTGAGCTAAAACCTTGGAAGTATCTGTACCTGATCTTGATGAACAATTTCTAAAATTATGAATTTCAATTGAGCATTGGTGTGCTGATGTTGTAACCAGTGTGTTACTAAATGCGACTTCAAACTTCTGGTGCGTATAGAACTTTTATGTTCAGAAATACGAATCTTTATTTTCCGCGAAGTTTTGCCTACATAAAGTAATCCGCAAGGACATTTGATAGCATAAATGACGTTGATGCTATTGCAGTCTCCATTGTATTTAAGTGAAATGGATTTGCCAGAATGTGGATGATTGATGACATTCCCAGTCATCCCATTATGACAATTGACACAATTGTGGCATTTACGCATCCCAGTAAAAGGTACCGGATCCACTACATGAGGTCGTTTTAGCAAGTCTTTGATATTCCTACTACGCGTGTATGCAAAAAGAGGTGGTTCGACAAATAAACCATTGAAATCTGGTTCATGTTGGAGTAATTCCCACCTGGATTCAATGATTTTACTGATGTTAAACTTGTTTATTCTGCCTCGTTGCTGGTTTCGAGG
Organism: Triturus cristatus; assembly: GCF_964204655.1. Taxonomy (NCBI): domain Eukaryota; kingdom Metazoa; phylum Chordata; class Amphibia; order Caudata; family Salamandridae; genus Triturus; species Triturus cristatus. The sequence goes on from NC_140586.1 coordinate 554,621,095, forward strand.
ATAGCAATTCACTGCGATCTTTGTTTGGTTTTAACCACTGCTGAGTGTAGCACGTGGTCCGGGTAACCACGTTGGGCGGATTGGGCACGAAGGTACTGGTATCCCGAGCTACTCAGTGTGTTGACCGATCCTCCGATACGTCTGCCCCTTCGGGAGGATCTTCTGTCGCAGCAGCAGGGGACGGTCCTCCACCCGAACCTGTCCAGCCTCCACCTCCATGCGTGGAGATTGAGCGGCGGCAGTTGATGCCATTTGACTTGCCTCCTGAAGTCTGTGATATCATTCTGGCAGCCAGGCGTCCCTCCACAAAGACGGTATACGCCTGCCGGTGGAAGAAATTTGTGGCGTGGTGCACAGCAAAGGCTGTGGATCCCCTTTCCGCCCCTCTTTCTGAGGTTCTCCTCTTTCTTCTTTCTTTGGCACAGCAGGGCTCTGCCTTGGGCACCTTGAAAGGTTATCTTGCTGCCATCTCTGCCTTCTTACGGCTTCCTGATCAGCCCTCTCTTTTCAAGTCCCCTGTAGTGTCACGCTTTCTTAAAGGCGTTACTCACACGTTCCCTCCTTTCCCTTTCGTAATGCCTCAGTGGGACTTGAATCTTGTCCTAACATTTCTGATGTGCGCTCCCTTTGAGCCTCTTCACAATTGTCCTCTTCGTCTTCTGACGCTTAAGACTGCTTTCCTGGTAGCCATCACCTCGGCTAGACGGGTGAGTGAGCTCTAGGCTCTATCGTCCAAGCCTCCTTTTCTATCTGTTCATCCGTCCTTCCTTTCTACCGAAAGTGGTGACCCCCTTTCATCTTGGGCAATCTGTCACCTTGCCCACCTTCTTTCCGCCTCCGCATCCTTCCAAAGAGGAAGAGCGGCTCCACCGTCTGGACCCAAAACGTGCGCTCTCCTTTTATTTGGACCGCACGAAACAGTTCCGAGTGGACGACCAGCTTTTCGTTGGCTACGTGGGTGCAATGAAGGGAAACGCTGTGCACAAACGGACCATCTCCCGGTGGGTCGTTTTGTGTATAAAAATCTGTTATTCCTTGGCACAAAAGGACCCTCCTGTTGGGCTGCGAGCCCATTCTACTCGGGCCACGGCGGCTACTACTGCTTTGGGACGGGGAGTCCCTTTGCAGGACATCTGTCAGGCGGCGACGTGGGCTTCGCTGCACACGTTTGCCAGGCACTATTGCCTAGACAGCCAAGTCCGGAGGGATGGCTTCTTTGGCCGTTCTGTCCTCCAGGACTTTCTGGTGTGATCTTGGTTCGCAGACCCACCACCGGGGTTGGTATTGCTTGGGTATCTATTCTAAGGTGAGGAATCTAACTAACGTGTTTCTTTCAGATGAACAAGTTACTTGCCTTCGGTAACGATGTCTCTGTAAGAAACATTAGTTAGTTAGATTCCTCACCGACCCACCCATCCTCCCCGTTCTGCGAACTGACATCTAGGGTTAAGGCTATCCTTTTCAGGACCCTATATTTTTTGGCACCAGTGTCGGTCTCTTGCATGGCTCTGCGTTCCTGGCGCGGAAAGCTATGTACAAGAACTGACGTCAGCGCGCGAGGGCGGCGTCTAAGTACTCCGACGATGTCATTCCGGCGCACGACGCCAAGGACGGACGCGGAGCCGCAGACGACGCCTAGCGACGCGCAAGGGGTATTGCTACAAAAATCTTCCGGATCCAGTCTGACGCCTGGGGATATTCTAAGGTGAGGAATCTAACGAACTAATGTTTCTTACAGATACATCGTTACCGAAGGTAAGTAACTTGTTCATTAAGATCATTAGCATTCAAACCATTGATAAAATTAACTGCCTCATCTATGGAACCATTCCATATCACAAACAGATCATCGATATAGCGCAACCAGACAATTACATTTTCTTTCAGGTGTTTCGCATGTTCATTTTTAAGTACCATCGCCTCCCCAAAAGCCCATATGGAGACAGGCGTAGCTAGGGGAAAAGCTAGCTCCCATAGCTACGCCTCTCAACTGGCGATATAGAAGGTTGTTGTACATGAAGCTGTTATTTAGAAGGCAATGTTCCAGCATCTCAATTAACATCTCATTGTGATCCTTGAATTGTGATGGTTTGAGAGATAGGTAGTACCGAGAGTGTCTAATGCTAGTATATAAGGAAGTCACATCAAGTGCCAACATCCAGTAGCTTGTTTCCCATTTGATATTCCTGATTTTGCGCAAAAAATCTCCAGTGTCTTGGACATAGGAATCCAAAGATTTAACAAAGTCTTGCAGGAAAAAATCAATATATTGTGAAGTCTTCTCATACATCCCATTGCGGGCAGAAATGATCCGTCTGCCTGGCGGTTTATTACAATCCTTCTGTATCTTTGGGATAAAATATATGGTGGGAGTAACCGGATTGTCTTTCTTCATGAATCTGTATTCGGCTTCCGAAATCAATTTCTGTCTCTTCCAGCAAACCAGTTTATTATAAAACTCATTGTTGGACGCATGGATGGCTGTTGTGGTGGTCCGTGCATAACAGTCTCTGTCGTTCAAATGTAGATATGCTTCGTGGTCATATTGTTCCTTTGTCAACAGTACTATGTTGCCACCTTTATCACTTTGACGAATAATGATATTTTTATTCTGCTTGAGTTTGAGCATAAGGCGCTCGTACTGCTGGGTTTGGTGATTGTACCAGCGTTGTTTGCCTTGAGTCTCTTTGTGCAGTGCTTTGACTTGTGCTGTCACATTTTCATTAAAAATATCTAGGGCATCACGAGGCATGATGGGATTGAATGTAGAAGGTGGTCTAAACGGAGTAATTGGGACTAATTGGTTGTTACCATCAGGACGAGTGGTATTGCTAGAATTACCCGTTCCCTCCGTATCCCATAAGTCCTGCATGGCATCTAATAATGATATCTCGGATGCAATCTTGTTGCTGGATTGTTTGTTGTTTTTAAGTGCAAAGGATTTCTCTAGCTTGAGTTTACACACTGTTTTGTAGATATCTAATCTTGTAGCAGCATAGTCAAAGTTGACCTGGGTTGAAAATGAAAGCCCCAATTTAAGGATCTTCTTTTCGTCTTCCGTGAGAGTTAAGGGAGTCAGGTTGATTATGGTATTGGTACTGGAGTCATTGGAATTTACTTCTTTGTCCAATATCCTCTTCCCCTCTTCTTGTTCTGACTTGGGACCCCTCCACCACTGCCTGCGTCTGTAGCTTGCATGTTTGCGTCGTGATTCATTGTTGTTGGTCTTGGGCGTAAAGTTTGTCTCCTCTCTGCACATAAAAAATTAATTTCCTCTGCTGGGGATGGTTTGGGGATCAGGCCAGTTGCCAGTCCATTTCGTACTTCGGACTCAGAGTCACTGCCCCCTGCTGAGCTTAATTCCGAATGTGAGGTGTCAGCCGCATTGATATTTCTACTGGGTCCCTTGTTGGAAGATGTGAACTTGGCTTTGGGAACACGTAGTGAATCATATTTTTTGGCAAATGTAAATATTTGACCTAGTTGATAATCATTGCGGTCCCGCTGAAACTTAAATGCCTTCCTTTCCATGATTTTGGTTTCTTCTTTTTTAAGTCTAGCGGTCATCTCATTAATAAGTTTGGTTTTTTCATCATTGTTCTCTATTTTGTCCAATTCCTCGTTGATTTCATCAATTTCTTTTAAAAGTAGCGCCCTATCGATGTCAGCGTATTTTATTAAAATCAACACCAATTTACGGGAAGATGCTAAATTGGTTTCCGCCCATTCTCGCATTAATTCTGGATTTGGATTCTCATAACTTGGGGCTGTAAGAATACGCAACCCCCGGGGGATTCTGTTGACGTCTATGTAACGTTGGAGGGATTTTGACTCCCACCATTTACTCTGCTCACTCCGTAACTTTTTTTCTAGTATTTTATATTTTTCTTTCAATGAACTGTCCCTTATGTCTGTATCCGCAATGTTGGTGTTGCCGATGTTGGCTGGTAACGGGAGGCTGTCCGAAAACATAGATAATGCTGCAGCCTCTCGTTCTCGTACGTTGTCTGCCGACATGCTTAATTCTGGGCAGGATAGTAATTTGCGTGTTCGGGGGCCGATACGGGTGCTTAAAAACTTCCTCCGTGGCCACCCCTACGCAGCACTGTAACTCTCCACCCTTCGGTACCTGTGTATGACTTGGTGAAATTTCCGGACCTGCCGTGTCTCGTCGTCCGACTCCGACTAGGCAGCTCCTTTTCCGTCCACAACAATTCTGAAGAGGTACCAGGGGGGTCAGGCGCCAAATCTTCCTTCCGGAAACAGATCCTTCCGGGTTCAACCTGGAAATGGTTTCGCATCAGACGCCGACCAATTTGCAGAGAGGGTCCCGTGTAGAGGTCGAGTGAAACCAAGATCGACCAAATATATCCTGATTACCGTGCTTGTTGAATTCGGTAATCCTCCGGACGTCAACAAAGCCGGGTACACGGACCAAGGTAAAGTGCAATCAGTATTTATTTGCCAAAAGCGACGGCCATAACGTTTCGGCTCCTCAGAGCCTTGCTCACATGACAACGTCACATACAATGTGCCAGATTTTTTAAGTGAAAGTGCTGGTTCAATTGACATCACATGGGGAACAGCTTACATAGACACTAAAGAAATACTGCACCATGGTGGGTAGTTGAAAAACGAGTTGACTCCTGCATGTGTCCCAACGTAATACAACAATCAATTGCATACGTTTAACAAAGCTGGAAAAGGATTTTGTTGTAAATCACCAATGATGTCTCTGCTATTAATGTATATACAATAGACAGAAAAATGTGTACAAAATACAATCAAGGCATAAATGCCAGATAGATCATCATAGACCATTTTAAACTAAAATTAAATTTAAAATTAAATATAAGAAACCTATAACAGCTAGGTGGTAAATCTACTGACTGTGGAACAAGATCAGAGTCTGGGTAAAATACCCTCTAGTCTAAAAATGCGGTTCCCCTATTGGATGAAAAAAATATTATAGTGTTAAAAAGAAATGTGTGATAGTGCATATCAAGAAAGAAAAATAACCAATTATTTTAAAAAATGTGTCTCTGAGGTGTCATTACATACTTATGAATCGCACGAGATTGTGTTACTCAAAAAAATCTTGTTTGTGTTTTCATATATTAGTAAACTCAATAATTGATACGGAGTACATAAGGTCAGAGCATGGTGGTGTAGTACTACACTTCATGACATCAGTGATGTCATGAGTGATGTCACTGACCATGTCATGAGTGATGTAATCTGTGACGTCATCAGCAGTGGATTGCGGTCGTGCGAGTTATAGTTAGCTGAACTAACTATAACGGGGGAATTTTAATGGTTTTGTACGAGTGAAATGTCCAGCTAACTATAACATGTGTGAAACCTATGGTTTTTTCAGTGAATTTGCAAGGTTTTTTAAATGCTAATTCCTAACTATAACGTGTGTGAAACCTATGGTTTTTTCAGTGAATTTGCAAGGTTTTTTAAATTCTAATTCCTAACTATAACGTGTGTGAAACCTATGGTTTTTTAAGAGAATATATATATATATATATATATAGCACTAGGTACATTGCGTTCTTGATGGGTTTTGACTATTTGAATGGCGCAAGGTGAAGTGCTGTTTTATGTGTGTATCTAAAAGAAATAATGTGTATGTATATTAATGTTTTTCATTCCTAAGTTCTTCTGAGTTGGAGAGAATATTGTTGTAACAAATTACATTGTACGGTGGAATGTGCTAAAATGCATTCTAATGCAGTGCATTCGCCAGGGACTAAAAAGGATAGGAGTAATAAGAAAAATAATAATATTGTGTTTATATTATGTTTATGTATTGATCTTTAGTACAGAGTATATGCCAAAACAGAAGGATGGTGTGCATTGAATAACAGTGCTTCGTATTATAATGTTCTAAGGATACAGCGTTTACAGATTTAAATATGTCTTTTAGTATACAGGTGCAGTCTTTAAGGGTGTTTGCAATCGGATTTCAAGGTATAAAGGATTGGCACATTTTGACAACTGAGTATTTTGATTCCCAAAGGTGTTGCTGTGACAGAGATATTCAATATGTTTGTTGTTGGGACAAGCTATAGTACAACGTTTAATTAATTCTTCTTTTGCCTTTTGAGATAATGGATTTCTTTTTAAAAGTGTCGTATAGGGATGCATATATAATTTTTAGGTTCTTTCCTTCATTTGGAGTTCCCTCCTCTGTTCCCTCCTTACCTAAGCTGGCCAACAAATGCAGCATGCACCATTAATAGCTCAACTATTGCAAGGCCTGTTGCTACCAAAGTTTTAATTGTAGAGTGTGCTGCACACACCTCCTCCAAGGACTATGTATTAATTGGTAAAGAATTTATTGATGCAGATGTAAAAAAAGGAATAGCATTAACTGATTGTGAGTACACAATGGTTCAAATTGCTTCTACTACACATGATATAAAGATAAAGGATGATGATATGTACTATGACCCTAAGTATATTATTGAAAGGGGTGGAAGAAGGGAACAGGGGAGGATGTAGGCAAACAGAAGAGGGAATATGGATAGGCCCAAATGGAAAGATATATTTTCCAACGATAATGCTTGCTTCCATGGCCCTTCTTTTTCATGGTTCATCACTTGTAGGTCGTGAAGGAATGATCAGACTGTTTTCCTAATGCTATATTTCCACTGCCCCAGGACACTTCATTTCCCCACATTAAATGAACTTCATCAGCATACCCTCCTACTCAAACTACAAGTACGTGTTGGTTATTGTGTGCATGATCAGCAAATGGACTGAGGCATACCAATCCAAGAACAGCAATGCACAAACTGTTGCCAAATGCCTCCTGAAAGAGTTCATACCGCGCTTTTGAGTACCTATGCTTTTGGGTTCTGACAGTGGACCGGCGATCATCTCACATGTGATTGAGGGGTTGTGCAAGGGGCAAGGAGCCACACAGAAACTACATGTGTTCCACGGAAACTACCAAGTGGGGATGGTAGCCCAAGCTCATCCTAAAGGGTTGCACGTGCTACACAGCAGGGAAAGGAAGAGTGTGTAAGCGGGCCCCAAGGATACATCACCTAAAGAACGTCTGGGAACATCAATGCCCCAACCCCTCAGTCTACAAGTTGTGACAACGAGACATCTTTACCTTCTTCATCACTTTGTTTTCTTCATATTGAAAGTGCCTGAGTAATAGAAGTGCTTGTAACCTCTCAAATTACTTGAAGACAGGCAGCAACGGTTACTTTTTCTGTTTACAGGTATCATCTCTGAGACTACATTATTCCTCAGCAGACTTTTTGAAAAGAGTAAAAGTACAGCAGAAGATAAGACACTCTTCCAACTAGTCACACTAGCCACATGTACCAACGATTGGAACAATGCCTCAAGACTTTCAGAACAATTAGATAAAATGATCATGGGTGCTACAAGCAGCATTGACCACCATTACTGCCATTATAATGACTAAGCTCCATATAGTGTATTGTGATCACGGTGTTATACCTGAGATACTGCTTAAATGACACAGAGATATTGTACCAAATTGAATAAATAGCCATTGATAAAGACGGGACAGGGGGATAGTGACAGGGCAAGATGTTATGTTTGCACACACCGGCCTACCGACACAGAAACCAGCATGTGTTACAATGTCATACCTGTCTCTACATATGTGGGCTGTGTCCTAATGTACACTATGCTCTTCAGTCAGAACACCTTGGCTGTAGCAGTTGCACCTCCTGAGAAAAGCATAATTAGCAAAGGGAGAGCAAGGATAGAACAGGGAATGTGAATAACTTAGCACTTACAGAAGTTGTAGAAGTAAGCCTGTATGCTGTAAGGATTTTGTTCAAGAATGAACAAGAGGAGGGAATGAGGCAGGGTCTATCTTTATCATATAGTACCCCTGGCCCGTTCTGCCCACACCTGAGGTATGAGACCCCTATCCTTGCCCTGCCGGCCTAATTTGTAGGCCGTGTTAAATTGACAAGAGTTCTGCACCCATTTTTCTGAACAGCAGGCTCTACGCCTGTCTGACTAAAAATCACAGCCAGCTTCTCTCTGCGAGGCCTCCTGCTCCTACCCGTGTGCGCAGAGTTCACTGGCGCAGAGTTCACTGTCTCTCTACCCTGTCGAAATATAGCCCACCACATCCTGGGTAGGTCTGGTTACGAGAACAGAAGTTCCCAACGCAAGAACGTCAGACCAGGGTGATGGATGTGGCAAACAATACATTGCTATATATTTTATTCCTTACATTACATATTTTCTACTTGCCCTATGCAATTTACGAGTGCTTGGCCTGAGAATATACCTTTTCACCTAGTCTATGTTTCGCATTTAGTAGGATAGACACGACACTTCTGATAAATGTGTGAACCGTGGTGTAATTGACGTAGGTAGGACTGGCGTGTGATGACGTTGCTGTAGGCACTTCTCACTGCACCAAAAGAGTATAAAAAGGAAGCCCACGGGGTTCTTGTCGGACTACCCCACCCGTCTGTTGGTAGATGGCAGGCGGGTGTGGGTGCTCCCCAAGAGCTCTGGTTTTCTTGTTTTTAAGATACAATTTAACTTGCCAATATATTTGCTATGTATGCTATTTCGTCTCTAGATTGGAGAGAATGTAATACTTATATTATAATTGCAAGGCTGCTTTCTTTTAGGTTTAAACATGAATATTCTCAGCATTTTAAATCAAAAGTATTTTGCATTCTAAGAATATTTTCCTTGATTTAAATTGTTTTTCATAGTGCATTTATAAATGTGTCTTTGAGGTTTGTATTCTGTACACGTTATAATTGCATTTTCTGAAGTTTCTCTCTTCAAACGATTTCAATGCCTTCTGAGTCCTATTGAGAATGAGATAAAAGTGCCTTCTGATTCACATGACTCTCTGTGAATGCGAGGTCACTATATTCTGTATTTTGTATTTTAAATGCCTTTCTCTTCAAGCTGCGCTTTCTAAATATATCTGTTAAACCTATTGGCTTAGTTTCCATGACTCACATATTTGTTTCCTTCATTTTAGTGTGAGCGTTCCTGCGCACCCCCCCTCAAGTTAAGGTTCTCCTTTGCCCCTAAATTGCTCCCTCGAACATGTGATGAGGGTGCCCCGTGCCCCTAAAACGCTGCCTGTAACATCAGTATTTCGTACTTAACACCAGGCTGTTTCCCAGCCCACACAAGTGCCATGAGGTTTGACCAAAGTCTGTGGAAAAAGACTTGTGTAAGTGGAGTGGGAATATTAATGAATAAATAAAGAAACTTGGGCAGAACGGCCATCTTCGCAATGGCGATTCGGCCCGCCAGAGACAGAGGGAGTTTCGACCATGTGGGGATACGCTCTTCTAGCCAATCCATCGCCCTGCCAAAATTGGCCTGCCATAACTCTTATAAATCCCTGCTAATATATATTCCCAAGTATTTGACTGGTCCCAGTTCCCACTGGAGCGGGTACTCTGTGGGAAACTGAACTATGGATTCTGTCAGTGGGAAAAGTTTTAACTTGTTCCATTTAATCTGGACACCAGAGAGCCCTCCGAAGTGGATGAGCTCGCGAATTAAAGGGGATAGGTTCTGCTCATAATTAATCACATAAAGCATGACGTTATCAGCATAGAGGGACACAGTTAATCTGTCCTCCACTTTTTCGGCCGCTTTAGTGGGACCTGCTGTCACACCAGAATGGCAGAGCCCTGCACACAAACCTTCACATTCTACTCCTCCATGCTTGAGCGGAAACAACTTAATGGCTTTGACTTCACATCAGAGGTGGATATGACTACTTGCAAGCCATCAACGAAGACCATTTACTCTGGCCGCCGGTCTAAGCTCGCCTTCTAGTGTGACGACAGAGAGACTGATCCAGTTCGCATCAAACAGTCTGATGTTCTTTTGTTTGATTTGTCTCTGGCCTGGCAAGGCTTTGCTATGGGCAGGATTAAGGGTACTTATATGGCCTTTCTACAATTGCCGGATCATTCACCCATTGCGATGCGTTTCTTAAAAGGGCTTTCATATAGGTTTTTGCTGTTGCTTTTATTATGCCTTTTATTTGATGTGTATGCCGTTTGATTCTGCGCATTTGCATTTTAACACTTTTGATCCTCAAGATAGCTTATCCTATTGCCTTCACACCTGTGCAACGCATCAGTGAATGGCAGGCATTGTCAGTTCAGCCACCATTCTCCCTGATAAATTGGTGCTTGTAACTCAAGCATCCTTTCTACCGAAAGAGGTGTGTCCTTTACATGTGGGACAGTCCATTACACTCCCTACGTCTACTCTCCACCACATCCCTATAAAGAGGAGAGGAGGCTACAATAGTTGGATCGTAAGCAGTCACTTCATTTCTACATTGACAGGGCTATAGAGCACAGGGTGAGCTATCAACTCTTTGTTAGGGTCACTAGAGCAAAGAATGGAGCAACAGTCCAGAAAAAAGGACCTATTTGAGGTGAATTGTCCTTTGCATTAAGCTTTGCTTTCCTCTGGCCAACACTGATCCTCCTGAGGGCATTTAAGCACACCAGGACAAAAGCTACTAGGACGTCCTCTCCCTCAGATCCACCACCTTTGGTTGAGTACTGTTTTGGTATTGATTCCAAAGGTGAGGAATCTACAGTTAGAAGTATCCATCAGAAGACCAAGTTATTTGCCTTTGGTAATGCACTCCCTGGTGGAGCTAATCACAAAATCTCTTTTCTGTTGAGAAGGCTTTTGGTAGGTTAGGCTCTAGTTAGGGACAACACACTGACCACATCCCATGTGTCAGTTGCTGTGCAGCTGAGGATGTGAAAATTATTGGTTAATAAATTGATGTGAGTATGCAGGGGTACTGCCTACATGTGGCTCCATCACATCACTTTCAGAGGTGGTCGAAGCTGCAATGGAGTTTGGTGATGCCACCTGCTGGCACACCAGAGCTATTGCAGTATGTTTTCTGGATCCAGCTTGGCACCTGTGAGAATTCAAAAGGGGAGGAACCTTCTGTCAGAGAGAGCGTTTCCGAAGATAACTTGTTCACCTTTATCTCGTGAAAGTGTCTTACCCGGACCTGGCTTCTCAGCTCGTAAGATCTCAAATGGTATTTTTGTAAGAAACAGGTTTTTCGGTAAATCACTAGTCAACCCTGTTTACTTCTCAGAAGTTAAAATTTGTCAAAAATATTCTGGACTAACAACTCCTCTGTTACATACCTCCAGTAGAAAAGTTGATTTGCATTTAGCAAATGGTATCACAGTATTGGAGATATAAGAGTTTTGTGCATTTATAAAACTGTGCATTAATAGTAATGTACATAATATGCATCTTTATTTGAATTTACATGCATACACCTATCTAATGTTTTTGACTTTAAAACAATTTTGATATGACCTGTTAAATTGCATTTTACTGGCTTATGCCGAGTAGGCCTCAGCACCTTCTTGTTAAAAAAAAAAAAAAGATGCTGCACGTTCACTGTTTATTCTTTCTGCTGCACACAGTCAAGTAGAGCTTTGTTTGTTTATTTCCAATTTACTTTGCTCCAGAAGGAGATTTTCTAACATAGGCACAGTAATATGACAACATTCAAGGTTTTTTCTGCTTTTTTTGCTGTATTGCATTCATTTACAATAGTTCACTGTTATTATATAACTAGTTCAGTGGTTCATAAAGGTTTAAGAACAACGACCCACTTTTTATTACGACATACCTTTGCGACCTACCTAGCTTTAATGGACATGACACAGGCAATTTTCAATGTATCTAAAGCATTGTGTGATAACACATTGTAATTTGCAGATAGCACATTTTCCATTAAAATGGTCAGTAAATTGGCACAGACATACAGTTTTATGAATAAAACTTAATTGCACACAAACGATAATGTGTGAAAATCGGGTTTCTGTGAATATTATCATTTGTGCATTACTAGGTACAATGTCTTGATTTGTTCTGATCTTGCTGAAATCTTTGTTTCTGTCACAGATGCATAAAAAATGTGCTTCATTTTTCTCTCCTAAATGCTGTGTGTACAGTTCATTAACGTTTTTGTGTATTAAACAAACGACCCTCCAGCTTTCCTTTCACACTTACTGTACCACAGCAAGACTGTCGCATAATTCACTTTACTTTTCTTTCTCTGACTTCAAAGTGACAGGAGTTCCTAAACACCAGTCTCAGCAGCAGAAGACATAGTCTGACATTTGACCTCTTTCTTTGAAGCACATCAAATGTGACCGATAAATACAGAATTTAAAGTCATCTTTACATATTGTCTGGACTTTGACGCCACACCAAATATCAGCTTGGGAAGACCAACAGACTTTGAAACACTGAACTAATTTGTTCTGCCATTCCCAGATGACATTAGCATAAAGTGGTCTGAATCAATATTCTTGTAGTGGGATAATGCTTGGGTGGTAAGATTTTTATGACACTGTAATTTATTGTGCTCTGATTTGCTGAAATATTAATTATTTTGCTCACACCATGATGAATGTGCAGTTCTTATTCTATTCAATGAGAAGATTTCCTATACAAGTCCTCATATTCGGGGTGAGCCAGAAGACTTATTGGGACTTAAAATATTTTGGAATTTGCACATAATTCTGTATTGACCTGTTGATCAGGGCCTTTATGGCAATAACTTTTTTAGCATCTGCTATTTACCATTTCTACATTGTACCCTTTGAATTTTTGTGATAAAGCTCCCTAAATTTATAAATCTGCCCTAGAGCCCACTTACTGAGTCTGTCCTTGCATAATTGACTATATTTTTTATATCTTTAATGGACATGACGCAGGCAATTTTCACTGTATCTAAAGCATCGTGTGGTAGCGCATTGTAATTTGCAGATAGCACATTTTCCATTAACATGATCAGTAAATTTGCACAAACATACAGTTTTATGAATAAAACTATATTGCAACCAAACGATAATCTTATCTTGGAACGCATTGCCTCATGAAATTGAGGTCTAACACCGTCCCAATCTATCCACTTCTTCGTGTATTGTTGAGGTGTCTTTTCGGGGTGTTAGAATTTAGGGGTTCCCTGCACCCACAAAGAGCAGAGCTCCAGGACTTCCTGGTGTAGATTTTAAGGGGTGTCCTCAGTCATCTTCCTTCAGTGATGTTTTTGAAGAAACTCATAAACAGAATCTGCTGGAGAAAATACCCTTTTGGAAGAGCATTTTATTTACCTTAGGTAACATTCTTTCTGGAGGATGTGGCCGCCAAAACAAATTCCTTATTGCCTTCCCTTCTCTACAGAAGATGGCTTTTCTTGTTTCACATTTAATTTTTGGGGATGTGGGTCGTCCCCCCGCTTCCTTAAAGATATTGGAAAATTGGGGCGGAACTGATATCATCAACTGATATCATCAACTCCAGTTATGCCATATATGTACCTCTGATGTCACATCTGTTGTGTCACACAACCACATCAGGTCATGCAGTATAGGCTTACCTGGTGCTGGTGACATTGTACTGCTACAAAAGGTTTTCCAGATCATGTCTGGCACCTTGGAAAAGAGGTCTATATTAGGAATCAGTGGTAGCTGTCATATCCACTAGAAAGAACATGCTGAAGGTAAGTAACTTGTTTCTTGTGTTACAATTATGGCAGGCCTGCTTTTGAGTGTTTGGCCGAGAGGTGCATAGAGTGTCATTTAGAGTTTGTCCGAGCTGGAGCACCACTGCAAATAGGCAGAACTCCTGCTCCACCAAATTTGTGGTTCCCCCCGCTCTATTTATATTTTGGGTAATTGCCACATATACACCAACAGAGCCTCCAGTGGCTCTGCCAGCATAAACCTATGACCTGTCAGTTTGTCCATCAATGGGCTGTCAGATCATAGTGATGATCACCCACCCTATTTAGGGTGTGGGGCGATGGTCACGGTTTCCCTGCATGTGAGGCATGGTTTTCTCAGGCAAGAAAAACACTCAATGGTTCTGACGCACAGGGAGGAAGCTCTCTGCGCACTTTGGGCCATTATTTTGTTTTTGGCAGTTCAATTGTAGGCTTTGAGATCTGCGGAAGGCAGGTGAGCATTTCTAAATTAAGCAGAAGGTCCTCAAGCAGGGGAGCAGAGGGAGTAATCTCTGCTGACCTGGCGGGACAGTGGGCTATTTTCAAGTCTAAATGACCACCAAAGTTACTTGTTGACCCCAGTTACACTAATCTCAAAAGATGTATCATTATTAGGAGGCATAGGTATCCTTTGCGATGACCAATTTAGAATCCACAACATTAAACAAAGGAACATGATAATGGAGGAGGGTATGACCGGTAAAATGGCATATCTCTAGTCTTTGGTGTGATTTTGGGTCAAAAACTATTTAGGCAACAGACGCTGCATGGGCAAAAGGTAACAATAAAAAGGCATTTACAAACTCCTTGGTTTTGTGGGGTAATGTAATAGATACTTTTGCATGTGATAGCATCTTAGGTGCTCCTCGGTTCACGTTGCTGTATTTTTTCAACAGATGGCAGGCACCATTAATATGTATTTCCAAAGTGAAATTATGGCAACATTTGAAGAAAATCTGAAGTGACTTTGGACGAACTGTTTACAACCTTTTGGAAATAAACATTGGATTCTGAAGATGGTGTGGTACTGCAACAAAATATTCATACGGTGAAATTAACCTCATTGCAAGGCACCCGATGTTTGTGCACTTAAAATGCTGCCTGTCATTGGATAAAGATTACTGCAAGAACAGGATTAACACCTTATTTAGTGATCTCTAAGGAGCTGTAACTTGGCGTTCATAAGATACTGGTATATCTGTGATAACGGACATACCCTCCTCGATCTAATTCTGCGGGGATAAAAGAAGATGATGATGTGTCTTGGTTATTTCTGAATGTCCGTTTAAGACCAGTGACCGGTGAATCTTTAGTAGCTCCTCGTTTAATGTGTACAGCATCTATTGTCATAAAATATAGTTTTTTTGTAAATACTGCACAGTGCTTTTTCTATGTAAGATTTTGTACAGTATTTTTGCGTTTATTTATTTAAATCCGATGTAATCGCTATCACTTAGATCGCTTGTGTTTACGTAACCTGATATCTAATAATTTCTCATTATT
The DNA here is from genome assembly GCF_964204655.1 of Triturus cristatus. NCBI lineage: Eukaryota > Metazoa > Chordata > Amphibia > Caudata > Salamandridae > Triturus > Triturus cristatus. The sequence goes on from NC_140586.1 coordinate 554,636,162, forward strand.
GCAGTATTTTGAAGTGTTGACTGGATTTACTGTCCCGTGGATCTTGAAATTAGATTTTGAACAGTTTTGTTAAATTATAGATTAAAATGTTTAGAGCAAGAATATGAAAATCTAGTTTTTGTTGGCTGGAGCAAATCTCAATTTCGGTATAAAACATTAGGGGACCTGTTATATGCATTCCATTGTTTACTGAATAATTTTGCACTTGTAATCTGAAACTTTTTCGTTCATATTTTCACTGGCTAACAAATGTCAAGGCCTTTTTTGAATTGGTTGAAATCTTTTACTCATACTGATCAGTTGGGGGCAAAAGATATTTGGCAGAGGTCGCTAATTCTAAATGTTGGTGAAAATTTCCCAGTTACTGGTGTATGCATGTAAATGTGTCCCTGATGTGGCGGATCCGCTCACATTAGGTATGGTGTTGCGCATAAACCATAAATCACTTGATATCAAAGTGTTTTTCGTACTAATATTTTTAATTGTGTTGAGAAATGCAACTGGAAGGTAAATACATGTTTGCTATAATAGCATAATTATTTTATTGCCAAATTAATACGTTTAAAACTGCAAAATTGTTTATTTGTGCTATTCCGCATTAACAGCAACAAAGCTCCAATGTTGTAAGCGGGCAAACAATTAGCATTTTTTCTTTTTATTATTTTCTTTTGATTTCTAGATTTGTATAACTGATGAGACAGATGTACATGTACAGACCTTGTACTGTAATAAATGTTCTCCCAAGTATTTGGTTTGACTAAAGAATTGATGTTTAAGTGTTTACTCTTACAGTGACATAGTTAAAGAGCAGATTTTATAATGATGGTGTTTCATATTTATCATGGCCCATCTTTATGAATCTGTTTTTGGTACAACAAATGTCTAAATGAAATAAAACTTAGCCAGGAGGCGGATGGTTAAAAATGGCATTTTTACTCCGTAAAATCTTAAGCTGAGCTAGTCCACAATCAGACACACGAGCACAGTGTTGCACTTTTTTACTGCTGTGTTTAATGGTAAAGTTTCTTCAGAACGAGTTTTAATCACTGTGATTTGTTTTAGTAAGTAAATATCTTTTTTTTAAATGTCTTTATTGAATTTTGTTGTAGGGAACAACTTACCGAAATAAACAATAGCACTTCATATTAATGACATTGCAGATAGACCATTCAAACATCGTGACAGATACAGTTAGACCCATGAGGGAGATGACCATAGTCCCAAGTGCTCAGGTGTGTGGGGTTGCGACCTCTGAATAGACTTGTACATGGGGGGGTTAGAGGGAGTTGCTCATGTCCTGTCTCCATTTCCCGCAGTGCGTGGCTTAGTGTCCGCGTCTTCTGCGTCAGGGTGTTCTAGGAGATATGACTGAAGGGGGGACCAAATGTCACTTGGGCGAGAGGAAGGCGGCAGAAGATCAGAGTATGTGGTTAATTGTTCCTGACCGTATAGGAGGTCTTGCAACCATTCTTTAAATTTAGGAGCTGTTCCCCTGCCCCATCTGCAACCAATCTGTCTCTTTGCGAGAAGGAGTGCTAGGGAGATATAGCACCACATCGGAGCAGCTAGCGTTGCGGTGTGACCCAGACGCGTTACTAAGGGGTCGTCAGGGACGTGTATTCCAGTCATTAGGTCAAGCACCGCCAGCGCTTCTGTCCAGTAATGTCGTATAGAAGGGCAGTCCCAGGCTAGATGTCTGAAATCCGCCCCCTCTCATCCACAGCGATTGCATCGATCACTGTCGCGGAGATGTAGACCGTGCAGGCGTGTAATGGAGTCTGTGAATATATTTGAAATGTATGATGCGCAGTCAGCTGTTGGCAGATATTTTCCCAGTCTGCCGCCTGCAAAAGGACCACTGGTCGTCCGTTATAGGGGAGCCCAGTTCCTCCTCCCACCGAGTACAAGCTAGAGGGGGGAGCATATGCTCCTTGTTGGGTGATGCGGTATAACGAGACCACATGCGTGGGGGTCGTTTGCTGGAGGAGGGCATGCAGTGGGGTCCTGATAGGGGGCTACTGTGGGAAGCATTTGGTAAGGGCTTTCACATCTTGCCTCAGTCTAATATAGTAAAAACGCTCTAGAGGAGTGGGCGAGGTAGCGCCAAAAAACCCGCGCTGGTGCAGAAAGTGCCTTTGACATACAGTTTCCCCCAGGTCTGAATGGAGAGTTTGCGAAGAAGCCGGCGGCAGCCCCCCTCGCACGTGGCGGGTAGGTCAAGTCGGCCCTGGAGGGGGAGCAAGGGAGAGTAAAGAGAGGGTAAAGAGAGGGTGCATGAAGACGATGCGCCAGGTCCCGCCAAGCGCTGATGGTTCACTCCACTGTAGTGGAGGCCAAGTGACGAGGGGTGGCAAGCGTGCGGAGGAATGCAGAACAGGGGGTCGGAAGCATATGGCCTTCTTCGATTGCGAGATGCGGCATGTAGGGGGGTTTCATCCAGTATGATGCAAAGTGTGCCTGAGCACAGCTGAAGTGTAACTCCAGATCCGGGATTTCAAAGCCCCCAGCCTCAAAAGGTTGCGTGAGAGTGTTCCATTGGAGTCTAGCATGTTTCCCTCCCCACGTGAGCTGTTTGAGTTGAGTTTTTAGGGTTTGGAAGAAGTGTCGACTAGGAGCGTAGGGGATGTTAGTGAATAGGTAGAGTAGTTTAGGCAAGATGACCATCTTAATCAGCAAGGCCCGCCCTGCTAAGGAGATGGGCATGACGATCCATCTCGTGATCTTGTCGGTAAGGAGGTCGAGTACGTGACCATAGTTAGCTGTCATCAAATTGTTCCGGTCTCGGGTGATGACTATTCCGAGGTATTTAACTGTGTCGTCACACCACGTGAGAGGGTAGTCTGGGATGTACCGCGGAGTAGTGTCCATAAGGGAAAACAGCTGGGACTTCCCCCAGTTAATATTGACCCGAGAGAGGTGACCAAAGAGGACAAACAGCCGCAAAATGGGGTTGAGGCGCTCTTCTGGGTTGGGGAGGTAGAGGGCGAGGTAGTCAGTGTATAAGGAAAAAGGAACTTGCCTATTAGGGTATATAAGGGCATGTTCTCGATAGTGCTGGTGGACTTCAGCAGCTAGGGGCTCGATAGCCAGGGCAAAGAGGAGGGGTGAGAGGGGACACCCCTGTGTGGTGCCCCTGGCTATTGTGAAGGGAGAGGATCTAATGCAGTTTACTAGGCTGCTGGCCTGTAGGCCCGTGTAGAGCAGGTTTATCCATGCCAGAAAGGGGGCGGGAAACCCCATATGCTGGAGGACATACGCCAAATAGTCCCACTCTAGGGTGTCAAATGCTTTGGTGGCGTCTAGAAAGACAGCCACCACGTTTGTGTCGGGCTCAATGTCCCGCAGGACAGCAAATAGGGTGCGCAAGTTGTGAGACGTGCCTCTGCTCGGCACAAACCCAGACTGGTCAGGGAGAACCGGGGCAGTCATAAGGGGGCTAATCTGGTTTGCAATCAGTTTGGCTAATATCTTGGCATCTACATTTATAAGTGAGAGGGGTCTATATGAATCGCATTGCGTCGCCGGATTCCCAGGCTTCGGGATGGCGATTATGAGTGCCTCCCGCATCGTCTAGGGTAGTATACCTGTTTCCCGAGCTTCCTCAAAGACATGCCGCAATACTGGAATAAGGTAGTGGCGATAGGTTTTATAAAATTAGTCCGGGAGGCCGTCAGGGCCTGGGGCTTTCCCAGATTCTAGCTGCATTATTGCCGCGATGATCTCGTCGTCTTCGTGGTGTGCAAGGAGGAATTCCCGTTGCGTGTCCCCAAGCCAAGCAATCGCGGTGTCATCGAAAAAGGGAATGAAGTCGGAGGGGTGCATCCTACGAGAAGTGTATACGGTCTCGTAAAAAGTTCAAAAGGTTGCTGCAATCTCAGTGGTATTACGGTGTATTTGACCATCTGCATCCGCAATGTCAAGGACAGTGTTAGAAAATCTAGGTGGGCAAATAAGGGCTGGGAGTGCCTTTCCCGACCTCTCTCTCTCTCTCTCTCCATACCGGCGTGCCTGGTGATATTTCCCCCTAAATTTACAATTCCGTTCCGCAGTTTCTTGATATTCCGAGAGCAGGTCTCGCAAGTGCGATATTAATTCTGGGGTAGGGGTGCTTTGTATCAGGGCCTCCGTGCTTTTGAGTTCTGTTTCTAGTTTACGAAGCGTGGAGCGGATAGCTTTGAAAACTCCTCCACCTTTAGTGATACAGAGGCCACGCACAGTGACCTTGAAGGCCTCCCATATTATAGAGTACTGTGAAGACCGAGTGTTCATTGCGGGGAAAGAAGTCTTCACTTTCCTGTTCGAGTTCAGATTTAAATAGAGGGTCTAATAGGATCTGCGGGGGTAGACGCCATGACAAGTACGGCGCCTCTTCGTGCGGGGGCATGAGTGTCATAAGCACCGGCAAATGGTCAGAATATGTGCGGGGGAGAAGAGACGCCCAGGATAGCCACGGAACCAGTCCCCAAGAGAGAATCCACCTATCGATACGTGACCAGGAGGAGTGGGCAGTGGAAAAACAGGATCCCTCCCTTTCGTGGGGATGGAGTGTGCACCAAGTGTCAATGAGGCCGTGGTCAGTGAGGATTTGGTTATGGGTGTGGTGCACATTGGAGTAGTGGCGGGGGTGTGGATGTGACCGTACCAGAGTCGGGTCTAATGTAAAATTAAAATCCCCTCCCCACACTACATGGGTCGAGTCAGTGGACAGGATTTTGCCACAAAGTATTCGGAAAAACTCTGGATCGTCTACGTTCGGTCCATAACATGAGATAAACGTGATAGACTGAGCGGCCAGTCTGCCCCACATGATGTTGTAGCGTCCCTGCGGATCAGCATAGGAGCCAATGGGAGCTTAGGGTAGTGTGCGTTTGACCAGTATGGCTTTACCTCTAGCATAAGTAGAATAGGAGGAGAAACCCCTGCAGTTCGCCCAGCGAGATGCGAATGTTGCAGGAGTGGTGGGGCCGAGGTGCGTCTCCTGAAGCATGGCGCAGTGAATGTTATGTCAGTCTAGGTAAGAGAGAATGTGGCAGCACTTGCGGGGGTCGTCTCACGTTCCAGGTTAGAAAGTTGTTTTTGGGTGGGCTAGGTCGCTCCGCCATGTGCAGTTATCGAAAGGCTGTCAGTTTTCGTTCGATGTCGGTCACGCAGGGTATCAGAACAGGTCATGTAATGTTCAGTCATGGCAGTAGTAAGTGGTAAAAAACAAACCCCTTTCCCCCCCACCCACATCAGCAGCCCAATCCTGCCGTGTCGCAGTTCCCTCCCACTCATCAAGTAAGTAAATGTCTTTATTTCAAATGTAAAACAAACCTGTAGGATAACATATATGTCATGCAATTGACCTTGGTACACACGCATCAGCATCAGCCATCTTTAAATAGGTTTGTTTGAATAACACAACATAACTTTTCAGTGCCTGCCACAAATTCACACTCACCAATGGCCCTCCGAGAATGGGTAAAAACACAATTTAGGATGGACACCAGCCAGTAGTACAGGGGAAAAAATGATAGAGAGGCTCACCCAAAACCCAATCTATGTATTTCGGAAACAATCGTTCTGGCAAACAGACGGCTAAAGCTATATCTATAGCCAAAGATAAAGAAAATCCCCCTAATCTTCATTTTAAAGTGTAAGGTGTTCAAAATTAGATTAAAATGAAAAAAAAATGGGTATTTGTTTCTACAGAAATTACTATGGGGCAGATAAAATCCTCAGTCATGAATATTGGACAATAAAATATGCTGGCCATTAGCAGTTGGGCATTTGGTCTGAGGTAGTAGAAAAAAATTACACAAAGTAGTATTTAGGTCAGTTGCCTAATAAGGCTCCGGCCCTTTGTTTATTCTTGGCTTGCCTGCAACATTTGGGTTTTGTTGCATTAGGAAGTCATGAATTTTACAATGTGTGATACAGGTGATCATAGACAATGAAGCCTAATGTTTGGGGCACCTGCTGTAGATTTGGAAAGAAAATCAGGTTAGAGAATCATTTGTCTCTATTGTGCTTGGGGAGGGCATTACTTTCTGACTACTGAGATAGGTGAATTGCCATAGGGGAACACGAGTGTCCAGAACTAAACTTACGTTTACATTTTTTATGAAGTACCAATGTAACCATCAATCAAGTGTTAAGAACATATCATGATTCGTACCACAATAGTTGTTGATATATGAAATGCATGAGGGATGAGCAATATTGTAAAGACACGAAAGTAATATGATTTTGGTATCTAGAAATACACTGAGGTGTGCCAATTAGTGTATACTAAACCTATAAATGAAGTTTGGATACTCTCAGTATAATCTGATAACATTTCAACTAGAAAGGTGGTTGTCACCGACCCACGTAACACAGACAACTGGAGTGCTAGAATTGAGGTTTTACTGCAGCTATTTAGGTCGGGTTATGTAGCACACATGAGGGATAGTCTCCGATCTATGTCTCTCAGCGTTCTTCGCCGCCCTGGGCTGTGTTCCTCTCTTGCCTTGTGTCGGCGTCCACTCTTGTTCCCCTTTTGCTTCACTCGTCCCCTTGAGCAATATGAACTCTGCCTTCATTTACTGTAGAGTGCAGATAAAGGGGTGCCATTTTCTGGCCCAGAGAGGATCCCGGTGTTACTCCACACTGTCGGAGTGTGCAACCTTAAAGGGAGACCTTCACCTCAGGAATACCGGGTCTCCTGGGGCAGCTGCTTGTGGCTAAGATAGACCACAGGGTGCAGTCCTCCTGTGTCCTGGAACAACACTGCACCAAGACCCCTGTCAGAAGCATTGGTCTGTAGGGGGAAGCATTTCTCAAAGTTCGGACAGACAAGTACAGGATCTCGGCATAACCAGTCTTTGAGATGGTGAAAGCTCCGCAGCTGCGTGGGAGACCATTCCCTGATGGTGTAAGGACACGCTTTCTTTAACATGTCAGTCAGAGAGGCGGCTTCTTCCGAGAACCTGGGTATAAATCGCCGGTAGTAACCGACCAACCCAGGAAGCCCCAGATGCCCTTCTTTGTGGTAGGGGTTGTTAATGTCCTGATGGCATCTACTCTGTCCACCTGCTGACATATCAGGCCCTCTTGAATGTAGTACCCAAAGTATCGTATGGTATTTGTGGCCAGCATGCATTTCTCAGTATTGGCTATTGATCCTGCTCGAAGAAAACTGTACAGTGTGGCTTTTAAATGTGTGATGGGGTGGTCCCATGTACGGTTGTATACTAAAATGTCGTTCAAGTAAGCAGCCGCTAGGCCTGGTGTGGTCATAACCACATCCATGAGCCGTTGGAAGGTGACTGGGGCCCCATGTAGGCCAAAGGGTAAGACCTTAAAATGATACAAGCCCGAAGGGGTGGCAAAAGCGGTTTTCTCACAGGCAGTGGCTGTCAGTGCTATCTGCCAGTATCCCTTTGTCAGATCGAGCTTCGTCAGGTCCCGGGCTGTGACTAGTCTTTCTAACATCTTGTCCAACCGTGGCATTGGATAGGAATCAAAGCTGGAGAGCGTTTTCAGTTTTCTGTTGATTACACAGAACCTCACTGAACCATTAGGTTTGGGTACTAATACTATTGGGGAGCACCATGGGCTGTGAGAGTGCTCTATGATGTCACTGTGTAGCATTTCCTTTACCTCTTTTTCCACCACCCTCCTTCTGGCTTCCGGTATTCTAAAAGGTCTCTGCCTAACCGGTCTAGCCCCATCAGTTTTGATGTCGTGTTGTACAAGGGGGGTTCTTCCGGGTTTGGGTGAGAACACATCCCGAAAGCCATCCACCCCCGACAGAAGCATTTTCGTCTGCTCGGACAGTAACTGGGAGCCCCTGGGGATTGTGTTGAGGTCAAGGACAGCATCTTCCTGCGGGAAAGGAATGGTTAGGGGTTGGCCGTTGGATATCCGTAGGTTGGTGGCAACGGGTATGACAGTCATCTCTGGCACGTCGACCCATTTTTTTTAGTAGGTTGACATGATATATCCGTCCTGCCCTCCCTGTGTGTGGGACCGCCACCCTATAGGTGACCGGCGTAACCTGGGCCAGTACCACAAAGGGGCCTTGGGGCCTTGCCATCTGGCCAGGAGTTTGTTGTCAGAGGAGGGGAGAAGGAAAAGGACCTGATCTCCAACAGTAAAGTGCCTCAGGGTTGTTTGGTGGCCATACCCCCTGTTTTGTTTTTGTTGGGCTGAGTCCAGGTTATGTCTGACCTCTTCCCACAGGTTGGCAAGTCTGTGCTTGAGCAGGGCTGTGTAGTCAAGCAGGGCCCTCCCTTCGTCTTCCTTGTCCTCCCACCTCTCTGCTGCCATATCCAGCAGAGTACGGTGTTTCCTCCCGAATACCAGTTCGAGCAGGCTGTAACCAGTAGAGGACTGCGTATGTGTTCGGATCGCGAACAGGGTTGGAGGTAGCTGTCTGTACCAGTCTACCAGTCCCTCCCTGTATCTGACACCTTTTTCCTGAGGATTTTCTTGATGATGTGGTTGTACCTTTCTACCAGCTTGTCCGTTTGGGGGTGATAAACAGAGGTACGAATCTGTCATACCCCTAAGAGTTTGCAGAGCTGCGACATGAAGGGTGTACCTTGATCTGTTAGCTCTCAAGGGAACCCAACCCTTCTGAAGAACCCTAGCATTGCCTGTGCCACACTGCTAGTAGTCATACTGGTAAGAGGAATTGCTTCGGGATGTCTTGTCGCGTATTCAACCAACACCAGGATATACTGGTACCCCCTTGTCGAGGCAACCAGAGGGCCCACTAAGTCCATCCCTACTTTAGTGAAAGGGACTTCAATTATCGGGAGGGGACATAGCGGTGCTTTAGGCACATGCAAAGGGTTGAGGAGCTGACACCTAGGACAGGCCATGCAATACTTCCTGATATCTGAAAAGACTCCCAACTAAACAAAATTGCCGCAGGAGGTATTCCTCTGTTTTCTCACATTGTAATAAAAGAGGCGCTCTTGTGATTTGGCACTCAATGATGACCCTCAACTACCACCATTTTTACTGACCTTAGTGTGGTATTTTACATTAACCTGGATATATGAGACGGTCCTGCATACGCCTGCTTCTCTTCTGTCTTGTAATCCTGTTGTCTTTTAGTGAGAGCTGTCATGGAGTAGAACAGTACATTTAAATTATAAGTGCTTACTATTGGCTTTGACATAGTTTCATGTAATCCTGTTCTCTTGGCTTTGCCTTGCTGCAGTTTCTCTGCGTGCACAGCAGTGCTTGCAAATTGTTTAGGTTAATGACTATTGACTTTGACATGGTCTCATGTCATCTTGCTTTCTGACTTTGCATTATGAGTTCTTACTATTGGCTTTGACATGGCCTAATGTCTGACTTTGCCTTGCTCCTGCCTACACAGCAGTGCTTGCGATTCATGTTCAAGGTCTTTCTGCTCCTCACTTGTTTTTCGCACCTCACTGACCAGAGTGAGCTGGATATTATCTGTGGAATGTACAACTCTGTCTCAGAGTCAAAATACAGAGGCTTGGTCAGCCACTGTCTTGGCCTTGATGCAGACTGGTACAGCCTGCCCGTTTTTTTCCAATGAGAAAGGGGCATGGTTTTCTAGAAACTACGCCTCACCTTGAATAATGAGATTTAATCTGGAATCTTTCGTAGGTCAGGTGGAAGTTCACCACAGAATAGACGTATTGCTGTGGAATTGTGACGGACTGACTGACACTCCTACCTGGGCTGTTGAAAGGGCTTCCTCACCCAAAGAGCGGGCAAGAATGTTGCAGAATCAGTCGGTGAGGTGTTCCTAACCACTCTCTCTCTCGTATATATTTTCTACTCTTTGCCATCTGTATATATTGCATTCTATTTCAATTGTTCATTTAATTATTCATTTGACATCTGAGAATCTGCATTTACTGATATATTTGGCTTACTTTTTTATTTTTTTAACATTGCCTTAATCAATAGTTTTCTTTGAGTCTGCCATAAGTGATATATTCGGCCTGTCTTTTTAAAATGTTGCATTAATAAACTTGTGTGCATTATTTTAAATGCACCAGAATTTGCTTTTCTTGCCTTGCCTAAAGGGAGTGCTGTGCCCTTTCCTCGTCTTTAGGAGGTGCTGTTCAAAGTGTATTTTTAAAGGTGCAGTGGTATATTTGCCTCCCAGAAATTGAGTGCCGGGGTTGGGTGTGTTTTTTTTTTCTTTTTAGTGAAAAGCAGATTTATTACACACGTCCATAGTGATCCCCGCCCCTCTGGTTATGTGTGAGAACAAGGACCTGATTACGGAAGGGAAGAGGAACAAGGAGTTGTCCTATAGTCCCGTGGGTTTTCTTACCCTCCTGTGAAATGAAGTCAAATGAAGTAGCATTTATAAAGTTACCCGGAGGCATCCCAGCGCTAGCGTCGAACCGCAATGGACTAAGGCAATCAGTGTGGAAAGAGCCAGGTCTTAAGCCTCTTACGAAAGATGGAGTGGTCTGATTCTTTACGCAAATGCAGCGGCAAGGTATTCCAGAGTTAGGAGGCATTATAAGAAAAAAGTCGGCTGCCGCTTCTAGACCTCCTAATTCTGGGAACAGACGCCAGATGAAGATCATTAGAGCGTAACTGTCTATGAGCTTTATAGGGTCAGACAAAAGATGAAATAATATCCGGTCCCTTATCCCCAAGCATCTTGTGAGTGGTGCACAGAACTTTCAAATAAACCCTTTCCTGGATAGGGAGCCAATGTAAGGATCTGAGGGTGGGTTTAGCTGATTGACCGCTAGGGACACCCTCAAGAGTCCGGGCGGCACAATTTTGCATAGATTGGAGTTTTTTAAAAACCGCACCAGAGGCACCAAGATAAAGAGCATTACCATAGTCCAGGCGAGATAAAATAAGCTCCTGGACTATGAGCTTCCTTGCTAAAGGGGGAAGCAAAGGCAGCACTTTTAAGATGCCAAAACAGGAGGCAACTGCCTTCCTGGCTTGAGTTTTAAGGTTAAGTTCAGATTAAAGCCAGAAACCCAAGCTCTTTATTTCCGGCAAAGTGCCCATACATGCTGGCCAGATGGAGGCAACCTCAAGGGGGGAGGGATTACCGAGCAACATAAGCTCAGACTTGTCACTGTTCAATTTTAGATGGGAATGGCACATCCATCTCATCACCTCCTCGAGGCAGGGGCCCAGACTGAAGGGACGCTTTTATGATTGAATGCCACCACTAATTGGGTATCATCAGCATACGTAATTATATGCACCCCAAAAGGCAAAACAACCTCTGCAGGGGGGGGGGGGAGGGGGGGCATATAGGCGTTAAAAAGAGTGGGGCTCAGGCAGGACCCCTGAGGCACTCCACAATACAAAGGTCTGGGACTTGAAATGGCCTCACCCCCAAAAACCTGGTAGGATCTATCCTCCAGGAAGGAACACAACCAGTCGGGCACTGTTTCTGTTACACCCAACTCCTTAAGTCGATGGATTAAGATACGGTGATTCACCGTATCAAATGCCGCACTGAGGTCTAACAGTATCACGGCTAAGCATCCCCCTGCATCAAGGATTCTTCTCGAGTCCTCTACGACGGCCAATAAGGCAGTCTCAGTCCCTTGCGAGGGGCGGAATCCAGTTTTGAGTTTGATGTAGGAGATTAGCCACTTCCAGTTGCTTGGAGAGAACCTCTCAGCGATTTTACTAACCCAAGGTTAAAGCGAAATGGGACGATACTTAGCAAGACAGCCTGGATCTAAGCCAGACTTCTTCAACGATGCTTTTACCAACGCCTTCTTTTTTTTTTTTTTTTTTAACTTTCTTTTTGGAATTTCCAACAATACACATCATAACACAACACAGTCGCATATGACACCATCTCGAAACTACTTAGTGTAGCGCTTCTCGCCACACATGAAGCAAGTTTTGACAGAGCAATGGCCGGGCATGAATTAACTCCATACATGTACACAGTGCGGCAGTAGCGCAGCAATAAAGAACATACAAGTGAATCATAAGCACAGCGAACACAGTCCGGATCAGTGCCATGTGTAGCGTCGAGCAGAACCAAATGTATCATGTGGCGTCTGCAATAGTGCCTCCAGGGCAAGGAGAGGAGGGGGTGAGGCCCAGGCGCGGCACGATGAGCCAACGCCTTCTTCCATGAGGGAGGGACCACTCCGGAAGAGAAAGATGAGTTAATCATATCTATGAGGAATGGACTGACCGAACCAGCTATGGATCTGAAAATTTTAGGGGGAACAGGATCTCGAGGTGATCCACTCTGGACCAAGGCAGAAATGGTGAGGAATGTTTCTCTATTCAAGGGAGGAAATGCTTCCAGTAGGTGAGTCTCCCTCCTGGCAGTAGTTGCTTCGGAAAGGAAGTTTAAGTTCGGTTCGGTAAACAAAATTCTAATTGATTGAATTTTGTTCTGAAAGTAATCCGCAAGCTTGTTACAGCATTCATCAGTAGGCTCAAGGGCATCAGGGGCAGCTGTACCTTGTGTGAGTTCCTTGACAATTCGGAAGGTTTCATGGGATGAGTTTGCTGCACGAGAGATTTTTTCGCTATAATAGCCAGCTTGGGCTTTTTTAATTTCCAAATTATAAGCTTTAACAGTGTCCCTATATTCTTTTTTCCTTGAACGGGAGAAGTCTTTCCTCCACGCTCTCTCTGCCTTTTTACAGATCTGTTTTAATTTCCATAACAGAGGGGTGAACCAGGCCGATTTATTGGGGCCTACCTTTACTTTATAGGTCTTTTTAGGGAGAGCTAGATCTAAAGTGTCTTCTATCCAATGATTGAATTGGTCATTGGCCACTTCCGGATTTGGGTTCATTAAGGGTACGCCGGATTTGGGTTCATTAAGGGTACGCTGCCATCTAAAGAGAGGGTCCATTCTTCCCTAGCTGCAGTTTCCGCCAACAGCGGGTAGTTTTCTTTACAGGCCGAGCGGAAGGGATAGACACCTTGGGGGACCAATCGAGGGAGATCAGGTAATGGTCAGACCTGGGAATGGGTATGGGATTCCGACAAACTCTTCGATACCAGAAAACAAGGGCCTACCTGATCATCCTCCTCAGTCACCGTGTGGGCCCAGGCGTTCCCTATGGTGGTATCCTCCTTCTGGGCTGCCCTGAAACTATGCGGCGTTCTCTGTTCTCCGTCTGCATCTGTGTAGGTAGAAGGGCTGTTAGTCAGTCCATTCATCACCTTTGCTTTCCTTTGATCTCTTTTCTCTACGGGTCTTCTTGACCTTATACCTACCCCCTTCTATGTCTCCAATGCCCATTCCTCTGTCCTCGCCCAGAATAGTTTCTACGTCCGCAATCAATTGTGCAACGGGTCCTCTGGGGACTTCCAGTGCCTGGCTACATCCCTATGGGCAACACCCAGCACCAGGTCTAGGAATTTATTTCCTGCTTTTGCAGCAAATATTTGGCCATACATTCCTAAGAGGCAAACCACTGCTGTCCCGAGGCCCTGATGGTGCAAGGCTTACTCTAGTTCTACTGCCACGGAGCTCCAGAAGCAACCAATAACTGAGAAACTCCATACCATGTGGCCGAAGTCCGGGTGGAAGCATTGGAAGCAGTGCCTATTTTGCACATACTACTGTCACGTCACACCAGAAGGGAACCAGGAGAACACTGCAGAGACGCACGGGAGCGAGGGTTCTGTCCCGGTGGGGACTACAGCTCCCATGAGTCTCCGCGGTTCCGATGTCGATGACGTCATCACGATCACAGAAGCGTTGAGAGGTAAAAGGCTTCTGGGGCATCGGCTCGGTGCTGCTTACTTTCTTCAGAGGAGCATTTTCAGCGACGCTGAGGAGGTCCGGTAAGGGTGCTTCGTGCACCAAGATTCATTGTCCTTGTGGTCGCTGTACTTTCGAACACTCCATCCTGTTTGTGGCTAATCTTGTGAACAGCGCTGTGCTGCCGTTTGCGCCGTTGGTTGGACCGTCATTGTCGGTTCATTGCGGCGCAAACTTCTCGCAGCCTACATTTCAGAAGGCAGAGGAGGAGGGTTCCTTTGCTGCCTTATCGGGTTCTTCCCATCTAGATTACTAAACACTGTCAGGGTACAGTGTTTGTCTTAGTCCAGGAATCGTTGGGTGCATTCTCTCGCGTTGGAGAGCTGATAACAGCTCATGCAGAGAGAATCCCCGATGGAATTTGTGCCTTACATTCCAAGACTTGGGTACGCATTGGCCGGAAACGCGGCGTTACCCTTCTGGTTGTTGTGGCATTCAAATGTTCTTATCGGATTCTTTGAGTGTTCACTCACCTGAGAAAGCCTGCACAGGTGTCCAACAGCCCTCAGCAGAGGGGAACAATTTACAGGATTATTGGAAGGGACCTCTGGGTTCCTTCGTGCTTAGTTTGAAGCTGGGATTTCTGCTTGCTTGCCTGTTTTTATTTGCATTGTGGTCAACTGTGTTCTTTCATTGTGTATCTACAGCAGGGGTACAGAGAGAGAGAGCAGGAGGACCGCTCTTCCGCACCACTGTCTCTGCCTTCACCGCTGATTATTTGGTAGGTCAGGGTGCGATACTTTGTGCGCTCTGAGTGATGATGGTGATCTTTGATAGTATATTGATTACCCTGCCTTTCCTTTAGATCAGAGCAGAATACTACGACACGCACCATTGACTAGCAGTCCAGAAGACTTATTCTTTTTCTTTACAGGTATAGTTCCCAGCCCGTTAAATAGGAGGGAGGCAGGGTATGCAAGAACGTTCCAGGCTGTTGTTTTCTTATACCCGTCTTATTCTCATTTTAGGTCTCCCTCCCTGCTATTCCCTTCCCCCACTTGATCACTCCATTGAGTCTGTGTATGTAATATCGGACCGTGGGGGTAACGAGAGTTGGACCATAACAAGCAATGTACGATCCTGAGGATTCCAGGCCACAGCAAGTACATAACATTTATGCGATGTGGAGGGGGCTAAGTGGTGTGTATGTAATTGAACTGAGTATACTTGAAACCTTTGTTCTGTGAGACCCATTTGGTGTGTTTCAAGGGGCGCTCCCACTTTTTGCCATCAAACTGTCAGCCCTGTATCGCCATCCCATTACATAGCCATCATCATACCAGGCTACAGTTTCTTGAGCTCTCTTTTAGCCAAACCTTTCTGCTCTGCATTGATTCCTTCATTTAGCACTTCCTTTGTTTAGTTGTTTACTGCACATTAGTGCCCAGGATCCTTCCAAAGGCTCTGTTAAATTTCATCTCCCTATTTGGACTGCGTGGCTCTTGACTGCAGGTCTGTGTCTGTGGATTTGCCAGTGCTTCCTTTGTCAGGCTTTTGGTCTATGTAATGGAACACAAAAAGAAGAAAACAGCTTTATTTTCAAGGCTTGTGACAAATGTCACCAAAAGAACATCTCTGGAAAGTAACTCTACCTGGATCCTGTCTGTAATGTTACTCAGTGGACAGTATGCAAAAAAGCTTTCCTCAAGAAAGGAAAGAGCAGTAAATGTAGTGTGGTTTGAACTTGATAAAGAATCTGAAAAATTAATAAATTAGGCCAAAGTGGCATAAAAAAAGATCTCCTTTTATAAGGCTCTTGCTCCCAAGCCCCACCAGATTAGGTATCCCGAGATGTCTAGATAGGAAAGGACATTTAGCCCTAAGCCTCCTTAAACATTGATCAGCTCCTCCTCATAGTACTCCTCTAGCACTTTGAAGCACTCCCTCGCTCTGTCTGTTGCCATGCTTGTACCCCTTGACATCTTGGTCCTCTAAGCCTGGCCTCTGGTGCACTGCCACCAACATTCTTAATGCCTGTACCTCTGACATCATTGTCTCATACCTCCATTAGCATTGACTCCAGCATCAAAGGGCCATATGCATGAACACATTTTCCCATAGAAACAGAATGGGCAAAACCCTTTGTTGCATCTGGCCCAAAAATGTCAACACTGTCAGAGGTGTGGTCCTTGATACTGTTCTCAGCAGATCCCATCAGGTGCCGACTATGCAATCTGTGTAATGTTTTTAGCACTCAATTTCTGAGGTGGATGCCACAAGGTGCAGGAGTGACAAGGAGGCTAAGAAGAATGACAATATGCCACAACCAAAGGCAATCGGCTAAGCAAAATGAGAAAACTGATGCTAGAGGGAGACGCATGTCTCGCAAGAGAAGAGGTAACTCCTCTCTGGATAATTAAGGATGTCTAAAAAATATATCTTAAAGAAACACGTTAGTTATAGATTCCTTACCTCAGAATTACCCCCAGGCGTCAGACCGGATCCGGAAAGTTTTATCGTTAGCAGTACCTCTGCGTGTCGGAAGGTGGCATTGGTGGGCTCCGCGTCTGTCGTCGGCGTCGTGGTCGCCGGGATGACGTCGTGGCAGCTACTTAGACGCCGCCCTCACGCCCTGACGTCAGTTCTTTCTTTTTCTGCACCAGCCAGCGCAGATCCGGGAAGAGCGGTACCTCAGTCATTTTTTGACTACGCTTTTCTCGACTTTTGTCGACTACTTGTTTTCGAGTCTTTGACTCCGAACAGGTGCACAAGGGATGCTCAGTTTCAAGGCCTGCGGTTTCTGTAACCGACTGATGTCGGTGACAGATCTGCACCGAGTGTGACTCTTTTGCCTGGTGTGCGTCCACGACCCCAAGTAGTGCTCCGACTATCGGTCGATGGCACCGAAGGCGTTGCGGGAGCGGTCCCGAAAGCTGCTTGAACGCCGACAGACGGCTCTGCGCCGTTCGAGGTCCCAGTCAAGAGGAAGGTCGAGGGACCGGTCGCGGAACCACCACCATTCCTGTTCCAAATCATCGAAGCCTTCGCACTCTGGGTCGGGTAAGTTGAAGCATAAGAAGAAGTTGAAGAAGCAACGTCGCTCTTCGACTTCTCCTCGTCGGTCGGCCGTTTCGACAAGGCACGCTGCTGGTGCCACTCCCACGGCTCCGCGCGCGGAGCCCGAAGGGTCGACTCCAACCTTGCCTCCCTTTCCGGGATCCGAAGTGACCCCCGCCCAGCTTCGTACGTTCTACGAGGCGATGCATGCCATCTTTGGGGGGACCGACCCTGCCGGTGCGCTTCGGGCCCCGCGGACTCGGTTTGGGGCCTAGGTCTTCGCTGCCGGTTGACCTTGTTACACCTACACTGGCGCCGCTTCCTACGGCACCACTACTGCGTTCGGTGCCGGTCAGCTCCCCGGCCGGCGTCGACCCCGGCCTCCATCCCGACGTGGACAGATTGCCGGATCGGCGTCGTCCGGTGCCGGGTGGGGTTTTTGTGCCCCTGGGGTCCCTTTCCAACAACAGTGGCACCCAGAGGATGATGATGAGGACTGGGAGGCGTCAGGTGACCCTTTAACTGAACAGTTAGATACTGAGCAGGACTGGAGAGAGGACCTGGGGGACGCCATGTGGTCTTGACACTTCACCCAACCTTGGCATGTTGTCTACTCTTACCGTGGCTATGGAGGAGGGAGCGTCATATGCAGTGGTGTTGCGTAGGGCGGCCGGGGCTCTCAACCTCGAGCTTCCTACGGTGGCGTTCAGGACTAACCTCCTGACTGAGGTGCTTCAACCGGCAGCGAGCGCTTCGGAGCCCCTGCTGCCGTTTAATGAGGCCCTCACCGACGTTCTTTTGGGCATGTGGTCTAGGCCTAACATGGGGGCTCCCGTTGAAAGGATAATCGCCCAACAACCCCGCTCGGCAACCCTAATTTCCTCTCCCAACACCCCACCATGGAGAGCTTGGTGGTCCAAGCCTCCACCTCCAAAAGCGCCTTCCCTACTGCTCCACCGGAAAGAGAATCCAAGAAGCTGGACCACCTTGGCAAGAAAATTTTATTTTCCGCCAGCTTAGGACTGCGGTCCGTAAACACCGCATGTCTCTTGTGCCGTTATTCGCATTCACTGTGGGATACGGTGGTGCAAGTGCTGCCTCAGTGTCCGGAGGAGGCCGGGCAGTGCTCTCCCAGGCTGTTCTGGGCAAGACCATTTAAACGTCGGTAGCGCTTTGTTGATACGCCTGGATGAGGTCCACTGGATTTTCAGGGGATGTCCAGAACACCTTGCTGGACATGCCTTTTTGGCGACAAAGCAGACCATGCCCTAGAGTGTTTCAAGGACTCACGGGCTATGGCCAAGTCCTTGGGCCTCTCCTCCTGTCCGGCCCAGTCTGCTTTTCGCCCCTTTCGTGGCTACGGAAGGGGTGCCCCGCTACGTCCTACCCAGGGCCATAGGCCGCAGCAAGTTACCCAACATTCGCACGGCCGGGGACGTGGAAACAACCGGTGAGGTTCCGGGGGCCAGCGGGCGGGCCAGTCTATCAACCCCCCTCTGCAGCAGCATCCAAGCCCTCCTAGTCCGTCCTTTCAGGCCCAACAAACGCCAGTGGGCGGCAAGATTCGCCATCACCTCCCCCACTGGCGCACCATCACTTCGGACAGATGAGTTTTGCAGATAGTCCGAAGGGGCTACTCCCTCCCCATCGAGACTACCCCTCCAGCCATGCCACCGCAATACCACCACATGTCGGAGGATCATCTGGTTTCTTCTCCAGGAGGAAGTTACGGATCTCTTGGCCAAGGGAGCCATCGAGCATGTTACTGTCCCAGAAGTAGGTTGTGGTTGTTATTCCCACTACTTTCTGGTTCCCAAGAAGGACAAGGGCCTGCATCCTATCTTGGACCTCAGGGATGTCAATCATTCCTCTGGAAGGAGAAGTTTAAGATGTTGACGCTTGCCCTCGACCCGCAAGACTGGATGGTAGCATTGGACTTGCATATTTTCCCATCCCCATCCTGCCGGCCCACCGGCGTTACCTGTGGTTCACGGTAGGCCACGATCACTTTGTTTACTGTGCTCCCCTTTGGCCTTACCAGCGCCCCTCGGGTGTTCACAAAAGTGATGGCGGTGGGCGCAGCTTATCTGCGCATATCAAGGGTTTGTCTTCCCATATCTTGATGACTGGCTGTTGAAGGCAGGCTCACCCCAGGCAGTCGTCTCCCACCTCCATACTACGGCGGACCTCCTGCATTTGCTGGGGTTCTCCATCAATGTGCTGAAGACGCACCTGATTCCCTCTCAGAAGCTCATCTTCATCGGAGCGGTTCCGGACACGACACGGTTTTGGGTCTATCCTCCTGAACAGAGAGTCTGGGATACTCTGGCTATGATTCCGATCTTTCAGCCTCTAACCCAGGTTTAGGTCAGAAAGACCCTGAGGCTGCTGGGCCTTATGGCCTCCTGCATCCTGCTGATCAATCATGCCAGGTGGCATATGCGGACTCTGCAGTGGGACCTGAAGTTCCAGTGCGTGCAGCATCAGGGGAATCTGTCCAATTGCGTCCAGATCTCGAAGGGCACTGCTCTACAACTGCAGTGGTGGCTGGCGAACCAGGATTGGGTCAGTGGCAGATCCCTATCCCTTCCCCCAACCAGACCTTCTGGGATGGGGCGGCCACATGGGAGAGGCGGAGATCAGAGGCCTCTGGTCGAGTCTGGGCTTCACATCAACCTTCTGGAGCTCCGGGTGATTCGTCTTGCACTGAAGGCATTCCTTGCCTCTGTCCGGGGAAGAGTAGTGCAGGTGTTCACGTACAACACCACCACCATGTGGTATTGCAACAAACCGGGTGGGTGGGATCATGGACCCTATGTCAGGAGGCCCTCTGCCTCTGGACATGGCTGGAACATCAGGGCATTTCCATGGTGGTTCAAAACCTGGCCGATTCTCTGAACGCCAGGGCTGACAAACTCAGCCGCAGGTGCATGATGGATCACAAATGGCGTCTTCACTTTGAGATGATGCAAGGTCTCTTTTAACAGTGGGGAGAGCCTTGGTTAGATCTATTCGCCACCGAAGAGAACTCTCAATGTCAGTAATTCTGCACGTTGCAATTTCCAAGGCGGTACTCGCTCGGCAACGCTTTTCGTCGCGAGTGGAGTTGCGGTCTGTTGTACGCCTTTCCGCCTATACCACTTCTGCCCAGAGTACTGAAGAAGATCAGGCGTGACTGTGAGAAGTTGGCCTGATGTATGATGTCACTAGTTCTAGTGTACACCTTATATCAGTCCAAACAACCCTTATGGTGATTGGTTGTAAAGTCAACCTTATAGACCAGCTATCCTAGTGGTAGCATGGACAAGAGCAGTCTTAGGCTAAACTCTGAATGGCATGTGAAGCCAGCTGTGATACCATATATAATCCCTTGAATACCAAATGAAAGGACACCACAACAGATATATATATAAAATAAAGTGTATTTATTCTAGTCAAACCCTCAGCACTCTTTATGAGATTCGAGGTTAGTACAACACAGTCTTATTTAAGCATACATTAAGTCACACAGGTAAGTAATACAGTTAGGCCCTAGGGGCCACGCAAACCATATACTAAAGAAGTGGTATAAGGACCACTGTCACGGAAATAGGATAGGCCTAGGGAATCGCTGGGGCTACACTACACTACCAACAGTTAGGAAGTGGGAGGCCCACGGGATTCAGGTGCAGAGTGGAAACACTCATGCGTAATGCGTATAGTCGATAGAAATAGTACAGTTTTGAATTAAGCAGTTTAAGGACACTTCTGAAGCAACTAGAGAGTCGAGACTCAGAAACTAGAACCTAGGATAGTCACTACCCTTGTGAGCACCGAAGTACCCAAGTTACCTAGCTCACGGGCTGCGGGTGCATAGGTGTGAACTTGCGTTGGGTTTCGTCGTGGACTTCTATGGATGCCTGAAGGAAAGTTGCTGACAGGCAGTCAGTGAAGAGTGTCCGGTGGATCCCAAGGCCGGGATCAAGAAGGAAGGGTACCTGCAAGCAGTAGGGACAGAGTCAAGGTCACTAGCCAGTGACCACGTGGAACCAGGAAGGAACCAGGCGATGTCGTGAAGATTGCAGGTGAAGGGTGAAGCTTGTCGCTGCAGCCACGGGTACCAGGAGACGTCGATCAGGACCAGGAGGCGAGCTGTCCCACGAAGGCTCTTGCTGTCGGCGGCGTCGAAGTCGAACTAGGACTCACCAAGCCTTGGCAAGCGGAACCCACGAAGAACGGAGGACTTGCTTCTGGTGCAGACCAGGAAGGTCTGGGGTGCTTCTCTTTTGCAGAGAAGCGGGAGCCAGTCTGGAGGAGCCAAACCAGCGGTGAAGATTTCAGGGTGTGTCGTCACAAAGGCCGCTAGCCAACAGGCAAGCAACCGGACAGACGCGGCAAGCAGGAAAATGCAGAAGGGCCCCACGCAGGACTCGTGGAGTGTGGGGGGCTGATCTTCGGTGCAGATGGTGCTTGGGGTTGTGGCTTCTCAATCCCCGGTGCACAACTTCGAGGGTACCTCAGAAGCTGCGCTGGAAGATACTCGCCACTTTTCCCAGGTAGCCGGTCCCACGTCTCTCGTCGCCTCCACGGATCTCAGCTCGGATGTGGATCAGGGTCGGAGAAGTCTGGAAGTCAAGGCTCTGGTCGGGCTCTGCAGTCGGTCTCTCGTAGAACTTCAGCAAAGCAAAGGGTAAGTCTCTTGATGGTGCCTGTTTGCACAGGGTAGCCACTCCTTGGCCACAAGGGAGATTCTTCAGTCTTCATCTTTCGTCGAATGTCGAAGGTCCAGAGTTTCTGTTCAAGTTGCAGGTTCAGGATAATCTAATCTCCTGGGGCCCAGCTACCACTCTTATACTAATCTGGGGGGCTGGGTTGCCTGCTAGGTCACGCCTTATGGGTGGGACCTGGGAGGGGGGTGGTTACACGCCAGGACTGGGGCTGGTGTGCCCCAGCACCGGTATGAACTGGACTATGCATGGGACACCTTGTGTGCCCCAGGCATGTCTCATTCCTTTCAGCCCTCCCTGCCCCAATACACTAAAGTCTGTCTGGGGAGGTGCTAGCACCTCCCCAAGCAGGAAACATATTGTCCAAGCCTCCCTTGCCGGGATCACTCCCAGCAGCAGGAGGTCAGGCTCGTGTCTGTGGCAGCAGCATCCATTTTGTGATGCTGAGGCTTTGGTTAGAGTTAAACAGCAAAGTAGGATTTTAACATGTCTCTCCCTCTAGAAGGGGGAATAATATCCTCATCACCAGAAATGGTATGGGGGTATTATTCCAAAGTGTTCGACAACTTACACGACATGTTTTAATAAAGCCAAACCATAGTTACCATAACCGTTTAAGATTATAAGGTACTTTAAGAGTATACGGTAGGCTATATCATAGAACAGCTATAAGGACATGGTTCCGAAAGCTGCAGACAGGCTCAGCTCATGCTAGAGCACCATCTCACATGTTACCAAGAACTCTGCCTCCAGGATTGTTAAGGCCTGCCATAGGAGTGGCTGATAGGTACACATGTGTCTATTTTAAGGGTAGATATAGGTATACTATATCTAAGCAAGGGGTGATTACACGACCTTGCCCCAGCTGAGTGATCAGCCAGTTGTGTCTAAATGGAGGGCCAGACCAGGGGTGGCATAATACATGCTGCAGCCCCTGGGAGGCCTAGGGTACACCTATGGCCCTGGGTACCTAGGGTACACTGTACAGGGTCCAATAAGGTGATCCTTACCAATTGGTTATGTACCTAGGGTACATGGGGTCCATTTTGAAGAGAGAGCAGACAGCCTGAGACCCTGAATGGCAGGATCTCAGGCCAACTAAGTCGAAAAACCAGCTAGACACTAAGCAAAAAGTTGAGGGTAACCATAGTCCGATATCCACCTTCCTACAGAGAATAGCTCTAAAAAAACTCAGAAAAAGAAAAGAATATGGAGGAATTGCAACCCCTGATTTGTATCTGTATCTGTGTGCATTCCAATTAAAAAACTTCCGGCAATTAATGATGGAAAGTTCCATGTTCTCTTCCCTCTATAAAGCTCTAACTTTTGATTTTACCAATCAAGCCGGGCACTTTCTTCTAAAATTTGGTCACCCAAAATACTTTAAAAATGTTAAACTAAAGATTTTGTTATCAGCAATAAAACTCTGGTCCCAGGTAAGACGACTTTTAAAAATCGTGTATTACAATGAGATCACACCAATATGGGACTCTCCCAGGTTGCCATTGTGCTTACAAGAGGCCCTTGCAGCCCCTTTGAGGAGTTGCAGTATCATCATATGGGGGCAACTTTTATTGGAGGCGGAACTGATTACCTGGCCTCATCTATTGGTGATCTGTGGAAATCAGGTCTCAAAGTTTAAATATGGACAAAATCATCTGGAAATGAGCTAAAGGGGAACTCTTTAAGGCACCGTTGTAATTTGTGCAACTTAAAGTGTTTGCCTAAGAGTTATGTTATGTGCTTAGCTCCCTGATCTCATAAAGAGTTCATGGGTGTCTTGTGAAGAAATAAATACTTACTTTATTTTTATAACAACCTGTGTGGTGTACTTTCACTTGGTGTTCAAGGGATTATATGTTGGTAAAACAGCTGGCTTAACACGCCTTTAGAGTTTAGCCTAAGACTGCTTTTGTCCACGCTACTAGGATAGCTGGTCTATAAGGTTGACTTACAACCAATCACCATAAGGGTTGCTTGGCATGGTACAAGGGGATCACTAGAACTAGTGAGCACCATATACCAGGCCAACTTCTCACATTCTCGGGCTCTTATTTCCCCATATAAAACTCGAAAAAAGCCCCTGCACTATCTTAAACCAAACTTTTGGAAACTCTAAGGGGATAGTATTAAATAAAAAGGTAAATTTAGGGAGGATTGACATTTTTATTAAATTAGATTTACCCAAAAAGGAAAGCGACAATGCTCCCCATGTTTGTAATTGAGAACTCACTTCCTTTGTTACCTTCTCAAAATTAACCTGTGCTATTTTGTCGATATTTTGGACTATCTGAATCCCCAGGTATCTAATTTCTTTTTTTGTATAGATACCTTCAAAATCTGTATTCCATTTCATTAGTTCTGTCTGCTGTTGATTAAGAAGGTATCCTGAGACCTTTCCAAAATCTTCTATCTCTGACCAAATTCCTGTATATGATGTTTCCAGGTCACCAGAGAAAATGACAAGATCATCGGCATATAGCCCGATTTTTTTTCCATCCGTTGCACTCAAAGGGAATAATATTCCGACAAGCTCTTAATTTGCAGGCCAACAGTTTGATAATTTGTATCGATCTGGTCAATTTCCTGTTGACCAGAATTCTTTCTGAGGGGTTATTATAGATGGCTTTTATTGCTGTCAGACATGTTTCCCCCAGATCAAAACGCTGTATAACTTTGAACAGGAACGACCAATTAACCCGGTCCAAAGCCTTGGCAGCATCGAATGTCATTACTGCCAAGGAGGTCTTATATGTCTGGGCCATATCTATTGCTCCAATGAGATCTTGAATTAATTCACTGAGCTGTCTCCCTTTCATGAACCCTTTTTGATCTGGGTGTATAAGTGGCCCCATCACTTTATCCAGACGTTTAATGATAATCTGTGTATAAATCTTGTGATCACAATTTAGTAGAGAGATAGGCCTATAGGACTCGCATAGTCGTGGATTTTTGTTTGGTTTTAGAAGAATTGAAATAGTTGCCTCTTCCCATGATACAGGGGAAAATGGCGGCTGCTAGCTAGTAGCAGTCGCAGGCTCGCAATCTGTCTCTAAGCACGTACTAACTAACACATGGATGGAATCTGAAACCATGGGCATAACTCCCTAACCCTACCGGCATTTTACCGACATCTTACCGGCATCTTTTCTGTGCATTCCTGTACGCCGGTGATTGCGGCGGTGGTGCTCTTGATCGCCCTGCGAGCCGTGTGGACCGCCAGTGCAGGGGAGACTCGGCGGGTTTTTTACGCTTGGCGTCTCGGCCCGTTTGTGCGACTGTGACTGCGCCTGTGAACGCGGCGGCTTCCCTAATTTCTGGGTGAGCCTTGCCGGTGTGGGGGAGACTTGGTGAAGTTTTCACACTTGGCTCTCAGCGTTTCGGCGCCCGGCAGTCAGGCTTATGGCGGTCGGAGGAGGGGCGGTACCCTGCAGATGGTCGGAGGCCGCTGCAGGCATTGCCCTGAGAAGGGGCTGTGCAGCAAGGTTTGGTGGGCGGAAGAGCTCAGCGCCGGCCCGTTTTTTTGCTTGTTTCCCTGCCAAGCTTGATGATACTCTCTCCCAGGAAAAAAGGGCTACAGGAGGTAAGGAAGGGCGAAATCTGAAGAATACAGAGGAGTTTGAATCAAATGTATGGCCAACTTCGATGATTCCGGTAAGGAGAAGGGGGAGAGACTGGGGGCCAAAACTGAACTGTGAATGTGGAGTGGAGAGAAAGGAGAAACAGGGTGGGGGCCTACGCACTGAAGATAAAATTAATAGGTACACTCTTAGAAGCAGGGATATTTGGGGGGCAAACAAATTCTCCCCTGAATCACTCGAATCCCCCGATAAAGAGCTGCCACAGTTCGAGGTCACAGAGACACAGCAGAAATTGGAAACAGCAAAATCCATCAATACTGCATCAAAGTCAAAAGTCAATATAGTAAACGCCCCATTTAAAAAAGAACGCAAAAAATCTGCAAAAAATAAATCCGGAAGGGTCCGAGTCACCCCATCACTAAGGTCTTATTTTAAAGTACAGGCCACCCAGCCTCCTTTAAAGGAACCAAATCAGACACCTGCACAGATTTTAGACCTAATAGTGTCTGAAAACAGCCCTTTGAGTTCTCAAATATCTTCACTGCAACCCTCAAACAAGCATTTGCAATGCAATTGGTCTCGCATTTATAAGAGTTTGAACTATTAGCATTGTAAACAATAATGCCCTTTATTTAGGTGTTGTTTTTAAAACCGATAAATAAAAGGCATAGTCATTTGCAATGCCAATGACTTAAACTCTTGCAAAGAGTGCTTTGAGGATGTAATTAAAACCGCAACCGCGCAACAACACTAAAGGGGTGGGGCCATGGGAGGTTACAAAATGAAACAAAGCTGTACTAAGGAGGGATTACTAAGCCTTTTGACAAGTGAACTGCCAAAGTTTACAGTGGACAATGACACAAGCCAATGGATTATGTAGGCGGGGAGTTGGCGGAGCTTCAAGTCCCTACCTCAACACAGCATGCCTAGCAGAACAGTGCATGCCCAGGCTCGACCTAAAAACAGCAAAAAGGATTTGCTTGTTGATTTCTGTTTACATTTGGAGGCTTTATCTGGTTTCTATAGATTGCAGCCAGACCATATGAAGTATCCAAGATTCCCTGAGCGTGTACTTGAAACCGCTATTGTTATTTTGGAAGCATAATTGTTTGCCTAGTTGTACAATTGAAATGTGCCAGTCAGTGACTAACGTCTATATAGCCCATTGCTAATGCACTAATTGTATTTGTGTTGTGCAATGGAAGAAAGTGTGAGCTTTTGATTCAGTCCCAATTGCTTTCCCTTTAAAATGTTCCTTTCTATAGCCATTCATCTGGTTCACATACTTTGAAGTGAGGAATATTCGTATGCAAGCACAGTTTTTACAATGACCAGAGGCACATCAAGTGCCGCAAATGAGGGGGATCCAGCCGGATCCTGGATCTGATAACTATTATTGAATCCGATCCGAGACAGCCCAAGTGAAATATTACGACTTTTCCCCCAAACGTGCCAAAACTGGTACACGTTCATCAGTGCCTGAACCTTGACCCTCATTTTCAGTTGCCCAGAATAATTTGTGTTAATTCCTTGTCCCAGAATTACAATTACTTAGGGTCCTGGTCGATGAAATAATGGGGATTGCAAGTTTTTTGTGAGTAACATGCTGGAATCCGTGTTTCTGTGCCAATTCCTGCATGTTTCTCCCCAATATTTCACACGGAGATTTCACATGGAGATTTCACCTGCTCTTAACACCATTGATAATTTAACTGGTCCTTGTAACTAGCCTTACGGGGTCCATCAGAGTTATCGTGCCACTGGTAAGGAGGACCTTTGTGTGCTTTCATTCAGAGCAGTTGCAGGGGGTGAGGGAGTTCTCTTGTTTTCAGTTCCAACACAAGTGCCTCACGCAATGGGCCATCACTAAACATTTAGTTTGAGTCTCATGTGGCTAGGAACTAGCTAAAGTTCAACACCTTAATGCAAATACCATCCAGGAAACAAAGACACCGAGCCTGTCACCTCTCAAGTTCGTAGGAGCTTTACTTATAACATTAAAAGTAAAGCGCGGGTGCAGCGATTATACCAAGAGTAAAGAAATCGAAAAGAAAATCTATTTTTTACCTTTGGTATAATCGCGGAACCCGTGCTTTACTTTTAATGTTATAAGTAAAGCGCGGGTGCCGCGATTATACCAAAAGTAAAGAAAAACAAGTGGCGCACGTGTCACGCCTGACTCTGGGCATGAACATTGCTCCTCCCATGGCCTATTGGTGTCTATTACGCGCTTGGTGTGTGTAATAGACACCAATAGGCCATGGAAGGAGCTATGCGCGCGACTCGGGCCAATTGCGTGCAGTCTTTTAGAATAGGACGCATGCAAAGGCCAGTGGGGGAGCTGAAAAGGAAACGCACAAGCGTGTGCGATTCCTAGTTCTGCTTGATTGCCCCGTTCTTTCACCTACAAATGGTCTCGCGACCTGTGCGAGCACTGCTGCGCAGTGCAACGCAGGTCGCAAGACCTAATAAAAACGATAGGGAGGTAAGAGAGGAAATGGAGTAAATACCCCTGCAAAACAGATATGAATTGCTTACACAAGAGCCCAATGTTATTGCGATCGGTGGATCACCCTCCGCTTTTTTGTTATCTCCAGAAGAAATCAATTCATCAGGAAAGGGGGGCCCACTTAAAGAATCAAACCCTTTAGGTCTTTAAACACAACATGTGATAAGGAATCTACTTCTCCCACGGAGGGATTACTAGCAACACTGCTTACAGAGATAACAGACAAGTTTGCAATCTCTAAACATACATACAGTTTGTGAGGCTCTTGAATCCAAAATGAATGCTATATCTCACAGAGTTGGAGCAATGGAATTGGTGTTTGATGATCTATCAAAACGGATAGATAAAAACACCCAGGAAATTTAGGCTCTGAGGAGGGGGGGACGATAAAATCTTAAGAGAAACTAGAGAGCTTGGAAAATGCCGCAAGGAGGAACAATATTACACTCTTAAATGTGCCGGAAGATGCAGAAGGAGATGATTTAAGGTCATTCATTATTAATCTCCTGATAGAAATCTATGCAGACATTGATAAAAAGACACTAGAAGATGACATACAAAGAGTTCACCGAGATCAGATTCTTAAAAAACCAGGGAAGAAAAATCCCAGAAAAATCCTGGTCAACTTTAAATCAAATACATTAAAAGAAAAGATCCTGGCAGGAGGGTTAAAAGCGGGTCTATAAAAAGGCTGGTTGGACTTTTTGTATTAGATCTGATATATCTCACTACACTCAGGAAAAGCAATAGGAACTGGGGAAAGCAATGCAAGAACTAAAAAGTTTAGGTGCTACAGCCAAGCTACGCTTTCCCGCCTCGCTTAGAGTAATGTGGGATAACAAAATGTTTAACTTTAAAGACCCAGAAGAAGCGAATGCCCTGGTGAATCAAATAAAGAGCTCAGCATCCAAATAACATTTCTAAGACACAGCCTGGTCAGAGATAAAGCCTAAAAATTAGAGGAATACCTCTAATAGTAGTAAGGGAGGTTGCCCCGGGGGGCGGGGTGGGGGGGGTTCACTTGAACTGTAATAAAGAAGTATTTTACCACAACATTGGGTGAGGGAGCATGTGGGAGAAATTTTTTTTTTTTCTCATTTAACAATGTTATCTTAAAGAATCTCTGGCCTTTTTTCGTAAATAACAGTTACAATCATTTAACAATATATGGCTGAAAATGATAGAGTAAAAGACCTGGAAATCATGTCATGGAATGTGAATGGATTGAGGGTCTCCCCTAGAAGAAAAAGGGTATTAGAATAATCTGAAAGAAACACGTTAGTTAGATTCCTCACCTTAGAATATCCCCAGGCGTCAGGCTGGATCCGGAAGATTTTTGTAGCAATACCCCTTGCGCGTCGCTAGGCGTCGTCTGCGGCTCCACGTCCGTAGTCGGCATCGTGTGCCGGGATGACGTCGTCGGAGTACTTGGACGCCGCCCTCGCGCGCTGACGTCAGTTCTTCTTTTTTCCGCGCCACTAAGCGCAGATCCGGGAGAGCTTACCCCTAGTCATTTTTTGACTAACCTTTTGAACCCTTTTTGGTCATCGACTCGACTCTGGTGCCGGTAGCATGCCTGGTTTTAAGGCCTGTGACGCCTGTCATCACTTGATGTCGGTGACAGATCACCATTGCCGATGCCTGTACTGTTTGGGAGCCGACCACGGCGCGGAGTCGTGCCTGGATTGCCAGGCCTTGACGTCGAAGGCTAGGCGGGAGCGGTCCCGTAAGCTACCCGAGCTTCGGCACTAGGCTCCGCGCTGCTCTCGGTCCCGGTCTAGGAGGAGGTCCAAGGACCGGTCGCGGAGTCGAAGCCATCGTCATCGCTCGTCGGGGTCGTCTGGTAAGTCCAAACACTCCAAACATTCTAAGAAGTCCAAGAGCCGACATCGCTCTAAGGACTCCCCTCGCCGGTCGCACGATCCGGCTGAGGGTCCGAGTGGTTCCTCCGGAGCCGCTGGAGCCGCGCCGTCCCTATACCCGCCGGTCCCTGGGACTGATGCGACTCCGGTGGAGGTCAGTGCCTTCCTCATGGCCATGAGGGGCCTGGCTCTGCCGTCGACGCCTGCCGGCGCGCCTTCGGGCCCCGCAGGTTCGACTGGGCGACCTCGCGAGCCGGCGGCTTCGGCCCCGGCGTCGTCGACGGCTCCGGCCTCAACGCCGCAGGTCCCCGAGGGGTCTCGGCCTGGACCCCTGTCGGCGCCGGTCGACCTCACGACGCCTCCTCTGCTGGCGCCGACACCGCTTCCACCGCCGACGCCATCCCCGGTCGACGTCGTTCCCCAGTTTAGCCCCGGTCCGGACCCGGCGCTGGTTCGGCGCCGTCACCGTCACCGACGCTGATAGGTGACAGGTTCATCTTCCGTCCGGCTCCGATCATTCCTCCCGTTTATCGGGAATCGGATGACGAGGGCGACTGGGACGGGTCTGAGGACCCTCTGGCCTCACAGGCCCAACTTTCCCAGGACTGGGCAGAGGAATTGGGGGACGCCAGCGGTCTGGATACCTCTCCAGACGCTGGTTTCATCTCTCCTCCGACTGTGGCCTCGGAGGAGGGAGCAGCCTTTTCTGTGGTGCTGCGCAAGGCGGCCGAAGCCCTTGGGCTGGAGTTGCCTGCTGTGGCAGTGAGGACGAACGTCCTCACCGAGGTCCTACAACCGACAGCAAGCTCCACTGAGCCTCTGCTGCAGTTTAATGAGGCTCTCATAGACGTTCTACAGGGCACTTGGTCCAAGCCCTCCACCCTCTCTCCTGTGGACCGGAACGTTGCCCGGCGCCACCACCCTGCTCCGGGTGACCCCAGTTTCCTCTCTCAAAACCCCACCCCCGAGAGCCTGGTTATCCAGGCCTCTACTTCCCAATCCTCCTTCCCGTCCGCTCCACCGGATCGGGAATCCAAGAGGCTCGAACAGTTTGTCAAGAAACTGTTCTCGTCCCTGAGTCTGGGGCTGCGGTCCTTAAATACCACTTGCATCTTGGACCGTTATTCCCACTCTCTGTGGGATGCGGTGGAGGACGTGCTGCCTCTGTGTCCGGAGGAGGCCCGGACACGACTCTCCCAAGCACTTGCAGACGGGCGAGATGCAGCACGACATGCCATCAGGTGTGGACTTGACACCACGGACTCGCTAGGTCGGGCGATGAGCACCACGGTGGCGCTTCGGCGTCACGCCTGGCTGAGATCCACGTCCTTTTCAGGGGATGTCCAGACTTCTCTCATGGACATGCCCTTTGATGGCACTCGCCTTTTTGGTGAGAAGGTGGATAGTGCGCTGGCTCGGTTCAAGGACTCCCGGGCCAGGGCCAAGTCCTTGGGCCTCTCAGCCCCGCGGCCGCAAACTTCCGCCTTTCGCGGCCAAGGAAGGGGTGCCTCCTCA
This sequence comes from Triturus cristatus, assembly GCF_964204655.1. Classification (NCBI taxonomy): domain Eukaryota; kingdom Metazoa; phylum Chordata; class Amphibia; order Caudata; family Salamandridae; genus Triturus; species Triturus cristatus. The sequence goes on from NC_140586.1 coordinate 554,667,082, forward strand.
CGTCCGCCCAGCCACCGGCCGCAGAACCACCGGCCGCGGCGGAACTGGAGGACAACGTGCCGGTCAGTCCACATCCACCCCGGCAGCACCGCCTCAAAGCCCTCCTAGTCCGAGCTTTCAGGCCCATTCCACGCCAGTGGACGGCAGAGTTCGCCATCACCTGCTCCACTGGCGCACCATCACGTCGGACAGGTGGGTGCTGCAAATCGTCCGAAGGGGCTACTCCCTCCCCTTCGAGACGACCCCTCCAGCCATGCCACCGCAGAACCACCGTATGTCGGGGGATCATTTGCATCTTTTACGGGAGGAACTTTCGGCCCTCTTGGCCAAAGAGGCCGTCGAGCGCGTTCCTGGTCCAGAAGTAGGTCGTGGTTGTTATTCCCACTACTTTCTGGTTCCCAAGAAGGGCAAAGGGGGCCTACGCCCGATCTTGGACCTCAGGAGCGTGAACGCCTTCCTCCGGAAGGAACGGTTCAAGATGCTAACTTTGGCTCAGGTTCTCGCTGCCCTAGACCCTGGAGACTGGATGGTAGCGTTGGACTTGCAGGAAGCTTATTTCCACATCCCCGTCCTGTCGGCCCACCGGCGTTACCTGCGGTTCAGGGTGGGTCAGGAGCACTTTCAGTTCACCGTGCTCCCCTTGGGCCTCACCAGTGCCCCTCGGGTGTTCACGAAAGTGATGGCGGTGGTCGCAGCTCAACTGCGCAGATCAGGGGTTCCAGTCTTCCCCTATCTCGACGACTGGCTGTTGAAGGCGGGCTCGCCCCAGCAAGTCGTCTCCCACTTCCAGACTACGGCAGACCTCCTGCACTCACTGGGGTTCTCCATCAATGTGCCGAAGTCGCATCTGAGTCCCTCCCAGAAGCTCCTTTTCATAGGGGCGGTTCTCGATTCGGCGCAGTTCCGGGTCTATCCGCCGGAACAGCGGGTCCGAGACATTCAGGCCCTGATTTCCATCTTCCGGCCTCTGTCTTGGGTTTCGGTCAGGTTGGTGCTGCGGCTTCTGGGGCTGATGGCCTCCTGCATCCTGTTGGTACCTCACGCCAGATGGCGGATGCGGGCTCTGCAGTGGGACCTGAAGTTTCAGTGGGCCCAGCATCGAGGCAACCTGTCCGACCATGTCTTGATCTCGGAGGGCACTGCGAAGCAGTTGCAGTGGTGGCTCAAGAATCGCGATTGGGTCCGCGGCAGATCCCTCTCCCTACCCCAACCGGAGCACGTAGTAGTGACGGATGCGTCCCTCCTGGGATGGGGGGGGGCCATATGGGAGAGGCGGAGATCAGAGGGCTCTGGTCTCCGGCGGAGACTCGGCTCCATATCAACCTATTGGAGCTGAGGCGATCCGACTTGCACTGAAAGCCTTCCTTCCCTCTGTCAGGGGAAGTGTCGTGCAGGTGTTCACGGACAACACCACCGCCATGTGGTATTGCAACAAGCAGGGCAGATCTATTCGCCACCGAAGAGAATGCGCAATGTCAGCAGTTCTGCGCATTGGAATTTCCAAGGCGGCACTCGCTTGGAGACGCTTTTCGTCGCAAGTGGAGTTGCGGTCTGTTGTACGCCTTTCCGCCTATACCACTTCTGCCCAGAGTGCTGAAGAAGATCAGGCACGACCGGGCCCAAGTCATCCTTGTGGCTCCGGATTGGGCACGAAGGTACTGGTATCCCGAGCTACTCAGTATGTCTATCGATCCCCCGATACGACTGCCTCTTCGGGAGGACCTTCTGTCGCAGCAGCAGGGGACGGTCCTCCACTCGAACCTGTCCAGCCTCCACCTCCTTGCGTGGAGATTGAGCGGCAGCAGTTGATGCCATTTGACTTGCCTCCTGAAGTCTGTGATGTGATTCTGGCAGCCATGCGTCCCTCCACAAAATCGGTATACGCCTGCAGGTGGAACAAATTTGTGGCATGGTGCACAGCAAAGGCTGTGGATCCCCTTTCCTCTCCTCTTTCTGAGATTCTCCTTTTTCTTCTTTCCTTGGCCCAGCAGGGCTCTGCTCTGGGCACCTTGAAAGGTTATCTTGCTGCAATCTCTGCTTTTTTACGGCTTCCTGATCAGCCTTCACTTTTCAAGTCCCCTATTGTTTCACGCTTTTTCAAGGGCATTACCCACTTATACCCTCCTGTCCCTTTCGTAATGCCTCAGTGGGACTTGAACCTCATTCTCACTTATCTGATGTGCGCTCCCTTTGAGCCCCTTCACAACTGTCCCATTCGTCTTCTGACTCTAAAAACTGCCTTCCTGGTGGCTATCACCTCCGCTAGGCGGGTGAGTGAGCTCCAGGCTCTGTCCATCAAACCTCCCTTCCTTTCGGTTCATCCGGATAAGGTTGTCCTCCGGACACGTCCTTCTTTCCTTCCTAAAGCCGTAACTTCCTTTCACATCAGGCAATCGGTCACGCTGCCCACCTTCTTTCCGCCTCTTCATCCTTCAAAAGATGAAGAGAGGCTCCACCGTCTGGACCCAAAACGTGCGCTGTCCTTTTATTTGGACCGCACAAAACAGTTCCGGGTGGACGACCAACTTTTTGTTGGATACGTAGGAGCTAAGAAGGGTAAAGCCGTACACAAGCGGACCATCTCGCGGTGGGTCGTGTTGTGTATTAAACTCTGCTATTCTTTGGCGAAGAAGGTCCCTCCTGTCGGGCTTAGAGCCCATTCCACCCGGGCCACAGCCGCAACTACTGCTTTGGGACGGGGAGTCTCTTTGCAGGACATCTGTCAGGCGGCGACGTGGGCTTCACTACACACGTTCGCCAGACAATATTGCCTGGACAGTCCAGTCCGGAGAGATGGCCACTTTGGCCGTTCTGTTCTCCAGGACTTTCTGGTGTGATCTTGGTTCGCAGACCCACCTCCGGGGTTGGTATTGCTGGGGTATCTATTCTAAGGTGAGGAATCTTAACTAACGTGTTTCTTTCAGATGAACAAGTTACTTACCTTCGGTAACGATGTATCTGTAAGAAACATTAGTTAGTTAGATTCCTCACCGGCCCACCCTGCCTCCCCGGTCTGCGAACCGATATCTAGGGTTAAGGATCTTCCCTTCAGGGCCCTAGTTTTTTGGCACCAGTGTCGGTCTCTTGCATGGCTCAGCGTCCCTGGCACGGAAAGCTATGTACAAGAACTGACGTCAGCGCGCGAGGGCGGCGTCTAAGTACTCCGACGTCATCCTGGCGCACAACACCGACGACGGACGTGGAGCCGCAGACGACGCCTAGCGACGTGCAAGGGGTATTGCTACAAAAATCTTCCGGATCCAGCCTGACGCCTGGGGATATTCTAAGGTGAGGAATCTAACTAACTAATGTTTCTTACAGATACATCGTTACCGAAGGTAAGTAACTTGTTCTTTAAGACTATCCAAATGTAAGATTTTCCTTATTCAAGAATCTCATCTACTCAAAGAGGAATGGTTAACGATTTTAAAACACCGGAAATGGATTGAACATTGTATTTGCACAACCCAGTCCTGTACAACAAAGGGAGTAGCCATTCTGATTTAAAAAAAAACGGTGTTTGCCATGTTGGGTGAGTGCATAGTTGATCCATTGGGCAGGTGGGCGATTGCTAAATCGAAAATAAACGGAGTCTGGATGACGTTTGTAAGTTACTACGGACCGAATCTGGACGAACCAGCCTCCTTATATACTTTGCTCCTTCATCTAACCGAAGTTAATGACTTCATAGTGCTAGGAGGCGATTTTAATTTGGTCTTAGACCCAAGTCAGGATTCTACTTCACGTAGAGTAGCTTGTAACACACAAAAATTGAGAATAGCCACAAGACAACTAATGTCAGACATAGGGCTACTAGATATCTGGAGAGAGATGGCTAGTAAGTCCAAAATAACTGGTGGAAAATTTACGTTTCACAATAAAAAATGCGGACATCACTCAAGAATTGACTTTTTTTTTAGGGAGTGCAGTAATGAGTAGAAATACTATCCAAGTTAGCCATGTTCCTGAACACATGTCAGATCACTCGGCTGTCATTGTAAAAATAGCTATGTATAATGCTCAAACACCACGGTGGTGGACTATTAATCGAGCATTATTATTGGAAGGCAACATAATCGAAAAATTAAAAACAAATTAAAGAGTTTTTCGATATTAAAATTAATTCTGCCACAATTCAAACAGTGTGGGACACTTTTTTAATGCCTTCCTGAGGGGTTCACTAATAGCTATATCATGCTCACAGGCGAGAAAAACACAAGAAGAGACAAAAAAGCTGGAAAATGAGATCTGTAGATTACATGAAAGCTTTGAAAGGGAACAGGGACATTTAAATATTCTAGGAAGTTTAACTACTGCAAAACATAAACTCGCTGATTATTTAGAAACTAATTTAAAAAAAAATGGGATGCCGGCAAATTGGCACACCATGAATACGGAGAGGGGTGTAGCAAGCTTCTCGCTTGGAAAACAAAAACTGATCAAACGAGAATCTGGATAAAGGATCTTAGATGTGTAGATACTGGAAATATAATTTCAGATGAAGTTGAAATCGAGGAAGCTTTTATCCAATTTTTTAAAAATCTATACACAGAAGAGAAGATAATCGATGAATACCTCATGGATGTGTTTCTATCAGACTTGGCCCTCCCGTCGCTGCAAGAAAAAGAACAAATAAATTGCCCTATTACTATGGAAGAAATAACTCGGGCTATTAGACCCTTAAAAAAGGGAAAAGCAGCGGGCCCTGATTTCATCCCGAATGAAATTTATAGTATATTTAAATAAGAACCGACACCTGTTCTTCTGCAACTATTTTATTCTTCTTTTGTAGAAGGACACCCCCCCCCCCCCCCCCCCCCCCACCCGTATCATGGGAAGAGGCAACTATTTCAATTCTTCTAAAACCCGTCCATGCTTTTGTCCAAAGGTGGTCACTGCCTTCCACATTGGGCAGACCATTACTTTCCCCACCTTCTTTCCGCCTTTGCATCCTTCAAAGGAAAAAGAGAGGCTCCACCGTCTGGACCCAAACCGTGTGCTCTCCTTCTATCTGGATATCGCACAAGACAGTTCTGGGTGGATGATCAACTTTTTGTTAGCTACGTGGGTGCAAAGAAGGGTTGGGCCGTACACAAACGCACCATTTCTCGATGGGTCATGTTGCGTATTAAGGCTTGTTACTCTTTGGCTAAAAAGAAGCCTCCAGTCAGGCTACGCGCTCACTCCACTAGGGCGACGGCAGCCACTACTGCCTTAGGAAGAGGAGTGCCTCTGAATGACATCTGTCAGGCAGCCATGTGGGCATCGCTGCACACGTTCACCAAACACTACTGTCTGGACAGCCAAGTCCGGAGAGGCGGCTTATTTGGCCGTTCTGTTCTCCAGGACTTTCTGGTATGATATTGGTTCGCAGACCCACCTCTGGGGTTTGTATTGCTGGGGTATCTATTCTAAGGTAAGGAATCTATAACTAACGTGTTTCTTTCAGATGCACAAGTTACTTACCTTCGGTAACGATATATCTGTAAGAAACATTAGTTATAGATTCCTTACCGCCCCACCCATCTTCCCCGTTCTGCGAACTGATTTCTAGAGTTAAGGACATCCTTTCAGGGCCCTAGTTTTGTGCACCAATGGTCAGTGTCTTGCATGACTCTGCGTTTCTGGCACGGAAAGTCGTGTACAGAGCTGACGTCAGCGCGCGAGGGCGGCGTCTATGTAGCTGCTGCGACGTCATCCCTGCGACGCCGATGACTGACACGGAACCGACCGACGCCACCTCCGACGCGCAGAGGTACTGCTGACAAAAAAACTTTCCGGATCCAGTCTGACGCCTGGGGCTAGTTCTAAGGTAAGGAATCTATAACTAACTAATATTTCTTACAGATATACTGTTACCTAAGGTAAGTAACTTGTGCATTAACTTGACAAAGCAGAATCTCAAAAATACAAGGCGAGAACTCTTGCCACTTAATAGTCAAAGAATGAAAAGGGACAATCAGTCTGGCCATCATGGCAGTACCCGGCAGACCTTTTGCAGCAAGACTTTACCGCCACCCATGTAAAGGCTGTTTGCCCTGAAGTAGTTTCTTGATGAGTTTGAATTATTTACAGAAACAACTAATTAAAAAGTACTTTTCTTAGGAATGCTGTGATTGGTGATATTTTCTTAAATTAAGTTCAAACAATTATCAATATGTTTGAACACTGAATTAGGTTTAATAAAAAAAAAGCAGAGTTAATTTCTTTGTCAGCATGGGATTGCATAAGGTGTTTTTGGACAGATACCCACAGATTTTGAAATTGTATCTACCCAGTGCCAGGGCAATCCCTCTTCTCCCAGATACTTAAACAAATGCTACTTAATATGTAATAAATACAAGCAAGATATGCAAGCAAACAATACAAAATAATAGATGTGTGCCATCTGTAGGCACTAGCTGTGTGCCTTAGGCCATGCACACCAAATCATGAGACGTGACTGCCATTGGGCAGCACCGTCTTGAAAGCCCCTGCAATGTGCGCATCCAGTTGACCAGACAAAGCCTCCAGCAAATCCTAGGTCAACCGAGACCCCAAGGAGGGAGGAGGTATCACTCCTGCCAAATCAGGACTTTGCATTCTTCTGCCCAATCTCGCTCTTGCTGATTTAGGAAATGGAACAGTGCTGGGATGCTAAAGAAATACAGCCATCTTGGAGCCTGGCAAGCTCCACTCCATAGTTAAGCGTAACAGATCTTGTTGAGTTCATGCAACAAGAGCTGAAATAGAAAGTAGTGCCATATATATGGTTTAGTATGAAATTAAGGTTGTCCTTAAATGATTGAATAGGTAAAAAAGGTTGGGGTCAATCACTTAGTATAAACAAACTCAAAGCCCTTAGTCAGTGTGGAGGGATTTGCTATATACTAGTGATTGCTGTATTCGTACACCATATCTTGCTGTTCAGATTTATGTCACTTCTTAAATACATTTCAAGTGCTCATAAAATAGTAGTCCTATGACAAGCATGTATCTTAGGGTACCTGAGTGTACCTGTTCGAGATTCCCATTTGGCGTGGTAACCAGATAGTCATTGTGTTAAGAGCGTGGTCTGCTCTTCCTATACATTTCCTGTAATTGTGCGCATAACTGACACACTTGGTCAACTTTTGTTCTTCATAATGGGAAGGTATACTTTTCAGCATCTTTTTTCAATCCCTTTCTCTGCTATTAAGTCTAAGAACCCATTGAATTCCATGCCTTCTAAGTTGATGTTTACCGTCTGCTAGTAGTTTAGTTTCTTTGTGTTCTGTGAAATGAGAGTTCTACTGTTCATGACATATTTCTGATAATATTTTCTTGAGTTGCTGGTAGTCTGAGTTTGCTGTGCATCTCTGATGTGCCTGTATTTGTTGTAAAAGTTGGCATTTTGTGCTCCTGGGGTTCGCTTGGATGCATCGGCAGCATGTTATGTAAACAACATGATTCATATTTTGTTTTCTTATTTTGGTGAGATTAAATTTTGGAAAATGTGGTTTAGTTGATTCATAGTTTACAAATGTAACCCTTTTGATCTGTATAGTAGTTGGCTTTGGGAATGTAAATCGTTTTTCTTGCTGGGTTTTGTTCCATTTTTGTTTTGATGGACATAATTGTAAATTTGTCAGTTTGCTTGAAGTCATAGTTGGTCTTTTAAGAATGGGCTTTGTGGCTAGTCAGTTTTCAAGATGTCCCAGTTAATATTCTGTATCCTTTTTGTAAGCAGTGATGAACTTGATTTCTTGCAGTATTCATAAAATGTACACTGGGGCAGCAGTGTTGGGGGATTATCCCATATATTACCAAGAATGCACTCCTAGTATTCACAAACGTAAATGTATGGCAAACAAATTAAATTTGGGCTTTATATGTTAGGTATGGTTAATACTGAGCCACTTCCTCCAAAGGAAGAGTGGAAGGTACACAATCCATATTAAATTAATTGCACCAACCCCAGTTCCTGGATAGCTAGGCAGAAACGGTTTAGAGGTTAAGTTTGCTCATTGTGAGCCAGCACTAATATTCTCATGACTATCCTTTTTCAGTGAGCTTTAGATTGGGGCATACATAAATGTTTGTACTGTTGAGTGGCGACTTTTTCCTTAGTTTTTGGGCAGCTTTTTCAAGGGGTCTAGGGATGAGTCTTCTGTAGAGCATTTACTGGGAATAAAGTGTTGAATACAAAATGTACTTTCTGTTAGGTTTGTCCACCAGGCAGAGATGACTTTCAATCATGGATGTTGGGACATCTATGTAACAGCAGGGGTGTGGCTTCGGGGGGGGGTGGGGGGGGGATATGGGGTAGAACACATCCCCAATAATAATTTTTTTACAGTTGTGGCAAGATGACTGTAATCGGCCTGGTCGAGGTCCAGTCCTTTCCTCAACCATAATGATAGTAAGCATTGTCTGTTTTTGCTCAAGCGTCGAGTACAAGCAGGCAGAGCCCTGGATGGAGGGGACAAGTTGGATTTCATTTTAAAATAAATGTATGCTGGTATCACAAGTCTCTGCCTGACACTTGCAGTGGATGGGTGACTTCCTTGAGACCCGATGCCGAAGTGTGAACTGTGGGGTAAAAGTTGTATGCAGTCGGTGGATCTTGATACACTGCTCTGTGCTACAGCTGTTCAAAAGTGGGGTCTCACTTGAAACTCCCTGTACAAGCAATGGTTTTCTTGCACCCTTGCCTATAAGAGTAAATCAGAACTGCGCGCATGTGATCGTTTGCAGAACCCTAGATTAATACATAACCCAGGTACACCTATTAATTATACATTTTTATATTAGCCCTTTATGCAGCTATTTAATTTTGAATCCCTATAAATGACAGGGGTTACTGGTTCTCATTATGACTCAGACATTTACTATATTAATTACAGTCATATGTGTAGCATCTGGGGGCTGGTTTAAAAACCTAATGAATTGCTTGTAAGGTTAATGCTGTTGCTTCCTGTGAATCGTGAAAACAGGTGCATGGAAAATTTATGGCAGAATATTGAATCCTTACAAGTTTTTACTCGATTTGGTTCAGTTGGTTACGTTAGAGTGTGGTTTCTTACCAAGCAGGAACTGACATTTAATGCCTTATCTGGAATAACAAAATACACTCTGAGAAGCAGGGATCAAGTTAGGAGAGATACTTTATTTAAACAAGAAAGTAACAAGTGTCAAAGACACAGCATTAATAAAAGTAAAAACACGCAATCAAGCAAAGATTAAATCACGGTAATTCTCAGATAGAATTGAATAGCAAAATGCAATGAGAGAGTATAACCTTATCTAGTAATAAAATATCAATAAATCACTCAGCTAGCTGGGAGCACCTCTTTGTGAAAGGCACTATACGAGGTGATCAACGAGTTGGTCAGTTGACAGTTCTTTTATACAGTTTTAAAGAGGAACTGGTGACCGGAGAATCAACATTAGCAGGTGTTTGACAGCAGAACATAACCAAAGCTGGGCAAGTTATCGAAAACAATTTACGTCACTTCTTGGAATATAAGAAAGCAGAAGTTACAAAAGGTACAGAAGTTCATCAAAGCTTATTGTTCATTTGGAGCCATGTAGCTGCCTTAGTTTCAAAAGCTAGCAAAACAGCAGGTACCCATCTTGTTCTTCTGGATGGCAGATGCACCCTGTTTATCACTTCATGATCTCAATTTACAGTAAAACGTGAGTACAGAGGACAGGGGCTTGGGGACTTGTTTATCAGTAAGGTAGTGACCTGAGGATATTGGCCTTCACAGGAGAGGGTTATCTGAGGTTACAAAAGGGCAGACGGTTAGGGCAGTGTGAAAAATGTAGCATAACTCTGTCTATGACTTGGCAGATATCTTTGAGACTCTCAGGCTTCAGGTGTGGACAGAATGGGCCATGGGCATTATATGGAAAAATTAGACCCTGATTCAGTTAGTCATAACCCACAAAAGTCTTTTTGATGCTATATGAAGAGTTGTTAATATTGTAGAAACACAGACCTGTTTCAGTTAGTGCCATCTTGTTAGGTTCATTGCCTGGCTTGCTTCTGCCACTTCCATTGGGGGTCTTCTTTAATTCTGTCTATCTTGTCCACAAAAGGAGGTGTTGTTTAAACTGAGTCTTCGGCTCACCCCTACAAGGTTTGTTTTCACACCCACAGGTGACATGAGCTTAGTATAATGCCCAGCGGAACCCCATCCAGTATATTGATGAGGTGGTGTCAATGATTTTGTGTTACTAACCGGGAGCCGTCTTAATCCAAACGATTGTTCATTATTGATTTACACACTCAAGATCACTAGAAACAGAATATATATTTCAACATATTTATTTAAAAAAAGTTATTTTAAAATGCAGAGATGCAGTGTAGATAATATTGGTAACATCACAGAAGATAATAAAAAGCAGCTATGCTTTTCAATAACACTGAAAACGGAATTTTGTATCACATTTTATAGCCCTTACACCCTCACTGTGATATCTCTAAGCACTATGCTAGTAGATGAATAAATAAGCCTCGGTTTCAGAGGTGGTGCGCTTACCTGACAACGGGGTTTCTTGTCTGCTTGAAAAGCTTGTCAGCTATTTCGAACACCAAGCAGAGAGAGCTAGGAGATTGCATCTGTGTAAGAACACAACCTTGGCACCAGTTAATTAATGCAGAATGGAATCGCTTGCAGAGCTGCAGGTAGTCTTGATGGGGCTTCTGCTGTTGAGATGGAATCTGATGCTGTGCTGATCTGCGATCCGCATCTGTGAACTGGGTGAAGTTGCTCTCCACTTAAGGAGAGGAGTGGTGGTCCTTAAATACTAAATTATCAGAGATGAAAACCTCTGACATAGTTTCAGGAATGTTGGATAAAAATTACAGGCGCTAGAAGAAGCATCTTAGACATATCTTTAAGAAAATGGGAGATGAAGGGGCTTCAATTCAGACTTCACACTTTAGATGATTTATCTGTGGATGTTTTTTTGATGGCCTTGACTTATCCCAGACTGGGTTTCCCATCTGGTGTTATATCTAGGTCGTTATCTGAATGATTTGACACACTCAGTTCTAGGAATGATGAGCAGTGGCGGCTGGCATGTAGTGAGGCAGGGTGGCACAAATAAAACCAATAAATGCTATGACTTACCTTCCTGCGCGACGTGACTTCCTATTCCATTGGGGTTCTCTGAATGCAGGCTCCAAAGTGGGACCCAGCCAGCTCCCCTAACCAATCTCGGTGCTGCTCTCACCAGCCTGAGAGCAGCGCCAGGACTGGAGGGAGCAGCTTCACTTAGTGCTCTCAAGAGAACGGGAGGCCTGCGTTTTCTCTAACCCCGCTGTCTAAGACCACTAGGTTTTTTAAGAGAAGTTTAAAATGTGCATATCTGACTGGCTGTCGCAAGATGGTCGGCTAAAGAGAAATGCTCATTTTAATGCGCACAGCTCCCTGCTGCCACTCGGCAGCACTGGCCCCACACCGTCCTGTCACTCAGTTCAGGACGGGTCAGCTGAAAAAATAAATTGGTATTAAATAAACTTTATTACCATTTTATTTTTCTGCTCTAGCCTGGAGCTTCTCTTTGTGGGGCGACACTCATTCACTCAAGCGGAGGAACCACCGATGATAAGAACGATAAGGGCCGTTGAAATTAGCGTTAGTGTTTATACCAGATATTATGGTGATTCAGCAGAAAACAGAAGTGTTGGCCATGATAGAATTCAGGGACTACTCCGAATGCAGTCATACCTTATAGTACCTCCCCCGACTTGTACATTTGAATGCAATGTCACAGGGGTGTTTTACATTGATGGGTATATTAGTGTGTAACAAAACCCATGGTCTCCATTCTTGCGTTGTACCATGCTATGGGTAAATTAAATGGCGACTCATTATCTAAGATGGCGACCTCCATTACCCAAGATGGATTTGGAGCCAAAGGTAAACGAGCTGCATAGGCTAACAAAAATGGAGACAATAGCTAAAATAGAACCTGTCCAGCATGTGTTTAAGAGCCTAAGTCTAAAAGAAAAAAGCCTAATAAGCAAGTGATAAAAATATATAAAAAAGCAGAATTATGGAGGGAAACAGTCCTAAGATTTATGACATTCTTGGAATAGTTTCTCAGTTGAAGCACTGAATGTGTTTTTGATTGTTCTTGCTTATCAGCGCTATTCATTATACATTTACAGAATAAAAGCATCTGCCAGAAACATGCATTTGGTGAAACCGCAATTCTTCACTATGTTACAGGTTGAATAACACATGCCTTCAAACTGAAATGTGCAACATCATAGGAGAGAAATAAAAACAAGGATACTACGCACAATGAAAAATAAAAGGCAACTAGACAAATGTTTTAATTTTCTAATTATTGTGGCTGGGTGCAAAAAGAAAAATATAAAGGTGTTAAAGTAAAACCAGTCCCATTAAAAACTATCTATTTAGAAAAAAAACAAGTGCAGTTACTTTTGTGCATAGTGATGCAATCTAGTCACTTTGTTTCTTTCCGCTAATTAGTTGGACTTGAGCTCTCCAATGAATTCGAAGGTTGACTTTTTTTAGTCTTTAGTGATGGCCTATGAAAACAACACAGCTTTCCATCTAAACAGAGCAGAGAAAGCCTATCGTTTTCCGATGTAGCTGGAGAATACAAAGCACATTCTTGCTGTCAATGGAATCCAATGAAGGAGATATGTCTTGTGGCTTTATTCTGGCACAAGCAGGTTTTGGCTCTGCTGGTGGATTAATATTTGATGTTTTTTGTTTTTTTAAACATATTTTATTGAACTTTTGACAGTACCATTCTGGCACAGACCCAGCATAATCCACCTGACAACAAAGTATCAAAGAGACAGCCACATTTGAATTATCAATGGGTACCGTTCGTATACAAAACACAAGAAAATAAATGAAGAATTGCGCGCAGACATCCCCACGCCCCCTGCAAAGGTAAGCAATATTCAAAATGCACGTGACCATGATACGAAAATAGCATATCGTTCCTGTGGTCCCACACATTACACAGGAGACCATTCCTAAGGGGATTGCGAAGGAAGAGGGGGAAGGTCATTGCCATGATAATTAGCCCACCGGGGCCAGATCTTTCTATGCTTTAGGGGACAACCCCTCGCCTGGAATACCGCCATCTCTGCACCCATACAATTATCCAACTCTTTTCGCCTCTTCCCTATTGTCGGTGGCGAGGCTCCTTTCCACAACTGGGCTATGTCCCTCTTGGCGATCGTAAGGGCTAGGAACAATAGGTGTTGCTCATACCAATTCCCACCAGTGTCTTGCGTACTAAGGAGGAGGAACAATCTGGGATCAAAGGGCAGGTCCCAGGCCAACACTTCACGAAGGCAAGACGACACCCTGCGCCAAAAGGGTTGCAGTGCTGAGCGACTCCACACCGTATGGAGAAATGTCCCCTCCTCCCTGTCACAACGCAGACACATGGGGGAGGGCACTACTCCCATCTTCCTAAGCCGTACGCGCGTGTAGTACACTCAATGCACGTATTTGAACTGTATAAGACTGTATCTGGAGGCTACTGCCGCACCCCGAGGACTGGCAATTGCCTCTGCCCAATCATCATCTGTTAGATCAGGGATGTCGTCATGCCACGCCTTCCATGTTTTATGTAATGTAGTAGTGGAGTGTGTCTTCAGCGTCTGGTATATTTGTCTTATTTTGTGCGCACCAAGATTGCCCATTAGAAGACTGCTTTCAAGCGGATGGAATTTGGGAAGGTCATCAAGATTAACGAGTGCGGGGGCCAGAGCATGTCGCAATTGAAGGTACCTAGAGAACTGGGTTTTGTGGAGCTGGAATTCCTCTTGCAATTGCTGAAAGAATTTAAGAACCAACCCGCACATAATGTCCCCCAATGTAGAGATACCAATCTAATCCCACTGGCACAACCCCTTCAGTGCAACCACCTGACGCAGATAGTTGCCGTACCACAAGGGCGTCGCCTGTGTCATACGCATGTTCCAACCCATGCGTCGGACGGTGTATCACCACAACCTGATAGTTATTTGGGTGGGTAGGAAGTCCAGCTTCTGCACGCTATGGAGCAGGCATAGGAAGGGAGCCCTCTCCATGGCAGCATGTTCTAATGTGAATGCCGGGTCAGTGGGTGAGTTGTACCTCCAGTCATTTATGAATAAAAGGTGGGCCGCCACATAATAAGAATAGACATTGGCGGCAGCAATGCCCCCACAATAAGTGGATTGCGGACAAGTCTGCATTGCCGCCCGAAATGCACCCACCCCCATAGAAACGTATTCTGAATGGCGCTGACTTGAGCAAACCATGCCCGAGGGATGTGGTATGGGAAATTCTGTAGATGATATAGCACCCTGGGGAGTGAGACACTTTTGAAAATGGCAGACCGTTCATATAGCGATAAAGGCAGGGAGGACCAAATAGAGGTCTCCTTGCGGAGATTAACTAGGAGCAAGTTTATGTTACGAGCCCATGAAAGCCGCCAATAGGGAGAGATGAACACTCCCAAATATTGAAAGCCTTCAGTGGCATGTGTAAGTTGGGAAGCCCACGTAGTCCTGCCCTGGTGGCCACACACCGGGTACAACACCGATTTCGTAGGATTTGTGTGGAGCCCAGTATTCTGGCCAAAGACCCGAAGGATTTGCAGAATGCGGGGGCCCGAGATCCAGGGGTCAGTCATAAAAAACATGTCATCCGCTTAAAGCGCAACGCGATCCGATTGTGACCCCAGCCAATCAAAGCCCCTGAGCACCGGGTCCCCACGGACCCATGCCGCCAGAGGTTCCACAGCAAGGGCAAAGGGAAGAGGGGACAGGGGCAGCCCTGTCATGTCCCTCTACCGATGGAGAAGTAGGGAGAGCGGTGGCCTGCAATGCGAACAGAGGCCAGGTTCATTATAAAGTAGACGCACGTATGCTAAGAAGCGTGGCCCAAAGTTGACCGCTCCTAGAAGTTGGAATAAGTACTCCCAACTGAGGGAGTTGAAGGCCTTATTGATGTCAGCCAAGAGTAAGGCCGCAGGGCGCCCCAGTCCCGGGGCCATGGCCATAGCATTGTGAACGCGTCTGATGTTATGCTGAGTGGCCCGATGCAGCATAAACCCTGACTAGTCCAAGTGGACCGAGGCTTGAATACAAGAAACACAAGCGGTCTGCAAGAATCTTCCCTAGCACCTTAGATTCAAAATTAATGAGGGGAATGGGTCTATAAGAGGACAGGTATTTCAGCGGATGACCAGGCTTTGAAAAGAGGACAATTTCAGTGTGCCACTAGTCACAAGGTAGAATGTGCTGTTTAAGAGCTTTATGAATTAAGTCTAGTAGGTGCGGGCCTAAGACGGCGGCGTGAGATCGAAGAAACTCCATGGAGAACCAATTAGGTCCTGGGGCTTGGCCAAGTCGCATCGCGTGCAGTGCAGTCACTAATTTGTCAACTGTGATAGGGGCGTCCAACTGATCCCTCATCTGATAAGAGAGCTGCTGAGAGGGAATGATCTGCAGGAACTCAGCGATCACGTCGCTCGAAACCTGGTCCTTCTGGATGTATAGCTCAGAGAAACGCCATACAAATTCTTCCACCACTTCACCCGGAGAGGTATACAGGACACCGTTCCTCCCCTTAATGACTGGAACAGTGGTCGTGCCTGTCTTGCCTGACAAAGTCTATGTAGCCTTTTGCTGGATTTATCCCCCCACTGATCAATACAATATTGGGATGTCTGCCAGATTTCCTTCGCCTCCTCTGTGAGATGTTGCGTGAGCTGCTGTTGCGCAAGCAGCAGGTTCCTACGTAGAATCGGAGTAGGCACTTTCATGCATTGAGCCTTCAAAGAAAGGCACTGGGTCTCTAGGTCATTTCTGTGGTCGGAGCGCCTGCGTTTATCATGGGTCCTATAACTGATGTCCACCCCCCTAATAGTGGGTTTCAGGGCCTCCCATAGGGTCACCTTTTAGGGAACGGAGTCCGTATTTAGTGTAAAGTACACTTGGATCGCTGTATGTAGACATTCCTAATAATCTGGGGCAAGTAAATACCATGGGGACCTCCGCCATCTTAGTGGGGGCCTGTGAACCTGCAAAAGGAGTGTCACTGAGACCGGAGAGTGATCCGACAATCCTCTTGGATGATGTGTTGCCCGGGCGAACCGTTGGGCATAGCTCCGAGGCGTTAACATATAGTCCAAGCGAGACACTGAGCCATGCACCACTGAGGGATATGTGTAGCCTAACTCGGCCGGATGATATCCCCGCCAGATATCAGCCCACCCTAATGTACACGTAAACGATGACAATTTGGAGGGACCCGTGGGGGCGGCAGTCCCCAAATGACTTCTCCTGTCTAGTGGCGCCATGCTATCATTCCAGTCACCACCCACGAGAGCGAGACTCTCCGGCAGTTCACCCCACAATCTTGTCAGACTTTCTATGAATGTAGCCTCAAGAGGTTCGGGTACACATATACTGCCAAGCGTGAGCGATTCGCCGTAGTGTCCCCGTCAGGAAGACATACCTGCCCGCCCGGTCCACCCAGTGTTTCGTGTGGAGAAAGGGGACACAGCCATGTATAAGTATAGCAGTCCCACGGGAGCCTGTGAAAGAATCCTGCACGGTACACCGGGCAGAATCCGAATCGCGCCAGGCAAGAGGCCTTAGTGCCCAGAAGATGTGTCTCTTGCAGTAACAGGACATCAGCCCCGTAGCCCTTGGCTTGCCGAAGTATAGCCCCCCTCTTAACTTTATTTAGGAGTCCCCGTACTTTCCATGTTACCAAAGTTAGTTCGCCCAAATGGGAGACCATTGTGTGAGATGCCATATACCTAGTCTGGGTCTAACAACACTGATCTGCCTAGTGAGGAATGGGAGACCTGTCTGCGCATGTAAACAACGACTAACATAACTTTTTTTTACCCTGAAACCACCCGATACTGCCAAGAACAAGGAGCATCTGTCGCTGCAAGGGGCACCTCAGGACCCCAACCCCGGATCCTAGGGACCCCCCACCCCCCCCGATCCCACCCTCCCTGTGTAACATTAACCTGAACTCTGGATAGTTAGTGGGCGTGCGGGCCTACCGCTATGTGTAACTATCAATCCTGCTCAGTGCATATTGATCAGGGCAGGTCCAACCCACAACAGTCAGTTATGCATGACAAAAGATAGCACCAGCCGTGAGACAATCAAGGGGCTTTCCCAGAACAATGGCTCCACGTTGACTTCTACGTGATCGATTTTGCTGCGAGCCCACATAGGAGTCTGATTCCAGCGGCGGCGGAGAATGTGGTTTCAGGGGGGTCCTTTCATCAGTCCAGGCGAAGACCGCCTCAGGAGAATCAAAGAAGAGCGTCTTAGAATTCTATACCACACGGAGCCTGGCGGGATACAGGAGCATGTAGGAGATTTAAGGTTCACGCAACCTCCGCTTTGCGGCAACAAAGGACTGTCGTTGCTGTTGCACCATGCGGGTATAGTCCGGAAAAATCATAATGGGCCGGGAGTAAAAGATGAGTTTGTCTCTATTTAATCAGGCATATTGCAGCACCGCATCTCGATCTGCATAATTCCACAGCTTGGCGATCACCGGCCGTGGACTTTCTCTGGGAGGTGGCTTTCGCGTGAGTGCCCAATGTGCCCTCTCAACCACAAAGCACGATGAGAGCTTGTCCGCTGGGAGTCGATCCAGGAGCCACGTTGTAAGAAAATGATTCATAGAGCCTCCCTCGCAGCCCTCCGGAAAATTTACGAAACAAAGGTTGTTGGGCCTGGCACAGCACTCCGCATCTTCGGCGCAAGCTCCCGGGCAACCACCGTCAGTTTGTTGACCTGTTGTTGGAGGGTCTGCACCGAATCTTCCACTGAGGACACCTGCGTCTCGGCTTCAGTAATGCGATCCACCGCCTTACATAGGTCCTATCGCAGGAAGGAGACCTCGGTGCCCACCGCGCCAATCTTGGCATCCAGCATGTCTCTCGCATCTGTGATGGCTGCTAGCAGGGCTGCATTATCTGGGACGGGGCCAGGAGGGGGCCACCCGCCCGCGGACTGCGCAAACTGGTCCAGAGTACTCTGTTTTGGTCCTGGGGCGCAGGGCTTGTCCTTCCCCATTGTCGGAGTCTTCAGTGGATCGAGCCGCGAGAAACTAGGTGCTCCCTCACCAGCCGGGCCTTAAGCCGCACCAGATCTAATCAGCCACTACTGCGACCATTGGCCAACAGCCAAGCAGGCCCCTTAGGGGACAGAGCTCGCCGAGGCACCTCAGGCACCAATAGTTGAGGGTAGCGCCCCCACCGGCAGCTCCGCAATGCGGGTCCCCAAGCTCGATCTTCACCATACAGGGGGGCCCCCAAGCCCAGCCCCAACACGGGCAGAAATCACTGCTGTAGGGTAGATGCACAACCGGCGGCGGCTGGCCTCACGGCCTTAGGGGCTCCAAAATGGCGGCAAGATCACAGTTGTGGGACCAGGTCATCCGCCCAGGGCCTCAGCTAGTTCAGAAGGGCACATGGGCTCCTCCTCTCATCCAAGTGTGTAGGGACGCCCCCTGTACGACTGAAATGGCCGAAGATCAAGTCCCGGTGGCAGAATCCCGGGCAGCCCCCACCCCTCCAAGGGAGAAGGCACGGCACCTGCGCGGTCAGCAGATACGACCCGGAGAGCCCGCAGGCCCCACAGCAGCACCTGGCACTCAGCGCCGGTCAGCACCAGGCCAAGACCAGCCCCGCAACCACTGCGGCAAGCCGACCGGGCCCGCAAGACCGTCCTACAGCCCAGGCCCCGCCCAGCGACCAGGGGCACATGACCCCCCCCCCCCCAGCCACCTCAACAGAGCCCCGGGGCCCCTCCTCTAACCTCGGCTATGGTAGGCAACTTTCTCCGACGCCAGGCCCCGCCGCGGCACTATGGCGACCGGCAGCCTGCACGGGAACGCCGAGCTCAGGCCGTAGTGCACTTCTCTTGGCCGCTTTTTCCACCCGTATTTCGTCGGGTAGGAGATCCCACTGGCTCTGTGGGACAACTCCGCCACCGGGTCTTCACGGCACTCAAAACAGGATGGACAGGATTAATGTCAAATTATGCTGGCGGGCGCACAGAGCTTTGTTAAGCTGTGTCCGCCATGCTCGCTGGCCAAGCCACGCCCCAATATTTGATGATTTTGATGACCCATCAACTTTTACATGCTTGAGATGGGCCACTGTAGTGCAACAGATTAGTGTAACCTATGTATTTAGAACAGTTCCTTTAGCATGTAGATTGGTAGAAGTCAATTGCACACAGATAGTTGGTCTGAAACTAGAAGGCCACTTTTATAGCACTGTTTCTCTGTAGATAATTGTTTTCAATGTTGCATGTTTAAAAATAGAAGTTTTGAAGACATTGGGTTGCTGGTTGAGTGGGCTGTGAGCCCTGGCTGAGCAGCAACCACAATCCTTGTCAGGGTAAGGTACAAGCAAATCCCAAATTAACCTGTGCTCAACCCCCTGGTAGCTTGGCACACAGCAGTTAGGCTGAACTTAGCGACAATGTGTAAAGTATTTGTGCAACACTTCAAACAGTAATAAAGTAGAAACACCACACAAAAGTATCACACACCAAGTTAGAAAAATAGAACTTTCTTTAATAAATAAAACCCGACCAAAACAAGAAAACTCCAATCAGTAGAACCAGAGCTATGCAATTCGAAAGATTTTAGTGACAATAGTGCCAAAAAGCATACTGCACCAACACTAGATATCTGGTCAGACCAGGACAAAGTCACAAGTTCAGGCTGACTGCGATGGAGGGCAGGCAGTTTTCAGGGACCCAAGTAGGCTCGCTGACAGAGTATCTTAAATCTTAGTTTGTGGAACATTGCGAGGATCCATGTCTAAGATGCATTGCACAGTTGAAGCAATGCCTCGGTTCCGAGATGCAACAAGGCTACAATGAGATGGCCTGCGTCATCTTCAAACATTCTGTCGATAGGGCTCGCAATGCAAAGACTGGCATTGAGGATGCAGCACGCAGTTGAGGCGATGTGTCGGTTCTGAGAAGCTGCAAGGCTGTGATGTGGAGTCCATCATCGTCATTGAGGCTGCCAACGACTAGGGATGCAAGGGCCTGGGAGTCATGTTATATGTATACTTCCTTCTGGGCCTAACGCACAAGTGGTGATTTACCTGGTGAGTATACCCCAATAATGGTGTATAATTGAATCAGCGGGAAATGTGTGGGAGTATCGCGTTTGTAGAACAGATATAAGAAACAATGGATACCACACTACCACTACTAATTTAACCTGCTGGTGAAGGTGCATCCATTAGAGTGCTTTGAAGTACATTGGTACTGATATAACAAAGTTGTAGGTTTTACACTTTGGCTAGGTGCACATGGTGCTTTGTGTAAGGAAATTAAGTGGCTCTGTACAAAGTTGGAGATTTAAGGTTTGTTTGATTTGCAAAGTTTACTATCTTGTCTTTCTGTGGTTGTGAGGAGGCCAATAATGATCCGGCCGATACGCGTCAACCTTTATGTGGAGGCGCTGATTCATGGAAAATGTTTAATGCATAGTTTTCAAACTAGGTTGTTAAAGGGCTTTTGTCTTGAGAGACTGTTCCTCATTGGATTCCCTTATTCAAGCATGGACTACCTCCCAGTGGATCATGCAACATTTGTGCCACTCTATCATGAAAATTGCTCACTGAGAGACCAGTCTTGTATTGTGTCATGTGAAATTAATGTTTAAGTTATATTTACATTTATGTCACAAATGTATGGGTATTAATTCTGTTATGCATAAACGTGTAAACAGTTGTAAGAACTAAAATAAATGAAGAGATTAATATAAAATATTTTTTATACAATTTACCAATTCTTGGTAAACAAATAATATATATATGTAAGCGTGGCTTAAATATTGGAATTGACAGTTTTGAAATAAATGACTTTCGTCTAGAAAAGTGTACCTCTATTGAGTTACTTTTTGTATTTATTCATATTTGTCCCCGTATTAGGTCAGATTTTATTTAATGGCAATAGCATCCCAGGTCCCATGGGATTACATGGCCACACACTTATTTTTGTTTATGGGAATGCGTTGCGCAGCGGCGGTTCCAGTGGGCTGCGATGTGACGCAGGTCTTTGAGACGGGTCCAATCCATGCAGCTGCAGCAATGCTTCAGTTCTGGTTGGTTTGCACTACGCAGCAGATGAGATGTCGTTTCCGCTGGATCCACAGAGGCTGGCAAAGCACCATAAGCCCACTTAGAAGGATCCAGGTTTGAGATAGCACCACTTGGCATGGTGGTCTAACAGATGGCAGTGTTCAAGTGCAGGAGCAAGGTTGTTGGAAGCCTGTTATGTCCCTGAGGCTTTAGATCAGGAGCCCAGCCAACTAGCGCTTGGATTTATTCTGGGTTCAAGAGATGCAGACCCAGTCCCTCTCAACCAGGCAAGTGGGCAACAGGTCAGGGCAGCAGTCCTTCAGAGCAGCATTCCAACAGAGTGGCATTCCTTCCAGCAGCACAGTAGTCCTTCCTGGCAGAGTATCCACAGGCCCAGAAGTGTACTGAAGTGGTAGTGTCCGGCGTCTAGTATATATACCCAGTTGTGCCTCTGAAGTGGGGAGAAGCTTCTAGAGGCAGGCCTTTAAAGTGTACTGATGTCCTGTTTTACTGGCCCTGGCTCCAGACTAACTACATGGAGTATGCAGCCCTTTGTGTGGAGACAAGACACAGTAAAATGTGGGGGGAAGTCCAGCACTACCTTCTCTTTGACCGTGATTTAGCTGTTAGTATTGTCCTATTTTATAAAAACATATTACACCACTCAGCGTGCATTGCTTATGAAATGCCTGCCTAGCACGTGAGAACCATATGATGGCCAGGTTAATATCACCTGAACATAAGCAAGCACAGCTATTTTGAGATATACCACCAATTTTCATAAGTATTACACTGTGTTAATACTTTTTTCATAAGGAATTTAATTTTAAATGCAATGTTTAAACCAAACAATTTTAGACATTTACTTCATACAATTGTACATTCTGCAGTGACGTTTCCTTATTACAATACAAAAGGAAAATCCATTCCAATTTTACAACCAAATTATCACAAATAAATTCATTTCTTGGTCGTCGCCCTCGCCCAATGCATTTCGGGACGACCTAATCCCTTCGTCAGGGACAATATCTGTAAAAGAATATAGATGTGTATACATCAGCTTACTGCTCTTTTTGTGTGTTCAGTTCACACAGCTCTATTAAAGTCAGTCAGTTGTTATTAGCGTCCCCCTACAGTGAGTAATAATCCGTGACTACGTGTCATTTCTAGTCGATAAAAACAACCACTTCAAAGATCACCGAATCCCAGTGCCCAACACCTTAACACTGTAAGATTCGCTTACGTCAATCAGCGTGAAGCAGTTTTAGAATTTATTCAGCCTATGGAAACCAAATGAGGAACACAATTAACCGAATTCCAAATTATCGGTTTATTTCTCAAACGACCAAAAAACAAATAAGACTGCATCGTAACTTATTGTTATGAGAGTGCAGTTTCCTGAAAATGCGCCACACCATCAATCTTCTTGTCTCTGCTATACGCTACGATCAAGACTCGCGTTTTTCTCTTTCCGACTATTCTGTAACAATGTAAGTAACACCCTTAACACAACAAAACCAAACGCATACAGGCAACATAATCTCAGCCTTAAAATGTTCCTTACCCGTGTAGAGAGTGTACCGCTAACTATTTTTGCCGCCAGTCTGTCCGTGAATGGTCATCTCCTGAGTTCAACTAAATCACTGCGTTAGCTAGTATTATGGGATTACGCAGCAGCACCGTGGCGTTACAACACCCGAACGCCGCCATCTTGGAGTGTCCAGTATTTGTCATAGTCAAGTGAATGTCAATGCTATTCGCCCTCTGTGAACAGTGTCAGTTGTTTAAATTGTCACATGACTGTGATTTAAATAAACAAGCTAAACTTTCCTGACATTGATGAATACATAAATGGTAATATGTCAGAACATAATTTTTAACAAAAATCTGATCAACATAGATTCATAAGAAACAAGACATCTCAAATTTGTCATTCAGCCCCATAGGTGCCAGAGAAGTTAACCTTTTTATCCAAAAAGCTTCTCTTTGTAGAAGTCTTTTGGCGTTATCAACCCCTTCCTGTTTAGATGTTTGTTCAATAACCTGAAATTTCATTTGGGCAATGCTGTGTCTCATTTCTACCCAATGTTTAGCTACACTGGAGTTTTGATTCTTGTTCCTAATAGTACTTTTATGTTCTGATTTTTAATTCTCTTTCTGTTTTCCCTATGTATATTAATCCACAGGGGCATTTAATACTATACAGTACATTGCAAGAGTTGCAATCAGCTGAGTGTCTTAGTTTAATGCGTTCACCTGTTCGTCGGTGAGTTAATGTATCTCCTGGTATGATATTATTACAATGAATGCAATTATAGCATTTAGTCGTACCTCTAAAGTCAATTGTGGATTTTGATGTTTTTTTAGATAGTATTTCTTATAGATTCTTAGATCTAGTAAATGCAAATAATGGTTTTTCACGAAATAATCCATGGAAATCTTCTTCTTCCTCTAACAATTCCCAAAAATTCAACATCACTTTCTTAATCTCTTTTGAAACAGTCGAATGTTTTGAGATAAAAACCATCTAATGCTCATCTTTACTAGGTTGCTTTGACAATAAAACATCTCTTGTTTTGGATAAAGCTCTTTGTTTGTGTGTCGTTAACAATTCTGTAGGATATCCTCTATCTATGAAATTTTTAACTTGTGTGTCCATGGTTACTTCACATATAGACGTGTCTGTTGTGATTCGTCTTGTTCTTAAAAATTGTGAGTACAGAAGATTTCTCACTAATGTAGATGGGTGAAAGCTTTGAAATAGTAACCCGCTGTTTCGGTCTGTAGGTGTTTTTGAATAATCGTGTGCTCAGTTGATTATCACTCATTTCGATCCAAACATCCAAAAATGATATTCCACTCTTAACCATGGTGTGAGTGAATTGTATTCTTTCATCTAGTGCGTTAAGTTGCCTTATGTTCTCCAACAAGACATCTTCTGTGTTTCGCCAAATTAAAAAAATATCATCAATGAAGCGACAGAAGAACACCACACCGTCCATCCATGTCTGGTTAGTTAAAATGTGGTCATTTTCGAATTTTGCCATAAAAGTATTGGCATACGATGGGGCTCCAGGAAACCCCATCGAAGTTCCATTTAATTGTAAATAGAATATGTCGTTTCATTAAAAATACCTGTGTTTTAAACAGAAATCCAAAAGTTCCAGTATGAAATATTTTGGAGTCTTTTCATCATTATCTCTTAATAATGCCCATTCGACAGCTTCCAAACCAAGTGAGTGTGGAATAGATGTATATAATGCCACCACATCTATGGTGCAGAGTATCCAATTTTCACGTGCAGCCTGTGGAAGTTATTGTAATTTCCTCAGGAAATCCGTGGTGTCTTCAATGTAAGTTGTCCATTTCGTGACAATAGGTTGCAAATGTGCGTCGATGTACCTCCCTGGATTTTCAAAAATAGATCCACATCCAGAAACTATGGGTCTACAAGGTGGGTTTTGTAAATTCTTGTGCACCTTGGGGAGCCTGTAGATCTTAGGTCTTCTTGGAAACTGAATTATTAGGAATTGTTTCGTAGTTTCGTCAATCCAATTCAATTCCACTGCTTTTGTTAGGATATTTCTGAGATGGTGCGTTATTTCAATGGTGGGATCAAATTCCAATTTCCCGTAAATATCCTCATTGTGAACATGTTCATGTACTTTCTGATTGTACACAATACAATCCATCATAACAAGACCTCCTCCTTTGTCTGCCCTTTGAAAAATTATTTCTTCATCTCTAGCTAGATCTTGTAACACACTGGATTCTATTCTGCTGAAATTACTTCGTTATTTCTGAGCTTTTTTTTAATTAATTTTTTCAAGATCCTTTTTCACGAGGATTTCGAAGGTGTCCAAAATTTTGTGGGAAACAGGTGCCATAAAAGTACTTTTAGGCCTGAACCTGGCTGCAACTGGGAAGACTCCTGCTGCTCCTGGTCTTGTCGCCCTGCTCGTCTGCTGCAACGTCCATGCCTGTACTCCATACAGGAACCTTCCAAGGCCTGTGGACATCCAAAGACACCTGAAGGAATCTCCCTTGAAGTGAAGGAGTCACTTCCCTGCATCTGGAGGCACCGCAACCAAGCTGACCGGTGTGCTCTTCCTGGGCTCCCAAGGACTCCGAGAGGCTCAGCAGCCCAAGTGGTGGTTCTGCAACTCCCTTGAGGCCTGCTCTATCCTCTTACCAAGTTTGAGGCTAGTAACTGAAGTGACCTGGTTCCATGGGTTGATGTGACACAGCAGACGTAGCCAGTATATATCTTTAGGTTATTTATTTAGATAGTAAAGTCCATAGTATAGCCCCACCAGGAGCAGCCTGCTAGCTGCTCAGCCCATCCTCTTAACTGTCTCACACCACACCAACCTCCAACATTCCAGTCACGTCAACATTCTACATGGAACTCTCACACTGGCTGAGCAGCTAGTTACAAGATACAGGAGAACAGTAATTACCTTACATGAAGATACTACAATATCTCCCTTCTTTACAATTGAAAATAAAACAAACAATGCTAAAAGAACAAAGCAACTAAACACAAAATATAAACAAGAGATAAAAAGTCCAAAACCCAAGGGTAAGATGAATAAACTATACCACGAAAGGGACCCAGACTATAAAACAAGTCAAGTCAAGTCAGAGAATTTATATAGCGCACTACATACCCAGAGGGTCTCAAGGCGCTTAGAAAGGGGAGGAGGATTACTTGTCAAATATCCACGTTTTAAGTTGTTTTCTGAATGCCAGGTGGTTCTGGGTGAGGCGAAGGTAAGCGGGGAGTGAGTTCCATGTTTTAGCAGCCAGGTATGAGAAGGATCTGCCTCCCATGGTGGTCCTGTTGATGCGAGGTACCGTGGCGAGGGCTTGGTTGGAAGAACGTAGTTGGCGGGAGGGGGTGTAGAAGGACAGTCGTGAGTTGAGGCATTCTGGTCTGATGTCGTAGAGTGATTTGTGTGCGTGAGTTAGCAGTCGGAAAGTGATTCTCTTATTGACGGGTAGCCAGTGGAGGTCTTTCAGGTGACTGGAGATGTGTTCGTTGCGCGGGATGTCTAATATGATCCTGGCTGAGGCGTTTTGGATTCGTTGGAGTTTCTTCTGGAGTTTAGCGGTAGTACCTGCGTAGAGGGTGTTTCCATAGTCCAGTCGGCTCGTGACTAGAGCATGGGTGGCTGTTTTCCTTGTTTCGGTGGGGATCCAGCGAAATGTTTTTCTGAGCATGCGAAGAATGTTGAAGCAGGATGAGGATACGGCGCTGACTTGTCTGTTCATTGAGAGTGAAGAATCCAGGATGACGCCTAGGTTCCGTGCGGGGTCTGTCGGGATGGGTGCTTTTCCAAGGGCTTCCGGCCACCAGGAGTCGTCCCATGCAGAGGGGGATGTACCTAAGATGAGAACTTCTGTTTTGTCTGAGTTCAGTTTCAGACGGCTTTGTTTCATCCATTCGGCAACTTCTTTCATTCCTTCGTGTAGGTTAGTTTTGGCGGTGCTGGGGTCATTGGTGAGAGAAAGGATTAGTTGAGTGTCATCCGCGTAAGAGATGATGTTGAGGTTGTGTTGGCGGGCGATGGCCGCGAGGGGGCTCATGTAGACGTTGAAGAGGGTGGGGCTGAGTGATGATCCTTGTGGTACGCCACAGATGACTTCAGTGGCTTCGGACTTGAATGGTGGGAGGCGGACTCTCTGGGTTCTTCCGGAGAGGAAAGAGGTGATCCATTCAAGTGCTTTTCCTTGTATTCCGATGTTATTGAGGCATTGTAACAGGGTGCTGTGGCAGACTGTGTCGAATGCTGCAGAGAGGTCGAGGAGGATGAGGGCGACTGTGTCTCCATTGTCCAATAGAGTTCGAATGTCGTCTGTTGCTGCGATTAGGGCGGTCTCAGTGCTGTGTTTTGCTCGGAAGCCAGATTGTGAGGAGTCGAGGGATTTGTTGGCTTCGAGGAAGGCGGCGAGCTGGTTGTTGACGGCTTTCTCGATGACTTTGGCCGGGAATGGAAGGAGCGAAATGGGGCGGTAGTTTTTGAGTTCGGTGGGGTCCGCTGTGGGTTTTTTCAGAAGGGCGGTGAGTTCAGCGTGTTTCCAGTTTTCCGGGAAGGTGGCGGAGTTGAAGGAGCAGTTGATGACGTCTCGGAGGTGCGGTGCTATGACGGAGTCTGCTTTGTTGAAGATGTGGTGAGGACATGGGTCTGTGGGGGATCCTGAGTGGATGGAATTCATCAGGCGGATTGTGTCCTCAGTGGAGATTGGGTTCCAGTCGTTGAGGGTGTTTACGGGGAGAGAATGTTCAGCAAATGGTTGGGTGGGTTGGTCTCCGGGTTGGTTGTCGAAGCTGTTGTGAATGTCTGCAATCTTGTTGTGGAAGAATGAGGCTAGGGAGTCGCAGAGGGCTTGAGAGGGGGTGATGTCGTTGGAGTTGGCTGAGGGGTTGGAGAATTCTTTGACGATGTTGAAAAGTTCCTTGCTGTTGTGGGCGTTGTTGTCAAGTCGATCCTTGAATGCTGTTTTCTTGGCCTTTCGGATTAGTTGGTGGTGTGTGCGGGTGGCGTTTTTGAAGGCGTCCTTGGTGCTAGTGGATGGGTCTTTTTTCCAGGCCTTTTCAAGGGAGCGGCAGAGTTTCTTGGACTTCTTAAGATCCTCGTTGAACCATGAGGCCTTCTTGCTGCCAGGTTTGCTTTGACGTTTTTTCAGTGGTGCTAGGGTGTCGGCGGTGTTGGATAGCCATAGGGTGAAGTTGGCGGCGGCTTGGTTTGGGTTAGAAGAGTGGGCTGGGGTGTTTAGAAGGAGCGATGCGGAGATCTGGTCGGTGGTGATTTTGTTCCAGTTTCTTTGCAGAGTTGGTTGGAGGTGGTTGGTGGGTTTTGGCTTGTTGTAGGTGAAGTGAACGCAGCTGTGGTCAGTCCAGAGGAGATCCGTAGTGTGGCTGAAGGAGACATGGTTGCTGGAGGTGAAGATGGGGTCGAGTGTGTGCCCTGCGATGTGGGTGGGGGAAGTGACTAGTTGTTTAAGTCCGAGGTTGTCGAGGTTGTCCAGCAGGGTGGTGGAGTTGCGGTCGTTGGTCTTTTCAAGGTGAAAGTTGAGGTCTCCCAGAAGGATGTAGTCTTTGGAGGGGAGCGCGTGTGGAGTGATGAAGTCCGTGATGTCTTCACTGAATTTTGCGCGGGGTCCTGGTGGTCTGTAGAGGAGGGTGCCTCTGAGTGTGGTCTTGGGGTCGATGTGGATCTGGAAGTGAAGGTGTTCGAGGTTGGCGTCAGAGCTGGTTGAGATGCGGATAGATTTCTTATGGACGATGGCGATGCCTCCTCCTGTGTGGCTGGTACGGTCCTTGCGTGTGATCTTATATTCTTCAGGGATGGCAATGGTGATGTCTGGGGCGGAGGAAGCGTTCATCCATGTTTCTGTTAGGAAGGCGACGTCTGGAGAGATGGTGTCTAGTAGGTTCCATAGGTCAATGGTGTGCCTGTGGACCGAGCGGGTGTTGAGAAGGATGCATTGTAGGTGGTTGGGGTCGGGAATCTGTGGTGTGGTCGTAGGGGAGATGTTGTCGGTGCCGCTGAATTTGCAGGAGTAGCAGGAGAAAGGTCCATGAGTGTGTCCAGGAGCGGCTTGGACGCAGTTGGGGGCGCGACCGGGGTTGAGGGCTAGGAGGGTGGCGGCATCGTAGGTGATGCGGGAGGGCAGCGCGAGGGGCAGGGGGTCTGGCGCTGGGCGCGGTCCAGGCGCGGACGGGCGTAGACGGGCTTACCTTTGGCGCACCTTCGGCGCGGGTTGGGCGCGGGCGCTGCGCGTGGGAACTACTGTCATATATGGAGAGTGGAGGGGGAGGGGCGAGGGCGGCTCAGCTGGGAGGCGTGGCGGGCTCAAGGGACGGAGCACAAAAACAACAACAAGCTCAAAATGGAGGGGAGGGCAGAGCAGGGCGCCGGGGGCTCACACAAACAATGCACAGGTCTACTTAAAATGAGCGAGTAATGGCAAAGAAATGCACACGCTTTAAAATCGCCAAACAGTGCAGCTTTGAAATAACGATACCACGTTGCACAGAGAGCGCAGGCAGGGGAGTGATCATTTGAGGAGGAAGCGACGAGTGAATCACAGCGCTGCGTGGTCAGAGGACGCGCTTTAATGCTAGTGGGAGGGCGGCTCAGCTGGGAGGCGTGGCGGGCTCAAGGGACGGAGCACAACAACAACAACAAGCTCAAAATGGAGGGGAGGGCAGAGCAGGGCGCCGGGGGCTCACACAAACAATGCACAGGTCTACTTAAAATGAGCGAGTAATGGCAAAGAAATGCACACGCTTTAAAATCGCCAAACAGTGCAGCTTTGAAATAACGATACCACGTTGCACAGAGAGCGCAGGCAGGGGAGCGATCACTCGAGGAGGAAGCGACGAGTGAATCACGGCAGAAAAAGGATGAAAAGATAAGAATAAACTATCACCATCCTCCTCTTATAATAAGACACAAAAGAGAACATTAAACTCACTCACTATCACCAACCTCCTCTTTTAATAAGACACGAAAAGAACATTAAACTCCCAAACAGAAATTGAAAAGACAACACATAAGACACGTATGAAAAAAACGCAGAGAATCACAATAGAAAACGACTACAGATACTCTAGAAATTGAAGAAACATACAGAAAGAATCACTCCCAGAACAAATACACAATGGGTGGATCTCACCCATCACTAAAACGTAGGTGGGACAAACACCCCCTAACCACTAAGTATATGGGACTAACACCCATTACAAACTACATAGGAGGGACTAACACCCCCTATACACAGAGTAAATGGGACTAACACCCATTACCAATAACATAGGTGGGACAAACACCCCCTAAACACTAAGCATATGGGAATAACACCCATTACTTATTTAATAGGTGGGACTAACACCCCCTAAACACTAAGTATATGGGACTAAAACCCATAAACAATAAAATAGGTGGGACTAACTCCCCCTAAAGACTGAGTATATAGAACTAAAAAACAATATTACTTACATAGGTGGGACTAGTACCCCCTATACACTGAGAAAGAATGTAGCTAACATGCAAACTCCAAAGTCAAGTCTAAAATATCAGAAAAGTGACTTATGATGTTGGGATGGGGCTAAAACCCATTCCAATTAACTAGGTGTGAAGCACAAAATGAGTATCACACCCAATTAAAACGAACATGTAGCACACATAAACTCACATATATCGGAAACACAAATACAATACATCAAACCAGACTAAATGTAACGTCACAAACTGTTGTGCAGCACCAACTTTAGGAAAGACAAATGCATACTATGTGAACAAGATGATAAACATATAGACCCTAGCCGATGAGCGGCCTCTCACCCGAGTTGCACATACTTAGGATCATTTAAGTACTACGTCCAACTTTCAGTTATAATAACAACCAAACTGCGTACAATGGACAAGAGTAGAGACCAAGGTTCAAAGTAGCATGAGAACTAAAAATGCTACATCCAGACTTCAAAAGCAACGTGGTTTGACGGGACTTCTTGGATTGACGGGAACTGAAAACTCACCAGTTGCACCATTCTACAAGGTCCAGTGTCTTCAGTGTCCACACAACTTATAAATTTGAACTCACCCCCAGACAAGACTATCGCTGTACACACTAGAGGAACGATCATGTAAAGCATCGCAGGTGATGGCGCTGACCTTTATTCCTTGAAAGACTTTGTGTGCCAATCAAAACGTGGTTGCTACCATGAAACTGTGTCGAGTGTCCGGTGACAAGAAGGAATGGACAACTTAGCTGAACGACGATCTGTAGAGAATAATCTCATCGCGGCATTTTTGTCATCGAATAACTTTATTGAAATCGCTGAATTAAGAAAAAAACGTGGTTGGCTAATTGTAAAATACCAGACGAATGAAACAGTACACTTCACCAATCCAAAGATGGAGGCACGCTGACTGACGCCGTACCGGATGGCTCCCGGCATCTCCAAACACTAAAAACGTTTATAGGCAGCAATGCGCGCGTTGAAAAGAAGAAGACGTCATGGAGATCTGTAGCTGCTTCGCGCGACACCCCAGGTGAGGTGCACGAGCCATATTTGAATTTTTAAAATGAAGCACAACAGTAATCTCTTACCAGCCATGTAGAGAGAATACATGACAAACTTTTACGAAGTATAAAAAAATGTATTCTCCTCACCCAGATGGCTCTAAAGCAGCTGTTTAACCAAAAAACAATATGCGGTCAAATTTCTTCTTCTTTTTTTTCCCCGCTCGATTCCTTAAAACTTGGCAGCTTGCATTTTATCGCATCCCTTACGCTGACACAGTACAAATAAAAAAAAAATCTGAAACTTCAATGACCTCTGATTTGGGCACGAAATAACACACAAAGCACTTTCAGAGCCCATGGAATATTTAAAGTCTATAGCGAGTGGACAGCCACAAATCAAAAACTGGATGCCTTTTGCCAAAGAGAACATTTAACTCCGCACTGGTGGGCAAAGACACAAACCGCCACAGATTACCTTGTTACTTTTTTTAACAAACTTTGTTGGTTGTGGCACAGTAGACGTTATTGTGGTACTGCAGGCATTTGTTGTGGAATAGTTTCTTCTCCAAGGTGTAAGCAAGATACTGGCTACGTCTGCTGTGTCACATCAACCCATGGAACCAGGTCACTTCAATTGGCGACGAGGGTGGGATGTGAGACAGCAGACGTAGCCAGTATATATCTTTAGGTTATTTATTAAGATAGTAAAGTCCATAGTATAGCCCCACCAGGAGCAGCCTGCTAGCTGCTCAGCCCATCCTCTTAACTGTCTCACACCACACCAACCTCCAACATTCCAGTCACGTCAACATTCTACATGGAACTCTCACACTGGCTGAGCAGCTAGTTACAAGATACAGGAGAACAGTAATTACCTTACATGAAGATACTACATAACCCTCGTTGGAACTGCTGGAACAGAACCCCTGTGTACCACGTCGACTTGCCATTGCAAAAGCTTGTTGGCTTCCTTCTTCCAAGCTCAACGGCTTACAAGCAGCTCCAACATCAAGCATCTCCTGTGACTAAGATCATCGTCCTCTCCGTATCGCTTGCACCGTGGACCTGCATCTTTGGTACCCTGCTCGAGGTCCTCTTGCAACTCCAGTGCCTCCAGCCTGAGGGTCCTTTTGAGGATCTTCTTTAATTCCAGTGGGCTCCCCTGCTTGCACGGGGCCTACTCTGACTCTCCTGTTTGTAGTGAGTCACTTGGACCTTGCTGGTCCTGATTCTGCACCTTTTCCTCTTTCCACGTTGGTTGCAGTTGCCAAGGCTTGTTGGTGCTCCCGACGGACACCGACCTCTCAACTCTTGACACCCGAAGTGGGACAGCTCGTGAACGGCTCCTGGTCTTGCATAGCGTCACCTAGTCCTCACAGCTGCAGCTCCAAGGTCACCGTCCCCTCTCCTGCAACACCCGATAGCAGTGGGCATTCATCTTCCTTTCCTCCTGGTCACTCCTGAGTGGCATAGACTCTGTCCCCTGTGCTTGCAGGTACTTCTCAGCTTGAATCCACCTTTGGATTCCACCGGACACTTTCACTGTCTCCAGCAGTGACATCTTCCTGAAGATCTCCTTTGAGTTTGACAGCTGTTTCCGACCCCACTTCACACCTATGCACCCAGCTTCCCTGGTGTAGGTATCCTGGTTATTAGGGTATCCACGGGTGGAGTGGCTCTCCAACCCTCTGTCTTCCACAGGTTTTTGTCAGTGTCTTCTGGGAAGGGTCGTCCTTCTTTAAAATTGCAAACCCGACTTACCCACTGACTTGAATTGAGCACCTTGCATAAGGCCTCCGTGGGGTTCCTGGTTACTTACCTCAGGTCGTTCCATGAGCCCCCAGCACTTTTACGTCTTCTGGGTGAAGTCTAGACTTGAGTCGTGCTTCGAATACCACTATCTTAGTATATGGTATGGTTTCCCCTGGTGACGACTGTGTATATGTGCTACTTATCTGTTTTATTTTCAAAGTATTGTGTGCATTGTGTATATCTCTGGATAGGAGATATTTGTATGTGTTAGTGAGTGTCTTATAATAAATACATATTTTTATAAATACATTTTGTGGTTCTTTTTCACTTAATCTATACCAATAATATTATGTTCTGGTAAAACAACCTTCTTTACACTCATTCTGGACTAAGCCTGAAGGCTGCTTTCCACAGCTACCACTTAGATAGCTTTCTTGTCTAAGACCACTAAAATCACCATAAGGGTTGTCTGGATTAGTGCAGGGTGCCTTCTTACATACCTGTGCACCATATACTAAGCCAGCCTCCTACAACGACCAATTCTGTGGGGAACGTGGGAGCTAAGAAGGGGCGGCAGTGCAGAAAAATACAATTTCGTGCTTGGTCGCTATCTACGTTAAGATCTGCTATGCCCTGGCTAAGAAGCAGCCCCCGGAGGGATTAAGGGCCCTTCAACCAGGGGAAAGGCTGCGACTACGGCCTTGGCTCGGGGTGTCCCAGTCCTGGAGATCTGTCCGGCAGTAACGTCTGCATTTTTGCGCACGTTTACAGAGCACTATTGCCTGGACAGTCAGATCCTGCAGGACTTGCTAGTGTGAGAAATTGGTCCGCAACCAGACACCTGGAGAGTATGGCTTAGAAATCTAATTCAAAGTTAAGGAATCTGAAGCTTGAAGTCTCTATCAGATGAACAAGTTACTTACCTTTGCAATGTCTTGTAAAGACTTTTGCTGCAGATTACTTAAGGGCCCACCCATGCCTCCCTGTTATACTGATTGCTTTTGTTAGGGCTAGTGGTACTTCCCTTTTCAGGGACCTAGTTTTGCACATGTTTTTGTCAGTTACTTCGTGGGTCTGCGCTTCTGGAGTGGAAAAACCAAAAAGTACTGACATCCGTGCACCTAGGTGACCGCGATGTCATTAACAACAGCCAGCGACGTCATGCTGAGCTGAATAGAGCCACCCAATGATGCGTGCAAGGGGTATTGCTCGAGCAAAGGTTTCCGGATCCGGCCTGACGCCTTGGAAATTCAAAGCAGCTAGATAGTCTCTACCAGATAGGGGGGCGTGGTTTGGATGTTGGCGAAGATGGCGGCGTGAGCCTTCATTTCCTCCCTTGGTATTGCCAGAATCGACGTTTCCACCCGTGTTTTGTAGCGCATGAAGGCAACTCGTTCGGCGGTACTGTGGCAGAACCCCTGAGGCGTCTAGCAGTACCAAAAGTTGGGTGCTTTGCCTACCGGTGACACAGCAGTAGACTCCCCGTCTCTCTCTGTCCGTCACCCATCTCGGCGGCGCCGGCCCCAAAGAAGAGAGATAGAGCTTCCTGCTCCCCAGATGAACACCGCGAATGAGACAGAGCGTCTTAAAAAGGGACCGGAGCCATCAACGTACAACCCACATTCTTCTAGCTTTTTAAAGCTATAAAGTAAGGTTGCGCACGGAACCCATAGCCGCCTGTGATTAAGATGGCGGCCATCCCTGCAACATAGTATTAGACCCGCAGTCAATGTTTTCCCCCAGCGCAGCAGTGGAACTTTGTTAGTGTTTAGTGGTCTAATGGGTTAATGCTTACACAGGATTAAGTGCGACCACAAGTTGTGTACGTGTAATGTGAAGCCTCACAGTAATGCAACATGTTCCAAGCAGCTTGAGCGTAAAATGACAGACATATCAAGTCCGTAACTCCCGCAAATACCGCAGCTCTATTACAGCGGCCACACGTTTCGGAGCATTAAAGCTGATCAGAGCACGGCATAATCAAGTCAGATTCTTAGCATGTGTCCATCGAGGCGATCTAGGGCAAGGAAATGCAAGGCAATGCTGTTGTATCCATGCTCTGTCCTTGATGTGCCTGACCTTAAAATGGCGGCCGCCATGTGATGCCCACAACAGTCCCTGTTGTTTCTGCTCTGTTAATTCACTACTCTGCTCAGATCTTATTCTTCAAGTTAAGCCTTTGAGGATCATTCTTCAAGTTAATGCCATTGTGGATTATTACATTGTGGAAATGAATCCCACCATCAGCTACACTATGCCTGACCGTGAGAGGGCGCTCAACATATGTTATTATATTCTAGAAGATTCTGCAAAGCCAAACAGCAGCCCGACAACCGAATCTTCAGTCTTTTGATGTCTTGCCCTGTTGCACTCTGCGACAGCAATCGGTGATCAGCGACATCCAGCCTCTGGCGACCAATGAACTGTGTCCAAGGGTATTATTCAAGTGTAAGCAGCGCATGTGTTTGTGCTTGTGCAAGCAGAGCAAGCAGGACTAGTGCAAATGAAAGTGCAATGAAAGTCCTAGTGTAAGTACAACTGCAAACAGTGTTACAACAGCTGCACCAGCAATACTAGTGGTACCAATAGTACCTTTGGCACCGTTCACTCATTTGACATCGACCTGAAGCGTCATCTTGGTCTACTGTGATATTGTGATCACTGTGATTACTGGGATCACTATAGAGCTTGTGATCAATGTGATCAGTGTGACCCCAGGGTGTTCATGAGGTTACGCTTTTATTAACTATTAACACACTTCCGAGGATATTGTTAGGGACACCCGTTGGTGTCCACAAGATACACTGAAGAAACACAGTATTCACCCTAAAATGACTGACAAAGAGGTTAAGGCAAACATCAAGAGAATCAAGGCTGACCCACCAAATCCAGACACTCCTACCAAAGGCAAACACGACATCAATGCCACGATGGATACCATAATGAGTAAACTAGCGAAGGTCCATGATATTGCTAAATCTACGAAAGAAAACAGTAACAAGATGCAGGCTGAGATCTTTGCGATCAGACAGCATATTAGAGACACCAACGTTAGATTAACAGAAGCAGAAAGTAGAATCAGCCGATTAGAAGATAGGGAAATCAATAGGAACAAATCCCTCAAAAGCCTAAAAATCACAATGGATTCTCTAACGAAACGTCTATCAGGGCTTGTAGTGAAAGAGGTGCTCTTGTGGTTTGGGACCTTATGATGACCTTCAACTACCACCATTTTAACTGACTTTAGTGTGTTATTTTACCCTAGCCTTAATGTAGAGGGTCCTGCATATACCTGCTTCTCTTCTTTCTTGTAATCTTGCTGTCTTTCAGTGGGAGCTGTCACGGAGTAGAATAACCTTGCCAAGAATAGGTGGTGTGGGATGTGCATTTGAAAATGTGAGAGGGAGAGAGGTGTGGAATGTACTCTTTGGTTTCGAAGTGCAGTGCTGTGGGCAGTGATGCACACATGTGCATTGTGTTGTACATTGGTGAGAATTATGAGCTCTTACTATTGGCTTTGACATGGCCTAGTGTCCTCTGGTTTTCTGACTTTTCTTTGCTTCAAGCTTTTCTGTGTGCATAACAGTGCCTGCAAGTTGTTTGGGTTATGAGAATTATGAGCTCTTACTATTAGCTTTGACATGGCCTCATGTCATCTTGTTTTCTGACTTTGCCTTGCTTCTGCGTGCACAGAATTATAAGTGCTTACTATTGGCTTTGACATGGCCTCATGTCATCTTGTTTTCTGACTTTGACTATTGGCTTTGACATGGCCTCATGTCTGGCTTTGCCTTGCTGCTCGCAAGTAGCTGCACAGTGGGGAGGGCAGGTTTCTGCTCTTCACTTGTTTTTCGCTCCTCACTGACCAGAGTGAACTGAAATATGTTGTGGGAAGTGTCTGTGGAATGTACAACTCTGCCTCGGAGTCAAAATACGGGAGCTTGGCCAGCCTCGGTCTTGGCCTTGACGCAGACAGGTACAGCCAGCTCGGTTTTATCTAATGAGAAGGGGGCGAGGTTTTCTAGAAGCTTCGCCTCACGTTGAGTAAAGTTATTAAAGCTCCCCTGTCACCATGCCAGTTCAGTACTTTTTGGGTTGGGGGAGGCTGGGCAGGGGTTTTGGATATATTTTTTTTTTTATTCACTTGTTTTATTTTTCTTTGCTTGTTGTTGTCATTTTTAAGCTGATTATCATTATTGTTTTCTTTACTCAAAAGCCATGTTTTGCAGTGATAACTTTGTGCATACAGGTGGCACCTTATTGTATGGTACGCGTTATATACCCTACATGTACACAATACTGTAACACCAGTGCTTCCAATAATTCTATTGCAGATACAAAAAGGTGATATGACCTTTTCCCATCTACGACTCCCATAGTCGGAGAACCATTTACGATGATCATAGCGCTATTATGTCGTCTCAGGCTTCCCCGGGAGCAATGGCCCAGAACAGTTTCAAGATAGTCTTACTGAATGTTGAGGGTATAAACCACCCTGTCAAAAGAAGAATGATCCTTGACTACCTTCACAAGCAGAAGGGTGACGTCTTCCTTTTACAGGAAACTAAAATTGATTCCGAACAATTTAACTCAGAAATAGGTTTTACAGCGATGTTGCTGGTTCAGATGCAATAGGTAAAAAAAACGGTATCCTAACTTTAGTAGCCAAAAAAGCCAAAATAGACGTGGTGACAAGTGCATCCGATTCTCGGTGGAGGTGGATCACAACTAAATTGGTAAAAGATCGTACGGAATTCTACATCACTAATATCTATGCCCCCAATAGGGATGACTCGGACTTCTGGGTAGGTCTTGGTAAGTAAATTGAAACAATCTCAGATACCGACATGCATATACTTGCAGGCGGCTTTAACCTGCCCATGGACCCAGCCTTAGATAGGGATTCACACTGTCCTTTTCTTGCCAACAATTCTCACAAAGCCCTTATTAATCTTTGCACACGTTTTAACTTGACAGACACTTGGAGGCTACAAAATCCCACAGGGAGGGAGTTCACTTTCTATTAATCTCCACATAATTCTTATTCACGGATTGATTACCTACTTATCTCCGATAACGCTATAGCCAGAATTGATCAAACCTCCATCGAACCAAGAGTGATCTCAGACCACTCATGTATTAGCTTGTCTATGACTGACCCAAAGCCTTTTAAAAAACAATCTCTTTGGAGACTAAACAATGAAGTTTTAGAAGCAGAATCAAATAGACAAAGTATTGAGAGTGCTATCCAGAATTACCTTACGGAAAATAAAATTGGAGACACATCGGACCTCGCAAGATGGGAAGCATTAAAAAGCACCATTAGAGGTGAAATCATTGAAATTAGAACTGCCATGGATAGGGTCACCAATAGCAATCTTCAGAACCTAGAAAAAGAGATTTCTATAATGGATGAAAAACATAAATCCAGAGATAATTCAATTTTTGAATGAAATAGTGAAAAAGAAATAGGAGTATAATAAAAAAGTAAGCGACAGGGCAGAGATATGGATAAACAAACAAAAAAGCATTAAGCTTTGTGAATCCAACAAGGCGGGGAAGAGCTTAGCAACATACTTAAAGTTCAAACTACAGCAGAATCCGATTAAAAGTCTAATGGACCAAAAGGGAATAGCTCACTAGGACCCTGATAAAATAGCAGAAGTTTTTAAGAACTTCTACAGCTCATTGTATAGCAAGAACCTAGATATGGAGACCACAAAAACCCAAGACTATCTAAACAAATGCATCCTACTTGCCGTTTCAGAACAAGAAAAAAATTAAATTAATGGCCCAATTACCGCTACCGAAATTGAAAATACGATAAAGTACCTTAAAGTTGGGAAGGCGCTGGACCCTGATGGGTTTAATGCCAAATTTTATAAGTGCTTTTCCTCTGTGCTGATTCCCCCACTCCTAAACACGTTCAATGAATTCAGTGACTCTGGTCAGATTAATGGGACACCGGCTGAGGCTATCATAGCAGTGATTCCCAAAGAAGGGAAGGATCCAACACTCCCTAAAAACTATAGGCCTATATCAAAAAATTAATATAGACTGCAAAGTCTATGCAATGATCCTTGCTAAACGCCTCCAAAATGTTTTACCCAAAGATTTTTAAAGATGATACTCGTATCTAACGTCCTAGAGAAAGCCAAATTAAACCAATTCTCGAATAGTGGCAATCACTTTTGATGCTGAAAAGGCTTTCGACAAAGTTGATTGGTCCGACTTGAAAGCAACACTCGATAAATTTAATCTAGGTGAGAATTGTACACGTATGGTAATGGCACTGTATTTTAACCCTTCCGCCAGGGTTAGAGCAGAAGAATGCATCTCATCTTCCTTTAAACTAGAGCAGGGAACAAGGCAAGGATGTCCTCTCTCCCCCTCTCTATTCCTTCTATCAATTGAACCTTTCCTCTACCAACTTAGGAAGAATAGCCAGATGGGTAAGTTACTTACCTGTAATCCTAGTTCTCTTCCAGGGGTATCCTCATCAAAGTCATAAGCACTGAATATTCCCGCCCATGTGCGGGGACCCCGGAAATAATAAAATTATATATGTAAAAAACATACATATATACAGCTCTGTATATGTATAAACATATATCATTTTTTCCAAGCAAATGCAGCTCCCATAAAAGGCTAGGCAATGTAAATATACACATCCAATAACACACATATATATATATATATATATATATATATATATATATATATATATATAAATAAAGGTATAACAATACACCTAAATCTCTTTTTTTTTTTTTTTTTTTAATGAGGTAAACACTCATGAGAAAGCAAAAAATAAAGAGAACAAACTGTGGAAAAACACAGATGTACAACACATTGCCAGCCTGCAGGCTGCATTGCAATATAATACCATAGAGACTAAAAAGCCCTGTACAGGTAAAAACTGGCACCGTGCCTTTAAGGCAGCCCTGACTTCCATATCCCATCATGCCTCAGGGGTGACAGTTAGGTCAGTTGTTCTTTGCGGGACCGTAGTCCTAAACACAAAGATATATCCTTTCCATAATGAATAATACACTTCTTCTCATTTGCCTGGGGAGGTGGGTGGGTTGCTTATGACTTTGATGAGGATACCCCTGGAAGAGAACTAGGATTACAGGTAAGTAACTTACCCTTCTCTTCCAGGGGATCCTCATCAATAGTCATAAGCACTGAATAGAGTAGCAAGCTCCCCTTCCACCTGCAGGCAAATGAAACTAAGGTTGTATCACCCATGGAGAAAGAGAATCATGAAAATGATTATGCATGGAACAGATTCCTCAAGGAGGCTTGTCCTACTTGAGTGTCTGCTCTGGTGTCCGAATCCAGACAATAATGCCTGGTAAAAGTGTGGACAGATCTCCAAGTGGCTGCCTTGCAGATCTCGGAGAGTGGGACATTATTGAGAAAAGCCGCGGTAGCCGCTTTTCCTCTTGTCAAATGCGCTTTAGGGCGCGCCCCCAATGGTTTCTGAGCCAGTTGGTAGGCCAAAGTAATACTAGAAACAATCCACCTAGCAATGGAACGTTTGGATGCAGCAAAGCCCATACGGACAATCCCATAGTTCACAAACAATTGGTCAGATTTCCTGATATTCTTAGTCCTATCTAGGTAGAATTTTAGGACCCTTCTGACATCCAGAGAATGCAACGCCCTCTCTGCCGGAGAGGAGGGGTTGGGAAAAAAGGTTGGTAAGGAGATGGCTTGGTTTACATGAAACTCCGATACCACCTTGGGTAGGAACGAAGGGTGAGTTCTCATCACCACCCTATTTAGATGAAAAACAGTGTAGGGTTCTTTAGAACAGAGGGCCTGTATCTCACTGACCCTCCGTGCTGAAGTGATGGCTATTAAAAATGCTGTCTTCCATGTGAGGTGCTGTAGGGTAGCCTTATGAATAGGCTCAAAAGGCGAACCCATGAGCTTCGACAGAACCAAGTTTAGCTCCCAGGAAGGAGAGGGAGGTCTAACAGGGGGATAGACTTTCTTGAGTCCTTGCAAGAAATCCTTCACTACCTGCACTTTAAAAAATGACTGCTGTGAAGGCGAACGCCTGTATGCTGTTATGGCTGCTAGGTGAACCTTTATGGATGAAAATTTCAACCCTGCCCTTGCTAAATGTAGAAGATAGGGCAAAATTACATCCTCCTGGCATTTAGTGGGATCATAATGATGCTGAGCACACCATATATAAAATCTTTTCCACTTACAGAAGTAGGAGTGTCTTGTCGAAGGCCTCCTGGCTTCCTTCAGTATGGACATACACTCTTGAGGGAGGTTCAGATGGCCATACTGGAGGACTTCAGGAGCCATGCTGTTAAGCTCAGCGAGGGAAGGCTGGGATGGTAAATCTTCCCCTGCATCTTGGATAACAAGTCCGGCCTGCACGGCAGCCGCTTGTGGGGGCGGATCGACATGTGTAGGAGATCCGTGTACCACCACTGCCTCGGCCAGTCCGGTGCTATGAGTATCATCTTGGCAGATGAATTCTGTAGCTTGGTCACCACCTTGGGAATTAGTGGGAGAGGCGGAAAAGCGTACACAAATGTCATTGACCAATTGATCAAAAGGGCATTCCCTAGGGATCCTGGTCGATGGTATCTTGAGGCGAAGCCTCGGCATTTTGTGTTTTGCTCGTCCGCGAAGAGGTCCACTTGCGGGCGCCCCCATTCCCCGAAGATGTCTTCTAACACTTCGTCGTTGATTACCCAGTCCTCTGGCTCTTGAAAATGCCGACTGAGCAAGTCTGCTTGCACGTTGAGTTCTCCTGGTAGGTGCACCGCTTTCAATGAGATGTTCCTTGCTAGGATCCAGTGCCACAGGGACTGAGCTTCCAGCGAGAGCGTTCTGGATCGAGTACCCCCCTGCTTGTTCAGGTAGTACATTGTGGTGGTATTGTCCGTCTGTACTAGAATGGTACTCGTCGTTATCGCAGGTAGGAACGCTTTGAGGGCTAGGTGGACCGCCCTGAGCTCCAGCATGTTGATGTGGTACAACTGCTCGCTGCTGGACCACCGTCCTTGAGTTTGCAGAGTCCCAAAATGCGCACCCCATCCCTGAAGGGATGCGTCGGTGATTAAGGTCTGAGTTGGGGGCTCTTGATGGAAGGGAATCCCCACTTGCAGATTCCTTGGCTTCAGCCACCACTTGATTGACTGTTTGGCTGCAGAGGAGAGGCAAACCTTTTCTTCCCACAGGGAGTTCCTTTGATCCCATTTGTCCTCGAGATCTTGCTGGAGAGGACGCATCCTTAGCCTGGCATTGGGCACTAGGAAGATGCAGGATGCCATGGCCCCTAGCAGAGATGAGATTTGCCTTGCCGACGACAGATTGCTGGTCATAATCTGTCTGCCTTTTAGCATAATGGATGACTGTCTTTCCTCCGAAGGAAACACTTTTCCTACTACGGAGTCTATAGTTGCACCCAGGTAGTGGATCCTCTGCGTTGGTGAAAAATTGGACTTTTTGACATTCACTCTGAGACCCAACCTGCGACATAAGTTCAGGCATAGCGACAGCTGTGTCCGCACATTCTGTGGTGATGAGCCCTTTATTAGCCAGTCGTCTAGGTAGGGATAGACGAAGACTCCTGCGCGCCTCAGAGCAGCCGCTACTACTGCCACGCATTTTGTGAATACTCGAGGAGCTGACTTCAGGCCAAATGGGAGGACTTTGAACTGATAGTGAGCGTTGCCTACCACAAACCTGAGAAATTTTCGATGATTCCTTAGGATGGGAATATGGAAATATGCATCCTGAAGGTCCAGTGAACACATCCAATCGCCCATCCGGAGAAGAGGATATATTTGGTGGAGCGCCAGCATGTGAAATTTTTCCTTTCTTATGTGCTTGTTCAGTATCCGTAGGTCTAAAATGGGTCTGAACTCCACCTTCACACTCCTCTTTTGGATGAGAAAATATCTGGAGTAAACTCCCTTTCCTCTCTGGTTTATGGGCACTTTCTCTATTGCAGATTTGAGTAGTAGCGTCGCTACCTCTTCTCTGAGCTGCTTTAGATGCTGGGATGACTTGACAGGAGGAATCGATGGGGGGTGACTTCTGAAACGAAGCGAGTACCCATGACGCAGTATATTGAGTACCCACTTGTCCTTTGTGATTGTCTGCCACTCTGGAAGATGATGCGCAACACTTCCTCCCACCGGAGCGGTGGACAGCATCGGAGGAAGCGGTTTCTCATTGCTTCCCCGGTGCTTTGTTTCCAGCATTAGACTGCCTGTTGTTACCTCGTCCCCTGGATGGCTTGCGGGACTGGTATTGCTGTTTCTTTTGACCTTGCTGGTCCTGGTTCTTTTGCCAATGAGGGGTTTGAACCCTCTGTTGGTAATTGCGCCTGTCATTTCCCTTGCGGCGTCGAAACTCTTTCCTCTTTTCAAGTCCGACTGCTTTCATGGTCTCCAGCTCTGCTTTCATACGGGCCATTTCCTCGTCTGCATGGGACCCAAAAAGAGAACTACCGGAGAAAGGCAGATTTAAAATTCTTGCCTGCGCTTCCGGTTTCAAGGCCGTCAATCTAAGCCAGGATGTTCTTCTGGCTGTGACTCCATGTGCATATTCATGCGCTGCCAGTGTTGCCCCATCCGCCGCTGCACTTATGATCTGGTTAGAAACCAGACTCCCCTCATGCAAAATCTCTTCAAAGTCCCGTCTGTCCTCTGATGGAACTTTTTCAATGAACCTCTGAAGAGAGTCCCATAGTGACCTATCATAGCGCCCCAGAAGCGCCGAGGCACTTGCCACCTTCAAGCTTGAGGATGCTGAGCCGCAAACTTTCCTCCCCCAGGAGTCTTGCGTTTTACTGTCCTTATCTGGTGGCACCGTTGAAGATCCAGCTACTGCATGCGTCTTTCTGGCAGCGGCGGTGATGACAGAGTCCGGTGGAGGATCTGTTTTAAGGAATAGCGGATCCTCCGGAGCTGGACGGTACTTTTTTAGAATTCTCGCCGGCGCCGTTTTGGTGGTTGCTGGCGTGAGAAAGATATCCATTACCGGTTGTAGCAAACCGGGGACTAATGGCAATAACGGGCGTGTCACTGTGCGTTCATGAAGAGTTTCAAAAATTATGGATGCGGTGGTCTCCTGAACCGGCATAGGGATATTTAATTTTGTAGCTCCTCTACACAACACTTCTTGAAATGTAGAAATATCATCTACCGGAGATACCCGAGAGGGTGGCGTCTCCGAGAGTGTCGGTGAATAATCCCTTTTGGATGATCTGGAAGAAGGGGAGGTAGAAGGGGTCCTACGGCGCCTTCTCTCTGATCTGGTCGACTCTCTTCTGAGGGAGGCAGACCTGGATCGCCTTCTTGGTGCTCGAGAGTGACTTCGGGATTCTCTTTCTCGAGATCTTGGTCTGATCGGTGTCGCTGGGAATACCACGCCCCTTATTCTTGTTAGCGATGCCTTTATTGCGTCTGGTACAGCAGGGTTCTGAGGCATCTCCCTTACGGGACTCTGAGGTACAGCATTGTCCTCCTCCTGCGAACTTTCTCTTGCAGGTACTGGAGATTGATGCACAAGCTCTGGTGATTCTGATCTTGAACCTGAGCCCTCTGATCCTGAAGGCGAGATAGATATGAGACGCGGTGACTCAGGAGTCGTATATATCAGTCTATGAGGAGATTTTCGCCTTGAGACTGGTCGAATCGTGAGGCGAATATGCGACACCTCCTGCGTACCCTCAACAGAGGGCTGCCTCGACGGTGATAGGCCTATCACCGGAGATCTTTGACTCGAATCTTCGAGGCTCCGAGCTTCTTGTCTCGACGTCGAGATTATCTTTGACGGAGGCTTCAT
Organism: Triturus cristatus; assembly: GCF_964204655.1. Lineage (NCBI taxonomy): Eukaryota > Metazoa > Chordata > Amphibia > Caudata > Salamandridae > Triturus > Triturus cristatus. The sequence goes on from NC_140586.1 coordinate 554,711,800, forward strand.
GTACCTCACCAAAGCTTTGGAGACCTGTGAGGACGGAGGCACCTGCCTCGACGTCGACTCCGACGGAGGCACCTGCCTCGACGTCGACTCCGACGGAGGCACCTGCCTCGACGTCGACTCCGACGGAGGCACCTGCCTCGACGTCGACTCCGACGGAGGCCTCTGCCTCGACGTCGACTCAGACGGAGGCCTCTGCCTCGACGTCGACTCCGACGGAGGCTCCTGCCTCGACGTCGGCCCTGACGGAGGCGTCTGCCCCGACGTCACTCCTGACGGAGACTTTTGTCTCGACGTCGAATGCTCCGACGACGTCGAAAGCCTCTTCGCCGTCGAACGATGTTTCCTCGACGGCGATCTTGATCTTGACGGCGATCTTGGTCTCGACGTCGACTGTGGAGATCGCCTACGTACTTCTCGCGACGTCGAATGATGTCTCGCCGACCTCGACGTCGAACGATGTCTTTCTTTCGACGACGAACGATATCTCTGTGCAGACGTCGATCGATCTTCTCTTGACGTCGACAGATGCTTTTTCGACGTTGAACTGTGGCGCCGAGACCTCGACGCCGAGCTTTTAGATGCCGTCGACGTCGAACGCATCCGCTTCGACGCTGAATCTAAAGTCGACGACGATTTTCTCTTTGCAGCATGACTTCCCCTTGACTCCTCACCTCTCCGCGACGATCCCGCCGCTGGAGTCTTCGACGCCGAGCCCGACGTCGATGGGGAGCAAACAGGGACCAACTGCCTCGACGTCGACCGTTCTGCTAGGCCATACAGCCTAATCCTCTCCCTCTCCTTTAAAGTCCTTTTGGAAAGGTCTTCACAATGACGACATGTTGCTGGAGAGTGAGAGTCCGGCAGACAGATGATACACACCTCATGTGTGTCTGACGCAGCCTTCTTTTTTCCACAAGATGGGCATGGAACAAATAAAGAAGGCATTTTTCTGACAAAACGGCTGAAAAATCAGTCAGAAAAACACAGGATACTGACTTCCTCACAGAAGTTGTAAGAAGAAGTCCAAAAAAATCTTAAAGTTGTAATAATTCTTGACTAAAGAGTCAAAAAAGAAGAGAGCTGAATTCCAGGGTCCTGACTGAAGGAGCCGGAAAGAACAACTGACCTAACTGTCACCCCTGAGGCATGATGGGATATGGAAGTCAGGGCTGCCTTAAAGGCACGGTGCCAGTTTTTACCTGTACAGGGCTTTTTAGTCTCTATGGTATTATATTGCAATGCAGCCTGCAGGCTGGCAATGTGTTGTACATCTGTGTTTTTCCACAGTTTGTTCTCTTTATTTTTTGCTTTCTCATGAGTGTTTACCTCATTAAAAAAAAAAAAAAAAAAAGAGATTTAGGTGTATTGTTATACCTTTATTTATATATATATATATATATATATATATATATATATATATATGTGTGTTATTGGATGTGTATATTTACATTGCCTAGCCTTTTATGGGAGCTGCATTTGCTTGGAAAAAATGATATATGTTTATACATATACAGAGCTGTATATATGTATGTTTTTTACATATATAATTTTATTATTTCCGGGGTCCCCGCACATGGGCGGGAATATTCAGTGCTTATGACTATTGATGAGGATCCCCTGGAAGAGAACACAGGGATACGCTTCAACAATTGCACAGTCAAAATAACAGCTTACACAGACAACATGTTAGTTGTTTCAGAGAATGTGGAAGATGCTATTCCTGCACTTATGTCCTCAATACAAGAATTTTCTGCAGTATCAGGTTATAAGTTGAATAAGGACAAGACTGAGGTAAAACTCCTGAACAAAGGAAACACAAGGAGATGATGGACGGATTGCTGAAACTTTTCAAACACTCGTCCCCAGTCACAGATCTGGGTTGAATCCATCATCATTTTTTAATTCACTTTGCCACCCCAGTTCAGACTCGGAAAGAGACAGGACGAGAGGCGGACGAGCAGCGACGAGTATTTACCCCCGGAGTTCCCTCTCCGGAGCCCTGAGGCCACTCTCAAGATGGCGTAGCGGCACGAGACGGGACTTCTACCGGCTTCCACATCAGACGGAGGTAGACATCGGTGGCGCCTTACCTTGCTACAGATGGAAGTGTGGTCCCCCAATGCTGTGGTCCCATGGAGGTAGGCCAGAGGCAGGCGCCCGGTCCAGAGGCCCCAATAGCATTGTGGTGGCGGACGAAGCACCCACGGCGCCATTTCAGTGATCCGGAACAGCCGTGGTGCAGCCGCAGCTCTACAAGGAGTGGAGTGGTGCAGCGAGGGGACAGCTAGGCGCGCCTACCTCAAGCGGGTCAGATTCCTCTTTTCTTTCCCCAAACGCCATTTTGGATTATGGAGGGGCCGAGGACAGTGCCCCACGTGTACGTCGCCTGACCTTAAGATGGCGGCGTTGCAGTGATATGCGTCGGAGGTTGCCCTGAGCAGGAGTCGGACGGCAATAAGCGGGGAGCCCCCATCAGCAGTGTAAAAGATCTCTTCTGGGGGGAGACCACTTCAAGGCTTCCAGCCAGGTCGTGCCTTTCTCTGCCTGACTTCAATATGGCAACCAGTCTCCTCCACTCAGCAGAGGCCTGAATTCACCACGTGGGGCAACCACACATTTAGCCCTTGGCCCCCAGCACCTATACAGTAGAAAGACGCTGGGATTCTTGACCGCACACCGTGCTGGGCAGTGACCCTATGCCTCCCAAGAAAACCATGAATAAAGTTTCCTAGTACTTTAAGTCAACTGAAAAGGATACACCACCAGCGGAGACCGGTCACCCACAAACCATGACACTTACACGGGAGGACTTGGTAGCCACCCTCCGGGACTTCAAGGCAGAGCTCTGCCTGGAAATCAAACAGGAATTGCAGTCCTCCGTGGAACAATTGAAAGCCGATCTCACCGAGAAAATGACGACCATGTGGACGCCGTGAGTACCAGAGTGTTGGAGGTGGAGGAGCAGACACAAGAACTGACGACGACTACCACCAAAATGCATGATACCCAACAAGCACTTCAGGCCCAGCTCCAGCAAGTGATATTGAAAGCGGAAGACCTGGAAAATAGAACCCGGCGAGAGAACATACAAATCCGAGACCTGAAGGAGGGGGCGGAGGAGCCCGATCTTGAGGCTTTTGTGACTGGCCTTTTTGCGGAGCTCCTAGCCCCACAACAACAAACTCAAATTGGATCGGGTCCATCGCGTGGGTAACCTACAGCCTGTGGGTCGCAAGCGCCTGAGAGACGTCTTGGTTAAATTACACTCTTTTAAGACAAAGGAGGCTATCTTGTCTGCAGCAAGAAAGAAGGAGGTGTCTTTTCAAGATCACAGATGCACCCTTTACCAAGATCTTGGCCTTCCACCTTGGCCCGACGTCAATCGCTGAGACCGTTCACCGCCAAGCTACAAGAGGAAAATATTCGCTACCGCTTGACATTTCCTTTTGGCCTCACATTCGAGTATCGAAACAAGCCACACCACGTGACAGAACTCTCCAACGGCATCCGCCTCCTGGGCCTCCCTCCTCTTGAAGAGGCACCCACAACGAGCTCCTCAGCGGAGGCGGTTATGCCCAGGAGAGGCTCCAGGCCTTGGCACACGGTAACGAAATCCCGCTGAACCATAAATGGCTCACCTAGGGGAATCGACTCTACATATATGCCGCAACCCCTGAGACTTCGGATCTGGTTACCCTCGACGGTGCAACAAATGGACAGGGCCCTGGCACAGGAAGCTTCCGGATTGGGACCACCTGAAGCGAAGTCCGACTACTATGGACACTGAGGTTTTTATTTTTGCTTATTATTGAAATGCTCACTAGACACTATGGATTGGCAATCGGGGGGGTGCGGGCCTTGCCCGTGCTACCCACAATTCTTCCTCTTGTTCCTGGACGCATCACGAGCCGTGGACCCGTTGGTCCTCCGGCTTTCAGTTTTGGGGGATGTTGGTTTTTTTTTGGGTGGGAAGGGGTCCTGGTGGTGACTTATGGGGTTTAATGTTTATTCTTTTAGGTCCCTTTGAACTCAGTGGGGATGTTTGGGAAGAGTCTGTGTGCAGCGCACCCTCGGGTGGAGAAGTTCACATCTCAAGGAGAGAGGCCACATTTACGTGCATAAGGGGGCAGTGGCCCACCTGGGGAGGAGGGTGTGGTCAATCACTCAGATGACTACTGTAGCTTCATGGAACGTTAAGGGGTTGAACTCCCCCCCAGAAACATCAGAAAATGTGGAAATATCTCACAGACCGCAAATTTGATGTAGTGGCTCTCCAAGAGACTCCCCTCAAAAGAGCGTAAGTCAGTAGGCCCCGACATAGGGCGTACCCTCTGATTTATACTTCCTCGGCTAACACTAAACACAATGGAGTGGCGCTACTCTTTCATAGCGCATCTAAGTTTCAGCCCGAAGCCACTAAAACCGATCGGGAAGGGAGATTACTAATGGTTAAGGGGTGGCTGAAAGGCACACTTTGCACATTAATTTCCTTATACGCTCCCAACTCGGGCCAGTCCGTATTTCTTTCCAAGGCTCTCCACCTACTAGGTGGTTTTGCAGAGGGCCCCATAATCTTACTGGGTGACTTTAATTTAACGTGGCACGGGACACTGGACAGTTCGCACTCGACCCGGGCACCTACCAGCACCTTCTCCAAAGGGGTCATACAGAAAATACTTACACTCAGCCTGTGCGATGCCTGCCGTTCCCTTCATACCACCCCCAAAGATTACACACACTATTCTCACGTCCATCAGACGTACTCCAGGATTTACTATATTTTCATTAGCCAATCCTTGCTGGGGCTGCTTCAGGCAGCATAAATACTGCTGATCTCCGTCTCCGATCACAGTCTGATCACCATTAGTCTGGCCTGGAACGGACCTAAATCTGGACCTCCCAGATGGTATTTTCTGTCGGCGGTTACACAGGATAAGGTCTTCAGGGAGGAACGAAGGGCATCCATCTCTGACTTTTTGACACACAACATTCCACAAGACATCTCCCCGCAGAATAATTGGGATGCCTTCAAGGCAGTGCTACGGGGAAAATGTATCCAACTCACCGCGACCCTAAACAAACAGAGGACGAGAGAACACGTAGCTCTTGAGCAGGAGTTAGAGATAGCTGAACAGGCACACAAAGCCACACCTACACGTGTGTTGGAAAGACAACTCACAGCACTCCGGGGCAAACTACGTTCCATTTACACTAATCGAGCGGAATACACTCTTTTAAATCTCCGCCAAACATCCTTTGCACAGGGCAACAAGGTGGGTTCACATTTGGCTCGCCAACTCAGGGTGAAGAGGGAACGTGAATTTATTGGGGGAATCGTGGACCAACGGGTTCAACTCACACACACTGACACCACTAAAGCCAACATTTTTGGTGATTTCTACGGGCAGCTTTACCAAGGCACTACACCCGATACGATTCTACAACAACAATATCTTGACTCTATGACGCTTCCGCAAGTTCTCCCCATAACAGCTGACTCGCTGCACTCCCCCATCACCCAAGAAGAGGTGAGGGAAGTTATCACAAGGTTCAAATTACATAAAGCCCCTGGACCCGATGGCCTTACAGCACAATTCTTTAAATGCTATGCCTCTGAGCTAATCCCTCACCTCACTGCATTATTTCAGGCAATAGCTAAAGACGCCCGAGAATCTAGTTTGATGGCTGAGGCAGTGATAACAGTAATTCCCAAACCGGGAAAGGACCCCCAACTCTGTGGCTCGTACTGACCCATAGCTCTCCTTAATCTCGATGCAAAGCTCTTTTCCGCGATCTTAGCGGCCAGACTCGAAAACTTGATGCCAGAATTAATTCATCCTGACCAATCCGGTTTTATAAAAGGCAGGCAAACACACGACAATATCAGGCCTACCATTCATTTGATTGAGAAAGTATCCAAATTTAAGATTCCTGCAATACTGGTGGGCCTAGACGCGGAGAAGGTCTTCGACAGGGTGGACTGGTCATTCCTCTTTTTAGCGATGCAGAAATTTGGTTTTGGAGACACATTTGTCAATATGGTCAAGGCCAACTACCATCTCCCACACTCACGGGTCACAGTCAACGGATGTCCTTTCCTTCCCTTTGCCCTAAGTAGGGGTACCAGGCAGGGGTTTCCACTTTCCCCCATTTTATTTGCTCTCAGTATCGAACCCCTAGCAGCCAAACTCAGGTCAAATGATGAAATTTGAGACATTCAGTTTAGTGGCACAGAGCACAAGGCATCTCTTTTTGCCAATCACATCTTGCTTACACTTGCGGACCCTGCTTCTTCACTACGGGCAGTACAAGGAGAACTTAAACGATTTGAACAATTGGCGGGCTTTAAGGTAAATCTGTCCAAATCGTCGACTCTTAATCTTACTCTCTCTGCTGCCGAGGCACATAGATTGAGGACCCAGACAGCTCTACAATGGGCCAAACACTCTTTACTTTATTTGGAGGTCCAACTTACGGTTCAGCTAAGCGAACTTTACAAAGCTAACTACCCACCTTTGGTGCCGCAACTACAACAAGACTTTAAGAGATGGACTCCTCTTTACATCTCTTGGCTAGGACGGATTAACGCAGTCAAAATGTCAGTTCTGCCCAAATTCTTATATCTGTTCCAAGCCCTACCCATCGAACTTGACCGGAATCTATTGTCACATCTTCGCTCATTGATCACTAAATTCATATGGCAGGGAGGGAGGGCACGCCTACCTTACCATGTGCTAAGACGCCCAAGGAACAAGGGGGGGGATTGGCTTTGTCTGATTTTGCATTATATTATCAAGGCTCACCGCTAAGAGTGGTGACGGAGTGGTCCATGAGGAAGTCTGATGAGCATGTGCTAAACATGGACCGCTCGGTTGTAGGAAGATCCATCTGGGATGTCCTTTGGAAGCCTAAGGAAGACCGGCCTGCAAACGCTTACATTAGCACCCCCACTCGCACCACCTTGACCATCTGGGATCATCTCACAAGGAGGGAGGGTTGGACTTCATTCCCCCTCCCCCCACACTCCAATACATTTTAATCCGGCGTTCCCCCCCGCGCTATGCGAGGGACCCTTTGATTGCTGGAGGGAGGGAGGTTGCATAAAACTCTCAGATTTGTTCCATAACCATGATGTACTAAAATTTGATAGTTGTAAGAGAGAATTTACAGTTCCTCATAGTGAATACTACCACTATCTCCAGCTTAAACACTGGGCTACACTCCCACACATTAGAAAACTTACACCAATGGAGCTGCTGGTGATCCACAAGGCAGGTACCATGAAGGGCGCCATCTCTTCACTCTACGACATGCTACTGACCAAGTTGCATGCACCACGTGCACGATACATGACCTTCTGGGAACGAGTCCTGGGCAGGGACGTCATCGAAGAAGAATGGAAACACATTTGGGCGACATTACTAAGCACAATAAGTCCATGGCCCTACGGGAAGCTCACTACAAGACGCTACATGACTGGTATCTGTACCCTACCAAGCTACGACGAATCTTCCCTGATACCTCTGATCTTTGTTGGCTCCAGGGAGACTTTCGCCACATTTGGTGGGGTTGCCCGAGAGTTCGCCCCTTTTGGGAGGAAATTCTCTCCCACCTCAAAAACATGCTGGGGTATCCCATCCCTACCACCATAGAGTATACCCTTCTGGGTATCAGGGACCCGGCATTAGAGCACCAAACAAAAGCTGACAAGGCGATCATGTGGACATGCTTGGGGGCGGCGAAACTGCATGGAAAAAGACAGACACACCAGCGATCTCGATGTGGCACGCCCGTTTATGGAGAATCCTCTCCATGGAACGTTTGGCAGACATCTTTAGGGATAACTATAAGGGCTTCGAACACAAGTGGGTCCCACTGGTTACCACCTCATCCCAAGGTTTGCCCTCTGCAGTCTGTCCACCCGCCGTACAGGCTTTGCACCTTTTTCTAAAATGACCTCAGTCCAGCCAGTAGTAGAGTGACCCCCAATACTTGATTGGAGGGGACCCACACTGCATACTCTAACCCACGGCAGCGCTTGATTATACTGCACACTTCAATCACCACCGGGACGGGGGGAGAGAAAGCATGTTTTGGGGGGGGAGAGTGAGGGTTGTTTGGAGGGTAGGTTCTAGTTTGAAGACCTCCCTCAGGGGTTTGTTATTTCGAAATGTAGCATCATTTACTTCACATGGGGTTTTGGTATGCCCTAGGGTTATACGAATCTGAGCCCAAAATAGCTGAATGTTTTGCAACCCCGGGGCCTGTGCACCCTACTGTAGTCATGCTGTCATTGTGACTTTTTTTTATTGCTTAATAAAAAAGAATTTTGACGAAAACCCACAAACAGCCACAAAATGGCCCCACACACTGGCCTGTTAGACTAGCCCATCGGGAACTGCCGATTGCACTACAGGACCGTCCGACCCTGGGGAGAGATCAGAACAGTGCCATATCTATTAAGCTATAAAACCGCTGATCTTGTCTCAAGAGCTGGCAGGCAATTTGAAAAGTGTGTGATGTCATGCGTAGGTTTTATATTGGACAGGTACCCTTCCAGTACACAATACTCTGCTCATCCATACTTTTAAACTTTTCTCACTTTCTAATGAACTGTACAGTGCATCACACATGCAAAGTAAGAAATGTTTGAAGAAAAGAAAATGTTCCCCTACTTTGCATCTTATGTAATGATGTGTTTTTTTTTTTTTTTTTGCATAAAGCCCTGTCTACAGATGTTAGTAGGGCTTTGCGTCAAAACCTGTGTGTGGTAGCATTAGAATACCCATATACCACCATTGAAGCCCCTTGATGCAGAGTAGCACAAAGCCATACATAATTTGTCTCAAGACTGAGTCAAATTAGGCTTCCTGTTCCAAGGTGATGTGGAGGGCATCCGTACTTGCTTGTAGTAAGTTATTAACAGTGTGTAATGGTTTATTTTCTAATTACAGATACATTCTTACTTCAAAACGATCTTATAATAGGAAAATAAAAACAAGCATTGGCATAGCCAATAGGTCTCGCCTTTGGGACCTTATATGTGTTTAGCCATGCAACAGTTGATGTTGTTGCACCAAGGAAATTGTGCTGCATAACTAAATACTTATAAGGTCCCAAAGGCGAGACCTATTGGCCATGCCAATGCCTGTTTTATATAGTGTTTTCACGCGTGCCCAGCCCCCTGCCCCATAGACGCCAGCCGCCACTGACCCCACTGCTAAAGTGGAGGGTTGATGATGCCACTACCCTTAGGCATCAGCAAAGTCTTTTCTACTCGTCAACAAGGGAAGCTAAGGTACTAATGGAATGAAAGGGTTAGAGTCGAAATGAACCCAGATCTTGAGAGAGGATGAAATGTGGATGTAAACTGCAATAGCTGCCAGGTTTACTCGTTCGTCAGAAAAAGCAAGTAACACTGAAAGGCTTGCTTGATAATCAAAGACCCGAATATGTGGAGAAAAGGAAAAATATTTTGAAAATTGCGGGTAGCGACGATTTTGAGTGTGAGGGAAGAAGCTGCACTTTTGTTATTAGCGTGGCGGGCCCTGCGCATGTCAGGGAGTGTGGGAAAAATGCGTAGGATTAGAAAGCATATTTTATGCTATGAAAGCTGACTTTGTCCGTTGAGGTCAAGGTGCTCGTTCACCAGTTCTTTACCCCTCTCTTCCCCTAAAGTATGCAGAGTCATAGGGTCAGGCAGACCGGGATTAAGAGTGCAGCTGGTGGGGAGGGGGACAAAAAGGGAGAACTGGAAGCATAGAGGAGAGGACCAATACAGAAACAGGGAGAGGAGTGAGGGCACATGGGGGAGAAACAGGGTGGGCGAAGATCACACGTCAAAGAGTGAGGAGGGCATGATGGACGCTGAAAAAGGGGACGGGGCTTAGGCGTCTGAAATAAGAGATGGAAATAAATTGAAAAGGAAGTAGGGAGGGAAATAATATGATAGGAACTACTGGGAGGGAGTGTGAAATGGAAGCGATGGAGAGAGGGATGCAAAGGCTGGTACAACGTGAAAGGGAGACCAGGGGGAGGTTGTGAATAACAAATGAGAGAAAAGATGAAAGGAACTTAGAGAGCCGGAAGGGGAAAATTGAACAAACTGCACTGAAGGGAGCAACAAGCAGGAGTCAGATAGGAGGCACAGGAAATTAGAAAGAAAGAAAGAGAGAAAGAGCCCGAAAGAGAAAAAGATGACATGAACGAGACGTAGTGACAAAGATGGCGAGAGGGTAAAAAGCAAACAAGCGTGGTGCCTTTGAAGCGCTCGTTGTCAAAGTAAAACAAGCACGCGCAGAAAGGGAGAGCAGGGGGAGGTTGTGAATAACAAATGAGAGAAAAGATGAAAGTAACTTAGAGAGCCGGAAGGGGAAAATTGGACAAACTGCACTAAAGGGAGCTACAAGCAGAAGTCAGATAGGAGGCACAGGAAATGAGAAAGAAAGAGGGAGTGAAGGAGCCTTTGAAGCACTTGTTGTCAAAGTAAAACAAGCACACGCAGAAAGTTTTTAAAAAGCGTGCAGACTGCAGCGGGAGAGAGAGGAGGAGGGGTTCACCCGCGAGTGGGGCGCGCGCTGGGGAGAGTTTTTTTCAAAGCACATACTCATGCTTGTGGGGCGCCGCAGCGCACTCCCGCATGCTGTATGCCGCCACAAGCACGAGTATGTGCTTGGAAAAAGAGCTGCACGACGGCTAAAGGTCTCCTATGCAGTGCATGCGCACTACGTAGGCGAGATCTAACCAGTATTTTATGCACAAAAAAATATATGATGATGGATTCAACCCAGATCTCTGACTGGGAGCGAGTGTCTGAAAAGTTTCAGCACTCCGTCCATTATCTCCTTGTGTTTGATTTAAAACTCCTAAACAGCCTTGGCGGAAGAAAAATAATTGGTAACTCGAGTCTTTTGTGGCAACCTAATAGCTTCAAATACCTAGGCTTATACTTCACGAGAGATCTGATTACCACCCTACAGATCAATGAAAATGCTTTCTTCAAGAAAATCTCTTCATTATTAGATGGTTGGTCACCAAGCTTTTTATCCTGGTGGGGAAGGGCTGAGACATTAAAAATGATTATTACACCACTTGTAAACTATCTAGCCAGTATGCTACCAATGACGCTCTCAAATGACTTCCTGAACAGGATCTATAAGCTTTTTAATACGTTCCTCTGGCAAGTTAAGAGACCCAGAATATCCATGAAAAAACTTCAGTTAGCCAAAGAAAAAGGTGGTCTGGGCCTACGGAAGTTTAGGAACATCCAAACCGCGTATCTTTGTAAACAAGGAGCTAACTGGCTATGCCCCCAAGTTGACTACGTCCCAGTCTGGTTGAACATTGAAAGATCAATCATCAACAAAATCCCCCTGCCTGCTCTCCTAACTATGGATATTTCCTCCATCCCCACTCAAAATATATTATGCTTAATACTAAAAGAGTCCTGTTACGACTCGATCATATTTCCGCTGTAAAAATTAACAAATCCAACTTGACCTCTCTCTGGCGCATCCTGTACCTGAGGATCGATGGAGAGATGCTCATTTGGGAATTATGGTCAAAAAATGGCATAAATCTAGTGAAAGACCTTTTACAGGGAATCTCCCCTTGCCTTTTTCCGAGCTTCAGATTCTACACGAATTAAACTCGATAGATTTTTACACATTTTTAAAACTAAAGTCACTCCTCACGCTACGCTCTATAAAACCTACCGATCCTTCGATCCTGTCAAGGATGCTTCAGCTACTAAAGTCAGGACACACCGTTCCAAAAATATACAAACTCTTATACCCTAAACCTCACAAAACTTACATGAAATGTGAAGTAAAATGGGAATCCGAACCTAACGCCAGTGAAATCCCATTCGACTGGAACAAGATACATATCACTCCCTTCTCAAATAAAATCTCACCAATATTATCCCAAACTAAGCTTATGCTAATAAGCAGGACATACTGGACCCCGCGAGGATCTTTAAGCTTAACCTCAGCCAGAGCCCAATGTAGGAGAGTAGAGTGCTTCCTATGGTCACCCCCACTTTTTGCTTTTGCTTCACTGGTTTTCGACTTAGATGTGGCTGTGGGCCTGCTAATCAGCCCCACAGCCCAGCTGTTCTCTCTCTAAATTCATACAATGTACTTTAGGTACATAACCCAATTGGTAAGAATCACCTTATAGGGCCCTGTACAGTATACCTTAGGTACCCAGGGCATGGGTGTACCCTAGGCCTACCAGGGGCTGCAGCATGTATTATGCCACCCCTGGCTGGCCTCCCATCATGACACAACTGGCTGATCACTCAGCTGGGGCAAGGTCGTGTAATCACCCCTTGCTTAGGTATAGTATTCCTATACCTACCTTATATATAGACACATGGGTAACCTTTCAGTCACTCCTATGGCAGGCCTTAACAATCCTGAAGGCAAGGTGCTTGGGCACATGTGAGATGGTGCTCTAGCATGAGCTGAGCCTGTCTGCAGCTTTCGGAACCATGTCCTTATAGCTGCTCTATGATATCGCCTACCATATACTCTTAAAGTGCCTTATAATCCTCGCGGTTATGGTAACTCTGGTTTGGCTTTATCAAAACATGTCGTGTAAGGTGTCTAACACTTTGGAATAATACCCCCATTCCATTTCTGGGGATGAGGATAGTATCCCTCCCTTCTAGAGGGAGAAGACATGTTGTAACCTACTTACCTGGTTAAAGTTAACCAGAGCCCCAGCATCACAAAATGGATGCTGCTGCCACAGACACGAGTCTGACCTCCTGCTGCTGGGAGTGATCCCGGCAAGGGAGGCTTGGACAATAGGTTTCATGCCTTGTGAGGTGCGAGCACCACCCCAGACAGGCCTTAGTGTATTGGGGCAGGGAGGGATGAAAGAAACGAGACACTGCCTGGGGCACACAAGGTGTCCCATGTATAGTCCGGTTCAAACCGGTGCTGGGGCACTCCAGCCCCAGTGCGAAACTGGACAAAGGGAAGGGGGTGTAACCACCCCCCTCCCTGGTCCCACCCATAGGAGGGACCTAGCAGGTATCCCAGCCCCCCAGATTAGTATAAGAGTGGGAGCTGAGTCCCTAGGACTTTGGATTATCCTGAACTGAAACAAGACACGAAACTCTGGACCTTCGACATTCGACAAAAAGACTGAAGAATCTCCCTTGTGGCCAAGGAGTGGCCACCCTGTGCAAACAGGCACCAACAAGCGACCTGCCGTTTGCTTTGCCCAAGTTCTACGAGGAACCGACTGCAGAGCCCGACCAGCGCCTTGACCTCCAGACTTCTCTGACCCTGATCCACATCCACAGTCAAGCTGAGATCCGTGGAGGCGACGAGAGACGTGGGACCGGCTACCTGGGAAAATTGGCGAGTAGCTTCCAGCACAGCTTCTGAGGCATCCTCGAAGTTGTGCTCTGGGGATTGAGAAGCCCCAACCCCGAGCACCATCTGCACCGAAGATCAGCCCTCCACACTCCACGAGTTCTGCGTGGGGCCCTTCTGCATTTTCCTGCTCGACGCGTCTTTCCGGTTGCTTGCCCGTTGGCTAGTAGCCTCCGTGACGACGAACCTTTAACTTTTCACCGCTGGTTTGGCTCCTCCAGACTGGCCCTTGCTTCCCTGTGAAAGAGAAGCACCTCAGACCTTCCTGGTCTACACCTGAAGCGAATTTCCCATTCAGCGTGGGTTGCCTTTGCCAAGGCTTGTTGACTCCAATCGGGACGTCGACTCCGCCAGCAGCAAGATCCTTCGTGGGAAAGCTCGTACCCTGGTTCTGGTCGTCCTAGACGCCTCCTGGTCCACGCAGCTTCAGAGACAAGCTTCAAGACATCACCTGTGTTCTGCACAACATCGCCTGGTTCCTTCCTGGTTCCACACGGTCACTGGCTAGTGACCCAGACTTTGTCCCCTCTGCTTGCAGGTGTTCTTCCTTCAAGATCCACCCTTGGATCCACCGGACATCTTCCTCCTGGCCGCCTGCCAGCATCTGTTCTTCAGGCATCCATAGGATCCAGCGACGACACCCGACACATCTTCACACCTATGCACCTGTCTCCTGTGGGTGAGTTAACGCAAGTACTCCGGTGCTCCAGTGGATATTGACTATCCAAGTGTCTAAGTCTTTAGTTGCTTCCTCCTAGTTACTTCGGAAGTGTCCTTATGCTTCCTATTTCTAATTACTACATTCCCATTGACTTTAATGTAACCCGCGTGTGTGTTTCCACACTGCACACGCTTCCCGTGGGCCTCCCACTTCCTAACTATAGGTAGGGTAGTGTAGCCCCAGCGATTCCCTAGGCCCTAGGCCTACTCCCTGTTCGTGACGTGGTACTTATACCACTTTCTTAGTATATGGTTTGCGTGGCCCCTGGGCCTAACTGTATTTTTCCTGTGTAACTTAACGTATGCTACTTAAGAAATTGTTGTGCTTAGACCTCTGAACTCATACAGAGTGCTGAGGGTATATGTTAGAATAAATACATTCTAATTATATATATATCTGGTGTGGTGTCCTTTCATTTGGTATTCAAGGGATTATATATGGTATCACAGCTGGCTTCACATGCCATACAGAGTTTAGCCTAAGACTGCTCTTGTCCATGCTACCACTAGGATAGCTGGTCTATAAGGTTGACTTTACAACCAATCACCATAAGGGATGTTTGGACTGATACAAGGTGTACACTAGAACTAGTGACATCATATATCAGGCCAACTTCTCACATTGGTGAGCAGCGGTTGGGATCTGAGCTTGCTGTTGTGATACCATTGTAATCCTGAGATATCAAATTGAAAGATCACAAGGATATTTGTAAGGTACATATAACATAGCTTATAAATACTTAAGTTCTACTGAACTTAGTTGTTGTAGGTTGAAGGGCCTAGCACACCCTGACTACAACTACTAGAGAGGTTTTAGTAGATACAACTAGTGTAGGTAGGTGCACACACCACAGCCTCACTAGATCATGTCTCTGAGAGGAGATCAAGATGATTCTCTCTCAGGAGGGGGATATCCTAGAAAGATACCCTCTAGATATGATACCCTAACTTTTCAGGAGATGAGACAACTGTGTACCTCCAGAAAGTTAAAACAGGGTTCAAACCCTACCCTCATTTATCTAGTGGAGATCTTAGAAGAGTATGATGCTCAGAGAGCCTCCCAGGATGGTACCTTAGGTACCAATGAGGGTCTGCCCTCTACAGAAGACTCCCCTCCCAACACTGATCTAGATGAGTCAGGAGGGACTTCAGGAGTGAGGTAGACAGCCAGGTCCAAGTTAGGAGACTTAGCCAGGCTAACTTAAGCCTACATGGGAGTCAGAATGGGGTCCCCCCATTCAGACCCTCAAGTGGACTTTGTGAGAAGTTGGCCTGATGTATGATGTCACTAGTTCTAGTGTACACCTTATATCAGTCCAAACAACCCTTATGGTGATTGGTTGTAAAGTCAACCTTATAGACCAGCTATCCTAGTGGTAGCATGGACAAGAGCAGTCTTAGGCTAAACTCTGAATGGCATGTGAAGCCAGCTGTGATAGCATATATAATCCCTTGAATACCAAATGAAAGGACACCACAACAGATATATATATAAAATAAAGTGTATTTATTCTAGTCAAACCCTCAGCACTCTTTATGAGATTCGAGGTAAGTACAACAGTCTTATTCAAGCATACATTAAGTCACACAGGTAAGTAATACAGTTAGGCCCTAGGGTCCACGCAAACCATATACTAAAGAAGTGGTATAAGGACCACTGTCACGGAAATGGAATAGGCCTAGGCCTAGGGAATCGCTGGGGCTACACTACACTACCAACAGTTAGGAAGTGGGAGGCCCACGGGATTCAGGTGCAGAGTGGAAACACTCACGCGTAATGCGTATAGTCGATAGAAATAGTACAGTTCTGAAATAAGCAGTTTAAGGACACTGCTGAAGCAGCTAGAGAGTCAAGACTCGGAAACTAGACCCTAGGATAGTCACTACCCTTGTGAGCACCAAAGTACCCAAGTTACCTAGCCCATGGGCTGCGGGTGCATAGGTGTGAACTTGCGTCGGGTTTCGTCGTGGACTGCTATGGATGCCTGAAGGAAAGTTGCTGACAGGCAGTCAGTGCAGAGTGGCCGGTGGATCCCAAGGCCGGGATCAAGAAGGAAGGGTACCTGCAAGCAGAAGGGACAGAGTCAAGGTCACTAGCCAGTGACCACATGGAACCAGGAAGGAACCAGGCGATGTCGTGAAGATTGCAGGTGAAGGGTGAAGCTTGTCGCTGCAGCCACGGGTACCAGGAGATGTCGAGGACGACCAGGACCAGGAGGCGAGCTGTCCCACGAAGGCTCTTGCTGTCGGCGGCGTCGAAGTCGAACTAGGACTCACCAAGCCTTGGCAAGCAGAACCCACGAAGAACGGAGGACTTGCTTCTGGTGCAGACCAGGAAGGTCTGGGATGCTTCTCTTTTGCACAGAAGCGGGAGCCAGTCTGGAGGAGCCAAACCAGCAGTGAAGATTTCAAGGTGTGTCGTCACAAAGGCCGCTAGCCAACGGGCAAGCAACCGGACAGACGCGGCAAGCAGGAAAATGCAGAAGGGCCCCACGCAGGACTCGTGGAGTGTGGGGTGCTGATCTTCGGTGCAGATGGTGCTTGGGGTTGGGGCTTCTCAATCCCCGGTGCACAACTTCGAGGGTGCCTCAGAAGCTGCACTGGAAGATACTCGCCACTTTTTCCAGGTAGCCGGTCCCACGTCTCTCGTCGCCTCCACGGATCTCCGCTCGGCTGTGGATGTGGATCAGGGTCGGAGAAGTCTGGAAGTCAAGGCTCTGGTCGGGCTCTGCAGTCGGTCCCTCGTAGAACTTCAGCAAAGCAAAGGGTAGTCTCTTGATGGTGCCTGTTTGCACAGGGTAGCCACTCCTTGGCCACAAGGGAGATTCTTCAGTCTTCATCTTTCGTCGAATGTCGAAGGTCCAGAGTTTCTGTTCAAGTTGCAGGTTCAGGATAATCTAATCTCCTGGGGCCCAGCTACCACTCTTATACTAATCTGGGGGGCTGGGTTGCCTGCTAGGTCACGCCTTATGGGTGGGACCTGGGAGGGGGGTGGTTACACCCCCTTCCCTTTGTCCAGTTTCGCGCCAGGACTGGGGCTGGTGTGCCCCAGCACCGGTTTGAACTGGACTATGCATGGAGCACCTTGTGTGCCCCAGGCAGTGTCTCGTTTCTTTCATCCCTCCCTGCCCCAATACACTAAGGCCTGTCTGGGGTGGTGCTCGCACCTCCCAAGGCAGGAAACCTATTGTGCAATCCTCCCTTGCCGGGATCACTCCCAGCAGCAGGAGGTCAGACTTGTGTCGTGGCAGCAGCATCCATTTTGTGATGCTGGGGCTCTGGTTAACTTTAACCGGGTAAGTAGGTTACAACATGTCTTCTCCCTCTAGAAGGGAGGGATAATATCCTCATCCCCAGAAATGGGATGGGGGTATTATTCCAAAGTGTTAGACACCTTACACGACATGTTTTGATAAAGCCAAACCATAGTTACCATAACCGTTTAAGATTATAAGGCACTTTAAGAGTAGGCTATATCATAGAACAGCTATAAGGACATGGTTCCGAAAGCTGCAGACAGGCTCAGCTCATGCTAGAGCACCATCTCACATGTTACCAAGCACTCTGCCTCCAGGATTGTTAAGGCCTGCCATAGGAGTGGCTGATAGGTACACATGTGTCTATATATAAGATAGGTATAGGTATACTACACCTAAGCAAGGGGTGATTACACGACCTTGCCCCAGCTGAGTGATCAGCCAGTTGTGTCATAATGGAAGGCCAGGCCAGGGGTGGCATAATACATGCTGCAGCCCCTGGTAGGCCTAGGGTACACCTATGCCCTGGGTACCTAAGGTACACTGTACAGGAGCCAATAAGTTGATCCTATCCAAATGGGTTATGCACCTAAAGTACATAGTATCAATTTAGAGAGAGAACAGCAGGGCTGTGGGTCTGGTTGGCAGGCCCACAGCCACATCTAAGTCGAAAACCAGTAAAGCAAAAGCAAAAAGTGGGGGTGAACATAGAAAGCAGACCCTACTCTCCTACAGACTTAACCAGAGAAGTAGGAGAGGAAGATCCCCTTCCAGGGAATCTATCCACTCCCATGTCTCTAATAGCTCCAATGCCTCTTCTCACAGGGGAATTACTTCTCCACAGAGAAAAGAGCATCAGGCCAGAATGAGGGAAGTCAATCTGAGGATTGAAAGGGAAGAACTTGCCCTTGCCAAAGAGAGACTTGCTCTGGCCAGAGAGCAAAAGTTAAGTGGGTTAGAACCCACTGGTGGCAGCACTATCCCTAAGGATAGAGACAGGACCTATGACAATAGAAACCTGAGCAAGATTGTCCCTCCCTACAAGTGTGGGGATGACATTCACAAATTGTTAACTGCTTTGGAGAGGGCTTGCAAAGTACAGCAGGTACCCCAAAGTCAGTGGGCAGCTATCTTGTGGCTCTCCTTCTCTGAGAAAGGTAGAGACAAGCTCCTCACAGTTAGTGATGAGGATGCTGACAATTACACTGTCCTGAAGAGTGCTCTGATTGATGGGTTTGGCCTAACCACTGAACAATACAGGTTGTTGTTCAGGGATACCCAGAAGACACAGACTCAGGACTGGACTGACTTTGTAGATTGTGCCACTAAGGCTTTGGAAGGCTGCTTATTGGGTAGTAAGGTTAAGGACTATACAGGATTGTATAATTTGATCATGAGAGAACAAATCCTTAACAACTGTCAAAACCAGCTGCTGCATCAACACTTGATTGACTCCGACCTAACTTCTCCCCAAAAATTGGGAAAGAAGGCAGATAGGTGGGTCAGGACTAGAGTTAAGCAGAAAAACCAGAACCAGGGTGGTGATCAGAAAAAGGCAGACCAGAAGGGTAATGAGCAGAAAACAAAAGACCAGAAGTCTTCACCAGGCCCCCAAAGGACTCAGGGGGAGGGTGGTCCCAAAAAGGATAAAAAGAAAGATGGCCAAAAGAAAGCTTGGCGTAACTATTGTAAGTCCAATTCCCATTGGTATAGTGAATGCACCAAAAAGGACAAGCCCCCAGCCACCATTGCCCCTAAGGCAACTGTACCCCTAGTCCAGCTTTAAGTGGTGGTTCCCAGCAAAAGGGTGTAATAGGGTTAACCCTGGGAACTGAAGTGGATTCTGGCCTAGTCAGAATACCCACTCAGGCTGTTCTGATCTGTGATGGGGACATAGCTTTGTCCTCTACTGTGAGCCCCAGTAACCTGGGCAAGTACAGACAGACTCCTTTAATCAACCAGAGAATGGCTCAGGCCTACAGGGACACAGGTGCTAGTGTCACAATGGTCACTCCTGCCTTTGTGGACCCTGGACAGATCATGCTAGGAGAGAATTACCTAGTGACCAACGCTAGCAATGCCACTACCTCCCATAGTGTGTCAATTGTTAACTTCTCCTGGGGACGGGTAACTGGCCTCAAGAATGTTGTGGTGAGTTCAGACCTTCCTGTAAGAGTGTCTGTTGGGAAATGACCTTGAAACTAACTTCAGTTTGGGCTGAAGTGGAGTATAGGACCCATGCAGAGATGCTGGGAATAGATGCACATGTCCTTGCTGTGACCAGGTCACAGGCAAGAAAATGCAACACTGAATAAGTGCTGGATCCTGGGACAATGGACCAGACACAACCCAAGAGAAAGAGCAGTAGGGTTAAGGCTGTGCCTTCCCCCCCTGCCTCAGGTAGAGAATCAGCCCTCACAGGAGGATGATTCTGAGGGCCCTGAAGCAACTGTTCTAGAAGAACTGGAACCAGACCAGGTTGAGTTTCTTGGGACAGGGGGACCTTCAAGGGCAGATCTGAGGCAGGCACAATTAGACTGTCCTTCTCTTGAACCCCTCAGACAGCAGGCTGCTGCTGAGGCTGCAGGGAATGCTCAAGGTACCCATAAAGTGTATTGGGATGAAGGGCTGCTGTACTCAGAGGCTAGAGACCCCAAGCCTGGTGCGTCCAGGAGGTTGGTCATACCATTGAGTTTCAGAGGCTTCCTTCTTACCTTGGCCCATGATATTCCCCTTGCAGGACACTTAGGCCAGAATAAGACTTGGGACAGACTGGTCCCTCACTTTCACTGGCCTCACATTTCAGAAGATACCAAGGAGTTTTGTCGCTCCTGTGTCACCTGCCAAGCCAGTGGCAAATCAGGTGGCACCACAAAGGCCCCCCTAATACCACTACCAGTGGTGGGGGTTCCCTTTGAGAGAGTGGGGATAGACATTGTTGGACCAATGGACCCCCAAACAGCATCTGGGCACAGATTCATACTGGTGATAGTGGACCATGCCACCAGGTACCCAGAAGCTTATACCCCTGAGGACCACAACAGCTCCTGTTGTGGCAAGGGCCCTACTTGGAGTGTTCTCCAGAGTGGGGTGTCCAAAGGAGGTTGTCTCTGACAGAGGTGCCAACTTCATGTCAGGATATTTGACTGCAATGTGGAAGGAGTGTGGTGTTAACCTCAAATTCACTACCCCCTATCACCCACAATGCAATGGGCTTGTGGAAAGGTTCAACAAGACCCTAAAAGGGATGATAAAAGGTTTACCAGACAAGTTTAGGCGAAGATGGGACATCCTTTTACCCTGCCTTCTGTTTGCTTACAGAGAGGTCCCACAAAAGGGGGTTGGCTACAGCCCTTTTGAACTTTTGTTTGGGCATCCTGTGAGGGGACCCCTATGTCTAGTAAGGGAAGGATGGGAGAGACCTCTCAGACAACCCAAGCTTGATATAGTGGATTATGTGCTTGGCCTCCGTTCAAGGATGGCAGAGTACATGAAGAAGGCTTCTAAAAACCTTGAGGCAAGCCAAGAACTCCAAAAAGCTTGGCATGACCAAAAGGCTGTACTGACTGTGTACCAGCCAGGACAGAAAGTGTGGGTGTTGGAGCCAGTGGCCCCAGCAGCACTCCAGGACAAATGGTCTGGACCCCACACTATTGTTGCACAAAAGGGAGAAGTCACCTACTTGGTGGATCTTGGGACTCCCAGAAGCCCCCACAGGGTGCTTCATGTCAACAGGTTAAAGGCATATGTTGACAGGGCAGACATGGGCTTACTCATGGCTACAGATGAGGGGCAGGAGGAAGAGAGTGACCCTCTCCCAGACCTGCTGACTCAGAACCCTGATGATGGTTCAGTTGATGGTGTGGTCTTTTCTGACAGCCTCACTAACCATCAGCAACAGGACTGCAGACAAGTTCTACAGGCCTATAGACATATGTTCTCTCTGACACCAAGTCAGACAAACTGGTGCACCCCTGAGGTGGACACTGGTGACAGTCTGCCTGTGAAGAGTAAAATCTACAGGCAACCTGACCATGTCAGGGACTGCATAAAGATTGAGGTACAAAAGATGTTGGAGCTGGAAGTCATTGAACCTTCAGAGAGCCCTTGGGCTAGTCCTGTAGTTCTTGTGCCAAAACCTCACACCCAAGATGGTAAGAGAGAGATGAGGTTGTGCGTGGATTACAGAGGTCTCAATGCTGTCACTAGGACAGATGCCCACCCAATACCTAGGGCAGATGAGCTTATTGACAGATTGGCAGCTGCCAAGTTTTTGAGTACATTTGACCTGACAGCAGGCTACTGGCAAATCAGACTAGCTGAAAGTGCAAAGGCCAAAACTGCTTTCTCAACCCCAGGAGGACATTATCAATTTGTGGAAATGCCCTTTGGCTTGAAGAATGCACCTGCCACTTTCCAAAGGTTGATGAATCAAGTCCTTACAGGCCTGGATGACTACTGTGCAGCGTATCTTGATGATATTGCTGTCTTTAGCTCCACCTGGGAGGATCACCTGGTCCACCCAAGGAATGTTTGAGGCCCTACAAAAGGCAGGCCTCACTATCAAGGCCACCAAGTGCCAGATAGGGCAGAGCAAGGTTGTGTTCCTGGGCCACCTAGTAGGTGGGGGTCAGGTTCAACCACTGGAGAGCAAGATCCAGACCATAAAGGACTGGACTCCTCCAATTACCCAGACACAGGTCAGAGCTTTCTTGGGCCTGTCTGGGTACTACAGAAAGTTTATTAAGAACTATGGGTCCATTGTGACACCACTTAATGACTTGACCTCCAAGAAAATGCCAAAGAAAGTTCAGTGGACAGTAAGCTGTCAGAAGGCATTTGATGACCTGAAGCAGGCCATGTGCACTGCACCTATTCTGAAAAGTCCAGATTACTCCAAAGAATTCATTGTCCAAACAGATGCTTCTGAGTTGAGTGTGGGAGCTGTTCTTTCACAACTGAATATAGATGGTCAAGACCAGCCCATTGCTTTTATTAGTAGAAGGCTGACCCCTAGAGAGAAACGTTGGTCAGCTATTGAGAGGGAGGCCTTTGCTGTGGTTTGGGCCCTGCAGAAGCTGAGGCCATACCTGTTTGGCACTCACTTCAAGATTCAGACAGACCATAAGCCCCTCTTGTGGCTAAATCAGATGAAGGGTGAAAATCCCAAACCTCATAGGTGGTCCATTTCCCTACAGGGGATGGACTTCACAGTGGAACATAGACCTGGGACTGACCATGCCAATGCAGATGGACTCTCCAGATATTTCCACTTAGAACATGAAGACTCAACTGGTCAAGGTTAGTTTAATGTCCCTAAGTTTTTTTTTTGGGGGGGGGGGGGTTGTGTAGGAGAGTAGGGTCTGCTTCCTATGGTCACCCCCACTTTTTGCTTTTGCTTCACTGGTTTTCGACTTAGATGTGGCTGTGGGCCTGCTAATAAGACCCACAGCCCAGCTGTTCTCTCTCTAAATTCATACAATGTACTTTAGGTACATAACCCAATTGGTAAGGATCACCTTATAGGGCCCTGTACAGTGTACCTTAGGTACCCTGGGCATGGATGTACCCTAGGCCTACCAGGGGCTGCAGCATGTATTATGCCACCCCTGGCTGGCCTCCCATCATGACACAACTGGCTGATCACTCAGCTGGGGCAAGGTCGTGTAATCACCCCTTGTTTAGGTATAGTATTCCTATACCTACCTTATATATAGACACATGGGTAACCTTTCAGTCACTCCTATGGCAGGCCTTAACAATCCTGAAGGCAGTGTGCTTGTTAACCTGTGAGATGGTGCTCTAGCATGAGCTGAGCCTGTCTGCAGCTTTCGGAACCATTTCCTTATAGCTGTTCTATGATATCGCCTACCATATACTCTTAAAGTGCCTTATAATCCTCGCGGTTATGGTAACTATGGTTTGGCTTTTTCAAAACATGTCGTGTAAGGTGTCTAACACTTTGGAATACTACCCCCACACCATTTCTGGCGATGAGGATAGTATTCCTCCCTTCTAGAGGGAGAAGACATGTTGAAGACCTACTACCCGGTTAAAGTTAACCAGAGCCCCGGCATCACAAAATGGATGCTGCTGCCACAGACACAAGTCTGACCTCCTGCTGCTGGGAGTCCTTCCAGCGATGGAGGCTTGAACAATAGGTTTCCTGCCTTGGGAGGTGCTAGCACCACCCTAGACAGGGCTTAGTGTATTGGGGCAGGGAGGGATGAAAGAAACGAGACACTGCCTGGGGCACACAAGGTGTCCCATGCATAGTCCAGTTCAAACCGGTGCTGGGGCACTCCAGCCCCAGTCCTGGCGCGAAACTAGACAAAGGGAAGGGGGTGTAACCACCCCCCTCCCTGGTCCCACCCATAGGAGGGACCTAGCAGGTAACCCAGCCCCCCAGATTAGTATAAGAGTGGGAGCTGAGTCCCTAGGACTTTGGATTATCCTGAACTGAAACAAGACACGAAACTCTGGACCTTCGACATTCGACAAGAAGACTGAAGAATCTCCCTTGTGGCCAAGGAGTGGCCACCCTGTGCAAACAGGCACCAACAAGCGACCTGCCGTTTACTTTGCCCAAGTTCTACGAGGAACCGACTGCAGAGCCCGACCAGCGCCTTGACCTCCAGACTTCTCTGACCCTGATCCACATCCACAGCCAAGCTGAGATCCGTGGAGGCGACGAGAGACGTGGGACCGGCTACCTGGGGAAATGGGCGAGTAGCTTCCAGCGCAGCTTCTGAGGCATCCTCGAAGTTGTGCTCTGGGGATTGAGAAGCCCCAACCCCGAGCACCATCTGCACAGAAGATCAGCCCTCCACACTCCACGAGTTCTGCGTGGGGCCCTTCTGCATTTTCCTGCTCGACGCGTCTGTCCGGTTGCTTGCCCGTTGGCTAGTAGCTTCAGTGACGACGAACCTTTAACTTTTCACCGCTGGTTTGGCTCCTCCAGACTGGCCCTTGCTTCCCTGTGAAAGAGAAGCACCTCAGACCTTCCTGGTCTACACCTGAAGCAAATTTCCCATTCAGCGTGGGTTGCCTTTGCCAAGGCTTGTTCACTCCAATCGGGACGTCGACTCCGCCAGCAGCAAGATCCTTCGTGGGACAGCTCGTACCCTGGTTCTGGTCGTCCTAGACGCCTCCTGGTCCACGCAGCTGCAGAGACAAGCTTCAAGACATCACCTGTGTTCTGCACAACATCGCCTGGTTCCTTCCTGGTTCCACACGGTCACTGGCTAGTGACCCAGACTTTGTCCCCTCTGCTTGCAGGTGTTCTTCCTTCAAGATCCACCCTTGGATCCACCGGACATCTTCCTCCTGGCCGCCTGCCAGCATCTGTTCAGGCATCCATAGGATCCAGCGACGACACCCAACACATCTTCACACCTATGCACCTGTCTCCTGTGGGTGAGTTAACGCGAGTACTCCGGTGCTCCAGTGGATATTGACTATCCAAGTGTCTAAGTCTTTAGTTGCTTCCTCCTAGTTACTTCGGAAGTGTCCTTATGCTTCCTATTTCTAATTACTACATTCCCATTGACTTTAATGTAACCCGCGTGTGTGTTTCCACACTGCACACGCTTCCCGTGGGCCTCCCACTTCCTAACTATTGGTAGGGTAGTGTAGCCCCAGCGATTCCCTAGGCCTACTCCCTGTTCGTGACGTGGTACTTATACCACTTTCTTAGTATATGGTTTGCGTGGCCCCTGGGCCCAACTGTATTTTTCCTGTGTAACTTAACGTATGCTACTTAAGAAATTGTTGTGCTTAGACCTCTGAACTCATACAGAGTGCTGAGGGTATATGTTAGAATAAATACATTCTAATTATATATATATCTGGTGTGGTGTCCTTTCATTTGGTATTCAAGGGATTATATATGGTATCACAGCTGGCTTCACATGCCATACAGAGTTTAGCCTAAGACTGCTCTTGTCCATGCTACCACTAGGATAGCTGGTCTATAAGGTTGACTTTACAACCAATCACCATAAGGGTTGTTTGGACTGATACAAGGTGTACACTAGAACTAGTGACATCATATATCAGGCCAACTTCTCACATTGATGAGCAGCGGTTGGGATCTGAGCTTGCTGTTGTGATACCATTGTAATCCTGAGATATCAAATTGAAAGATCACAAGGATATTTGTAAGGTACATATAACATAGCTTATAAATACTTAAGTTCTACTGAACTTAGTTGTTGTAGGTTGAAGGGCCTAGCACACCCTGACTACAACTACTAGAGAGGTTTTAGTAGATACAACTAGTGTAGGTAGGTGCACACACCACAGCCTCACTAGATCATGTCTCTGAGAGGAGATCAAGATGATTCTCTCTCAGGAGGGGGATATCCTAGAAAGATACCCTCTAGATATGATACCCTAACTTTTCAGGAGATGAGACAACTGTGTACCTCCAGAAAGTTAAAACAGGGTTCAAACCCTACCCTCATTTATCTAGTGGAGATCTTAGAAGAGTATGATGCTCAGAGAGCCTCCCAGGATGGTACCTTAGGTACCAATGAGGGTCTGCCCTCTACAGAAGACTCCCCTCACAACACTGATCTAGATGAGTCAGGAGGGACTTCAGGAGATGAGGTAGACAGCCAGGTCCAAGTTAGGAGACTTAGCCAGGCTAACTTAAGCCTACATGGGAGTCAGAATGGGGTCCCCCCATTCAGACCCTCAAGTGGACTTTGTGAGAAGTTGGCCTGATGTATGATGTCACTAGTTCTAGTGTACACCTTATATCAGTCCAAACAACCCTTATGGTGATTGGTTGTAAAGTCAACCTTATAGACCAGCTATCCTAGTGGTAGCATGGACAAGAGCAGTCTTAGGCTAAACTCTGAATGGCATGTGAAGCCAGCTGTGATAGCATATATAATCCCTTGAATACCAAATGAAAGGACACCACAACAGATATATATATAAAATAAAGTGTATTTATTCTAGTCAAACCCTCAGCACTCTTTATGAGATTCGAGGTAAGTACAACACAGTCTTATTCAAGCATACATTAAGTCACACAGGTAAGTAATACAGTTAGGCCCTAGGGTCCACGCAAACCATATACTAAAGAAGTGGTATAAGGACCACTGTCACGGAAATGGAATAGGCCTAGGCCTAGGGAATCGCTGGGGCTACACTACACTACCAACCGTTAGGAAGTGGGAGGCCCACGGGATTCAGGTGCAGAGTGGAAACACTCACGCGTAATGCGTATAGTCGATAGAAATAGTACAGTTCTGAAATAAGCAGTTTAAGGACACTTCTGAAGCAGCTAGAGAGTCAAGACTCGGAAACTAGACCCTAGGATAGTCACTACCCTTGTGAGCACCAAAGTACCCAAGTTACCTAGCCCATGGGCTGCGGGTGCATAGGTGTGAACTTGCGTCGGGTTTCGTCGTGGACTGCTATGGATGCCTGAAGGAAAGTTGCTGACAGGCAGTCAGTGCAGAGTGGCCGGTGGATCCCAAGGCCGGGATCAAGAAGGAAGGGTACCTGCAAGCAGAAGGGACAGAGTCAAGGTCACTAGCCAGTGACCACATGGAACCAGGAAGGAACCAGGCGATGTCGTGAAGATTGCAGGTGAAGGGTGAAGCTTGTCGCTGCAGCCACGGGTACCAGGAGACGTCGAGGACGACCAGGACCAGGAGGCGAGCTGTCCCACGAAGGCTCTTGCTGTCGGCGGCGTCGAAGTCGAACTAGGACTCCCCAAGCCTTGGCAAGCAGAACCCACGAAGAACGGAGGACTTGCTTCTGGTGCAGACCAGGAAGGTCTGGGATGCTTCTCTTTTGCACAGAAGCGGGAGCCAGTCTGGAGGAGCCAAACCAGCAGTGAAGATTTCAAGGTGTGTCGTCACAAAGGCCGCTAGCCAACGGGCAAGCAACCGGACAGACGCGGCAAGCAGGAAAATGCAGAAGGGCCCCACGCAGGACTCGTGGAGTGTGGGGTGCTGATCTTCGGTGCAGATGGTGCTTGGGGTTGGGGCTTCTCAATCCCCGGTGCACAACTTCGAGGGTGCCTCAGAAGCTGCACTGGAAGATACTCGCCACTTTTCCCAGGTAGCCGGTCCCACGTCTCTCGTCGCCTCCACGGATCTCCGCTCGGCTGTGGATGTGGATCAGGGTCGGAGAAGTCTGGAAGTCAAGGCTCTGGTCGGGCTCTGCAGTCGGTCCCTCGTAGAACTTCAGCAAAGCAAAGGGTAGTCTCTTGATGGTGCCTGTTTGCACAGGGTAGCCACTCCTTGGCCACAAGGGAGATTCTTCAGTCTTCATCTTTCGTCGAATGTCGAAGGTCCAGAGTTTCTGTTCAAGTTGCAGGTTCAGGATAATCTAATCTCCTGGGGCCCAGCTACCACTCTTATACTAATCTGGGGGGCTGGGTTGCCTGCTAGGTCACGCCTTATGGGTGGGACCTGGGAGGGGGGTGGTTACACCCCCTTCCCTTTGTCCAGTTTCGCGCCAGGACTGGGGCTGGTGTGCCCCAGCACCGGTTTGAACTGGACTATGCATGGAGCACCTTGTGTGCCCCAGGCAGTGTCTCGTTTCTTTCATCCCTCCCTGCCCCAATACACTAAGGCCTGTCTGGGGTGGTGCTCGCACCTCCCAAGGCAGGAAACCTATTGTGCAATCCTCCCTTGCCGGGATCACTCCCAGCAGCAGGAGGTCAGACTTGTGTCGTGGCAGCAGCATCCATTTTGTGATGCTGGGGCTCTGGTTAACTTTAACCGGGTAAGTAGGTTACAACATGTCTTCTCCCTCTAGAAGGGAGGGATAATATCCTCATCCCCAGAAATGGGATGGGGGTATTATTCCAAAGTGTTAGACACCTTACACGACATGTTTTGATAAAGCCAAACCATAGTTACCATAACCGTTTAAGATTATAAGGCACTTTAAGAGTAGGCTATATCATAGAACAGCTATAAGGACATGGTTCCGAAAGCTGCAGACAGGCTCAGCTCATGCTAGAGCACCATCTCACATGTTACCAAGCACTCTGCCTCCAGGATTGTTAAGGCCTGCCATAGGAGTGGCTGATAGGTACACATGTGTCTATATATAAGATAGGTATAGGTATACTACACCTAAGCAAGGGGTGATTACACGACCTTGCCCCAGCTGAGTGATCAGCCAGTTGTGTCATAATGGAAGGCCAGGCCAGGGGTGGCATAATACATGCTGCAGCCCCTGGTAGGCCTAGGGTACACCTATGCCCTGGGTACCTAAGGTACACTGTACAGGAGCCAATAAGTTGATCCTATCCAAATGGGTTATGCACCTAAAGTACATAGTATCAATTTAGAGAGAGAACAGCAGGGCTGTGGGTCTGGTTGGCAGGCCCACAGCCACATCTAAGTCGAAAACCAGTAAAGCAAAAGCAAAAAGTGGGGGTGAACATAGAAAACAGACCCTACTCTCCTACAGACTTAACCAGAGAAGTAGGAGAGGAAGATCCCCTTCCAGGGAATCTATCCACTCCCATGTCTCTAATAGCTCCAATGCCTCTTCTCACAGGGGAATTACTTCTCCACAGAGAAAAGAGCATCAGGCCAGAATGAGGGAAGTCAATCTGAGGATTGAAAGGGAAGAACTTGCCCTTGCCAAAGAGAGACTTGCTCTGGCCAGAGAGCAAAAGTTAAGTGGGTTAGAACCCACTGGTGGCAGCACTATCCCTAAGGATAGAGACAGGACCTATGACAATAGAAACCTGAGCAAGATTGTCCCTCCCTACAAGTGTGGGGATGACATTCACAAATTGTTAACTGCTTTGGAGAGGGCTTGCAAAGTACAGCAGGTACCCCAAAGTCAGTGGGCAGCTATCTTGTGGCTCTCCTTCTCTGAGAAAGGTAGAGACAAGCTCCTCACAGTTAGTGATGAGGATGCTGACAATTACACTGTCCTGAAGAGTGCTCTGATTGATGGGTTTGGCCTAACCACTGAACAATACAGGTTGTTGTTCAGGGATACCCAGAAGACACAGACTCAGGACTGGACTGACTTTGTAGATTGTGCCACTAAGGCTTTGGAAGGCTGCTTATTGGGTAGTAAGGTTAAGGACTATACAGGATTGTATAATTTGATCATGAGAGAACAAATCCTTAACAACTGTCAAAACCAGCTGCTGCATCAACACTTGATTGACTCCGACCTAACTTCTCCCCAAAAATTGGGAAAGAAGGCAGATAGGTGGGTCAGGACTAGAGTTAAGCAGAAAAACCAGAACCAGGGTGGTGATCAGAAAAAGGCAGACCAGAAGGGTAATGAGCAGAAAACAAAAGACCAGAAGTCTTCACCAGGCCCCCAAAGGACTCAGGGGGAGGGTGGTCCCAAAAAGGATAAAAAGAAAGATGGCCAAAAGAAAGCTTGGCGTAACTATTGTAAGTCCAATTCCCATTGGTATAGTGAATGCACCAAAAAGGACAAGCCCCCAGCCACCATTGCCCCTAAGGCAACTGTACCCCTAGTCCAGCTGTAAGTGGTGGTTCCCAGCAAAAGGGTGTAATAGGGTTAACCCTGGGAACTGAAGTGGATTCTGGCCTAGTCAGAATACCCACTCAGGCTGTTCTGATCTGTGATGGGGACATAGCTTTGTCCTCTACTGTGAGCCCCAGTAACCTGGGCAAGTACAGACAGACTCCTTTAATCAACCAGAGAATGGCTCAGGCCTACAGGGACACAGGTGCTAGTGTCACAATGGTCACTCCTGCCTTTGTGGACCCTGGACAGATCATGCTAGGAGAGAATTACCTAGTGACCAACGCTAGCAATGCCACTACCTCCCATAGTGTGGCAATTGTTAACTTCTCCTGGGGACGGGTAACTGGCCTCAAGAATGTTGTGGTGAGTTCAGACCTTCCTGTAAGAGTGTCTGTTGGGAAATGACCTTGAAACTAACTTCAGTTTGGGCTGAAGTGGAGTATAGGACCCATGCAGAGATGCTGGGAATAGATGCACATGTCCTTGCTGTGACCAGGTCACAGGCAAGAAATGCAACACTGAATAAGTGCTGGATCCTGGGACAATGGACCAGACACAACCCAAGAGAAAGATCAGTAGGGTTAAGGCTGTGCCTTCCCCCCCTGCCTCAGGTAGAGAATCAGCCCTCACAGGAGGATGATTCTGAGGGCCCTGAAGCAACTGTTCTAGAAGAACTGGAACCAGACCAGGTTGAGTTTCTTGGGACAGGGGGACCTTCAAGGGCAGATCTGAGGCAGGCACAATTAGACTGTCCTTCTCTTGAACCCCTCAGACAGCAGGCTGCTGCTGAGGCTGCAGGGAATGCTCAAGGTACCCATAAAGTGTATTGGGATGAAGGGCTGCTGTACTCAGAGGCTAGAGACCCCAAGCCTGGTGCGTCCAGGAGGTTGGTCATACCATTGAGTTTCAGAGGCTTCCTTCTTACCTTGGCCCATGATATTCCCCTTGCAGGACACTTAGGCCAGAATAAGACTTGGGACAGACTGGTCCCTCACTTTCACTGGCCTCACATTTCAGAAGATACCAAGGAGTTTTGTCGCTCCTGTGTCACCTGCCAAGCCAGTGGCAAATCAGGTGGCACCACAAAGGCCCCCCTAATACCACTACCAGTGGTGGGGGTTCCCTTTGAGAGAGTGGGGATAGACATTGTTGGACCAATGGACCCCCAAACAGCATCTGGGCACAGATTCATACTGGTGATAGTGGACCATGCCACCAGGTACCCAGAAGCTTATACCCCTGAGGACCACAACAGCTCCTGTTGTGGCAAGGGCCCTACTTGGAGTGTTCTCCAGAGTGGGGTGTCCAAAGGAGGTTGTCTCTGACAGAGGTGCCAACTTCATGTCAGGATATTTGACTGCAATGTGGAAGGAGTGTGGTGTTAACCTCAAATTCACTACCCCCTATCACCCACAATGCAATGGGCTTGTGGAAAGGTTCAACAAGACCCTAAAAGGGATGATAAAAGGTTTACCAGACAAGTTTAGGCGAAAATGGGACATCCTTTTACCCTGCCTTCTGTTTGCTTACAGAGAGGTCCCACAAAAGGGGGTTGGCTACAGCCCTTTTGAACTTTTGTTTGGGCATCCTGTGAGGGGACCCCTATGTCTAGTAAGGGAAGGATGGGAGAGACCTCTCAGACAACCCAAGCTTGATATAGTGGATTATGTGCTTGGCCTCCGTTCAAGGATGGCAGAGTACACGAAGAAGGCTTCTAAAAACCTTGAGGCAAGCCAAGAACTCCAAAAAGCTTGGCATGACCAAAAGGCTGTACTGACTGTGTACCAGCCAGGACAGAAAGTGTGGGTGTTGGAGCCAGTGGCCCCAGCAGCACTCCAGGACAAATGGTCTGGACCCCACACTATTGTTGCACAAAAGGGAGAAGTCACCTACTTGGTGGATCTTGGGACTCCCAGAAGCCCCCACAGGGTGCTTCATGTCAACAGGTTAAAGGCATATGTTGACAGGGCAGACATGGGCTTACTCATGGCTACAGATGAGGGGCAGGAGGAAGAGAGTGACCCTCTCCCAGACCTGCTGACTCAGAACCCTGATGATGGTTCAGTTGATGGTGTGGTCTTTTCTGACAGCCTCACTAACCATCAGCAACAGGACTGCAGACAAGTTCTACAGGCCTATAGACATATGTTCTCTCTGACACCAAGTCAGACAAACTGGTGCACCCCTGAGGTGGACACTGGTGACAGTCTGCCTGTGAAGAGTAAAATCTACAGGCAACCTGACCATGTCAGGGACTGCATAAAGATTGAGGTACAAAAGATGTTGGAGCTGGAAGTCATTGAACCTTCAGAGAGCCCTTGGGCTAGTCCTGTAGTTCTTGTGCCAAAACCTCACACCCAAGATGGTAAGAGAGAGATGAGGTTGTGCGTGGATTACAGAGGTCTCAATGCTGTCACTAGGACAGATGCCCACCCAATACCTAGGGCAGATGAGCTCATTGACAGATTGGCAGCTGCCAAGTTTTTGAGTACATTTGACCTGACAGCAGGCTACTGGCAAATCAGACTAGCTGAAAGTGCAAAGGCCAAAACTGCTTTCTCAACCCCAGGAGGACATTATCAATTTGTGGAAATGCCCTTTGGCTTGAAGAATGCACCTGCCACTTTCCAAAGGTTGGTGAATCAAGTCCTTACAGGCCTGGATGACTACTGTGCAGCGTATCTTGATGATATTGCTGTCTTTAGCTCCACCTGGGAGGATCACCTGGTCCACCCAAGGAATGTTTGAGGCCCTACAAAAGGCAGGCCTCACTATCAAGGCCACCAAGTGCCAGATAGGGCAGAGCAAGGTTGTGTACCTGGGCCACCTAGTAGGTGGGGGTCAGGTTCAACCACTGGAGAGCAAGATCCAGACCATAAAGGACTGGACTCCTCCAATTACCCAGACACAGGTCAGAGCTTTCTTGGGCCTGTCTGGGTACTACAGAAAGTTTATTAAGAACTATGGGTCCATTGTGACACCACTTAATGACTTGACCTCCAAGAAAATGCCAAAGAAAGTTCAGTGGATAGTAAGCTGTCAGAAGGCATTTGATGACCTGAAGCAGGCCATGTGCACTGCACCTATTCTGAAAAGTCCAGATTACTCCAAAGAATTCATTGTCCAAACAGATGCTTCTGAGTTGGGTGTGGGAGCTGTTCTTTCACAACTGAATATAGATGGTCAAGACCAGCCCATTGCTTTTATTAGTAGAAGGCTGACCCCTAGAGAGAAACGTTGGTCAGCTATTGAGAGGGAGGCCTTTGCTGTGGTTTGGGCCCTGCAGAAGCTGAGGCCATACCTGTTTGGCACTCACTTCAAGATTCAGACAGACCATAAGCCCCTCTTGTGGCTAAATCAGATGAAGGGTGAAAATCCCAAACCTCATAGGTGGTCCATTTCCCTACAGGGGATGGACTTCACAGTGGAACATAGACCTGGGACTGACCATGCCAATGCAGATGGACTCTCCAGATATTTCTACTTAGAACATGAAGACTCAACTGGTCAAGGTTAGTTTAATGTCCCTAAGTTTTTTTTTTGGGGGGGGGGGGGTTGTTTAGGAGAGTAGGGTCTGCTTCCTATGGTCACCCCCACTTTTTGCTTTTGCTTCACTGGTTTTCGACTTAGATGTGGCTGTGGGCCTGCTAATAAGA
Source organism: Triturus cristatus (assembly GCF_964204655.1). Taxonomy (NCBI): domain Eukaryota; kingdom Metazoa; phylum Chordata; class Amphibia; order Caudata; family Salamandridae; genus Triturus; species Triturus cristatus. The sequence goes on from NC_140586.1 coordinate 554,745,319, forward strand.
CCCACAGCCCAGCTGTTCTCTCTCTAAATTCATACAATGTACTTTAGGTACATAACCCAATTGGTAAGGATCACCTTATAGGGCCCTGTACAGTGTACCTTAGGTACCCTGGGCATGGATGTACCCTAGGCCTACCAGGGGCTGCAGCATGTATTTTGCCACCCCTGGCTGGCCTCCCATCATGACACAACTGGCTGATCACTCAGCTGGGGCAAGGTTGTGTAATCACCCCTTGTTTAGGTATAGTATTCCTATACCTACCTTATATATAGACACATGGGTAACCTTTCAGTCACTCCTATGGCAGGCCTTAACAATCCTGAAGGCAGTGTGCTTGTTAACCTGTGAGATGGTGCTCTAGCATGAGCTGAGCCTGTCTGCAGCTTTCGGAACCATGTCCTTATAGCTGTTCTATGATATCGCCTACCATATACTCTTAAAGTGCCTTATAATCCTCGCGGTTATGGTAACTATGGTTTGGCTTTTTCAAAACATGTCGTGTAAGGTGTCTAACACTTTGGAATACTACCCCCACACCATTTCTGGCGATGAGGATAGTATTCCTCCCTTCTAGAGGGAGAAGACATGTTGAAGACCTACTACCCGGTTAAAGTTAACCAGAGCCCCGGCATCACAAAATGGATGCTGCTGCCACAGACACAAGTCTGACCTCCTGCTGCTGGGAGTCCTTCCAGCGATGGAGGCTTGGACAATAGGTTTCCTGCCTTGGGAGGTGCTAGCACCACCCTAGACAGGGCTTAGTGTATTGGGGCAGGGAGGGATGAAAGAAACGAGACACTGCCTGGGGCACACAAGGTGTCCCATGCATAGTCCAGTTCAAACCGGTGCTGGGGCACTCCAGCCCCAGTCCTGGCGCGAAACTAGACAAAGGGAAGGGGGTGTAACCACCCCCCTCCCTGGTCCCACCCATAGGAGGGACCTAGCAGGTAACCCAGCCCCCCAGATTAGTATAAGAGTGGGAGCTGAGTCCCTAGGACTTTGGATTATCCTGAACTGAAACAAGACACGAAACTCTGGACCTTCGACATTCGACAGGAAGACTGAAGAATCTCCCTTGTGGCCAAGGAGTGGCCACCCTGTGCAAACAGGCACCAACAAGCGACCTGCCGTTTACTTTGCCCAAGTTCTACGAGGAACCGACTGCAGAGCTCGACCAGCGCCTTGACCTCCAGACTTCTCTGACCCTGATCCACATCCACAGCCAAGCTGAGATCCGTGGAGGCGACGAGAGACGTGGGACCGGCTACCTGGGGAAATGGGCGAGTAGCTTCCAGCACAGCTTCTGAGGCATCCTCGAAGTTGTGCTCTGGGGATTGAGAAGCCCCAACCCCGAGCACCATCTGCACCGAAGATCAGCCCTCCACACTCCACGAGTTCTGCGTGGGGCCCTTCTGCATTTTCCTGCTCGACGCGTCTGTCCGGTTGCTTGCCCGTTGGCTAGTAGCTTCAGTGACGACGAACTCTTAACTTTTCACCGTTGGTTTGGCTCCTCCAGTCTGGCCCTTGCTTCCCTGTGAAAGAGAAGCACCTCAGACATTCCTGGTCTGCACCTGAAGCGAATTTCCCATTCCGCGTGGGTTGCCTTTGCCAAGGCTTGTTCACTCCAATCGAGACGTCGACTCCGCCAGCAGCAAGATCCTTCGTGGGACTGCTCGTACCCTGGTTCTGGTCGTCCTCGACGCCTCCTGGTCCACGCAGCTGCAAAGACAAGCTTCAAGACATCACCTGTGTTCTGCACGACATCGCCTGGTTCCTTCCTGGTTCCACACGGTCACTGGCTAGTGTCCCAGACTTTGTCCCCTCTGCTTGCAGGTGTTCTTCCTTCAAGATCCACCCTTGGATCCACCGGACATCTTCCTCCTGGCCGCCTGCCAGCATCTGTTCTTCAGGCATCCATAGGATCCAGCGACGACACCCGACACATCTTCACACCTATGCACCCATCTCCTGTGGGTGAGGTAACGCGAGTACTCCGGTGCTCCAGTGGATATTGACTATCCAAGTATCTAAGTCTCTAGTTGCTTCCACCTAGTTACTTCGGAAGTGTCCTTATTCTTCCTATTTCTAATTAATACATTCCCATTGACTTTAATGTAACCCGCGTGTGTGTTTCCACACTGCACACGCTTCCAGTGGGCCTCCCACTTCCTAACTATTGATAGGGTAGTGTAGCCCCAGCGATTCCCTAGGCGCTAGGCCTACTCCCTGTTCGTGACTTATACCACTTTCTTAGTATATCGTTTGCGTGGCCCCTGGGCCTAACTGTATTTTTCCTGTGTAACTTAACGTATGCTACTTAAGAAATTGTTGTGCTTAGACCTCTGAACTCATACAGAGTGCTGAGGGATATGTTAGAATAAATGCATTCTAATTTTATATATATCTGGTGTGGTGTCCTTTCATTTGGTATTCAAGGGATTATAATGGTATAACAGCTGGCTTCACATGCCATACAGAGTTTAGCCTAAGACTGCTCTTGTCCATGCTACCACTAGGATAGCTGGTCTATAAGGTTGACTTTACAACCAATCACCATAAGGGTTGTTTGGACTGATACAAGGTGTACACTAGAACTAGTGACCTCATATATCAGGCCAACTTCTCACACCCAACATGCTGGAATTGTAATACTCCTGTTGGTAACCTTGTCCACATGCTTTTCCAATGCCACATCCTACAAACATATTCGGATAAAATTTACAAATGTATAAGTAAAACATTCTATATAGACCCCCCCCCCCCCCAAGAGAATTTTCCTATATCTTGCTAGGTTTTCTGGACCCAAGGCTCACAGATGAGAATGATCGCTATTCTTTAGATCTTATGCTCACTTTGGCCTGTAAAATTGTACTCAATAAGTGAAAAAATTCCAAAGAAGTCTCCTTTAGGATGTGGCAGGAATGGTTGTCCTTCCTCAGAGGGGCTGACAACATCTCACTTCACGCCTCCCTCGGGCGTAAAACACAGGAAATTATGGAGGTCCCTTGATGCCTTTTCCTTCACATACTACCCATCGTGAAAATTATCTCATTGACTCCTCCACACCTTCATAGGTCCTAGGGATCTCGCCCTTAAATTGAAGGCTTGTCAATTACCCACCCCTCCAATTTCAGAATTGGCTCACATAGGATTTGTTTTTTCTCAATCTCCTATAATGCATTGCTTATAGAATGCTATGCTCTCTGTGTACACCTGTATTGTATTGTATTGTATTGTATTGTATTTTTTCTTATGACACTTGTGAAAATTGTATTCAATAGAACACCTGTATTTCTTTCCAGCTTCACTGCGACTTCCATGGTAATGCACTTGAGTAACTTGCTGTTTTATACTTCTGTTGTATTTCTCATGGTTTTTTATTATTTGTCAGTATTCTTGTGTACATTATCATTTTACCATTGTGTTTTACCATTGTGTTTATTATTTATTTGTTCTTTTCTTGAAAATCCAATAAAAACGATTTGAGATTTTAAAAAAAGATAGTCTTTACCAGATAATGCGTTACCGAAGGTAAGTAACTTGTTCTTTTATGCCAAGGCACACTTTTAAAACAATCTTTTTCACAAGGAAAAATAATATCACAACATTTTTATTTGTTTTTGCACAGTTAACATGTAGACATAATAAGACATGAGACTCATTGCCTAGAAGCATATGTATGCATCTTGAAGCCATAAGGCTTTACATTAAAATAACATACAGTCAAATTGAAAATACAATTCTGAATACAGTCAAATGGAAAATACCATTCTGAATCGTTTCAGTTAAATTATTATCAGCAATGTTTTCTTACCAATGCACATTGCCTTGGACTGTAAGAATTCCAATAAAATGTGCAGTGTAAAGGAGTCTAAGTGTTATTTATGTTTAAGCAGATTTCTCAAAAGTTTTTCTGTCTTCTGCTTATAGAAAAAAGCAGTTTGACGGGTCAGCAACATTGAATAAGAAAACTTTCTTTGAAAGTTTTATGTTTATTTATGTGCAAAGCCTTGCAGTGTTTCTATTGTGTATAGTGTGTATAATTGTTCATTTCTCAGGATTCAATGCTTTTGTGAATTTCATAATAATTATAATTATGAAAACAGTAAATTTCTTTGTAATTAAAAACATGAACCTTCATTTTCAGAGGTAGCATAAACAGATAAATCAATCAGTAATTAGTTGTACAGTTATCAAAGTCCCACAGATCGGAAAAGGAATGATGAATATTTACTTAATTAATAGAAACTTTCAATACACATGCCAATTGCAATGTCTCAGTGGGTCCCATAACTTAATAAGGAGCCCTTTCCCAGACTGTGCCCTTGGGCACAGGGTGAGCTCTAATGTTGGCAGTGTTGTGATCTTGTCAAGCTCTATGGGATGAGAGATGCAGTTGAAGTTTTTGAACCACTGTTATGGAGCGGTTATTTCAGAGACATGATGTCCATTCATTAGCAGTAGAATAGACAGCGTTGTCAGACACATGATAAAATAAAAACACGGCTATAGTGATCCCACCATGAAACCACGATGATAACAGATACCTGTCATGACACCAGTGATATGCAAGAAGAAAGTCAAAGAAATCTGTGGAGTAGAGGGACAGCCACCTACCTCTGCCTGCAGCACATCTTCCACAGGGCCGCCTCCACTATCATACCAGAACTACGACAGACAATCAACTGCACCCACGAAACAGGCACGTTCCCAGACGACTGGAAGTGCCCTGAAGTCAAACCTCTCATCAAGAAGCCCTCCGCAGACCCGACGGACCTCAGTAACTACAGGCCCATCTCCCTCCTCCCCTTCGCTGCCAAAGTCACCAAGAAGATCATCAACCTCCATCTAACAAACTTAAAAGAATCCAACGACATCCTCGACACATCTCAATCCAGCTTCCACAGCAACCACAGCACAGAGACAGCGCCCTCCTAGCTGCCACGGATGACATTCGAACACTCCTCGACCGAGGCCACACTGCAGCCCTCATTCTACTAGACATCTCAGCAGCCTTCGACAACGTCTCTCATCGCACTCTAGCCGCCAGACACCATGAAGCCGGCATACAGGGAACTGCCCTAGGCTGGATCCTCTCCTTTCTCGCCGGCCGAACTCAAAGAATCAGACTCCCGCCCTTCCTCTCCAAACCCACAGAGAGCAGATGCGTAGTAACCCAAGGATCCTCCCTCAGCCCCACTCTCTTTAACATCTACATGGCCCCCCTCGCAACCATCGTCAGAAAACACGGACTCAGTATAGTATTCTACGCCGATGACACCCAGCTCATCCTTTCCCTCTTGCAATGCAATAGGTCTCGCATTTGCGAGAGTTTTAGCTGTTAGTATTGTAAATGACAATGCCTTTTATTTATGTTTTAAAACCCAAATACATAAATAAAAGGTATTGTCATTTACAATGCCAATAGCTCAAACTCGCTTGAATGCGAGAACTATTGCATTGTAAATGCTTGTTTAACATATTGGTGATAAGCGCTGTCAGCCAAATTTTGTACGGTAGCGCCGAACACCCTCAAAACGTATTTTATCTAGCCCAATGAAAACAACACTAATGTTTGATCAATGCACGTAACCTGATTAAAAATTAGATTAATTCTAAAAACTGAATACATCCCAAAAAAATTCAGTATAGATGTATGGCGAACAATTGATCAGAAGCACAGTCATTATGTTGGAATACTCATGATAAATACTGTATGTTTGTTTTGTCTGTGAAACCATTCCTCTATATGTATACCTGAGATAGTAACTAGAAGTTTGGTCTGTCTGTGAAACAAAAAAACACGTATGCTCAGACATATGTACTCTCCTCTTTTCTAGAAATGCTAAAACAAGATGAATGAAATATAACATGACAATTTAGTCACAATAAGGAACCAGAGGGGAAGGCTCCCATCTGGCTCCTCGTTTATTTCTTCTATTTACTACCACTGCCTGTTTTTAATAATCTCTTTCAGGAAGAAAAGCAATTTGGTGATTTTCCTGAAAAAAACAGTGAGTTGTAAGTACAATCCACTCACACAATCCCTTCATGCCTTAATTAATTTTGGTCCTAACGAAAGCCATTCTGACCCTGAGAGGCACTATTTGAAGATGGCTGAACCATGTAGACTGCTTTAAGGATAAGTTGGATCAATTAATATCGCATAGATATCATCCACTGTATTTATTTTAACATTGACCCGGACTTCCTTGATTAAAATGTATATCTGAAAGAAACACGTTAGTTAGATTCCTCACCTTAGAATATCCCCAGGCGTCCGGCTGGATCAGGAAAGATTTTTCGTCAGCAATACCCCTTGCGCCTCGCTAGGCGTCGTCTGCGGCTCCGCGTCCGTCGTCGGCGTTGTGCGCCGGAATGACGTCGTCGGAGTACTTCGACGCCGCCCTCGCGCGCTGACGTCAGTTCTTTTTTCCGTGCCAGACAGCGCCGATCCGGGAAGAGCTTACCCCTTTAGTCACTTTTTGACTAAAACTTTTTGGACTCTTTTGTCTACTCAATTCGAACTGGTGCCGGTAGGATGCCCGGGTTTAAAGCCTGTGACTCCTGTCATCGACTGATGTCGGTGACGGACCACCACCGCCGGTGCCTTTACTGCCTGGGGGCCGACCACGATGCGGAGACGTGCCTCGGCTGGCAGGCCTTGACCTCGAAGGCTAGGCGGGAGCGGTCCCGTAAGCTTCTCGAGCTCCGGGGCCGCAGCCGACGCATGACAATTTCATCTACCGTCCTGCTCGGATTATTCCCCCTGTTTATCAGGAATCGGATGACGGGGGCGACTGGGAGGTGTCTGAGGACCCTCTGGCCATGCAGGCCAACTTATCTCAGGACTGGGCAGATGAGCTGGTGGATGCCAGTGGTCTGGACACCTCCCTGGACACTGGTTTCATCTCTCCTCCGACTGTGGCGTCGGAGGAAGGTGCTGCACTTTAAGTGGTGCTGCGCAAGGCGGCCAAAGCCCTTGGGCTGGAGCTGCCTGCTGTGGCCGTGAGCACTAACCTCCTCACCGAAGTGCTTCAACCGTCAGCAAGCTCCTCGGAGCCTCTGCTGCAGTTCAATGAGGCACTAGTGGACTTTCTGAAGGGCACCTGGTCCAAGCCCTCCACAGTACCACCTGTGGATCGGAACGTGGCCCGGCACCACCGCCCTGCTCCGGGCGACCCCAGTTTTCTGTCCCCACACCCCACGCCCCAAGAGCCTGGTTATCCAGGCCTCTACTTCCAAATCCTCCTTCCCGTCCGCTCCCCCGGATCAGGAATCCAAGAGGCTAGAGCAGTTCGGTAAGAAGCTGTTCTCTTCCCTTAGTTTGGGACTGCGGTCCTTGAACACCGCTTGCCTCTTGGACCGTTATTCCCACTCTCTGTGGGATACGGTGGAGGACGTGCTGCCCCAGTGTCCGGAGCAGGCCCGGACGCGGCTCGCCCAGGCTCTTGCCGACGGGCGGGATGCAGCACGACATGCTATTCGATGTGGACTAGACACTACGGACTCGCTGGGTAGGGCGATGTCAACCACGGTGGCGCTCCGCCGCCACGCCTGGCTGCAGTCCACGTCTTTCTCAGGGGATGTCCAGAGCACCCTCATGGATATGCCCTTTGATGGCACTCGCCTTTTTGGCGAGAAGGCGAATAGTGCGCTGGTGCGCTTCAAGGACTCCCGGGCTACGGCCAAGTCCTTGGGCCACTCGGGGCCGCGACCGCAAACTTCCGCCTTTCGTCCCTTTCGTGGCCAAGGAACGGGCGCCCCCTCACGTCCGCCTAGCCACCGGCCGCAGATTCAACCTGCACGCGGACATGGATTCCGCCGAGGCGGTACCGGGGGTCAACATGCCGGTCAGTCCACATCCACCCCGGCAGCATCCGCCTCAAAGCCCTCCTAGTCCGTGCTTTCAGGCCCATTCCACGCCAGTGGGCGGCAGAGTTCGCCATCACCTGCACCACTGGCGTTCCATCACGTCGGACAGGTGGGTGCTGCAAATCGTCAGAATGGGCTACTCCCTCCCCTAAAAGGCGACCCCTCCAGCCATGCCACCGTAGTACTACCACATGTCGGGGGATCACTTGAAACTTCTACAGGAGGAAGTTATGGCCCTCTTGGCCAAGGGGGCCATCCAGTGCGTTCCTGGTCCAGAAGTAGGTCGTGGTTGTTATCATCCACTGTATGTATTTTAACATTGACCAGGACTTCCTTGATTAAAATGTATGTCTAGTTGACTGGAATTCTTGAGGCAATTTAAAAAAATTGCACTTTTCACTAATTAACTCACCATCACTGTTCTCCCCTCAAAACAAAACCAGCTCCACTGTAATCGGGCATCGTAGCACACCCTGGAGGCATTCAGCGACCAGGGTGGGAACCCAGTGATGAAGCATGTCACCTACTAGGAAGGTGAGTGAGGGTTCTTTTAAAAAACCCTAGGGGTTCCAAGGCAGTATACCAAAAGAACCACAAATAGGGGGGTGTAGGTATAGTAGCAAAAGAAATAGGAGACCCGTTCTTATTGTGTTATTGTACAGTTTCTGGGTCAGATAATTTTGTATCTGCCACCTTCCCAGAACAAGTATATACTTTGAGCATATAATATGATGTGCAACCACCTATTACTCCTCTAGGCGAATTATTTAATGCTCTCTGGACTTCCTATAGATTATGCAACCAACTCAGTCTTGCAATCAATATCACAGGGGTCAGGACTTGTTGAACAAACCAAAGCTCGCTCACCTACCCTATCCCTTACTAGTTGAAATAGGTTGATGAATTGCAGATAAACAAAGAGAACAGATGTAACCTTCTATGTAAGCCCTTGAGGCGAACGCAGGACCATTGACTGAATGAGAAGAATAAAACTGCTTTAATACCACAAGTCCTTTAGACCGCCTAAGTATATCAGCAGTACTTTGTGGCCCAAACCAATTGGAATCTGCAGCATGAATCAACAGAAACTAATATAAAATGATATTAGTTACATCTGTGATTAGCCCTGACATTGTCAAGGGAAAGATTGCAGCAAAGAGGCAATCAAAATAGTGTGGGGAGCCTTCACGGGTCTTACAAAAATAAAATGTAATTTGTTGACAAAATGTATTGCATCAGTGCACATTATATATTTTTCCTCAGTTTGTTTTATTGAGGATGACTCTCTTAAATACCAGTTTTGGTGGTTTAGCTTTAACACTGCATATTTTATGCCAGCATGTGCAGACACATTAACCCCCTGAGCTTTCATGATTAAATATAACTTAGCTTGCTTAGCTGTTATAATGAACGTAACAGGGATTGGGTATTGCTGTAGACACCTAACCATTAGTGTGTGTTTAGTGCTTTGAAGTTGCTAGTGCCAAAAGTTCCCTGCACTACAACGCAAGCTAGCCACTAGCAGTAGAGTCATTCACAGGGAACAGCATTGTTGTACTTGTATGGGTAAAACATTTAAGGGTTACTTATGATTAGGGCTCCCGGTTTTATGGTATTTATTTTTTTAACATCCGTCTGTATTTATCCATATTTATTTGTTTGCCATCTTATTGGTATTTATCCATATTTATTTTGTGTTTTGTGAACAGATGAGGCGATAACTAGTATATTTCTGCATTTATATAACAGATAAAAGAGGACTCATACTTTGATGCCTGTTAGATTTGAGCACATTACACAGCCAAATATATCAAAATAATAAACCCACATTAACAAAATAGTATAATAGCACATATACATGTTGAGATATGCAGTAATTTAAGCATATCTCATTGCACTTTGTAGCTTCCCATGCTGCCATTATGTACAGGCATTGGCCTGAAAGTCATTAATCTTAGCATGGAGAGTCACTCAAAAGAAGCCAACTTGTCTGTATTTTTCTGCTTTAAAAAAGAAATACAGACAGAACAGACAAAGTTTTCTGTCTGTATTTATCTGTAAAAATTGAAAACGGGGAACCCAATTTATGATGTGTAATGATTTATTAATGAATTTATTAACGAGTGAAGCTTGATTTCAGCTATGAAAATGTGATTAGTACAGGAATTGAATTCCTGTATGACCTTTGTGTGAATTATGTGCATGTAGTCTAAAGGTTCTGAGAAAATAAATGTCTGAAACATATCTGTTTTCAGTCCATGTGAGATAACTCTGTAGGTTTTTGTCCAAAGCCTTTCAGAAAACCCTGAGAAAAAATAAATCCTTACAAAAGCTTCACTTGCACAATCCAATGTATACATTTAATTTACAAAAGTATGTAATCCCCAGGAGGGATTTTTTCTTTAGCATAGACTGTGAAATTATCGCGTAGTCCGTGCTAAATAAATCTCAGTGAAGCAAAATTATATGAGAATGCTAAATTTTCCATTTTTAAGTTTTAATTTTATAACTGTGTGTGGTCAGTAATGTTCTATTCTAGTCAGGTGTTTAGGAAAGCCAATTATAAATAGTGATGTAAATGTTTTAAGTTATGAATCTTCCTGTGAGCTATTCATTGTTTTACTACAAACAAACCAGAACTATTAATAGCCCTTAAATTATTTTTCATAGGAATCTAAAAACAGTTCAACCTATTAGAACAACAAAAGCAGTTAGATGCTGCTTTTTAGGCTCTATGTTTTTGCTGAAAAACTCATTGGAAATGCATATTTGTTATTAGGTTGAGTTCTAATCCTGTATTGTCAGTGGGCATGTGTGTGTATATGCATGTCTAAATTTATATAGTCCAGTACAGTAGACTATAGTATATATTCTAGTCTGGCAGGCTTACATTTTGAAAAGGAGGAGTGTTCATTATAGAACTGTAAGGCACTATGACGCCTTGATATTGTAGTTAGTTAAAAAACTCTTTTATGTTAATCACGTTTGGTCCTGACCCTACAGACACCCGTTTTAAAAATTGTATGATCCATATTAACAACTGGATGGGTAATAACAATTTACAGCTTAACGGTAGCAAGCCAGAGATCATCCTGTTTGGTAGGGCCGATGAGTACTGGTCCAACGATTGGTGGCCCCAAGCGCTGGGCCCATGCCCATCCCCTAAACAAGCAGTGTGCAATCTTGGAATAACAATTGACAATAAGTTGTCAATGAATAATCATGTAAATCCTATAATAGGCACTTGCTATGGGATTTTGCTGAAACTACGCAAAATCTTTCAATGGTTTCCCATTGAATCCAGAAAATCATTGGTACAGGGACTTATTGTAAGTCGTCTGGACTATGGGAATGCCCTTTTATCCTCCATAAACGAAGATCTATACTCAAAACTTCAGATCTTGCAGAACACGGTTGCCAGACTCATTTGAAATCTCCCACCAAGAGCCCCATCAGTCCCCAGTCTGAGGATTCTTCACTGGCTCCCGGTAACAAATAGAGGTCGTTTTAAAACTCTATGTCTCACCCATAAGAGCATATACTGAACCGGACCTAGTTACTTAGCTAAAAAACTAAACTGGTATCAGCCAGGTAGACTTCTAAGATCTAGCACAAAACATCTCCTCACCCCGCGACGAATTTGCAGTGCAAGAAACGGTGGTCGATCTTTTTCTTTTCTCCCCCACGACCTTTGGAATAAGCTCCAGTCTCATCTTCTTTCCATCTCTGATCTGGTTATTCGACCATCATTAATGTTGTTCAGATCTGATCTCTAGCCTATATGGAGTCTTCGCAGGCGCCATGAGACCTTTCAGGTGATTTGTGCGCTTAATAAGTTCCTATGAGTTTGACTTTGTCATGTTTAGCTTCTGTCTTCAAAGGATAAACCTGCACTTGGGGCTCATTCCTTAAGGGAATGACATGTGGAACTGAATTTTATATCCCATCCCACTTTATTTCTGTTTAGGGCTAGAGCCTATTTTAAGAGCCCACTTGCTTGAAAAGTTTCCCCCAAGTTCTTCAGGTACTAAGGAGGAATAAACGGCAATATTAGTACCTCCTCACTTTGAGGTGCATCTCTTTATAAACACACAAGAACAAAGGTACCTCTTAGTTTTTGATTGTGTGGTCTGGGAGAAAAGGGGAAAACAAAAATATATATATATATGCACCTCCCACTAGACCAACATTAACTATACACTGGCTATAATAAGCTGCATTGGGCTATCCCTTTGAAATATCAAAAAGATACTGCAGAAATACATCAATTCATTTATTTGTTTATTATTTTCTCTTGTCAATTTTATCAGTCATCTTTTTTCAATTGCATTTTTTCGAATGGTATTAAAACACCATAATTCTTTTCTGTGTCCATATGTACAATACAAATCATAAGTAGTTCAACATATAATTCTATTGAATGTTCAAATTAAGCATAATTGTGCAATAAATACATACAACATAACCATCTTATATTTTCTCCGGGATGTCCCTCCCCACGTCCTCCTCCCAGCACCGCTTCAGCCTATCCAGGGGGGACAGCCTCTCATAGGTCATTCAGCGATACAGGGATGTTACCGCTTTAATGGTGCCCGCCGCCAGCACAACATATTGGCAGACCATGGACGTCCGCGGCTCAGATAGCCCTCCCTTCCACCGCCGCTGAACAGCCGACACCAAGGCCGCATGAAGCAGGTAATCCCCACGAGGCAGGCCGTAACGTTCAGAAATGGCTTCAAAAGGGAGTAGAACACCGTCCTCGTATAGATCCCCCACCACCATCAGTCCCGCATCACACCAGTTCGCCAGCGCCGACCAGTTGCCCCCATGTGGTAGGTGTTGACACATCATGATTGGAATCTCCGGCGCATATGGACAGGGGATTCGGGCCCTTTGGTGACTTCTATTCCAACATAACCGAAAGGTCTGCACTTCGGCTGAAAGATCCCCTGTGCGGAGCGGTTGTTGCAAAACAATTCTGGCCAGAAGACAGGCAGTAATTTGCCCACCCACGCCGTCTCCCACGCCCCGAAGCTCTCGAGCCACCGCCTGAGTCAACCACTGTAGCTGAGCAGCTAAGTAATAGGACTCCAGATCCGGCACCGCCAACCCCCCCTCTCCCCGCGGTCTCATCAATGTGTGCAAAGCCACCCGGCGGCGGCCAGCATTCCAGAGAAAGCCCGACATCATCTTTTGGAGTCTCTTGAATGTCGACGCGGGGATCCAGATCGGGAGCGTCCGAAAATAGTATAACAACCTGGGGAGGGCCACCATCTTCAGAAGCGCCACTCTCCCCATCAAAGAAAACGGCAATGATTGCCAGAAGTCCATACTGCCCGGAGACCTCCCATAGCCCTACCAATATTGCCCTCCAGCAGATCCCTGCGAGCGATATATATTCGAGTCCCCAAATATGTTATACAGGCATACTCCCACTGTACCCCTTCCGTAGCCTGAGGACCCTCCTCTATTCTGGAGGTGGGGAAGAGACACGATTTGGACCAATTCACCCTTAGGCCTGCCAAGTCCTCCATACAACCAAGCAGCCTCTTAGCTGCCACCAATTCGCCCTGGGTGTTGTTCAAAAACAAGAGGAGGTCATCCGCATATAGTGACGTCCGTTATGTACCCGGAGTCCCCGGAACCACCTCCCGGAACGGGCCTGGGCCGCAAGCGGCTCCACGGCCAGCGCGAACAGGAGCGGCGAGAGAGGACACCCCTGTCGCGTCCCCCTACCCACCACACAAGAAGAGGAGATCAGGCCACCCGTCTTAGTGCGAGCCGTGGAGTCGTTATACAATAAGGCCGTCCAAGCCACAAAACGATCCCCTAGCCCAAAAACACGTAGAACCTGGAATAGGTACGGCCACTCCAAGCTATCGAAGGCCATTTCTAAGTCTACTGAGAAAACCGCAGCAGTATCTGGAGTATCCAGCTCAGCTTCCAGAATACGGAGCAGGCGTCGAACATTACCCGCAGTATCACGCCGGGCTATAAAACCCGCCTGGTCTCGATGAACCAATCGGGACATATACGGCAATAGCCGAGAAGCCAATATCCGACTCAGTATCTTATAGTCGGTAGTAAGCATAGCCAACGGCCGGTAAGCAGTGACATCCGAAGGGGCCTTTCCCGGCTTCAGCAGCGGGACTATCAGTGCCTCGCGCGTCGTGGCGGGCAGTCTACCCGTCTCCCAGGAGTCATTATAGAGGGTCACCAGCCTAGGAGCCAATTCATCTACATAAGCCGCATAGAACTCAATGGGGAGCCCATCTACCCCAGGGGTCTTTTTCCGCACCATATGTTTTATGGCACTCCTGACTTCCCCCAACGTTACGTTTTGCTGCAACAGAAAACTCATGGTGAACATTCTTCATTCGTATCCATGGTTATGCCGCCAGCTGGTGTTTTAATACTATTCAAAAAATGCAAATAAAAAAGATGATTGATAAAATTGACAAGAGAAAATAATAAACAAATAAATGAATTGATGTATTTCTGCAGTATCTTTTTGATATTTCAAAGGGATAGCCCAATGCAGCTTATTATAGCCAGTGTATAGTTAATGTTGGTCTAGTGGGAGGTGCATGTATATATGCATCTCTTTATCAATCAATCGATCATAGTATTTGTAAAACGCGCTACTCACCCGTTCGGGTCTGAAGGTGCTGAGAGTGGGGGGGGGGTCTGGGGGGGGAGTTTCGCTACTGCTCGAAGAGCCAGGTCTTGAGGAGTCTTCTGAAGGCGAGTAGGTCTTCGGTCTGCCGTAGGTGGGTAGGTAGGGTGTTCCAGGTCTTGGCGGCGAGGTAGGAGAAGGATCTGCCGCCGGAGGTTGTTCGTTGGATGCGGGGGACTGCAGCGAGGGCGAGGCTGGCGGAGCGGAGCTGGCGGGTGGGGGTGTGGAAGCTAAGTCTGCTGTTCAGTTAGGCTGGTCTGGTGTCGTGGAGTGCTTTGTGTGAATGGGCGAGGAGTTGGAAGGTGATACTCTTGTCGACTGGGAGCCAGTGTAGGTTTGTCAGGTGGGGGGTGATGTGGCTACGGCGGGGGACGTTGACGATCAGTCGGGCGGAGGCATTTTGGATGCGCTGTAGTCGTCGTAGGTGTTTGGCTGGGATTCCGGCGTAGAGTGCGTTGCCGTAGTCCAGCCTGCTGCTGACGAGGGCCTGTGTCACCGTTCTTCTTGTTTCGGTCGGGATCCACTTGTAGATCCTGCGAAGCGTGCAGAGGGTGTTGTAGCAGGAGGAGGAGACGGCGTTGACCTGTTTGGACATGGAGAGGGAGGAGTCGAGGATGAATCCTAGATTGCGTGCGTGGTCGGTGGGGGTCGGTGCTGTCCCCAGAGTGGTCGGCCACCAGGAGTCATCCCAGGCCGAGGGGTTGGGTCTGAGTATGAGGACCTCCGTCTTGTCCGAGTTCAGTTTCAGCCGGCTGCTCCTCATCCAGTCGGCGATGGCCTTCATTCCGTCATGGATGTTGGTTTTGGCGGTGCGTGGGTCCTTGGTGAGGGAGAGGATGAGCTGAGTGTCGTCTGCATAGGAGATGATGTTGAGGTTGTGGCGGCGGACCACTTGTGCGAGGGGGGCCATGTAGATGTTTAACAGTGTTGGGCTGAGGGAGGAGCCCTGGGGGACGCCGCAGATGATGTTGGTGGCTTCGGATCGGAAGGGTGGGAGGCGGACGCTCTGGGATCTGCCGGAGAGGAAGGATGTGGTCCAGTCGAGGGCCTTCTCTTGGATACCGGCTTCTTGGAGGCGTGTTTTTAGAGTGTGATGGCAGACCGTGTCGAAGGCAGCCGAAAGTTCCAGGAGGATGAGGGTTGATGTTTCACCGTTGTCTAATTGGCGCCTGATGTCGTCTGTGGTGGCGATGAGGGCAGTCTCTGTGCTGTGGTTTCGTCTGAATCCGGATTGGGACGGGTCCAGGATGATGTTGTCTTGGAGGTGGCGGGTCAGTTGCATGTTGACGATTTTCTCGATGACCTTCGCTGGGAACGGGAGCAGGGAGATGGGACGGAAGTTCTTGAGGTCCTTGGGGTCCGCCTTGGGCTTCTTGAGGAGGGCGTTGATTTCGGCGTGCTTCCAGCTTTTTGGGAATGTCGCTGTTTTGAAGGAGATGTTGATAACCTTCCGTAGTTGGGGGGCGATGGCTGCGTCTGCCTTGTTGAATATGTGGTGTGGGCACGGGTCTGGAGTTCATGACCTTGCGTGTCTCGTCGTCGCTGACGTTGGACCAGGAGGTAAGGCGGTTGGCGTTGTTGGTGTTCGGAGGAGGGGTGGAGTCTGGCGTGGTCGGGTCGGTCGTGGTGTTGAAACTGTCGTGGATGTCAGCGATCTTGCGGTGGAAGAAGATGGCCAGTGAGTCGCACAGTTCCTGTGAGTGCGGGATGTCGTTGGTGTTGGCGCTGGGGTTGGAGAGTTCTTTAACGATGCGGAAGAGCTCTTTGCTGTCGTGTGCGTTGTTATCCAGGCGGTCTTTGAAGGAGGACCTCTTGGCTGATCTGATGAGGTGGTGGTGTCTGCAGGTGGCGTCCTTGTGGGCTGCGTGGTTGTCCAGTGTACGTTCGCGGAGCCATTTCTTCTCCAGTTTCCGGCATGCGCGCTTGGAGGCCAGGAGCTCATTGTTGAACCAGGTGGCTCTCTTGCTGGCGTGGCTGTTGGAGGGTTTCTTCAGTGGGGCGAGGGTATTGGCACAGTCGTCGATCCACTGTCTGAGGTTGAAGGCTGCGGCGTCTGGGTTGGTGGGGTCGGTGGGTGGGTTCTGGGAGAGGGTGGTGAGCAGCTGGTCTTCAGTGACTTTGCTCCAGCCGCGGCGAGGCAGCTGTTGGATACAGTGGTGCGTGGTTGGTTTTTTGAAGGTGAAGTGAATGCAGCGGTGGTCGGTCCAGTGGGGTTCGGTGGTGTGGTCGAAGGCGACGTGGGTGCTTGTGGAGAAGACGGCGTCCAGCGTGTGGCCAGCGGCATGGGTGGGTGCAGTGACGAGTTGTCTGAGGCCGAGGTTGGCGAGGTTGCCGATCAGCGTGGTGGGGTTGATGTCGTTGTTGTTCTCGAGGTGTAAGTTCAGGTCCCCGAGGAGGATGTAGTCCGTGGAGGCGAGTGTGTGGGTGCTGGCGAGGTCGGCGATGGAGTCGCTGAACTGCGCCCAGGGTCCAGGGGGTCTGTAGACGAGCGTTCCTCTGAGGGTGGTGTTGGGGTCGGTGTGGATCCGGAAGTGCAGGTGTTCGGCGGTGTTGAGGGTGTCGTCTGCGTGGGTGGTGACCTTGAGGGTGGAGACCTTGAGGGTGGACTTGTGGACGATGGCAATTCCTCCTCCAATGCCGTTGGCGCGGTCCCTGCGGGTGATCTTGTAGCCATCTGGTGCAGAGGAGTCGTTCCACCACGTCTCGGTCACGAAGGCTACATCCGGGGCAGTGGTGTCGAGCAGTTCCCAGAGCTCGATGGCGTGTCTGCGTGCGGAGCGCGTGTTGAGGAGTATGCCGCGGAGGTAGTTTGGTTTGGTCCTTGATGGTTTGGTGGTTCTGTCGCTGGTGAAGCTGCAGCTGCGGCAGGAAAAGGGTCCGTGGGTGCGTTTCGGGGAGGCCTGGTTGCAGCGTTGGTCTCGGCCGGTGTTGAGAGCGTGGAGGGAGTCGGCGTCGTAGCTGAGGCTGGGTATGGTGCGGTGGGGTGCGCGGGGTTCTGGCGCGGGCCGCGGACGGGCGCAGACGGGCTTGCCTCTGGCGCGGCCGCGCAACGTCCTGCATTAAGAAGGGGTGGAGGGAGGGAGGAGCAGCTGGGAGGCGGGTGGTGGGAAGCGAATGGGAGAGGAGGGGGCGGGGATGCATCGGCGGGAAAGGAATGCAGGGAGTGCGGGGAGCGGGGCGGCGAAGAACTTAAGGCACAGCAGAAAGGAAACAGGCAACAAAAACACAGGCAACAGTTATTTAAGCAGTGCATAGATAAACAGGCAACAAATACAGGCAACAGTGACTAAAGCAGCGCACAGAGAAAACAGGCAGCAAATACAATACAAGTACAGGAAACAGGCAGCAGATCGGACCGAATACTTACCGCCCACCACTGGGCCACCAGGGATGAGGCGCAGGCGGGAGCCTGCGGGTGAAGGAGGGCCTCGAACTCCCAGCAGCAGCGAGGGGCAGCAGACAGAGGACACAGCACCAGCAGGGAATGCTGGAGCGGTGGGGGGAGCGTCCTGGCCTGAGAACAGGTCAAGGTTCGCACCCTCGCCGCGCAGCATCCTGCATTAAGAAGGGGTGGACGGAGGGAGGAGCAGCTGGGAGGCGGGTGGTGGGAAGCGAATGGGAGAGGAGGGGGGCGGGGAAGAACTTAAGGCACAGTAGAAAGGAAACAGGCAACAAAAACACAGGAAACAGTTATTTAAGCAGCGCACAGAAAAACAGGAAACAAATACAGGCAACAGTGACTAAAGCAGCGCACAGAGAAAACAGGCAACAAATACATTACAAATACAGGAAACAGGCAGCAGATCAGACCGAATACTTACCGCCCACCACTGGGCCACCAGGGATGAGGCGCAGGCGGGAGCCTGCGAGTGGAGGAGGGCCTCGAACTCCCAGCAGCAGACAGGAGCAGCAGACAGGGGACACAGCAGCAGCAGGGAATGCTGGAGCGGTGGGGGGAGCGTCCTGGCCTGAGAACTGGTCATGGTTCGCACCCTCACCGCGCAGCGTCCTGCATTAAGAAGGGGTGGAGGGAGGGAGGAGCAGCTGGAAGGCGGGTGGCGGGAAGCGAATGGGAGAGGAGGGAGGCGGGGCCGCAGTGGACGCAGCGGCGGGAAAGGAATGCGGGAGTGCGGGGAGGCGAAGAACTTAAGGCACAGCAGAAAGGAAACCGGCAACAAAAACACAGGCAACAGTTATTTAAGCAGCACACAGAAAAACAGGCAACAAATACAGGCAACAGTGACTAAAGCAGCGCACAGAGAAAACAGGCAACAAATACAATACAAATACAGGAAACAGGCAGCAGATCAGACCGAATACTTACCGCCCACCACTGGGCCACCAGGGATGAGGCGCAGGCGGGAGCTGCGGGTGGAGGAGGGCCTTGAACTCCCAGCAGCAGCGAGGGGCAGCAGCCAGAGGACACAGCACCAGCAGGGAACGCTGGAGCGGTGGGGGGAGCGTCCTGGCCTGAGAACAGGTCAAGGTTCGCCTGTAGGGCAGCCAACCTCTGCCAAAAATTATGTAAAAAAAAATTGTCACTTCTATTGCGCTAGCCCAAAGCGCGATTCATAGATTGATTACATAAACCTGTATTGTGTGTATTGCATGTGCGCACATGTTATGCAGGTCTGATAGGAACTACTCCTATAAAAGTCATTTGTATGACCTATTGTCTAAGTGTCCCATTACTTAATTCAGTAAGGGTGTTACGTATGGACGTGTAAAATTGTGTATGTCAGCACATGGTCTAAACCCAGCCAACAGGTGACTGTCATTATTTAGCAAACCCCTACTAATATTCTGTGATGTATGGGGCAATTTACCTCGAAACCATGTCTGGTGTACTTGATGTTTCAAAGAGACTTTTAGGCCTCAGCAGAGTACCTATGTTACTACAAACTGTAGGTATGCATGACTAAAAGCTCCCAATGTTGGCAACTATATCATCAAATTCCAAAACTTCACCCATAAGTGAAAATATATTCAAGAGAAATGCAGCTAATGCATTTACAGATATTTCAAAGAGGTATGCTGCATGTGCATTCACTCTCTTTCTGTTAAGAACACATCTAACGAGATGTGTGCCATAAAATAACTGCTATCGAAGCCACTTGCACTATGTTAACAAACAGATTAAAAAACATGAGATTCATACTCAGTCATATGGGGAATAACCTTTTAGCAGTCAAGCGCTTAACAAACCTTATGTTAAATATAGCTTGCTATTTAACAAGTAGGAGATAACCCACCAATGTTATTACGGAAGGTCCTGACAGTGTATAAACATACTGACATGTTTCAATTGGTATAAATCACACAATATATAAGCAAGGAGGAGAAAAGAAGAAACTGGGGCACAACAGAGTTGTGGACGAAAACCCTCACTCACTCGAGGGTGACATGCTTAATCATTGGGTTCCTCCAACACACGGGGACCGCAAGGTACCCCGTGTGGGCTACAACTTTACCCAAGAGGGAAGGAGCAGGAGTGCAAAGCACGTGTTGGATCTACCATCTCGAGGTGGTAAGGAGGGGCAGAGTGCAGATGTAAAGAGTGATTTTAAAACTACCTACATGGGGGCAACAACTTTATTCTTCCTTCCTATATGGTAGTGGTCAAAAAGCAAGTGAAGAAATAGGGTTACATTTATATACCTATCTATTGGTCGGTCAACATGTTTCTGCCTTAGCGACAATTAAGTTCTGGGCATTTATCAGGACCTATATAATTTTAGTCACTCTGCTGTTGAAAGTGCACAAATGAAAATGGTAAAACATGTGTAAAGGTACTTAGGCCTCTATGCTTGACCAAAAGTTGTATACGTTCATCAGTATAGTTGGTCAGAAGGCTCTGTAAAATAAATGAACAAGGACACATTACTAATTTAAGAGACCAGTCATCAATTTGCACCATCAACCTTCACTTTGTCCCCAGTGAGAATAAAATGTAAACTCTCTTACCTATACATCACTGTGTAGATTCCCACTCAACCGTCTACAGAGGCAATCACCTCTGTTGGTTTCTCTAGTAGGGATTTAAAGTTAGGATGGTAAGAACATAGTTTACAACTATATGATCCAAACACCATCAAAACCAGTAAAACAGAAAACACCTCATGTTTGATGTATATTCTCATTATTCAGTGTGTCAATGTCAACTCTTATTTGTTCAGAGACCAAATCACTGGTATATAGCCTTGTGCAGACAAAAAAACGATGTCTGTTTGGAAAACGCCAGATCAACAACATCAACAATCTCGTGGGTAAATAAACTCCAGTGTGAATCGATGATGTAATGAAAGCCTGCAAGCAAGGGTAGCAAGCAATCGCCTTCTTAGTATAGAATCGGTGGCGTCTCAGTAGATAAACCTGTGATGAACTGTGCCAACCTAGCCATGCGGGAGAACTTTTTCTGTTTTGAAGACCAACTGTATTGGCAAGTCACTGGCACTTCTCTGGGCATTACCTGTGCCCCTAGTATGGCCAATCTCTTCAAGCATTGGTTCGAAGAAACTTACATCTACCTGAGGCTGAATCCATTCTATAATAAATTGCTACTGTGGAAACGATACATTGACGATATCCTGGTCATCTGGGAAGGTGACCAGGATTCTCTGCAAGAGTTCTCTGAATGGATTAACTCCCTCAACATCCATCTAAAATTCACTTGTGAATCCAGTAATGAGGCTCTACCATTTTTAGATCTGAGATTGTACCCTAAAGATGGAATGATATACACCAAACTATACCAGAAACCTATGTCTCATAATGCTCTTAAATTATAAGAGTTTCCATCCCCGGGCTCTTCGAGATAATCTTCCAGTAGGACAATTTCTACAGTTGAGGAGAAATTGCACTGAACTTGACACATTTCATAAACATGCAACTAACTTAAGTAAACATCTATTGACCCGACAATATCCATTACATTTGATACGCAATGCTAAAAAAAGAGCCCGGAATAATATCCGAGAGGCATTACTAGAGGCACAATTGAAACCATCTACTGATCGTTTGGTGTGTGTTAGTACATTCAGCCATCTTACTACCACAGTTAAGAAAGCCATCAATTCCATCTGGCATATCTTGAATAAAGGCAACAAGGTTTGTGAGAGACCATTGTTTGCCTTTAAACGCAGAAAGAATCTTGGCGATATTTTGATACACACCAGGCCCAAGGTCTCTGTTAGTACGACCCAGTTACGGACTATCCACACTGGTGCACCAGTTTGAGGTCATTTGTCCTATGGTATGTGTGTGGTCTGTCCCTTGACAGCACGTACTTTACAATTGGAACTAGGCCTCAAAACTCCATGGATATTGACCAACCACACTAACTGCAATACTGAAGCAGGTATTTACTTGATACAATGTCCTTGTAAGCTTAACTATGTGGGCATGACAACACGAAAAGTTAAAACGAGAATGATTGAACACAAGAGTTCAATCAAACGGAAGAAATCAAACACCAAACTGACTCGACATTTCTTAGATGCTGGACACAAAGAGGAGGATTTCAGGTGGGTGGTACTAGATAAACCCCATTACCATAGGAATATGGGACCACTTGAGACCATTATGTTCTACAGAGAACAACGATGGGTGTTCAGACTGCGCAGCCATCAAATTGGCCTGAACATGGTGTTCTGTGTGACACCATACATGTAACAGACTAGATACATGCCAGTGGCCTATTCCATCCAGTAATTAATGGTCTAGTTACATCTTATAGACAAAGAAATACTGTCGGCCTACCTTGCCCATTACGCATTTCTAAGGGCTCTTTGAATAGCGTTTTTGTGGGTGTATTTGCTGTGCACACATGATACAATAGCATTATGTTCCATCTAAACCTTTCATATCATTAGTGAGGACCTTTTGTTTTTGTTTTGTTGTTTTTCAATTTTTAAATTTTAGTAACACCACAGTGTCGAAAGTAAACAATATAGATGACCCTTGTTATTCTGGTTACTATGGTAATAACCTAACGCACAAACGGCATTACGCAACATGCACACGGTACACGTCTCGCTGCAGACGAGTTTGCTTCCGGGTATGAAAGTACGCGCAGACACCATGTAGGAACTCCCGCCAGAGTCCACTAGGAGCACCAGAGCGGTATTCTAGGTGAGCGCTATTAATAGATCGTTAAGGATTCGCTCATGATTTAGATCCGAGTTTGCTGCCCTTCCGTTTGTTTAAAACGCAATTTCTACAGATTAGACACGTTACGTAGATCATAGAGTGGGCGATAAGTCTGTGTACTTAGAACACCTCCTTTAACTCGCGCTACAAAAAGAATACTAGCTTATCCACTGAAACGCCACCAATTCTATACTAAGAAGGCGATTGCTTGCTACCCTTGCTTGCAAGCTTTCATTACAACATCGATTCACACTGGAGTTTATTTACCCACGAGATTGTTGATATTGTTGATCCGGCGTTTTCCAAACAGACATCGTTTTTTTGTCTGCACGAGGCTATATACCAGTGATTTGGTCTCTGAACGAATAAGAGTTGACATTGACACACTGAATAATGAGAATATATATCAAACATGAGGTGTTTTCTGTTTTACTGGTTTTGATGGTGTTTGTAACATGTGCTGGATCACATAGTTGTAAACTATGTTCTTACCATCCTAACTTTAAATCCCTACTAGAGAAACCGACAGAGGTGATTGACTCTGTAGACGGTCGAGTGGGAATTTACACAGTGATGTATAGGTAAGAGAGTTTACATTTTATTCTCACTGGGGACAAAGTAAAGGTTGATGGTGCAAATTAATGACAGGTCACTTAAATTAGTAATATGTGTCCTTGTTCACTTATTTTACAGAGCCTTCTGGCCAACTATACTGATGAACGTATACAACTTTTGGTCAAGCATAGAGGCCTAAGTACCTTTACACATTTTTAACCATTTTCATTTATGCACTTTCAACAGCAGAGTGACTAAAATTATATAGGTCCTGATGAATGCCCAGAACTTAATTGTCGCTAAGGCAGAAACATGTTGACTGATAGGGTATATAAATTTAACCCTATTTCTTCACTTGCTTTTTAAACACTGCCACATAGGAAGGAAGAATAAAGTTGTTGCCCCCTTGTAGGTAGTTTTTAAATCACTCTTTACATCTGCACTCTGCCCCCCTTTACCACCTCGAGTTGGTAGATCCAACACATGCTTTGCACTCCTGCTCCTTCCCTCTTGGGTAAAGTTGTAGCCCACACGGGGTACCTTGCAGTTCCCGTGTGTTGGAGGAACCCAATGATGAAGCATGTCACCCTCTGGTGAGTGAGGGTTTTCGTCCACAACTCTGTTGTGCCCCGGTTTCTTCTTTTCTTTTCTCCTCCTTGCTACCCTATATATTTGGTGAGTTATATTATTAAAGTAGTAGTATAGGACAGAACTTCTACATTGTAGCATAATCCTCCCTTAGACCCTCCTGCGTGTGATACATGTTTCAACTGGTGCCATCGCATCAGTTTAATTGCCTGGCTTGCCTCTGCCATTTCCTTTTTTTTTTTTTTAAATATCTTTATTCAAACCAAATTTTTAACAGCGACCAGTTACCCCCAACCCCCCCTCCCACTCAGACAGGTATACATACGGTTATAAAACGGAAAAAAAAGATTATACACTATCAGAGCATGAAAAGTGGAGAAAACAGTTATAATTTACACTTTAAAGTTAATTCCTGGACTACATTTTGGTGCCACTCTATAAGTGGGGCCCATATTTTTAAGCCCGTTGTACGTCTCCTTCTGCCCTTGCGTTTGTAAACAGCTATTTCGATATTAGCTATAGCGAGGAATCTGGATAGCCATTTTTGAAAGGTGGGGGCGGCAAAATCTCTCCAAGCAGAGGCAATGCATAACTTAAAGACAGCCATTGCAATAAAAATAAGTTTTTGTCCTACGCTAGAATTTCCGGGGTCTACAGCCCCTTGTAGGATAACCCCGCTGGATAATACTGTGTTATTGTGTAACATAGTAGATAAAAATTCCCCAATCTCTAATTTAATCAGTTTTAAGCCTTCACAGGTGGAGAAAATATGTATGCAATCAGCCTTATACAAATTACACCTGGGGCAGCACGTGCACACCCCGCTACCCCACTTGGCTATTCTATCCGGAGTGTAGTATAAAAAAGACAAGTTTTAAAGAATTGTGCTTGAAGTTTAGTTGACATTAATATAGTTTGTGATATTCCATAGGCGTAGTTGAACTCATCATTAGAGATCTCTGCTTTCTCCAACCATTTCTGAGAGACTTTCTACAAATCATCGGGAAACATAGCATTGATATGCGAGTAGATGTTCCCAATCGAGTTTGTTGTGTCTAATAATAGATTGTCTATTAGATTAACTTTAACAATACACCCCTCCCTCCTATCTTTCGTCGCAAAAAATCTCTCACATGAAGGTACTTAAAGTCCCGCCACTGCAAATCAAAACTATTCTTCAGTTCCTCAAAAGATTGAATCCCGTTGGAAGAAATAAGGTGGCCTATCTGATTAATTCCTGCCTCGTACCATCTATGAATGTAGTTATCATTAAAACATTTCAGGCAGATTTGGGTTGTTCTTAATGGGTGTATAGAAAGATAATCTCCCTATCCCCAGCATTTTCCTAACGGTTTTCCAAACCCTGTATCCACTAAGTATTGTTTTAAATTTTACCTTTTTGTAATGACTATCATACAGGTGTCTCCACCAGTACCCTCCACTATCCCTACCTAACAATAGTTGAAATGTAGTTGGTGTATAGGCCTCCCCCGCTATACCTTCCCAGTTATTCTGTAGAAGTTCCTTACAGTACAAAAGTACCGTTGCCCAATAGTACGCCGGGAGATTTGGGAGAGCTAAACCGCCCCGATCTTTCTGAAGGGTAAGTAGCTTATAAGCCCGACGCGGGTGTGAGTACGCCCAGATAAAACTAGAAAATATCCGTTCCATTGACTTCAGCCATGGTACAGAGAATTCTAAACATATTGCTCTAAACAAATACAGGATTTTGGGGAAGAAAACCATTTTAATCGCATTTACTCTGCCTATAATAGAAAGGTGTAAATTGTCTAAACGTTTAAGATCTTTCTGAATTACGGCTGTTAATGGTTTTACATTCAAATTTATCCAAATCAAATGTAATACAGACACCTAAATAAATGGCATGTTCCACCACCCGGGCATCCCTCATTACACACTTTTTGTTGAGAACAATCTGAGTTTTCCCTTGGTTCAGTGCATACCCGGCCACTATCCCAAATTGCTTCGCTTCTTTCTCTATTGCGATCATGGCTGCAATTGGGTCAGCGGTCACAATCGCAATATCGTCGGCGTAGGCCAGTGTTTTGGTAGGGTAGCCTTGAGATACTATAGGTTTAATTGCTCTGTCCTCTTCTAAGCGCCTGATAAACGGATCTATATAAGTCGCGAAGAGCAGCGGCGAGCAAGGACAGCCCTGCCGTGTTCCTCGCGATATTATCAGCTCTTCTGTTGGACTACCGTTTACCATCACTATGGCCCTTGGCTTCACATATAGTTTTTGAATTGCCTGGATAAACCCTGCCTGGATCCCTATTCTAGACATCGCAGCCCATAGGAAGTGCCAGGAGACCCTATAGAAAGCTTTTTCTGCATCAAGCAGAACTAGCGCCATAGGGTCCCCTGACACCTCCCTTCCTATCAAACAGGGTGATTACTCGGTGTATATGATTGGTAGTTGATCTACCCGGAATGAAGCCATGTTGGCTCGGAGAAACCACCCTGTGAATTAAGGGAGCAAGTCTATTAGCCAGGACTTTTGCATAGATCTTGGAGTCTGCGTTAATAAGTGTGATGGGACGATATGACCCAAGCTGCTCGGGGGTTTTTTTTTTTCAGAAAGATAATTATTTTTGCCCTAGACCAGGAATCTGGGGGGTGACCTCCCGTAAAAATATGCATTATCAGGTTTACTAAGATTCCTTTAACTTCATTGATAAAAAGGGCATAAAATTCTGATGGGATACCGTCTAGCCCTGTAGCTTTCCCTGGGGGTAGATTTCTAACTCCACCTATAATTTCATCCAACATAGGAATTTCCTCTATACTATTTATATCCTCATCTTCGAATTTTCCAAGAGAAGACCTATCTAGATAGTCCTCTACACAAGCCTGGTCACCCGTCCCAGTTTCAGAATATAGATCTTGGTAGAACTGACAGAAGGCGTCTTTTATGAGAATAGGGTCCACTACACGGTTCCCCAACGGCCCCTGGATTTCACGGATTATATTTGAAGTAGCTTGTTGTCTCATGCGAACTGCTAGCTGGTGTCCAATTTGTTAATTTACTTCATATACTCTATCCTTCTGGGCCAGCGCTTTGATTGCTTTAACCGTGAAGACCTTCAAGATCTGGGCTTAAGCAATCAACACTTGATTCTGCGCTTTTTCAACCATCTCCGTTGTAGCTAGACTGTCGCCCATTGTAACACTTAATCCCTCCTCCTTAATTCTCAAGTTATCTTGTAGCCTCTGCATCTTTTCCCTAGCTTGTTTATTAGTTTTTAGAGAGAATTGCATAGTCTCACCACGTATCCCTGCTTTTAGGGTGTCCCATACTAATTCAATTGAAGCGCTTCCCAGATTGTCGGATAAAAATTTAGGGATCCATTCCCTCATGTGGGTGCAGTAATTCTCATCTACAAGTAGCGCTTTCTCGAAAGTCCATAGATAGGGTATACAATTTTGGTTATCTACTTCTAAAGCACAGACAAGAGGATTATGATCCAAAAAGATCCGGGGTAATTTCATTAATTGGCACTTTGATTTAATTATGTTGGAAATTAGAAAATAATCCAGTCTTGCATGAGTGAGATGCGGGTTGGAAAAATATGTAAACCCACAATCATCCGGTTTTAAAGTCTGCCAACCATCCACTAGACCATGAATACAACACATTTGTCTCAGTGCTTTAAACACTTTGGGTTTACGGCCAATGTAGTGCCATTCCTCACTTGGGGACCAATTACTAGGGAGATTGATGATAAGATCCCCACAAATCAATAGAGGTAGTGGCCAATGCATCAGTTCATTAGAGAGCTCATCAAACACGGCTGCTTCATCACCATTGCTGCCGTATATGGCACAAAGGGTCATCCTTTGCCCACTCCCATACTGACATTCTGTGATTGCCCAACGACCGGATTTATCTACCTTAGAATGACTAAAATTGAGCCCATTTCCCTTAGCTAAGATAGCCACCCCCCCCTAACCCTAGCTCCTAGTGAAGTAGCACATATTAACCGATTACCCAGCGTTTTTAAAATATGCATTTGTGACCCCTCAATATGTGTCTCTTGAAGACAAACAATATTGGTGCCCCAAGCTTGCAGTCCAGCCGTAACTGCCTGTCTTTTCTTAATATCATTTAGGCCACAGATGTTCATAGATAGTATTCTTAACAAACCCATCCTAATATACTAATGTACACCATACACATAAATAAACAAAACAAAAAAATCCCCCCTCCTTTTTGCCCCTCTCTTTTTGTTTTACTTTTATTTTTATTATTGAACCCTGTCAAACAAACAACCGAAAAGCAAGATCTTCAAATAAAAAAATTTTTATAAAGAGAAAAAGGAAAAAAAATATTGTGCAAGAGCAGCCGGGACGGAAGACCCAAGTCCACTCCCCAAGCCCAAGCAGCACAGCGTTTACCAAAAGCCCGACAGAGACCACCCCCGCTTATTAAGCCTATAGGCCCTTACGCCCAACTAGTGTCCTTGACTGCGCTCCTAGCTGTATCATCCTGTATATCTACATCTACCAGGTACAGACTTGACATTTTAGAAGAGCGACCCCGAATAAGCTTTAACTGTTTATTTTATATTATTTATGTTCTGAAAGTTCCTCAAGATATTTTGCGCCTGAATTTCCGAGATAAAGCTACGGGTGGCCCCTTTGAAAATTATCTTTAGTCTGGCAGGATTCTGCAAATACACCTCAGCCCCCAATTTCTGTAATGGATCAAAGAGTTGCCGGAGTCTCCACCTGCGCTCCACTGTGGCATGAGTGAAATCGGGTCTGGTGAAAAAAGTTACTCCCTCGAAAGTTCGTCTCTTGGTTGGTCTAGCCAGATCAAAAAGAGTTTGGCGGAGAAGAAAGTTTCCAAAGAGTACGAGTATAGCACGTGGGTGTTGTGCCGTTGATGTATGTTTTCCGAGAGACAGGGGAAATATATGGGCTCTTTGTATTTCCCGCTCCAAGTCCCATGATTGTATTTCTGGGAGCGCCCCTTTTAGGAGGTTGATCATGAATTTCCTGGTGTCATCCTTTTCGATTCTCTCCGGAATTCCTAAAAAGCGGAGGTTGTTACGTCTCTGCCGGTTTTCTTGTTCCTCCATCTTCCACATCAAATCCTTTACTATCCCATGTTGTTCATCACGCTGTGTCTGTAGTGTCGCCACATCTTTTTCAAGCTGTTCGGTTCTTCCCTCCACCATAGTCATCCGATCCGCTATATCAGAACAGGTTTTACCGACCTTTCTCACTGCCCCTTGAAGTTTTTTGGCCGCCAAGCGGGATCTTCGATTATCAACCTTGACTTCCTCCTGAAAACCTTTGATCGACTGCAAAATAACTGCCAAAGCGGGTTCATTACTGGGGACACCGTGATCTCCGTGATCCCCCGTTTTGCTGCTGCCACTGCCACAGCTAGTTAGGTTGTTATGGGTTGGAGTGAGCCCAGTAATTGTGGAGGATTTTGCGGCTAATGTAAGAGGCGTATTGTTATAATCCCATTTCAACCCTCACACACACTCATTCTCCGAGAAGTAGTCATCTCTTTGTACCCGATTTTTACCTCTCTTTTTAGATAGTTTTTTAGCGGTTATTTTAGTTCTCTGGACATCAGTGTTAGTGCTGCTATACCACTTCTTGCCTTCCTCTCCACTTGACAGTGAAATGCTGATGTCGGAAATTTCAGAATCATCCGTCAGCGAGTAGAACTTATCCTGATTATCTGGTGTTTTTTTTTATCTGCTCTATAAGTGCACAGGCATTGAGTGTTGCAGATGTAGGAGTAGCATCACTATCTTTGGCACCGATAATAGCACCGGTAGTGGTAATCAAGCTATTACAATTATTTGACAAAGTAAGGGGGAGAGTATGACTGTCAGTCATACGTACATTAGTATTGAGGTTGTCATCTGCCGCTGCGATGGTAGCAAGGGTTTCAAATGGAGCATCAGGTACGAGAGATTTTGAGCCCATCACCTCTCTCATATGCCGATCACCAAGAGCGCCACCTGAATTGTTTAACACAACTTCACTTGCTACTGCAAAGCTACTTGAGATTAGGGGTTGTGAGCCATCAGCTTCCTTAAGTAAACGCAGGTTGCTTCTCCTCCCCGTAGAGCTAGAAGCTGTGTCCTTTTCCTGCATGCATTTACTCCGAGCATCGCCCTTTTCACCCCCTCCTTTGGCGCTTACACATGCTTAGTCCATCTTCTTCCCCATGCGTGTGAGTGCCGATAATGTATTTGCCGGCCCAGAGTTTAGCAGTGAGGGTATCTGTCCAGCTTTCCCCTTTGCCACCTCTTGCTCCCTGCTATGGAGTTGAGGAGAAGCCTCACCCTTGTTTCGATGATCATTGCATGCAGTTTCGAGGAGCAGGGCAGGGGTTGGTATTCTGGTTTTCGGCTGACATCTTGTTGAAAAGGGTGTAAGGTCCCATTTCTCCCACCGTGCACCACTGTTAGAGCCCGTGTCTTTAGTTCTAACTTCTGCTTCCACTTGGCCCATCCTCTTCATCATTATAAGGGTCCTTATGTGTTTAATATGAGGCAATGACATTTCCAATCATCTTGCCTCAGCCCTATTCACATCTCCCTTCAATTTGTGCTCTTATCATTACCAAATCAAGGCTTCCAGTTAATGCTGAAATGTGGAATAGGAGTTCCAGTAACCCTCAAATTGAGTGTGGAAAGGGTGGTGGTAGAAAGAGGAGGAGTTATGAGGGAGTGGCATTTGTAAGGAGCGGAATTGATGAATGTAAGCCTATGGTCTGCCAAGCAAATGCATTAATTGTAAAAATCCTGCCCTTAAATAAATTGACAAGGAAAATTTGGTAAAACTGTTTTGCCTTACTTAATTGTTTACCCAGGAAATTCACTGCAGAAACTAATTTGTATCTAGCAAGTATCGGCCTATAATACTGGTAAAATAGCTCAAATGCTTCATGCAAACAACAGAGAGATCTGTGTGTTACCCATGGCCACAGCTTGGAGTCTCAAATAGTGTAGAGGATTTATATGCCTACTGTAGAGTATTATGGGGAACTTCAGATTTACACAAGGTATGATAGCTTAGTAGGTTAATGCAGTTGTTGCTAAAGCAGCTCGGGGAGTTCTGCACCCTTTGCAAACAATTGTACATAACCATAATGTTAACTAAGTTTTCATGTTTCTACGTTTGGTAAAGTGTGTTCTCTTAGATGGTATTAAAATGTATTAAGTGCCATAGTACAGTTTATTTGCAAAGTGATGCAATGGTTCAGCCAGTTGAACACGAACTGCAGACATATTCTGTGATCTGCAGATCACAAATTCTAAATTACATTGAGGATGAAGCTGGTGCTGCTATTAGCACATAAAAGACGGAGAAGAGTGACACCTTTAAATAAAGGTGCTTAGAAACGCAGCAAGAGAGCTAGATATAAAAAGAACCTCTCAAATCTGTTTGCCTTCAGGTAATATATGAATTGACAGTTTGTCTTAGTTCCCCGACGGCCTGCTGAGCATGGAGGAGGTGTGAGATTCCAGGTGTGCTCTCACTTTCATCTCTTACACATGCTGCCTGCCCAGGAATATATGATTCAAAGAGATTGTGTTTGTCCTTAATGTTGGGCTTCTGCAACCTGGCCTTGCTCGAGAGGGAAATAATGACCCCATCTACCCATGCAAGCTGCTTCTCTACACAACACAAACATAGAGTTGATGGGTGCTGCTGCATGTGTCTTTGTGGTGGTATTCCGCACTGGGATATAGGTGGGGGACTTTGCTCATTTGGGCTGGATCCAGCTTGCAAATAACTGCACAGTCGGCATAAACAAGGTGATGAAAAAAATGCTTGAAATAATCTCAGCCACTGTCCGGGCCACTAATAGCCCATTATTTCTCACCCACAATGCCCTTCTAAACAGAAACCAGACATATGCATATCAGTCTTGGCCTGCTCCAATGGGAACGGTCCAGCCTGAAGTGCTATGCTCGGTCCCCTTCAGACAGCAAAAATGATAGACTGGAACTTATCCCAAGTGATCATCTGTAGCTGAGATTTATTCGGGGATTTCTTCCATTACCTTGTTTCTTGCAGTAGACTCCCTCGGTGGAATGGGTATGTTGATCCCATGCTCACTGCGCCTCAGGACTGAAGGTATACCGAATTGATGAGGCCTAAATTGGCTAAAACTTGTCAGAGGTTTGAAGGGGGTACTGGCCTGGCAGCTCTGCTATACTGCTATTTGAGCAGGACCAAGAAGGATTTATATGTCACAGGTTTCTGTTTAGAGTGACAGTGGGTGAGAAATTAAAGGCTATAATGTGCTCTACGCAAATGCCAGTGGCTTAGATTAATTCAAACATTCCCCCTATCAACTTGTTGACTGTTGCAACAGTAACAGGGCTGCTACCCACTCTTTTCCAGCGCTGGTTCCTGTCACATGGCCGCTCCTGTTCTGCTGAAATGGATATGCTATGATGCTTGTTGGGTAATCTTATGCTGACACTCCCATTAACAATATTGACTAAGATACACCACTGAGTAACAGCCAGTAAATAGTGGTGGCCTATCCTAGATTCACACCATCGATCATCGATAAAAGATCTGTGCTTGGGCCAGGCTTTCTCTAGGCCATTTGTGCCTATGTGTGCCTGTTGCGTCTTCTGAAATTTAAAAGTCTCTGAGGTCATTACTTTCCCCAAGCTGCCTGTGAATTGGAATCTCCTTTATCACTCATGGACATCAGTTCACCAAAATACCAGGATTGAGCAGTCATGACATCAAGCACCACTGGTATCTGTCCGTCACCCTTCTCGCTTGGGCTGTAGAAAATACCAGAACATTGGAGAATAGCCTAGAACTGTGGAACCTTGCCATCACAAAGTTTTAGGATGTAGAGTGAGGAGCCTGTGCGCTCCGTAATTGGCAGTTGGTATGCTGTGGCTAATGTGTATGGAATAAACCTGATGCTTCTCTTCACTCTCTGATCTGATTATTAAGTTACCCTCCTAACTTGCATTGGACAGCACCCTTTAACTGCTGACATCACAGGCTTTACCCCATAGCAGATACTCAGTTCCTCAAGAGCCTCATGATTGTTGTTTTATGGCTAAAGGGATGGTATGGTTTGGGAATTATAGAAGATAAACATGTCCGTTTAGCACCCATTTACCTTCTCTTCCAGACATTGCCTTTGAGCATCCCAAGGTGCCAGGGTTATCAGCGTGTCAGCAAGTGGCAACAGCTGGCATTCCTTATTTATATCCATGGTGATACCTTGGACAGTTTTGAATGCCACTCTTGCGCTTCCAACCCTCACACTGCCTAGAGGAGTTTACAAATGTGTGCAGGCATAGGTCTGGCGATTCTGAACAATTTTTGTCATTCCTACACCCCAACTTGTGTCCTTCGCTCCGTTGATCTACATCTTACTCGTGTGCCACGATTCCGTAGGGCCAGAGCAAGGGGACGCTCATTTAAGGTGCTTGCACGTGCCTTTTGGAACTCTTTGCCACTTCCTATCAGAAACATCACCAACCTTCTGTCTTTTAGAAAGCTGTGAAGACCTGGCTTTTCTGTTGATCTTGCATTCCCCTATGATCTTCTTCTCCTGTATTTAGCGCTGGGACGTTCTTTTGCCAGGAGAGCCATGCGCTGTATAAACCCTTTAACATAACAGAACAAGAGTCAGTGACAGATCCCCAAAATGGAACACATGAACAAGTAATGTGGTAGTGTCTCTGTAGAATGTAGGGGTGGGCAGAGTTGGCGTAGCCCCATTACACGGAGTTCCACAGAGTATTGGAAAAAATGTGTGGAACAGGAGCCCACGTCAGGCTCCCAGATATCCCCGGCCTGGCTGGATTGAGAAGCAGGGTCCGGGGCCTGGGTTTGGGGCATGGCCTAGGGTATGGGAGCTCCCGTCCTGTGGCCAGGACAAGGGTCCCTGGTGTAGAGCCCCCGAGCCATCCAAAGGGCAAGCTGGAGCCCTCGGTGCGGGCAGATGGGCGTACTTCGGTCCCGGCCATCTGATCCTGCCTTTTCCCCTCGGCCATCTGGTCGCGCGCAATGCTTTCCAATGGGATGACCAGATGTCCGGGCTGACCTGAAGGTCCCGATGAGGGCTCGTCTGCCTCCCCGATTTCAGCCAGGCCTCCAGGAGGTCGGACGCCTAAGCGCCCTGGGTCCCCTCCATCACTCAGTGCGCACGAGTTACCAGAAAGAGGGGTAGCTTTCCTCCAGATTACTAGGGGCAGGGTATGCCGGAACACCCCTCCCGGGACCAAATGGGTTTTGCCCAGACAACACCTCCCCACCGTTCGGGGCTCCCTTCTCCAGACTGTGGTATGGCAAAGTGCCCGGGACAGGCTCCATCGGTCCTGGGCAGTCCTCCTCCGGGCGTCTGGACCCGAGAGCACCTGCGGGCCTCCCCATGCCTGAGGCCCAGCCGGGGTCCCCGAGCCCCCGGGAAGCGGAGCCCCGAGCCTTGCAAGGGCAGGTGGGACCCCTACCGTGCAGGTTCGGGGCGGGCAGATGGGCGTCCTTCGGTCCCGGCCATCTGGTCACAGGCAGTGCTTTCCAATGGGGCAACCAGATGGCCGTGCCTGCCTTGAAGTCCTGATGAGGGCTCATTTGCCTCCCCGATCCCAGCCAGGGCTCCAGGAGGTCGGGCGCGTCCGCGCCTAGTGTCCCCTTAGTCTCGCAGTGCGCACGGGTTACCAGAAAAAGGGGTAGCTTTCCTCTCCGGATTACTAAGGACAGGGTACTCCAGAACCAGCCCTGGGTCCTTCCTTGGGCCTGCCGCGTGGCAGACTGCCCCGGATGGGGTCCCGTTGGCCCGGGAAGGCTCCCCCTCTGACCTGAGCGGAAGGGGTCGGGTGGTGCCAGGCCCTCAGACGCTTCTGCCCGGAAGGTCCGTAAGCCCTGTGCGCCACGCCGTCACCCCTCTCCGCCCAGCACATTGCCACAGCAGCTCGGAACGAGGTTAGCTGCTGCCGCCTCCAGGCCCCGG
The DNA here is from genome assembly GCF_964204655.1 of Triturus cristatus. Classification (NCBI taxonomy): domain Eukaryota; kingdom Metazoa; phylum Chordata; class Amphibia; order Caudata; family Salamandridae; genus Triturus; species Triturus cristatus. The sequence goes on from NC_140586.1 coordinate 554,780,151, forward strand.
CACCCCTGCGTCTCTCTCAGGCTACGCCTCGGCCTGCCTCTCCCTCCAGGGAAGACGGCTGGGCCTGCCAGTGCCCATGTGATCGCACCTCTCCACCCCTCCTGCAAGCCTTCCTGTCCAGGCGTGTGGGCTCCTTCCCCTAGCAGGCTCCCAAGAGGGAGGTGTGTGCGAAGGTTGCCGGTCGGGTATATGGGCATGCAGCTCCCAAACCCACCTTGTCAGCAGGTGCAGCTACCTGGTTGATCCTGCCAGTAGCATATGCTTGTCTCAAAGATTAAGCCATGCACGTGTAAGTACATACGGCCGGTACAGTGAAACTGCGAATGGCTCATTAAATCAGTTATGGTTCCTTTGATCGCTCCACCTGTTACTTAAATAACTGTGGTAATTCTAGAGCTAATACATGCCGACGAGCGCTGACCTCCCGGTATGCGTGCATTTATCAGACCAAGACCAATCTGGCTCACCTGGCTGCTTTGGTGAGCTGGCGATCTGCTGCGAGGCGAGCTACCGCCTGTCCCAACCCCTGCCTCTCAGCGCCCCCTTGATGCTCTTGACTGAGTGTCCTGGGGGTCCGAAGCATTTACTTTGAAAAAATTAGAGTGTTCAAAGCAGCCCAGTCGCATGAATACTTCAGCTAGGAATAATGGAATAGGACTCTGGTTCTATTTTGTTGGTTTTCGGAACTGGGGCCATGATTAAGAGGGACGGCCGGGGGCATTCGTATTGTGCCGCTAGAGGTGAAATTCTTGGACCGGCACAAGACGAACCAAAGCGAAAGCATTTGCCAAGAATGTTTTCATTGATCAAGAACGAAAGTCGGAGGTTCGAAGATGATCAGATACCGTCGTAGTTCCAACCATAAACGATGCCGACTAGCGATCCGGCGGCGTTATTCCCATGACCCGCCGAGCAGCTTCAGGGAAACCAAAGTCTTTGGGTTCCGTGGGAGTATGTTTGCAAAGCTGAAACTTAAAGGAATTGACGGAAGGGCACCACCAGGAGTGGAGCCTGCGGCTTAATTTGACTCAACATGGGAAACCTCACCCGGCCCGGACACGGAAAGGATTGACAGATTGATAGCTCTTTCTCGATTCTGTGGGTGGTGGTGCATGGCCGTTCTTAGTTGGTGGAGCGATTTGTCTGGTTAATTCCGTTAACGAATGAGACTCCTCCATGCTAACTAATTACGCGACACCCAGCGGTTGGCGTCCAACTTCTTAGAGGGACAAGTGGTATTCAGCCACACGAGATCAAGCAATAACAGGTCTGTGATGCCCATAGATGTCCGTGGCTGCACGCGCGCAACACTGAACGGATCAGCGTGTGTCTACCCTTCGCTGACCGGTGCGGGTAACCCGCTGAACCCCGTTCGTGATAAGGATTGGGGATAGCATTTTTTCCCCATGAACGAGGAATTCCCAGTAAGTGCGGGTCATAAGCTTGCATTGATTAAGTCCTTGGCCTTTGTACACACTGCCCGTCGCTACTACCGATTGGATGGTTTAGTGAGGTCCTCGGATCGGCCCCGTCGGGGTCGGCAATGGCCCAGGTGGAGGTCCGAGAAAACGATTAAACTTGACTATCTAGAGGAAGTAAAAGTCGTAACAAGGTTTCCATAGGTGAACGTGCGGAAGGATCATGAACGGCCGAGCGACCGACGGCGCCAGCCTGAAGCCCTCGGCCGCCTCCTGCAAGCACACCGTAGGCTTAGGGCCCAGCCCTGTCCAGGCCTGCGCCGACCAGTGGAGCAGTCCGTGGCCACATGGGGTGCTTGGGTGAGGACCGGGCCTCGGCGGGTCTTCCTCCGCCGGGGGAGGACCCAACCGATTAGGGGACAAGGGGCGGCCCCAGTCCCTTTCTCTGGGAGGGGTACAACAGTGGGCCCTCCCGAGACAGAACCCATGCTCACCCGGCACGAACCCTGCCGTGGGGGGAAACCGAATTGCAGTGCCTCCCTGGGCTGGGATCACCCCCTGCCCCCCACCCTAAAAAGGCCCTGCTGCCCTGGGCCCTCCCGTGCCTGAGTCCCGGCCATTCTCGCGCACCGGCTCTAGGGCGGGGCGACCGCACCGGGTGCTGGCTTCCAGGGAGCACCGTGTTTGCAAGTTTGTTATTTTAAAGCACCTGCTGCTGCCGCACTCTTTTCCTCCAGCAATTTCCGGGCAACAAAAATATGTCTGGATAAATCCTGTGATTAATGTTCTTCCTGAAGAGAGGTCGGAGTTTAGTTTAATTTGGGTTTTGACCCACTATAAAGTAGTGCACAGGGTTAATATGCCTGTTGCAGAAAACAAGTACCGAGCAGATTACAAAGTGCATACAATATAAATAGGTCAGTAGGTTACTCGTTTTAAAAAAGACATCCTTTTGTTACTTGCAATTTATAGGTTAAAATCCTAATATAGGATTTGAATATATAAATTCCAAGAAACAAAATGTCTCTTTTAAAAGCAGTAACCCATTGAGTTATTTACATTCTATGCACTTTGTAATTGTACTAAACTATTAATGTTGCAAAAAGGATTAATTTTGTCAGAAATCTATTTTCATTATTAAAGAGAACCCCCAACTATGGTGTTCCTTTTTAAATTCTGAGCGTATGCTTCTCCAGACCAAGCACTATTAAACTATTCTGCCTACCAGTATGGAGGACATGTGGCTCCTACACCTTGTAGTCCTCTGTCTTATGTAACATTTCCTATACGCTGAGTTACACATGTATGATTGATTGTCTCTGTGTAATGTGTGTGTGATGCAAAGTGCTCTGACACCCTACACTGGTATGAGTGGCTCTATATATGCATCTGAGAGGGAGTGGTTATGGAGACTTGGGCTCTGTTAAAGTGTGGTGCTGAAGGAATCCGTGGCGGAGATGGTCATTGGGGGCGCCAACAAACATTATCGCACCAGGCGCCACCAGCTCTAAAGTCGGCCCTGCTCATGCAGCAGGGCAGCCTGGAAGAGATGGAGCTGAGGGCCTGTGAGGGGACCCCCGGCTGCACTCGGTGGGAGGCGAGTGGGATGGGGAGCACCTCCAACCTGGGCAAGTGTGGGGTGGGCTTCCCACCAACCCGCTGGCATTGGTAGGGGCTGCCTGGCAGCTGACGTGCAGGTGGGGTGACCCTCCCTCTTTGCCAGGTACCCGGTTTGACAAGGTCCTGTGCGGCTGGGCTGAGGGGTTTTAAGACTCGTGCGGTCCCTCCCGGTTACCCTGGGAGGGACTGGTGGCGGTGCCCCCTTCCTCGCCCGCGGGTGGGTGGGGGGAGGGACTCCTAGGCCGAGCACCTGGTAAAGTTTTTTTTCCTCCCAATGGTGCTGTCTGACTCCCAGAGGGGAAGCACCTGGCCCGTCTCGCCGCATGGGCAGTGGATGGACGGCGTTGCCTTCCTTCCGCCTCTCCTGCGCCCGCAGGTGAGCAAACGTTTTCAAAAAGTTGCCTGTGACTCTTGGCGATGGATCACTCGGCTCGCGCTTCGATGAAGAACGCAGCTAGCTGAGAATTAGTGTGAATTGCAGGATACATTGATTATCGACACTTCGAACTCACCTTGCGGCCCCGGGTGCCTTCCGGGCCTACACCTGTCTGAGGGTCGCTCAATCGTCAATCGCCCCAGGGCTTCCATGGGATGCAGCAGGGGCTGTCGCAGGGTTAGCTCCGCTGCCCTTTGTCCCACCACAAGGTAAGACACCCGATCGCCTGTGGCAGGGTCCCTCTCCGGGTCCTGCTGTGGAGGTACGTTGCCGGCGGCTAGCCCTGCTTCGCCTCGGCAAGGGTGGGGGGGTAGGCGACCGGTCCGCCTGGCTGCATGCCCCACATAGCTGTCTGCCCGGGCGCACATGCCTTGGGTGCTCACCTTCACGGCTGGCTTCCTGGGAGGGCAAACCCCCTCCAGATCCGATCCAGGGAAAGAGGGTGCTTGCTGCCGGGATGCCACGCCCCTACTCCGACAGGGGCCTGGTCTTCCCCGGCGGCTCACCCGACGCTTCTGCGTTTTTTCAACTACGACCTCAGATCAGACGTGGCGACCTGCTTATTTTAAGCATATTACTAAGCGGAGGAAAAGAAACTAACCAGGACACACCGGGGGCAAGTGGTCTGCGGCGATGTCGGTTACCCACCCGATCCGTCTTGAAACACGGACCAAGGAGTCTAACACGTGCGCGAGTCTGAGGGCCGAACGAAACCCTGTGGCGCAATGAAGGTGAGGGCCGGCGCTTTCAGCAGCGGGCCCACCACCGGCCCGTCTCGCCCGCTCCGTCGGGGAGATGGAGCATGAGCGTGCGTGATAGGACTTGAAAGATGGGGAACTATGCCTGGGCAGGGCGAAGCCAGAGGAAGCTCTGGTGGAGGTCCCTAGCGGTCCTGACGTGCAAATCAGCCGTCCGACCTGGGTTTAGGGTGAAAAGACTAATCGAACCATCTAGTAGCTGGTTCCCTCCGAAGTTTCCCTCAGGATAGCTTGTGCTCGGAGCCCCCAGTTTTATCTGGTAAAGCAAATGATTAGATGTCTTGGGGCCCAAACTATCTCAGCCTATTCTCAAACTTTAAATGGGTAAGAAGCCGGGCTCGCTGGCGTGGAGTCGGACATGGAATGCGAGTGCCTAGTGGGCCACTTTTGGTAAGCAGAACTGACGCTGCGGGATAAACTGAACACCGGGTTAAGGCGCCCGATGCCAACGCTCATCAGACCCCAGAAAAGGTGCTACTTGATATAGACAGCAGGACGGTGGCCATGGAAGTCGGAATACGCTCACCTGCCGAATCAACTAGCCCTGAAAATGGATGGCGCTGGAGAGTCGGGCCCATACCCGGCCATCGCCGGCACTAAGAGCCGCGGGGGCTATGCCGCGACGAGTAGGAGGGCCGCTGCGGTGCGAATGGAAGCCCGGGGGCGAGGGCCTGGGTGGAGCCGACGCAGGTGCAGCTCTTGGTGGTAGTAGCAAATATTCAAACGAGAACTTTGAAGGCCGAAGTAGAGAAGGGTTCCATGTCAACAGCAGTTGAACATGGGTCAGTCGGTCCTAAGAGATGGGCGAGCGCCGTTCGGAAGGGACGGGCGATGGCCTCTGTTACCCTCGGCCGATTGAAAGGGAGTCTGGTTCAGATCCCCGAACCCGGAGTGGTGGAGGCGGACGCCTTCGCGGTGTCCAGTGCGGTAACGCAAATGATCCCGGGGAAGCCGTTGGAGCCTTGGGGAGAGTGCTCTTTTCTTCATGAAGGGCAGGGCGCCCTGGAATGGGTTCGCCCCGAGAGAGGGGCCCAAGCCTTGGAAAGCGTCGCGGTTCCGGCGGCGTCTGGTGAGCTCTCGCTGGTCCTTGAAAATCCGGGGAAGATGGTGTAAATCTCGCGCCGGGCCGTACCCATATCCGCAGCAGGTCTCCAAGGTGAACAGCCTCTGGCATATTGGAACAATGTAGATAAGGGAAGTTGGCAAGTCAGATCTGTAACTTCGGGATAAGGATTGGCTCTAAGGACTGAGTCAGTCGGGCTGGGGCTCAAAGCGGGGCTCGGCGCGAGCCACGGCTGGGATGGGCGCCACCCAACAGGGTGGTGGCGACTCTGGATGCGAGCCGGGCCCTTCCTGTTGATCACCCCAGCTGCGGTGATCGCCTCTCCCCGCGTCCCGTCCCACGGGGCGCAGGGCCGGGGTTCTGCCTCGGCCGGCACCTAGTAGCTGACTTAGAACTGGTGCGGACCAGGGGAAACCAACTGTTTAATTAAAGCAAAACATCGCGAAGGCCCGAGGCGGGTGTTGACGCGATGTGATTTCTGCCCAGTGCTCTGAATGTCAAAGTGAAGAAACTCAATGAAGCGCGGGTAAACGGCAGGAGTATCTATGACTCTCAACCTATTCTCAGTTGTAGTGGCCTTTACCTCCCAGTGGTCCCACCGGTGACTTCCTCCATAGTGCTAGACTCTGCGTAGAGAAGTCTATAGAGACAGGCCAAATAAGGTTCTATCATGGCGGTGAGTGTGATAGTGAGAACTGGCGAAGCAAACAAACACAATTCCAGATGGGGTAGTTCCTGGAGATTAAAAACCCCGTTAAGATGGCATAAGGAGGTGCTGTCTTTTCCAGAAATCATTAACCTCCTCACTGAATTTCTCAAACCAGCAACCGCTTCAAACAATGCAACAAGCAACGACGATTCAGATCACGATATAGGCCCTAGTTCACCTACCGTAGCAGATGAAGACACAACAGTAGACCTCAGAGAAACCATCGAGATTATGGCCTCCTCAGCCAAGAATGACATTGTTACAACCAACTTTGAAAATCTACCTGATGTGTACGAGGTCAGCAAAGAATTATTAACAAAGAAAAGTGACTACACAAAAAAACTCACATATTGGAAATACCCAAACGAAAAGTATAAACGTGACTTGTGTGGAGACATATTGGCAACTTTTAAAGCATTGAGAAAACATGTCTCCAACAAGCATAAAGGCTTCTATCTCAAAACTTATTGCTCAAAATGTGACAAAGAAGCCGAATACCACAAAATTGCATGCCATTATGCCAAATGTATAGGAAGACCTCAAAAAGAAGAGCTGCCATTCTTGTGCAGCTTCTGTGACCTCAGATTTGGAAAAAAAGATTGGAGTTTCACAACATGCTCGGCATGCGCATCCAAGAGCGCAAAATTAGGTTAGACTATCCGCTCTAGCAAGCAGCAAACCATCAAAATTATGGTCACAGGAAGAAATACTGCTACTAGCAGAATTGGAAAAAGTGTATGAGAACAAGAGAAATATTATTGTGCTGATGGTTCCACATTTTGACAGTAAAAACAGAAAACAAATTGCAGAAAAAAGAAGAGATAGAAGAGATAAGAGTAAAAAAATCGGCAAAAGATTTACTGCAAGCATCAAGTGTTTCTGAGAATGACTCTTGCGATGAATCAGAGGTTACAGTGGAAGTAACAACAGAACAGCGCAGAGACTTTATCATTCGCAAACGTGCGCAAAAGATCAAAAACTTTGAGCTGCAGGATAGAATCACAGAAGTCGAGAAGTACACCCAAAACATAGAGCAACACAATGCTGCTATGGATCTGATGGATGAGATAGTGACTTATATCTCAGAAAACTCCACTGATATAAGTCCTGTACCAGCAAATCGTAGAGAACCAGCAAGCAAACTCAATAATGAGCCTATGAACTCTACTCAAAATGAGCGCCAGAATGCCTCAGTAGAAAACAAGATAACAAAGACAGACCAGAAAAACAGAAGCCTTAATTGGACACACAAGAAAAATTATGCAAAAGCAAAGAGCAGCTATAAAGAATACCAGGCAATGTTTAAAAAAGACAAAATGAAAATTGCCAGGATTATCACTGATGGGGCATAAGATGCCACTTTCCAAATCAATGCTGATGACATTTTCCAGTACTACAAAGGCATAATTGAAAAAGAAAACAAGAAAAACCCTAAATTTATACTGATTGATCGAATACCGGATGAATGGGAAATTAGAAATGTATGTAAAGAAATTAGACTGCTCGAAATAACTAATGCCTTCGATGACTCAGATTTAAAGAAAGCAGTGAGGCCTGATAAGATTGGTCTGAATGACTTGAATAAAGTGCATAGCAAGCAACCAAGACTGCTGCACAGAATTTTATTGTCTTGGTTATCGATGAGCAGAGTACCAGAAAGTATCAAAAAGAACCGGTCGATATTGATACCTAAGAATGTACCGATTTAGTGAACCTAAAAAAATCAGTAATTGGCGTCCAATTACCATCGGTACTGCGTTCATGAAGTTATTCACAAAAATACTAACTTAAAAGACACTCATTTTTTGTTGAATTGAATACGAGACAAAAAGGCTTCATGAAGGTGAGAGGTTGTCTCGAGAATCTGACTCTTCTAAAATATCATAAAAGGGGCACGAAAAAACTTTCACTCATTATCAGTAGTGTTCATAGATACCTCAAAAGCCTTTGACTCTGTCAGCCATGGTCACATTCTACAGAGTCTCGCAAGGCACAGAGTTCCATCATACATCAGAGACATAATAAAAGACTTGTACACTGATAAGTACGCACAATATGAGGGTAGAGGCTATAGATACCGCACCTTACAAATGAATAGTGTTCTTTATTTGAGATTCTTACAGTGCAAGGAACCAAGGAACACTCCCCTCTATGTTCCTCACCAGGAACAAGTCTTGTCACAAACTTACACACAAAGGGGTTCAGCACTGTTCAAAGAAGTCAATGATTATATAAAAGGATGTCCAAAACGTCAATATACTTTTCTTGAAAAAAATCCTTTTCTTTATTGCATATTCACATAAACATGAAGAGTCATGGCCACATAGACATGAAGAATCATAGCCGACGCGTTTCGTCTCTAGAAAGAGACTTCTTCAGGGCTTCTCGAAATAATAAAAGAATTGTTCAAAGTGATGGTTATGTGAATTGAACCAGCAACCGTGAATTCCAAATTGACAAAAAGATTTCTTTAATGATGAGTATCGATTCTGGCATGGTAACCCGTATCTCCTGGTCTCGTTGTTTTCAGTAAGAAAACGAGAACAGGAGATACGGGTTACCATGCCAGAATCGATACTCATCATTAAAGAAATCTTTTTGTCAATTTGGAATCCACTCTTCATGTTTATGTGAATATGCAATAAAGAAAAGGATTTTTTTCAAGAAAAGTATATTGACGTTTTGGACATCCTTTTATATACTCATTGACTTCTTTGAACAGTGCTGAACCCCTTTGTGTGTAACTTATACACTGACTCGACAACATTTTCCAAGGAAAAGAGCAACGAACCAACTCCTGAAATAACAATGAAATCTGGGGATAAACAAGGTGACTCTTTATCCTCACTGCTATTTAGCATTGCCATGGATCCTCTGATCTGTATTCTTCAGAAAGACGGCAAGGGCTTCACATTCAGATCTGATGGTCTTATTGAGCAAATCACTGCTCTCGCCTTTGCCAATGACATCGTAGTACTCAGCAGCACCTGGGAAGGAATGAGTACAAATCTGAAAATCCTTGAAAAATTCAGTAAAAGAACAGGATTAAAACGTAATGTGAAAAAGACACATGGATTTTATATCAGTCACCATAAAGATAAAATCCTGATTAACAACTGTAAACCATGGCAGTTTGAAAAACAAAATATTGAAAACATTCATCCAGGAGAAAGTGAGAGATACCGCGGATTGAACTTTGATCCACACACTGGCCATACAAGCAACAACAAAATTAATGAGGTTCTTTCAATTGAGCTACAAAACTTGATAATCTACCACTTAAGCCCACGCAGAAAATAGAAATTTTGTGTCAGTACTTGATCCCTAAACTCATTTAAATTGGAAATGACAGGAACAGAAGCTAAAACTTTAAATGTTCTGGATCAAACAATAAAAAATTATATCAAACATTTTCTACACCTTCCTGCATACACATGTGATGGTCTCCTATATTCGAAAAGATCATTTCGAAGCCTCAGTATACCAAAACTATGTACAACAATTGGTCTAAACAAAGTCAGTAGTTTATTGTATCTCAGGGCAGCTCCAGATCTGTACATAGCTTATTCATTCATGTATGCAGGAGAAGTAATCAATGAAAAAATTGATAACATCATCAAAACGCACAAACTCAACATTTTAGACAGTAGGTTTCTGAGTTATGATTTGAATTTGTTAGCAAAATATGATTGGAGAAAATAAAAATTTGAGATCTGGGCAAATCTCCCTGTCCAAGGTGATGTTATAAAATACTTAGCAAGTAATCCAACCTCAAATTTCTGGATCAGCAAGCATAACAAAATGAAAGAAAATGAATACATAGCCGCGCTGATGTTAAGAGCAAATGTCTTGTATACTAGAGAAACCATCACTAGGGGAAGAAATTGTACATTTGCTACATGTAGGTACTGTAAAGATGTTTGCGAAACAATTTCACATATTTCAGATGCATGTCCCAAAACCAAGGACATTAGGATATAAAGACATAATAAAATTCTGGAATTGCTCATTGATAGAGCAAAAAGGTGTGGTTGGAAGGCATATAGGGAACCTCATGTTAAGAATAATCAAGGTGAACTACGAAAACCAGATGTAGTGTTTATCAAAAATGGTACAGCTGTAGTGATTGATGTTTAAATTTGTTATGAAAACTCACAGAATTCCCTTGAATTATTGTTTGAGAGTAAAGTTAAATACTATCAGGATCTGTCACAGCAAATCAAAGATCTCACCAAATGTAACACAGCTTTATTGTTGGATGTCGTGGTATTTGGCCTCAATGTAATGATGTTGCTCTGGCTGATCTAGGTCTGCAAATGTCATTTCCGTTCAAGAAAAATGTTTGCCTGACTACTTTAATGGACACTCTTAAAATGTGCAAAGTATTCATGGACAATTAAATATCAAGCTTATGCTGAGATACACACTTTCTTGCAGCACACATGTCACCCTTAAAGCATATTGTTTTAAACTGTTGATTCATCAATATTTAAATGTGGTTATACAGTTACATAATAGTTTATAGTTGACACAAGATTTAGTATAGATGTGAATTTTCTAGAATTTTATACATGTGCATTTTCTAGTTAGATGTGCAATTTATAGACGTGTATTTTTATAGATGTGTGCCTATAACAATTTAGATACAAATGTGTACATCATAATTATTGAAATGTCTTGAATGATGAAAAGGTCTCAAATAATTACATACACATAATCACCGCATACCACACATTGATTATTGATGTCCTGCTAATCATACTTTAATTTCTCAGAACTGTTCGTAGACAATTTAAATTGTTGGAATAGTACTGCAGGGTGTACTATCTCTGGCCTATACGTGATCCCAGTTCCAGTGAGGACAGCGTTCAGTGTGGCTGTACTCCGGAGCGAACAAATGTTGGATTGTTGGAATCAAAACCAATTTGACGCTGATGGGCAGCATAATAACCCAGAATGAGCCACCACGTGGTGGTACAGAAATAGCCAAATGCCTCGTCATCTAATTAGTGACGCGCATGAATGGATGAACAAGATTCCCACTGTCCCTACCTACTATCTAGCGAAACCACAGGCTTGGTAGAATCAGTGGGGAAAGAAGGCCTTGTTGAACTTAACTCTAGTCAGGCACTGTGAAGAGACATGAAAGGTGTGGGATAAGTGGGAGGCCTTTGGGCCGCCGGAGAAATACCACTACTCTTATCGTTTTTTCACTTACCCGGTGAGGCGGGGCGAGCCCCGTGGGGCTCTTGCTTCTGACTCCAAGCCCCTGGTGCCTGCCGAGCGCAACCAGCTCCGGGAACAGTGGCAGGTGGGGAGTTTGACTGGGGCGGTACACCTGTCAAACGATAACACAGGTGTCCTAAGACGAGCTCAGGGGGGGCAGAAACCTCCGGCGGAGCAGAAAGGCAAAAGCTTGCTTGATCTCAATTTTCCGTATGAATACAGACCGTTTTTTGATCTGTCGATGTCGGCTCTTCCTATCATTCTGAAGCAGAATTCACCAAGCGTTGGATTGTTCACCCACTGATCGGGATTGTGAGCTGGGTTTAGACTGTTGTGAGACGGGTTAGTTTTACCCTACTGATGATGTGTTGTTGCAATAGTAATCCTGCTCAGTACGAGAGGAACCGGAGGTTCAGACATTTGGTGTATGTGCTTGGCTGAGGAGCCAATGGGGTGAAGCTACCATCTGTGGGATTATGACTGAACGCCTCTTAAGTCAGAATCCCCCCTAAACCGTAACGATACCGCAGTGCCGTTGGGCCTCGGTTGGCCTGGGATAGCTGGCCTCTCATGGGGTGGCCGGTGCGTATAGCCGCTCGCTAGGGGACAGGCGCGTGGATGGAAGGGGGCCTCCTCCATCGCCCTTAGTGCACCACATGTTCATGGGGCACCAGGTGCTAAATCATTCGTAGACGACCTGATTCTGGGTCAGGGTTTCGTAAGTAGCAGAGCAGCTACCTCGTTGCGATCTATTGAAAGTCATCCTCTGAGCCAAGCTTTTATCTTTCCGTGCATGGGTGCCTGTGGATGCCCTCCTCCACCACACCCAGGAGTGGGTCCCTCAGCTGCCGGGATGGTGGGAGAGATGCGGAGGGAAGTACGTGGGCCGCCTCCACCATGTGCCCTCTGGCACGGGGGCATCCCCCTCCCTTCCCTGCGCCACCGGGGTGTGGGGATGACGGCCATCATCCCTTGCAGGTCAGCAGGGTGACCAAATGGCCTGGGCCAGCCGCCCCGCCTTCCCCCTGCTCCCAAACAAGTCGAGCAGGGAGGTGAGCAGCCCCGGGGAAGGAGCCTCCCAAGCAGCGGCCTCGGAGCGCCTGACCACCCTCACCGTCGTCAAACGGCAAGGGTGACTGGGTCCTGCTGCCTCAGGCCATCTGGGTGCTGGGTCCGGCTGCCTCAGGCCATCTGGGTCATCCCGGGCCATCAGGTCGCCTGGCTGCATGACCAGATGGTCCTCCGGGCCGTGCGACCAGATGGACCTGCGGGCTGGTCGACCACATAGCCCTGCATGCCGGGTGACCAGATGGCCGCCCGGCTGGGCTTTCTCCAACTTTTGTCCTTCCCCAGGGTTCTGTAAGTTATTAGTCGAGGAAAATGGGCTCCCTTGGCAGGCCGGCGGGGAGAGGACATGACCTGGGCTTAACCCCTCCTTGGTTCCAGCCGAGGGTCCGGGTGCTGGGTACGGGGGTCCATCGGGGCCAGGGGAGGCTCTCCCTGGCCTGGCTAGGGTTCGGAAGCTTGGACTGGGCCCAGGACTCGAGCTCCGTCTGGCGTGCTCCGGGAGCCCCCATCCTGCCAGCCAGCCGAGGGTCGCTGGGGACGGGGGTCCGCCAGGGCCTGGGGAGGCTTGTCCCAGCCTGGCTAGGGCTTGGAAGCTGGGACCGGGCCTGGGGCTTGGGGTACGTCTGGCCGGCCACGGGGTGCGGGAGCCCCCCATCCTGCAAGCCATCCGAGGGTCCGGGCCCTGGGGACAGGGGTCCATCGGGGAGGCTGTACCAGGCCTGGCTAGGGCTTGGAAGCTGGGACCGGGCCCGGGGCTTGAACTCCGCCTGGCGGGAACCCCGGTCCTGCAAGCCAGACGCAGGTCTGGGCGCTTGCGACCAGGGTCCATCAGAGCCCGGGGAGGCTCGTCCTGGCCTGGCTAGGGTTCGGAAGCTGGGACTGGGGCTTGAGCTCCGTCCGGTGGGACCCAGGGTGCGGGAGCCCCCCGTCCTGCAAGCCAGCTGAGGGTCTGGACGCTGGGGACTGGGGTCCACCGGAGCCCAGGGAGGCTCTCCCCGGCCTGGCTAGGGTTCGGAAGCTGGGAACAGGCCCGGGGCTTGAGCTCTGTCCAGCGGGCCCTGGGGTGCGGGAGCCCCCCCGGTCCTGTAAGCCATTGGAGGGTCCGGGCGCTGGGGACGGGGGTCCATCAGGGTCCAGGGAGGCTCTCCCCAGCCTGGCTGCGTTCAGAAGCAGGGACCGGGCCAGGGAGCAGGGGTGGCTGGCTAACTTCGGAGCAGAGTTATCTGCCCACCCCTAGTAGAAGGCTGGCTTAGTATATGGTGCACACTTATTTAAGTAACGCACCTTGCACTAATCCAGGCAACTCTTCTGGTGATTTTAGTGGTCTTTGATAACCATAGAAAGCTCTCAAAGTGGTAGTTGTGGAGAGCAGCCTTCAGGGTTATCTTGAAGGAGGGTAAAGCAACTTTTTTTTACCAGTTTAATCTGTAGTGTAGGTTAAATTAAAAGAAACCACACAGTGTGTATACAAAAATACTTCTATTTATTACACAACACCCACTAACACATTGGTATATCTCCTACCTGGAGATATCAATATAATACACAGGAATACTCAATAAGCGAATCAGGTAAGTAGCGCAAAATACAGTGGTCTCCAGGGGAAGAGCAAACCATATACTAAGAAAGTGGAATGCGAACTGCAACGGAGGACAGGACTTAGACCAGAAGACCCAGAGGAGCTGGGGACACAAGGAACCACCCATGGTAAGTATCCAGGAACCCCACGGAGGCTTTGTGCAGAGTGGGAAACCAGACGCGTTCCCAATGGAAGTCAATGGAGAAGTTGCAGTTTTACAGGAGAAGGGCCCTTCCCAGAGGACCCTTAAGAATTCCCTTGCAGGACGAAAGGTTGGGAAGCCACCACACCCGTTGACGCCCCGGGAACCAGGTTACATACACCAGGGAAGCCAAGTGCATAGGGGTGCAGAAATGACGGAAACCTCCGTAGAAGGCAATGGAAGACTTGGAAGAAAATGCCTCTGGAGAAGAAGGTAAAGAGGTCCGGTGGAATCCAAGGGTGGATTCTAGAAGTGAGGAACCTATAAGCAGAGAGGATAGAGTCTTTGCCACCAGGAAGTGACCAGGAGGCACAACGACACAATGCCCACTGATGTTGGGAGGTTCAGAAGAGTTCATGGTGACCTTGTCGCTGCAACTGTGAGGAGCAGGCGACACTGAGGAAGACCAGGAGCCGTGCATGAGCTGTCCCACGTTGGATGCCAGTGACTAGGTGGTTGGTGTCCGGCGGGAGCACCAACAAGCCTGGATAGCTGCAACTGGCATGGAGAACGAAGAAGGAGGAACATTAGGACCTGCAAGGTCCAAGGGGTTCACCAACAGCATTAGAGTTGGAGCAGGCACCAAGCAAGCAGGTGAGCCCAATGTAGCCGTAGAAGACTCTCAGGAGGACCCACAGGCCAAAGGCACAGGAGTCGCAAGAGAACCTCTAGCAGCTCACCAAAAATGAAGTCCCACAGTGCAGAGGATGTGGTGAGGACACTCAGCTTGGAGTAGAGAAATGCTGGAGGCTGGAGCTTCTTGTAGCCCAAAGATCTTCAGAGTACAGAGCCAACAAGCCCTGGCAATGGCAAGTCAACACGGTGCACAGGGGTTTGGGCCCAGCGGTTTTGACGAGGGATACTGGCCTCAAAATTGCAGAGAGGACAGATCAGACTTCGGGGGAGTTGTAGAACCACCACCTGTGTTGTTGAGCCTCGGGAAGTCCATAGGACAACAGGAACAGGAGAACAGTTAGCTTTGTTGCGGTGCCTGCAGATGCAGGGGAGTGACTCCTTCACTCCAAGGGAGATTTCTTTGGGTGTCCTTTATGCCCACAGGTCTGTTTAAGAACCTGGAAGAAGCACATACATCAAAGAAGACCTGAAGAACAGCGAGACCAAGAGCAGCAGGAGTCTTCATTGATGCAGTCTTGGTTTCAGCCCAACGTAGTCCAAGTGTCATGTCCAGATGGTTGAAGAGCAACGTAATTTCAGGCTTCAGTCTTGTCCCACGACGAATCTTAAGACCCACCCACAGGTAAGCCCTTAAGTATCCTAAAGAAAGGGTTTGAACAACTCAGGGGTCCCTCCCAAAGGATGGGATGGACAGAGAGAAGGGTAGTCCTGTGTCCAATTTGGTGGTAGAGTGGGAGTCAAGGGATCCCTGAACTGGCTCAAACTAAAATATGCTAGGTGGGCACCAAATGTGCCCTTCGAAACAGTCTGGTGGCGCTGCCAAGTGCCCCCACCCCAGCCCAATATACTAAGTCCTGGCTGGGAGGTGGTCACACCTCCCTTTGACAGGAAACCTATTGTTCTACCTTCTCCTGCTCGAGCTCAACTCCAACACTGGAATTGGTGTTGGGGTATGATTCCAACATGTTTGATACCAAACATGACTGGGTTCGGTGCAGCCATTATGTGGTTAGATATCTTGTAATGACTGATGTCAACTATATGTATTAAAATAGCTGACCACACTTACAAAGCCTGGAGTATTGGCTCTGGGGTTTGTAGGGGTGTACTGCTCATGCAGGGTCACACTCACACTTCTAACCAAGCACCCAGGACTGAAGGGCCTGCCTTATAAGTTTTAAGTGCAGTGACCTCAGATATAAGGAAACTTTTATCTGTCGTGAGCGGTTCAAGCACCAACTCACACAGGCTGCAATGGCAGGCCTGTAGTCACAGTTTGAGTGGACTCCCGTGGGTGGCACAATTCATGCTGCAGCCCATGGAAGACCCCTGGTGTACCTTTGCGCTGGGTACCTTAGTACCATATACTAGCGACTTACAAGGGTACACCTGTAGCCAATTGTGAATGTACAATGTTCTTACCATAGTCAATTTGGGGAGAAAGCACAGTGACCGGGATCCAGATTTGTAGGATCCCGGTCAAAAACATACTGACACCAAGCAAAAAGTGGGGGTAATAATGAAAGCAGATCCTACTTTTCTACACTCCCTCGTCCATGGTACACAAACCTTAAATCATGCATAAGAGTTCAGTAGAATGTGTGATGGGACTGAATGTAATAAAGCAGATTTTGTTAACTGTGCTAACTGTTTAAGGTAGTTCTCTTACTTAAAGCAGAATTTCGTGTTCCTGCTTCTGCAGTCGGCTAGAGCATAGATCTTGCAAACATTCTGCACTATAGCTTTAGCTTTTTTACTAATGTCGTAATCTAAAAGTTCAGTTCATAAATAGTACACAAATATGTATAAATTAAGATGCTTTCGGTCACCCGTGTTTATCCTTTGGTCTTTTGAACTCGCGTTCTCATTTTGCTATCCCCACCCCGTCATAGCATACAGCATGGGACAATGGGTCAGCCTTCTTCAGCCTTTGGCTGACTTGCACTGTGAGTCACTGCATTTTGCCTGATCACAAGGGCACATCAGCCTAGAAGGAAGTGCACTTCGGTGTTAGGGCTGCTGGGCCAATACTTGAGTTTGCCAGTGTTTTTCTTTCATTTTCTTTCTTTTAGTATTTGTGTGATTAAACTAGTTTACTGTAAAGTCAATAGTACCTTATATTTGTAATTCCCAAGAATTTTTTTTTCCGGTTATTTGCATTTAAACAAAAAACAATCCCATAGGTGTTATAAGAACACCTGCCTCCTATATGAAACCTATTCTACTATATTAACTTGTATGTGTTTGTTATTGATAATTTGGAGACATGCACCCTCTACATAAATGAAAGATCACAACAAACCTCCCTCCTATGACAAATACTTTGATAACAGGGTGGTTGGTGCAAGACCCTGTGGACAAGGGGATGGCAAAATAGGGTACCTAATAAACTTCCTCTATGGCTGGGAAATATGTTGGGTCAAGTATGTTATACAGGGCTTCTGTGGTTCGGGTGTTTCTGCAAATTCCAAACTAAGAGCCTTGTTGTCTAGTGCTGTCTTGCATTCTTTCACGGATCTCCGATCTGATTATGGAATGCATAAAGAGCCAGTTCTTTTGGTGTCTCTAATTCTGAGATACCATCTCCCCCATCTCAAACAACTGAAAGCCCACCCGACTTCCATCCACTTGAAGCCAGGTTGTTAATAGAAGACATGGGAGAACATACAAAAGCCTTATTGTGCTACTCATTAGTGGGCCACACCCCTGATACCTTTGAATACCCCCAACAATCATGAAAAAATGACATAGCAAGCGCACACATGAACAATGGCAGGAAGCGAGGATAGCTCCTCATGAAAATGCCATAACAACCCAATTCCTGATGATCCATTTCAACTACCTACACTGCACATATTTCACTTGGCAGTTACTGTAGCATCTTGGTCAAATAAGATCTCCCGAATGCGTACGATGTGTGAATCAATCCACGGATTTCCTCCATGCCATATTCTTTTGACCACAGATTAGACTCTCTTAAGAGGAAGTGCATCGCTCTGTTGGAAAAGTACTGGCGGGGAAGTTAAAGAAGGGCGCAGAATATGTGTCCTTACATATATTTTCTGACATAGACACTAAGAGATGTGAAATGGCACCCCTATGAATTGGATTTGTCATCATCAAAAGTGATCATCCAAGAACTGGCCTAATGCAGAACCCCCTAACTTAAAACACTGGTGTGTGACTTAGATTACTGCATGATCCTTAACCCCTTCGCTGCTAGGCCTCCCCCCACCCCTCCCCCCCCCCCCCCCCCCACCCCGTGCTAAGCCTTTTTTTGGCTATTTGGGGTAGTGGGCGCTTAGGCCCCTGTAACTTTTTGACCACATAAGGTATCCACGCCAAATTTGCGTCCTTTTCTTCCAACATCATGGGGATTGTAAAGGTACCCAGGGTTTGTGGATTCCCCTGGTGGGGTCCCAGAAATTAGCCAAAATACAGCTAAATTTTGGTTTTTTTGGGAAAAATGGGACAAAAGGGCTGCAAATGAAAGTGGCTGGGTTTTTCCCTGCAAATGGTATCAAAAAGGGTTTGTGGGGCTGAAATCACAATTTTCCCAGCTTTTAGGGAACAACAGACTTTTGTCAGAAAACCAAAATTTTTTACACAGTTTTGGCATTTTTCTGGGACAGAGCCTATTTCTGCTATTTTTTGTGCTTTCAATCTCCTTCCAGTTAATGGTAGAAATGGGTATGAAAGCAATAATGGATCCTGGAAAGCTATACATTTTAGAAAGTTCGACAAAATTTTGAATTCAGCAAGGGGTCATTTGTGTAGATCCTTCAAGATTTCTTTATAGAAACTAACAGTAAAATATTGGAAAAATTTAAATGTAGTTGAAAAAAACAGCCTTTTGTGTCAACGTTTTCCCTGTAACTTCTTCTAATTATGACAGCTCTTTGAAAGCAATATACGGTTACATCCGCTGGACCTTTCTGGTTGTGGGGATATATAGGACTTGTAGGTTCACCAAGAACCCGACAAACCCAGAGTCAAAAACTGAGCAGCAATTTGCAATGGAAAAATCGGTATGAAAGACACCTATGTATTTCTGAAATGGGAACAAATTATAGAGTTTAGAAACAGATATTTGCACATTTTCGAAATTGGGAATACTCCTACTAGCTTGAGAATTATCGGTCATTTTTCAAAATGACTTCTTTTTTACACAATGTCTTTCATTTGGAAGGCAGAAATGCATCGAAATTCAATAGGTAATAACAGTTGCTTTACAAATCTGAATTACCCTAAGTCCCCCGATAACAATGGTACCTCACTTGTGTGGGTAGGCATAGTGCCCACAACAGGAAATGGCTCAAAACCCAACGTGAACACACCACAAACCTATCCATTTTTGACAACTAGACACCCAGGGGAATCCAGGATGGGGTGACTTGAGTGCCTCCCACCAGGTTCTGTTACCCAGAATCCCTTGCAAACCTTAAAAATTGTCAAAAAAAAGACACATTTCTGTGGTGGAAAGTTCTGGAATCTGCATGGATCCACAAATTTCCACACACCCCACGTTCCCCAGCTGTCTAGTTTTCAGAAATGTGTGGGTTTGGTAGGTTTCCCTAGATGGCCGCCGAGCACGGGTCCAAAAACCCAGGTGACCCCCCCCCTTGCAAAACCAGGTTGTTTGGTGATAGACAATTTTGATGTCGCCTCAATAAGTTTTGGGCCCCTGCCTGTCGCGGGTACTTGGCCCTCCCACACGAGTGAGGCACCGTTTTTATCGGAAGGCTTTGGGGAACGTGGGGTGGGTGGAATTTTGTGGATCCACGCAGATTCCAAAACTTTCCACGACAGAAATGTGAGGAAAATGTGTTTTTTTGGGAAACTTTTTTAGGTTTGCAAGGGATTCTGGGTAACCGAACCTGGTGATAGCCAGTCAAGTCACCCTATCCTGGATTCCCCTGGGTGTCTAGTTTTAAAAAATGTATAGGTCTGCTAGGTTTCCCTAGGTGGCGGCAGAGCTAGGATTCAAAATCTACAGCTAGGCACTTTGCAAAAAAAGAGTCCGTTTTCACTGTGAAAATGTGGTGTGTCCACGTTGCGTTTTGGGCCGTTTTCTGTCACGGGCACTAGGCCTACCCACACAAGTGAGGTACCATTTTTCTTGGAAGACTTTGGAGAACGCGGAGTGGGTGGAATTTTGTGGATCCATGCAGATTCCAGAACTTCCCACCTCAGAAATGTGAGGAAAATTTGTTTTTTTTGACACATTTTTAGGTATGTAAGGGATTCTGGTTAGCAGAACCTGGTGAGAGCCAGTCAAGTTACCCCATCCTGGATTCCCCTGGGTGTCTAGTTTGTAAAAATGTACAGATTTGTTAGGTTTCCCTATGTGCCGGCTGCGCTAGGGCCCAAAATCGACAGGTAGGCATATTGCTAAAAACAAATCTGTGCCTAGTCTGCTTTCTGCCGCCCTAGGGGGGATATCGGGGGGTGGGGTTGCTCTGATATGCCCCCACGGGGAGCAGAAACACTGTGGCTATTTGTTTGGGGGTGGGGGCATTGATATGCCCATTCTGGGCAGCCCCTACCCCCACACATAAAAAAGCCAGCATAATCGTTGGTGTCAGGTGGGCTTTTTGCCCCCCCGGGGGGGCAGATTGGGGGCTATTGCCCCATCTTCCCCCCCAGGGAGGGCAGAAAGGCTGTAATTGTTGCGGGTGGGGGTGGTGGCATTGGTATGCCCGTTTTGGGCAGCCCCCACCCTAATTAAAATGTGCCCAAAAAATCCCTGATGTCTACTGGGCTTTTAGCCCCCCTGGGGGGGACAGATTGGGGGCTATTGCCCCATCTGCCACCCAAGGAGGGTAGGAAGGCTGTAAGTTTTGCGGGGGAGGGGGTGGGGGCATAGGCATGCACGTTTTGGGCAGCCCCACTCTAATTCAAATGTGCCCCCAAAAACACCCTGTCGTCTAGTGGGCTTTTTGCCCTCCCTGGGGGGCAGATTGGTGGCTAATGCCCCCATCTGCTCCCCAGGGGGGGCAGGAAGGCTGTCATTTGTGGAGGGGGTGGGTGCATGGGCATGAATGGTTTGGGCAGCCCCCACCCTAATTCAAATTTGTCCCAAAAAATCCCTTGCGACTAGAGGGCTTTTTGCCCCCCCCCCCCCCCCCCCCCCGGCGGGGCAGATTGGGGGCTAATGCCCCCATCTGCCCCCCAGGGGGGGCTAAAGGTCCACTAGACGCCAGGGAGTTTTTTGGCCAAATTTTATTTAGGGTGGGGGCTGCCCAAAACGGGCATGCCAATGACCCCACCCTAATTAAAATTTGCCCAAAAAATCCCTGGCGTCTACTGGGCTTTTTGCCCCCGTGTGGGCATATTGGGGGCTAATGCCTCCATCTGCCCCCCAGGGGGGGCAGGAAGGCTGTCATTTTTGTGGGGGAGTGGGTGGGGGCATGGGCATGCATGTTTTGGGCAGCCCCCACCCTAATTCAAACTTGCCTAAAAAAAATCCCTGACTAAAGGACTTTTAGCCCCCCCCCCCCCCCCCCGGGTGCAGATTGGGGGCTAATGCCCCCATCTGCCCCCAGGGGGAGCAGAAAGCCTACTAGACACCAGGGATTTTTTTGGGCAAATTTTAATTAGGGTGGGGGTTTGCCAAAAACGGGCATGCCAATTCCCCCACCCTAATAAAAATGTGCCCAAAAAAATCCCTCGCGTCTAGTGGGCTTTTTGCCCCCCCCCCAGGGGGCAGATTGGGGGCTACTGCCCCATCTGCCCCCCAGGGGGGGCAGGAAGGCTGTAATTTTTACGGGGAAGGGGGTGGGGGCATGGCCATGCCCATTTTGGGCAGCCCCCACCCTAATTCAAATTTGCCCCAAACTTACTGTGGCGTCTAGTTGGCGTTTTACCCCCCCAGGGGGCAGATGGGGGCTACTGACCCTATCTGCCCCCAGGGGGTAGAAAGGCTGTAATGGTGGTGGGGGCATTGGCGTGCCCATTTCAGGCAGCCCCATCCTAAAACAAATTGCGCTGAAAAAAATCCCTGCCGTCAAGTGGGCTTTCTGCCCCCGGGGGGGGGCAGATTGGGGGCTACTGCCCCCCAGGGGGGGTAGAAAGCCTGTAATGGTGGTGGGGGGGATGGTGGCATTGGCGAGCCCATTTCGGGCAGCCCCCACCCTAAACAAAAATGGCGCAACAACAAAATCCCTGGCGTTTAGTGGGCTTTCTGCCCCATCTGCCCACCAGGGAGGGGGGCAGAAAGACTGTAATTTTGTGGCCAGGGCATCAGGATGCCCGTTTTAGCAGCCCCCACCGCTAATAAATACCTCATAAGAAAATCCCTGGTGTCGAGTGGGCTTTCTACCCCGGGGGGGGCAGATTGGGGGCTACTGCCCCTATCTACCCCCCCCCCGGGGGGCAGAAAGGCTGTAATGATGGTGGGGGTGGGGGCATTGGCGTGCCCGTTTCTGGCAGCCTCCACCCTAAAAGGAAAATGGTGCAAAAACAAAATCCCTGGTGTTTAGTGGGCTTTCTGCCCCCCCAGGGGGGCAGATTGGGGGCTACTGACCCATCTCCCCCCAGGGGGGGGCAGAAAAACTGTAATTTTGTGCCCAGGGGTGGGGACATCGGCATGCCCGTTTTGGGCAGCCCCCACCCCTAATATATACATTTATTGGGGGCTACTGCCCCATCTACCCCCGGGGGGGGCAGAAAGACTAATTATGCCAAAATAATTATCGGTGGAGCAAAGGCCCTTGCCCAAGGGGCCGCTCCCTGGTGCCTAGTGGGTGGATTCCTGCTTGGGGATCACCCTCCTGGGGCGATCCCCAAGCATGGATCCCCTTTCCAACGATACCTCTCCTGGGTTTCTACGTGCTCAGGGGGCTGAGATAGCCCCCTGAGCACGTAGAAACTGGAGCTGAAATGAGCCTCTTGGCTCATTTCAGTTTCGGTTTCACTGAAATGACATCAGTGCGACGTGCGCGCAGATCGTCATTTCAGGGAAACCAGAGGCGGGCCTCGGGAGCTGGGGAATGTCTTACCCAGCTCCCGAGGCTCTTTTAGCATAAAGGGAATCCCTCTGGTGCCCGCACCAGAGGGATTTCCAGGGCGATGTGCTCATGACGAGTCCAGCTCGTCATGAGCACACGACCACTGTGTGCCATGACGAGTCCAGCTCGTCGTGAGCATCGAAGGGGTTAAGATTCCAGTTTAGAAGTCTAGATTCTTTATGATTCTCACTTGCCTTTAAAACTGAGCAGTCCCTATGACAATTTTATCTTTGACTCGGTATCTACCTTGTGCTAGACCATATTTGCTTCTGGCTGCTAACCAGACTAGGGCTCAGCTTCTGTTGCCTATTCTAATTCACATTTGTTTTAATTTTGAGTATTTCGAAGTGAATTGATTAACCACTTGCTTTTTGCAATGATTTAAAATTTTAAATAAAGCTTCATTGTTTGTATTTGGAACTTATCCTGTGTGGATTTTCCACTCTGGATTGTTTTATGCGAGTTCTCTGGGTTTTCTTGTAATTTTATGACTAGGCCTTGCCTTTGGGACTCACACTCGGCCCGATCCAGCCAGTCAGCCCTTTTAATGGTAAAAGCGTCAAAAGTTTTTGGTAAAGCATTGTTTTTTTTGCAAACTAGATGGCCTTGGCAAATTAAGTTGTTAAGGGATTTTTTCCTAAAATTGTCAGAGTGGGGGTTCCCTCCACTTTGGGTCCTGGAATTGTGTGGATTGTACTGAATCTTTACTCTTCAAATTGTTGGAGATTGCATTACGTGAGTATGAATACGGCTCTGTGAAGTGAGTTGCCTTGCGTACGTGGAGTTTTTATTTGGATTGTGCTAGCATACTATGTTGTCTTGCAGCGTGCCGTGTGATGTAAATTGAGTTAATTTTTCTGCGGCAGGGTGTGTTATCCGCAAAACATGTTATAGCATGTGTGTTATGCGCAGTGTGCGCGGTGGCTTTATCTCAGTGTTTTTGCGTTATATGCAGTGCGCGCACAACAAAAGCATTGAAGCCAAAATCTGCATTGCATTTTAAATGTTTTGAGCAAACTGCTGAAATTGTTTTAAATTTGTGTTTGATGAAAATATTGTGATTTAATGTGGTTTTTGGGTTAGCAGATTCAAAGAAATTCAAGATTTCAAGATTGTCTGCTGAAGGCGTGTGGCATCACGTAAAGATTATTGGTTATTATCCCATAAATCCTTAATGGTTTAATTGTGATTGAACTAATTAGGGTTGTGTTTTTAATTGCTTTGTGCATAGAAAATAGACGCACTGATTCAAAGGTAGATTGTTGCTGGTCATAAATATATCTTAACATGATTGAACGTGTTTTAGTGTTTCCCTAGTTTTCTAGTGAGTTTGATTTCCTTTCTCGTATCCCGGTAGGCAGACAAATG
This sequence comes from Triturus cristatus, assembly GCF_964204655.1. Taxonomy (NCBI): domain Eukaryota; kingdom Metazoa; phylum Chordata; class Amphibia; order Caudata; family Salamandridae; genus Triturus; species Triturus cristatus. The sequence goes on from NC_140586.1 coordinate 554,804,243, forward strand.
CCTTGTTTGTATTTTGTTTTGTACTTTAATTTTTATTTCAAGTCTTTTGTGTTTGGAAAGCTTTATTTGAAAGATAGTAAGAAATACAAAAGACCAGTAAAAACATATTAAGCATAATAAAATAGAAACCTAACAGAAGAATTGGCTATTGCAGGGATAAAAAATAAAAGCGGTTTAAAATTTTGGAGGGGAGGGGGAAGAGGGGGAAGTGGGAGAGGGAAAAAAATCTTACACATTGGTTTAATGAGATAATGCATATTTACACAGAAATGTGAATAAAATCCTAATTAATTAGTGGCTACAATAAGCCAACAAATGTAAAAAAAAAAAAAAAAGCGAACAGAGAAGATAAACATTCAAGGAGGTTTAAAATTTTCAGAATTTAAACGAGATTTATCTGCTAAAACTAGATTGTCTAAATAAGTGTAAGAGGTATTCAAAAAAGATCTCTATTAGCCATTGGCTTACATGAGGAGGCGAAAGCAATGTCAAGTCGATGAAAATGGCAAAGACTATTCCACCAGAGAGTTTTGTAAGAGTTTTCCAGTTGAGAGAGATGTGTTTGAAAGCTAGGGCAAGCATAAGGTTGAAGAGAACATGATTATGGGAGGAAAGATCTAAGGAATCAGAGAGACTTCCAAAGAAGAGAAGAGTAATGGAATAGGAAATGGAAATATTAAACAGACGAGAGATATAAGACCAGACTTTCTCCCAAAAGGTAGAAACCGAGGGGCAAAGGAAAAAAAGATTAATGAGATCAGCATCAGAAGAACCACAGGTCCAACAGTTGGAGACCGTGAAGTGGGAAATTCTAGCAATAGAAACAGGGGTGAGATAAAGTTTATGGTAAAGAATAAACATAGATTGAGTAAGAGAAGCAGATCGAGAGATTTTGAGAGAACGGGACCAGAGTTTGTCTGTTGTGCTTTAGTTTTTGGGCTTTTTTTTCAGCATAGGATGACCATCCAGCAAAAATGTAGAGATTGAGTTGATTGACAGGAAGGATTTAAAAGATAATAGGGGAGGGAGATTGTGTAACAATTGGATTTAGCACTTTTTCCTTCATAGCACTTTACTTTTGTTTCGGTATTATTATTCGCATCCCAGGTCAGATTCCCAAGAAAGTTCCAGTTTGGTTTTTGCACGTTCTGAATCTGAAAGAAACACGTTAGTTAGATTCCTCACCTTAGAATATCCCCAGGCGTCAGACTGGATCCGGAAGGTTTTTCGTCAGCAATACCCCTTGCGCGTCGCTAGGCGTCGTCTGCGGCTCCGCGTCCGTCGTCGGCGTCGTGCGCCGGGATGACGTCGTCGGAGTACTTAGACGCCGCCCTCGCGCGCTGACGTCAGTTCTTCTTTTTTCCGCGCCAGTAAGCGCAGATCCGGGAGAGCTACCCCTTTTAGTCTTTTTTGACTAAATCTTTTTTGATCATTTTTGATCCTTGTCTGTCGACATCTGGTGCCGGTAGGATGCCTGGGTTCAAGGCTTGCGAGGATTGCCATCGACTGATGTCGGTGACCGATCACCACCGCCGGTGCCTTTACTGTTTAGGCCCCGACCACGACGCGGAGTCGTGCTCCGATTGCCAGGCCCTGACTTCGAAGGCTAGGCGGGAGCGGTCCCGCAAGCTTCTCGAGCTTCGCCACGACGCCACCACCGATCGTCCGGCTCCAAGTCGTCGGGTAAGTCCAAACATTCTAAGAAGTCCAAGAGGCGACATCGCTCTTCGGACTCCCCTCGCCGGTCGCGCGACTCGGCCGAGGGTCAGGGTGGTTCCACCCCCGCGGCTCCAGCGGAGCCGCAGGCGCCGCGTTCGTCCCCACACCCTCCGGTCCCTGGGACTAACGCGACGTCGGCGGAGATCAGTGCCTACCTCTCGGCCATGAGGAGACTGGCCCCGCCGTCGACGCCCGCTGGCGCGCCTTCGGGCCCCGCGGGCTCGACTGGGCGACCTTGCCTGCCGGCGGCTCCGGCCCCGGCGCCGTCGACGACTCCGGTCTCGACGCCGCAGGTCCCCGCGGGGCCCATGCCTGGGCCCCCGTCAACGCCGGTTAACCTAATCACTCCTCCACCGGCGCCGACGAATGAACCACCGACGCCGCCGCCGGCGCCGACGCCTTCGGCGCCGACTCCGGACGGCGTCCAACCCCAGTTTAGCCCTATTCCGGACCCGACGCCGCAACGGCGTCGACCGACGCCGCGGCCGGCGCCGCTTGAGACCTATCATCTCTACAGTCCGGCTCCGATCATTCCTCCTGTCTATCAGGAATCGGAAGACGGGGGCGACTGGGAGGGGTTCGAGGACCCTCTGGCTGTTCAGTCACAGCTTTCACAGGACTGGGCAGATGAACTGGGGGAGGCCAGTGGGCTGGACACCTCGCCAGACACTGGATTCACTTCTCCTCCGACTGTGGCTTCGGAGGAGGGTGCAGCATTTTCTGTGGTGCTGCGCAAGGCGGCCACAGCCCTTGGGCTCGAGCTGCCTGCCGTGGCTGTGAGGACTAACATCCTCACTGAGGTGCTTCAATCCGCAGCAAGCTCCACTGAGCCTCTGCTGCCGTTCAATGAGGCCCTCACTGACGTTCTGCAGGGCACCTGGTCCAAGCCCTCCACAGTTCCTCCTGTGGATAGGAACGTCGCCAGGCGCCACCGCCCTGCTCCGGGCGACCCCAGTTTCCTGTCCCAACACCCCACCCCCGAGAGTCTGGTTATCCAGGCCTCTACCTCCCAATCCTCCTTCCCGACCGCTCCGCCGGACCGGGATTCCAAGAGACTCGAGCAGTTTGGCAAGAAACTGTTCTCGTCCCTTAGTTTGGGCCTGCGGTCTTTAAACACCGCTTGTCTCTTGGACCGTTATTCCCATTCTCTGTGGGATACGGTGGAGGACGTGCTGCCCCTGTGTCCGGAGGAGGTCCGGACACGTCTTAACCAGGCTTTGGCCGATGGGAGGGATGCAGCACGGCACGCCATACGCTGTGGGCTTGACACCACGGACTCGCTGGGTCGGGCGATTTCCACCACGGTGGCGCTCCGCCACCACGCCTGGATGCGGTCCACGTCATTTTCCGGGGATGTCCAGTCCACCCTCATGGACATGCCCTTTGATGGCACTCGCCTGTTTGGTGAGAAGGCGGACAGTGCGCTGAACCGCTTCAAGGACTCCCGGGCTACGGCCAAGTCCTTGGGCCTCTCGGCTCCGCGGGCGCACACCTCCGCTTTTCGCCCCTTTCGTGGCCAAGGAAGGGGCGCCTCCTCGCGTCCGCAAAGCCACCAGCCGCAGAACCAACCTGCGTGCGGTCGCGGACGTGGTTTCCGCCGTGGCGGAAATGGAGGACGACGTGGTCAGCCCACCTCCACCCCGGCAGCATCCGCCTCAAAGCCCTCCTAGTCCGAGCTTTCAGGCCCATACCACGCCAGTGGGCGGCAGAGTTCGCCATCACCTGCTCCACTGGCGGTCCATAACATCGGACAGGTGGGTGCTGCAAATCGTCCGAAGGGGCTACTCCCTCCCCTTCGAGACGACCCCTCCAGCCATGCCACCGCAGCACCACCGTATCTCGGGGGATCATTTGAATCTTGGCCAAGGGGGCCGTCGAGCGCGTTCCGAGTCCAGAAGTAGGTCGTGGTTGTTATTCCCACTACTTTCTGGTTCCCAAGAAGGGCAAGGGGGGCCTACGCCCTATCTTGGACCTCCGGAATGTCAATGCCTTCCTCCGAAAGGAAAGGTTCAAGATGCTAACGTTGGCTCAGGTTTTAGCTGCCCTAGACCCTGGAGACTGGATGCTAGCGTTGGACTTGCAGGACGCATATTTCCATATCCCCGTCCTGCCGGCCCACCGGCGTTACCTGCGGTTCACGGTGGGCCAAGAGCACTTTCAGTTTACCGTGCTCCCCTTCGGCCTCACCAGTGCCCCTCGGGTGTTCACGAAAGTGATGGCGGTGGTCGCAGCTCATCTGCGCAGATCAGGGGTTCCAGTCTTCCCCTATCTCGACGACTGGTTGTTGAAGGCGGGCTCGCCCCAGGCAGTCGTCTCCCACCTCCAGACTACGGCGGATCTCCTGCATTTGCTGGGGTTTTCCATCAACGTGCCGAAGTCACACCTGAGTCCCTCTCAAAAGCTCCTCTTCATCGGAGCGGTTCTCGATTCGGCGCAGTTCCGGGTCCATCCACCGGAACAGCGGGTCCGGGATATACAGGCCCTGATTCCCATCTTTCGGCCTCTATCCCGGGTTTCGGTCAGGCTAGTGTTGCGGCTTCTGGGGCTGATGGCCTCCTGCATCCTACTAGTGCATCACGCCAGGCGGCGCATGCGGGCTCTGCAGTGGGACCTGAAGTTTCAGTGGGCCCAGCATCACGGCAACCTGTCCGACCATGTCTTGATCTCGGAGGGCACTGCACAACAGTTGCAGTGGTGGCTCACGGACCGCGAGTGGGTCAAGGGCAAGAGCCTCTCCCTTCCCCAACCGGAGCATGTCGTAGTGACGGATGCGTCCCTCCTGGGATGGGGTGGCCATATGGGAGAGGCGGAGATCAGAGGCCTCTGGTCTCCGGCGGAGTCTCGTCTCCACATCAACCTGTTGGAGTTGAGAGCGATCCGGCTTGCACTGAAAGCCTTCCTTCCCTCTGTCAGGGGAAGTGTCGTGCAGGTGTTCACGGACAACACCACCGCCATGTGGTATTGCAACAAACAGGGCGGGGTGGGGTCGTGGACCCTTTGTCAGGAGGCTCTGCGCCTCTGGACATGGCTGGAACACCAGGGCGTCACCCTGGTGGTTCAACATCTGGCGGGCTCTCTGAACGCCAGAGCAGACAAACTCAGCCGCCGGTGCATGATGGATCACGAATGGCGTCTGAACTCCGAAGTGGCGCAAGGTCTCTTTCAGCAGTGGGGAGAGCCTTGGTTAGATCTATTCGCCACCGAAGAGAACGCGCAATGTCAGCAGTTCTGCGCGTTGGAATTTCCAAGGCGGCACTCGCTCGGCGACGCTTTTCGTCACGAGTGGAGTTGCGTTCTGTTGTACGCCTTTCCGCCTATACCACTTCTGCCCAGAGTGCTGAAGAAGATCAGGCACGACCGGGCCCAAGTCATCTTGGTGGCTCCGGATTGGGCACGAAGATACTGGTATCCCGAGCTACTCAGTATGTTGACCGATCCCCCGATTCGTCTGCCCCTTCGGGAGGATCTTCTGTCGCAGCAGCAGGGGACGGTCCTCCACCCGAACCTGTCCAGCCTCCACCTCCATGCGTGGAGATTGAGCGGCGGCAGTTGATGCCATTTGACTTGCCTCCTGAAGTCTGTGATATCATTCTGGCAGCCAGGCGTCCCTCCACAAAGTCGGTATACGCCTGCCGGTGGAACAAATTTGTGGCATGGTGCACAGCAAAGGCTGTGGATCCCCTTTCCGCCCCTCTTTCTGAGGTTCTCCTCTTTCTTCTTTCTCTGGCCCGGCAGGGCTCTGCCCTGGGCACCCTGAAAGGTTATCTTGCTGCCATCTCCGCCTTCTTGCGGCTTCCTGATCAGCCTTCTCTTTTCAAGTCCCCTGTGGTTACACGCTTTCTCAAAGGCATTACACACACGTTCCCTCCGGTCCCTTTTGTAATGCTTTATCACAAGGTTTGTTTGGCACGTGCACAGCTCCTTTTAAAACAGTTTAACAGTTAATGTTGACTTTTTGACTTTTTGATTTGATATTATAACCGTGCTTCCAGGGTGTCACTCCTCTGATGTGAGTGCCTCAAATAAATCCTAATGTAGCAAACCCTAGGTTTAGGGTGTGTCCCCCAGGCACTGGTTGAACGAATGAATCATTAGCTTTGTTTGCACCAATAAACATTTGTTTGTAATTTTCAATAAAGTTGCACTCTTGTCAATTCATTTAAACGTTCGTTTAATTCATCACGACGTTTTTTTTGTAACGAAAATGCAGTGATTAACAATTTCTACGCGTCTCACATATCCCAATGCATTTCGGCTTCAAGATAAAGCCTTCGTCAGGGGTTTATCTACAACATAAATGAACAAAATCAGCAAGTTGTATCTTTCCTTCAATATGTCTTTAACAAACAAAGAAAACGATAAGTTCATTTTGGCTAAAAATGTGTCAATTACATAACGTAGGTTTGTGGTTTCTCCTGTTCATCATTAATCTAGCGTGCTCTGTGTGGGTCTTTGCGTGGGTTAGTGCGAGTGGTTATTGGACTTCGTGGTGCGGAGGTGACTGTGTACTCGAATTAATGTGTTCGTTGGGTACTTACTCGTGAGTCAGCGTGGTCTAATTCTGGTTGGTGTCCTTCAGTATGTGTCGGTAGCTGAAACGCTCTCCCTTCGTTTCGGTGTTGAAGTTGGAAATTTCACGTGGGTTCTATGAGCGTGTGATTAAGTGTGCCTCGGAGTGTAAGAGTCAAAATAGGACTATGAGTGTGGCGGTTGGTAATGGTGCAAGGGTTTCTGGGTCTTGTAGTGCATGTGCGCTGGTTGAATACTACATTATGCCTGATGGTGGTTTTAGTTAACACATAATAATAAACGAGCATAAGATAGACTTATCAAGGTGATATCAATTAAGCAATATAAATCAGAGGTAACATGCGAATTCCATGCGATCATTCATCCCATGCGGTTTCATGGAATTTAGTAGACGTATCCAATAATTTTCCCGTTTTAACAATGTCTTATGGTTGTCTCTTTCTTCAATTTTTTTAACTGTTTCTAGAACCATGAATTTCAATTGGCTTACGTTGTGACCACTTTCTTGGAAGTGGCTGGCTACGGTGGATTTAGCATTGTTTGTTCTGATGTTACTTTTATGTTCATTCAAGCGTACTTTTATTTTTCTTTCTGTTTGTCCTACATATATCTTCCCACATGGGCATTTTAAGGCATATATGGTGTTTGTCGTATCACACGTGGCTGTTACTTTCAGTTTGATGTTGTGTCCTCTCATTGGGTGAGTTATCTGTGATCCTGGTATAATGTTATTGCAATTGTTGCAATTTTTACAAGCGATTGTGCCTTTGTGTTGGACGGGTTGATCTGATTGAATTGGGTTCTTTATTATTTCTCCCAAGTTTTTGGCTCTGGTGTATGCGAATATAGGTTCATTTTCAAAAATTTGGTGAAAATCTGGTTCTAAACGAAGTATGGGCCAGTGCTTTTTGATGGTATCCTTAAATCTTTTGCTCATGGTTGAGTATTTTGACACCACAGTCATACGATCTTGTTGGTTCCTCTTACTTGGTAGTAGTGCCATTTTTCTGCTGATCTTATTATTTCTCTCCTCTGCTTGATGTAGGATATTTTGGGGATATCCTCTGTTTTTGAATCGCTGTAACATTTCCTCAGTGCGTGTTGTTATATTGTCTGGTTCTGATACAATGCGTTTGACTCTGAGGATTTGTGTGAAGGGTAAATGGTTTTTTAAGGCGTTGAGGTGGAAACTGTTGTATGCCAGAGTGTTATTTTTATCCGTGGTTTTTCTGTAAAGATCAGTCTGAAAACCTTTGTCTGTTTGTATGATCGTCACATCCAAGAAGTTTATTTTGTGATGTTGAATCTCAAAGGTGAATTGTAATCTTTGATCAATGGTATTGAGTTGTTCCAATAGGTTAGTAAGAATTGTTGTAGATCCTTGCCATAAGATAAAGATGTCATCTATGAAACGTACAAACATTTTCAAATGATTATGCCATTCTGGATCAGCTAGTATGTATGTCTGTTCAAAATTGCCCATAAAGATATTGGCATATGTTGGGGCAGTACAATTGCCCATCGATGTTCCTGTCTTTTGTAAATACCAGTTAGATTTCCATTTAAAATAGCTGTGGTGGAGTGTAAACATTAGAAGTTCCATTAGAAAAATTTGTAGGTCTAGGTCGTAGTCGCTTCGTAACAATGCTTGTTCTGTGGCTTCTATGCCAAGTTGATGGGGTATTGAGGTGTAGAGAGATTTTACGTCTACTGTGCACATGATCATTGGTGTTGTTATATCTTTTGTTGTTTGATGAAATTTTATTAAAAAGTCTGTGGTGTCTTTAATGTAGGTTGGTAGTTTGGTGACACTCTCTTGTAAATGTCTGTCAAGGTACTTTCCCACTGGTTCGTGAATACTGTTTTTTGTGGATACAATCGGTCGAAAAGGTGGGTGAGTCGGATGTTTGTGTATTTTTGGCACCATATAAATGGTTGGACTTTTTGGATGCGTTTGGATTAAGTATTTTTTAACCTTTTCATTGATGGTTCCTCTTTGGATTGCTTTATCCACTATTTGAATAAGTGTTTCTTTGATTGGACTAGTGGGATTGATATCCAGTTTCATGTAAGTTTCAGTATCTGATAAGTGTAGTTCCACTTGTTCTTCATAATAGTTGGTGTTAAGTATTACCAATGCTCCGCCTTTGTCTGCTTTCTGGTAGGTAATGTTGGTTCTATTGGCCAAAGTTGTTAAGGCTCCCCATTCTTTCTGGGTGAGGTTTTTATGTCTTCGTTGTTTTTGGAAATTGAATTTCTGTAGGTCTTGTTTTACCAGAGCTTCAAATGTGTCGAGGGTTTTGTGGCTAATAGGGGCCAAATAAGTGCTTCTTGGTCTCAATCCTTTCAAGGGATCATCCTGAATGATTTCTCTGGGTTCTACTATGTTGGAAAAGTAGTGTTTTAATCGTAATTTCCTCATTAGTTTAAAAAAGCTGATCTCTATTTCCAATTGGTTGGTGTTTGTCGTAGGAACAAAAGATGTGCCTTTTTGGAGTACTTTATGTTCAATTTCTGTTAGTTGATAATCCGAGATGTTGATGATTAGGTCATTCTCTGTCCTCCTTTCTTCTGTTTGTTGGATTTGGAGGTCGTCTGACGTGTTTGCGGTGGTGCGCTTGTTTTTTCTTTTGCCCCTCCTGGGTCTTCCTCGTCGTTGGTTCCTACCCCTAAAAAAGGGGCCGATGAGGCTGTTTCACAGTGTGATGTTGTCGGAATATTGGATTCAGTAGGTTTACTAGTGGTGCTTGCGGGCTCTCCTTCAGATGAGGATGTATCCGTGTTGATGTTACATGGTCTATTCTGTCTTCTTTTGGCGTATATATCCGCCCAGGTGTAAACCTCTCCCAATTTATAATCAACTGTGTCTCTTCGGTATTTACGGATTTTTCTTTCGTTGACTTCTTGTGTGTGTTTTGACAATTGACCATTAATGTCTTCAAGTATCTTGTTCCAATCCTCTATGGTTGAATTTGCTTCCAATTCGGTTTTTACCACTTCTATTTCTTTGGTCAATTCTTCCAGAATGTTGGAGAGTTCTTCTATTATTAATAGGATAAGATCCAATGAACATTTGTTCAGTATCGCGAACCAGCGGTCTTTGAATGGTTGATTATTCTTGCATAATGATGGTTTCAATGGAATCCTAAGTCCTCTAGGGATCCTTTGGGCTTTGTGGTATTTTATCATGGTGCAACCAGTGCCTGGGGGACACACCCTAAACCTAGGGTTTGCTACATTAGGATTTATTTGAGGCACTCACATCAGAGGAGTGACACCCTGGAAGCACGGTTATAATATCAAATCAAAAAGTCAAAAAGTCAACATTAACTGTTAAACTGTTTTAAAAGGAGCTGTGCACGTGCCAAACAAACCTTGTGATAAATCCTACATCTCTGAACTCTGACACGGAGCACGCCAACCACAAACATGGCCTATGAACAAATTACAAATCTAACGGATATACGAGCAGATACATTCGCCTATTCAGAAGATGCAGCGAACAAAATCTACGCACTTATTCAGGAAGATATCACAGAATCGTCATCAACTAGAACAAATGAACAAAACGTACGACAACTACTGTATCTCTCAAGAAAGCCAGCACCATGATAAAATACCACAAAGCCCAAAGGATCCCTAGAGGACTTAGGATTCCATTGAAACCATCATTATGCAAGAATAATCAACCATTCAAAGACCGCTGGTTCGCGATACTGAACAAATGTTCATTGGATCTTATCCTATTAATAATAGAAGAACTCTCCAACATTCTGGAAGAATTGACCAAAGAAATAGAAGTGGTAAAAACCGAATTGGAAGCAAATTCAACCATAGAGGATTGGAACAAGATACTTGAAGACATTAATGGTCAATTGTCAAAACACACACAAGAAGTCAACGAAAGAAAAATCCGTAAATACCGAAGAGACACAGTTGATTATAAATTGGGAGAGGTTTACACCTGGGCGGATATATACGCCAAAAGAAGACAGAATAGACCATATAACATCAACACGGATACATCCTCATCTGAAGGAGAGCCCGCAAGCACCACTAGTAAACCTACTGAATCCAATATTCCGACAACATCACACTGTGAAACAGCCTCATCGGCCCCTTTTTTAGGGGTAGGAACCAACGACGAGGAAGACCCAGGAGGGGCAAAAGAAAAAACAAGCGCACCACCGCAAACACGTCAGACGACCTCCAAATCCAACAAACAGAAGAAAGGAGGACAGAGAATGACCTAATCATCAACATCTCGGATTATCAACTAACAGAAATTGAACATAAAGTACTCCAAAAAGGCACATCTTTTGTTCCTACGACAAACACCAACCAATTGGAAATAGAGATCAGCTTTTTTAAACTAATGAGGAAATTACGATTAAAACACTACTTTTCCAACATAGTAGAACCCAGAGAAATCATTCAGGATGATCCCTTGAAAGGATTGAGACCAAGAAGCACTTATTTGGCCCCTATTAGCCACAAAACCCTCGACACATTTGAAGCTCTGGTAAAACAAGACCTACAGAAATTCAATTTCCAAAAACAACGAAGACATAAAAACCTCACCCAGAAAGAATGGGGAGCCTTAACAACTTTGGCCAATAGAACCAACATTACCTACCAGAAAGCAGACAAAGGCGGAGCATTGGTAATACTTAACACCAACTATTATGAAGAACAAGTGGAACTACACTTATCAGATACTGAAACTTACATGAAACTGGATATCAATCCCACTAGTCCAATCAAAGAAACACTTATTCAAATAGTGGATAAAGCAATCCAAAGAGGAACCATCAATGAAAAGGTTAAAAAATACTTAATCCAAACGCATCCAAAAAGTCCAACCATTTATATGGTGCCAAAAATACACAAACATCCGACTCACCCACCTTTTCGACCGATTGTATCCACAAAAAACAGTATTCACGAACCAGTGGGAAAGTACCTTGACAGACATTTACAAGAGTGTCACCAAACTACCAACCTACATTAAAGACACCACAGACTTTTTAATAAAATTTCATCAAACAACAAAAGATATAACAACACCAATGATCATGTGCACAGTAGACGTAAAATCTCTCTACACCTCAATACCCCATCAACTTGGCATAGAAGCCACAGAACAAGCATTGTTACGAAGCGACTACGACCTAGACCTACAAATTTTTCTAATGGAACTTCTAATGTTTACACTCCACCACAGCTATTTTAAATGGAAATCTAACTGGTATTTACAAAAGACAGGAACATCGATGGGCAATTGTACTGCCCCAACATATGCCAATATCTTTATGGGCAATTTTGAACAGACATACATACTAGCTGCTCCAGAATGGCATAATCATTTGAAAATGTTTGTACGTTTCATAGATGACATCTTTATCTTATGGCAAGGATCTACAACAATTCTTACTAACCTATTGGAACAACTCAATACCATTGATCAAAGATTACAATTCACCTTTGAGATTCAACATCACAAAATAAACTTCTTGGATGTGACGATCATACAAACAGACAAAGGTTTTCAGACTGATCTTTACAGAAAAACCACGGATAAAAATAACACTCTGGCATACAACAGTTTCCACCTCAACGCCTTAAAAAACCATTTACCCTTCACACAAATCCTCAGAGTCAAACGCATTGTATCAGAACCAGACAATATAACAACACGCACTGAGGAAATGTTACAGCGATTCAAAAACAGAGGATATCCCCAAAATATCCTACATCAAGCAGAGGAGAGAAATAATAAGATCAGCAGAAAAATGGCACTACTACCAAGTAAGAGGAACCAACAAGATCGTATGACTGTGGTGTCAAAATACTCAACCATGAGCAAAAGATTTAAGGATACCATCAAAAAGCACTGGCCCATACTTCGTTTAGAACCAGATTTTCACCAAATTTTTGAAAATGAACCTATATTCGCATACACCAGAGCCAAAAACTTGGGAGAAATAATAAAGAACCCAATTCAATCAGATCAACCCGTCCAACACAAAGGCACAATCGCTTGTAAAAATTGCAACAATTGCAATAACATTATACCAGGATCACAGATAACTCACCCAATGAGAGGACACAACATCAAACTGAAAGTAACAGCCACGTGTGATACGACAAACACCATATATGCCTTAAAATGCCCATGTGGGAAGATATATGTAGGACAAACAGAAAGAAAAATAAAAGTACGCTTGAATGAACATAAAAGTAACATCAGAACAAACAATGCTAAATCCACCGTAGCCAGCCACTTCCAAGAAAGTGGTCACAACGTAAGCCAATTGAAATTCATGGTTCTAGAAACAGTTAAAAAAATTGAAGAAAGAGACAACCATAAGACATTGTTAAAACGGGAAAATTATTGGATACGTCTACTAAATTCCATGAAACCGCATGGGATGAATGATCGCATGGAATTCGCATGTTACCTCTGATTTATATTGCTTAATTGATATCACCTTGATAAGTCTATCTTATGCTCGTTTATTATTATGTGTTAACTAAAACCACCATCAGGCATAATGTAGTATTCAACCAGCGCACATGCACTACAAGACCCAGAAACCCTTGCACCATTACCAACCGCCACACTCATAGTCCTATTTTGACTCTTACACTCCGAGGCACACTTAATCACACGCTCATAGAACCCACGTGAAATTTCCAACTTCAACACCGAAACGAAGGGAGAGCGTTTCAGCTACCGACACATACTGAAGGACACCAACCAGAATTAGACCACGCTGACTCACGAGTAAGTACCCAACGAACACATTAATTCGAGTACACATAGTCACCTCCGCACCACGAAGTCCAATAACCACTCGCACTAACCCACGCAAAGACCCACACAGAGCACGCTAGATTAATGATGAACAGGAGAAACCACAAACCTACGTTATGTAATTGACACATTTTTAGCCAAAATGAACTTATCGTTTTCTTTGTTTGTTAAAGACATATTGAAGGAAAGATACAACTTGCTGATTTTGTTCATTTATGTTGTAGATAAACCCCTGACGAAGGCTTTATCTTGAAGCCGAAATGCATTGGGATATGTGAGACGCGTAGAAATTGTTAATCACTGCATTTTCGTTACAAAAAAAAACGTCGTGATGAATTAAACGAACGTTTAAATGAATTGACAAGAGTGCAACTTTATTGAAAATTACAAACAAATGTTTATTGGTGCAAACAAAGCTAATGATTCATTCGTTCAACCAGTGCCTGGGGGACACACCCTAAACCTAGGGTTTGCTACATTAGGACCCTTTTGTAATGCCTCAGTGGGACTTGAATCTGGTCTTGACATTCTTGATGTGCGCTCCCTTCGAGCCTCTTCACAATTGCCCTCTTCGTCTTCTGACTCTTAAGACTGCTTTTCTGGTAGCCATCACCTCGGCTAGACGGGTGAGTGAGCTCCAGGCTTTATCTTCAAAGCCTCCTTTTCTGTCTGTTCATCCGGACAAGGTTGTCCTTCGGCCTCGTCCCTCCTTTCTTCCTAAAGTGGTGACTCCATTTCACCTTGGGCAGTCTGTCACCTTGCCCACCTTCTTTCCGCCTCCGCATCCTTCCAAAGAGGAAGAGAGGCTCCACCGTCTGGACCCAAAACGTGCGCTCTCCTTTTATCTGGACCGCACAAAACAGTTCCGGGTGGACGACCAGCTTTTTGTTGGGTACGTGGGCGCTAAGAAGGGGAAAGCTGTGCACAAACGGACCATCTCTCGGTGGGTCGTTTTGTGTATAAAAATTTGCTATTCCTTGGCTAAAAAGGACCCTCCTGCTGGGCTGCGCGCCCATTCTACTCGGGCCACGGCGGCTACTACTGCCTTGGGACGGGGAGTCCCTTTGCAGGACATCTGTCAGGCGGCGACGTGGGCTTTGCTACACACGTTTGCCAGGCATTATTGCCTTGACAGCCAAGTCCGGAGGGATGGCTTCTTTGGCCGTTCTGTCCTCCAGGACTTTCTGGTGTGATCTTGGTTCGCAGACCCACCACCGGGGATGGTATTGCTTGGGTATCTATTCTAAGGTGAGGAATCTAACTAACGTGTTTCTTTCAGATGAACAAGTTACTTACCTTCGGTAACGATGTATCTGTAAGAAACATTAGTTAGTTAGATTCCTCACCGACCCACCCATCCTCCCCGTTCTGCGAACTGACATCTAGGGTTAAGGTTGTCCTTTCAGGCCCCTAGATTTTATTTTTGGCACCAGTGTCGGTCTTTGCATGGCTCTGCGTTCCTGGCGCGGAAGGCTATGTACAAGAACTGATGTCAGCGCGCGAGGGCGGCGTCTAAGTACTCCGACGACGTCATCCCGGCGCACGACGCCGACGACGGACGCGGAGCCGCAGACGACGCCTAGCGACGCGCAAGGGGTATTGCTGACGAAAAATCTTCCGGATCCAGTCTGACGCCTGGGGATATTCTAAGGTGAGGAATCTAACTAACTAATGTTTCTTACAGATACATCGTTACCGAAGGTAAGTAACTTGTTCATTAGGAGCTGAGAAATATTTATATTTTAGAGAAGCTTTGGGTAAAGAAAGGATTATTTTAAGAAGAGAATTTTGAATGACAGGAAGAGATGAAGAGGGAAGAGAGTAGTAAGTATCTAGAATGACCGCCATAAGAGTAGCAAATTTCTGTAAGAAGGATCGGGGACAATGGAATAAGGCTTGGAATTGGGGAAAGGAGCATGAAGATAATCCATCAAAAAGATCTTTAACCCAGATTTTAACCCAGATTATACCCCTTAATCTCCAAGTTTTCCAAAAAATGGTTCTGTTGTTAATGAGAATAAGGGAATTATGCCATATTGGAGATTCTAAAAAAGATTCTCTAGAAATGGAATTAGGTTGCATCAAACTTTTCAAAAGGGAACAAGTGTGCTGAAAGGGAAGAGAAGTAAAAGGAGTTTTGGCAGAAAAGACCAGAACTTCCTTTAGAGAGAAAGGTAATAATAAAGTTTGTTCAATGGATAGCCATAGGGGAGTAAATGGGGAAGGTTCAGAAAGGAGCCATTTCGAGGCCTGACGAAGGGAGAATGACTTATGATATAGAGGAAAGTCAGGAAAGCTTGCACCTCCATTAGACTTTGGTTTGCGAAGAGAAGATCAGGAGATCCTAGCTTTATTGTTCTTCCAAAGAAACTTAGAAAGACAAGTCAATTTGCTTGAAATAATAGGTGGGACTATGGACGGGGAGCATGGAGAGAGCATAAATCAAAATAGGGGTGATCATCATTTTGATGGAGTCTAACCGACCCCACCAAGAGAGAAAGAGGGGGTTCCAAGAGGAGAGTAGTTTGTCAATTCGAGATATAACGGCAGACATATTTAATTTAACGGAAGCAGCGATGGTGTTGGAGAACCACATACCTAAATATTTGATTTTTGAACTATTCCATGCGAAACCAGGGGAGGAAAAAGAGTGAGGGAGACAAAATTTAGTAAGGGGGAGAATTTCTGTTTTATCTGAATTAATTTTATAACTCGAAACAAGGGAGAAGGAAGTAAATTCATGCTCATAAAGAGGGAAGAGGTGTGGCGCCGCGGCCAGGGCGACTGACTCCGGAATCTGGGGATCACAGTTCGATCCCTGGCGCCGGCGGCAGATTAGCCCAGCACCATGTGACTCTGGGCAATAGTTTGCTTAATCTTCCCAACGGCCCCCAGCGCCTAGAGACCCTTACGGGTGATTGTTCGCGCTTTACAAATGTGGATTATTATTAATAAAGGGGGAATAGAAATTTCGGGCGCAGAAATAAAAAGTAGACTATCATCTGCATAAGCGGAGAGTTTTAAAAGATGATCTACATAGGAAAACCCTGAGATGGAATCATTATTAGGAATTTAGGAAAGGAAGGCTTCAAGAGCTAAGATAAAGAGGAGAGGAGAAAGAGGGCAACCTTGGCGAACGCTGCGTTGAAGAGGAAAAAAAGATGAGATACAGCCATTAACTAATACCGAGGCTCTAGGGGCGGAATATAATAACGAGATAAGTGAAATTAGTTTGGGGCCAAAACCATGCCACTTCAAAGATGCAAATAAAAAGGACCAGTCAACTGCTAAAGATGCGGAAAGGGAGGGAATTTTGTTTGACATTAAGAAAAAGACGAGAATTATCTGAAGTCAGTCTACCCTTGACAAAGCCACACTGCTCCTTACCAACCAAATGGGGCATAAATGGTCTAAGTGTAAAGCAAGCGTGTTGGCAAATAGTTTATAATCGACATTGACCAATAAAATTGGGCGATAATTTTTGCAAAACATAGGATCTCGACCCACTTTATGTATAAGGCAAATTTTGTCTTCATGAAAAGTGCCTTCTGTCTTACCACCTAGAAAAAATGAATGGAAAAGATTAAAGAATTTAGGGAGTAATAAATTAGTAAAGTGCAAGTAAAATTCAACAGAAAATCCATCCGGGCCAGGAGTCTTTCCTTTCTTTAGAGTATGTAACGCAGTGGATAATTCGTTAAGAGATAAATCTGTTTCAAGGTCAGAAAGATTAAGGTGAGAATTGGGCGGAGTTGGGAGTTTATTAAGGTATGTTTGGATAAGGGAAGAGGAGGGAGGAGATTCTGGGGTATAAAGATCTTAATAGAAGAGTTTAAATTAATTGAGAATATCCTGATCTTTGTGCATGAGAGAACCATCTGAAGAAAAGATAGATTCAATTAAAGTATGGTCTTTGCGTGTTTTAAGGTAATTCGCTAAAAGTTTACCTGCTTTATTACGATCGCCATAGTAGCGAGCGCTACTACGAAGAAGTATTGAGGATGCATTATCGGTTGTAGTCTTGTTGAATGCTAATTTGGCATGTATCAAGGCTGGTAAGACCATATCCATCGAAGAAGTATAAAATGTATGTTCTAAATTCTTAATATGTGCCAAGGTGGCTTTTTGTTGTTGAAGGAAATGTGTCTTTTTTTTTTTAATACAAAATCTATAATAAAGCCTCTCGCAGGAGCTTTAAAAGAGTCCCATAACATATGGGGTGGGGTATTTGGGTCACAGTTAAGGTAAAAAAATTCATTTGCAAAAGAACTAAAAGAGGAAGAAAAAAGAGGGTCAGAAAGAAGAGCATTATTAAAACGCCAGCGGGAGGACCTGGGACGCGGAGGGAGCAGATCAAGATCTGTCACAATTGGGGCATGGTTAGAGATGACGATAGGTTCAATAGAGGAGGATATCAGATTTTGAGATAAAGACTGAGAAAGAAAAATATAGTCTAGACGGGAGAGAGAATTATGAGGAGGAGTGAAGAAAGAAAAGTCAAGAGTATCAGGATGGAAGATCCTCCAAGAGTCAACGAGGTGTGTCTGAGAGATAGTGTTAAGAAAATGATTGAGTTTAGTGAGAAATGAGGCGAACCTGAGATTGGCGATCAAGAAAGGGGTCGACAATTTGATTGCAAGTACAATTAGGCTGTGTAGGGCTATAGATATTAAAAACAGTTAAAGAAACATTATTGATTAACAATTTAGCCAATAACCATCTACCCTCAGTATCTATTTCTTGCGATATAACTTTACAATTCAATTTCTTATGGCATATTATAACACAGTTTTTATTATAAGTAGTAGGTGAGAATAAAACTGAACCCACCCATCCCCTTTTTAATTTTAATGCCTCAATGTCTGTAAGATGAGTTTCCTGTTAAAGAACTAAATCAGGGTTATAAGAGGCAAGATGTGAGAGTATTCTCTGTCTTTTGATTGGGTTAATAAAACCTTTCACATTCCAGGAGATAACTCTGAATGTAAAACCATTGAAAATACATAAAGTACAAGATATGCACCACACAAAAAATGAAAGAAGAAAGGGGGAAGGAAGTGAAATAACCAGTAGGAAAAGGTGGAGTGTACGATCAATGAAGAAGAAAAAGGATTACAAACAACAAGAAGGAAAGAGAGGAAGGGAAGGAATAATGAGAGTAAAAGAAGACAGTACATGTCAAAACAACCACTGTAATACATACCTTTAGGGAACAAGGGACAAGAATGAGAAGCGGCAAGGGAAACGGAAACAGCACACCCAACAAGGGGCAACACATCACACCAGGACATCTATATAATAAACACGATCAGGAGCGGGAACATGGATAAAACCTAGCAAATTACGCTGAACCTGTAAATGTAGATAAAGAAATATATGAGGAGAATGAAACAAATAATGAAATCCCATAACATAAAGTAGGCAATTACAAACAAGAAGGAGAAGAGGGGGAAGAAGAAATAGCATTGTGCAGGAAAGTGATGAGACAAATAAAAGGATGAAGTACTGACGGACAATAGAGAACTGCAGCACGAACAACAAGGGGGCCAAACACTACAGCAGGGTGTCTAGTAAAAAAGACAAAAATAGTAATGGAGAACATGAAGAGGAAAAAGATAAAACCAACAATATGCCTGCAAGGGAAACAAGGGATTATGTATAATAGAATTAGGAAAAGTGATGGAGCCTAAAAAACAGGAACTAGAAAAACGACCTCAATACAATAGTACAATAAAAGAAGTACAAGAGTTAAGTTGCAGAGAAAGGAGCAGTCTCCATTGATGTAGAAGAGTGGGACTGGATAAGTCTGCAAAGTTCAGCTGGATCCTCAAAGGTGGAAAACTTGTTGAGAAAGGTGACTTTAAAGAGACAGGAATGAAATAAGCCATATCGTGCACCTAAGGAGCGAAGAGCAGGGCGAAGATCCAGAAACTCCTTTCGTCATTTGGCAGTCATTGAAGAAACACCCTGGGAAATAAATACTTTGATGCCATGCCAGGAAAGATTCTTTTTGGCTTTAGCGGCATTTAGTACCAACAGACGATTAGTGAATTGTAGAAATAAAGTAATTATTCCACGAGGATTGGAAGGCGCAGATGAAGAAGAAAGACGAGGACCCAGTCTATGAGCTCATTGTATGTTCGATTTGGTTGTAGAAGGAAGACCCAAAAACTGTGGCAAGAAAGATGTAAAGTACGTGACGGCGTCGTCACCTTCAAGACCTTCAGGAAGACCATAAATGCGTAAACTATTGCGACGGTTCCTATTTTCCAAATCTTCATTCGCTTTCCTCAGTTGTAAGATTTCCTTCTCCATCGAGGATGTTTTAGTGGATGAGACTTGTACTTAAGTAAGATGATGTTCCACCACAGTGATACGGGACTCCATGGAAGTCGTCCAACGATTGTAAATAACAGTTTGTTTCTTCAATAAATGGACGGAGGGCGCGTAACTCCTCCCAAACCATGTCCAAGAAAACCGGAGAAGACTTGGGTGGGGATGGAGGATCTTGTTTAAGTCTCTTACTAGTAGTTGAAGGTAACGACGCTTTAGATGCCATGTTGATGGGACTGTCTGTGAGGGTAAAGCAGTTCTCGTGTGATGAAAGTCTAGATAACAGGAACATTTATTAAAAGTAGAGACGTCTCCAGAAGTGTCAGGATTATGCACCTCCAATGTTTTGGCGTGATGAAGTAGGCGTCTACTCCTACCCATGAAATGTGGTAAAGAGAGTGCAGAAGAGTGATGGCACCACACAGGAGAGAAGGCGAAGTACTTCAGAGGAGATGCCCAAATCAACAAAATGAAGATCTCCCCCTGGATAATGACAATCAGGGGGAAAAAATGAATAAAACCTGCAAAATGTCTCAAAAAAATTGCATTGAACGACGTTGTGTAGAGAAATATGAGGAGAAACCCAGCAGGGAGAAAAACAAAATGGCGGCCATCAGTAGCTTAGAAAAGTCACCTGCATAAATTCATCCCTGCATCTTGACAACAAACTCTGAAAAAGGCACCCTTTGGAAGCGCCAGCCTACCGATTTAAGAAGCTGTCAGCATGATAAAAAAACGAGCAGTAAAACTGCTCCGAAAATGCGCTCCGCGATGCGGAGCTCTGACGCTAGGTGGCCATTTTAGGTCGCGGTGTGCGCGACTCCCTCTTTTATTTCAAGTCTTGTTTTGAAATGGTATTGCGATTGGTTGATTTGAGAGTTAAGATGGGTGAAAATGAGTTCTGCCTTCAAAAGTCAAAAATTCTTGTTAGTGAAGGGGATAAAATACCACCGGAGGGTTTTCCTGCCCTCAAAATGTTACTAAACTCAGGACTTCATACTTGTTTGTTGATTAAAATTTGGGACAAAATTACTACTTATGAGAAAAACATGCAGTTTCTTTTGGAGTGTACTTTTGATGTGAGAAAGGTAGAGTATGTGAGGCGTGCTATGTGATGCAAAGCCATAACCTAGACCTGCAGGATTCAATGCTCTGAATGAATGGGTCATGTAGCTAATGAAAAAGAGCATTAGAAAATGCTGAAATCTCAAGTTAGAAATGCAGTGAGACATTGGTTAGAATTTAAATACCTGAGTAAGGAAGCAGCAAACCATTTGAATGATGAATATTTCTGATAGAGACTACTAGCTGCAGATTTCTCACCTTTTGAATATTCATTCCTGAGGCATCAGACTGCATCAGGAAACTTTTTAGCAGTACCTCTGCACACTGGAAGGTGGCGCTTTGCAGCTTCGTCATGATGCAGTTCCACTACGGAAATTACATTGAGGCCTATATAGATACCACATTAGTGCGCTGACATCCGTGTTTTTCTTTCCCTTCCACCAGACTCCAATCCTGTGTTCCCTCATTGTCTCTTTGAGACTTGTACCTCAAAATTTTACCAGGGTGCGGGATGTCACCCCCCCAAATCTACAGGCGTCAAGCCCTGCAGGACTGTTGTAGACAAATGCCTGATACAGATCTGCACCAGGTATGCTTGTGGTGCCTGAGGTCAAGCCACGACTCCAAGTGCTGCGTCGACTGCACATCACAAAACCTGAAGACCATCAGGGAATGTGAGGCCAAACTCTACATCTTAAGTTTAAGAAAACTCTGCGTCGGGGTGCTCCCAGTTGCGGCCTGTGTCCAGGGGTCATTCCTGATCTAGTTCCTGAAGTCCGAACTGCTTGAGAGGCCTGTCTTGGTCATGTTCCAAATCTTCAGGTAAATCTGAAATGAAATACACTGAGTTGAAGTGAGATTCTGCTCTCTCGCGAAACACTCATTTGCCTGAGCAGGGGTGGGGGGAGCTCCAATCTTCTCTATCTTGCTCCTGAAGTAGGCCTACGTCGGGCCGATTCCTCAACTTGTACTGGCACAGCCCGAGCTTCCAGAGTTGAATGCCACTCTGTCAAATTGAAGGGTTCCAGGCGGCATGCTCTGGCTCTTTGGATCCCTTCCAACTCCCTCTGGCGACTCTGCAGGCCCCAAGTAGCCATGAGGCCATCCTTCTGGAGTGTAATCACATAGGTTTCCTTTGGACAGTACTCAACAACCCACAATTTCTATCACAGGACCAGAGTATTCAATTTCACCACTCAATCACATCCATTACACTCAGAATTGGAGAATATGTCTGTATACCCAAGAAGACTACTATTGTGAACGAGACTAGCAACAGAAGATTTAAATTATTTTATTCGTCATGAGGCACAGAATCATATAAAACATATCTAAACAATTAGTGACACTGCATTATGAAGTATAAAAACCAGGGCAAATTCCATAGATTCATTCAAAAAACACAACTAAAAAACATTAAACGACACAGATTTAAAATGTATTCGAGAGTACAAAAAGTAGACCAAAGACTTTGTCTTAAGCTGATCACATCTGTAGTAATTGTTCCTCAAAGACTGAGACTGGGTGCCATGCACTTTATAGGCACTCGACAGTTTCAGTGGTGGTACGGATTGTGCTCCTAACAACTCGGGCGTCGACGCATTTCGATGGGAAAATTATAATGCCATCTTTATCAAGACCAACATTTTATGACTCTCTCACATTGTTAAAACTGGATTTGTTAAAATCAACTGTGTAACATAGAACACATACATCAATATATATATTGTGAGTTACTCTATACATCATAAAAACAGTCCAAGATTATAAGGTCACATTTTATTTTACTCTTAAAAACTGTACCCCAGAGTATAAACATTCTAGCCCCCCCACATAGATGTGAGACCATAGGGACAGACCAGTATGGATATTGATCAACAATGGACAAAAAAAAGGCACAATTCTTCAGTGTTATTTATATGAAGACCAAGTGTCAAAAATGAGCCCTAAACAACAGCTAACATTTGCTGAGATAACAGTAATTCTTCACAGAATTGTAATAGCCTACCAAATAGCTTGTACGTATGACAGAAATCATGTTCTCCAATCCCACTTTACTCCTCCATCATACTAGACCAAACCATATTCACTCATCCCATTTTCTCTCCCACCTGTATTTCCAGATGAAGAAGGATCACTCGCCTCATTTACAATAGAGGTTTAGAGGGATATGTATGTATCTCTTGAGCACCAGGTTATTACTATCTCTGGACTTCAGGGGCAAACACCTCCTGTTCTCAAAATTGCAGGTCCGTATAGTGACCATAGGATGTATCTGTAGAATTTAAAATAACATCCATGTCATCCTTATTGTCGTGACTGAATATCAAGCATCCCCACAAACCGAAAGGTATTATCTAGAGTGTAGCGTGTGCTCTCTCACCTTACTCCGATCTTTAAGAACTCCAAGGTATAAAAATAGAGTCTAGGGCTCAATGGTGTGAGGTAAGTGAGGTCAGCTCTGAAGCTGCTGGACTGATGGCTTCCTGTATCCTACTGGTCCAGAATACCAGGTGGCATATGCTGGCTCTCCAATGAAATCTGAAGTCCCAGTGGGCCCAACATCAAGGTGACCACTCTGACCATGTTCAGACTGCAAGAGATCTGCAGTGATGGTTGAGAATGGGTCAGTGCCAGACCCCTCTCCCTTCCCCACTCAGAGCTGACATTGGTGACCAATGCATCACTTCTGGGATGGGGTGGCCCCCTGGGAGACGTGGAGATCAAAAGACTCTGGTCTCCAGCAGAGTACCGGTTTCCACATCAAACGTTTGGGGCTGAGGGCCATCCGATTGGTGCTGAAAGCCTTCCGGACGCTCATCAAAGGGAAACTGGTACAGGTGAACACAGACTACACCACTTCCATGCAGTACTGCAACAAACCGGGCAGGGTTGTGGACCCTTTGCCAGGATGCCTTGCGC
The DNA here is from genome assembly GCF_964204655.1 of Triturus cristatus. Classification (NCBI taxonomy): domain Eukaryota; kingdom Metazoa; phylum Chordata; class Amphibia; order Caudata; family Salamandridae; genus Triturus; species Triturus cristatus. Next base: position 554,827,629 of record NC_140586.1, read on the forward strand.
CTCTGGAAATGGCTGGGCCACCAAGTATCCTGGCAGGATCTTTGAATCTTTGAATTCCAGGGCAGATGCACTCAGCTGTCAGCACGGTTGGCAGTTCCACCTGAAGGTGGCACAAAGTCTCTTCCATGAATGGGGAGAACCTTGGTTCGATCTGTTTACCGCTGCCTGGAAACCACAGTGTCAGCACTTCTGTGCATTGGAATTTCCAAGATGTCTCTTGCTCGGAGACGTGTTCAGCCTCAAGTGGAGCTTGGGACTTTTGTATGTATTTCTGTAGCTACCACTCCTTCCCTGAGATTTCAAGAAGATCAGGACAAATGGGCCCAGGATTGAGCATACGTCCTCCGATCAGATTGCTCCTCCAGGAATACCTGGTATGGCAGCAACAGGGCAAAGTCCTGCACCCAGGCCCTCACAATCTTATTCTTCACGCTTGGGGAATGAGTGGCGATAGCTAAACACCTTTGACCTTCCTCCGGAGGTGGTTGATGTCATCTTAGTAGCTAGGCGTCCTTCGACAAAATATGTGTACACTTGTTGTTGAAACAATTTTGTGGTTTGGTGCAGCACACGCCAGATTGACCCCCTTCAGTCCAAGTTATCTGATGTTCTGTTTTTTCTATCTAATTGCCTGGCATGGTGGTGCTTGGCATGGTGGTGCTTTAGACAGTTAATGGTTATCTTCTGGCCTTCTTACAGTTTCTAGATCAGCCCCCAATGTTTAAATCACCACTAGTGATGCAATTTTCTTTTGAAAGGGCTACAACATATGTTTCCCCTTCTACCCTTGTGATGCTCCAAAGGGACCTTAATCTGATCCGGACTTATCCGATGACATCTGACGTGCACTCTGTTTTAGCTGCGTCACAGCTGTTCCTCATTGTTGTTTGCTTCTCTTTGGCGTGTCAGAACTCGCGTGCCGTCTGCCTGCCTGCGAGTATACTTCAACGAACAAAGGAGGGCAACCTGGCCCCTAACTTGGAGAAGCAAAGGCTTTGCATTATCTTGAGGAATATATTACAACATATCAACTCTATTGGAATTAGCTAGACTATACTATTCATGCGTTTCCCACCTTGATAAGACTGTACTAGGGATTCTGAGTATCTGCTTCGGATTCAAGATTTCTTGTAAGACGTGCATATCCGCAGTCTACGCCATAGGGTATTTACCCATTGAACTCTAAGTATGGCTGTTACCGAATTTGAATTGGACGCTCCGACATATTTTCAGTGTCCAAATAATTGTGTGGCTCTCCTGATGAAGGCGCAGAGTGCGCTGAAATGCGCGTAGAAAAGAAGATTCTGTTTTATGCCACATGTCTATCAATGTGTTTTTATGTTTTTCAGTATTGTGTATCACTGTGGATATATAGTGAATATATGTTGTTGCTGTATGTTTGTGCTCATAGTTTTTGACATATATGTTTGTATTTTATATAAATGTGTTTTCAATGTATTTCTCTCATCATACATGGTCTATAATAATTTTGTTTTTGTCAAAATCTGTTTATTTGGTTTTAATATTACCATAGACCAGCATCACGCACAATATATACAATCAAAACAAATATAGGGGAAGAGCCAGGAGTTACAGAGAGCTAGTAGGAGTATCATCTTCGTCACAAGTTCTAAGGCTCTAAAAAGGTCCCCATTCCAAGAGTATACATCAATTATTGTTGTGTGCACGTCTTTAACATCTTACTAATCGCCCCCCTTATTGGGGGCGTTACAGAGAATTTTAATAGTTATAACAAAATAGTAAAACAACAAAAACAAAGGTGCCATGGTGCCAGAAACATAATATGTGTATTGGGGGGGGGGGGGGGGGGTTAGGTGTCTGGTCTCCTTGTTGAATCTAGGCGATGCTTGCATGCAGCTGAGAAGCTAGGCCCCTAGATAAGGAACATGTTGAGGGCCCTAAGCTGTGGCGAGCAGGCCGTGATTGGAAGGCCTTCAGAAAGGTAGCTCACCAGCGGGGACCATGTATATTTAAATTCCTTCCTGGTGTCAGCCATAATATCTGCCATACGCTCGAGGGCCAGTGCCCACCACAACCTTGCATGCTACTGAGTTAGTGAGGGTGCTTCTGGTCGCTTCCATGCAGCTGCTAGAGCCATTTTAGCAGCCCCCAGGCACAGCCACATAACAGAGCGATCACTTTGTGTTTGACGCTTTAGAAGGGGATCTTGTATCCCTAGCAGGGTATGTTCTAGGGTCTGAGGGATTGGGTATCCTAAGGTAAGCTTAATTTGAGAGAGGATCTCCTTCCAGAAAGGCTGAATATGGGGACAATCCCACCAAATGTGCTTAAAGTCGCCCAGAAGGCCACACCCCCTCCAGCATCTGTCTGAGGTATTGGGAAAAATCCTGTGCAATTTCTGAGGGTATAGATACCAGTCGTACACAACCTTATAATGCGCTTCCCGCAAGTACATTGATTGGTTCAATTTCGTAATGTTGTTGTGTAGACATTCCCATTGTTTTCCCTCGGGTGGAGTGTGTGTCAGGGTCTCCCAAAAGCCTCTGTTTCTTGAGGTGGTGTGGGGGCTTAGGGACTGAATAAGTGCATAAAGGAAGGAGATGCACCCCTTGGAGCCAAGTCCTGATAGAGCAAATGTTTCAATGGGGAGCAAATCTCTAGTGGCGGCCTGCCGCACCGAGGGCTGCATCACCCAGTGTTTAAGCTGTAAATAGCGGAAATGTTCCTTACTTGTTAATGTGAACTGCTGCTGGCATTTGTGAAACGTGAGGAGTTCTCCTTTGTGAAACAGATGGGAGATCGTGTGGCACCCTTCCTCCTTCCAAGCTTCAAAGGGTCCCTCGTGGGGTGCTGGGGGGAGGGCCGCATTGTAATGGACGGGCGTGTATGGGGAGGGGAAAGTGGTCAGCTGTAGTCTTGTAGTAAGCGTGTCCCATACACGGAGTGTGGTGGAGGTGGGTGTGCTGATGTACGCATTGGTTGGTCTGTCAATTTTCGGCTTCCATAGCAAGTCCCAGATAGTACAGCCTGTGAGTTGGCGATCTATGTGAAGCCAATGCTTCTCCGACTCTCGAAGCGACCACTCCGTGATCACCCGAAGCTGGCTGACCTAGAGTACCCCTGAAAGTCGGGGAGAGCCAGCCCTCCCTCTCGACAAGGGCGCGTCAGCAGGCGGTAGGGCAAGCAAGCCCTTTTTCCCTGCCAAATAAACTTAGTCACCATTCTTTTGAGTTCTGTGAAAAGGCTTCCATCCACTGGAATGGGGAGTCCCTGAAAGAGGTAGAGCAAACGGGGGAGTGCGTTCATTTTAATAGCGTTGATTCTACCCAGCCATGTGATATATGCTGCACTCCAACGGACAATATCGTTCTTTAATTGTCGAAGCAGCGGAGGGAAAATGGCTTTATAAAGGTCGGAGATTCGTGGAGTGAGTTGAACGCCTAAGTATGTGATCTCCTTAGTTACACAAGAAAATGGAGTGGTGCTCACTATCTGACCCCAGACTTCGGCCGGAAGGGTTAGATTAAGCAGGAAAGACTTAGTCAGATTAATTTTAAAACCGGACGCACGCTCAAACTGTGCCAGTTCTTCTTGGATGGCCGGGAGGGTAACTTGCGGGTTTGTAATCGGGAGGAGCACATCGTCCGCAAATAATGAAATGATATGATCGTCTAGACCGAAGCGCATCCCTGTGATAGCAGGGTTTCGCCTGATTTTGTGTGCAAGCGGCTCAATGCAAAAAGAAGGGGGGATAGCGGGCACCCCTGCCTCGTCCCGCGAGCCAAGGGGAACGGGGAAGATGCAACCCCATTGACTAGTACTCGCGAGGTTGGAGCATGATAATTGGCACGGATCATCCCAATAACGGCCTCATGGAAGCCAAATCTCCGTAGTGCTTGAAACAAGAAGGACCATTCAACTCGGTCAAACGCCTTCTCTGCGTCCAGCGCGAGAAGAAACTTTGGAATATGTTTCCTCTGAGCCTTTACTATAACATGGATAATGCGTCTCAAATTGTCGTGGGTTTGTCGGCCCTTTTTTAAACCCAGATTACAAGGCGGGTGGCTAAAATTTTTGTATAGATCTTGACGTCCAAATTTAGGAGGGCAATTGGGCAATACGAAGAGCAGGCCGTGGGCTTTTTACCCGGTTTGGGGATCACTGCTACTGTTGCCTCTCTCATAGACGGAGTGGTCTGTTGTGTTGAGGCGATGTCATTAAATAAGGTAGTTAAAAATGGTGTTATCTCAGGGGCAAAGATACGATAAAAATGAGACGTGTATCCTTCGGGTCTTGGCGCTTTCCAGGGTTTAAGTGCTTCAATCGCTTTCTGCACCTCCTCCTGAGTGATAGGTAGAGCCAGAGCTTCATTTACTGACTTGGGGACCTGGGGGAGATCTGCGGATTCTAGATAAGTCTGTTGGTCTTGGGGCCGGGGGTCGTCTGAGGTATATAGCTTGCGATAGAAGGTTTCAAAGGCTAGTGCCTTCCCTTCTTCTGTCTTGTGGGAGACTCCCGCGTCATCCACTGTAAGCTTGATGTACTCTCATTCTTGTTTGATCCGCAATTGGCGTGCAAGAAGGGATCCCACTTTGGTTCCCCCTGTATAGTTCCCAGCTTGAAGCCGTAGGAGAGTCTTTTCCGCCCTATTGGTATATATCGCCTGCAATTTCCCCTTTAAAGTTGTGACTTTTCTCAATGCAGGAGCCGAGGGGGAAGTCTTATGTGCTGTTTCTGCGGCTTGTAATTCTGTTTCCAGAAGGAGACGTTCCTCTTTTTGTTGGGACTTCAGAGTGGTAGCCAATTCAATGCACTTCCCCCGGATGACGGCCTAGAAGGCATCCCAGGTAGTGACGTGGGAAGTGATAGGGTCGTTTTGTTCAAAAAATTGTTTTATAGTATGTCTAATCTAATCCCGGAGTAGCCTGTCTCGACATAAGAAGTTGGGGAAGTACCAGCGCACATGTTTGGGGCGGGGGTTCGGCCAGGAAAGGGTCAGTTCAAGTGGGGCGTGGTCGGATAAGCAGATCGGGTGTATGTGCGTTTGCAGTAGCGAGGGCATCAGGGATTGGCTAAGGAATATATAATCAATAGGGGAGTATGTTCTATGAGAGTGAGAGAAAAAAGTATAATCACGCACAGCTTGGTTACTATCCCTCCAAGTATCTATCAGCCTCAAGCGTTGCAGCTGTGCTTTAAGCACCTTACCAACGATTCCCGCTACTGTTCTATTCGAATTGGAGGTGTCTAGGGCTGGACCCCATATAAGGTTAAAATCCCCTAAGATAAGAATATCTCCCTCCGCAAAATTTTCTAGGGTTGTGAGAAAAGAGAGTAGAAAGTCCTGTTGTCCCTGGTTGGGTGCGTACAGAGCAGCGAATGTGCAGGGCCTGCCCTTCAACTCTCCCTTGACCAGTATATATCACCCCAGTTTGTCAGCTTTGGTGTCTTTCATCTGGAATGGGACCCCCGTATGAAACCCCAACGCCACCCCATTGCATTTATTAGTATGAGATGAACTAAATATTTGTGGGTAGGCCCTATGTTTTAAGCGGTGTACGTCTGATTTTTTGAGGTGCGTCTCCTGCAAGGCGGCCACTTGAACATTATGGTCTACCAAATATTTCCACATGCGCTGACGCTTGTGCGGGGTGTAAGGCCCAGAACATTCCAAGTTATTGACTTAACTGCCATGTGTACCCTACCTTAACATTGTGCTTCCTACCTTGAACCCGCGCCGGCCCTGCGCCGCCCCTGTCTGTTTTGCCTACCCCCCATGAAAACGAAAAGAAAGAAAAGAAAAATACATAGCACCACGACAACAAACTAACTTAACAAAACTACTTGAACTATAAAAACGAGTGTGGAGCATTCCCATCATAGAGGGAAGTCTCCTTGTACGAACACACTCGAAGAGCATGACCAATCCTGTTTCCCAGGCCCCTCGAACAGTAAATGTATAAAGGCAAACATGTAAAGAACATAATATAGCTTGTGTGCGGTAGTTCGTTTTGCTTCTTCTCCTCGTGTCCTTTATAGCAGGATGTATATGCCAGAGTGTCTATCTCAGTCTGGGCGGCATACACAAGGATGTCTGACCCCCACCTGCTCCCCCTCCTTACCACACCTCTGGTGGGCCCTGAGCGTCTCAAGTGTGCCTCGCCTTTCTCCCACACATCGGCCGTTGAGGCGAAGCTGCAGGTGTTCCCAGGTCACGCGCTCATGGGTGGGACAGCGCAGAGGGGGGATCAATTAGAGAAAGCCTTTTCATATGTTCGCTGCATGTCCTCCGCTCCATCCATCTCTCCAGTCGGTCAGTTGTAATCCTCACCTGCTGGAGGAAGATCTCCTCACATATCCCGCCAGGTCTGGAGTTTATCCCGACTGTTTAGCAGTTTTCCTGCGAAACTGTCTCCACTGCACCCCCTCCGGACGGTCGGGTCTTCTCAGGGCTCCGGAGTCGTCCATTGGATTATCCGGTATCTCCAGGCCAAGTATGCCTGCTGCCTCAGTCATCTCCTTGCAGTGGCAAGTTTTGTTGTTCCATTGAAATGCGATCCCAAAGGGGTAAGTCCAGCGATATTTAATGTTCTTGTCCCTTAGAAAATTAGTGATCTGACTGAATTGCTGGCGCCTTAGGAGTGTAGCTTGGGCCACATCTTGGTAGAGCGTGCAGGTGACATTTTGAAAGGAGATTGTGTCTAATAATCTCGCCTTTTGTAAAACCCTCTCCTTCGCCTTAAAAGAGCTGAACTTTGCTAAAATATCTCGTGGTTTTTTAGACTCTCCCGGACGTCTCGGCCCCACTCTGTGGACTCTCTCCAGCGTGACCTCCGGTCCATCTTCCCCCAGGACAGTCGAGAAGAGCCCTACCATGAACGCCTCCAGATCTGGGCCTTCGCTTTCCTCCGCCAGGCCACGAACGCGGATATTGTCGCGCCGGGCGCGGTTCTCCAGATCTTCGCATTTGAGTGTGGCCGCCCGGAGTTGGCTACGTAGTTCCACCGCTCCGTCTTCCAGAGGTATGAAGAGGTTCTCCACGTCTTGGTACTTAGCCTCGAGATGAAGAGCCCGTGTTCCCACCGAGTCTACATCCGCCTGTAAGGTTACCAGCTTCTCTCGCACCTCCGTGCGAAGTGATTCAAATGAAGCTTCCATGTCAGCTTTAATGTCTGCTCAGAGGTCCTGCTGGAATTCTCGAAGAAAGGCCATTAGATGTTAACGCCATTGTAGAGGATCGTGGCGTCGCTCCCTTTTCGGGGTCTTAGTGGCAGCCGCCTCGAAGTATTGTGAGACCTTATTGTTTGTGGCCTTTTTGGGCGGCATAAGGCGAGTGCCGCCGGGTCAGCCACTGGCCGCCTTACGTTCTCAGCTGGTCGAAGGCACTGCTTCTGAAGGGGGCACCGATCTTGCCGGACGCTTCTCACTGCTCTGTTAGTCGGGGTTCTTGCGACCTGGGGCGCTATTGCCTTGCTGACTGATTTAGGTGCGTCGCCAAGCTCCGCTTCTCGCCCCTCAAAAAGCCGGCCGCCTAGTAATATGGTCTTGGCGCTCTCCTCTAGCCCCAATATTTCCAGGATTTTCAGGGCATATGCTATATTAGGGATTTTACCAGTAGTTTGAGCATGGAGTGTCCCGGAGACAGCTCGGTGGCCAATGCTCCTTGTGATCTACCGCGGGGCCGCCATTTTGATGAGGCAGAGCTCCTGCTGCAGGCCGCCTCCGGCCGCGTCTACCACTTCTCCCGGGTGTCCTGCTGCGCTCCCTTTGCACCAGGGGTGCCCCCTCCTGTACTTATGGGTCCCCTGGAAAGCCGCCGACCCAACGGGAGTCCCGGGGATCGGATCAGAACACTACCGGGAATCTGCCGCGATGGAAGGTGCCATTTTTCCCCCGCAGATCTCCAGACCTCCTCAGCCTGTCAGAGCGGCCTTCTCCGTGCAGGGGCTCCTCACATCAGATTTCCGGCGATCCTCGGCATCCTGCTGCTCGGGAGACTATAAAAGCTCCTACTAAAAGCAGTAAGTATGCCTAGTTTAGGAAGATTAAGTGGGGCCTAGGACGGAGCCGATCAGAAATCCGTCCGATCGGCCATGATGGTTGGCCACGCCCCCCTATAATAATTTTTTTTAATGAAATTGAATTAAAGAAATAAACTTTTTTTTTTTTTAACTTAATTGTGTGGTTACACTGAGTTCATAGCATCATGTTGCTTGTTACTATGGTCAGTTACTTGTCAGACACAGGGGATTGCCTAGGGGTTTGTTTCCTCAATTCCTCGTTGTTATCACTATAGTACAGCGAGTGAGCGAGCTTCAGGCTCTTTGTGTTAATCTACCTCACACTTCCTTCTTCCCAGACAAACTGGTTCTGTAAATTCAAGCATTATTACTGCCGTTAGTTGTGATGCCTTTCCACGTTGCTCAAACTGGCGTTCTATGCTCTGCCTCACCCCTCTGAGGAGGAGAGACTCCATTGCTTGTATCCCAAGAGAGTGCTGAGCTTCTACATAGATCATACCAAAGACCACTGGGTGGATGATCAGCTCTTTTTGGGATTCTGTGAAGCTAAAAAGAGGTAAGGCAGTGCAGAAGAGAACCATCTCCCAATGGATCGCGCTCTGTGTAAAGGCCTGCTATGCCTTGGCTAAAAAGCAGACTCCAGAAGGACTGCATGCTCCTACAACCAGGCCCAGTCCCTGTCCCAGACATCTGGCAAGCAGCTACTTGGGTGTCCCACAATATGTTCACAAAGCACTATTTTCTGGACAGGATGGCTGAGAGGGGACATTTTGCCTGCTGTATCCTGCAGGGCTTTAGGGTTTGAGCCCTCTTACAAACCCATCACCAAATAATTACTGCTTTGGTATCTATTCAAAATGTGAGGAATCTGCGGTTAGAAGTCTCTATCAGGAGAACACGTCTCTTACATTTGGTAACAATCTTTCTGGTAGAGAGACTATCTAGCGCAGATTCATCACCACTCCTCCCCCCCCCCCCCCCCCCCACCACCGTTCTGTAACTGGACTCTATCCTTTAATAAGCTCCAAAGTCTAGGGATCTGCATAATGTCTCCCAATTTGCTTTTGGGACTGTGCATCTAGGGATGCAGACAGTCTTGAAAGCAACTGATATCAGCACACAGGAGTGGTGCCTATATAGGCCCCACATGTCATTTCTGAAATAGAACGGCGTCAGTGTGGAGCCGCAAGGCGCTAACTTCTGGCATGCAGAGATACTGCTGCAAAGTTTCCGGATCCAGTCTGACGCCTGTCTCTACCAGAAGTAGCATTACCAAAGGTAAGTAACTTTTCTGGCAAGCCTGAAGAATTGGCAAGTGAATTTGGTGTGGATTTGTACAAAAAGAACAAGTAACTTACCTTCGGTAACATCTTACCTGCTAGAGAATCTTTCTAGCCGCAGATTTCTTACCTCAGAATATTAGTCAGGTGTCAGACTGGATCTGGAATTTTTAGAGCAGTACTACTGTGCGATGATAGGTGGCGTTGTGCTGCTCTGTGTCAGCATCGTCTGCACCAGAAGTGACGTGCATGGCGCCAATATAGACGCCACCCCAGCATGTTGATGTTAGGGTTTTGTTTGCAACTTTCTATGCCAGAAGCGCAGAGCCACAAGGAACACTGACAACTGGGGTGAATTCTAAGGCCCTTAGAAGGGTGACCCTCACAATGTAATCAGTTCGCAGAGCTGAGTGGATGTGAGTGTCAGTAAGGAATCGGGGGCTACTTAGTATCTACCAAATAAGGCATTACTGAAGGTAAGTAACTTTTTCATCTGATGGAGACTTTTAGCTGCAGATTCCTTACCTTAGAATAGATACAAAAAGAAATGCCTACCCGGTGGTGGGTCTGCAAAACCGATTTAAACCAAAAAAGTCCTGCAGGATCGAGAGGGCAAAGTGCTCATCACAACAGACATGACAGTCTGTATTGTTTGGTAAACGTATGCAGAGATGCCCATGTAGCTGCCTGACAGATAGGATAGGGAGTCCATGAGCTAACGTAGTGGTCACTGCTTTGGTTCCGATAGAATGAGCATGCAAACCCTAAGGTGGTAGCTTTTTGACCAATGCGTAGCAGATCTTTATGCAGCTCACTATCCATCGTGAGATGGTCTTTTTCTGCGCAGTCATCCCCTGCTTAGCTCCAACCTAGCCTACAAAGAGTTGATCATCCTCCCAGAACTCATCAGTATGATCAAGGTAGAACAACAACTCTTTTTGGATCCAGGAAGAGGAGTCTCTCCTTTTCTTTAGAAGGGTGAGGTGGAGCAAAGAAGGTAGGCAATGTGATGGTCTGGCCTACGTGAAAGGGTGTCACCTTCTTCGGAAGTAAGGAGGCACCTGTTCAAAAGATCGGTTTGTCTGGGTAAAGGAGGTATAAGGAGGGTGTACAGATAGTGCGTGCAGTCCGCTGACCCTCCTGGCAAATGTGATGGTCTATAGAAAAGCTGTTCTCATGGTTAGCAACCACATTGGGTAGTTGTGCAGCGCCTCAAAAGGTGTGCATATAGCCCTCCCCCGAGGCTTCCGGCGAAATGTGTGGCTCCAATAATCGAAGAAGGCTTTAAATACTTGGGCATTTTTGTAACACGCAACAACCAGATATTCCTACAGCAAATCCTATTCCCCCAATTGAACAGACTCCAAACGTACATAACCCTGCCACAGACCTTAATGGGCCGATCAGCCTCATATAAGATGATGACCCTACCACACCTCCTATGTGTTTTGCAAAATACTCCTTACCCAATCCCAGAGACCTTCTTTAAACAGGTAGCCCAGGCACTCTAAACTCTGCTGTGACAGGGAATGGGGTGTGCCCTGTATCACTCTGAATAAATTGCAGAGAGGGGTCTATGATGGCGGCCTAGCAGTCCCAGATTTGAAACTCTACTACTGGGCCTCACAACTTATAGTAATAAACTACTGGGTCTAGGCAGATAGGGAGGAACCGGCCTATAGTATGAACAGAGAAGTGAAGCCAAATGGGAGTTATGAACCTCTCTTATACACTTGTAGGCTGCATCAAGACTGGCCATCACATACTGGAACTGTGGCAAAATGCTGGAGAGGGGCAAACGGATCCCTGGACTGGCACGCTCGGCTGAGAGGCATGACACCCCATGGTTCGGGGACCAACTGAAGGAGGTAACCACTCTGGAGGGCATAAAACAAGGTAGGGTCCTCCCCGACTCTTCCCCTCTAGAAGACAGACTATTAATAGACCCCATTCCTGACAAAGGGATGTCGACAGTATAATGCACCAGACCCACTAGCCCCGCTTAGATGTGCTTAGATGGACGATCTGGGCAATGTTGTTGAGGAAGAATGGACAGAGGCATTAGAGTCCCAGGGATATAACGATCTGTGCGAGATTCAGGCTGATCCAGCTTAGAGTCCTACACCATTCATTCTACCCCCGCACATTGCTACACAAATGGGGAACGATGCAGACGGCGCAGTGTGAGGGTCTGTCAGCAAGATGATCCTTTTTTCATATCTTATGAGAATGCCCAGCGATCGGTTTATTTTGGAGAGGGTTAATAGCAGTGATGTCGAGAGTATTGGGGATAGGGGTGCCAATGGACGCCAGGTAGTTCCTGTTGATTGCTATAGGTGTAGGTCTGAGTTCTGCTGACTACCAGCTGTGGTATTTTTGTCGGAGATGAGTTGCAGGCAGTTGTCTTGCATCCATTTGGCTATGCTGGTCATGGAGTCGCGGAAGTTGGTTTTGGATCATGACTGCTAGATCCCCAGAACAGCACAGGAATCTGTATTTCGTTGATGCCACCTGACACACGCACTTCGAGTTGGGAAGTGGCCCAATAACCATAGCCACGTCGGATCCCTGCTAAATTGTGGCCATCTTGGAGCCCAGCTAGTTTAACCCACATATGTTTAACATTTACAAAACAACTTTTTTTACACCAAATACAGCATCTAATGTAACAGGATGACTAATAGATTAAAATATTGAGTAATATTCCTTGGTGCTAACTGAAGAGTTATATACTAATATTACCCTATTCTTTCCAGTACCAGCAGCTCTGTTTTTACAAGCTCACATCATTCATCTCAAGCTACCTAGACAAGCTTCTGTTTCGCCTTATCTGAGGAACCTGCACTGGCTCCTTGTTAATAAGAGGATCATGTTCAAGACCCTTGTTTTTATGCATAGAGCAATGAACCACTCGTATCCTGGATGGCTGGTAATCCAGACCAATCAATATAATCCTTCGAAAATCTTGCGCTCTTCCTATAGCCATCTGGCCAAAGTTCCAAGGGTCCAGCTTGTGAAAGCAGGAGGCAGATCCTTCTCCCTTCTGGGCCCACAAGCCTGGAATAGGTTTCCTGCTGAACTGTGTCAAATTGAAGGTGATAGAGCTTTTAGAAAGAAACTCAAGACCTGGCTTTTTACGCTTTTATTTTCTGCTTTTTCTCTTATCTTACATTCCACATAGCGCCGGGACAGTCTTTTTGAGTAGCCGTGCGCTCAAATCCGTGCATTCATTCATGCAGCATGTGCTTGCACCAGTCTCGACCCGTGTGCAAACACACCAGAGGTGCTTCTGAATAAATGTCATGCAGTAGTGATGGCCATCCATGAATGGTATTGATATTATTCCCTCTGTGTTGCCTTGTACCCTGTGATATCCTACTCACAGCTCTGTGATTGGACCTAATCTCCCTCTGCCAGGCAGCTACAGAGGTAGCGTAAGAAGATGCATTTTAAGCCCACCATGCTTCTACATAACCCAAACTGCATCAACAACACTTGGCCATTAAAAGCAATGCAGGAGTATCTGCTAGCGTGGCAACATGTCATTGCATCAATGCTCACCAGCCCTGTTGGCCTTTCCCTTGGTGTGGAACTGACGTATAAACATATATTTTGTATCCTGTACTCACCTTATTCTAGGTGACCTGTGTTACTATTTCTTCCAGAAAGTAACTTCCGAACTCTTGTACTCTTGCACATAGATGCTAGAAATGCCATGCTCTATGACCTCCCAGACTCCACACTCCCCATCCCTCTCCTTAAGGGCATCCTACACACACCACAGCATGTCTAATTTAGGGCTTAAAGAAATATGATCACACCATCTCTATCCTCATGGAAATTCATTGACTTACCATCTTCAAAACTAGATGCATCATTTACAAACCCACCAGAACACCACTTATCTTGCTGACAAGCTCACCATCTCTGGTGGCTCTAGCCACATCTGCCACCAGGCCACTTCAGGCAGGAGACTAAAGTGTACAAAATGAATGACCAGGCAGCAAGCATTTTCCATCTATGCACCCAGGATCCAGGACAACATCCCCATATCTGTATGCTTCTCCAAACGCAACTCTTTAAAGAACACTACATCACACTACAGTAATAATCCAATAACCAGCTACCTCTCCTATCACTTGTTGACTGTATGAATGCGTTTGACCCTGTAAAAGCTCTGTTGCCTTCTTGCCTAGGTTTGTGCTGCACAAATGCCACACACTTACGTATGTGTACATATGTCTCTTGTTCATAAACACAGAATTGGAAGCAGTTGGCATTCACTTTATAATTCTGTGGGGGTCTATCAGGGCTTTCGTGGTAGTGAGGACTGTGACAGCTGGGTCCCATAATTCACTGCTACCCCACCCATATTGCATAAAGAGCAACACCATGAAGGCTGAGGTGTACTGCTCTTAGCTCAGCCTGGACTTCCCATCCTGCTGCATGTGTCACTGACTACCATTCAATGTATACCGGAGGTAAGAACCTTTAAATTAAAAATACTGTGTTTTTTAGATTGTTACACTTTAGGACATTAGATTATATCACTGAACTGAGTGGCTTTTTTTTTTGATAACCAATTTTATTGACTTTTGATTGCAACAAAAAACACAGCACCATTTAGAAATACCCCTTAGAAAACAAGACCAAGACACAAGCACATCACATTGATATAAAAGATTTGATGTACATACAGCCAATATCAGCAAACCCATTTCCAAGCTAGAGAGCATTTCAGGCCAAATCAGTCTTCTATCACTCCGACCCATTTGCCCCACTTTCGGCGAAATTTCTTAGGACAACCCCAGGCCACATACAGAGGCCGTTCCTGTACGGCACACCAGTCCACCCCCCTGCGCCAATGTGGGTGCGGTATTATTCAGCCAGTGAGCTGCAATGTTCCTCTTGGCTACTGCTAGCGCTGTATTAAGGAAGAGTTTCTCAGCCCTGGTGCCATCCAGCCCCCCTGTGATGCCCAAGAGAATATGTGTAGGGTCGATGGGAACCTCCCAGCCCAAGACCTCCGAGAGCTCTCCCGTTACTGACTCCCAATACCCCGGTATCGCAGGGCAAAGCCACACCATATGATAAAAATCAGCCTGGGAGTGGGAACAGCGGGGACAGAGGGCATTGAGTGGAAGCCCCGCGCGGTGAAGACGCAGCGGTGTAAGATAGGCAGCATGTAAGAAGTATATTTGGACCAGCCTCGCCGAGACCGCATTTATTTTAGGGGCCATCATGGTGTCCCTCCATTCAGCGTCATCCAGAGTCCCCAGCCAACCCTCCCACTTGTCTCGGAGTTGTGAGAGGGAGTTGGGAGTGTTGTTGGTGAGTGAATGGTAAATACGGGAGATCCCTACCCGTCCCAGATCGCCTGTCATGACCTGGGCCTCAGGTGGACTATACTCGGGCAGCGCAGTGCTGTCCAAAATATAGGACCGGAGGGCATGGCGCAGCTGCAAGTATCGGCAAAACTGAGACGAGTGAAGGGAATGTCGGGTCTGCAAATCCTGGAAGGAGCGTAAGTGGGTACCGCTCCATACATCGCCTAGCAGGGAAATCCCGATGAGATCCCAGGGCCGGAATCCTGAAAGGGATGCGACCTCCCGGAGCCCGGTGCCGCACCACAAGGGGGTATACTGGGTCAACTTACCCGACCAGCGGGTATGACGCAGGGAGGCCCGCCAGGCCAGGAGCACTCCACGCATGACGCCAGGTAGAGCTTGGAGGACAACATCTCCATATAGCATCCCCTGGATAGTGGTAAATCCAAGGGTGTGCAGTTCCAGGCGGTACGCCGGGTCAGACCAGCGGCCGTTGAACCAATTGTGTACCGTAAGAAGCCAAGTCGCCAAGTAATAGAGGTAGAGGCTTGTCATCCCAAGAACACCGTCAAAGGGCGGGATTCGGCATTGGGCCAGGGTCAGCCTGGGCCTCCGTCCCCCCAATGGTGCAAGGTGGCGTGTGCGCACCGAGAGTAGTACAAATGCAAGGGGTAACAAACAGGGGATTGCAATTCTGATCACTGTCCGGTCGTTTCCCAGGTATTCAGACATGTTGGTGCAAAAAAACAAAAGAACAAACAATGAAAACACGGGACAACGGTCCCCCCTCCCCAACCCAACCCCCACACCCCACACTATACTTCAGGAACGGAAGCATCTGTTGCCCGAACAGTGAGGTATTAACAAAAGGCCAAACTAGAACGCTTGGGAATGGGGGAAGCATGGAGGACCCCTCCTCATATCAGGATGTGCATCGGCAAGTCTGTCAGGAATGGAAGTATTAGTGAACCAGCGTGCCGCCTCCGGCTGCGGAGCCAAGCCCGGCAGGCAGAGGCGGGTTCAGGCGGGCCCGAAAGGAGTGTCGGGCTACGTGAGAGGTCCTATCAGTCAGGCCCAGCAGCGACGGGTGGGGCAAAACACCCCCAGAGCCCAGGCGCCCGGAGGAGCCAGACCGCCGCACGGCCAGGTCGTTTCCAGGGAGTGGTGTCGGCTGCCGAGAGGGCCTCAGCGGGGAGTCTGAGCGGGCACATCCGTGACCACGGCGTCTACGTGAGCTGTTGCACTGAGGTCGGGGGTTGGGTGTCCCCTGACGGGCGCCTCCCCCAGCAGCACTCCTGGGTGATGAATTATGTGCACTGACTCGTAGGGGGCACTCCTCCGTGGCCCAAGTCCAGGCCTCCTCAGGGGTGTCAAAGAATAGGGTCCTGTTGGAATGCACCACACGCAGGCGTGCCGGGAAGAGGAGCCTGTACTGAATGTTAAGAGCGCGGAGCTTCTGCTTGACCTCCCCAAACGAACGGCGCTGACCCTGGACCTCGCAAGTGTAATCAGGGAAAATCATGATGGTATGATTGTCGTATTTGAGGCATTGCTGCTTGCGGGCCTCGGCCAGAACAGAGTCACGATCCTTGAAATTGAGAATCCTCATTATGACTGGTCTGGGAGGTGCCCCCGGGGGCGGCTTGGGAGCAAGGTAGCAGTGCGCACGCTCAATCGTAAACCACGGGGAGAGGGAGCCTTCAGGGATCCCGGAGCGCAGACCCCTCTCCACAAAATTCGCCGTCCGGCCCTGCTCCGCTCCCTCCGGAAATCCCACCAGGCGGAGGTCGTTGCGACGGGACCTGTTTTCAGCGTCTTCTGCCTGCTGGTGCAGCTCCTGGGTGTGGGATTGGAGGCAAGCGAGCTGTCCCTTGAGTTGCTGAACGTCGTCTTCCACAGTGGAGATTCGGGATTCAGTTTCTTTAATCCGAGCCGTGGCGTTCCGAAGATCCTGCCGGAGGAGAGTGACATCCACCCGGACCTCAGCAATCTTGCCCTCTACGGCGAGGGAGCAAGCATTTTCCATCTTTGCACCCAGGATCCAGGACAACATCCCCATATCTGTATGCTTCTCCAAACGCAACTCTTTAAAGAACACTACATCACACTACAGTAATAATCCAATAATCAGCTACCTCTCTTATCACTGCTTGACTGTATGAATGCATTAGACCCTGTAAAAGCTCTGTTGCCTTCTTGCCTAGGTTTGTGCTGTACAAAGGCCACACACTTATGTACATGAACATATGTCTCTTGTTCATAAACACATAACTGGAAGCAAGTGGCATTCACTTTAGAATTCTGTGGGGGTCTATCAGGGCTTTCGTGGTAGTGAGGGCAGTGACAGCTGGGTCCCATAATTCGCTGCTACCCCACCCATATTGCATATAGAGCAACACCATGAAGGCTGAGGTGACCACTAAAATTCCCAACAATTGTTTTCACCAAACAGTAGCCAGATTGTGGTGGAGCTTTAGGATACATTGAAAAAGGGCAATTTTGGAAATTAAAATTTTTAAATCAGTTGTAGTTTTGCTAATAATGGTCCAGGTGTCATTAACCCTTGCTGCAATCAGCTCATCATGCAGTGAGGAAAACATGCTAATCATGTAACAAGTGAACGGCGACATTAACAAATGCAAGAGCAAAATATTGTACATCAGGGAGAAACTGACTGAGGGCCTGATTTAGAGTGTGGTGGGTAGATACGCCGTCACAAACCTGGCGCATATCCCGCCTACCTTGCAAGTGCATTATATCCTAATGCACTTCTAGTAAGGAGGATGAGATATCAGTCACATCGGGCCTTAAGACTGTTCGGCAAAGAGGCACTACCCCCAACTGCCACAATATTGAAGCCCAAGATGGTGCTTCATTATAGGATTTTTTTTCCATGACAGTGAGGTCAACACACACAAAGTAGCACAACCCACATCAAACACTTGCCCTAACAACAAGTCTGACTTATTGGCTTTATCAATGCTTTTTCCCCGTGTGCTTCGCTTGCACACTCTTAGGTTAGAGTAGTTCACTATATGGTAAATGTTAAGAGGTGCTGACATTCTACATGAATTGATTAGCCATGGTTGCATGTCTTGCCTGATGCTGGCGCTTATGGACTATAGTGGGCCCCATTTTCTGATATTTCTAACCACAGATTCTTCACCTTTGAATACTACCCAGGCACCAAACCTGATCTGGAAACTTTTTTCATAGCGTATTCCTGCCTGCTGTGTGGCACCATGCACTCCTTGCTGACCCCACACTATAGGAAAGTGCCCCTTTTTGCATGGTTACCCTCCACTTTTTGCCTGACATCTGGAACAACCTGACTTGATGTACCTTGGGTCCCTGCCAACCAGGTTCCCAGGGCCTGTGTTCTTTCCCAAAACAGTACCTTTGTACCCACATTTGGCACATCTTTGACCACAGGTAAGCCCCTTGCACTGGGCCAGGGAAGGGCTCTAAGGGCTGCAGCACCTATTGAGCGAACCTTCGAAGCCCTGTACCGTAACACCCACACACTGCCATTGCAGGTTGCTTGTTTTAGTGGAGAAAAGTGAAGAATCGAAATGGCACACATTACTGTGTGCCATGACTGCAACCCACTGCCTGAGGCCTAGGTAAGCCACCCCTCTAGCAGGGTACACTTGCCCTTGGGTGAGGGTACAGTGGCATGAGCCCTGTAGCCCCTACAGTGTCTAAGTCCATTCCTAGACATTGTAAGTGTAGTAAAGCCATAAAGAGTACATGGTCTGGGAGTTGGTCATTACGTACTCTACAGCTCCATAATGGCTTTAGTAAAAACTGGGAAGTTTGGTAGCAAACATCTCAGCACATTAAACCCACACTGATGTCAGTGTGGGATTTAATATAAAATGCACTCAGAGGGCATCTTAGAGATGCCCCCTGAAAAACGACCCGCTCTGGTGTGGATCGTGAATGGTGACGGCACATGGTGGGCAGCCAGTCAGGTTTCTGGACCCCTGGGTAGAGGTGTCATGCCTCCTTCCCCAGGATGGGCTGGGTCCACCAAGGGGAAGCTTCAGAGACCTGCCACCTGTGGAAGCTGTCATTGCCTTTTGCTGCCCCCAGCAACTGGCTCCCACCAGTTCTGCCTACCACTTTACCAAGCTAGGAGGAGAGGTGTGCCCACCTTTGCTAACTCCACCCCTCAGGTGGGGGAGGCGAGGTGAAAAACACATCTCAGTCCCCTCCATCTTGAAGATGAGGGGACTCAACCAATTAGGATGAGCCTCATGTCCCCCTTCCACTGGAGGGTGGAATGATAGGGAGTGTACCCACCCCAAGGAAGAGACCTGTTGGTCCCAACCTGCACACCCCTTTTAACGCCCCTAAATTTAGTATTTAAGAGCGACCCTGAACCTTGTCTCCTCAGATTTATTTTTTATTTTTTAAACAACCTTTATTCATCACATAATGGTCATACACAGCAGGATACCTACAACCATACTTGGCCGGCAGCGTGTGGCAGCAAGGAAAGGGTAGGAATGTACACAGCGAATTGCCAACAACCCAAAAGGGCAGGCCGCGTCCAACAGCAGAAACAGGTGTTGGTCTTTTGCTTTCCCTATTATCGTTTTTTTTTTGTTCGTCTCCCTCCTTTCCTCCAGGGGGTAGGAATTAGGATCTCAGTCCCTAATAGGATCAAGTAACCGTTAGAAGAAAGGAACTCCTATCAACTTGCCTCCCGGTGGAAGTGGTCTGCAAGGGCGCCACAACATCCCGCCCAGAAGGCTGTCTGCACCTCATGATTCTTTTGGTAGTGCGCAGTCATCATAGTGGGGGTCTCCAAGGCCATTCAATTCTCGCATATCCCAATGACCTGCCCCTCGCCACCCCCAGCAAGCGGTGTGTCAGCCTTCAGGTCTCTTAGTTCCTAACCAATTCCCACCAATATCCAGAGCCTCCAGGCCTCGAGGGCCGTCGCCCGCAACTCCCTCCGCAGCCCTCATCCCGCAATTTCTCCAGCACACTAACCGGGGGAAGAGGCCGTAGTCGCCACGCCCGATGTCTGTGAGGGAAGCAGTAGGAATGTTTGTAGTGAGCTCCATATGTCTCGGGGCCGGGAGTTCGACGGAAGGAGGTCAGAGTATAAGGCAAGTTGTTCTTGCCAGCGAATCAGCGTCTCAAGCCATTCCTTAAACTTAGGTGCCCTCCCTCTGCCCCATCTACAAGCCACCTTCCATTTAGCAAGGAGAAAACAGAAGAAGGCAAATTTTCTGTGCGCCATCGGGAGTCCCTCCGTGTACCCCAAAATGCCAATCAGCGGAGAGGGCGGGATCACAATGTCCAACCTTTTTCCCAACCGCTTCGAATATCCGTTCCCGTCTGCGCACAGCAATAACGCCA
This sequence comes from Triturus cristatus, assembly GCF_964204655.1. Taxonomy (NCBI): domain Eukaryota; kingdom Metazoa; phylum Chordata; class Amphibia; order Caudata; family Salamandridae; genus Triturus; species Triturus cristatus. The sequence continues at coordinate 554,847,612 of NC_140586.1, forward strand.
CTCTCAGTCTGAGATGTCCTATCGCAGTTTGTGTGACCATTTAGCACGAGCAGCGCTCTGCGGCACGTCTGGTTCTTCGTATAGCGATCTATAGAGGATGGAGACCAAATGAGATGGAGTCTTTGCCGTCAGAAGCGTGTGCATCTGCGGAAGCACATGCGGTTCCCGCGGAAACTCCGGGGTGCAGGCCCGCATTCCTTCCCGGAGACGGGCGCAAAGGAATATTGCCATCCCCGTCGGCGGAGAATCGCCACATAGCTGCTGTAGCGTAGCAATTTTCCCATTTTTATATAGGTCTCCCCAAGTATGGATTCCTCGCTGCCTTTTGAATTTTTTGAAGATACCCTCCTGCAAGAGGGTCAGGTGGGGATGATACTCCAGCGGCAAGCGGGGAGAATAGATCATTGGGGCCTTCTGTTTGTGTACAATCCTCCCCCATGTGCAGTCCACAGTTGTGGGGATGCGCTCGCGGCGTGACACATTCTGCAACACCGCTCCCTCTATCGGGACAGGGTCTGCCAGCCAATGCTCCGTGGCCAGATGGGCAGTGTATTTCGGGCCATTAAACCAGTAGTACGCATAGTGCGCCTGAGCGCACATATAATATAATATAATTCGAAGTTAGGCAGCTAGAGCCCCCCTACCGCGTACGGACTAGCTAGTGTCGCCCACTTTATCCGCGGCTGCTTACCGCCCCACACAAGTCGCAGGAGCTCCGTCCTCAGAGTATCAAAGAAGGGTCGTCCAGGGTGGTACGGGATATTCATAAAATAGTAAAGGAACTTAGGCAGCACTACCATTTTGACCAGGGATATCCTGTCGGCTATGGAAAGTGGCATGGCTATCCACCTAGTTATCGTGTCGCGGAGCGTGTCAATAGCTCGGCCGTAGTTGTCGCGGATCAGTTCTTCCCTGTCTAGGGCGACATTAATGCCCAAGTATCTCACGGTGGAGTCGCACCACTCCATCGGGTATTCGACCACAAAGGGAGCCACCGCGGAGGTCAAAGGGAGAATTTGAGATTTTGACCAATTGATCTGTATTCCAGAGAGTCCCCCAAATCGCACGAATTCCCTGAGGATCGGATTGAGGTTGTGCATCGGATCCTTGACATAGAGGGTGACGTCATCCGCATATAGCGACATCAGAATGGGGCGAAGCAGGCATCTTAGGGCCCTCTCCTGATGGTACTGGCGAACTTTGGCCGCAAGCGGCTCCATCGCCAATGCGAATAATAGCGGCGACAACGGGCACCCCTGCCTGGTGCCCCGCGATAGTGGTATAGCCGCAGACTCGTGGCCATTAATTTGTACTCGGGCCGACGGCGCTCGATAGATCAATTTGATCCAGGCCGAGAATCCAACCGGGAATCCCATGCACTGGAGCACTGCATGCAGATATTCCCACTCAACCGAGTCGAACGCCTTAGTGGCGTCCAAGAAGACTGCAGCAAGCGGCAGCTGCGGGGACACCTGTTGCACGATCGAGAAGAGGGTGCGGAGGTTATGGGAAGTGGACCTCCCGGGAATAAATCCCGCCTGGTCCGGTAGAATTCGCTTGTCCATGAGGAGGTTGAGTCGGTTTGCCAACAACTTAGTGAGGATTTTACTATCTATGTTGATAAGGGATAGGGGCCGATATGAGTCGCACTTGTTGGCCGGTTTACCCGGCTTTAGGATGGACATGATAAGGGCCACTCTCATGGTGGGCGGCAATTCCTGAGTCTCCAGGGCCTCAGCGTAAACCTCCTGTAAAATAGGGGCCAGCTGGTCCAGGTATATTTTATAAAAGTCGCTCGGAAGTCCATCCGGTCCCGGCGCTTTCCCGGACCGCAACTGGAGAACCGCCTCACGAAGTTCATCGTTCGTGAATGGCGCGCACAGAAACTCCCTCTGATTGTCCTCCAGATATCCCAGCGTAATATCCCCAAAGAAACACGGGAAGTCAGCTGTGTTGGTCCCTTTCGATCTGTATAGCTCAGCATAGAAGTCCGTAAAGGCCTGCAATATCTGGGCACTGTCCTTGTGGCAGGTGCCCCTCTCATCCTCAACCTCAAGGATGTAGTTGGCGTACCTGGGCAATCTGATGTTCTGAGCCAGTGCTCTCCCAGGCCTACCGCCCTCCCCATAACGCCGCGCCTGGGCATATTTCCCTCTGAATTTAGTTTCACGCTCTGCCGTCTCCATATAATCAGTAAGTGTCTCTCTCAGCTTAGCTTTCCCCTCCCCAGAGTCAGTCTGCCAAACAGTCTCATCTAGGGTCTTAAGTTCCCCCTCTAGCCTAAATAGCCGCCGGCGAATGTCCCGCAGGACGCCAAAAAATCTGCTATAGCCTCTCCCACCTCCGTTTTAAATACTTCGACCAGCAGTGCCTCCGGGACAAGCCTCCAGCACCTTTTGCCTGTGCCCAGACTGGGGACAGCTAGAGCTATACACACCGGGGTGGTGGTCAGACAGTGTACGGGCCAGATGGGCCGCCTCCCGCACCCAGGGACAAATCCCGCGGGAGCCAATCCAGTAGTCCAGTCTCGACCAAGACTCGTGTATCGACGAGTGGAAGGTGCCCTCACGTCGCTCCGTGTGTCTGTATCTCCATAGATCAACTAAACTTCCGTCCCCCAACAATCCCCTCAGCGCGCCCTGACTACGTGTGTAATGTTGCGGTAGGTGTGAAGATCGGTCCCTCGTGGGGTCGCAGACAGTGTTGAAATCCCCTCCCCACAAGACGTGAGTGGCCCCAATGTCCAGTATCTGTCCCCATAGTGCAGTCAAAGTATCAGGGCTATCAAAGTTGGGGCCATAATAGCTAATGATGACCACCGAATGGGCTCCTAGCGAGCCCCACATCATGCAGAATCTGCCCTCTCTGTCATCACGTGCCCCACCAAACCGAAAAGGTGTGCCTTTCTTAACCAGGATTGCTGTGCCCCGGGCATATGTGGAGTAAGCCGAGAATACTCTGTGAGATGCCCATCTGCTTCCGAAGACCGAGGGATTCCTTGGGTCAGTGTGTGTCTCCTGCAACGCCGCTATGCTAATGTCATGGCGGTCCAGGTATGAGAGAATCTGTCTCTGCTTCCTAGGATCTCGCAAACCCCTAACATTCCACGATAGAAGCCTCACCACGTCTCGTCCCCTCCCTTCCATGCATGCAGCCTAATATGGGCCTGCGATTTAGCGCAAGCGCGACTAGAGCTAGTGTCTGTGTGTGCCCTATAGTGCAGTGTAGTGCCGACTGTCTCCGAGCGGTGATGTAAAGCCGTGTCAGTAACCCAAGCATCTGTCATGTTGAACCTTACCTCCACTCCCTCCTGAGGCCTTTCCCTGTCCTTCCCTCCCAAACTATCCACCCACATCAGCACCCCAATTGTGCTGGGATCCCAGAACCCTCCCTCCCTCCCCGCAAACAAAAACATGCGCCCAGCTCTAAACTCCAACATCGAGCAGGCAGAAGCCAATCAAACAACAAATAAAAGAAAGAGAGTGTTTACCAAAGCGAACTATCCGTAGTTAGTGGGGACCACCCGTGGTGGGGCGTAGGTGTGCCTCTTAAACCCTTGCGTCCCTCAAGTTATCGGGACTCCCCGAGCCCTCCCCGCGGGATCTGGGGGGCGAGAGGGTCAGGGGAGAGGGTGCCTGACCCACCTTAGATGGGCCCCTTCAAGCCCACACAATTAATACAGTTCAAGCGAGTCTATGTAAATGAGACAGTTCGAGCCACCCTGTGCGGAGTCTTCCCACTCTAGCGTTTACCAAATTAAATCTGTTCTTGCCTTATGCGCTCATCTGTCAGCGGGTGTGTCGCCTCCAGGCCCCGCTGCCACCAGCTGCGTCCACGTGTTTCAATGTTCGAGACCGCCTTCGGCAAAGTTCCATCATGCCATCCCTATCGCGGACCAGTCCAGGTCAGAGTCTGCTGTCGCATTGCCCAAGTCCATCAATCGTGCACAAGAGGCCGCAGCCACGACAGCTGCGCGCACGATGTGCCAGTTTCAATGGCCCTCACGCAGGTGATTGAGATCTCGATTGTCCCCCAGCAACATCGTGCACCGGGGAAGAGCGCTTTAGGGACCTGAGGAAGTCCTCCGCTTGTTGTGGATTGGTGCAAACAATCGTGCGGTCTCGATGGCGTATCCTCAGCTTGGCCGGGTAGAGGAGAGCATACTCAATGTTTGCCTTACGCAGTTTCTGCTTCACCTGTACATATTTCTTTCTCGCCTCCTGGACAGCCATCGTGAAATCAGGGTAAATGGAGAGCGCATTCCCTTCAAACTGTAGTTCCGGCATGTCTCGTGCCTTGCGTAAGGCCCCGTCTTGGTCTCGATAGTTAAGCAGTCGCGCCACTATTGGTCTCGGCGGTGCCCCAACCGGTGGCCTCGGGCCCAGCGACCCATAAGCCCGCTCGACTGTCAGATGCGCTGAGAAGGAGTCCGCACCCAACACGGAGGTAAGCAGCTGCTCCATGTAATCCTCCATGCGACCCGTGGCAGTGGACTCCGGGATCCCTATTAAGCGGATGTTGTTTCGTCGGCTACGTGCTTCAAGATCCTCGTTCGTGGCCGCGATAAATTTGAGCAGCTTGTCCATTTGTGACATTTGCTTGGCCAGGTTAGTAGCATTATCCTCTGTGTCAGAGATTCTCCTCTCAGCCTCTTTAAGCTGCTCTTCGTGCTTGTCGACCTTCAGAACCAAGAAATCGAGGTGAGCGTTCATGGTGTCCATTTTCCCGTAAAGAAAATTCAAACTTTGCTGCATCACTGTGAGCATGGTCTTCAGTTCCTCGTTAGGGGAGGCTTCAGAAGGGGCCCACAGCGACGTGGCCGGGTCCCCCTGTTCCTCAGCGGAGGAGCGCGTGGTATTTTTCTTCTGCTCGAACGGCAGCTTGGACTGGCGCGTGTCCGTCTTCCCCATGATGCGTCCTCTCTGAGCGTATGTTCGGTCAGGCACCGCCGGGTCCCGCTTCAGATCAGTATGCTCCTCCGGGCGTCACAGCGCTTCAGTCGTGGCCCGCTCCGCACTCTGCGCCCTCAGTCCTGGTAATGTCGGCTGTGCCCAGGCACCTCTCGAGCACACGGATCTTTGTGCCGTCCCACTGCATCGCCGGCGCCCCGCACAATACAGGCCCCTGGCTGCAGTGCGCTGGGCAGTGGGTCCCTCTACGCAGTGCCCATGTTGAATGCAAGCGTGTTCTCGGTCCGTGCTCTGCGCGTGTACTCTCCGCTCAGCCGGCAAGGCACGTCCCAGCTACCCCGCAGCCTCCGCCGGCCCCTCAGCCAAGCGCCAAACCGGACGCTCTCCCCTCAGCAAGCAATCTCAGGGACAGTCCAGCAGTCCCCGGCCGGCCGGGCTGTCGTCTCTTTACTCCTCAGCTGCCAGCCACTGCCAGGGCCGCACCCCAAGTCGCACATCCGCTCCCCCTCCGCCGCTCTGGAGTGTCTTCCCACCCAAGGGGGCACGGGGCAGGGGGGACAGCGACTCCGTACCTGCCAGTGATCGTCGCGTCCCGCCGGACACCAGGGGTTCTACCCCGCCTCACGGTCGCTTCCAGTGGTCCCGGAGGCAGGCCAAGCAACGCAGCCTCAGCCTCCAGCCGACGGGCTCACAGGGGCACAGTCCTCCGGTTCCCGCCCCGGGTCCCTGTACGACCCAGAGGGAGGGGGTCAACAGCTTCCGCGCACAGGGGGGGGACCTCCGAGCACCTCAATGGTCGCGTCCGGCAGGCGCCGGCCGCAGGGTTCCCACGGTGGGCCACGGGGCCGCCTCACTCCTCTGCCGCTCCGAGGCCCTTCGCCGCATGGTTCGCACCGACACTCGCGTAGCAGCAGTGTCCACTACATGCCTCCAGCTGGGGCACGCACCATCACTGCAGCCAGTCGCCTCCGCAAATATCTTCACCACTGTAGCAGATGGCCGCCCCAAAGTAACAGCGAGTGTTCACCTCCGCATAAGGCTCGCTTTCAGCATAGTTTCGTCTGCGGGCGAGGGGTCTGAAGGCAGATAAATGCAGGATCTTTGGGTCAGGCAGCCGGAGCCTCACGCAGACGCGGCCATCTTGGTCCGGCGCCACCTAGCGCCCCCGTCTCCTCAGATTCAAGGAAGAAAGGAGAAGGACTGAAGAGCTGTGCCGGCCCTGGAAGACAAGGACACCTACTGCTTTGGTCCCAGCCCTATCCCGCCTTTAACCTGCCTATAGCAAGAACCCCAGTGAGTCCAGCAGCCAGCAACCTCCAGAGCCCAGAGGATCTGCCCCTGCACGTATCTAACAGATTCTGTCTCCCGTGAGCACCAGATTTGCTCAAGCCAAGATTCACCCACAGAGTCCGGAACAAGGGGGCTTCATGATTCTGCACCACTCTGCACCCGACACCCACGGCCCGAGTCCGAGTGACCCAATACCACGAGTAGGTCTCCTGACCTGGGATCTGGTGATCCCTGACCTCCCTCAAGCTTCAAGTTGATGCCTGCAGCCTCAGCCTGAAGGGTCCCCCCGACCGGAGCTGGTAAAGAAACCCAACGCCAAAAGACACCCCTGCACCCTATGCCCCATAGCCTTGGGTAGCCCAACCAACGGTGTCCAGGCACCCCCCTAGAATACAACTTACCTCTCCAGCCAGTGGTCACCTTCAGGAATTGTCCCTGCCCGAATCTGCAGCAACTTTGCCGAACCGAAGGTCTCCATTGGAAACCACAGGGTACCCGACGTCTATTTGGTCCCCTGTACCCGTCCAACCCTGTGCTGCTGGTGGTGCAGCTCCTGTCCTGATTGTTGGTCCCTGCAGTGCTGACCTTAACCCTAGGAGCTTTGCTCCCACATCAAGTGGCTTGCTCGTAAGCAGTCCCTGACTGACGCCCCACTTACCCCATTGGCTAACATTGGGCCCCTGCACTTTGCACCGAGCCGCACCAGTGCCGCTGGAAGTGCAACTGGAGTGCCTTCCTAGACCTTGGGGAACCTTGGTCCTAACCTCAAAAACTTTGACTTGTAAGTCCAGTACTTACCTGTAAAACCAATAACTATTTGTCTCCCATAGGAACCACTGTTAAGAGTTTTTGTTCCTAAAATGTTCCAAGTGTTGAACTGCTGTTTTGTATGGAAGAAAAGTAACTTTACGTTAAACCATAAAAAGTCCTACTTACCGTGTATTGTGAGAACCCCCGGTGTGGTATCTAGGCATACCACACAGAGTAGTCGATGTAATCAAAAAGTATTCCAAAAGTAATTACTGTGCAATTTAAACTGCCTTTTGAAACAATACCAACCTGTAACAATTGCAGATCCATTCCCAATTGCATTTCTGTGGAAAATGTTATAATCGAAAATACATTTTACCTACCTGTACCAAGTCCTGCTTGGTTCTAGAAATAAAATATAAGTATACATTTTTTATACTTACCCAATTTGTATGGATTCTGTCTCTGAGTGTGTGGTGTGTAATCAGTCCTTGATTGAGTGAATACAATAAATGCTTAACACACCCTGTGGATAGGTCTAGCTGCTCGTCCCCACTACCACAAAGAGAGCTGTTGGTACTTAACTGATTTAGCCTCTGCTATACATCTGGGGACTCCCTGGACTCTGTGCACACTATACCTTACATTGGCATTGTATGTACAGAGCCAGCTTCCTACACACACCACCCTAGAAGTGACATTGCGGAGCTGCATATATAATCCGCCACTGTGCGCTGAGGTTGTTTGCTTCCACACCTTCGAACATGGTTTTAGAGCTCCACTCCCGGTTTTAGGTCAAGCAATCGAGAACTTTAGTATATACTTTTTTGTGGGCTTACAATCTGCCCACTGCTTTTTTGTTTTTTGTTTGTGTCCTTTAAATATCCTTGCTTGCTAATGGTCAATCCTTCTCTTTGTTCTTCCTATTTAGGTCGAGCTACAGCGCACATGCGCTGTCTGCAAGACCTGCTTTAATTGATAATCCAATTTTTTCCCGCCTGCTGCTTACCATTGGATGACCCTCGTGACTCTCTTCTTTGGTGCCTCCTTACAGCCGATTTGTCACTTCCTTTGAAGGCTAAGGAGCACTGGTAAAGTACCCATTCCTTACACCTTCAGTGCTCATATGTTGTTTGTGGAACTCTTTTCTTTTTCTTTTGCTGCATATTCTGCTAGCTTGTGGCCACTTTTCTCTTCATGCTGATGACGTGTTATTGTCAGCACTAACATAAGCACGCGAAACAATGTGCCGTAAGGAAACGTTATTTGTCGATCCCCTCTGTTGGACCGGTCTCGTGAGAGTTGGGCTCACAGTGAGTATAAAAGGCGTGTATGTACGTGTGCCTATTTGACGATGGATCCCTGTGGGTGTGCATTTCTATACGCTGGCTTTTGTTTTTTTATTTGGGAGCTGCCTGCTGGAATTTTCATGCCAGATCTTGATCGGACACAGCGGGAGAAGAAAAATACACTAAAGACGGTGTCCGTCTTCTATCTTTACCACTGCTCACGCATCTGTGTGCATCATCAGTGACGAGCCCGGTGAAGAGGCCTCCGCCTCCCTCTATGAAATCCGGCCACTTATGTAACAGGCGTCACTTGCAAGTGAGTGTTTCACTTTCTGTTTTATATTTGGACTGTTCCTCCGGTGTCCCTTGTTTAATATATCTGTTTAACAGCAGGGCAGGCCATTTTCATTTTGTGTGCTGGCTGTTTGGCTGATGCTACAGGTAGAGGGCAGGCACAGGGGCCAAGCTCTTCAGGGCAACACAGCTGCACCAAGTCAGAACGTGTTGCAATTGACGTTTGTCTTCCTGTAGACCTGCTTTCCTCGGCTGCCACTGTAGTAACACACATTTGCAATGCAGTAGGTCTCGTATTTGCCAGACTTTGAGCTATTGGCATTTTGAATGACAATCAATAAAAGCCATTGTCATTTACAATGCTAATCACGCCCTGTATTTGTCTCACCCTAACCCATTTGCAGTGCTGCAGTGTAGTGCATGGCCTTATCTACAGCTTCAGCACCCTAAGCCATCCCAGGTGCTGGAGTGCAGTACAGGGTCCTTATGTGACTGTCTCACCCTAACCCACCATTTCTGCTGATGTGAAGTGCAGGGCCCATATAGTAGCTCTGTTTTTAAGTCATTGTCTACAGATAAATCATACCAGGACCCCTGTAGCACAAAGCCTAACTTTATGATCACTGGAAAACCTGGCCCAACTATTTTTGGAATGTTCTTACGACAGATACTTTAGAAACAAAACAAAATAAACATGCAGCATTCCCTGGTATGGCAATGGATCCTCTTTTACCCTCCAAAGGGTTAAAATAAAAGAAACGAATTGTGTTCACACCAATTTCTGCCCCCCAGGGGGGGCAGAAAGGCTGTGATTTTTGCGGGGGGTTGGAGGCATTGGCATGCTCATCTGGGGCAGCCCCCACCTCTAAATCAAATGTTAAAAAAATCCCTAGCTTCTAGAAGGCTTTCTGCCCCCCCTTCCCCGGGGAGGCAGAAAGACTGGAAACTTTGCTGGGTGGGGGCAGTGGCATGCCCCCACCCCTAATTCAAATTAGCAAAAATAAATCCTGGTGTCTAGTGGGCTTTTTGTTCCCCTGGGGGGGCATACTGCGGCTACTGTCCCCCAGGGGGACAGAAAGGTTATAATTTTTGCGGGGTGGGGACATTGGCAGGCCCATTTTGGACAGCCACCACCCCTAATTGTAATTTCCCAAAAAAATCCCTGGTTTCTAGTGGGCTTTCTGCCCCCCGGGGAGGGGGTAGATTGGGGGCTACTGCCCCCAGGGGGGCAGAATGACTGGAAATTTTGAAGGGGAGTGGGGGCATTTGCATAACCGTTTTGGACATACCCCACCCCTAATTCAAATTGGCAAAAAAATTCCCTGGCCCCCCGGGGGTCAGATTGGGGGCTACTGCCTCCATCTGCCTCCCGGGGGATAGAAAGACTGGAATTTTTTTCTGGGTGGTGGGGACATTGTCATGCCCATTTTGGGCAATCCACACCCTATATGACAAAAAAAAATCCCTGGTTTCTAGTGGGCCTTCTGCCCCGCCCGTGGGTCAGATTGGGAGCTATTGACCCAGTTTGCTCCTTTGGGGGGGCAGAAAGACTGGAATTTCTCGGGGGGGGGGGGGGGGTGGGGGTATTGTCATGCCCATTTTGGGCAGCCCCCACCCCTACATGATTACAAAACAAATCCCTGGTTTCTAGTGGGCTTTCTGCTCCCTGAGGGGGGCAGATTGGGGGCTACTGCCCCCCAGAGGGGACAGAAAGACTGTAAATTTCACGGGGTGGGGGCTTTGGCATGCCCGTTTTGGGCAGCCCCCACCCCTAACTCAAATTGACAAAAAAATCCCTGGCGTCTAGTGGGCTTTTTGCCCCCCAGGGGCAGATTGGGGGGCTACTGCCCCATCTGCCCCCCAGGGGGCACAAAAGGCTGTAATTTTTGCAGGGGTGGGGGCATTGGCATGCCCGTTTTGGGCAGCCCCCACCCCTAATTGTAATTGCCCAAAATAATCCCTGGTTTCTAGTGGACTTTCTGCCCTCCCCCCTCAGGGGGGCAGAAAGACTGTAATTTTTGCAGAGGTGGGCATTGGCATGCCCGTTTTGGGCACCCTCACCCCTAATTCAAATTGGCAAAAAAAAATCCCTGACGTCTAGTGGGCTTATTGCCCCCAAGGGGGGACAGAAAGGCTGTAATTTTTGCAGGGGGTGGGCAGCATTGGCATGCCCATTTTGGGCAGCCCCTACTTCTAATTGTACTTGCCCAAAAAAATCCCTGATTTCTAGTGGGCTTTCTGCTCCCAGCTGTCGTGCGCACTCAAGGGGTTAAACATCTAAAGCTAAAGTGCAGATTGTCGCCATTGCCACAAAAGTCAATGGATAGAAAAACAAAGGCAAGCGGACACTGCATTTCTCTTCCGTTTGCAAAGCCAATGGCTCTCCATTTAACTAATGCAAGACCTATTGCATTGCAAATGCTTGCTGTCTTTGTTTCCTCCCACGCAGCAGCGACCAAGTAATGTATCGTTATGCTTGGTTTGATTATCTGTTGCTTGGGGAACCATTTTTTTTACTTCTTTCCTGCTCGTGTTACACTGTGGGTGCGTTTTTAGCTTCGGCGCCCGTATTTCATTGCATCTTCCCTCCGCCCCCTCCTGACCCCTTCTTCCCATAGCCCTTAGCACTCTTTAATCACTTTTTTAATTTAAAATACAACGCTTTGGCGTCTTTTATTATCTTTAGTTACGGGGCAAATCACTGGGCATGGGAAGAGTGAGTGCCAAGACTCGCACGGGAGAGCCAATACAGAGACTCGGACCCTGTTCCCTAGTTTCAAAGTCGGCTACTCTGTATGTTATGACGTTGGCTTAACATTCTATGACTCTGGGCTCTGGACTTACTTAAGCATGCAGCCACGTTCTGATGGTTTCAGCTTGTTTGTATACTTCACTATCTACAGCATCACCATAGCTCAGCGTGCTACTACTTCAGTCTGTTCATGCAGAAACAAGACTGCAACACTTTTATTAATCAGGAGGTGCTGCTTACCAGACAGCTGCCAGAAAGTGGGTGGAGCTTATATGCACACAGCTAATAATGTATGAAGAGGGAGGAGTCCCGAAGAGAGAGGAGGATCGGTGGGATACACATTCTAGGGGATATCATATATTATTTTTGTTTAAATCTGTTTTTATTGTTTTCAATAAATTTTTCATTGTCGTTAAAGACTAAATACATCATATAAAGCCAACCATACATTGAACCATTTAGCAATAGCACATCATCATTTTGGTTGCATAGAAGTAGTACAAACGTACATGTCGATGCCATTGTTGGCCTAGTTACAAGTGGGACTTCGACAGGGTAAATGCTATCATGCATTAATGACATGGTTCTATTAGTGTAGTATACAGTGTCTTCTAAAATTCTTCGGCATACGTAAATGCACAGATGTTAGAAATTAATCACAAAAGCAAAAAAAATCTCGAAACCAGTAACGGCAGCATAGTCTGACTTTTTAATATACGCTCCTCACCATGCCCCCCTCAACCTTGTCGCCCCGCCTTGTGGCTCCCCATAGGCTGCCACCAACACCCAGCGACCATGACAATGTCTTCCCTAAGCGTCAGACGGCGCACATGTATTTACATGGTGTCGCAATTGTCTACTGACAGGCTATCCATCACTCTCCAAAAGGGCACCACTTCCGTGTCCCGATCGCCCCGCCGAGCTGTCCTCCCCAGTTTGTGTGAAGGCCTGGGGCAGTCCCTCACATTTTGTCGCAATAGGTGTCTTCCGGAGTCCCAGCGTTTCCTCTCTGAGAATTGCTATTCCTGCTGCTTTAGCCCACGCTAGAAGCGAATACCTCTATGCCTGTATGTGCGGCGGGTCGTGCTCCTGCCACCTCTTCATTAGCAATCGCTTAGCCACCACCAGCCCCAAGTCAAGAAAGCGAGAGGAAAATTTAGTAGCCGGGGTTCTGCGAAAGTGATGCAATAGATAAACAGGTCATTCAAAGGGTATGGTGCGGCCCGTGCATGTGCGCAGGGCTTCCCAACAGCCCACCAATAGGAGTGTAGTTTGTGACCGCTCCACAGCATGTGCACCAATCCAGCTCCCAACTCCGCGCAGCGAGCACATACCGTGTCTGAGCGGTAAAGATACTGATTGATTTGTGTAAGGTATGCCCTGTGGACTATAAACAGTTGTATTTGACGAAAGCGCATGTTTCTGGGTATGCGTGTTGGGCTCTGTAGTATCCTACCCCAGTCCCTATCCTCTAGTGGTCGCCTCAGGTCTATTTCCCATTTGCGGCGTAGTGGTTCCAGACTTATCGCTGCGTGCGTGCGTAGAGATGCCGCAAACCATCGAAACAAGTGCCTGACGTGCCCCATAACATAAAGGTACTGTATGGTGAGGTGGTGGCTCGGCTCCTCTTTCATGTCCCTCCATCTAGAGGTCAGTGTCGCGATTAATGAGCGGTGCCTTAAAAATTGCCCCGGCGTCACCCCCATCTCTTCAACCAGGGATTCATATGGTATGAGAGTGCCGTCCCGATACAAGTCCCCTATTGTCTGTATGTCAGCTTCGCCCCACTCCGCAAGCTCAGAAGGCGTGAGTACCCCAGGCCCACTGGGTGAACCCTCTAGTGGAATGGCCGGTGCATAAGGGACCAGCACTCTGGTAAGGTAGAGACTGCGGCGGTAGCATTTATACGCCACCACCATGAGGAGCGGTGTCGGCATTGTGGCCTTGGAGGCTGGATGAAAGAGTTTGGTAATATCATCTAGAGAGAAGGGAGGTGTTGTGGACGCGGTGTCTTCACGGCCTCTGTCAGCTAACCAGCGAGCTATCCACTGTAGTTGTGCTGCCAAATAGTAGTGCTCAAAACAAGGAGCCGCAAGGCCTCCTTGGTCGGTGGGTAAGTACAACTTAGCCAACGCCATTCTGTGACGCGCGTTGCCCCAGAGGAAGTCCCTAAGTAGTTTAGTGAGTGTGGTAAAGAAGGCCGCCGGGATATATATTGGCAGGTTAGCGAAATGATACAGAAGACTGGGCAGGATCACCATCTTAGATAATGCTACCCTGCCAGTGACTGTTAGTGGGAGCGTTTTCCAGAAGTGTATTTGTGACTTGATGGCTGTCACGGCTTGGCCCAGGTTGCACTCGATAAGGTCCGCCGGTTGCCGATATATCTGGATTCCTAGATAGCGGAAAGTGTCAGCTCTCCACTGCACCCTTATACTGTCTAGGTTATAGCCCGGGTCCGGTGTGTCCCACCCGAATGCATAAATGCAGGACTTGTCGACATTCACTTTGAGTCCTGATATAGTAGCAAAGTCACGTAATGTGCGCGCTAGCTGAGGCGGTATATTTCCCACGTCTCTTACGAAGACCAATAGGTCATCGGCATACAGTGACACCTGGTGCGTCGCATTCCCTAGAGGTATTCCATCTCCTAGCGTCGCTTGCAACGCCGCAGCCAGGGGTTTAATTGCAAGCGCAAACAGGAGGGGTGAAAGCGGGCACCCCTGCCTGGTGCCCCTACATATTGGTATGGCGTCAGAGACGTATGGTCCAGTTCGCACCCTAACTGTGGGGTTTTTGTATAATAGGTTAACCATTTGGAGAAATCCCAAGCCCAGCCCATAGCGCAACAGCACTGCCGCGAGGTAGCTCCACTCCAGACACTCGAGGTCCAGCACAATACATCCCGCCCTGGGCCACTCCTGTACACTATCCACTGCCACTCTAAAAAACCTTCGCAAGTTCAGTGTTGTGCTACGCTTGGGCACAAAGCCATTCTGGTCGCTGTGGACTAGCTCAGGTACCACTGGCGCCAGGCGTTCCGCCAGCACCTTGGCGAATATTTTATAATCCACATTGAGGAGTGTATGATCCCAGGTCTTCGGGATCCCTGTTCGGTTTGAGCAGGGACACCAGATCGGCCTTGCGCATCGAGGGGGGTAGTGTGTGCTCTTCCAGGGCTGTGGAGTAAAAGGCATGCAGCCGCTGTGTCAGAGATTCCCGGTAGGCCTTATAGTATTCAGCAGGTAAGCCATCCGGCCCCGGCGTTTTCCCAGTTGCCATGGACCCAATCGCCTCCCCGATTTCCTCCAAGGTGAGGGGACCGTCCAGCGCCCCTTGGTGTTCCTCTGCGACCATGGGTAGATGGATAGGATCTAAGAAACTCTCCAAATCGGGACCCGAGCAGCTCCCTTTGGATTGATACAGTTGCGCATAATGATCGGACATCACCCTGTGTATCTCTCGCTGTGTATACACCAGGGCCCCCTCAGGTGTGCGTATGGCTCCGATTGGGGCGTGGCTGCTCTCCTGCTTGAGCAGCCAAGCTAGCAAGCGGCCCGCTCTGTCTACCTTAGCATGGGTGCGAGCCGTGTGAGCTGTATAATTGTGGCATCTCAGGCGTTCCATGAGTTCCGCATGTTGCGCTTTTAGATTTACCAGTCAGTCGGCGTGATGGCCTCCGCCTTCGCCCTCTCGCTCGTATTGGAGCAATTGGGATTCAAGGCGAGTGAGCGACAATGTTAGTTGTCTGCGTATATTCCATGAGGCACCAAGGCAATGACCCCTAATAGCTATTTTGTGGGCATCCCATTCCACCAATGCGGTACTCGCCGTTCCCTCATTAAGCTGTCCCCAGGGATGCGCGGAATTCCGGGTCTTCCAGCACAGCTGGCTGCAGTCGCCAAGTGGGTATGGGGGGACGGTCAGGCTCCCAGTTCAGGCGTAGCCTCATAGGATTATGGTTGGAGTGTGTCCTTCCTAAGTATTCCGCCACCTCAACCAGCGGGGTTAGTGCCTGGGAGCCCACCACCCTGTCTAACCGCACATGCGGTCATGCACGGCAGAGTAGTAAGAGTAGATACGATCATTAGGATGTAGGACACGCCATAGGTCTAGTAGTGCCCAATGCGATAGCCAATCTGGAAGCGCCTGCGCATTTGAGACAGTTGCTGTTTTTCGAAGGGGTGGGAAGGATCTGTCCAGTACCGAGTTGAAATCCCCACCGAACATCCAGGGGAGCCCAGCGTAGGGGGCCAGCTTTGCGGACAACTGCGTTAGAAATGAGTGTTGGTCAGTGTTCGGAGCGTATATGGAGCCTTGTAGGATTTGCTGGCCATTAAGTGTTCCCCGCACCAGAGTGTATCTACCTTCAGGGTCCGTCACTGTATCCGCGCAGATGAACGGGGTGCCCGCCCTAACCCAGATTAATGTGCCCCGCGCATGCGCCGAGTATGTTGTGCCGTACACTTGTCCCTTCCAGTGTTTGCGCAATCTGTTGAATTCCAGCTGTGTCATATGTGTTTCCTGCAGAAGGGCAATTGCCGCCGAGTGCCTCTGGAGGTATGCGACTATGGCATAGCGGCGCGCGGGTGTGTACATGCCACGTATGTTCCATGTGACTATGTCAGCGCGGGTCATTTCTGATAAGTCAATTCGTCAGGGACGAAGCGCGCCCCGGGGTACGGGGATCAGGGACAGGCATGGGTGTGACCGTATGCTGCAACAAAAACGATATATAAACTAAGAACATCGTAACATCTGGGGCAGACATCTGTTGATGCCCGTCCAAACCTCTAACTTTTAAGTAACATGGACTAGGTCAGTGTGTTGCCTGTTGGGTTGCGCGCACTAGCAGTGTTATGTTATGGCTATCCCCTAGTTCCTGCTTGTGTAAAGTGCCATCCATATAAACATCTGTATCGCTACGTGGGATCAGCGATGTGTGTGCCTAATTGGCTAGCCAGGTGAGAAATCCCCCCCTCCCCCTTCCCTTTCCCTGGTAATGTTTATATCGTGGCCAGCGGCGGGCGTATTGTCACTGTAGTACCCCTGCGTGAGTTGGGCGTTTCATTTATCTCAGTAGATCCACCCCCTCCTCTTGCAACAAAACAAGAATGTATGTGCTGACAAACAGTATTCTACTTGCGTGAGCTGTGCGTGCCAGAGTCCGTTGCGATAGTACTAATTCATATAATGTCATCCACAGTTTGTGGGGTTACCACTGGTAGGCCAAGGTTCTCAGATGCTTCTGTTGCAGGCGATGAGGAGCCGCTGGGTATCAATTTGCTGCGCGCGTAGGAGTCCGGCCTCTCTGTAGGATGTGGGGAGCCGAGAGTTGTGACTGCTTCTAGGGCGTCCTGCCTTTCCCTCCGTATGTCCTCCAGACTCGGGGCTGGTGTCCCAGGCTGAAACTTTCTCACTGTCCCCCGTCGCCTGCTCATTTGATTGTCGCCATCTGGGCCCGAGGGCCTCACTCCTGACCACAGGCCCGATTCCTCCAGCCAGTCCCACGCCTCCTCGGGTGAGTCGAAGAAGCGGGTCCCTTCCTTCGTGACCACTCGTAGTCGGGCTGGGAATAACAGCGAGTAAGGCAGTTCTAGGGCTCTGAGCTGACGTTTCACCACTGTGTAATTGCTCCTACATTTCTGTACCAGAGCAGTATAGTCTTGGAATAGCATGACTTGGCTGCCGCTCACCTTGATGGTATCCATCTTGCGTGTCTCACGGAGTACCGCATCTCTGTCCCTATAATTGAGCAATTTAAAAATGAACTGTCGTGGTCTGGCTCCTGGTGTGGGTTTCTGTGCCGGTATGCGGTGAGCTCTTTCGACCACTAACTGCATTGACAATGTTCCTTGGGGCAGGAGATCGCGCTGCCACTGTTCCGTGAATTGCTCCAGACTTCTACCTTCTTCGCCTTCCGGCAGGCCCACCATGCGGATGTTATTGCGGCGGGAACGGCCCTCCGCCTCTTCTGCTCTGTCTTCCAGCTCAGGAACGCGGTCTATCAGGTCTTGCAGTGCAGCTGTATGACTTTGCGTGACAGGCTGCAGCTCCGTCAATGTTTTGCCTTGCGTGGTGACTTTTTCTGCCAGCTTACGGTGGTCTGCGTGAAGAAGGGTGAAGTGTGAGGTGACCTTATCTATTCTGGTTTCCAAGGAGGTCCTGGTGTGCTCCAATGCAGCACCTATCTTTTCCACTGCTGCAAGCACTGAGTCCATTTTGGCTGCCAGGGCTGTGGTCGTCACCCCTCCAGTAGCCATGTTTATGGAGTCCAGAGCGCCCGCGCGTGATGTTCCCTGCTGGAGTTTGGCTCTCATCCGGCCCATTACAATCTGCTGCGCCATGGTCAATTGCAGTTTGGCACCAGGAAGGCAGCGAGTCTGTGGTAGTATTGCGTTCAGAGAGTGTCGTCCCCATTCAGGCTGCACATGGGATATGACCAGGTGGGGTAGTTTGTGGCAGCTGCCCTATTCTCTGCTGTCTGTATGCCGGGTACATGGACCGGCCCGTGGGGTCTACGCACCAGCTTGCCTGCTGGGAGGATAATTTCACCCCCTGTTTTCCTGCGATGGTGAAGCCCCAGCAATTCAGCGTGTCCAAGTGCGTGGCTGCCAGTCTACGCGGTTACAAGGCGGCGCCGATGCTGAGCTCCCCAAAGGCGGTGGCCCACGTGAATTCTGGCGTCTTCAGCAGCAGGGTCTTAGGTGCATGGAAGTGGGGGCCTGCAGCTTTTACACCTATTCAGTACATCCACTGCGTTCTTTGACTGTGCCCTGCAGAGGTTACCACATTGCCGACATCGACCGCTGCACAAAGTCCTTCAGGACACGGTGAACTCGCACTGGCATTCGCCTGTGCCACCTCGCTTTGTTGTCTGCGTCAGTGGCACGGTGATGGCCGCCTCACAAGCCCCAGTTGAGGGTTTCGTGGTACCTGTGATGGATGCGGCTTCCCGTCTGCACTAGATTAGTCCTGTTAGGGCCCGTCACTCCTCAATACACTGATTGTCGTTCCCACGGGCGCTATTTTGCACCCGCTACTTGTGCACAACATCAGTCCGCCACAGCACCCGGCCGCCCCAGTCTCTTCCTCGGGTCCCCAACTCCCCAAGAGCTGCCCCCGCCAAGACTTAATGGAGTGTCCGGTATTTGTTTGTCCCGGGTACTGCGCTGTATCACTAAGCCCCACACTCACTGCATACACGGTCTCAGTCGGCCATTTCACAGCCGGTGTTGCCCCCTGATGGCCCCTGGTTCCTGGGCCCTGGATGGTGTCTCCGCCGTATGAGTTGTCTCGGCATGCAGGGGAAGTAGGCTGGACGTCTGCAGACGCTGCGTTACTGCTACCAGGTTCCACACAGCGCTGGTGCGAGGATTTGTCCCGCTTTCCACAGCTTGCTCAGCCGTCTCTCCGCACCTCTACGATTGTGCCTCTGGGAAGGGGGGCAGCCGGGGTCGACGTTCTCGCTCCCGGCGGCGTTCCCGCTGCCCAGCTTCACTTGTGTCCGGCCCGGGTAGCAGACTCCTATTGCCGCTGGAGCCCTCGCCTAAACGCTGGTGGCCATCTTATGACTTCAAATGCCCGCACGAGGGCCTGCAGCGAACCGTGCTGTGCTTACTACACCTTCTCCGTCGTGTTCTCTGGGGGCTCACCGGGTGCGGCAAATCTTCCTCTGTCAGGTCCCAGCCAGTGGAAACGCGGATGACGGTTTCACAGGATAAATAGTCTGATTTCAGGGGAATAGCCGCTAGAGCGTTAAGGGCTCGCGTCCGCTATGTTGGCTAGCTAGCCACGCCCCCCCTAGGGGATATCATATATTATAATACTCAGTTTGAGCATGTGAAGTGCTTTTTACTGCCCAGACAGATCTTAGCCTGACGCAGGTAAATCAGGGCTTTAAGTGGGCCGGATCTTGCCGGTGCTGAGCACCAGCAGTTTTTTAAAGTGGTCCTCGAAACTGGTCTCTATCGGGCTCTGTTTTGTGCTCTGGCATAGGCGGTCCGTATTTTTTCAGCAGGCACATCGATGTGTGCGTGCTGCTCTGCTGGAGAAGTGACGGCATGACGTCATGCCAGGTGAGTGTTGTAGGGGAAGGGAAATCCTTTAAAGAGAGTCATTTTCTCTCTGGATTTCCTTTCTTTTTTTGAAACTCAGGAGCAGCAACATTGTCGTGGTGTCACCAGGCCTTTAAGTGGAGGCTTTTTCAATATGATATACAAGCCATAGTTGCTGTTGATTTATCTTATGCAACTAACAACCATTGACAAAGCCAATAGTCCAGACTTGTTGGAGGTATAATGTTACTTGTTGTATCATGTATCTGGCTGCAATGACAGAAACAGCAAAATACAAGTCAGGGGGCACACTATGCTAAGCACAGATATGTACCCTGTGTTTTTAAGCCATGCCCTTAATTACACAGGCCATGCCCCTTTGAGAGACATCCCCCCCTAGTTTTTTCTTCCCACTTAAAGCCCTGTGAGTAATTGTAGTGCCTATGATAGACTGGCTTTTAAATTACTTGAATCATTTTTTCTAATGTGCTGTAGTAAACAATAACTGGTTCGGTGTTTTTTTATTAATAGTAGTTTTGAACACAAGACTTGCGCTTGCCATGCCCCATGATGTAAGGCTCATCCCTCACTCTGACAGGTCCTTCACAACTGTGAATGAGTTCCCATTTCTGGCTGCACTTGTTTTTCAGTAGCACGCTCTCCACGCCTTTTGTCATAAACTCAAACCCATTTGGGCCGCAAGCCACATCAGACTGTTTAACCCCCCCCCTTACGTACAATACCAGAGTAAATAGGCAAAATTCTTGGAGAGCATCTCAGCTGAGCTCGTCAGAACTAAATTCCGAAGTCTTGTAACAATGCTAATGTTGCTACTGCACATATTCATGCTAACTTCGTGGTTATGACGAAAGATATTTATCTCTTTTTATACATTGTACTTGGTAACTTATACTCCTAGAAAAAAAACGAACTGGTTTTCGGAGCAGCGTACTGGCCCGCGTAGAGGGCTTCAGCACCTCTTCAGGCGTGTGACATGGATTAATTTATATTGAACACGCCTGTATGTGTGATTCTTCCACTTCTCATTGACAAAAGAATATTATACACATCTAAGAACATGGAATCTCCTGACAAAATAATGAAATTGCTGCACAGCAGACGAACCATGAACTGAATCAAGAACGTATTATATTACAACTCCATCTGGTGAGATGAATGGATATTACTGGCACAGCAAAAACATAGAGCCCTGGCACCATTCCTCTCTTCTCTTAAAAAAAAAAAAAAAAAAAATTCACATGTACATAGGAACCCTCCTCATACTTGCAGTTGAACTAACCAGCTACTGACCATCATGAGTGTTGTTCTATCCCTAAATCCTGTACCTTACAGTGTATTAGCATCCTAAAGTGAGACTTCGTTCATCAGGCTACAACTCCTCTAGTTAAGCATGACCGCACAATGGATTTGTGAGAAGGCTCACTCAACAGCGCTTGCTAAATGTCCGCACTATAAGGGAAATGATTTTGCTGCCGTCAGCCCCTGTTAGGGAAATCCTATAAGATGTTCATAGCTCAGTACTCCTTTGATTTGCTTTAGAAGCGGCTTTTAAAGGAAAGTGTGAGAAGTTGGCCTGATGTATGGTCACTAGTTCTAGTGTTCACCTTATATCAGTCCAAACAACCCTTATGGTGATTGGTTGTAAAGTCAACCTTATAGACCAGCTATCCTAGTGGTAGCATGGACAAGAGCAGTCTTAGGCTAAACTCTGAATGGCATGTGAAGCCAACTGTGATACCATATATAATCCCTTGAATACCAAATGAAAGGACACCACAACAGATATATATATAAAATAAAGTGTATTTATTCTAGTCAAGCCCTCAGCACTCTTTATGAGATTAGAGGTAAGTAGAACACAGTCTTATTTAAGCATACATTAAGTCACACAGGTAAGTAATACAGTTAGGCCCTAGGGGCCACGCAAACCATATACTAAGTAAGTGGTATAAGGACCACTGTCACGGAAATAGGATAGGCCTAGGCCTAGGGAATCGCTGGGGCTACACTACACTAGCAACAGTTAGGAAGTGGGAGGCCCACGGGATTCAGGTGCAGAGTGGAAACACTCACGCGTAATGCGTAAAAGTCGATAGAATTACTAGCAGTTAGAAATTAACAGTTTAAGGACACTTCTGAAGCAGCTAGAGAGTCGAGACTCGGAAACTAGACCCTAGGATAGTCACTACCCTTGTGAGCACCAAAGTACCCAAGTTACCTAGCCCACGGACTGTGGGTGCATAGGTGTGAACTTGCGTCGGGTTTCGTCGTGGACTTCTATGGATGCCTGAAGGAAAGTTGCTGACAGGCAGTCAGTGAAGAGTGTCCGGTGGATCCCAAGGCTGGGATCAAGAAGAGAGGAGACCTGCAAGCAGAAGGGACAGAGTCAAGGTCACTAGCCAGTGACCACGTGGAACCAGGAAGGAACCAGGCGATGTCGTGAAGATTGCAGGTGAAGGTGAAGCTTGTCGCTGCAGCCACGAGGACCAGGGAACGTCGAGGACGACCAGGACCAGGAGGCGAGCTGTCCCACGAAGGCTCTTGCTGTCGGCGGCGTCGAAGTTGGACTAGGACTCACCAAGCCTTGGCAAGCGGAACCCACGAAGAACGGAGGACTTGCTTCTGGTGCAGACCAGGAAGGTCTGGGGTGCTTCTCTTTTGCAAGGAAGCGGGAGCCAGTCTGGAGGAGCCAAACCAGCAGTGAAGATTTCTGGATGCGTCGTCACAAAAGCCACTAGCCAACGGGCAAGCAACCGGACAGGCGCGGCAAGCAGGAAAATGCAGAAGGGCCCCACGCAGGACTCGTGGAGTGTGGGGGGCTGATCTTCGGTGCAGATGGTGCTTGGGGCTTCTCAATCCCCGGTGCACAACTTCGAGGGTGCCTCAGAAGCTGCGCTGGAAGATACTCGCCACTTTTCCCAGGTAGCCGGTCCCACGTCTCTCGTCGCCTCCACGGATCTCAGCTCGGCTGTGGATGTGGATCAGGGTCGGAGAAGTCTGGAAGTCAAGGCTCTGGTCGGGCTCTGCAGTCGGTCCCTCGTAGAACTTTAGCAAAGCAAAGGGTAGTCTCTTGATGGTGCCTGTTTGCACAGGGTAGCCACTCCTTGGCCACAAGGGAGATTCTTCAGTCTTCTTCTTTCGTCGAATATCGAAGGTCCAGAGTTTCTGTTCAAGTTGCAGGTTCAGGATAATCTAATCTCCTGGGGCCCAGCTACCACTCTTATCCAAATCTGGGGGGCTGGGTTACCTGCTAGGTCACGCCTTATGGGTGGGACCTGGGAGGGGGGTGGTTACACCCCCTTCCCTTTGTCCAGTTTCACGCCAGGACTGGGGCTGGAGAGCCCCAGCACCGGTTTGAACTGGACTATGCACGGGACACCTTGTGTGCCCCAGGCATGTCTCATTCTATTCAGCCCTCCCTGCCCCAATACACTAAAGTCTGTCTGGGGAGGTGCTAGCACCTCCCCAAGCAGAAAACCTATTGTCCAAGCCTCCCTTGCCGGGATCACTTCCACCAGCAGGAGGTCAGACTTGTGTCTGTGGCAGCAGCATCCATTTTGTGATGCTGAGGCTTTGGTGAGAGTTAAACAGCAAAGTAAGATTTTAACATGTGTCTCCCTCTAGAAGGGAGGAATAATATCCTCATCACCAGAAATGGTATGGGGGTATTATTCCAAAGTGTTAGACACCTTACACGACATGTTTTGATAAAGCCACACCATAGTTACCATAACCGTTTAAGATTATAAGGCACTTTAAGTGTATATGGTAGGCTATATCATAGAACAGCTATAAGGACATGGTTCCGAAAGCTGCAGACAGGCTCAGCTCATGCTAGAGCACCATCTCACATGTTACCAAGCACTCTGCCTCCAGGATTGTTAAGGCCTGCCATAGGAGTGGCTGATAGGTACGCATGTGTCTATTTTAAGGGTAGATATAGGTATACTATATCTAAGCAAGGGGTGATTACACGACCTTGCCCCAGTGAGTGATCAGCCAGTTGTGTCTGATTGGAAGGCCAGACCAGGGGTGGCATAATACATGCTGCAGCCCCTGGGAGGCCTAGGGTACACCTATGCCCTGGGTACCTAGGGTACACTGTACAGGGTCCAATAAGGTGATCCTTACCAATTGGGAATGTACCTAGGGTACATGGAGTCCATTTTAAAGAGAGAGCAGACCGCCTGAGACCCTGAATGGCAGGATCTCAGGCCAACTAAGTCGAAAAACCAGCTAGACACTAGGCAAAAAGTTGGGGGTAACCATAGTCAGATATCCACCTTCCTACAGAAAGCATTTCAGAAAGAAATAGAAATGTAAAGTTTTATTTTGGATGTCAGTTTTTCTACGTAAAATTAGACCTTAATAGTGGCAATCTGTACGTTCAGCAGGAAGGTATGAGAAAACCATGGATTTCTCGAGAAAGTTCAAATTGCAGAACATCCGAAACTCCCACACATCTCAGTATAAGGCATTGGGCAGGGCCCTGTCACATAATTCCAGGCAGTTTTTGTTAGTCAGACATTCCCCCTACTGAAGGAATGTCACCTCGGGGTCCTGAAAGGCCCGGGCTAATCAACAAAATATTCAAGAAGTGAATGGGCTGCTGTCGAAGTGAATGGGCTTCGAGGAACACTTGAGGATATGTTTTGCTCTGTACTCCTGTGTTGCATCAGGATCTGCTTTATAGACTGCAAATAAGAACGAGAGATGCATTCTTTCTCTGATTTCAGTTTTACGCAAGTGATGTAGGGTATTCATTTATTTTCGATTTTCAAATTGCCATTGTTTATGCATTAGGAACCCCCATCATGCTAGCTAGAAAAGTTAGGGTTGAGTTGTTGAATCTATAGAGTCTCGCTTTTATCCTTCGGGGAATCTGTGCACTAGTCTTAGTAATGTATCATTTGTGCCCGATGTAGGAGGCTGGCTCACTATATAGTGTCCACTTATGGTGAGGCACTGCATACTGAGTCCGGGCACCCTTAGTGGTAGTGTTTAGGTCCCTGATAACCAAAGCTCTCAAGAGGTAGCTGTGGAGACCAGCTAAGGCTTATTTAGGGGGGTGTTAAGTTATTACATTTACCACATAGTCAGCAAGCTTTCACACAACAAAGAACCACACAAGTGTTTACAAAAATACAGTAGTATTTATTATCTTAACACTTGGTATATTTCCTACCCGGAGATATCAAATAAACACAAGAAATACTTAAAAAACAGGTAAAGTAGCATGGAAAAGCACATGTGGCCATATAGGGCGGGGGTGGGGGGGGGGCAATCCATATACTAAGAAAGTGGTATAAGAGATAAGTACCAAAACGAGACTGATACCCAAGGATGGAGGACCCCAGGGGAAGCAAGGAACCACCAGAGGCGAGTAGCTAAGGACCCCACCGTGCCTGGGTGCAGAGTCGTTACACCAGGTCAAACATCCATAGGAAAACACAGGGTAAGTCGCCGTTGGTACTTTCTTGTTTCAGGACCCTTCCCCGAAGACACCAATCGGATAAACGGAGGTTGGAGAGCCACTCCACCTGTGGATACCCAGGGAACCAGGATACCTACACTAGGGAGCACGTGTGTATAGTTGCGAAGTGGTGTTGGACCGCCCGTAGAAGCCAATGGAGGATCTTGGAAGTCCGGCGGCTGCAGTGACTCGTGGACGAGGGCAGTGGAACCCAAACATGGATTCTGGACAAGAAGACATGAAGGCAGAGGGGAAAGAGTCCAAACCACCCAGACATGACCAGGAGGAGCAGGAGCACAATGCCACCCCTTGTCAGAGGTACTTCCTGTAGCTCAACGGTCTTGATGAAGCAGCTGTGGAGCCCATGCGATGATGCAGGAGCACCGGAGTTGTCCTCGAGCTGTCCCTTGACGGATGAAGCGTGCTGGACCACCAACAAGCCTTGGCAACCGCAACAGTCGAGGAAGAAGAAAAGATGCTTGGATGCAGACTAGCAAGGTATGTGGGACTAACCCAACAAGGCAAAGTCAGGGCCAGCCCTCAGCTAGCAGGAGAGCCAGCAGGAATCGTTGCAGCCCCCCCCCCCGAGGACCCTCTGGCAGGAGGCAGTCACAGGGAAGCCTCAGCAACACATAGGAGATGAAGGCCCACGATTCAGAGGATGCAGGCAGGACATTGTTCTTGGAGCTGTGCAATGATGAAGGCTGGGAATTCTTGGAGCTTGAAGATTTTCCGTGAAGAGAGTCAACAAGCCTTGGTTACGGCAGACAGACGTGATGCACAGGGAGGCAGTTCAAATCAGCTGGAGAGGAATTACAGTCACCCAAGTTGGAAGGAAACCCAAGTTGCTGGGAAGACTGGTCAGGGCTCTTGGGAGCCAACAAACTACCACCTGTGTTGCAGAGCCAGAATATGTCCGTGGGACAACAGGATGCTGAGGTTCCTGCGGATGCAGGGAAGTGATTCCTTCACTCCAAGAGAGATTTCTTCTTGCTTGGATGCATGCAGAGTCCTTGCTGACTCAGAGTATGCACGGCCACGGAGTTGCAGAAACTTGGAAGAGCACACAGACGAAGTTGCAGCAGGAATCTTCCCACCAAGAGCAGTCTTGTCTTTGGTCCTGGCTCAATCCAGCAGCAAAGTCCAGTGTCCAACAGCAGAAAAATCTTTAGACTATCTACAGAAGACGGGATGTCAGTTCTTGAAGATGTTATCCGGACGAATCTAAGGACCCACCCTCGGGAGTGCTTAAGTAACCCTAAAAAGGGGAAGAACCTCTTCTGCGGTGACCCACCTATCAGGGTAGGGGGGGGTCAGGGACACTACTCAGCTGGCCTAGCCAGTCAGATGCTCCCGGGGCCAAGATTCTACATCGCAGAATAAAGTGGCCACCTGGAGGAGCTCTGGGCACCTCCTTAGGGAGGAGCTGGACAGGGTGGTGGACACTCCCCTGTCCTTTGTGTAGTTTCGCACCAAAATGGTAGTCTAGGGCTCCTGAAATGGGCAAAATGCGCCCTTCAGTGCAGTCTGGTTGCGCTCGGAAGTGCATCCACACTACCTAATTCTAATGGAGAGTTGGACACATCTATCCTTTGCAAGAAATCCTTTGTTCAGCTTCCCCTGCTCGAGTTAGGCTCATCAGCAGGGGGACAGAATAATGTCTGAGGCCAGCAGCAGCGCTGGTTGTCAGGCAGACCCTGTAAGGCTACAGCAGTAGGTAATGGGGGTTCTCTAAGGAGCCCATCAGTACATTGTGTCATGCAAATAACACTGGAATCAGCGTAGTTGCATGATTCCAACATGTTTGATACCAAATATGACCAGGTCCGGGGCAACCATTATCCAGGTGGACATCTCGACGTGCCCGTGTCCACTACATACCTTAAAAAGGCTGTCCAGCACTTACAAAGCCCTGAGAATGGTGTCCGGGGTTTGTAGGGGTATCTCTGTTCGTGCAGGGGTACCCACACACTTAGAACCATGCACCCTGCCCTTGGACTGAAGGGCCTACCTTAAGGGTGACTTATCAGTTAAAAGTGCAGTGACCGGGATATAAGGAAAACCTTATATCTAAAGTGAAATGTGCATGCACCATTTCACGCAGACTGTGATAGCAGCTCTGCAGACACAGTTTGCATGGACTCTCATGGGTGCTACAATACATGCTGGAGCCCGTGGGAGACCCCTGGTGTACCAGTGCCCTGGGTACCTCAGTACCTTATACTAGGGATATACAGTGGTACCTCAGTGTGCCAATTGTGGAGTGTGCAAAGTACTTACCAATAAATTTAGAATAGAGAGCACTGCCACTAGGGTCCTGGTTAGCAGGATCACAGTGAACTACAGTCAAAACACACTGACACCAGGCACAAAGTAGGGGTATCTATGCCAGAAAGATCCTACTTTCAGGGGTGGGGAATTTGTATCGCCAAACGCCCTGGACATGAGGATTCTTATTGTGGACAAGAAGTTTTATTGTCTACTTAGTCCTCCGGACAAGTAGGCATTCTATTTAACCCTTGTGCATCTAATATAATCACAAACCAGTTATTTCAGACTGGAATCTAAATGTTAGTAAATGCGCCTTTTTATAGGTAATTACGGTAACCAAGCTAAGCCTGGCTGCAGCTGTGCGCAAGTTTGTGTTTACCGTCAATCCGAGAGGCCGGAGACCTCACACAGCAAGGATGCCAGTGAGCAATGCTAGTTCCCATATTAGTTATGCTTCCGGGTGCTAAAAGTTGCCCCACGTGCGCTCTTGGTGAAACAATAAAGATATGCCACTAGTGGTTCTGGGCGGAATTTGCCTGCCTGCGTGTGCGAGGTCTGGCATGTTGTGCGTTATGAGTCCTTAAGAGTAGACAGAATGCTGTGTATGAGAATTCTTGGAAAGAGTAAGAAGTCAGGAGCCCTGTGAGCTGAAATTGAAGGGAAACTGAAGAAGGGTGTGGTGACCCTGGACGCCCTCAGTTACGTAAAAGGTCACGGATATAAGATGTATTTGTTTGATCAAACACCTACAGATGCCTCACTGCTTAAAAGCCCTTGAAGTCAGCTCCGCGTGAAATAACACCAGAGAGCCTGAAAACCAGTAATGCAGGAAGTATTTGATGCACTTTCGACCAGTGGCGTCACTAGGGAGGTGCGGGGGGTGCGGACGGCACCGGGTGACACCCTCACGGGGGGTGACACCAAAGGGCCGGTCCGGTCGGTGTGTCTGTGGTGCACTGCAACCGTCCGTGCAAAATTTTATTGAAACCAACCAGCAGTCCAGAAACCGAAACGCAACGGCGCGCGCAACCTAACCTTCAGCAGGAGGTGCCTGTGCGCAGCGCGCACTGTCTCCTCCTCCGCCGCGTCTGCGCGCCTCTGCAGTGATGTCACGTCGTCACTAGAGGGGTGCAGTCGGGCGGCGTTGTTGGAGGAATCCGAATCCCATAGCATTGGGCCCCAAGTGCGCGTGACTTGGCAAAAAGGATAAAAGGATGAATGCATGGGCAAATGGGCTGATGGATGTAAGGACAAAACAATATTTGCATGAGTGTGAGAAAGAAAGTGGCTGGAACGATAGAAGTCTGGATGGATGGCCGCCTGGATGGAGGTGTGGAAGGATGGACTGCTGGACTGATAAAAGGAGGGTGAATTGGTGGATGGATGAAGAAGAATGGATTGACGAATGGATGGGTAATAGGATGTATGAATGTTTGGAAGTGTGAGCGAAAGGATGGATTGATGGAAAACTAATAATGAAAGGGTGGATGGATGGAATGGTGAAAGGATTCATGAAAGTATGAAACGATGGATGTATACATGAAAGTCTTAAAGATGAATGGAAGGGGATAATTAGGGACCTCATTACTGTTTGTTTTTATTTTAAAAATCTGCACAGGCCCAGCAAGGCACATCATTATCATGGCCATGGATGCAAGGCAACAATAAAACATGTCCAGAGAACTGGTGATTAATGATCCTGCTGGAGAGCAGTCCTTTGCCTGTTGGTAGTTTTGAAATGCAGATAAACTGTATTTTATTTGGATAGCTCAGTGGGTTACTGCCTTTGTCACAGAGATTCTTGTGTTACTTGCAGTTCAAAAGTTACAATCCTGGAGGAGCTTTGCGCGCATCCAAGATGGCCGCGTGAGCACAGGGCTCCCCGGACCCTTGCCGCTCCTCGCAACTTATCCTGACATTATCCTGGATTGGTGGACAGATTCTGGAAGATGAACCTTGGCTGAATCCATAACTCCTTTCAGAACGTAAATCGGATCTGGGAGGCCTGAAATACAGTGTCTTGCATTTTGGAGGCCCATCTGGAAGCTGTGCCCGGTGCGTTGGTGAACTGTGGGGCCGGGGAGTAGTTGAATAACAACGGCATCGGAGCCTTGCCAATGACCGCGCCCCCACTTTCAGTTTCGCTTTTGCACTTCTGCATGGCCTGAACGAGGTGCTACTTCACGTGGCTGGGGCGCCCTCCGGCCTTTGTACTGGACTGATTTCTGCCTTTTCCACAACTCTTCCGAGCGAGCTCTGGGACAGTCTGTGTCTGATCTGCTGGCGCCCCTTTGCCATCGGTCCGGGCAGACCCCTCCGGTGAGCATCGCTCAATATGGCGGGCAAGGGGGATCCCGAGAAACGGAGGGCCAAGACATCCCACCGTGGGGGACCAGTCCAGAGTAACATCATGGATCGCTATACCCAGGGTAAAGGATCCCCCGGGCCAGCAAGTGCCGTTGTGGAGGACTCCGGTGGTGGCCTGTCCGTCCCCACGGAATTGTCGCTGCAGGACGTTATGGGCGCCATCAACGGCATAAGGGAGACCATCGCCCAGCAGTACGAGGCTCTGGCCCGTAAAATTGACACGGTTGCTGTTGATGTTACGTTAATTCGGGCAGATCTCTCTAAGACTAACGAGAGGGTTCAGTCGCTGGACTTGAGGACATCCACTCTTGTTACGGATGTATCGGACCTCCAGGCAACTCTTGGTGATCTAAAGTTGGCAAACGACACGATGTCCCGGCGGCTGGAGGATTTCGAAGGTCGGGCACGACGCAACAATATCCGCGTCATAGGTGTACCGGAGACTTTCGACAACCGCCCGGTGGACCTCCTGGTCGAAGATCTCATCCTCAATCATCTTGTTCCCTCAGGCCTGAGCAAGTTCTTCACCGTGGAGCGTGCCCATCGTGTCCCGGGCGGCAGGCCTCGACCAGGAGCCCCCCCCGAGGCCTATCATTGCAAAACTTTTTCACTAGAGACCGGGATGCGATCCTGCAGGCCTCAAGGGTGCACGGCCCAGTTAAATATGAGAATTCCTCCGTTAACTTCTTTCCGGACTTCACCCAACTCGTTCAGAAACAGAGAATGGGCTTTCAGGGGGTGAAGCGCCGTCTTCGAGATCTGGAACTCAAATACTCTATGCTTTTTCCTGCCAGGCTTCGTGTGGAATATGAAGATCGGACTATCTTTTTCGAACGCTCTGACACTGTGAGTGACTGGTTAGATTCCCTGCCGGACCGGGGCGAACGATCTGGGCGTACTGGTGGTGCCGAGGGCGGAGGGCCTCCGCAGGCATAACTCTTGATCCTCCACTTTGACATTTCCTTCTGCGCCCAGCCAGGTTCTACTTCAATTGTATATTTTGTCTATTAATGTTTCGCTTGGGTGTGGGAGGGGACGGGTCCCTTTCCTCCTCTAAGGTCTTTTTGTAGCATGGGATTGTTAGGGCGACAGGCACACTGCAAGTTGGGGGGGGCTGTATAGTCCGCAGGGGTGCAGGGTGGGGGGAGTTGCAATGGTGTGGGGGTGGGAGGGTGGCAGTGGTTGTTGGGTTGTGTGTTTTTTCTTTTCAGGGCGGTATATTTGTTCTCTTTCAGTTTCAGGTGTCTGGCTGCGTGCCCGGGGACTCCAGCTTCTTGTGTTGGGATGGGGGGGACGGGTTGAAACTGATGTCTTGGAACGTCAACGGGTTGGGGGACCGTATCAAACGTGGGGTTGTGTTGCAATATTTGCGCCGATTGGCCCCTGATGTGGTATTTCTTCAGGAGACGCACTTGGTGGGCAATGTATGTCATGCTATGAACAGGGGGGGGGCTACCGACTGGTTGCACATTCTGGCTTCACCACTGGATCCAGAGGGGTGGGCATCTTGCTGCGATCCTCCCTCCCGCTCGAGATTGACAAAGTCACTCTTGATGATAGAGGGCGCTATGCGTCCTTGACTGGACGGTGGGAGGGGCAGACTGTTTCTTTGGTTTCGGTTTATGTTCCCCCGGGACTCCAGACCTCTACTTTCTCGGATGTGGGTCGTATGTTACTTGAACTTCCTGATAGTCTCTTGCTTGTGGGTGGGGATTTTAATTCCGTGATTTCTGGCGAGTTGGATCGTCACCCTCCCAGAGCCCTCTCTGCCGCCCAGGCGTGGCTCGGCGGGTTCTTGGACACTTTCGGTCTAGTGGACTGCTGGAGGGTGATACATCCGACACAGAGTCAGTACACATTCCACTCCGGGGCCCACGGGAGTCTCTCCAGACTAGATTACTTTCTTATGCCCGCGGCCCAGACCACCCAGGTCCGGGAGGTTAAGCACCTGGCCCGGGGCATTTCCGATCATTCCCCATTGTGGCTCCTCTTCGATACCGGGGCGCGATCCGCCGGGCGGATCGCCCCCATTAACCCCTGGTACCTGCGTGACCCCAAGATTCGAAAGGGTCTCATTAAGTCGCTTGAACAGTATTTTCTTGAG
The DNA here is from genome assembly GCF_964204655.1 of Triturus cristatus. Taxonomy (NCBI): domain Eukaryota; kingdom Metazoa; phylum Chordata; class Amphibia; order Caudata; family Salamandridae; genus Triturus; species Triturus cristatus. Next base: position 554,879,190 of record NC_140586.1, read on the forward strand.
AATGAGGGGTCCGTCTTGTCCTCGGTGTCCTTGTGGGAGGCTTTCAAAACGGTTCTCCGAGGACACGCCCTTTCCCTGATCGTGGAGGCCAAGAAAGCTAAGAACGGGGTGGTGGTCGCGTTGGAGGCTGAGATATCGGGGTTGGAGGCTGCCTTGGAGACGGGTGTCACTCGGGACGGGCTCCACGCCCTCAGCCTGAAACAGTTCGAATATAAGTCCCTTGTTACGGATGCTGCTCGGACGATGTATAGGGAACAGCAGGGCAGACTGTATGATGCTGGGGATAAGGCGGGTAAATTGATTGCTTGGCTTGATAAGAAGGAGAGAGTGAATCGAGTGGTCCCTGTGCTTCAGACATCGGAGGGAGTAAGTGTGACTGACCCGGGTGAGATTGTGGAGTGTTTTGCTGACTACTTCAGAGCTGTGTACTCCCCGGTGTCTGCTAGAGATGAGGCTGACTCTCGACACTTGTTGAGGGATATTGCTTTGCCCTGCCTGTCGGTGGATGAGCGTGAGCAGATAGATGCCCCATTATCGGTCGACGAGATTGCTACCGCGATTCGTTCCCTTCGCTCAGGCAAGGCTATGGGCCCCAACGGACTCCCGATTGAACTCTATAAACTGCAACCGGATAAAATTGCGCCATTTCTCCGTCGTATGTTTTCGGAGTCGCTTGAACTTGGTTCTCTCCCTGACGACCAACGTCTGGCCACTATAGTCGTGATTCCCAAGGACGGTAAGCCTCGGGATCGTTGCGCCTCGTACAGGCCTATTTCTCTGTTGAACGCTGAGCCGAAAATCCTTGCCACGGTTCTTGCTAACCGCCTGCTTACTGTCGTTTGTGATCTGGTGCATCCGGACCAATCCGGCTTTATCCCGCACCGGAATACGGCCCTTAACTTGCGGCGCCTACATGGCGTACTTGCAAGGGCGAAATATCTTTCAGAGCCGGCCATCTTGGTTTCCTTGGACGCCACGATGGCCTTTGATACGATAGAATGGCCGTATCTTTGGGCCGCCCTTGCAAAGTTTGGCTTCGGGCCGGGATTTATTAGCTGGGTTAAACTCTTATACGCTGCTCCGTTGGCACAGGTTGTCGTTAATGGGAGGGTTTCCCGGCCTTTCGTTCTTGGGAGGGGCACTAGGCAGGGGTGTCCGTTGTCTCCCCTGCTCTTCGTTTTGGCTTTGGAACCGCTCGCTGCTTGGCTTCGTTGGGAACCGTCGATAAGAGGGATCCAGTGGGCCCCTGGCTTCGAGGATCGTGTTTCGTTGTACGCGGACGACATTCTTTTGTACCTCACCTCACCACGTAAGTCACTCAATGTGCTCTTTGATATCCTCACTTCCTTCGGCAAGAACTCTGGTTTGATCATTAACTGGTCCAAATCTTGTGTCTATGCTATATCCGGTGGCTTTCCTCTCCTGCCTTCTCGTTTTCCCATTAAGGCGTCCCACTCCGGCTTTACATACCTGGGGGTGTACGTCTCATTGGACCCGACTGTCCGCTACGAACATAATCTCCTCTCTCCGCTTCGGAGATTGAGGTTAGACGTGGCCCGTTGGCGTAAGCTTCCCTTGTCTCCCCTCGGTCGTGCGGCACTTTTTAAAATGATGTCTCTTCCCAGATTCCTTTACGCACTTCAGAACTCCTTTGATATCATTCCGGCGGCCTCCTTCCGGGAAGTGGAGAGCTTACAAAGGAAGGAAAACAAGGAAAGGAGTAGAGAGGTACCACTCAGCGAGTGGTGGAGGTGGATACTTCCTCCCAGTCAATTATACATAAACAAAGGGATAGGGGTCTTCCTGCCCCTCTACGGGACAGGGCGTGCTATGACCTACGTTTACGTGGGAGCACTGTTGTTAGTGAGACAGCTATGTGTGATGCGGGGGTGTGAGAGGAAGGGTCAGGAGTGAAATAAGGAGTGAATTAAAAAATACCTGGCTCTCTGGTCTCGAAAACTTTATTCTGCCGTTCGAGCTGGTATTAGTAAAAGGTGGGGTGAGGAGGGTGTATGCCTCAATGAGCTATGCCTCCTAGTGGTGTCGACATGTTTCGAAGCTTCCCCGTGCTTCTTCGTCAGGACCTTAAGGATCCCTTCCTGCCACTAACTGTGTTGTGTTAAAACAAAAATTGTAAGAAAATGAAATGAAAAAAGGAAGTAAATAGCCTCCAAGAAGTCGTAATGCCTTAATAGGTCTTACATAATCCTATTAACCGAAAGGGAATAAACATAAGATAAAGGCACATTAATTACGTAGGAAGTAATTCAATCCATCATGTGAGTACGGTGATCTGTAAAAAAGGTGAAGAGTACTGGTCTCTTAACGCTATCCGTAACGTTATCACGTGATCTGTGATGAAGGCACTGTGTGACAAATGAACATACAACATTGGACATAACAAACATACAACAAAAAGCACACACTCTATTCAGAATGGGACTAAAATCCCGCACTAATTCAGTGTATATCCATGCCAGTAAAAAGATCCCCAAAGTATGGACATACTTGCTAAAAGGAGATAAGTAACCTCATGAGCTCGTGGACCGAGTGTTGGGCGTGCCAGGTAGGCTACCTATATGAAGGGAGGAACGGGAGAGGAAAAAGTGGTCCAACGATCAAAATGTTAGCGTTGTCAAAATATTACCTAGTTCACCCAGAAGCGCCGTACTTACGACTCCAAGGATCAATGTCCCGCCAAATGAACCACCCCGGTCGGCTCCGTCGATGGAACTGAGTCGAAGGGAGCCCGTTTAAATGACTGCATCAATTAGTGTAATTGCGCCAAAAAGGTTAACGCCCTATGCGCGCTGACTCTGCAAACGAAGACCCGGAACCGGAAGGGGACCGTCCGGGTCACTCAGATCGATTGCCTGAGCCGAGACTGAAAGGAGAAGGACCCCAGGGGGAAGACAGAGGTGTCTTAACCCACTGCCTGCATAGATACAAAACTAATGGAATAAAAAGGGAGCAAGTGCTGTAGTCACCTGGGATTGGGACCGGAACGGTCACCAAGAACGACTGTCTGAGCCAAGACTAAAGGGAGAAGGACCCCAGGGGGAAGACAAAGGTGTCTCACCCAGAGGCCTGCATAGATACCAAACTGATGGAATAAAAAAGATCGGATAAAAAGAGAGCAAGTGCTGTGGTCAAATGGGTTTGGGAGTGTGTAATAATAGTGGGCAAGGAGTATATTAACTCACCCTAACCTGATGTAAATAGAGGGATTGGCATACCTCCACAAAGGAAAGGGAGAAGCCACAGTAGTGATGGGCTGAACAGCCAAACGTCATAAGGGAGAAACCGCCAGAGTGCCAAGGATGTACAGAAATGTAGCAACTATTTTAAGAATAAAAAATGAAAAATACAATTTTAAAAATAGGAGGGGGTGACAGAAACCTCACAGTGGTGAGGGAGAGGTACCGGATAGGCACAACCATGGAATAATCGCCCCCAAAAAAAAGGTGAAGCTCCAATAAGGTTGTAGAGCTCATAGTAGAAAGCCATTCAGTCTGTAATCAGATCTCTTAAAGATGGAACTGATTCCATGGTATATCATCATTTAATCCATGAATGTGGGTACCCAAGCGAAAAACCCAACGCTGTTCTTTTTCAAGAAGGCCATGTTCGCTGCCCATTTGTTCAACCACTGTCCATTGTAGATCATCAACGCCATGTCCACTGGAGATATAGTGGTTGGACATTTTGGTAGTACTTCGCCCACATCTGACATTGCTACGGTGTTCGCCAATGCGTATCTTGATAGGTCTCGTGGCCATGCCCACATATTCAAGACGACACGGGCAGGTGATTAAATAAACAACGTTTTTGCTATTGCAATTAGTAAAGCTCCTCTGGTCCCATTTCTCGCCATTGCGGAATTGAATATGTCTGCTTTTTTTTGTGAGTGGACAAGTGCTGCAGTTGCCACAGGGATGATGACCCTGTACTGGAGGTAGCGGACCCTCAATTCTGGGCCGGGACGTGTTCTTGGGTCTGGTGTGGACAAGCATGTCTTTAAGGTTGCGACCCCTCTTATGTGCAAACATAGGTTTAGTAATGTTCAAGCCACAACTGTTGAGGAGACGCCAGTGTTTATTCACTATCTTAGTGATCTTGTTGGAGTGTGTGTTGAAGGTGGTCACACAGATAGGTCTTTCATCGGTCTGAGTGACCACTTTGTCTTCCAAGAGGGCTTCCCTGTTATTATTCCTTGCTCTCTTAAGGGCTATATCAATGATCTGCTCGGGGTAGTTACGCTCGATCAGTTTCAGGCGTAGTTCAGATGCTTGTTTTTTGAACTCTTTTACCTCCGTGCAGTTTCTCCGAAGGCGGAGGAATTGACCATAGGGTAGATTTATCCTAAGGTGACGGGGATGAAAACTATCGAACAGGAGTAGACAGTTCTTTGCTGTTGCCTTGAAATGTGTAGTGGTTTTCAGTCTGCCCTGTTCCGCGTAGATATTGAGGTCCAGGAATATCAAGTTGTGAGCCGATACAGTATGTGTGAATTTCAAGAACATATTCTGTTGATTGAGCCACAGCATAAAACCATCAGTTGAGTTTGTATCACCTTCCCATACCCCTTCCGGGTCTTCGTTTGCAGAGTCAGCGCGCATAGGGCGTTAACCTTTTTTGCGCGATTACACTAATTGATGCAGTCATTTAAACGGGCTCCCTTCGACTCAGTTCCATCGACGGAGCCGACCGGGGTGGTTCATTTGGCGGGACATTGATCCTTGGAGTCGTAAGTACGGCGCTTCTGGGTGAACTAGGTAATATTTTGACAACGCTAACATTTTGATCGTTGGACCACTTTTTCCTCTCCCGTTCCTCCCTTCATATAGGTAGCCTACCTGGCACGCCCACCACTCGGTCCACGAGCTCATGAGGTTACTTATCTCCTTTTAGCAAGTATGTCCATACTTTGGGGATCTTTTTACTGGCATGGATATACACTGAATTAGTGCGGGATTTTAGTCCCATTCTGAATAGAGTGTGTGCTTTTTGTTGTATGTTTGTTATGTCCAATGTTGTATGTTCATTTGTCACACAGTGCCTTCATCACAGATCACGTGATAACGTTACGGATAGCGTTAAGAGACCAGTACTCTTCACCTTTTATACAGATCACCGTACTCACATGATGGATTGAATTACTTCCTACGTAATTAATGTGCCTTTATCTTATGTTTATTCCCTTTAGGTTAATAGGATTATGTAAGACCTATTAAGGCATTACGACTTCTTGGAGGCTATTTACTTCCTTTTTTCATTTCATTTTCTTACAATTTTTGTTTTAACACAACACAGTTAGTGGCAGGAAGGGATCCTTAAGGTCCTGACGAAGAAGCACGGGGAAGCTTCGAAACATGTCGACACCACTAGGAGGCATAGCTCATTGAGGCATACACCCTCCTCACCCCACCTTTTACTAATACCAGCTCGAACGGCAGAATACATTTTTCGAGACCAGAGAGCCAGGTATTTTTTAATTCACTCCTTATTTCACTCCTGACCCTTCCTCTCACACCCCCGCATCACACATAGCTGTCTCACTAACAACAGTGCTCCCACGTAAACGTAGGTCGTAGCACGCCCTGTCCCGTAGAGGGGCAGGAAGACCCCTATGATGAAGCATGAAACCAAGGGCCCTTTTGGTGTGTGAGGGGTATTTAAACAACTAATGTGTATTCTCCACGACCGTGGGATGCATATTGAGTAATCGGGAGATCTCTTATACCCGTGGGTGGATCCCTTTGTTTATGTATAATTGACTGGAAGGAAGTATCCACCTCCACCACTCGCTGAGTGGTACCTCTCTACTCCTTTCCTTGTTTTCCTTTCTATGATAGACAGCGTACAGCTGTGGGAGTTTTTTTGTTTTTCTTATCTCTAGGATTTCTGGCATCAGTGCTGTTATTAGTAGCACTGTGATTTTTTCTCTACCTGAGGCTATTTACCTCCGTAGACCAGGGGCTATCTACCCCTGTGACATAGTAAGTTTCATTAGACGCCTACTTCATAAAACATTGGACACGTAACAGTTCTAGACAGACACACACTCTTTTTTCATTAACACTATAACTACATTCTATGAGATACCAAGATGGCAGATAACATGGGATTAACCTTCGCAGATGACGAAGTTGAAAGGATTCTGGCCGCTATTAACCCCTTTGAAGGGCTGAGCAACACCGACCCAGGGCCCAACAATGCTGATTGGGATGAACTAGCCAACCTGAGGAGAAATCAGATCAGAACTGCTTTACATGGATTATTGATGACTGAATACCTACGGGCGAATGCAGCCCCCCAGGGCTTGATAGTCCGTAACGAACCCTATATCTTTCAACAAGATAAGACCTTTAAACGTGACTGGTCATTAATTTCGTGGCATTGCACCCGGGACTGGTTAGTCCTGATTATAAAAACAGCCACCAGACTAACACAAGAACTGAAGGTTGAGATTCTGAACCTAGAAGTCCGTCTAAAGGCCTATATATCCCCGAGTGTCCTTAAAAAACGCCTGGAGGAACTCAACCAGGAAATAACTGATTTTGAAATGACATTAAAACAAAGTAAATACAATAAACTTAAGAAGGATACTGCACGGTTCAGCCATGAACGAGTGTACCCTTACACACGAGACGACTATGTCCCTAAAAATCAGAATCAGTACTATGATGATGACTCCTCTGATACAGGCTCAGATAACTCAAATTCCAGCAGGGGCAGTGGCAAACGGTTCAATAGAGGGAGGGGTAATTACAACCAGCGCCCATTTTACCAAAGGGGTGGTGGATGGAATGGCTACCAAGGACCCCCCACCTACCCCCCTTTTGCGTATGGTCCACCTATGATGGGCGGATCTTTCCCGCAGTGGATACCTCCTCCACAAGAATTTGAGTACAACTATACCCCACAACCTTTTTTAGGGGCACGCCAAGGACCACGGAGGGCACGGAACAGAGGGGGATACAATGTCCATTGGTCTGCACCGGAGACCGAGACCCCACGGGTCTCAACCAGGAGCATGACCAGCAACATGCCTCCCCAACCGTCAACGAGTCGAAAGTGAACTTAGTGGTCAATCTCACTGACTTGGCCCTCACACCTACACAAAACAAGGTCCTTGAGAGAGGACTCGGTTTTGTGCCCACTAATCGTTTTGACAAATTTAAGACCCTAACTGAGATCAATGAATTCATCCGTAAATTGAAGTTGAAGGTGTTTTTCAATGATCTACCGACTACTGTAATGATGAGAAAAGACACAGGTCTCCGCAACAAATCCACTTTTGTACCCCCTAATTCTGCACTACCGGTGGAAATCCTTGCTTTTGAAAAAGCAGTGATGGGTGAGATACAGGATATTCCGACAGTGAACAGTAACACTTTTCATAACACCACAAGGGAAGAAAAGGAGGCCATACGTGAACTGTCCATGAACCATGATATTATCATCAAACCTGCAGACAAGGGGGGAGCAATTGTGTTACAAACTACAGTCAATTGACATCGAATGTAGGAAACTATTAGACGATCGCAGGAACTATGGCATTCTACAGGTAGATCCTACCGAATCAATCAGGATTAGAATCGTCACGATGGTGGAGGAAGCTCTAGCGAATGATTGGATTACTAAGAAGGAGGCGGAATTCCTGGTCAATACCAATCCCAGGATCCCTTACTTCTAAACGATACCCAAAATTCATAAGAATCTGAGCTCCCCCCCTGGTAGACCCATCGTTTCTGGCGTAAATTCTATTTTGGAACCATTGTCTAGGTTCGCGGACGCGTTCCTTCGACCTCTGGTTCAAGGTACTAGCACCTACCTGCGAGACACCAAGAATGTCCTGCAAATACTACAGGACATTGATTTTGATCCTACGAAGAATTTACTGTTAGGACTTGATGTGGAAAGCCTGTATACCAGCCTCCCCCATGACGAAACATTACTCATCATTGAGGAGGTGCTTTTTTCTGCCCCGTGGGAATACCATACACCACGTAATCTGGTGATGGAATGTGTATCACTGGCGCTCACTCGTAACTTCTTCATGTATGCTGATGACATCTATGAGCAACGACACGGTACCAGCATGGGGGAGTACCTTTGCTCCCAGTCTAGCAGGTCTCTATGTACACCATCTCGAAATTAGTAGGATCTTGCACACAATGAATCCCTTCCTCCCACACATCAAAGTCTGGAAAAGATACATAGACGATGTTCTGGTCGTATGGGAAGGTGATACAAACTCAACTGATGCTTTTATGCTGTGGCTCAATCAACAGAATATGTTCTTGAAATTCACACATACTGTATCGGCTCACAACTTGGTATTCCTGGACCTCAATATCTACGCGGAACAGGGCAGACTGAAAACCACTACACATTTCAAGGCAACAGCAAAGAACTGTCTACTCCTGTTCGATAGTTTTCATCCCCGTCACCTTAGGATAAATCTACCCTATGGTCAATTCCTCCGCCTTCGGAGAAACTGCTCGGAGGTAAGAGTTCAAAAAACAAGCATCTGAACTACGCCTGAAACTGATCGAGCGTAACTATCCCGAGCAGATCATTGATAAAGCCCTTAAGAGAGCAAGGAATAATAACAGGGAAGCCCTCTTGGAAGACAAAGTGGTCACTCAGACCGATGAAAGACCTATCTGTGTGACCACCTTCAACACACACTCCAACAAGATCACTAAGATAGTGAATAAACACTGGCGTCTCCTCAACAGTTGTGGCTTGAACATTACTAAACCTATGTTTGCACATAAGAGGGGTCGCAACCTTAAAGACATGCTTGTCCACACCAGACCCAAGAACACGTCCCGGCCCAGAATTGAGGGTCTGCTACCTCCAGTACAGGGTCATCATCCCTGTGGCAACTGCAGCACTTGTCCACTCACAAAAAAAAGCAGACATATTCAATTCCGCAATGGCGAGAAATGGGACCAGAGGAGCTTTACTAATTGCAATAGCAAAAACATTGTTTATTTAATCACCTGCCCGTGTGGTCTTGAATATGTGGGCATGACCACGAGACCTATCAAGATACGCATTGGCGAACACCGTAGCAATGTCAGATGTGGGCGAAGTACTACCAAAATGTCCAACCACTATATCTCCAGTGGACATGGCGTTGATGATCTACAATGGACAGTGGTTGAACAAATGGGCAGCGAACATGGCCTTCTTGAAAAAGAACAGCGTTGGGTTTTTCGCTTGGGTACCCACATTCATGGATTAAATGATGATATACCATGGAATCAGTTCCATCTTTTACAGATCTGATTACAGACTGAATGGCTTTCTACTATGAGCTCTACAACCTTATTGGAGCTTCATCTTTTTTTGGGGGGCGATTATTCCATGGTTGTGCCTATCCGGTACCTCTCCCTCACCACTGTGAGGTTTCTGTCACCCCCTCCTATTTTTAAGATTGTATTTTTCATTTTTTATTCTTAAAATAGTTGCTACATTTCTGTACATCCTTGGCACTCTGGCGGTTTCTCCCTTATGACGTTTGGCTATTCAGCCCATCACTACTGTGGCTTCTCCCTTTCCTTTGTGGAGGTATGCCAATCCCTCTATTTACATCAGGTTAGGGTGAGTTAATATACTCCTTGCCCACTATTATTACACACTCGCAAACCCAGGTGACCACAGCACTTGCTCTCTTTTTATCCGATCTTTTTTATTCCATCAGTTTGGTATCTATGCAGGCCTCTGGGTGAGACACCTTTGTCTTCCCCCTGGGGTCCTTCTCCCTTTAGTCTCGGCTCAGACAGTCGTTCTTGGTGACCGTTCCGGTCCCAATCCCAGGTGACTACAGCACTTGCTCCCTTTTTATTCCATTAGTTTTGTATCTATGCAGGCAGTGGGTTAAGACACCTCTGTCTTCCCCCTGGGGTCCTTCTCCTTTCAGTCTCGGCTCAGGCAATCGATCTGAGTGACCCGGACGGTCCCCTTCCGGTTCCGGGTCTTCGTTTGCAGAGTCAGCGCGCATAGGGCGTTAACCTTTTTGGCGCGATTACACTAATTGATGCAGTCATTTAAACGGGCTCCCTTCGACTCAGTTCCATCGACTGAGCCGACCGGGGTGGTTCATTTGGCGGGACATTGATCCTTGGAGTCGTAAGTACGGCGCTTCTGGGTGAACTAGGTAATATTTTGACAACGCTAACATTTTGATCGTTGGACCACTTTTTCCTCTCCCGTTCCTCCCTTCATATAGGTAGCCTACCTGGCACGCCCACCACTCGGTCCACAAGCTCATGAGGTTACTTATCTCCTTTTTGCAAGTATGTCCATACTTTGGGGATCTTTTTACTGGCATGGATATACACTGAATTAGTGCGGGATTTTAGTCCCATTCTGAATAGAGTGTGTGCTTTTTGTTGTATGTTTGTTATGTCCAATGTTGTATGTTCATTTGTCACACAGTGCCTTCATCACAGATCACGTGATAACGTTACGGATAGCGTTAAGAGACCAGTACTCTTCACCTTTTTTACAGATCACCGTACTCACATGATGGATTGAATTACTTCCTACGTAATTAATGTGCCTTTATCTTATGTTTATTCCCTTTAGGTTAATAGGATTATGCAAGACCTATTAAGGCATTACGACTTCTTGGAGGCTATTTACTTCCTTTTTTCATTTCATTTTCTTACAATTTTTGTTTTAACACAACACAGTTAGTGGCAGGAAGGGATCCTTAAGGTCCTGACGAAGAAGCAAGGGGAAGCTTCGAAACATGTCGACACCACTAGGAGGCATAGCTCATTGAGGCATACACCCTCCTCACCCCGCCTTTTACTAATACCAGCTCGAACGGCAGAATAAATTTTTCGAGACCAGAGAGCCAGGTATTTTTTAATTCACTCCTTATTTCACTCCTGACCCTTCCTCTCACACCCCCGCATCACACATAGCTGTCTCACTAACAACAGTGCTCCCACGTAAACGTAGGTCGTAGCACGCCCTGTCCCGTAGAGGGGCAGGAAGACCCCTATGATGAAGCATGACACCAATGGCCCTTTTGGTGTGTGAGGGGTATTTAAACAACTAATGTGTATTCTTCACGACCGTGGGATGCATATTGAGTAATCGGGAGATCTCTTATACCCGTGGGTGGATCCCTTTGTTTGAGCTTACAAAGGAGACTTGTTTGGGACGGTCGTGCACGTATTGCTCTTGCAAAACTGACTCTCCCCTGGTATGACGGGGGCATTGCGCTCCCGGACATCAGGAGGTACTACTGGGCTTCCCAGCCATCTGCTATTAACCACGCAACGTACGCACCTGGTCCGAATCCGGCTTTCGAAATGGATAGATTTTTGTTGCCTGGCGGCAACTTTAACAGAGCACTTTATTCTAGATCGGCTGGGAGGAACTTAACTGGTCCCACTAAGATTGCGGTACGCTTGTGGAAGGCTGCGAATGTGGCCATGGGCTGAAATGACCGTTTGACGTGTGCGACCCCTTTGTTTGCGTCTGAAAGATTGGGAAGCCTCTGGACGACGAAGGGCTTTGAGCGTTGGGACACGATTGGCATCAGCAGAGTGGGTGACCTCTGGGTGAAGGGTGTGGTTAAATCCTTTGCTGCGCTGCAACGTGAGTACGAATTGAGTGAGAGGGAGTTCTTTCGGTATGTTCAGGTTCGCCACGCCTTGCTCTCGGTCTTCGGGGCTGAGACTGCAGTCCCTGTATCTTCGCCACTCGAGGACCGCATACTCGATGGTCACTTGCCCGACAGTACTATTTCCCTTATCTATAAAAAACTAATAAACGTTCGGGCGGATCTCCTCGGGCGTCTTCGGGTGGCGTGGATCGGGGATGGGGTGGAACTGGACGATGAGGACTGGCAGTCAGCGCTGTCCTCCCCTAAGGAGGTGGCTATACCTGCGCGTCTCCGTCTCGTCCAGCTGAAAATTCTCCACCGTGTCTACGTGTCGGGCCCTCGTTTAGTTTTGATGGGTTTTTCTGAAGACGAGCTCTGTCGGCGCGGCTGTGGGCTCAGCGCCACTTTTCTCCATGTTCTCTGGGAGTGCTGTGAGGTGGCCGAGTATTGGCGCCGGGTGCAAGCGGTCATGGAACGTGTCACTGGGGTCGCTCTGTTGCCTGAGGTTCGCCGATGTTTGCTGAACGTGTGGGAGCCTAATGACTATAATGCGGCTCAGACTCGGTGGGCGGCCCTTGGGAACATGATTGCTAAGAGAGACATCGCACAACTTTGGGGTTCCCGGCGGCCTCCCACCGTGTCAGTATGGAAGGAGAACATGGATTGGTGTATGTGTAGAGAGAAGACCGTGTATGTGGCCCGGGGTAAGCCGGGGGCGTGGGGTAGAATCTGGGGTCGGTGGAACGCGTACCGAGGGAACATCTGCACGCCCCCCCTCGTGGACACATCTGAGGCGGCCTTGTCCCCCTGATCCTGAGGTTCCCGGACTCTTACATTTTACCTGTAGATGGTTGTCGCTCTCCCGTCGCCCCCACCTCCCCCTTGATCATCCTCATTAACCATCTGAGGGTGGAGTATGTACTGTGTGGTCCCCCGGCTGTGGTTAGACGCCCTTTTTCTATGGTTTCCGCCTTGCTTTTTTGGTGCTATTTTATTTTTTCTTCCTTTGTTTGTATTTCTAAAAATTATGTATCCTGATAGCCCTTGCGGTGCACTCAGTGATTTGTTAATTCGGCTGAGCCCAGGGGGCCTGTTGCTGCCTTGATGTTGATGACCATGTATATATTAGCGGCCGGCCCTGGTGGTTGTAGGCCCATGTTTGTATTAAGTCTTATGCACAATAAAGGTTTTTCAAAAAAAAAAATAAAAAAAAAAAGTTACAATCCTAACATAGGACAGTGGCTATGAACTGTCATCAAAGACCTGCAGACAAACATGAATGGTATAGTTAGAACTTCACTTTTTTTGTGTTACTATAAAGTTAGAAATTCCCCAGTCTTTCATTATTTTAATGTTGCTAAAAAGAGTTTGGGCTGATATACATTTTTATTAGTAAAGCCAAGCCCCAACCACTACGGTATGCTTTAAATCCTGAGTTTGTGCTTCCCCAGCCCAAACCCTCTTTAAATTTACTGCCCACCAGTATGGATGCCATGTGATTCCTACATCTTGTAATCCTCATTGGCTCATGTGACATTCCCTGTAGACGGAATTACATACTAGCGATAAAACCGGCCCTGTCATTGCCTTTCTGTTTTTATTTAATTAGCAATCGGGTCATTAGGCAACTGTGGAACATATTTTAAAGTGCGTGCTAATTATATTTACTGCTATATTTAATATTTTAAGTTTGAAGGTGATTTTGCTAATGTTTTTTACGGGAATAATGAAAGTAGAGCTGGATGGGGCTGATATGGGGCTGGGGCCCGAAGGTCAGCTGTGAGATAAGGTACACAGGAGCGGGATGGTCGAAAAGTGGATAATCGGGCCTGGAAGTAAGTACTTGTGTTAAAACCTGGCCTGTTGGAATTTGAGGGTTTGCACTTACATCCAGACATCGCTCTTACTTTCAAATAACTCTCCACATGCTCTGTATACACACAGAATTGATCCGTTGTATACTGGTGACTGTTTGCAAGTAGATATAATCTAATCTAGGGCTTGTAGGCTAGCGGACTCGGAGCGGAGGAGGTCCATGCGGTAAGTTGTGAGGGGGTGACACCATGAGTTACCCGCACCGGGTGACACCAACCCTAGTGACGCCACTGCTTTCGACTGCGTTTCGAAGTCCCTGATTCAAGGAACCACTGGGACATTCCCCTATTTACTGTGCAGAAAGAAGACATGCTGCCATTTGAAGGCATTTGTGATGCAATTTTCCACAGGAACGCCCTTTCTGTCAGGGGAGTAGATCTGTTCATTTGTGTATTAGGCTCTGAAGACTGAAAATAACGAGCCTGTTGGAAATATGTGGCGGAGATAGGAGAGATGGGGCTCCGGTCAGGTCATGGCCCTGCAGGCAAGACTGACACTTACTTGCGTGGAATAGTTGGAGAACTCTAGAACTCCTGGCACACACAGTCTAGGCCAAAAAACACAGGAGACTATAATATGGGGCACAAGAGGTGCCTCATCACCTCACCTGCCCCTGCCGGCACAACGATGAGCCAATAGTAACTGTTAATATATGAGATCCATTCCTCAAAGTTGCTTCGACCATACATGCTAACATCCTGAAATTATAACAAGCATTTGCAATGCAATAGGTCTCGCATTTACGCGAGTTTAAGCTATTGGCATTGTAAATGACGATGCCTTTTATTTATGTTTGAAAAACGAAAACACAAATAAAAGGCATTGTTATTTGCAATATGAATAGCTCAAAGTCGCGTAAATGCGAGACCTATTGCATTGTAAATGCTTGTTTGGGTAGGCACGGGCAGATTAAGTGATTTGCCCAGTATCACATGATTTTAAGTCGACGCCGAGACTCGAACCTGATTCCCCAGCTCTAAAGTCTGCAGCGCTGGCAGTTAGACTACATCTCTTTCCTTGTCCTCTTCGGTGTTATGCTGCTCGCACATTCGTATTGAGGAAAACTGCTCATTGTTTGTCATTTCTCAGGGGGAAAAAGTTATTTTCTCGGATACGGAATCAAAACTGCAAAGGCCGGAAATTGAAACTGAAACTAAAGCCCCAGGCGCAATTGTAGTTCCGCATCTTGTACTAGGGGTTGAGGAGTTAACGCACAAAGACATGTATAACATGAGAGAAACAGGGCTTCTTATTACATTGAAGATGTTTGAAAACTCGTAGAAAATACATTTTTATCACATAAAAAGTAGAGTCATACTAGCAGCCTCGTATTTTAAGGCATTGCGTCATGCTGCGCTGCTAATGCCCGCTAGTCACCTGTTCGGTATGAGTTGGTGACAGTTTTGACTGAAGACAACTATTTAGTGTTGTGTTTCTTTAAATCATAACAATGCCGAAAGAGGAAAGAGAAAGATAATTAAAAAACTGAGGAATAAAGGAGAATCAAAAACGTAGAAAGAATGAAAAAGGAGTCCGAAAAATTGTAAATTAGAGAGAAACAGGGAAAGCGGGAGCGGTAAGTTGGGCAAGAATATTAGACGTACCAAGAAGAGGAAAGAGCATGAGAAAGAGAGAAGGAGGACAAGAGTCAGGAATATGGAGAAATGTGCATGACGCTGACAGAATAAGAGAAAGAAACAAGTGCTCACCAGGCAGCCACGGCAGAACAACGAAAGAACGCACGCAAAGTGAAAGTAATCATTTCGCGGGCGCTTTGATGTTCTCAGTGGCTGCGCGGCTCACTGAGAACATCAAAGCACCCGCGAAATGTACACGCAGGCTGCCAAATGGTGCGCGCACCCGGCGCACATCCATTGAAGTTGGGGGCAAAGTGAAAGTAATCATTTCGCGGGCGCTTTGATGTTCTCAGTGGCTACGCAGCTCACTGAGAACATCAAAGCGCCCGCGAAATGTACACGCAGGCTGCCAAATGGTGCGCGTGCCCGGCGCACATGTACTGAAGTTGGGGGCCTGAAAAGCACTCGTTTGCACTTCCAAATCCCCGTTTTCTATAGCTATCGCCAGAGCAGCGCTAACGCGCTGGCTCAGGCGAGACCTTAAAAGGGTGATTTAAAATTTTAAAAAAAGATCCTGGGACTGTATTTTGTCCATAGACCTAAATTGAAGCAGAGGCATATTCAGGCAGCAGACTGCTAAAATCAAACGGTTTTAAACCAGGAGCCTCGTGTCTGAATCGGGTCTGTTGGCAGCTATGGCTCCCAACAGTTTTCCGGGGCGCCCGGCTTGGTTCATAAGGAGCAGCAGGGACAAAGTGGTGTGGGAGGATGGGGGCCTCCAACTCAGGCAGCTAGAGAATAACAGTGTCAAGGTTGATAAATATGACATGCCCATTGCAGGGCAGGAGCTCCCAGGAGGCACTTACTGAAGGCGCTAAAAACTCAACTAGTGGGAACCAAGTTCCAATCAAGAGGAGACAGCAAGCAACGGAGCGGAGCACGGGACGTGTTTCAAAATGCTCAATGTGGTATCCTGCTGCTCAGCCAGAGTGGTAGCTGTGAGAATGTTGAGATGTGTGATGTAATGTGGAATGTTGGAGTGCCTGAGGCAGTTGGTGTATGGGCTGAGCAGCAGGGAAGCTGCTCCTGGTGGGGTTCGTATTTTATCTACATATGTTACATCAGCTTGGAATAAACCTTCTTGGAAACTACTATGGACTTTGTCATCATTCTGCATACTACATTTGGTACCAGGAGTGGGGTCTCTTCAGTTTGGAATTTGAAGAAGCTGAAGGAATAAACCCACAATCAAGATTAAAAAAATCAGAAGGATTTCATTTTACATTTTAGAGGAGGATTTCAATCTAACTGGCACCAACGAGCCCCACCATTGACCTGTCATCGGTCGCCCGCAACTCAATATTGAAGTGCCAGTTTCAACTTCATTTTACAAGTCCTCCTGCTTATCATTGAACTTTTGTCAGCAATTCCTGAGACATCGTTGGCCACAATCCAGTCTAAAAGTGCCATTTCCTGCCGCAAGCTTCCAGTACTTGTAACATTCTTCGACCTCATTTTATTGGTTCCTGCTCAGATTACAGAGTAAATTAAACAGCCCAGATCGGGGGAGAAGGAATCTAAACCGGTGTTTCAAATGCCAGCTGGTGAGATCTGAAACCAACGGAACTGTGTAAATATCTGCTGCCATCTACTGGAGGAGATTGGGAATTTTATTGTGCCAGTTCCAATTTCTACTGCAGTTTAAGTCTCTGCTGTGCCCTCAAGTCTTGTGCCTTCAAAAATGCCACAGAAACTCACACTGGGATCGTTTGTGCATTCTAACCGTGTTGGAGGTTTGGGTGAGTTGAAGTTTCAGGCTGATCTATGTGGGGAGTTCAGGCATTTTATCTATCCGCACGGACATTCTTACAAAGGGACAGAGTGGTGGGCATGTGGTTTCGTGTTTTCCAACCTATTTAGGTGTGCCTACGTTCGTCATTACTGGGGTGAGTTCATCTTTGGCTGTACTGTGGCCCCAGTTCCACCTTCGTCTAATGGCAGTTCAACCGCCATCACTGTCATTCAAAGCGGGCACACACGAGCCATGCTATGCACGCGCTTACCTGTCCACTTTTATCGTCCCGCGCTGCCTCCTCACAGTCCCCACGTCACCTCCAGTTCGAATCTTTCAGGCTGCATTGTGTCGTTTTGGTGCACGCTGATTCCGGGAGGCACCCGGCACAGCGTGAAAAAGCGTGCCGCCATCTTGGAATCTTCTGCCTCATTTGCGTGAATGAAGCGTTTTCTTGCCAGCCACGATATTATTTCCGCCAACCACGGTTTAAATAAAGGTTATTGAAGCTTTATTTTGTCTGGGGACGCACGCTGCTTTAAGTTTTCTCACCTAACTGCAACATGGAAGTTACAAGCTGAAGTTTGACGGAGCACAAATTCAAGAAACTGAAGTTTTACTCTGTCAGTGGAGCGCCGTCGTGGGATTGTGCTCGTTGTTACTTTTCACTTATAGGTACTGTTTCTGTGCTTTTGTCACATTATAGACGCTCTGCAGCATTTAATATTGGCAGTGTGTGTTTTTTGATGTGGCACTCGAGTGCAGCGTTGTTTTGTTTAACAGTGTAAAATGTTCTATTCAATTTCATGAAGCACATTGTGCTGTGTGCCCTGATGCATACCTGTTCACCCAAAATTTTGAGGTGATGTTGATTCAGTTGGAATGTTTAATGTTTATGTGGTTCTCCACATCTATTCAATTTCATGGAGCACATTGTGCTGTGTGTTTTGATGCACACCTTTTCACTCAAAATGTTGAGGGAATGTTTATTTAATTGGAATTTTGATACTTTATGTGGTTTTCTCCGCATCTATTCTGTTATGTAGTACATTGTGCTGTGTGCCCTGTTGCACACCTTTTCATTTAATTGGAAATTTTAATGTTTTATGTGGTCTTTCTCCACATCCACTTCATTTGCAAGTAGCACTTTGTGCTGTGTATGTTCACCGTACACTTTAATGTTTTATGTGGTCTTTCTCCACATCCAATTCATTTGCAAGTAGCACTTTGTGCCGAGTATGTTTTGTCATACACTTTAATGTTTTATGTGGTTTTTCTCCACATCTATTTCATTTGCATGTAGCATTTTGTGCTGTGTGCTTCGCCTTCCACCCAAAATTTTGTGGTGATTGTCATTGTGCAGGGTTATTGTGTGATACTGTTTTACACTATTTTAACCTTCTGTGCAACAAGGATGTCAACGGCAACGTTTTATTTCTATGTACTGCAAGGTATGCTGCCATACCTAGGACTTGCTGGCTTTCGGGGAATTTCCTCCATTCTCTTGTTTGAGTCTAAAGCAGCTATCCTTTTGTTTGTTTTCTAAAGTAGATTTTCACTCTTTCAACCTATTTGCTTCTGTTTTTTCCACTTTGTTGCTCTTACCCTTGTATATTTTTATGTTTGCCTGGCCAGCTTTCGTATCTTTGTACATGGGTTTTCTTTTTGTTATTTATGTGAGGGAGGATGTGGGTTTTGTCTTTCTGTGTGAAAGGGTGTTAGTGTTTTAGTCTTTGTTTCTTTTTGGTGTTTCTTGGTTGCGTTTCCTATTTTTCCCACTTTTCTAATGCATGTTTTTCCCCTTTTTAATTCATGCTTTCTGGTGTTTTTTCTATATCTTTTCATGGTTAATTTATGATGTGCGTTGGTTCTTCTTTCTTTTTCTTTGTAAAGAAAGGAGATATGTGGTATCCTGCTGCTCAGCCAGAGTGGTAGCTGTGAGAATGTTGAGATGTGTGATGTAATGTGGAATGTTGGAGTGCCTGAGGCAGTTGGTGTATGGGCTGAGCAGCAGGGAAGCTGCTCCTGGTGGGGTTCGTATTTTATCTACATATGTTACATCAGCTTGGAATAAACCTTCTTGGAAACTACTATGGACTTTGTCATCATTCTGCATACTACACTCAAGGCTTCTTTTACTACATTGTCTCAAAGGCATTTGTTTCCGAATGGAGGTGGTACTGACCTTACTTCACAGGGAACGCACTGGTGGTGGTAAGTGCACCCACTGTGTCCCCCAAGCTGCCCATTGCTCCTTCTCCCTATCTTCCCCAGTTTCCTAAATTCACTGTATTCTGTTCCCGTTCAAGTAACCTAACCGATCAGCTGCTACAATTTGTGTTTCACCATACGTGGCTCGCTTACCCTGAGCCTGAGCCTAGATTCTCATGGGGATTATCAGGCTCCTCCGGCCAAACGCTAGTAGTCTGACCTGCGCGCTCTCTCCCCCACTTTGCTCAGGTATTTGGATCCTTTTCTCTAAATACCTCCTCCACTTAATGCTACACCATAATCATAAATACCCGCCTCAGGATGTTTTCTAATGCCCCCATATCTGTTTTGAATCATTCAGTTGCTTGTGCCCGGACTTTCTCTTCCTCCTAACACTCACTGAACTTTAAGCACACATTGTACAGTGGTGTATCCCAGCCGTTCACGAGTTCTCCCCTATTAGCCAGTACTTGGTGTTGATATTACAGTGCTTCACACTTCACTTGTGCTCTTTTCAAGCTCTATAAATACTAGACTTTACCACTACTTAATAGGATGCTATTCAGCGACCTTAGAAGGATGGATGGCGGAGGCTGCCCCGCCAGAGTTTTTAATATTCTCTTCAAGCTTGAGCCGAAAACTAAGAGAACATTTAAAGTGCCGTCAGCCTTCCTTCTGTTAGAGTATAATTCTGGCTGGACTCTATTCGGATCCTAACACCTAAATGCCAAAGTAATTGGGAAACAAAGGCACACAGCTTGTTATCACTTACTTAAAGGAAGCTACGATTTGGAGGGTGGTTTTTGATGTTCTGCAACTCCTATATGTAACACATATGCATGCACTGTAAAAATGTCAGATGTATCAGTACGTATGAGTATTTACAGGAATAGCAATTTAAATTGCAATTCCTAATTTTTTATGTAATACTTTCATATTACTACTCATCCCACTGTAGGGTGTCAGAGCGCTTTACATCACACACACATTATACACTGACTGTTAAATATACATGTGTGTAGTGTAAATCAATGTACATGATGACGTATAAAACAAAGAAGGTTTCAAGGTGTAGAGTAACAAATAGTCTTTACTGGTAGGGATTATATGCCAAGATTGTATAGCTGGTAGAAATAAAAAGCTGGGGTTTAAAATATAACAGTGCCTGGGATGGTCCATTATTAATTCTCAAAAAAACCTTTTAGCAGACTTACAATAATAGATTGAGAAGAAACAAGGTGCTAAACCCATGTCCTGCAGTTTACATGCAGGTGCTTGATACCGGTTCATAGCTCACTGTGCTA
Organism: Triturus cristatus; assembly: GCF_964204655.1. Lineage (NCBI taxonomy): Eukaryota > Metazoa > Chordata > Amphibia > Caudata > Salamandridae > Triturus > Triturus cristatus. The sequence continues at coordinate 554,899,587 of NC_140586.1, forward strand.
TATAGTATATTAGAAAGAATGCAAATTATGACCTGCAAGTAATAAAACAGTGTCTACATAACATAATAATCTGTCATCTGCATGCGACCTGATGTGCTTTGCAGGATACACATTAACACTCTAAGCTACTTTATGCGTCACAACTTTGACTAAACAAAACACAGATCTCTTCAGCAAGTGCTTTAACCACCAGAGTCTCCTTACCGTTATTATTATTATTCCCTGAGATTTACTGGCATACAGACCTCGCTGCAGCACGTGCTTTAACCCCCTCAAATATGTGAAAATGCAGACGGTGCAACCAATTAAGCCAGAACAGATTATCTGTCATGTTTCCCCTTGGTGCCAATTTTTTTGTGTGACAGTTTAAAAAAAACAAATGTACAAGTTGACCGCTTTTTCAGGACTCTGCCCCGTGCGACTTCATCCTCTTTTTGTTGCCCACTTCGATTCCCCAATTTAAGGGTTCCCAAAGTAAAGTTTTTCCAATTCCAGAATTGCCAATGACCTTACAAGCTAAGAGCAGGGAGTTTTGGCTAACAAAGACATCTTGCTTTTCTGACTTTACCTCTTCTATAGACTACCTTTCCTCATTGGATCCCAAGCAAAAGCTCTCATCACTCCCTTTGCCCTCCAGGCTACTTGTCTGCTCTTCATCTGGCTAAGAATATTTTATTTAGGATTTGTTTGTACAGCACTTCTAATCACCAGAGCTGATTTCCGGTGCTTATCTGAGCTATGTCCTCTGGTACTTCTGCCTCTGATCTTGACACGGCTCTTCCTCTTTCAACAAAGTTTCTTCTTTTTTTTTAAACACTGTTGACTTTTCCTATACATATTCCTCTGCAGTCCATCTCTCCCTATAATTTAGTTTTATTTCTAGTGCTTAGTAATCTTCTTCTGTTTTTAGCACTATAAATGATAGAGCTTATTATTGTTTACGTAATAGTACTCAATTTGATATCCCTAAATGGAGGAAAAGCAAAAAACGTATTGCCAGAATCTGAACTCGTAGTGTGCAGACCACAGCAGTTGTATGGAGTAAATCTTAACCCACTGAGCCATCTAGCCAATTTGCTGATTCTGCCTAAACAACTCTGATTTCTTTCTTTGTGCTGTCATCTCGTCACCTGCCCTCCCTCTGTCTGAAGATTATCTGACCTTCTATTTACTGGACTCAATGGTTTGGCTGCCTTTATATTTCTCTTGCCAGACTCATTTTCCTCCAACATCCTCTGGTGTTTCTGCCCTCTAATTCACTAAGGTTTTCTCCAGAACATGTGTGCCTTTTCCTAGTACTAGATCCCATCTGTCTCAATGTAGTCCTTGGGTCTTGCTGTACGCCTCTTCAGGTATCTCTCCCCTAATATCTGGCCAGCCCCCCTCTCTTGAATATTGCCTGGTGATTATTTCAATAATTCACAGCTCGGGTGTCTGTTTTCTCCACCTCAATACAGCCTGGCCCCTTGAGGTCTGCCTCAGTGCCATCTGTGAGTCTCATGACTTTCCCTTCATTGATTCGGGTATTATGCTATTGAAACATCCACTCTGAGCTGTACTGTCCATGCTTCTCAACTTTGCATCCTTCCTCCATGGCAGTCATTGTGCTCCTCGCCACTCCCTTCTATTGCTCTTACGGCACAATTCTGAAACAAGTACATTTGCTTTGCCATCACTGCGTTGCCATCAATACACTGGTCACAAAACGTGTCTACATTTAAATGCCACACCCTGTGCTTCTCTTTACATGTCTTTACTACTAGGGTTACTGTGGGGGCAGTTGGCAGGGCAGCTGTAATGCAGGAAGCAAAGTGGGCTGGTTAAGGTAAAGGGGTTGCTCAGTGCCCTTAGATGAGTACAGAAGTACCAGGGGGTTCCCTAAATACTAAATTTAGGAGCATTTAGGGGAGTGTAGGGTAGTAGCCAATGGGCTACTTGCCCCTGGGGTGACTACACCCCCCTATATGACCATTTCCAGGGGAGAGAAGGCATAATCCAGACTCAGAATTCCTAGTTTCACCTAATTTAAAATGGTGAAACCCTTCCTTGGCTGTCCACTTCAAGTGACCAACCTTATGGGTGTGCCTAGCCTGAAAGTGCTACATGCCTACTGACTATCTAATTTCCTGCCTGCTCTGGTGCCAAATAGACCCCAGTGCAGGGGATGGCGTTCCCCAGGTCTGGGGGAGGCCATTGACGCATATCCGAGGCGGCAGAGGATTTGAAGCCTCTGCGTTTGACATGCTAAATCACTAGCCATCCTGCTGGAGGAGGTGTGATCACCTTCCACTGAAGCAGGCATTGTTTCTGACCTCAGAGCGCAGACTTTCACCTACAGGGGGTCAGAAACTTGTCTGTGGTGGCAGGCTGGGAGATACCAGTCAGCCAGCACACTGAAGGACTAGTAGGTTTTCAGGGGGCACCTCTAAGGTGCCCTCTGGGTTCATGTTCTAATAAATCTAGTATTTGTATCAGCACAGATTTATTAAGACAAGGTGTTTGATACCAAACCATTGGTTTCAGTGCAGCCATCATGTAGCTGGGTAACTTGCAATGACCAGTGCCCAGTACATGTCTTTAAGATGACTGCCTGATCACTTGCAATATCTAGTAATGAAACTAGACATCACAGCAAGCTATCTGTTCATGCAGATGTGCCCTCACATATCATATAATGCACCCTGCCTGAAGGCTCTAAGGCCTGCTGTAGGGGTGACTTAAATATAGTATATGCAGTGTACATGGCGCAGAGGGAGTGTGCCATGTCGTGTTTTCAAAATGGTTGGCATGATTTCACGTAGTTTGCAATGGCAGTCTGCATGTTGTTTGTGTGTAGGTCCTTTAGGGGAGCATAATACATGCTGCAGCCTTTAGGGACCCTCTTTAGTACCATGCCCTAAGTACCAGGGGTACCATTTACCAGGGACTTACAGGGGTGCTAAAGTCCTTGTCATTTGGGTTACAATTAGACATTTACCTTGTTTTAAGGGAAAGAGCACTGGCACTGGGGTCCTGGTTAGCAGGGACCAGTGCACGTTCAGTCAAAAGAATCAGTTATAGGGCAAAATGTGGGAGTGACCATGTCAAAAAGGGCACTTTCCTACAACTGACGATTGGAAACCATGTGGATTTGGGCTGGCAATAGCTTCCTGTGGCTTCTACAGCCTTCTGTAATATATTTGCGGACTGCAGGGCACAGGATGATAGTTAGGGTGGTATGAGTCGAATATGCAAATCAGACGCATCCGCCATTTTAGACAGCCCCCACATGTCAAGATTAGGTTGCAACTTGTAGGATTTTAACTTTTACCTTGCAAGTTACATACATACTTGCAGGGGATACATGTGAACAATTGCACAAAATTATTTTGAAATCACTGCAATAGTTACTGCATGTTGATTTGTTTATTGTAATTTAGTTTGTTATGTTGTGTATAGCTTGTACTGCTTTCTTGCCTATGAAGTATGTAGCCTTAATATCATGCTCAGCACTGCTAAGCAATAACACTAGCTTTTTGGCTGATAATGTACAATTCTTGTATCTTTTTCAAGATCCTTTCTTATTCTTCCTTTGTGAACGATGTGCACCTGCTATACAAGTTTTGGTTTCTGTCGCATATACTTTTGCTTGAAGTATGTATGAAGAAAAACCTATAAAAAGTCAATCAGGAAGGGTCTAATGTTAGATGCTCAGAGCTAATGGAGAGGAAATGTTGCTTTTTTGTATACCAATTTCATACTTTGATGTTTTCTGAGTAAACTTGGGCTTACTTCACATAGACGTACTTGTATAGTAGTCTGTCTTATCTGTGACACAAAACACTGAACTGTTTGACTAAGACTGGAATGTGTGAACAGCAGGTTTCAAAAGTATCTCTTACACAACTGCATTAGGTCCCTGAGAAAATTCACTATGATATGAAACTGTGATATCCATGTTATAAGCAGTGTTCTGTAGCAAACTCCTTAGCCCTCAAAGCTATTTTATCATTTAAACTTGTGATCAACAACTTGCATCCAGATCTCTGCAGCACGCTCATCAGCCGAGCTACATTACCAGAATTATACACTCAGACTAGCAGGATACACATAAATCAGATGAAGGGATTCCTTCCCCCATACGCTGACTTATAAAGTGACCCATAACAGCAGTTAAGTGACATCACTATAAGCCTAAATCTGATATAGACTTTTAGCTGCAGACCCCTTACCATAAAATTATCTCCAGGCATCAGACTGAATCCAGAAATTCTTTAGCAGTACCCCTGCATGCCGGTAGGTGGTGTCATTCAGCCTGACTCCTCTGCACCGGAAGTGACCTGCAGAGTGCCTATTTAGGCACCACTCAGTGCGCTGACCTCAGTTCTTTTCTTTCTGTGCCAGTCAGCTCAGATTTGGAGAGAGGTTCCCCCAGTCAATTTTTGACTGACCATTTTCCAACATTTTGTTGAAGCTTGTGTGCTAGGGATATCGCCTAAAAAAACAGCAGGTTTCAAACCCTGTGGTGTTTGTCACAGACAGATGTCTGTGACAGACCCACATTTGGTTTGTTTGTGGTGCTTGGAGTACGACCGTGACTCCAAGACCTGGGAGAACTGCCGCATCATAGATCTGTAGGCGCTTGAGAACGTCCCTGAAACACCTCACCGCCTAACATCAGACGACCCAGTGACCACTCTCGATCCCGGTCACGCGGAAGGTTCAAGGACCGCTCGCAGAGACCTCCCAGTACCAGTCATTAGGAAAAGCCCCACAAGCGTAAGAAGTCAAAGCACTCTTCAACTTCACCACGCCGGTCCATCTTCAGATGAGGTGCTGGAACAACGACACCAATCGAGGCCTCACTCCTCTGTGAACCCTGTGCCTGGGTCTACTCCACACCTCTCAGAGTTTTCCAAAGCTGGAGTGACTCCTGCCTGACTCAAAGAATTTTATGAAGCCATACACCTCATATTTGGGAGGCCCGAATCCTCTGGAGCACCTTCGGGTCCCATAGTTTCAGGAGGGCGCTTCTACTGGATTCTTACCTGCAGGTCCGCCCTCAGTGCCAGTCAGGCCCCATGGATTCAGAACTGGATCCGTAGTGGTTCCGCCCGCAAAGCCGCGACCTTCTATGGAGCCTGCTCCAGTGCTGTTGTTCCTGACGCCGCCGACACCCTGCGGCACCATTGACCCTATCGTCATTTCCGACTCCAGTACAGAGCCGGATCTGCATCGCCCGATGCTGACTCTAGCTGGTGCCATACTGTCCAAGATGGAGCTGTCTTTTTTATTTTGATATGCTTAGAGAGGGGGTTGATTGGCTGGGGTCTGAGGACCCTTATGGATTCCACCACCCCCTTGACGAACGAGAGGACAACTAGCATGAAGAACTGGCGAATTCCAGTGGTTTGGCACCTCACCAGACACTGACATTGTGTCTCCTCCTACCTTGGCTATAGAGGAGGAAGCTTCTTTTGCCATGGTGGCGCGGAGCCACTTCACGTCTTGAGTCACTTCCCCTTTCTAAACCAGTACTAAAAGAAAATAAGTTGGAAGTTGAACTGTATTGATTTGAAAAAGACAGAATACCATTAATTTTGCCTGTTTATATTTTATTGTAATGTGTAAATTGTGTTCACATTTTAGTATGTTTTGTATTGAGTACTGTCACCATTCACATATTATTATCCATCTGTCAATTTTCTTATTGTGTATTTGATTGTATAGAAGCCATATGTAATACAATACATTCAAATGATATTTAAATGTTATAATAATTATATTGTGTGATGTACCTCTGATTTATCCTTGAAATTTTAAGCTAATGATGAGATTGATTATGAATTATCATCATTTAAACCAAGCGATTGAATGACCCAACAACATTGTAGTACCTGTCATGGTGGTGTGGAGGGCGACAAGGTCCTGGACGTTACACTGCCCTCTGTAGCAGTCAAGACGAATGTCTTGACAGAGGTGCTTCAGCTGGAATTTGACCCCCCCCCCCTCACCGAGGCCTCTCCTCCCAATCAATGAAACGGTCACAGATAACCTACTCTGCTTGGGGCCTTGACAAAGCCATGCACTGGGACTCCTGTGCACAGGATGATTGCCCGCCACCATCGCCCCACTCCTGAAGATCGCAGTTTCCTCACCCAGCACCCCAGAGAGCATGGTGATCAAAGTCTCCCCCTCCAAAGTTGATCCTGGTGCGTTTCCTACCATTATTAGCACTACACCAGATGGTTTAAAGTAGTTACTAGGCTGGCACATCGTCAGTCTGCAACCATTATAACCAGCCAGGAATTTTGCGAAGAAATTGCTACTTTTTTTCAGGCTACAATGGAAGCTATTTTCAGCACTTTTAAGGACCCTGTTGGCAGCGTATCAGGAGATTTAATACATGGTGATAAGGCAGCGCCAGTGTTAAAGCTTAGCATGGATAGTTTTCCATCAATATCCTACTTAGACACGCTCAAGCTTCTATTATCTGCCAAATCAGGCTCACCCTATGACCCGTGCCCAGTAGCAATAGCAAAATTGGCCTCTGAACCTATAGCCTTGACACTTACGCCTCTCTTCAACGCTATGTTTTCCGAAGAGCTTTTTCCTAAATTATGGAAAATTGCATCGGTCTTTCCGCTCCTAAAAGGATATTAAAGACCCAGGCAGTTTTCGCCCCATCTCACGCCTCCCTTTGCCCTCCAAACTGGTGGAGAAATACATGAACACTAAATTGAGCTCTTATTTATGTGAAGCCAAGGTTTTGGACCCCACCCAATTTGGGTTTAGGGAAGGGCACAGTACCGAAACTGCCCTTCTTAAATCCACGGAAGAGATCAGGAGAGTGCTGGATCAGGGAGGAAAGACGGTGTTGATCCTGCTTGATCTCTCCGCTGCCTTCGATACGGTCCACCATGGAGTACTGTTGGACCGTTTGTTGGCTTGCGGTGTGAGGGATAGAGCCTGGACTCTCCTCAAATCTTTCCTATCTGATAGATGCCAGACAGTCTCGCTTGGTGAGTGTGCTTCCAAGCCTTTTTCGCTTCCATGTGGGGTTCCTCAGGGGTCTTCCCTGAGCCCTACGCTCTTTAATGTTTACGTATCCTCTTTGGCTCCTTTAGTTGAGTCTTTCGGCTTTTGCTTAACATCTTATGCCGATGATACTCAAATCGTGGTCTCTCTTAATCCAGGGCAGGAGAAGGCATCGGGCGAGAGGCTCCATGATTGTATGGGAGCAGTGGGAGGCTGGATGTTGCGAAACTGCTTCAAGCTGAATGCTGGTAAAACAGAGGTAATCCTGTTTGGGAATAATGTTAATCTCTGGACCCCTGATTGGTGGCCAAAGGCTATGGGGACTATTCCAGTGCCCTTAAGGAAAGTTAAGAACCTGGATGTGTTACTGGATGTACATCTTGACATGCGTGATCAGGTCAATGCAGTGGTCTCTGCTACCTCCTACCACGAGGACAATCTTGCCTCTTTTACCGGCAGACTGTAAGCATACATTGGTAACGGCCTTGATTATGTCAAGACTAGACTACTGTAACAGTCTTTATTTAAATATGCAGGAGCGCAGCTTACAAAAACTCCAGATGCTCCAGAATTCAGCAGCTAGGATGCTTACTGGAACCTCGAAATTTGCATCAATCTCAAGCTCAATAAAAAAACTTCACTGGCTGCCAGTAAAAAAGCGAATCCTCTTTAAATCCCTTTGCTTAGTCGTCCGAGCTCTCCAGGACACAGGCCCACTTCATCTGAAACAACAATTTCAGTGGTATGTGCCCGGAAGATCTTTACGCTCGTTAGGAGCTAAACTATCTGTAGTACCGACCATAAGGAAAGCCAGATGGGGATGCAGAAGCTTCTCCACTGGGGCAGCCAAGGCCTGGAACGAGCTTCCTTTCAGTTTGAGAAACTCTAAGGACTTATTGGCATGTAGGAAAGCGCTCAAAACATGGCTGTTTTAATTTCTCCTGGACGGAACCGTTAGTTAGGAAGACTGTAGCAAGCGCCAGGACACCTTAGGGTAACCGTGCGCTATATAAGTTTTACTAACATAACATAACATATCTCAAATGTAAGTTCAAGATGCTCATGTTAGCTCAGGTCCTGCCTAGCCTTGAACTGGGAGACTGGATGGTAGTGCTGGGTTTGCAGGATGCCTATTTCCACATCCCTTTCCTGCCTGCCCACAAGTTTTACCTGCAGTTCATGGTGGGTCTTAACTACGCCCATCACATGTTTGACCAAGGTAACGGTTGCAGCACATCTGTGGAAGTCATGGGTTAGTTTTCTCCTACCTCGACGACTGGCTGTTGAAGGCAGGTTCACACCCGGCAGTCGTCTCCCACCTGCAGACTACGGCAGACCTCCTGCACTCTCTGGGATTCTCTATCAAAGTACCGAAGTCACACTTGACTCCCTCTCTGATGCATCGAAGCTGTTCTGGACACATTGCAGTTTTGGGCCTGTCCTCCCGAACGGCGAGTCCAGGATATTCAGGCAATTCATCCAAATGTTTCAACCTCTATCCTAGGTTTTGGTGAGACTGACTCACTGTTGGGCCTCATGTCCTCATGAATCCTGCTGTTAACACATGCCTGTTGGCATATGCGGGCTCTGTAGTGGGACCTAAAGACTCAGTGGGCGCAGCATCAGCGAAATCTATCCGACATGGTCCAGATCTCAGAGTGAACTGATAAAGACCTGCAGTGGTGGCTGGCAAACCATGATTGGCTCAGCGGCAGACCCCCCTCCCTTCCCCACCCAGAGATGACTATAGTGACAGATGCGTCACTCAAAGGCTGCAGCTGCAATCTGGGAGAGGTGGAGATTGCAATCTGGGAGAGGTGGAGGTCAGAGGACTCTGATCTCCGGCAGAGTCCCAGCTCCATATCAACCTGCTGGAGCTGTGAGTGAACTGACTGGCATTAAAAGCTTTTCTTCAATTGATCATGGGAAGGCTAATTCAGATGTTCACAGACAACGCCATCGCCATGTGGTACTGCAACAAACAGGACAGGTTGGTGTTGTGGACCATGCGTCAAGAAGCCCTGCGTGTCACTACACGGCTGGAAAGTCAGGGTATTTTCCAGGTAGTTCAACATTTGGCAGGCTCTCTGAACTCCAGAGCAGACAAACTTGCTCGTCGGAGCCTAGCGGATCGCAAATGACATCTTCATTTGAAGGTGGTGCAAGGTCTCTTCCGAGACTGGGGAAAACTTTTTTTTTCCACAACACATTTTATTGTAGTTTTTACCTGACAATGGCCCGGTGGACCAGACACAGATACAGTAGATCACTGAATAAATGACGCAGCTTTATCCCCATTGGGAATACCAAGGAGTAATAGAAACAATTAGAAAGGAATACAATAATGAAACCTAAACGATGCACTCCCCCACCCAATACACTAAGGAACGTGAGGGTGTGCATGAGTGTCCTGTCCGTATTGTCGAATATCAGCATCCAATTGCATGTCTGAGGTGTGTACAGGCTCTAGGATCAAGCCCCAGTAGTCAGCCCATCGCTGCCAAATTTTGGAATGCTTTTGGAGGCACATACTCGCCTGAAACACAGCAACCTTGAGGCCCATGCCTTTCTTCCAGACGCCCAACAAAGGAGGGTTTGCATTTTTTCATTGACGGGCAATGTCTCGTTTAGCAAGGGCAATGCCAAGGAATAGCAGGTGCCATTTGTATCGATTGCTGACAATCCCATCAGTGCTATGTAACAGGAGTAATTTCGGGGTCTGAAGGATGTCCCAAGTGAGAACCCCAGCCAGGCACATCACCCATCACCCCCCCCCCTCCCCCCCCCCCCAAAACCGGGCCAGGGCTTGACATTCCCAAACTGTATGTAGGAAGGTGCCATCCTTAGATTCGCATCGCAGGCATCTGGGGGGAATCTATAAGACTCATACGCCACAGCCGGTGTCTAGTAAAGTAGGCTCGATGGTGATATTTAAACTGGATTAAACGCAGGCACAAGGATATCGCCACCCCACGAGGGGACCCCAGAGCTTCCACCCAAATCATCATCGTCTAGGTCACCTATGTCTCTCTGCCATGCCACCCAGAGGGCCTCTAAAGTAGTGGTGCTATTTGTGACCAGGGATTGGTAGATCTTTGATATTTTATGACTGCCTAGTTTGCACATAAGGAGCTTCCCTTCCAATGGGTTGAAGTCTGGCAGAGCTGACAGAGTACATATGTATGGGGACAGCTAGTGGGGCAACTGTAAATATGGGGTATGTCCCCTTGGCACTGTGTATAATCTCAATGGTGAGACTTACTCTTTGTTAATAAAGTTTGTATGCCACTCCTTGGTAGGTTTTTATAATGTCGATATTTATTACATTCTGGGGAAATTGTACTTCATCTCCCACCCCAATACAGTTAGTTTTACATTCTGTGTAGTTGTCAAATATCCCAATGCATTTCGGCCTGGAAGGCCTTCATCTTGGCAATATCTACAAATGTAAGGGAATTGTCACTCAATGCATGAAGGCCACTGGGTTCTAAAAAAATGTATGTGATGGTTAACGTGATTGGTGCCCAATTAAAGCCTAAGGTGGATGTGCACATATATAATCAGACCGATATTTCATGACGTTGTGGGTTTGTTCTACTTGTTACAAGTGTTGTGAATTCAATATGGCGGTGGTAAAACATGGATAATAGCGTTTCAGAATCGCGTTTGTGCCTAGATGTTATCCGTGCTCGGGCGGCGTTTTTAGTGAAAGTTCATGCTACATAATTTATACGGTGACGAGTTAAGATACAATTAAATGAAGCATGCCGAATTTAATATAACTATCATATTGTGCGCGCAGTGCCTGGACTTACTTGGTCAATCGGAAGCGAGTTCGTGGCTGGTTGTCTGTATGCGCGTTGTTAGTACAAATGCAGAAGTGGTTACGTGTGTTTATGAACCAGTTACGTCCCGAAGTTGTTAATGAAGATAGGAATGGGATTGTAGCATGTGTGTGGAGTTAGTATACCAGTGAGTTTAAAACATCCCTAATAGTGTAAAAAGTGAATGATTGTGTGTGAATACAAAGTGTTGTTAAAAAACAACAGTAGTTAAAATAAATATAATAAGATCTGTGAAACATTGTGAGTTAATCCTGGACCTATTCGCCACAATTAAGAACAAAGGTAAATTATGACAGTTCAAAATGCAATGCTGCTGGAACAGTCAATTAAAAGGAATCAATCAGAGGTAACATTGGTATTCCATACGGTCGTTCATTCCTAATGGTTTCATGGAATTTAATAAACCGATCCAATGGTTTTCACGATGTAGTAGGGTGTTATGGTTGTCTCTTCCTTCATTTCTGGTAATCACTTCCAATATACAAAATTTAAGTTGGCTGATGTTGTGTCCTGCTTCAATAAAGTGATTGGCTACTGTAGATTTTAGGTTTCTAGTTCTTAATTGCTTTTATGTTCATTGATTTGAATTTTTCTTTTTCTTTCGGTCTGTCCTACGTACATTATTCCACAAGGGCACTTTAGCAAATATATTACGTTGGATGTGTCGCATGTTGCTGTTCCTTTTAAATTGATTTTACGGCCTTTCTTTGGATGTGTTACGTATGAACCTGTGATGATGTTATTGCAATTATTGCAATTCCAGCAGGCTATGATTCCTTGATGTACTGTATTGCTTTGTGTGTCGATGGGATTTTTGATGATTTCTCCCACATTCTTTGCTCTAGTATAGCAAAAATAGGTTCCTGGTCGAAAATGTGATTGAAATCTGGTTCTAGTTGTAATATTGGCCAATATTTCTCTATTATCCTTCTGTAGTTTCAGCTTTTGGTGGAATATTTGGAGACTACGGTTATGCGTTCTTGTGTAGTTTTTTCTTTGGGTAACAGTAATGTTTTTCTGTTGATTGTTTTGCATCGGTTATTGGCCTCTTCCAATACATGTTCTGGATAACCTCTGGCTCTAAATCTTTGTAACATTTCCTTAATGCGTATCTCTCTGATGTTTGGATCAGATACTATTCTTATGATTCTCAGTAATTGAGTGTAGGGTATGTTATTCTTGAGCGATGGTTGATGGAAGCTACCGTAAAGTAGAGTGTTGTTCCTGTCCATATCCTTTCTGTATAGATCTGTTTCAAATCCATCATCTTTTCTAGTTATCCTTACATCCAGGAAATTAATTGCTTGTACTCGAATCTCATGGGTGAATTGAATTCTTTCATCTATCTGGTTTAATTTAGTAATTTGCTCAATCAGTTCTGTGGATGTTCCTTTCCATAAGATATCATCTATGAATCTTACAAATAGTTTCTAGTTGTGTTGCCATTCTGGTACAGATAGTATATGTTGTTCTTCGAAATTCCCCATAAAAATATTCGCGTATCTGGGTGCAGCACAGTTGCCCATAGAAGTGCCAGTCTTTTGAAGAAACCAGCTGGTTTTTCATTTAAAATAGCTGTGAAGTAGGGTATATTGTAGTAATCCCATCAGGAAAGCTTTAAGATCTTCATCATAATCACTTTGTAGTAAGGCTTGTTCCATGGCCTCTATACCCAATTAGTGCGGTATAGATGTGTATAGAGATTTTACATCTATTGTGCACAATAGTATGGTCTCATCCTTTGTGTCGCCTATTTCTTTGATTTTAATCAAGAAGTCTATAGTGTCTTTGATGTAAGTTTATAGTTTGGATACCAAAGGTTGTAAATGACGGTCCAGGTATTTACCCACTGGTTCGTGAAGAATTCCTTTTGTAGAGACTATTGGACGAAAGGGAGGATTATTTATGCTTTTGTGTATTTTAGGTACCATGTATATGGTGGGGCTTTTGGGGTTAGTGTGGATCAAGTATTTTTTGACTTTCTCATTGATGGTTCCCATGTCATATGCTTTATTGACAATGTTTTTCAATACTGTCAGAAATTGTTCAGTTGGATTGCAGTCTAATTTCATGTATGTGTAGTCGTCTGATAGGTGTATATCAATTTGTTCCTCGTAGTGGTGTGTATGTAAGACCAGTCCTACGAGCAGGCGTCCGGACTGGGTAGGCTATTTACGCCGACACCCGAGTAAAACCCCCAAGAAGGTGCGGGCATCCCACGCCACTAGCTCATGGAGAAACAGTATCTCCGTATTTAGGTCATTATTTTAGGGGGCACAGATCTACTGAGGATCGATGACAGCCACTGACTAGTAGCTTGTAGGCTTCCTCCCTCCCCCCTATTAAGTTTCAAGTGGGCTAATGTTACCCCACTCATAACACACACGTTCGTGCACTCACCACGCTCCACTCACACATTTGGTCCTGAAGAAACCCCAAGGATCGTTCAGACCGTTTCAGGCGTGAAACATGTCGACCTTAGCATAGTTACCCGGGCACATTGCGCCCATGCTGGTAAACTCTAACCTACGGGTTTTTTTATTCTGCCAAGGGTACCTCTTCATTAAAACCTTTTTGGCAACCCTTAGGCATTTTTAATTTGCACTGCACGCACGCACTGTCCCTCACACCCAATCTGTTACCCACACACCCGCATGCACTCATCGGCAGCTCTCTATAAAGATCTCTGTCAAAGAGACCCTTCGGGGGACCCGTAGGGCATTGCACCGCCGGCCCGACGAGGAGCAATTGCCCGATGATGAAGCATGACATCCCTTGGGATGTGTGAGGGCAACAAGAGACAATTTGCGTCTCTCCCCACCCCTTGACCTGACACCTCTTTCTCCCCTGTTTCCCTCCCTCTATTTTCTCCTATGTCCTCCCATTTATGAGGACTGCGTGTTGACTCCTTGCATACACCGACCCTGGAACAGTGCCCCTTGTTTGATTTGTGTATTTAAGACCACCATAGCTCCTCCTTTATCCGCCTTTTGGCAGGTAATGTTAGTTTTGTTTGCTATGGACCTTAAAATGCCCAATTCTTTTTGTGTCAAGTTCTTAGATTTCAATTGTTTTCAGAAATATAATTTAGACAAGTCTTGTTTTACTAGTGCCTCGAATGTGTCCAGACTCTTATGGCTGATAGGAGCCATATAGGTGCTTCTTACTTTTAATCCTTTTAATGGATCTTCTGTGGTTGTAGATCTGTTTTCAAAAAAAGGTCGTAAGCGTCACCGTATAAATTATGTAGCATGAACTTTCACTAAAAACGCCGCCCGAGCACGAATAACATCTAGGCACAAACTCGATTCTGAAACGCTATTATCCATGTTTTACCACCGCCATATTGAATTCACAACACTTGTAACAAGTAGAACAAACCCACAACGTCACGAACGATCGTTCTGATTATATATGTGCACATCCACCTTAGGCTTTAATTGGGCACCAATCACGTTAACCATCGCATATATTTTTTTAGAACCCAGTGGCCTTCATGCATTGAGTGACAATTCCCTTACATTTGTAGATATTCCCCAGATGAAGTCCTTCCAGGCCGAAATGCAGTGGGATATTTGAAAACTACACGGAATGTAAAACTAACTGACATTATAAAAACCTACCAAGGAGTGGCATACAAACTTTATTAACAAAGAGTAAGTCTCACCATTGAGATTATACACAGTGCCCAGGGGACATACCCCACGGACATGGGGATGCAACTATAATTATTCAATTTACACACTCCACACTCGGAGAGTGATACCCAGGAGCACGTAAAACTTGAGGAACCTCAAGATTAACTTAGTGCTGTGCACGCACTATACAAACAAAGTTAAAGTCTCTATCTAGCCACAGATTCCTTACCAACTTCCCCCATCCACTACAGGAACAGATTTGTACATAGGGTCACAGTATGAGGCCCGTAGTGGTACACACCAGTTCATCAGCATTCTTTGTGGCTCCACGCTCCTGGCGAGGAAAGGTCGCAAATAAGAAACTCATGCCAGCGCACTGGGGTGGTGCCTATATAGGCAATGCTCACATCACTTCCTGCCCTACCGATACAGAGCTGAAAGAAGCCACCGCCCATCGTGCAGGGGTACTGCACCAGAATGTCTGGATTCAGTGTGACGACTGGGGCTAATTCTAAGGTAAGGAATCTGTGGCTTGACAGAATCTCTACCAGATAAGGTGTTATCGAAGTTAAGTAACTTCAGTAAGGAGTTGTCACCTGAAGCAGCAAAAACAAGCTATTGAATAACCAGAGTAAGATACAGAGATTACCACATTGTCATTCTTCCCAACCCCATGCTTTAACTTTGAGGTAATCCATATCATCACAGAACTCTTTATTTCACAAACCAATAAACTGAGGTGAGGGAATTAAAGCCCCCATCACTCCATAAGATTCTTCCTTTATTTGTTCTCTCCTCACCACCAGTAATGGGTGCAATGGTCCGAGGACTACTTTCTGGAGAAGGATTGTGGAAACATTAAGACATGTTGCGGTGCCAACATGCAACATATTTTAGCAATGGTATAATATGGCACACTGCATGAGCATCTGGCTTGCCAGCAGAGCTATCACCAGACCTTATGTGAGCAAGAGAAAAAGAGCTTTAAGAAGCACTGCTGAGAAATGGGCCATGGCTCCACCCACATATTGCTATTCTCAACAAACATTTGATTGAAAAATGGTTGTGTTACTTTGCCTAAGAAGTAGTTCTATTGCTCATAATTGTAAGGGACATTGTTAACTGAGACCACACATCAAATACAGTAGGATGGGGCTTCCAATCACCATAGGTAGGGGATTAACATTATGAACCCTCTGACAAATGCAATAGGAAGGAGTTTTACATTGAGAACTATGACAAATCCAATAGGAAGAAGGTTCAGATTGTGAACTCCATGACAAATACCAAAGGAAGTGGCTTAAGTATTCAACAAATAGAACAGGAATATGTTGTAGAATGTCAACATAGCAAGGGGTATGGTACATAAATCCCTTTTTTAGGTCTGGCTGCAATAAATGCTTGGTGTCTCTAAAAGAGGAGTTAATGTTCAAGTCAATATATACTTTAGTTCTGCCTAAATCTTTTGCTAGGTCTCTCATGGCACGGCTTCCACATAATGGATTACCACTTACCAATCAGCCATCTATCATCCCACTCTGGTCTAATGACCTGAACCCCCAAACTGCGCTGCACACTCATAAACGTTCCTTATCTAAATACAAGTTTGAACTGGCTGACTTTATAGACAGTCAGCAACCTGATTTGGTTTTTATAACTGAAACATTGGCAGACTCATCATCCAGCGCTGACATGGCAGTTGTAGTCCCCCACAGGATTTTCAATCCACAAGTTGGATAGACCTCTGAAAAGGGGCGGCGGCCTACCTGTAATCTATTGTGAATGCATTATGGCTACATTTAATATAGTCCCGTCCCTTGATTGTGAAGCACTAACTTTCAGTATGGAACTCACAAAAAACAAAATGTATGGGCATGTTATTATACCGCCGGCCCGGTCTTATGAGCAGCTGTTTAAAATCTATCAGTTCACTGCTGGAAGCCGGCTCATGTGCTAACAACTTCACTGTCCTAGGTGATTTTAATTTTCAGCTTGAGGCCTCCTCACATAGAGCAACGGGGCATTTCTCTAAATATTGAGCACGCTAGGTCTAGCGCAGTGAATTAACAAGCTCATACATCAGGCAGGGCACACACTAGACGGAATCTCAAACAATCTCCATATTAGTGTAAAGGATGTCTTGCCGCTGGTTTAGTCGGACCATCACACAGTCATTTATAAAATTACTATTCTATGGATTTTCCAACTAAGCACTGCTCCTAGCCAACCATCCTGCTTTCGTGCTTGGAACAAAATTTACATTGACCAACTTGCCCAGCAGCTTACACAGTCACAGCCCACAGTTCCTCAAGATACTGAGCAAGCTTCCTTGGACTATGCTAACTGGCTAAAAACTGCCTTCTCCGGCAAAGAGTTCCCTTGTGGGTGCCCATTGGGCATTGCAGCCCTATGATGAAGCATGATACCCTTTAGAGTTTGTGAGGTCTCTTGCGGGATCAGACCCCCTGTCTGATTCCTCAGTTCATAACCGTACCTATTAACTCTAACTAATTCTCTTCTGAAAAGGAACTGCATACCAGAGACAGCTGCGTACAGCCATGCAGTTTCTGGCTATTATCCCACGTTTCCGCCTTACCAGAAAGGGTGGCAGTTCTTTGGCCTACAAGGCAGCGAAGGCCTAGAATTCCCTTCCTCCAGACCTTCGTGCCACTCAAGATCCCAAACTCTTTAGGAAACGTTTAAAAACTCTCCTTTTTATCCAACTTTCTTTGCCGACTCCTAACTTCCCTTCGTTTGGTTACCGCGCCGGTACACTCATGAGCAGCCGTGTGCGATACAAATGCCAATAACATAACAACATACCCTTGTTGTGAAGTCTTGTACAGTTAGGAGCACGTATGCCGGCCCTATAAGCGCTTCTGGTCCCTCTAATTTTGACATAATAAATACAGCCTTCACCAGGCTAGTTCCATATAAAACCCTCCTCTGCCCATAGGAATAAACCCTCTGCGCCCTGGTACTGTGAGGCACTTTGAACAGAAAAACAAAAGCGTAGGAGACTGGAAATATTATGGTGTTCCCATTATGGCAAGCTTGAGAAAGACTTGTATAAACTTGCTCTGTCAAAATATAAATCCTTATTGAGGAAAGAAAAGAGTAGCTACTTCATGCAACAAAATGAACTAGCAAAGAATTCGACTAAGGATCTTTTCCAAGTAGTTTTTAAACTAACTACACTGCCAGGCAGTAAAGTAGCAAACCGCAGTCAATCCTTCTGTGACACACATGCTCATTGCTTCTGGGATAAAGTTGAACAAATCTACTCAAAGTTTGACGTTTCTAACAACTCAGACCCCATTGGAAAAATTATTCAGGCAAATCCTGTACAGGAGATCTTTAGTGAATTTTCCCCAGTCACTTCAGATCTGGTGGTAAAAATGATTCACTCAACAAAATCCAGTTCTCCATTAGATCCCTGTCCTCCCTCGGTGCAGTAGCTGGTCCCCAATCTGATAGCTATGAAACTCACGGCTATTTTCAACTCAGTGTTTCAGACCGGAGTTTTCCCTTCTCAATGGAAAAGAGCCTAGCTTGAACATGACAGACCCAATAGCTATCGCCCCATCTCCTGCCTCCCATTTCCTGCAAAATTTGTAGAGAAATTGATGAACCAACTGCTTGCGTGGTTTATTCTAGCAAATCATCTTCTGAACCCAACGCAGTTTGTGTTTAGCCCTGGACGCAGTACTGAGACTGCCTTAATTAAGGCCACGGAGAAGACCAGGACTGGGCTGGATAGGGGCGGAGCTGCAACACTTATCCTCCTTGACTTATCAGCGGCTTTTGATACAGACGATCACAAGCTTCTGATCGACTGTCTAGGAGAGCTAGGAATCATAGATAAAGATCTTGGCTTGCTGACTTTGTTTCTAACTGGCATAGTAAAAACTGAGGCTCTTGATCAGTATGTCCCCACTCCTTTCTCCCTTCCTTGCAGGGTCCCACAGGGATCCTCGCTCAGTCCGACATTATTCAACGTATGTATAACAGGGCTTGCTACACTTATTAAAAACCTTCGGCTTCTCTCTAACCTCTTATGCTGATGACACTCAAATTGTGGTGTCTGCTTTTAACAATGATAACATTTGCACCAAGTTCCACGACTGCAGGCGTGCAATCAGTCTATGCATGAACAAACATTGCCTCAAGCTAAACTCAGGAAAGACTGAGGTTGTGTTATTTGGAAACTTCACTCCTATCTGGGCCCTATCCTGGTGGCCAGAGGTACTGGGACTCCTTCCTATCCCTCTCACTAAGGCAAAGAACTTAGGAGTTGTCATTGACAAACTGAACTTTGGTAGCCAGGTCAAATCTGTCTCCTCCTCATTCTTCACCCAGAGGATGATGATAATAACATTTCTCACATATATTCCGGTCAATGCCCAAAAAAACTTTCATCACTGCTTTAGTCTTAGCTAAACATTTGACTATTGTAATGGCCTATATGGGAATATGCAGGAACAATATCTGAATAGACTACAGACTCTGCAAAATGCGGCAGCTAGGCTTTTATTTGGTATTCCCAAATTTCCATCGTTCTCCCAGGCAATCTACAAGCTACACTGGTTGGTTGCCAGTCAGAAGTCGTATCAAATTCAAGGCTCTCTGTATTTCCCTTAAGGCCTTGCATGACACCAGCCCCGAGTTTCTGGACAGGTCTTTTGATTGGTACGAGGCCAAGAAAATGGTAGTACCCAAATTCCGAAGGACCTACTGGGGAGGAAGAAGTTTCATAACAGGGGCAACCAATTTCTGGAATAGTCTTCCTCTACATATCAGGCCTTGCCCTTTCTGACTTCCTTTAGGAAGGAGCTGAAAATTTGTTTTTTAAATTACTTAGGGTCTCATTCCAATTGTGCTCGAGTGAAGCTAGAGCCAAGACACCTCTGGGTAAACCAGCGCTCTATAAATCTTTTTAATACAACACAGCCATGTTCATTTTGAAGTCTACAGGCTTACTTTATTGATTTTTTAATGTGGTTACAAACACAGGAAGCTTCTTATTTGACATAATCAACAACTTGATGAAGCCTGTAGACTTAACCTTTTTGATTGTGAAAAGCCTCATGCTTTCCAACAGGCCTATGTGGGACCAATTCAGGTTTTTATGAATAGAGCTTGCTGGTGCACAGATTATCACATTGGTACCTCATGGATAACATGAGAAAACTACATTTACAGGGTTAGTTGCCCCCCTGTGATATTTCTTTTGGGTAGGTGAACTACACCCTGGTAAAGCTGCATGGCCCTAAAGGAGGGGAAGCAATTTGTAATTCCACTTGAAATCTTGTAAATGTTTGTTATTTTGAGTATTTAGTTGTGTGTGCATTAAAGTACTTTGCCCCTTTTAAAGAAAAAAATGATTGGTTGGAGATTGATTTATGATGTGTTGTTTTTGTTTTGCTCAGTTCTGAGTTTATAGTCCACAGCACCCTCCTGAGTTCATATTCATTCATTCAAATTCACAGGGAGGAGCTACACTTTGTTCTAACATTAAGAGACCTTCTGACACAAATCTCTTGTTCAGGTGGCACTATAGAAGTATTGAATAAAATTACTTTTACTTTTTACAAGTACAAACACAGGACATTGATTTATTAAGAATTATTGTGTACTTTGTGGCGTTCTTTAAAGTCTATTTAATCCCTTTAGTTCGTTATTTTGGCTTTACTTTTTTAACCAAACCATTGATATTCTGTACCTAATACATCACAGTGGAAGGACTTCTGCTTTACCCTTAAACTTCAGGTCTGGTTTGCTACAGTCTTATGTTGGATGACCAACAACGTTTTGAAGTTGAATGCAGATAAAACATAGGTGTTGGTTCTAAGGAATCATGCTTAGAACTTAACCTCCATTTGGTAGTCACTGGCTTTTGGCTTACCCCCTGCTACTATGTATAAACCAGTGAATGAACAGATCTTTTAAGACATTTTGCATGGTGCACATGACACATGCTGGCACTTATCCAGAGTATCTCAGCTCCCTGCTTCAGTGCTACATGCCCTCTCACGTTTTGTTTTCTCATGCATCTTTGGTTGTGCCCATGTTGCATCGCACTGAGACACACTTTCTTGCTTTTCTCTCATATTCCCAGTACACCAGAGATAAAAAACTCTTGCCTATTTGAGTGCAGCACGCTAATGGCAGACATATTGGGATTGCAAGGCTTGTTATACCTTGGTAGGGGCTCTTCTAGGGTGTCAGTATAGTTTTGTTCCTCAATACTCTGCACAAGAGTGTGCGTTTTTTGTCAAGTGAGCTGCGCTTAGCAGCCATGGATGCCAGGCAGATAATTATTCCAGATTTTGGCCTCCTCAGCATACACACAAGTAAAAGACAATTCTCTCCTCAAGCTTCGTCTTCTTGGCATCTTCCCCAGCATCTACTTCCTCTACAGCCTTGGACTCCAGCTTATTCTGTCACTGGGGTAAATCTGGCTCCCAAGCCGGGTGTTCCAGCTCAGCCAGTGTTTATCTTCCAGAGTGAGCTACAAGGGTTGATAGAACAACTATTAGCAGGGGTTATGAGAAAGACTTCTGCTTTCAGTCCCAACTTCCATCCCCCACACCCCAAAAACGAGAAGAGACATCCATAAACCTGGGGATAGTGACTATGAGGCTCTCAAGACTTCTATTGGGCATGAGGGGTTGGGGTGAACCTGGTGCACATCAGGAACAATATGGATTTCGACACGTCTGTTTCCACTTCACAAGACGTTCATTTCCCCAGCTTTCCTCTCCATGCCTCAATCATTACGCCTTATTCAGGAATGGAAGGAGCCTAAAAGGACCAACATGTCACATTTCTTGTGCAGGATGTATCCTACTCTGTAATTAATAATTTCGGGCGCTGGTAAGGTGTACATGCTCCTGCCCACGCTAACTGGGAACGCTGACGTTAACCCCTTGGGACACGTATCCTTGTTACATGAAAGTGGAAGAATTCTTCAATAAACCTTTCCCTGATGGAAGGGGCATTTCTGAGCTATACTGCACTGCCTCTGTTATAAAATTGTGATTAATAGGCCCAATCATTGAAGCGGGAGAAGCAGTTACAGCTATTGTCAGGTATGACATTTCTCAAGACCATCTTTATTCAATTGTGTTGGCTTTGGCAACCACAGTAGGGCGCATGGACAATAAGGATTCCTTTTCTTAAAAGTTAATTCCAGCCTGAATTCATTGGTGCTGTAACTCCAGTTTTCCAGCGGGGCGTGGCCCAGCCAGCCAAGATGGTGGACGTGCCTGAGTAAGCCTCTGCAAGTCGGCCGGCACCTCGTCCAGAATCTGTGTGGAGGGGGCCACCAAATGTTATTGCAGGCACCCGCTTTACTGAAAGCACGGTGCTGCGCCAATCCCTTGAATATCTAGCCCCTGGAGACGTGACTTGTGTGTCGAGGACCCAACATGGTGGCACACGCGCAGTAAGGACGAACGCACTATCAGCCTTTCAGTTCCGGCAGCCACATCGTGACTCGCCTGCTACGGCGTCCTGTGGTGAGCAGGGGGGCGCCAACATTCATGAAAGAAGCCGATCCGGAGCAACCTGAGCAGCTCGGGCAGTCTGGTGCACCAGGACCGGCTGTGGTCTGTCTGCCGCATCAGTCAGTTGGCAAAGCAGCATTGAGCTCGGCCCGTGGTGATGTGCGCCGAAGAGTGACGGCCTGGGTCCAGACGGGGGGCCGAGTCCCAAGGAGCAGTGAGAACCCAGATTCAGGCGCCCCCCCCCTGCACCAAGAGAACACCGGGGATGACTTAGGTGCGAGAAACGCCTGACTTTTTAAAAGTAGCCCGCAGTGATAGAAGGAGCGAAGGACTTGGTACGCGAGCCTCCCCCAAAGATCTTGACGAGCTGTGTTCCTAAGTGAACAGGAGGCCCCATCCCTGTAGTAGGTAACACAGTGCCCCTGTACAAAGAAACAAGCCCAGCCCCGTGACACAAGTGACTAAGTGACATCCCAGGGACCACCTGGGGATTCTGGCATGGGATCCTCAGCATTGAGAGAAGAAAGCCTGGACGACCAGGTGCCCTACTGGCCATAACCGGAACCGACATCCCCAGTATTCTAAGAACTGCGACCAAGATGGTTGGTTAGTGAGCAGGCCCGTGGTCCCCTCCTGCCTGGCCCCCACTGGAGCCCCCAGGGCGTGATTGGAGACGAAGGGAGGCCATACACATCTGATGGGCCTGGGCACATGCAACCCCACAGTTAGTTCAAGCCTCTCAGCACCATAAATCGACGTGCGGCTCACCACAAAAGAGCAAGCGTGGCCCATGGTGTGACCAACGCCTCATCTGTTCCACCCTGACCAACCCCCGGCTGGAGCAACGGATATAGGGAGATCA
This sequence comes from Triturus cristatus, assembly GCF_964204655.1. Taxonomy (NCBI): domain Eukaryota; kingdom Metazoa; phylum Chordata; class Amphibia; order Caudata; family Salamandridae; genus Triturus; species Triturus cristatus. The sequence goes on from NC_140586.1 coordinate 554,922,457, forward strand.
TTAGGAGTTTATTGGCGCCATTTGTGTCCGAATAAAGCCTGAACTCAGTAACAAGTTCAACTCTCTTGAACAAGCTAGAGCCAAGCATAGGAATCCGCATGCACTAAATACGAATATGGGGAAGCTCTGCTCCCTCGCTGGCCCCTTGCAGCCTGCCACAGCACAAGGTAATGCTCACATTGCCAAATTGCAGCTGGAAGGCTCGTAGCCACCCTCGGTACTGACTATGTCTGATAAGTTAGATAAGGTGCTGGCAGCCATTGAACATTCCAGAGTCACGACGATCTTAGTCTACTGCACGATGATCATTGTAAATTGGCGGACAAAGTTGCAGATGGGGAGAAAACGATCACCGCCCTGCAGCCACTAGCCAAAGCGCAGCAAGAAATACTGCTGACACTGCAAAATCATGTGGCGACCCTGGAGGAGCGTGCAGATGACCTAGAAGGATGCTCAAGAAGGTGCAACATTTGCCTCCTAGACCGGCCAGAAGGAATGGAAGGTACAAAATCCATCGATTATATGGAATCCTGGATAAGCTCCTTCACTCCGGCTACAGATCTAACTGGCTTGTTTTTATAGAGTGTAGACAGGGTGCCAGCCTGGCGTCCACCCCCTTTCCCCTCCTCGCCCAATGCTAGCAAAGTTTCTTCATTACAGAGACAGAGACGCAATGCTTCGTGCCTCTAGACAACATGGGCCCATCCGAGTCGAAGACGAGCACATCAGGTTTTTTCCGGACTGCACTGCAACAGTACAGTGCCTACAGTCCTCGTTCCAGGAAGTCAAGCAGTATCTTCGCCTAGAGGGCATCCAATATTCACTGTTATTTCCGGCACACCTCAAAATCATGCATGAGGGTATCACCACATTTTTTACAGACCCCGAAACAACCTTCGAATGGATCAAGCAAAACTGCCGAAAGCATCCACACTCAACCACAAGCGGCACTGAGCAACCTAAAAAAGTGAAAAGTATACACTGTCCTTCCAAGAGGCATAGAATGCGATCTGAATCCAGGACTTGCGCTCCAGCTGTAGGATCCCTGGACTTGGAGCAAATTATAGCTTAGTGCAGAAAAGCCCTTCAAGCATCGGATGAAGATGGAGGCACGCACATCTTCACCTCGGAGAAAGAAGGCAGTGACACCACCATGTCCCAGACGGGCTCGGTGACCCCACTGCTGGTGACACCACAAACTGAGGACACACTTATATGAACTGCATCCTTTATTAAGTGTAAGCCAGTATTACTTATGTGAAGTATGCACAACTTAGACATATCTGCGCACACAAGCAGTACACGATGAATGCATGTTAGACCCCTCTACAGACACAAATCCTGCAAATGCCTCTCGTGAAGTTAGCTTAAATGTGCAGCCAGTCAGACCCCACAATACACTAGAGTTTGCGCCAAATGCAGAGTTTGGATGTGCCGCCTGTTGCTGTAGGTCCCGAGTATTGGGAGTTTCTCCAGTCCCAGTTATTATCCATACTTTTGTTGACTACCCAAGCACTGAATATACATCTACAGATGGATGAGCATGATCAGTACATATGCGGCACTAAGGCGGCCTGAAGAAAAATGCATACACAATCTGCCACCCAGCCCCGCAGCTCCCAGGTAGCAACCCTCAAATTTCCCAATGATACACAACGATAATGTTAACATCATTACACTCAATCTATGAGGCATGCACACCGCTCGCAAGAGATACGCGGTATATGCATACATAAAGCGGCCGAAAGCGCAGATAGCGTTTCTTTAAGAAACGCATCTAACGGAGGGAGAACTCAACAAACTACGAAAGCGATGGTGAGGCACTTTCTGTGCACCCATATACTCCGCTTTCGCAAGGGGGGCACTTGTCTAGCTTCGGATGGGGGTCCCGTTCCAGGAGCTGCGCAGAGCAGTAGACACAGAAGGTCGCTACGCTCTCCTGGAGGAACGTCTGGATGGCAGGCCGATCTTATTAGTCAGCATCTATGCTCCAAACACAGATATGGGGAAATATTGGGACTCTCTATCCTGCACTCTCTCTCAATATACCGCGACACCCTAGATAATTGTGTGCAGGACATCTCTCTAGACAGGTCTCACCCTCCACACCCAGCATCTCTGGCCATAACACAGACTAAGTGAATTAACGCCTAGGCTCGTCTCTGGTAGACACATGGCGCAGCAAACATTCCAACACCAGACTATAATCCTTTCATTCTATCCCGCATAACCTCAGAGTTTGTCTTGATCGAGTCTTATCCCCATGATCCAAACCACAAAGTATCTAGGGCGAGGCCTATTTGATCATGATGCGGATACACTCTCTCTGACTTGGCAACCACCGCCACCCTGTCCCCACTTGGCATCTACTGCTCGACTGTCTGGAGGACCAGGTGTTCAGACAGGAACATAAAACGCACATCCAGAATTATTTTCATGACAACGCTAAATCGGCAACCACAAGAGAAATAGAATGGGATGCGTTTAAAGTTCTGATTAGAGGTACATGTATCAGGCACATCTCTGTTGTCCGCAAAACCCTGGAACGGTGTATATTAGAGGAGGAGCTAAAGCTGGCAACACTGAAACAAGCGTCGGACAAAAATGAAGCTGATGCAAAAACCGCAAATGCGGAAGTGCTAGTGGACCTCAGACAATACAACTTCGGGGCGCATGCAGCCAGGACACACAGGGAGGGGCACAGAGCAGGCTCCCTATTGCTATGGCTGGTTCGGCAAGACCCTATCCCTTACCCTATAACAGAGGTGAACTCTATCAATGGTACGACATTTCTCTCCCAAACTAACATTACACAAGCATTCAGCACGTATTATGTGAGACTGTACACAGCCCCTAGCCAAACGGACCCCGCGGCGGTAGACAAATTCCCAACTACTCACTCACTGCAGCGCATTACGGCAGCTGACAGAGATACTCTCGATGCAAAAATCCCGCCAGCGGACGTGACACAAGCAATACAAAATCTGGCCCAAAAAAAAGCCCCAGGTCTCGATGGCCTGCCGTTAGAATTTTAACATACATTCTCCACACTGCTGGCGCCACGACAGGCAGAAATGTATGAGGCAGCGCTAGAAGAGGGGGAGCTCCCACATTCCCTCTGAGAATCATTGAATGGATCCCTCTTAAAACTGGACCGAGACCCGTGCCGCCTAGGATCCTAACACACTATTGTCTGCAGACTATAAATATTCGGCATATATTGGCAGAGCGCTATGCCTTCGTGCTCCCAACCCTAGTGCACCCAGACCAATGTGGGTTCATACCGGGAAGATGTACCAACCATAATATCCGACGGTTGTTCCATGTTCAGGATCAGGTCCAGGGTCGATACACTCGGGCCGCGTGCCTGGTCCTGGACCTGGAAAAGGCCTTCAATACTCTGGCATGGCCATATCTATTCACAGCCTTGCAGCGGATGGGAGTGGGCCCCAGGCTGCGTGCATACACACAACTGTTATATTCGAAGCCGGACTCTAGAGTCAGACTGGGTCGCCATGTGTTGGCCTTTTTTGCAGTATCGAGAGGGACGCGACAGGGCTGTCCACTCTCCCCGCTGCTCTTCTCTATGGAGCCACTGGCTGTGTGTTTACAGGAAGACGGCAAACAATGGGGAATACCGTTGGCGGGAACCACACATAGCATATCACTGTATGCAGACAATTTACTATTCTACATAAAGGAAATTACATCGGACCTTACCCCTATTTTTACGACCTTGGCAGACTTGGAGACAGTAGCCGGCCTCAAAGTCAATTGGGCCAAGTCCACAATAAATCCGCGCTCCAACGATATCCCGTCACAGGAGGTGTATGCCGTAGGAATCAATCTCATTTGGAGCACGAACGCTCTGCGCTATCTGGGCGTCCGCCTATACCATACTCCACAGGATATATACCAAGGTAATCATCGTAAAGCTCTGGCTGGCGTCCACTCCTTAGTCGGGTTCTGGAAGACCCTCCCCTTGACCCCTGCAGAAAAATAGCTGTGGCTAAATTGGCCTTTGTTCTGCGACTACGTTATCACTTTGCCAATCTCCCGATAATCCCTTCTCGCTCCTTTTTCCAGGAGATAGACACACTCTCATGTACCTTAATCTGGAGCAGCGGGGGGCAGGCGAGTGGCCCTAGCCAAAAGGGCAGAGGCAGACTGGGGGGCCCCTCATTGAGGCATACTTCCTAGCGGCCCAGCTTCAATGGATATCGTGCTGAACAACAGGACGCCTTCTAGGAGAGACCAACACAGACAACGGACCGCTATTTTTAAATTTTTTTATTAAATACTTTATTGTGATATAACAATGACAGGAGGAGCACCAAGTACATAGTCGACAGCACATTTTTCAGAAGCATTTCAATTGTTTTGACAGTGAAGCTTAAGCCAGATGAGTAGACAAACTTATGCATGGCAGGACTTGGAACATGCAAAATTGAACAGGCCTATTTCAACCCCTAACTATCCCCCATAGTAAGGCTACCAGGAAGCAGCACACCGTCGCTGACCCACAGGGGGCATCATCGCGTGACATTACACTCATTCCCATTAGAACATAAAACACTATGTGGACAAGCCAGGAAACCGCTCACTATATCAGGAATGGTATATTCCTAAGTCATGACTAACTCGTTCTCCCACCACCCGGAGGGTCCCCTTCCTCACTACTTTGTCTGGCCCGATACGTAGTATACAGGGCCCAAAAATTCTTAGGTCTGTTGCGTGGGGGCAGAAGGTCGCTATAGCATTCCGATTGGGTAGAGCAATATAACATGTCAGAAGCCCACTGTTTTAACGTAGGGATCGGGCCTCTTGACCAGCTAATAGCCACTCTACGTTTGGCCATCAAGAGGCCCATATTTACCAACCTTCGTATTCCCTTGTGGAGGGGCTTAGAGTAGCCCAGCAGCGCAAGAGCCGGGTCTGGCGTGAGCGCTCTCCCCGTAATCTATGCAAGGTCCGAAAAAACCTGTCCCCAAAACTTAGCTATCCCAGGGCAAAGCCAAGCCAAATGTGCAAAGTCCGCTAATTGCTTGCCACATCTCTCACATTTCGAGTTATCAGCAAAGAATAAGGGGGGAATCGCCAAGTAAATGGAGGAATTTTAATAGAGGGAGAAATGATAGCTTCTAGGATCGGGGAATGATCCGAGAGGGTGCATGCCAGCACCTCACATGTACGCACCTGAGTATATAGCCGTCTAGAGGCCAACCAGTAATCAATGTGCGTGTGCAAATTGTGATATGCTGAGTAATGTGTAAACCCCCCTGCATCTGGAAATCACTGTCTCCATACATCGCACATGTCCGTGTGCAGCATAGAAGCAGCGAGTGCGCGAGCCGAGGCTGTGACGCGTCTGACCGGCCCGCCAGAGCGGTCACATTCCGGGTTTAAACCCAAGTTGAAATCTCCGCCACATAGTCGGTGTTCTCCCGCATAAGCCTGTACTCTGTCAAACAGCTCCACATAAAAATCAGGACTGTCATAGTTGGGACCATACACATTAATAATCAACAGATCAAGACCATTCCCCCTACATCTGGAAATCACATATCTACCATTGACATCTGTATGCAAGGGCTCCAAAGTGTAAGCCGAACGTGGGCGGACCCAGGTGAGCACCCCCCGGGCGTGCGTGGTGAATCCCGCCGCATGTGTGTTCCCATATAAGCCTCTGCTGCGAAACAGTGGGCTGTTAAGAGGGAGGTGTGTCTCCTGTAGCAGTGCAACATCTATGTCATGTCTAGTCAGGTAAGCCAGAACTTTACGTAATTTTCGGTGGTCATTGAGACCACGCACGTTCCATGTAAGAGCGCGCAAAGTTCCCTGTGACTCCGCTCTACGAGGGGAAGAGCCTACAGTGGCAGACCCTGCCATATTGCCCCTGTCTGTATCAGCCATAAGATCATGTTGTATGCATAGCCACTGTACAAATCAGGTGATGTCTCCCATTAACCCTGCCTAACTGAAAACCCCACCCTCCCCAACCACGCCGGGCCAACCCCAACTAGGCCTAGTCGAGAAACTAACAAACTGACCCCTTGAGCAACTTCAGAAGCTAATAGCAAATGCAAAAACATCAGTGCAGTGCCCAGAGGCCTTCACCCCATCCCCATTGAAGGGTTATTCCCCTTCTCAAGAAGCCTGGCCTTGACCCTGAGGCTTTGGCCAACTATAGGCCTATCTCTCTTCTCCCTGCGCTGGTTAAGATCTTGGAGAAGCATGTGCACATCGTGCTTTCCAATTTTTTGGAATCTCACAATTTGCTGCACCCCACTCAATCTGGCTTCCGCCCCAATTTAAGCACCGAGACGGCGCTTTTGGAGGTGTCCGAAGCCATTAAAGAGGCACTGGACTCGGGGGGCAAAGCTATGCTTGTAATGCTTGACTTGTCGGCAGCCTTTGACACCGTCCCCCATGAGTGTCTCCTCGCCAGACTTCATGAGATCGGTCTGAGGGGGACGGTGCTCAGCTGGTTTAGATCATTCTTGGCTGGCCGTCGACAAACGGTCTGGGTCTCACCCAGCTCAGCCGTGATGCCGCCTTTGGGAGTCGGAGTTCCGCAGGGCTCTGTGTTGAGCCCGACTCTTTTCAACATCTTTATGACCCCTTTGGCGGCATTGGCGGAGTCTTTTGGGGCCCAGATCGTATCCTATACCGACGATACCCAGCTTCTCTTTACGTGCAGGAAAGGAGAAGATTTTGATGGAGAGAGTATCCGTGAGTACCTTGGGGCTGTTTTTAAATGGTTCCAGCTTAACAGCCTCAAGTGCAACTCAGATAAATCTGAGGTACTCTTCTTCGGATGTCCATCTGACCCAGACTGGCAGGAATGGTGGCCTGTTAATATGTTTCCTCCAGCGTGCTCGTCCCAGCTAGCAAAGAATTTGGGGATCAAGATTGATAATGGTCTGATTTTAAGATCTCAGATCCTTGGTCTTACGGGAACATGTTTTGGCCTCCTCAGGATGCTCCATAAGTTCCTTCCTCTGCTCTCAGAAGATCATAGGAAGACGACGGTGCAGGCCTTAATTGGTTCAAGACTGGACTACTCCAACGTCCTATATCTTGGCCTGCCGGATTATCTCCTGCAACGGTTGCAGGTGGTCCAGAACTCGGCCGCGCGGGCCATCTTTGGCCTGTATAGGCGAGCCAGAGCCTCCGGTCTTTTGCAGTCACTCCAATGGCTGCCTATCCGGAAACGGATAGTTTTTAAGGCCTTGACCTTGGCTCACATGGCTCTCCACGCTTCGGGAGCAAAATATCTCCAAAGGAGGCTTGCCTTTTACCATCCGGCCCGATCTCTGAGGTCTGAATCATTGTTCCTTGCTGTGGTCCCCCGAGTAAAAAGGGCTCGCATTGGAGGTCGCTCTTTTAAGCTGCTGGCGCCACAGCGTTGGAATACTCTGCCTTTGGCATTACGCAGCACCTCTAATTTGCTGACTTTTAGGAAGGGCCTCAAAACTTGGCTTTTTGCCCTTTAGTTCGCTCTTCTTTCTTTCTGCTGGGCCCGTTTTATTTCATTGTGTTGTGTTATTCTGCTACAGGTTGTCAATAAAAGCGCCGGGACACTCTATGGAGTAGCCGTGCGCTATAAAAGACTAAACTAACATAACATAACATAACATAACATTGAGAACAGTACCCCAGTAATGCAACGCACTCGCGGGCAGAGGTAACTCACTTCCAGGTCATTAAGTGATAAAGATCACCCACAGCCTCCGCACCACACACCCTCAACGTATTAGCATCTTCAGAGGTTTGCTTTACATAGAAGAAACATCATATCCAGCAATCCGCATCCAGGCAATCTTAACCAGTAATGCAACCAAGTAAGTCAATCCTCCTGCCAACTGTCCATCACCGCCGCCACCCCCCGGGCTTCACAACTCCCCACTAGATGATTAAGGCCCTATACACAATCCCGCTGGAGCTGTAGTGCCAGCATCCCACGCCACCCCGTCCCCAACCTGCAATAAAAAAAAGTCTTAGCTGCCCGGGACAGGATAACGCTGCTAGTCCTGCTCATCAAGCGTGCCGCCAGCTGCCTCTCCCAGAAGCTGCCGCTCCGGGTCACGTCGCTTCTCTCTGGCCCATTCCTTCATGGCCTTCGGGTCCATAAAGAAGACCGATTGACCCTGACGATTGATGCGTAGTCTGGCAGGTTAAAGCATAGCGTAATCAATATTGTCCTCTCGCAATTGCTTTTTCAAAGGTGCGAATTGACGGCGTGCCTCCTGCACCTTAATAGTGAAGTCAGGGAACAGCGATAAAGTAAAGCCTTCAAACTTGAGGGGTTGTTTCTCTCTGGCTACATGTAAGGCAGAGTCTCTGTCGCGATAGTTGAGGAGCTTTGCGATGATCGGTCGCGGGGTGGCAACTGGGACCGGTCTGGGCCCCAGGGAGTGATGCGCACGCTCAACCACAAACATTGGAGAAAAGGTTTCCTGACCTAGGAGGGTGACCAAAAGTTTTTCAATAAACTGCTCCATGTTGCCAGTAGGGGGGGATTCCGGAAGGCCCGTAATTCTGCGGTTACTGCGCCTCGACCGCGCCTCCAAGTCCTCTGTCTTGTCTTGTAGGACCTGCATAACCTTCCCCAGCTGCCTGTGGCCCACATCTAGTGTCTGCTGCGCTTCCTCAACCTCAGTGACGCGGCGTTCTGCCATATCAAGGCGCTGCGCATGCTTGTCCATACGTTCGGACATTCTATCCATACGATAGGAGAGAGAGTCAATCTTAGTGCCCAACACCGAGAGGCTGCTCTGTAAGCCTTTCTCTATTGCCGCTAGCATAGTGCGGATGTCACTCTCTGGTTCCTCCTGAGGCATGTCCTGCATGTCCTCCGTCTCCCCCGCCACAGTGTCACGCCCTTTAGTCTTCCTCTGGTCGAAGGAGATCTTCGGTTGCATTTTATCAACTCTCCCCATTGTGTGTGTCACAGAACCGCTGTGTAGGCAGCTGGGCAGTCGGGCTCAAATGACAACTGCTCAGGCAAGCACCACAGCCAGTCAGATCTCCACCCGTTCAACTCCAGGGAAGTAAGAAGACAGCACAAGTCCCGCCGCAGTCTAGCAGCACAAAGAGGGTCGAGCTTCCCCGGGGGTGCAGCTAGCTTGACCCCCAACACTCACCGCAGACACCAGACAGCCGGTGGGAAGGGGGCCTCCAAGACATAGGGATACGCAGAGGTGTCGACGTTCTAGGTGGATCATGCCAGTTGGGGCGCCGAGCAGACACAAGTTCGAGTCACCCAGAGCTCCACTGCAGAAGTGCACTGTTCCAACAGTGGGCAGTGTAAGAGTGGCAGTAGTTCGAGGCTGTTTCTAACTTGGCCCACACTCACAGCAGGACACCAGAACCATGAGGGTGGGCAGAACACAATGTTGTGACGACGGTAACTAGCCTGTCAACGCAAGGCCGCGCTGTAGCTATTCTAAAATGGCGGCCGGGCCTCACCGCCCCCCCTCCCCTCCCCTCGGGCATAAGGGGATCCAATGGGCAGGCAGGGGCCTCGCAACACGGCTCCACCTGCTCGAAGCCGCCAAAGGGCAGAAAAGGCAAGCAGCAGGTCAAGGGGAGCCGCGCCAGCTCCGCCGGGTTTCACGCAGCAACTCAGGGATACGCGGTAGGCACACACTCACCGTATCACACTGCAGGGCGGCGTGCCCAACAGAGCAGGCCTGCAACAAGCCGATATAGCAGTCCCCAGCTTCTGATGAAGAGTGCCCAGCCGTGAGGCAACTATCTGCAGTGATCTCCGAGAGGTGGGGCAGAGCTCCCTGCACCGCAGGCACAGCACCGCAGGCACAGACTTTTCCTTTTTTTTGCAGCGTACAGCCCAAATAGCACCAGACTCCTCCGATCGTCCAGCAACTCGCAGCAGTTACAGCAGCAGTCCGGGTCAGGTCGCAGTGGAGGGAGCGCCAACGTCCCCCCACGCACCAACAGCCACCAAGCCAGGCAAGCTTAGCTGTCTCGGTCTCCCAGCGGGGGGGGGGACCGCACCGGTGCACACCGCGGACCCAGAGGGGGAGGCCGCTCCCACCGAGTGCCGGGCACAGGATTTCACCACAGCACCGGCGCGGCTCCGTCAGCTAGGGGAGGTTGGGGATCCAGGCCCAGTCGCGCGCGCCACACTCCGGCAGCTCTCCCGCCTGTAGTTAACGTAGCGCATTTGGAGTAAGAGCGTCCCACGCCTCCTCCGTTCCAATCACAGTGCACACCGCTGCAGAGCGTATTTGGCACCTCTGAAGGCAAATAATTGACGAATAGATCACGGGTGTTGTGGAGCTTCACGCTCAAGCTGCCATCTTGGTCGTGAGCAAGCTCCGCCCCCCACCGGACCGCTATTACTCCCAATGATCTGACATATGCGAATACCAGGATTCAGACCAGCGCCTTCCCACCTATTGCAGGTGACAGTGGCGCGAGCCTGTATGCTTCGGATCCATCGTAAGTCGCGTACAACTCCACTCTTCCCCACTGCTGCCATTGGTTGGCCTTTCTTGAGAACATGAGCACTACACTAAGCATGCATCTCCGAGTCTGGACAAGCTACTCACTCATGGAAATAGGTTCCTTGTTCGCAGACGGCCACATACTTCCCTTTGACGGAAATAGTAGATGATACAGGCCTACCTATATGGTCAACTGGTGGCGGATTGTCGCCGAGCTTGGCATATGCGCGATAGTGAACCAGCAACTTATCTGGGTCTCCACGCCATTTTGCTAATTGGTCCAGGATGCCACATAGTGGATATAAAGGGCCATCCCGGACCTGATAGCAGTGTCACTTACATGCTTACGGGACAAATGGGAGGCGGAACTCCATAGGCCGTTACATGACAAGGAATGGAAACAAGCACTAGAATACCCAAAGAAAGTATCCCGTAATCCCCGATTTAAAGACATACAATTTTTCCTCTTGCGTCGTGCATACCGAACGCCCAAACTCCTTCATAGATACTACCAGAACACACCATTTCATGTCCAAGATGTCACCACTCCAGCGTGACTTTTTTCACATGTTCTGGAATTGTCCAGCGCTTCACTCCTATTGGAGTACAATACACACCACATTGCGAGTTGTAACGGGTCTCACAGACCTTACAACATGGGACACCTGCGCACTAGGCATATTCAAACGCCGCAAAAATCACAAAGTCGAGGTGCGATTTGCATCTCTAGGCCTTCTACTATCTAAGCGAGGTATTGCCATGCACTGGAGAGCCTCAACAGGGCCCCCCTCGGCAGCCTCAGTAGGATCATTCTCTAAATGGGGGAATCAGAAGAGGAGGCCCTTCGATACGAAGAGGTCCGAGGCATAAGTAAGCGCATAATCTCCATGCAATGGGCGACGCTCCTAAGTATCTTTCAACACACCCTAGATCACACCCGACCCCCTTGTTGTCTCCACACTCCCCGCAGGCCACGCCAGATACCTCCACTTCCGAAAGAAACCTCCTATCAGAATTCAACACACAAGCCGCGTATGCAGAGTATACGCAACTGACTTCCCCCGAGCCCTCATTGCTAGTGCGGCTCATCCGGGCCCACCCTTCTCTCACTCCCCTCATACAGTGCATCCCCAGTTCAATTTAATTCCCCCAGTTTGTTTACGGTTACCTCAATGTGATTACTGGACACTTGTAGCTTTCCAAGCTCCAGTTGAGTACAAGATGCAATTACGAAAGAATAAAATCGCTGCCACACTATTCATTAGGTAGCAATACACGGGCTAGCTGTTGTAACATTTGACTGCTGTACGTTGAAAACCAAATAAAAAGAATTTACAACAAAAACATTTCCAGCAGCAAGTTTCGGTGATAATGAAGTATGTAGTGGAGGTCCAGAGGCTGGCCTACTCACTACAAGCTGCAGAACCTACTAGTAGAGCTTGCGGAAGTTTCTTGGGCCGAATCTCAGCTTTCCAGCAAGTGTTTCATAAAGAGGGCAATAAAGAGGTTGGAATTGAGCTAAAGGTTCAAGCAATCTCCATCGGAACAACTGTTCCTATTACTCCCTCCCCATTCCCCACTGATGCCTCAGATACAGTCACTTACATCTCAAATTGGAAGCTGAATCCAGAGTTTTTTTCTTCCTGGTCAGAGTGCTTTACAGATTGATGGGCCCAGGAAGTGGTGGTTGATGGATATGCCCTGATGTTTTTAACATCCCCTCATCATCCTCTGGTATAATAGAGGCCATCTTTGGAACCTGTAGAAGCAGCAAGCTCTGCTGAGAAAACCAAAGACATGGTGAAGATCGGTGCCCTCATCCAAGGTACCTGGTCAAGAACAAGCAGCAGGGTTTCTACTAGGTGACTGCTCTCGATCCTCCCCACGTCGGGGAGGATCGGAAGCAGTCACCTAGGAGTAACACAGGAAACTATCCTTGAGGCAGGTTTGACAACAGGGGTTTCCCCTCCCGTCCTCCCATGGGGCAAGTAGCTTTGGTATTTAGGGCTTGAACATGGAAGCCATTTCATAGTGGAGAGTGACACAGGTCACACCCGCACAGTGGAATCTTCTTGCCACCAGTTGGTAAGAACCGAGCCCCATATTCTTTACACTAAGGTCCTGATGAATGCCCTGGACCCACCTGGCCAACACGCAGAAACATGTCGACCGCTTACACTACGGTTAGGGGACGATAATTTCCCCATACATCGTCCATTGATTTTAATATCATATAGTTACCAATCACATTAAAAACACAGTTTGATAACTATAATGATTTTTACTCTCACTCACTCTTTCACGGGCCCCCACTTAGGTTAGAAGTGCATCCCTGTTGTCAGGTGTATGTCCTTCCTCTATCAAACCAAGGTTTTAGAGGGCGAGGACTGGTCACTGATGAAGCATGACACCAGGTGGTGTGCGAGACCAGTCCTTCACTTTTTGTGAGATGCCCTCACTCACAATATAACTAGAACTCCACAGTGGTCACCACACTAGGAGCAGCTCTTGTTGTGGTTAACAAGCACAAGAAAAAGTCACAGAGGTCTTCTGCCTCACCTAGTCGTGACGTCGGGCCCTCTGCTCCCGGTCTTCACCGAACACGGCCCCTCAGAAGTCGACCACCACCTACCCATCATTTCCTGGGGCTGGGGCAACTAGGACCCAGATGGAAACCTATTTTCAGGCTTTTCAGGCCATTTTTGGGCCTCCCCCTCTCCCTGGCTTGCCTTCGTACCCCACAGAGGGGGTTTGGGCTCAGACTGGGAATTTGCCGACGGGCTCGCCCTCTGCGCCATACGAGTACCCTGACTCAGGACGATGTCAGGAAACAACCCGGAGGGACTTCCCAGTCAGATGTCCGGCTGCACTCCACCTGCTGCGTCAGCGCACAGTCCTGTGGGGTTCCTTGCGGTGACGTCTGCTGTGGCTGCAACAGGGAGCTTGAATCAGAGTCAATGCCGTTACACTCCACAGTCTCCCATCGCGGTGGATGTCGAGTCAACGCTGGCCCGGCGCCTGTCAGTGGAGTCTCCTTCGGCATTCGTCGATGTCGATGCAACGCCATCTCAACTTCGTTCGACGCCGGTGACGTCCTTTGATGCTCCTTTGCTTGTGGAAGATGAGGCCCCTGGGGGTACACTCCCTCCAGGGTTGGTTATAGGTTTCTCAGAACGTGTGCCGGTGGAACGCTCGCAGGGCCTTGGCCCTCCTCGGCCTGCAGAGTCTCTGCAGTTTGGTGGATGTGTTAGCCTGCAGCCGTCCCCTACCGATGACCTGCTGTCACCACCTAGACTTTCCACGGAGGCTAGTGCAGCATTTGCAAGAACTGTTAACAAAGCTGCAGACATCTTACAGGCCGAGTTGTTATATCACATTCTTCCCGGGACTTGGGCGAGGCCCTCATCGGGAGACCCCATGGATTGTGCTATTGTACATCGTCATCGCCTGGCCCCGGATGACCCTGTCTGTTTGTCCCTCCACCCTAGGGCTCAAGGGCTGGTCGTCCAGGCAGCCTCAGCCTCGCTGTCGTCATCCTCCTCCTCCTCCTCCTAGGGAGATTCGATAGTTGGAGATGCATGGCCGGGACGTATTTGTGTCCACGTGCTTGGGCCTCTGGTCTTTGAACATGTCCTGCGTGTTTGTGTGAGCTACTTTTGCCCTCTGAGACTTAGTTGAGCGCCTCCTTCCCTCTTTTCCGGAAGGCCCGCGGGCTGACCCGGTTTGGATTCTCCACGATGGTCGTGAACTGGCACAGTTTACCATCCGGTTAGCCATGGACACCTCTGACTCTGTGGGTCGGGCTATGGCCAGGTCAGTGGCTCTGCGTCACCACGCTTGGCTGCGTGATGGCAATTTCCCTGCAAATGTTCAGGAGCGTCTTCGAGATTTGCCCTTTGAAGGGGTACACCTTTTTGACGGTCATGCAGACTCTGCAGTCCAGCGTCTCATGTCTGGTTTTCCGTGATTACGTTATTCCTAGCCCCTGTTGCATACTTACTGATCTCATTGCATTGATTGCAGAATTGTCACTGCTTTTCCTTGGTATCCATCTCTGGGTTCAAGCTGTTATTTCCCAGATGGACTGTACGGCTGACCTTATTTTTCGACTCCTCTGTCTAGGAACTAGTCTTAAGAGGTATTCTCTTACTTTTTGTAGGTATGTGACATACCCTATGTGGGGTATTCGTTGATTATTGTATAACCATTCTGCCTTGCCACCGGAAGTATCCTTCCTGAGTCAGTGCTCCAGGTCTGTTCTTCCTGGAAGGTGTAGGCCCTTCCTGAGGATCCAGCGAGGTTCTCTTGGGGTGGTTCTCTTCTTTCCCTGTAGGGAATTTTCCTACAGTTCACGCTGTAGGCTTCTCGTGTTACGGCTGCCTACTGTTGTGGGACTTCTCCTCTGGTAAGACCCACAAGGGTGACGTAGCTCTTTCTGGAGCTTCCATGTTTGTATTTTATGGTTAGTCCGTACTTCTCTCCTGTCTCAGCGGATACAGATTTCTCCAGAGTATTGTTAGTTTTTCGCCACGACTGGCGCGCCCTGGCGTGCTTCAGTCTTCATTTTCTTGCCTTTGGCCCTTCTACCTATTTTGGTTGTCTTGGACGTCAGCCAATGTCTCTTGTGAGCATGTTGTTCCGTTCCACTCCCGGAACATTCTCTTTTCCGGATTCAGTTCTGATACTTTTATTTTTATTTATTTTGAGAGTTTTATAGAGCACGAACAAGATCCTTGCGGATATCAGAGCGCTTTACATTGATACAAATGTGAGCTAGCAAACAGGATAAAAGCAGGTAGCAGACAAACAGCATATCGTACAAACAGCAGCAGGGTAGAAACCGGGAAAGCATCATGCGAAAGTCCGGGGCGAGGGGAAGATTGTCGCATAAAGATGGAAGGGCATAAAACATCCAGGATCTATGAAAGTCGGTGCGTATAGGATTGTGTTCATGTGAATTTTGCCATGAGAATAGCTTTGACTTCCTTTACAGTAGAGGCATTCAGTCTTATTTCGGGGGGTAGAGTGTTCCAAATTCTAGGGGCCATCCCCGAGAAGGATCGTTTGTAAGTTTTCTTCTTGTTGAACCTTTGAGGTTTCAGTAATAGGTTAACAGCACTCCTTGAGGATCTTAGACCACCAGAGATCGTTAGTTTCTGTGCGAGGTAACTGGGAGTATTATGATGTAAGGCATTGTGCGTCATGCATGCTATTTTTAGGTGGATCCTGGCTTCAAGCGGTAGCCAGTTCAAGGCTTTTAGGTCAGGGGAGATGTGAGAACTTCTTTTCGAGCCAGTGATGAGTCTCGCTGCAGCGTTTAGTGAGGCTCTTAAGGGCGCAGTTGTCGCTTTAGGGAGGCCACAAAGGGAGATACTACCGTAATCCACACGAGGGATGACTAGCTGTCAGGTGCGTCTTTTTTTGCAAACCACACAGGAGTAGAATGACACAAGCTCCCAATGCCCTTCTCGGAACTTTCCCCACCAGGTTTCTTGGGTTACACCTTAGTAAGTGAGTACCGAGGGGGTAAAGGGGATGGGACAGAGAAGAGACAACTCCAACACTGCTGTTCAGCACGAACCTCCTCCCTCACCGGTAGTGACAGCTGCAGACAAATCATGAAATCAAGTGGCGAAACATTTATAACTTATTTGCATTTAAAAACTAAGATAACTTATCTTACCAGGAAGTGTTTTGAGTTTTGCCCCTCTTCTACTTCTCTTTTGCGTTGCATGTATTTGAAGAGAAGTCTTAACTCTTATTGTTCTATCGTCGCAGGAATGCTACTTATTCTCTACTCTAGAAAATTGGGAAAAAAAGGTAAGTGTACATCCAATTAATTTATTAAAATCTGAAAATTGCGTTTTTTCCCTCTCACTGAGTATACTCACTGGATAGTTAAGAGTTGTTTTTATTAAATGGAGTCTATTGGATTTATTGTTCCAGATTATTGAACTTGGAGTCTTTAAGGAAACAATTCTTGATTTGGTCTTTATTTTTCTGGTGGTAAAAGACTCCCAACGTTATTCAGGACTAACCCAATTGAGAAGGTTATTTTAATGTCAAACGGACTGGCAAACGTCCACTGACTATATTGGATAATTAATTAACCTTGAAGCGAAGGAAGTATGATTATTCCTTTCACTCGACTTGCTTCATATTTATTTATCTCTAGCACAGGTCCTTTTATTACCAGCTGGAGATTCTTTAAATGAAAGTCGAGGGTTTATTTTAGCCTGCTCATTTCGTTTACTTTAAATTTGCATTTCAAGGTTACAAAGGCTAATGTGAGAATAATTTCACTCGTGTGAGCCTTGTGTAGAAAGCTGGTGATTTATTTGAGCATGAAGAGCATTTATAGTAACTTGCTCTTGACCTTGAAATTAACCAGCCTTTCAGTGCGCACAGAAAACGAAAATGAAATAACTCTTGTGCTTCTAAATAGCTTCCTTCAATTAACAGCTTGGAAGCTCTGTGCCAGAATGCTTAGGTTTCAGCTAATTATACCACTGAATGAATTTATTTATAAACGCTGCGAAAAGTGACTGAGGCTGGCGTTTCTTCTCTACAGTTTCCACTACAGTTTTTACTCTATATTAATTCTGAACCTCTTCAGTAAAAGGATTAACTTTGGTTGTAGTTTCTTCACACGTAAATTTCTGCTGACATTGGTTTTTTTAAACATGCTGGCTTTTCTCATTAACATTAGAATTTTAAGGCTTATTTCTCAAACGTGAATTACACTAGACAGTTCAACTAACCTGAGGTTTTAAACCGACGAACTAACCCCGAGTTTAACGCCACTACCCTGACTGACTTTCACGACGCAGAAACAGGTGCTCCTTCTGAAGAATCTTCGGTGAAGTGCACCATGGAATGTTGGAGCACACCTCACCAACTGTCATTCACTGCAAGACTAGACTGCTAACAGCAATATGCTATTGCAGCAAGTTGGCAGCCATGTTGGAATTTCTGCGATGCCAACAAGCACTCCAACTCAAAGGATTGACTGCTTTCTGAGTTTGCGATGAGAGCATAGAAGCCAAGGAAGCAGAAGGAGGAGGAAACCTTCCGTGATTCCTGACAGTACCCCCTCTCAACGGGGTTTCCTCCTGTCTAGGTTTAGAGGGAAATTGAGCATGGAAGGCCCTAATTAATCTGGAGCATGAACATCAGTACTTTTTTCCCAGGAAAGCTCATCAGGGCCAAATCCCTTCCAATCAATGAGATAAAAAAGTTCATCACGGATAAATTTTGAGTCTACAATCCGTTTAACTTCATATTCAGTCTCTCCATGCAGAATTAAAGGATCAGGAGGGGAAGACCTACGTAACCTTGGATGAACTGGTTTTAGGAGAGAGACATGAAAGACCGGGGGAATCTTAGTGGAACCAGAAAGAGATAATCGATAGGTAACAGGATTTATCACCTTCTCAATTGGATAAGGACCCATAAAACGAGGCTGGAATTTACGTGGACCCTTAAGTCTAAGATTCTTTGTACACAACCAGACTAAATCTCCTACATGAAGTTCAGGTGCTTTCTTACGCTTCAGGTCAGCGAAATGTTTGTAACGAGCTATTGCTGTAGTCAAATTGTGAGTTACTGAGTGATGGATGTTAGTTAGCTGTTGAGCAATGTCGTGAATAGCAGGAACATGCACAGTGTCAAAATTAGCATGGGAATTGGGATGTCTGCCTGAATTTATAAAGAAGGGCGTGCAACCAGTAGAGACACTAAGGGCATTATTATGGGCATACTCTGCAGTCCATAAATGGTCAGGCCAATCACCCTCCTCATCTAACAGGTATAACCTAAGGTGTTGTTCTAGTTCTTGATTAATGCGTTCAGTCTGGCCATCAGTTTCAGGGTGGAAACTAGTAGAGTAACGATGGTCAATATTAAGGCCTGTGATGTAAGCCTTCCAAAATCGTGATAAGAACTGAGAGCCCCTGTCTGAAATGAGTACCTTAGGTATCCCATGAAGGCGAATTATGTGTTGATTGAATAATTGTGCCAATTGTTTAGCAGTGAGAACACCCTTAAAGGGTACAAAGTGTGCCATTTTACTAAAGGTGTCAACAACAACAAGGATAGTGTCATAACCATGGGAAGAAGGCAAATCAACAATCAAGTCTAAGGAGACCGTGTGCCAAGGATAAGGGGGGGTTGGCATGGGTTGTAAGAGTCCCTTAGGGGCCTGTCTGTCTGGTTTTCCCCGTGCACAAAGGTCACAGCTCAAAACATATTGACGAATATCACGGCACATACATGACCACCAAAAATTTCGTCTAAGTAAGTCTTCGGTTTTTAAAATGCCCTTATGACCAGCCAAGGGATTGTCATGACTTTCCTGCATTGCTTTTAACTGGAGGTCCTTGGTGGGTAGGTATAGAGCAGAGCCATGATAGGGGAGACCATTGGAAATGGAACGTAGAGGATCTTCTGAGGCCCAAGTTTGCATAGCCGGATTTGACATCAGGGTGCGGACATGTTGTTCAAAGGGTTCCAAAGATATTACTCCAATAATTTTGTCATCCGGTATGATAGATTGATATGCAATGACAGGGGTTTGATTTTCTGTATCCAATCTTGAGAGGACATCAGCCTTTCCATTCTTAGAGCCAGGACGGAAGGTGATAACAAAATCAAAGTCCGCGAAGTACAAGGACCACCGCAACTGACGTGGAGAGAGTGTACGGGCGGAGCGCAAAAATTTCAGATTGCGATGATCTGTAAACACCGTTACAGTATGCTTCGCCCCCATTAAGTAGTGCCTCCAGTCCTTGAAAGCATCCTTAATGGCCAGAAGTTCTTTCTCCGTAATAGTATAATTACACTCTGCAGGATTGAGTTTACGTGAACGATAGGCAACAGGATGCAACTGCCCAGTGTCTTTGTGTCGTTGAGAAAGTATTCCTCCAATAGCTAGATCAGAAGCATCCGTCTCCAAATAAAAGGGTTCAGAGGGGTCTGCATGAAGAAGAACAGGTGCAGTGGTGAAGCTGGTTTTCATCAATCGAAATGCCTCTTCTGCCTCATCCGACCAATGAAAAGAAACACCTTTCTTCAGAAGACGGGTCAAAGGGAGAATCTTGGAAGAGAATCCGTGAATGAATCGTCTGTAAAAATTGGAGAATCCAATAAAACTCTGGAGTTCTTTGACGCTAGCAGGAGACTTCCAATCATTTATGGCTTTCACCTTCTGTTCATCCATTTGAACTCCCTTAGGCGACAATACAAAACCAAGAAACTCCACCGTATCTGTATTAAAAAGACACTTCTCCAATTTGACATATAGGGAGTTTTCTCGTAAACGTTGTAAAACCGCTCTGACCTGTTCATGATGTTCTTCCGTTGTGTTCGAATAAATTAGAATATCATCGATGTAGACGATAGCACAACGATCAATGAAAACGCTTAGAACATCGTTGATGAAGTATTGAAACGCCGCAGGCGCATTGCACAGACCATACGGCATTACCAGGTACTCATAGAGTCCAAATTTGGTTCTGAACGCAGTTTTCCACTCGTCACCCTCTCGAAGCCTGATTAGATGATAAGCGCCACGTAAATCTAGGCGAGTGTAAATCTTTGCTTCTTTTACTTGATCGATCAATACAGAGATAAGGGGTAATGGGTATCGATTTTTTATGGTAATTCTGTTGATTGCCCTAAAGTCTATGCAAGTCCTGAGATCCCCCCCCTTCTTCGGTACAAAGAAAAGGGGGGAAGAGACAGGTGACTGGGATGGTCGAATAAAACCATTTGCCAAATTTTTGGTTAGATATTCCTTCAAATGTAGGTTTTCCTTTTCAGTCAAGGCGTATACCCTACTACAAGGTAGATTAGCTCCAGGTTCGAGGTCAATCTTGCAGTCATAAGACCTATGTGGAGGTAAGGTTTCGGCTTTGACCTCACCAAAGACATCCAAGAACTCCTGGTAAGGTTCTGGTATTTCAGGTGTTTGAATAACACATATTGTTCCTCCGTTGGTGCAGAGCTGAGTGACTGCACTAGCCTCCGTAGAATTTGTCAATTCTGCAAAACAATGTTTTGTGCAATAGTCAGAATTTAATTGAATGGTTCGGGCTCCCCAATCTATCAGCGGGTTGTGTTCCGTCAGCCATGGTAGGCCTAAAATTAACTGAAATTGAGGGGCGTCTATTAAGTTAAACTGTAAGATCTCTCGATGTCCCTCCATGGTAGTCATATGTACCATTTCCGTGTGACTTGTTATGGGTCCAGAAGTCAGTTCTGTACCATCCACGGCTCGGACTTTCTCACTTTTTTCCTTGTTGATTGCTAACAATCCTTTCTGAACAGCAAATTTTTGGTCACAGAAATTACCCGTTGCTCCAGAATCAACCATGACATTCACTCCAGTCAGTATGGTGTCACGAAATTTCAATGTCACAGTTAGTACAAGATGAGGTGAAGAAACTTGTAAGGTGTTGGCCACTTGATGACTTGTTGGAGTTATTGCTACTTTCGCAACCACGGGTCCAACTCCGCCTACCCGTGGTGCCGCTAGTTTTCCTTCTCCTTGATTGGTAGCTTAGGTCGTTTCAGACAATTCTTGACGAAATGTCCACTTCCTCCACAATACAAGCACAATTTATTTGACCTCCTCTTTTATTTTTCTTCTTTGGAGAGAGGGCCTCGGATAACTCCAATCTGCATGGGTTCCACTCCCGTAGAACTCTCAGGTCGGGTTGACTCAAGCTTGACTCGATCTAATCGTGGAACACTAGATCGAAACTCCCGTTTACGTTCTCCCTTTCGCTCATTGAGCCGATAGTCAATCTCAAGGGTCAAATCCACAAGGGCAGAAATATCAGTAGGTCTATTTGGGATTTGGGATAGAGCATCCTTCAGTTCTTCTCGCAGTCCCCTGTAAAAAACTGCTGCTCTTTTAACTTCAGGCCAATTAGTTTCAACTACTAACCTATTAAATTGGGCTAAATAGGCCACCAGTTCTCGATTCCCTTGTTTTAACTCTAACAGTTCATTGTCTGATGCCTGGGAAGCTGTTCGTCGATCAAAAATGCGAAGAAATTCTTTTTTAAAATCATCTAAACTGTATAAAATGGGGTCATCTGTAGAAACGAGTGGCATTGACCAAGCAGCGGCGTCCCCACTCAAATATGACAAGATGAATGCCACACGGGATTGAGCATCTGGAAAAATTGTTGGTCGGCACATAAAGTGCAGTGAACACTGGGTCAAAAAAATTTGTGCCTTTTGTGGGTCTCCATTGAATCTTTCTGGAGGGGCTAAAGGAATTACTGGGGATAAGGAGTGGATGACTTGGGTCGGAGCAAAGGATGGAGTGCTAGAGCCTGGGTTCTGTGTGGTGAATAATGTAGGGGTCTGACTGGCTCCCTGAACTGGTGTCCCAGTTTTAAATGTAATAATCTCTTGCCTTAAAATCTTATTTTCCTCCCTGACTGCCTCTAAGTCCCTTTGTATTGTATTCAAAATCTCGCCTAATTTCTTAAAATCTAACCCTTCCGCCATTCTACTCAGGTGCTTGTACCAACGTGGTCACTTCACTCTGTCAGGTGCGTCTTTTTTTGCAAACCACACAGGAGTAGAATGACACAAGCTCCCAATGCCCTTCTCGGAACTTTCCCCACCAGGTTTCTTGGGTTACACCTTAGTAAGTGAGTACCGAGGGGGTAAAGGGGATGGGACAGAGAAGAGACAACTCCAACACTGCTGTTCAGCACGAACCTCCTCCCTCACCGGTAGTGACAGCTGCAGACAAATCATGAAATCAAGTGGCGAAACATTTATAACTTATTTGCATTTAAAAACTAAGATAACTTATCTTACCAGGAAGTGTTTTGAGTTTTGCCCCTCTTCTACTTCTCTTTTGCGTTGCATGTATTTGAAGAGAAGTCTTAACTCTTATTGTTCTATCGTCGCAGGAATGCTACTTATTCTCTACTCTAGAAAATTGGGAAAAACAAGGTAAGTGTACATCCAATTAATTTATTAAAATCTGAAAATTGCGTTTTTTCCCTCTCACTGAGTATACTCACTGGATAGTTAAGAGTTGTTTTTATTAAATGGAGTCTATTGGATTTATTGTTCCAGATTATTGAACTTGGAGTCTTTAAGGAAACAATTCTTGATTTGGTCTTTATTTTTCTGGTGGTAAAAGACTCCCAACGTTATTCAGGACTAACCCAATTGAGAAGGTTATTTTAATGTCAAACGGACTGGCAAACGTCCACTGACTATATTGGATAATTAATTAACCTTGAAGCGAAGGAAGTATGATTATTCCTTTCACTCGACTTGCTTCATATTTATTTATCTCTAGCACAGGTCCTTTTATTACCAGCTGGAGATTCTTTAAATGAAAGTCGAGGGTTTATTTTAGCCTGCTCATTTCGTTTACTTTAAGTTTGCATTTCAAGGTTACACACGAAGGCTAATGTGAGAATAATTTCACTCGTGTGAGCCTTGTGTAGAAAGCTGGTGATTTATTTGAGCATGAAGAGCATTTATAGTAACTTGCTCTTGACCTTGAAATTAACCAGCCTTTCAGTGCGCACAGAAAACGAAAATGAAATAACTCTTGTGCTTCTAAATAGCTTCCTTCAATTAACAGCTTGGAAGCTCTGTGCCAGAATGCTTAGGTTTCAGCTAATTATACCACTGAATGAATTTATTTATAAACGCTGCGAAAAGTGACTGAGGCTGGCGTTTCTTCTCTACAGTTTCCACTACAGTTTTTACTCTATATTAATTCTGAACCTCTTCAGTAAAAGGATTAACTTTGGTTGTAGTTTCTTCACACGTAAATTTCTGCTGACATTGGTTTTTTAAACATGCTGGCTTTTCTCATTAACATTAGAATTTTAAGGCTTATTTCTCAAACGTGAATTACACTAGACAGTTCAACTAACCTGAGGTTTTAAACCGACGAACTAACCCCGAGTTTAACGCCACTAACCTGACTGACTTTCACGACGCAGAAACAGGTGCTCCTTCTGAAGAATCTTCGGTGAAGTGCACCATGGAATGTTGGAGCACACCTCACCAACTGTCATTCACTGCAAGACTAGACTGCTAACAGCAATATGCTATTGCAGCAAGTTGGCAGCCATGTTGGAATTTCTGCGATGCCAACAAGCACTCCAACTCAAAGGATTGACTGCTTTCTGAGTTTGCGATGAGAGCATAGAAGCCACGGAAGCAGAAGGAGGAGGAAACCTTCCGTGATTCCTGACACTAGCGCTTGTACTGCCAACTTGAAGTCATCGACTGGAAGGAAGGGTTTCAGCTTCCTCAATGTGTTTATCTGGAAGTTTGCTCCTTTAGTAGCGTTGCTAATGTGTTTTTGCATCAAGAGGTTGCTGTCAAGGGTAATGCCCAGAGATTTTGCAGAGTCCACTATGGTTGGTTGCACGTTGAATGCGTTAAGCTGTTTGATCAAGTCTTGCATTAAGGGGACTCTGGCAGGTGGGGCTATAAGGAGGAATTCTGTTTTTAGAGCATTCAATTTGAGATGGTTGTCTGCAAGCCAGGACTGGGTATTCCTGAGAGTGGAGTTCAGCAAAGTGATGTCTTCTAGGGTGTTGATCTTGAGGTAGAGTTGTGTGTCGTCAGCGTACATATCAAATTGTACGTTAGAAGCATGGAGCATTTTGGTGAGGGGTTCCATGAATAGGTTAAACAGTGGCGGAGAAAGTGAGGACCCTTGCGGCACTCCCAACGTTACTGGAGAGGAATTGGAGAGCGTGTTGTTGACCTTGAATTTTTGGTTACGGTTATGTAGGAAGGAGGTAAACCATTTTAACACTGAACCTGATAAACCCATTCTGTGTTCCAGGAGATCTAATAGGTTCTCATGTTTGACCGTATCAAAGGCTGAAGACAGGTCTAGAAGGATGAGTAAACAAGATCCGTTCTGGTCAAGGATTTGTAGCGCATCATCAATAATGTGTATCATGGCCGATTCGGTGCTGTGACCTGCTCTGAAACCTGATTGGTGTTTATCGAGGAGGTCAAAGTGATCAATGTGTTTAGTCAATTGGCGTTGTAAACATTTTTCAAGAAGTTTAGCCAGGGTGGGAATATTGGAGATAGGACGATAGTTATTAAGGTCGGTCGGGTCAGCTGTAGGATTCTTGAGAATGGGTGAAACCTGTCCTATTTTGAGGGAGTCCGGTATGCAGCCTTGTTGGAGAGAGCTATTAATGATTTTGGTCCAGAGTGGCTGAAGCCAAGGTGCAAGGTCTTCGACAGGCGTTTTCCCCATGCATTTTTCCATAGGACCTTTAGTCGAAGGTACAGCCCGAACGGCTGAACAGAATTACTTGAAATTTGGCAGAGAGGTAGTCCTCAGGTCAGGGAAGTGCCTTTTGCAGGTCTGGTGTCAATCTGTTCAGTAGTTACTGAGAAAATAGCATTTAAAAGCATATAAATATCTATAAGCGCGCACCGTGCGAGCACCCGAACGTGCGCGTGCGTAATTCTGATTGGTGGTTACATGTTAGTCAACGTTCGAATCGGTCGAAATCAGGAAGTGTCGGCCGCCATTTTGTTTGTTTTCAGTGCGAGAGTGAAAAAGGAAGGTGGCGAACATGAAAAGGGGGCAGGGTAGAGAGTTCCTGACCCCCTAGCCTTTGTCAGGGGGTCCCTGAAGGACCCCGAAGGCAGAAAAAAAAATCCAAAAAACAAAAAAATCGCGGGGGTGCGCGCACCGTGCGTGCACGGTGAAAACCCCCCAAAAAATACATAAATAAATTAGCATTTAAAAAAACGTACAAATTCACTGAAAAAACCATAGGTTTCACACACGTTATAGTTAGGAATTAGCATTTAAAAAACCTTGCAAATTCACTTAAAAGACCATAGGTTTCACACATGTTATAGTTAGGTGGATATTTCACTCGTAAGAAACCAATGAAATTCCCCTGTTATAGTTAGTTCAGATAACTATAACTCGCGCGACCGCCACTCTATCACAAGGATGATGTTATCAGTGATGTCATGAGTGATGCCACTGACCATGTCATGAGTGATGTAATATGTGACGTCATGAGCAGTGGATTGCGGGCGCGCGAGTTATAGTTATCTGAACTAACTATAACAGGGGAATTTCATTGGTTTCTTACGAGTGAAATATCCACCTAACTATAACATGTGTGAAACCTATGGTTTTTTAAGTGAATATCTATATAAATATATAGATATCTGTAGATGTAGGTTCATTATAGATATATATAATTAGATCTCATTTTATCTATACGCACTGTAAGACGGCACATACTTGTTAATTCCAGGTTGCAGTATCCTGGGCTTCTTAGCCCCAGATTCTCTCTCTCTCTCTCCTTCTTAGGAGAGCAAGCTTTAGGTGTGTGCCCGGTTTATGCCGGTATCCCCTATCCTCTGAACCTCTGGGTATAGTTGGCCAGTATGACTACAGGTGATCAGTCGGCGGACAGCCTCCGATGGTGTGTGTTCTTTTGATTCTACTTTTGTTGGACTTGGCATATGTGTGGTGTGGTTTCCACTGTCCACACTGTCTGCTATGTGTATCCCTATTCTCCACATAAATGCATCTCCTTGTAGTCATGGTTTTTTGTACATCTCTAAGGGGGTGCCAACTGTCTCTACACCTGTCATTCCTTGCATCCACTGTGGTGCATGCTCATTTGTACAATATGACTCTGTCTTGCTGTTTTGTCCTTCTCTGGGGCTCTCTTTGGTTTTGCAGATCCATGGGATTCTGCACACAGTTTGACTGTTCATTAAGATTGCCTGCTCTTGTTGGGGCATGTTGACGTAGATATCACTATTTGGTCGAATTGAAATTTGTCTTTCAGTTGAGTACTCATTTTAGGTTTAACTTTGTTTTATTGGCATTTACGTCAAGAGGAATACAAACAATCCAATGAGGACATATATACTGTTCATGCATATACAATCGATGATAAACCCCTCTTGTGTGACAAAATCTAGAAATCCAATAGTCGCCACCAATAACCTCCTCCAGTGTCGCCGCACGAGTTGTCATGCAGCAGACAAACTGTGAGGGACGTTGCTATATTGCCTTTTAGAAAAGTAAAAGAACCCCACCCTCCATGCCCCCTCCCTAACCCCAACCTCCTCTCCCACCCCCAGCTGGTGTGCCTCCCTAGTGTTCCAAGATGTGGCAGGGTGACAGAGCAAGCCCCGTGTGCATCTCCGCAGGTTATGGCGCAGGGGCCAAGCTGGTGAGCTGGAAGAGGGGAAGATATTTAGGGCATGTAATCTCATTCATTTCATTCGATAATAAAGCAAGCAGTGGCTGCCAGGCATCGGTAAAGCTAGCCATAGTGTCAGAAAGAGAGGCCTGTATACGCTCCATTCCCAGGACATACCATAGTTTATGTAGCCACCCCAGTCGTGTCGGTCTCCTAGGTGAACCCCAATGTGAGAGTATGTTCTGCGTAGCAGCTCCTAAAGCTATCCCCATAAGTCTGCCCCGCCTGCACTTGAGTGGGTACGTGATGGGATGGGCAGTCCCAAAATCACATAAGCCGGGAAACGCGGAATCTCAGTATCAAATTGGTTATCGATGTCGTCTAGCACCTCTTTCCAGTAGGTCTGGAGCTCTCCGCATCCCCATAAAATATGTACCAGAGTGCCATCCTCCCCGCAGCCGCGCCAGCACAACGGACTACGCGCTGGATTCCCCCTATGCAGGCGGGCCGGGGTCAGATGCCAATACATAGCCACCTTAACCTCCGCTTCCCTGCTAGCCGTGTTACGCGCTGTGTGGTTCGCGTGATAATAAATGTCCGCCCACTCTTTGCTCGTCAGTTGTCTCCCCAGCTCCCTCTCCCACCTTCTCTGGCCAGCAGTTGGCTCCGCGGGGGCCCCCTCTCTAAGCATGTCATAGATATCGGATATCATTGCCTTGTCTGTGTTTTTAAGGTATAGCCACTTCTCAAACTTAGTGAGCTTTCTAGCTACATTAGGGTGAACATCCGCGTGTAAGAGCCAATGTCTGAGCTGGAAGTAGCGAAAACGCTCTGAGTCCGGGAGTCCATAAACGCTTTTGAGCTCATGAAAGTGGAGGATGCCCTCTAAGTCAAAAAGATGGCCCGCCGACCGGCATTCAGATGCCCTCCAGACAGAAAAAGCCCTAGCGTCCACTCCTGGGTAAAACTCCTTATTATCAAAGAGTGGGGTCATGGGAGAGGGGAATGTCGTCAAGACCCGCCGTACCGCCACACTGTCCCACGCTCGCAGCAAGGTCTTCGTGGCAGGGGGAACCCGAAGGCCGGGAGATCTGTGAGACTGATGAAGAAAGGGGACCTTCCAGAGATCCATTTCAGCTATTGACCTGTCCTGGAAAAGCCAGCTTTTCTCAGATTCGGGACGCTTCCACTCAACTAAGTATCTCAGTTGCGCCGCGCCGAAATATTCTTAAACATTAGGGATGCCCAAGCACCCCTCATCTGGCTTCAGGTAGCCCAAGCTCTTGCGTAGCCGGGGTCTCTTTCCCCCCCCCCCCATATACATTGATTGATAGTTATCTGCAGAGTTGACAGTGTGCCCGGGGGCAGCCAGACTGGAATGGTTTTAAAGAGGTACAAAGCGCAGGGCAGAAGCGACATCTTGACCACAGCTACTCTGCCCACCAGAGAGAGCGAGTGCCGTTTCCAAGCATTCAGGTTTTTGACAGCGCGCTGTAAAAATTTAGAATAGTTAAGATGAACCGTGTGGGACAGTGACGCCGCAAGTTCTATGCCCAAGTAGAGGATGGAAGGGTAAACGGGTATGCCCGCATATCGTCCATTAACCGCCAAGAAATCCGGCCCCCCCTCTCGAAACCAAAGGATTGAGGACCCAATATTAACCCGTAGGCCCGAAACCTGACCAAATTCCTCCAGTTCCTGCAAGAAGGCAGGGACCGAACCCACCGGTGACTTCAAGGAGGCGATGATATCATCTGCGTATAAACTAACGGCGTGCCGTTCTGCCCCAAATGGGATTCCCTTTATCTCTGAATTGTCCCTGATCCTCTGCGCTAGTGGCTCTACATACAAAGCAAAAAGGAGGGGGGACAGCGGGCACCCTTGCCTGGTTCCCCGTTGTATCGAAAAAGGCATGGAAGTTACCCCATTCACCCTAATCACCGCCCTGGGAGTGGTGTAGCAGCTCGAAATCCACGCCCGGAGCCGGTTCCCGAAGCCAAAATGGGTCAAGGTTCTGTCCAGGAAGCGCCAATCCACCCGACTGAACGCCTTCTCGGCATCCACCGGTAAGAGAAGAGCGTCCATTTTAGTGCGAAGGGCCTTGTCTATGAGATGGAATATACTTTTGGTATTGTCACTACATTGCCGGGCTTGTATAAAACCAGACTGATCTGGGTCAATTATGCCCGGCATAAGGGGATCTAGGCGCGCTGCCAATATCCCCATGAACAGTTTGAGATCGACGTTAAGCAAGGAAATGGGCCGGTAGGAGCCGCACATGGAGGCGTCCTTACCTGGTTTAGTGGTGCTACCTGGTTTAGGTAGCACCACTATGGAGGCCAATAGAATCTCTGGGGGGATTGTACCCGGGCCCGTGAAAGAATTGAAGAGTCGAGTGAGTACGGGAGCTAGAATGGCGCAGAACCTCTTATGAAACCCAGCCGAAAATCCATCCGGGCCCAGGGCCTTCAGGAGTTTAAGGCGGGAAATAGCCCCCACCACTTCCTCAATGCATATGGGAGCATCCAACGCTTCACCGTTGAACTGGTTTAGCGCCGTCGTATGGGCCCGTTGAAGGTAAGCATCTATCTGCGGGGTGAACGATGACCCCCCCCCCCCTCGTAGAGAGCTTCGTAGAAGTCCCGAAAAGCCTGCGCTATTCCCGCATTATCAGTGACCTGACCTCCTTCCGAATCAGTGATCTCTTTAACATTGCCCTGTTGTGTCTTCGCCCTCAACCTACTAGCTAACAACCGGCCCGTTTTATCCCCGCCCACATAGTAAGAATGCTTGAGGCGAAGAGCCGCGTATTCCGCTCTGTCAAGATCGAGCCCCGCCAGCAGGGCTCGTGCATTCTTCAGCTGTCGCCAAATCCGGGGAGCTCCCGTTCAGCTGGGGGCTCTCTCCAGCTCAAGCACTTGGGCCGTGTGTTCATCCCTCTTAGCTTTGCGCTCTCTATTTTCTGCCGCCGACAAGGCTATCAGCTTCCCCTCACAACTGCCTTGAGCGCCCCCCACAATGTAGCTACTGGAGTGTCAGCGGTGTCATTAAACTCCAAATAGTCCCTGACACACTTAAGGATGTGCTCCTGAACCGCCGGTTCATGAAGCATTGTCTCCCGCACTCTCCAGTGCCCCGTGGGACGGGGGATATAAGGGACCCCTATTGTAGCCACTACCGCGTCATGGTCTGACAAGGCCGCCGCCATGATATAAATATCCTTGATCTTCGCGCAAACTTCTACAGAGCCCAAAAAAAGATCTAGTCTTGCGTAAGTGCGATGTACGTGCGAGTAATAAGAAAATTGGGAGACCCGAGGGTGAGACTCTCGCCACAGATCAATCAAACCCCTCTCTGCCAGCCACTGCTTACCCCCCCACCCCCCCGGGAATGACAGCTGCCTGATCTGTCCGCCTCGTATCCATGACTTAAGTTCAGGTCACCCCCCACCAGAATGAAGCAGTCTTGTGGTTCTAGGACTTTTGAAAGGGCTGATCTGTGGAACACCTCTTGGCCTGCATTTGGAGCGTATATCGTTCCAATCGTGAGAGCGAGGCCTGTAATCCAAAAACGGTGTGCCAGTAGCAACCCCGTGATTTTCGCTACTTTATCTCCCACCGACCCCCGAAACTTCCTCGCCACCAGAATCGCCACCCCCGCCCTTTTATCAGTCATAGAGGAGAAATATTGATAGGGGAACACCCTGGACTTTAACCTATGCCAATCACGTGCCAACAAGTGTGTTTCCTGCAGCAGACAGATGCCCGCTCCTGTATTCTCTAAGTAGGATAGAATGGCTCGCCTCTTGTTAGGGCTATTGAGGCCTTTGACGTTAAGTGTGAGAATAGTTATTTCAGTGTCCTGCATGAGTGGACAGTGGAGCAGAGCGCACCAAGGCCTGCGTAACTAGCTGGTGAAAGAAACCCCGTCCCTCCCGCGCAAGGGAGACTCCCGAAACCACACTTGGAAAGACGCAAACACCCCACCTGAGCACACCAGTTCCCCTCCCGGACCCCAACCCCAACTCCCAGAACAAACCCCCCCCCACCATGTCTAGTAGTGTGCTCGTGGCAAAGCAAAACAGACCGGGGCATCTCATGGCAAGGGCAATGCAGTCAGGCCCCCCCCGCGCCCCCACCGGCCCCATCCTCACAGTAACACACGCCAGGCCCCAGCGACCTCTCGGGGCTTCTGAAGGGGAAGTGTCTGTAGCAACTGCTTCAATTGCCGCTCTGCGTTCCTGCGCCACCACCTCCAGGTCGGGCCCACGGGCCGCCCCCCCCCCGAGCGTCTCCTCCCGACTGTCTGCCAGCGTGCCGGGGACCGGCGCCGGTCCGGTGTACTCTCCTTTACTGGACTCTGGTGCGGCAAACCCAACAACCTGCACGCCTCGGCAAGGTATGATATCTGGTGCAATCGACCATGCCATTTGAAAATGATACGAAAAGGGTGCCCCCAGGAGTACGCCGCCCCTTTGTCCCGCAAGTGCGCCGTAACGTCCTTGAAGTCTCTCTGCTTCTGCAAAGTGCTGGCCACCAAATCCTGGTACAAATTGATATTCAGACCCTGGTATTGGACCGGATGTTTTGACCGAGCTTCTCTGATAATACGTTCTTTCAGAGGGTAATCCGGAAGGAAGGCCAGTATGTCCTGTGGCGGAGCGTTGGCTCGTCGTCTCAAGCCCACCCTGTGAGCTCTATCGATACGAAACTCCATCTGTGGGGGTGCTCCCAGAATGTCACGGAACAGTCCCTGCAGAAAAGCAGTGATATCGGTCCCTTCTGCGTCCGATGGTACCCCCCGAACTCGAATGTTATTCTGCTGGGAGCAGTTCTCGAGGTCCTCGGCGTGCGACTGCAGGTCCAGCTGTTGGTCCCTCAAGCGGATCACCTCCTGTTGCAGCTGCATAACTTCCTCGTCCTTAGCCTGCTCCTGGTCCTCGATAGCCGCCACCTTGTCCCGAGGGTATCCACCTCCCTCCGCAGTTGACGCACCTCTCCCGCTACTTCGCTTTTTAGGGTGTGAAAGTCTTCGCGAAGCGTATTGAATAGTGACTCCAGGAAGGATTTGGTTATGGGAGTATCTTCCCCTTCATGATCTGCACTAGCTTGAGGGCCCTTCAATGTCTGCTCCTTCTGCCCCCTTTGGTTGGACATGGCGTCACCCGAGCTGAGAGACCACCGAGGGCCAGATGAACCAAGGCTCCGTTCGAACAAATCCTAAAGTTAATGCGTGGTCCGGAGGGTGACACACCCCAGGGAGGCTCACTAGGCGCCCCAGTAGGCACCAAAACCATCGGCGACCCTGCCGGGTGGGCAGCTGGAATGCAAGGCCCCTCATTGCCAATAAGGATGTGATTTGTGAAGACAGGATGCAGTCCCCCTGTTCAGGGCCAAGCTCCACTTGCCGCTATTAGTGTCTATAAAAAGGCCCTCACCAACTATCTCCTCCAAACAATGGGATGCGGGGGGCGAGAGTTAAGCCGAGGACCGCCCCGCCGCCAATGACCGTCCGCTACAAAGTGGGATGCCTCTGCAAGCAATCAGGGCAACAATGCAGCACAGTCCTGGTGCCCTCCAGTGCGCCCAACTGTCTCCCTGCGACTCTTCACCACTTTGGAAGACCCGTGTGTAATACAGTCCCAGGGTCTCTTGCGCCGATATCCGTGTTGATCTATGGGCGCGTAGCTAGCCACTGCGTGGTGGCGCCACTCACCGGTGTCGCCTCCAGACCGGAGACGCAGCTCGCCTTCACCCTCGGCAACTCAGAAGGCAACCCGGAAGGCCGCCACGAGTCCCTGACTTCCTCTTCGCTCCCCGGCTCCTCCGGTCCTCAGGGCACGGCCTCCGAATCTGCAGATGAGCCCCGGGACTCCCGTGCTGCCACACCCGTAGCACCAACAGCAACAGCCCGTCGTCACCGGCCGCTCGCCGGCTCTCCGCTCCGCCCGCGATGAGCCAGGCCTCAGCTCCTCTCCGCTCCGGAGCTCGTGCCGCGTAACAGCCCCGCGGGCCGCCTCCTCAGCCGATCACGGTGGGACCCACCTCCAGATCCGGCAGCAGATCACCACACCGGCGCCTCTGTACGCGGCCGCCCGGGTCACCGTCACCTCCGTTGCTCACGTCCCCTGGGAGGATCAGCCCAGCCTCTCCGCTCGCCGAGATCCGGCTACGTACAGGGTCCGGCTGCCATCTAGGCCTCGTTGCGCGCTCCGCAAAATCGTACCAGGAGGGCTCCGAATGTCAGCCCCCAGCCTCCAAATCACAGGCACGAAGCTATAGATCGGCTGGGGAATAAAACCACCACTCCCTAGGTGCTTTAGAAGGGGAAAAACATTAGATAGGGGCCGAGTTGGACATCGGCGGGCGGGGAGACGAAGCAGCACACGTCTTACCCACTCGCCATCTTGGCCACGCCCCCCTGAGTACTCATTTTGAACTTCAGTTTCAAGAGGAACGAGTTCCATCACATTGTCCATCATTCCGTGCAGATGACCCTTCAAACGTGATGAGTCTTTCTGTTTGAACTTCTTGTATAGTTGTGAGAGGAGGGTGTCTGGTACTCCGGAGTCCATGCGGCCTACTACTCAGTATCGGCCACATAGTGTGGTTTGATTAGGTCTATTGAGACACATTTTTCTCCTTTTTACTGGCAAGAGGTGGCAGAAGTACTGTTCTTGTTCCTTCAACTGCCAGGACAGGTAAAAAAAAAAGAATTGTCTGCTATTTTCTCTCTGACCAGATCCCCAACTTAAGGGATACAGACAGGTCTTGCTGTGACAGACTTTGCTTCCCCAGAGGAAGTCATTTTCACCTGGACATTACTCTGTAGTGCCCTGGATTCATTTAGGTCCTGTAAAACGGCCAAACGTTTATGGATGTCAAAAGGTTTTTCATCTGCCACTGTGCCCTCATAATCAAGATCAGGTACCCACATTCTTGTCCCAAATAGGACCTCATAAGGAGTGACACCACCTAGAGAAACTCTTAGCTGATTATGTAATGCCCTTTGAACTCCAAACAGATAGGAGGTATGCCTATCCGGTGGCCTACCTGGTTTATGAAACACCACAATCTCAGCATGCCTCCAGTCCCGTGGGAGACAGCCTTGCTCGCGCGACTCTTCAACCACCCGACGATAGTGGGGCCCTAACTACAAAAATAACTTCTTGAAAAACTCACATGGAACCCCGTTGGGCCCCGGTGCCCTGCCAGAATTAAGGTCGCCCAAGGCGGCGCCCAATTCCTCTTCCGTGAGCGGGAGATCCAGCTCCACGCTCACGTCATCCGGCAGAGCCCGCGAGGGCAGATCGTCTAGGGACCGACCAATCTCATCCTCACCAATACATTCTTTAGGGGTATACAGCTCCTCTAAATATGAAGAGAAGCTTTCAGCTATATCTCTGGAGTCCGTGAGCGGCCGCCCATCCATGCCCACCAACCCAGGGAGTGGCTGAGCATGGAACAGCCCCTCGCAAAGTCTATGGAGCATCTTACCAGATTTATCCCCCATTGATATATGCGGCTGCGGGTAGCCAACCAGGCGAGATGAGCCTCATCCAAGAGGAGAGCGGCGTAGTTCTGCTGCGCCTGTACTAACCGCCGTTGTACAACATGTCCCTCCCCACTCCGACTGCGATGTTCCAAATCACCCACAGTAGTTTCGGCCTGTATAAGAGCCTCACTCCGGGTCTTACGAGCTGTCGCACAGTAGGAGATAACAACCCCCCCCCCCCCCGGGTGGGCTTCATCGCTTCCCACAAAGGTTCAGCCTCCCGAGACCGACCCCACATTAACCGACAAATATTGATTCAGTGCATTTCCAAGGCACTCCCTATAGTCTGCCTTCTGTAAATTCCATGTCGAGAGACGCCAGCGGAAGGGCCTCCCCGCCTAACCCATTCGCAGAACAATGGTAACTGGCAAGTGATCCGAGAGGCCCCGCGGAAGGATATCCGCCTCCACCACTCGGGCCACCAGCGCACGCGGGACTAATAGATAATCGAGGCGAGAAAAGGAGTTGTGGACAGCTGATAGGTGTAGCCCTGGAC
Organism: Triturus cristatus; assembly: GCF_964204655.1. NCBI lineage: Eukaryota > Metazoa > Chordata > Amphibia > Caudata > Salamandridae > Triturus > Triturus cristatus. The sequence goes on from NC_140586.1 coordinate 554,957,184, forward strand.
CTGGCCATGTAACTAACGCCAGGGATCAGCCCAATTCAGCCCTGACACCAAAGCGGAGAGCTTCGTACTCTGGCAAACCAGCGTGCCGCCTCCGGGTCTCCAGCGATCCAAGGCAATATCTAAGACATCATTCCAATCCCTTTCAACTACTGCCAAACCATCCGGCATATCCGCCCATATGGCCATAAGCTGCTCAACCAATGCCGGGGACAGCGGAGGGGGGGCATAGACACATCCCAACACCACTGGCTCCTCCCTGATCGTACCCTGTAGAAACAGATATCTCCCCTGGGAATCCACCCACATCTTGGTGTGTGCATATAGGACACGGCGGTGAACCAAGATTGCTACACCCCACGACCCCCTTGTGAAGCCAGCATGAAATACCTGGGTAAACCCGTATCTCTGTAAACAGAGTGCTTTTGAACCCAGTAGATGTGTTTCTTGTAACATGAGGATATTGACATGGGCCCTCTTGGCATATCGAAGAATTGCCCCGTTTAATCTTGTCTAGGGCACCTCTAACATTCCAGCTTACTACCCTAAGAATTTCGGGGGAGACCCGGGCCTGCTCAGGTACCCCCGCCATGGGCTATGACCGAGTAAAAGAAAGGTGCGGAAATAGGTGCATGGCGCACATCCAGCAATCTAGCAGCATAAAGAAGAAGTGCGACATGAAAACAACAACAAAACCATAACCCAACACAACCCAACTAACCCCCCACCCTACACTTCAAGAACGATGAAGCATCTGTCACAGCTGGTGACGCCTGCAGACCCCAACAGGGAGTCCCGGCACATCCAGCCAATGGATCCCCAGTGTACAGCCCACCGTCAGCGGGCAGCCCCTCCGCTGGACCCTCAACACAGAAACCGGCCTTCAAATGAACTCCTCCGATCCTTCCAACAGCAGCTGTATTATCAGGGGTCTGAAGTTCTCCTCCAGCTTAAGTGCCTGATGAGGCCTGTCGGGAGGCTGAGCCAGCCCGTGCAGAGGCGCTACAGGAGCGGGACCAGCAATGGGATCTGGACCGCCTACGACCTTTTGGGTTCAGTTGAGACTGCTTACGAGCAGCCTCGCCAGACGACGAGTCAGAGTCCCTCCTAGGCGGTGAATGAGGACACACATGCACAGTCTCATCCGTCCATTGGAACACCTCCTCCGGCGCGTCGAAAAAGTGGGTCCAGGAGCGGTACACCACCAGCAACCGGGCCGGGTACAGCAAGGCATATGGAAACTTAAGATCTCGAAGCCATGCCTTGGCCGCCAGGAAGGACTGCCTTTGTTGTTGAACTAGCTTTGTATAGTTCTTTGGCCCTGGCTTCTTTAAGAATAACATCTCGGTCGTGATAGTTCAGTAGCCGTGCCATGACTGGCCTCGGGCGGGCCCCCGGCGGTGGTTTTTGCATGAGGGCTCGATGAGCCCACTCTATTGCGAAGCAGCGAGACAGAAACTCCGGAGGGAGCCAACCCTCCAGCTATTGGGTAAGGAAACGCTCCATATCTCCCCCTTCACAGCCCTCCAGAAAGCCCACAAAGCGAAGGTTGTTGTGCCGGGCCCGGTCTTCCGCATCCTCAACACGCGCTGCCATAGTCCGCTGGGTCATTTTGAGGGTGGCTACTCTTTTCTGTAGAGACGCAAGATCATCCTCCACCCCAGGAATCTGCCTTCAGTCTTGGTAATAAGGGTCACTGCGTTTCGCAGATCCTGGTGGAGAAGCATGACGTCGGACCCCACTGCCCCGATCCTAACCTCCAGGGCATCACGAGATTGCGTGATCGCATCCATGAGTGCAGTGTTTTCTGGGATCTCCAGGGTCCCTCCTTGGCCCCCCACTGGCATCGCCGCAGCCGTCCCGGGGCCCGTGAGCTTGTCCAGTGTGCTTTGCTTAGCAGAACCCCCACCCGGTTTATCCCGGGTCATGATATCTTCTGACCACAGGACCTCCGGTGTGACAGAACCTGGAAACGTGACAAGGAGGTCCTAAGCACCGCAAGTTCAGGGCCACCATGACCCAATATGGCCGCTGAGCACGGGGTCGCAACAGACCGCAAGATAGTAACCGGCACCGCCCTCCTGGGCTCACGCCCAGCAGCAGGAACCGACCCTCACTGCCCTAAATGTCAAAGCGCCTGGGAAGACTGCAGCAAAGAATGGTATAAATTGAGGATCTTCACGATGTGCAGATCTCAGAAGCCCAATCCTAGCGCCAAAGCCAAATGCGGGCGGGCCCCTCCTGCCTCCTCCAGGGACCCCACGTTGCAGTTGCCACCCCTCCACAGCGTGCCAGGGCAAACCAGGGGCACAGATGCCCAAGCGCCGCGACACCCCACAGGTACAATGCCGCCCCCCCGTGTGACCCGAAAATGGCTGCCGATGCGAGGGCTCGGCTGCGTCCGTAGGAAGCGCTACTCTGTTGAAGTCCCCTGGTGCATTAGGGCATGAGCTCAGCCCTCGATGTGGGCCAACCCTGGAACCAAAGCCCGCAGATCTCTCACCACACACACCGCGGCACAACACTGCCGCCGGGAGCCGCCCGCACAATGCCCCCGCGGCCCGACTCAGACCGCTGATGACGCCACCATTCTGCAGAGCACAGAGGAGGGGGGCGGGGCCCCGCTTCACGCACCCTACACCAAGGGGCCTCTATCCCATCCTTACCCCCTCACTGTATGATCCGCCGCTGCAGATGACCTTCCACGGCCCGGCCGATGCCTCGGAGCTCAACACACGCTCCGTGCCGCACACCAGCCGCCGCCATCCAAGATGGTGACCGTCAGCTTCCCTCGATCCACGCTTCAGGCCGCCTCAGCTGCGGTCGTTCCCGACAGGCTAGAGAAGCAACCGAAGGATCGCTCTCGTCCCCAACGCACCCCTCAGTAGGGGCGCGAGCATGTATATAAAACTGAGTCGGAGGACAGGATATTTCAAGGATATTTACGGAGGCTGGACGGAGCTAGCTTAGCACACGTCCACCATCTTCGGCTGCCAGGCCACGCCCCCCATCTATTCGCGTTTTTGAAGAAGTGATTGCAGCTACGGAGGCCGTGCGTACAACCCCCTTTGTGGCTTCGTCAGCCAATGAATACCCTTCCAACGTGAACGCCATAGCGTTGATGACTCAGTGTGTGTATCACGTGAGACCTTGGTAGTTTGTTTTCAACTCCAATAACTGTTCCCATAGTATTTTGTGCTTACTTGTGCCACCTTTTGCATCTTTAAACTCATTCTGTCCCCAGTGATGTAAATATTCATTGTATGACTGTAAACAGTAAAATGAGTTCTCGATCCATATTCACTAGTGCCAGTAATAGTGTTTTTAATTCCACCAGTTGTGCCGTGCAGTCTCCTAGAGACTGGGTTTTTGAACAACTCGGATGAAACTTTCCATCCTGCATGCGTCCTTTAACGATAGCACACGCGGCACTGCATTGCTGTTACTCTCTATGGCCGGTTGAGCAGAACCGTCAGTGTGAATTATATATTCATACTGATCTAGAGCCATTATTTTATTTGCTAGAGGATGTTCTTTTTCGTATTGCAGGAATGCTTGTGTTTTTAAACTTGAGTCCTACCTGTATTCTACATCTGTTGCAGTAAGAGAATTAGCCCATTGTATTCATCTTGGATGTAAGGCTTTAGCGTTGGGAACGCTTGCCTTTGTCGCAGCTTCTAAGGCTGGAACTGGGGTAACGACTATTATACGCTTCCCTTGAGCCAGGGCTCTTTCTTGATGCAGAGCCCATCTCAGCATTTGTGTACAAATGTGATTTATATGCTATTGGTACTGTCTCACCTTTATCATATGTTAGATAGCTGTACCCTGATTGACCAGCAACTATACGGACCACCAGATTGCGTATGTTTACGCGTGTCTGTAAGTGTTCGGAAGCTATCATATCAGCTTGTAGGGAACGAAGAGTATCTGTGTGTTCCTGTGTCCACTGTAAGTGAAAAGTCAGGTTTCATTAAATCGTAGAAAGGTTTTACTCTTCCTGCAGAATTCAAAATGTATGTTCTGCCAAAGTCCAGGAATCCCAGGTTTGATTGTAATTTTTTTAATGATTTTGGAGGTTGGAGTAGCGCACATTTTTCTAAAAAGTTAGCTGCTAGGCTTTTCCCTTCACTTGAAAGCTCATATCCTAGAAAAAGGACATTAAGGTGGGCTATTTTCGATTTTTTAAAGTTGAATTTGTAACTCTGAGGCAAATCCCAAAATTATTGTATTTACTCTGTTCAAGTATTCCTCCAGGTAATCATTCTTTGGATATATATCATCCACATAGGGCAATGCCTCTTTTGAAGTAATTCAGTTACTCTGGCTGTAAATAACCCTAGCTGTTCTTATACCCCTGGGGGAGTCGACAAAATTGACGCTGAGACCCTAGCACTGAGAATACTGTCAAATATCTGCTCTCAGGTGCAATATTCTGGCAAAAAAAATCCATTTGAGATATCTATCGTTGTTTTGTATTTTTTCCGCACAATGTTATTCATGAATGCAGCACTGTGTGCATTTTGAACTGCAAATGTCTTAGTGCAAGTGTTTAAATGTCTGTAATCTAAAACCAAACTATATGAGTTGTCGGGTTTTGATACAGGAAACAAAGCGTTATTCATTTGAGAGGTGCAAGTTTCAATCACCCCTTGGTACTCAAGTTGATCAAGTTGCTTCTCAGGCACCTTGGTTTATAGACCTCCAGGCCCCCCGAGGCAGTTTCATAAGGTTTTACCTTCGATTTTAGCCAAAGCTGTTACAACGCTTTTGAACACAGTGCTGGGCGACCTCAATCTCCATTTTGATGCCGCCCATGACCATATCGCCATCGAGCTAGCGAACGACCTAGCGGCTTTACAATTGGAGCAGCTGGTTGATTCTGCCACTCATTCCAAGGGCCATTTATTAGACCCTGTGTTTAGCAATTGTTCTGACCTTAAGGCTGGACACCCCATTGATCTTCCATGGATGGACCACTTCCTTGTCCCCCTCTCATGGTCTATCTGCACACCAACCCGCTTAATACACTGCGAGAAGAATTTTAGAAACTGGACGAAACTCTCTGTGGAATCCTGGTCCAACAGCCTTATCAGCTCCCGCCCTCCCCTCAACATGGTTCCTAACATAGCCAATTAGGAGTACGAAGAGTGGATCTCGCACTCTTTGGAGATTACTCTCCCTCTTCGTAAAATTACCACAAAACGCTTACAAAAAATCGCCCCTTGGTTCTCTGAGGAACTCAGGATAAAAAAGAGGCATTGTAGGAAATTGGAAAGACGGTGGCGCCTTGACTTTTCCTTAAGTGATAAAGGTCTCTATAGAAAGGCAATCAGAGACTACAAAAACGAGGTTAAACTCGCCCAAGCAACTTATTTTTCCATTCAAATTCTGCGGGCCAAATCAAAACCCAAGGAAATCTTTCAAATAGTGAAGAGTCTTACAAAAACCCCACCGCCTACTACGCTACCTTGTAAAACATTAATCCACTGTAACAACCTGGCAGCCTTCTTCCACCAAAAAGTTCTCCAAATATATTCCTCTTTTTCTGACACTGATTCTCATCTTGTGTCTCAGACATGGCCCTCTCAGGCGGAACTCTCTCCTCAACCCATGGCTATTTTGGAATGTTTCCTTATGTTGGAACAGGACACCTTGGAGTTTTTAGCACGGCAAGTGAAATCAGGGTCACCTTGTGACCCAGCCCCTCCAAAGGCTATGATCTCGGTAATCCAGGTGGTTCTCCCTACCATCAAGAATCTCCTCAATGCTTCCATTACTGCCGGCGTAGTTCCACCACTCTGGAAGCAGGCTATGGTCCGTGCCTTACTGAAAAAACCCAACTTGGATCCTGGCGACTTTAGCAACTATCGCCCCATCTCCCTGCTTCCCTGGGAAAGCAAGATCCTGGAGAAACACATTAATATACACCTGACGGCTTTTCTGGAGTCCAATCAGCTGCTGGATATCACCCAAACAGGTTTCCGACCAAAACATGGGACGGAGACTGCCCTATTGGCAGTAACCGAGGAAACCAGAAGGATCTTGGATCAAGGCGGGTCAGTGGCAGTGATCCTCCTTGATCTAAGGGCAGCTTTTGACACGGTTAGCCATGATGTGCTTCTCTGTCGCCTCTCTGAAATGGGAATTTCAGGTAAGGCATTATGCTGGCTTAATTCCTTCCTAAGCAATAGATCCTTTCAGATCTTCGAGGGAGATACTGTCTCCTCTAGCAAACCCCTGAGCTGTGGGGTCCCGCAGGGCTCATCGTTAAGCCCTGCGCTATTTAATATCTATATGCGACCACTGGCTGAGGTTGTCCGCCCATTTGGTATTAAGATCGTTTCCTACGTGGACGATACCCAGCTAGTAGCACAGGAGGACAGCGGTTCCGCGCAAAGGGGACTAAGGGAATGTCTGGAGGACGTGAAAGGATGGATGACGAGATCTTTCCTTAAACTCAACGGGGATAAAACGGAGCTGATGCTCCTGGGGCCCGCTGCCCCAACATCGTTTGACTCTCTTTGGCCCCCCTGCTTAGGCACTCCACCGGCATCCAAGGATAATATAAAAAGTCTGGGAATATGGCTGGACAAAGCCCTAACTTTCAACACTTGGGCTACGAAGCTGTCTGCGACCTGTTTTGGCCTCCTTAGGATGCTTAGAAAAGTGTTCCCACTTTTACCTATGGAGGCCAAGCAAGTTGCTGTTCAAGGCTTGATCCAGTCTCGACTGGACTTTGGCAACTCTTTGTACCTCAGTGCCCCTGACTATACACTTCGTAAGCTGCAGACCGTTCAAAATTGTGCCGCTCGCACACTATTACAGCTGCCACGGAGATTATCAGCTAAACCCGGACTGAGGAGCCTGCATTGGCTACCGGTCCGGCAAAGAATCTCCTTTAAAGCACTGTGTATTGCCCATCAGGCCTTCTGGGACAAAGGACCGGCAATTTGCCGTAACCTTATCACCCACTACCATCCTAGGAAACAACTTCGCTCTGGCCAGGCTTTTCTAGCAACAGTACCCAGAATTAGGAGAACAAGAGCTGGCGGCAGGATGTTCTCATATAATGCCGCCAAGCTGTGGAACCTCTTACCCTCTCAGCTTAGATCCAATCCCAACCTTTCCTCTTTTCGAAAACATCTAAAGACCTTTCTCTTCACCCCCCAAAATTAATTTCATCGAACCACTCCGGTCTTCCCACCTCACTCTTCAGGTAGCGCTTGGACGCCTCAGGGCAGCAATCTGCGCTTTATAAATCTACTTTTCATTTCATATCATTCATTTCATCTCCCTGACCTGTTTATTAGCTTGTTGTTTTATTAGATACTGCCTTTGTGCAGTTGGAGTATTTTTTAGTGGAATGATGTGGTGGGTTGAATCCTCATCCCATCCAGCATGGTTTTTGTATAATGCTGGGGCCTGGGCTACCGCGCACTCCTGCGCATATATATATTTTAAATATTTGGGAACATGGTCGGAGAATGCTGATAAAATTACTGTTTCTTCCCTAGGACAATCTATGACGAATGCTGGTGGTCAATCTTGTTCAGCTAACAAAATGTAATAGCCAAATGTTGGGTTCTCCCAAAAGAGACCTCTAACTGTGCTGCATTTGTCCCCCTCCATTTGGAGTGTTATTTCATACAATTTATGTGGGATACTTACCCTAGTATCAGGTGTTTCCACCGTGATATAATCATTCAAGTCCGCTGTTACCAGAAATTCCATCAGGTTCTGGTGAGCTATTGTTACCTCTGCCGCACTGTCTAGCATTGTCAGGGCCCATTTCCCGTTCAGTAGTCGAGTCCTCAGAATTCTGGGCATGTCTGATCTTTAGACCTGCAACCTTCTTCTTTTTGAACTGTGGTCTTTGTTTTGGTTTATCTTCTTTTTTGGAAGTATATTCTTGAGCGTGTTGCTTGACTCTAGACTTCTTGTCTGTCTGACCGTCCTTCTCTCTCAGAGTTTTTCGTTGAACCCTGAAAGAAACGAGATCGGTAACCTGATAACTGTCAGGTTTCCTAATATTATCCCTATTCCTAAGGTTATACCTCCTTTCGGAGGGCTCCTGTGGAGATCTACCTCTGGATTGAGATCTGTTTTCTTCAACTTTTAGATTTTTGTTATTGTCCCACTTCTTTTTAGAAGTAGCAGGTGTCTGCTTGAAGGTCTACTTCTCTGGACTACCCATCAGTTGTGGTTCCAATGCCTTACCATCCAAACTGTCCCAGCCTAATTCTGCATATGCAGTTTCAATTATTTTAGGTAGTTTGTGCTCCTTTTGTAAAGGACTGAACTCCCTTAAGCGTTGGTGGATAGCCACTAATGCTGCATCCCCTTTAATATTTGCTAATATTATTGCTGATACCTGGGCATAGTTACCTAGTAACTTAATCCCTAAATGCAGAGTTCTGCTCCGTACTCCTTTTGTATTTGTCCTAATACATCTGGTATTATGGCTGATGATGGGATACCATATGTTCTGGTTTATATGGCAGCGAACACTGTACCCCACGAGGTACAATCCTCTATCTGCAGTGTTATCCCCATGGGCAAGCAGATTGTCAGCAATCTGTGCTTTTTATAAGCGCTAATATTTGGGAATACTGCTTCTAGCTGTGTAATTTTCTGAGCTATCGAGAATGGCATTAGTTCACATTTTGCAGGCATTTTACCCATTACTGTGTGTAACGTTTGTGGTGTAATCTTAGTTGCTGTATTTTGAACTTGAGTTGTATTTGTTGTTACCATCGCTGGCTGGACTGTAAGTGTCCTCATGACGAATTGCGTCATGTTTCTGTAAAGTTTTATTAATTCTTTGTGAAGTATGAGTAAGTCTCCTCCTCGCATTGTTTCGATGTCAGGATGTGGTATGTAGGCCGCTAATATTGGCCATGTAGCTCCCTCTCTTCTGAGCAGATTGAGGAGTCTTACTCTACTTCTGGTATGGACTAGGGCGCCTTTAAACCAGTATGTGTTCCTGGTACGTGAGCGGAACTTCAGTGTCCTCATACGGACAATATTCCGCTGGTGGTTCATCTTCTGTGTAAAAATGACATTTTTTTGTTCTTGCATTTGCTGCAGGTAATGTAACCCATGAATAAAATACCTCTGTTCTGTATGATTTGTGTGCCTCAATCATGAAAGCTACTATATCCCCCTAGGTGTTAGACCATGTGCCAGCAGTTTCAGGGTGACTGCATTACTAAAATTTTCTGCAATGTGAATTGCATCTGCATTTTCGTCTTCATCTGAGAGGTGCAAATTTTGCACAACTATCCGCGTTGTCTGCTTCTTCAGTCATTGTTATTAGAGAAGAAGAGCTTTTCAAGGGAACTAAGATAAGGTGTTTTGTAAAATTTTTAGGAACACTGTGTCCTTCAAGCTTGATTAACCAACAGCCAATAAATAATATATTTCGCCTACTCAGCTGTGGTGGAGTTTTGCCCACCCACTCCAGACGTCTCTGGTGTTTTGTCAAGCGGGATTTCTGAGAATAGCACGACTGAACTACTCAGATTCTACTGTTAAATAGGTACCCAACCAAAGTTGGCGGCGCCATGTCATGTAGCTCCTATAAAAAGTATACAGGATCTGCGCGTTTAGACAACATACACTGTAGGATTGGTGTCAGACTGATTCCGGACACCCCACCAGGTATGTTGGCTTCATATACCAAATGGCTCACAGTGCCACTAGAATCTCCGTTTATGAAGGAGAGAATAGTTCTTGGCAACCATCGAACATGACAACCCTGATCCCTCAGGACCGTGGAAACAATATACTACCTTTCGCTCAGTCACTCATGCTCATATGAGAAATACACAGTATAAACAGGCTGGGCGTTTTCAATAAGTATTTATTGAATAGTCGGTGTATAATAGATGAGCTGCAACAACCATTAGACAGTATAAGATATAAATGATTAACAGTACTATAAAGGTAAATGGATGGTATAGTTCTACCATCTTACTATAATCATGAATACATTTGAGTATATAAAACATATGATAAAAAGATGCGTACTCCTACGATGCCTCCCTAACTAGATGTACCTAAATGTACCTAGCCTGTGTATAGGTGTTAAGCCAAGAATCCCTCTAGGATTTAGTCAACCCCATTACCTGAAGTGAGAGACTGTGGGACCCCGTCCTGGTCTCCCTGGACACCCCGCGAGGGATGTTAGACCACTGCGAGCTAGAGTGTCTGCATGCAGGAACCTCAGCGTCTCTGGTCAGTGTGCTGGCCAAGAAGTATCGGTCTCCTCTAGCTATGTTAGTAAGATTGATGTATATATACCCATAGGTCTCCCCAGGGGTGCTACCTTGCTGTATTACTGTGTCGACCTAAGGATGACATCGGGCATGAACTTTATACATGGATATTATACAGGAGATGGTAGTCCTGCTGTGCTTCCAAGAATCCTCATGCATAATGTATGAGATTTTGAACTAGGGAAAACCCACGTTCTGAATGCAGTGTCGTATCTAGGTAAAAGGTGAGTCCCTGTAAACCGTGACAAGTGTAATGTAGGGAAAAATATAGGTGAAGGGTAATGACCAAGGCCTAAATTATGGTACCTATATGGAATATAACAACAAGAGCTTATGGATTTTCTCCCATCGTGCACTGTACTTCTGGGTCTGTGATTTCCCTTTGTCCCTTCCTGGACGAGGGATGTCTCGTACTGTCCTCTGACAGACTGTGGTACCATTGCCTTTCCTTGTTACTGCTCCCTAGCAGAGCTTCATGGGTCTTGTGCCAGCCTTGCTTGCACTTGCTGTCCCCATTTCTTTTAGTCTATCTTTTGGCAGATTAGTTCTCTTTAGAACTTGGTGGGTTTCAGTCACAGACCCTCCTCCAAGTTAAGGAATCTGCGGCTAGATGTCTCTATCAGATCAACATCTCTCTTCCCTCAGTTCCTGGGGGGAGGGTTTTTTCACATACATTGTGATGTTTCTCATTTTCTATTTATTGTCATTGTTGTTTATCTTTTTTGGCACACTGTCCCCACACTATAGTTTTCAAGTGAATCCCCGTTGTGGCGCGGAAATGTTTCACAGTAGAAAACTGACATCAGCGCACCGTGAGGGACTTATATGGCTCCACTGACATCATATCCGTGGACGACATCAGGGCGGAGCCATGCAATGCCGTCCCCCGGCGTGCAGAGGTACTGCTGAAGAGTCTCCGGATCCAGACTGGCGCCAGGGGGTTAGTCTAAGTTAAGCAATCTGCGGCTAGACTGTGTCTCTACCAGATACATCGCTACCGAAGGTAAGTGACTTGTTCATTTAGCCCCTTCTTTGTTGGGGAGTGGCTGAATTGTCTGGTCAAGGTGTGCACTATGTGATGCCTGAATAGAAACATTATGGCGAGCCAGGACCCACCAATTGTTCATGCAAGTGATCTGTTGAACCCTGAGGGGGAAAGCGCCCCTCTGCATTGCAAGCTAAAGCTGGTGAAACTGGGACAGGGCAGTTCACAAAGATGTTCCTGTGACCTCCATCTCTGGGTGCTGCTCACAAAGACCAGGCACTTCCTGGTCTATAGGCCACAACAAAAAGTCCTATTACTGCAAATTAAAGCCATCTCTGGCATTTATTGGATTGTTATCATTATCAATTTAAACAAATACATTTATAACATGCCTTTACATAATTGAAAACCCTAATTTAAATATATCAACCATCCTAACCTCCTCTTTAGTTTAAAACGTTATCACTTTGCCGTACAGGGGTGTCATGCAAGTACAGTTACACAGTAGTAATAGTAGAAAGTACAATACATTACAGGAGTAGCACAGCGGATATAATGTTCGAGAAGCATTACCTTGTGGAGAGTGTGAGTCAATTTTCACGGAGGGTCATATGAGAAAGAAAAGGCGCCAAGGGACTTCCAAAGCTTCCTGTGTGATTTGCGCCAGGTAGAGGTGTGAAGTGCAACGTTGTCAGCTCCTGTATGTCATTGCAGCTTCACTGCGACTACCATGGTAAGGCACTTGAGTAATCTGTTGTTTTGCTGTTTCTATTTCTATTAACTTTGTATTTCTTATCGTATGTATTATTATCTTTGTGTTTTTCATTATTTGCTTATTTGTTCATTTTTTGAAAACTCAATAAAAATGATTTGAAATAAAAAAAAAATAAACGTTATCACTTTGTGTGGCAAGGGGCAAGACTATTTTGCAAGCCCTTATCAGGAGTAAATTAGACTACGGTAATGCCTTGTATGTCGGGATGGCTGATTATTTGTTTACCCGCCTACAATGGATTCAAAACTCGGCGGTGCAATTGATTTACAATTTTCCCACTAGGAGCTTGCTTTTGGCTTATTTAAATTCCCACAAATCACAGGAGATGAGGACAGGGAGCAGAAAAAGACGTCCATTACCCTTGCTCCCAAATACAAGTATGTAATACACAAGGGGGTAGCTGTTCCTAAGAAAATAGAGCCATGTGAGGGGATGGAATCCAGGAAGGATGTTAGAATCGAGGAGTTGCCCTCACACACCCGTGAGGGTGGGCGTTTTTGCTCCCTGTGGCGTCGGCACTTCAATACCCCACAGGTCCCGTGAGAGGGCTTTTTGGCGGAGATCTTTTAAAGTAAAAAGTTTTGTAATGGTGAGTGCAAGTGTGTGGATCTTGTGAAACTGTGGGTTAAAAATACTGCAGTGGTCCCCAAAAAGGGAGATTATTATTCCTGGGTCCACTTGGGAATCCAAACAACTACTTCCCAACAATGAGGAAACACAGTTTAGTCATAGGTGCAGGTGAAGTGGATCAGGTCGACATGTTTCACGTCCTATTGGTCCAGTAGGGATCCATGGCGTTTCATCAGGACCGAGTATAGCATAATAAAAGTAAAAAAGGCAATCTATCCCTACCCAGATTCAGGAATGAGAAACTCAAGTAGTGAGTATCAATAGATTACCCACCTGTGTCCTAGTCTGGGTATGACTAGTAAATTAGGTGCAAGGAAAAGCGTAGATGGTCAGTCACCTAAAAAATGTATATCCAACCTAAAAAAGAGGGGAGAAAAAATGAGCTGAGAATACAGCCACCAGAAATAACGTGCAGTTGCTAAACAGTATCGGCATGTCATATAAAAGACGTGCTGGAAGTGCTGTATGAAGAGAATATCATTGCAAGGTGTCACTCATTAAAAAAAATCAAGAGTGAGTTACGTGTTCACATGCTTGAAGAAAAATCATTAGCAGGACCAACACAACACAACAAACACATAAAATCATAAGTAGATTTTGCGTATTGATAAAAGTCCATGACTTAAGAGGGATATGTTGCTTACCCTCTTTTGTAAAGGATATAGCCCCTTAGGTAAGAGCAGGCGCTCACTGTATGAGATCTGCAGGATATGTTAACAGAAGAGGCTCAAAGTTAAAACAAGGGAGTCGGGCGGTTGAGGAAAAACCTGGCCGCTCGGCAAAACGTACTCACAATTATCTCTTGTACCGGTCGGTATAATCACCTACCCAAATGTCTGCTAACCTGAAGGACCGGTTCTTATAAACAGCGCTGGTTAAATGGCACGGGATGCTGTCAGCTGGGATGCCGGCAGGTCGCGTACCATGTGACCCGGAAATCCGGGCTTAACGCGGGGGATCAGCGTGGTGTATAAAATCTGGGCTATTTGCCTTATCCCCTGGCGGCCATCTTTAAATGGTGAGAGTGGCTGCCCGGGAGTCTATGTACTTGCTCTACCAAAGGAGCTTGCGGTGGTGGCCTCCAGTAGAGGAGGGAAATGGAATATACAGGACACGCCAGATCAGACAGGGAACAGTAGTAGAAGTGTGGATGGCCATAGAGTTTGTTTAAAAAATGTTTTTTTTGCCCATATCGAAATGACAGGAAAGGCAGAGGACTGCGGTAAAGAGGAGTGGCCTTGATATCCCTGTAGTTATACATGGGTATTGGGCCCATAATAGTGCCATCAGGAGGAGTCAAAGAAATGTTAATATGATGTGGTAAAGTCTGCTGTATAAGCACGTAAGTAGCGTCTAAATAGAGATGGTCACAGTATGGAGAAAGCGCTGGTGGATTTAGATGTGACATAGAAAGATATCATTATAGTTGCATATATGGTAGGACGAAGGGGGTGGGCGGGGCCCCAGAGGTGTAGTCTATGGGTACACATGTATGCTAGATCTCATCGGTGACGTAAGCTTGATCTCATCGGTGAAGTACACGTTAGATGGTGTCCCAGAGGGATTTTCTCGAGGTATGTGTGCTGGATCTCATTGTGACATTCACATTAAATGATGCAGTTGGCCCAGGGGATATAATCGTTCAGCCCGTGGGTGTGTGTCTTGAGGCGGAAGACCCACCGCTGCTCTCTGAGGAAAAGGTAATTTGTGTTCCATTTATTATTAGTCTTAATTATAGTCCACCTCAGATGATCTGCAGTATGATTCTGTTCCAAGAAGTAGGAAGACATTTTGGTACTAGCCCTCCTGCAGCATATGGTACTACGGTGTACCGTAATTCGTATTTTTACCATTCTAGTGGTCATACCTAAGCCTGCTGGGGCATGTAATGAGGTGTATGCAATTCTTTGTATTGCAATTGGTGTGGTGCCTCTGTTGCCATGGGTGGGTTAGGCCAACGTAAATTTCTTTGGTAGTTTTTGGGAGGGGGCATACTGTACATGACCCACAGGGATAATGACCCTGGATATGAGGCAGGCCCCAGAGGATGGTTTGGGGGTCCCAGAGGTGGAGGGGTTTGGTCGTTTATAGACAAGCGTGCCTCTAAGGTTGTCTGGGTGTTTATATGCAAAGAGGGGCGGGATGCCCACCTCCAAGACACCTATGCTTAGGATGGACCAATGTTTTTTGATGATCTTCTGGATTTTATTTGATAATGGGGTCAATTCCCTTCATTGGCTACCAGTCTGTAAGAGAGCTGTCTTTAAGGTACTCTTGTCACCGAGCAGGTTATGAAACTGGACTTAGATAGCAGACTTGTTTTTCACAAGACAGTGCATGCTCTTAGATCTGCTAGTTAGGCTTTAATTCACTGCAGGCGAACTAAGAGATCTCAAATGGGGGTGGGACTCCTTTGATAATTTGGCGGCTTTCCACTGGAATACTCTTCCTCTCTACGCCTGATCTTCTGACTTTTCTTGGGATGCTGATGATGAGTCTATTCCCTCACTGATCTTGTGCTCAGGACATATGGAGTTAGCTGGATCGCCATCTAGCTTCATGGAATCCCTTTGGGGAGGACTGTGTGCTCTATAAATGCGATAAATAATGAAATGAGAGACTAATGCAGATCTATAGAAAGTATAGTGAAGTAGATTGAAAGAAGGCATTAGCAGTTTCGTGTCAGTCTTTATGTTGGGACTGCGTCCATGTCAGAACCCCTTTCAGAGGGCCATGGGGCATGCGGGCGTTATTGGGCCCAACTATGGTGGTTGAGGCCTTTTCCTCCGGATGTCCTGGAGACTAACGTACTCTGGATCCTGACCATCTGGGACAAATACCTCTTCTGCATTTGACTCTCAGTTGTAGCTGTGGTTAAGCAGTTAAGGCTACCTCGGGCGGAGGTGTAGCTGCAGGTCAGTGAGCACGACTCATAATTCAAAGTGCAAACAGTATGACCAATAAATCAGTATCCAGTCAAATACTTGCCTTTAACCCGTTCCATGCGTCGGATGGCCGGGATCCGTCCGAAGTCACGGTGGGCGTGTGCGTCGGACGGCTCCCGACCGTCCTAGCACCCACCCTGGCGGTCCCCCCGTGGGCCGCCCTTTAAGGTGCTCCCACCGGGGATGGCAGGGGAAGCCCTTCCCCTGCCTCTCCCTCTACGTCATCTAATGACGTCAGAGCGCAAGGTGCGCTGACGTCATTAGAGGATTCCCAACGCGCTGGAAACCATTTGCTTTCAGCGTGTCGTGAAGAGAGGAGGTAAGTTTCGCCTCGGGGAGGGGGGTATTTAAACAAAAGAGGCATCAGGGGAAAGGAAAGGATTTTCCTTTTCCCTGATGCCTCTTTTGAGCATTCCTGCTGCACGATCATGCAATCGTGCAGCAGGAATGCCCACTAGACACCAGGGATTTATTTATTTATTTTAATTAAAAATTTGCTCAACTGTTTGCGGGGAGCGACCCCTTAGGCAAGGGTCCCTCCCCTTTTGGGGGCGATATGTTTAGCTGTCTGCCCCCCTGGGGGAGGCAGATCTTGCCATTTGTTTTTGTAAGTGGCCCGCTAGACCACCGGGGATTCATTTGTGGGGAGTTGCCCCTTGGGCAAGGGTCGCTCCCCTTTGGGGGCAATGTTTTTGGCTGTGTCTGCCCCCCAGGGGGGCAGATCTCGCCATTTATTAAAATAAATCAGGCCCCCTAGACCACCAGGGATTTGTTTTTTGATATTGGGGAGTGGTCCCTTGGACAAGGGTCGCTCCCCTTTATGGGAGGATGATTGTGGTTATTTCTGCCCTCTTTGGGTGGCAGACCAGCAGTATATTTTTAGGCCTATCTGCCCCCTAGGGGGGCAGAAGGCACTAGACACCAGGGTTTTTAAAATGCTGGTGTTGTGGAGTGGCTTCTTGGGCAAGGGTTGCTCCCCTTTTACGGGGGTGAATATTTTATTTATACTCTTAGGCCCACCTACCCCTTAACTTGGCTGGTGGATTGTGTGTGGACTGGTGCATTATTTGCATATGTGATTGTAATGTTTTTTTCTCTTTTTTTATACTAGTGTAAAGCTTTTGATTCTTGTTTACGGTTTCGGCAGTGGTTGTTCTACAGTTTTGCGTAGTTGCATTTATTTGGTAAGAAAAACATTTTTGTTGTGTTTACTCCAAATGAGTATTATTGTCATGCATGAGTGATTTTTTATGTAAGTGGTGTCATAATGGCAGCATATTTAGTTAGTGTTTTGAGTATGAAATTGAAGTATATAGGTCTTTGTGATAAAGACACATTTTGTTTATTGCTTATTTTACAAAGTGTTTGTTGTTGTTGCCTTGATTGACAAGTTACCTTTATTAGTAAGGATTATGGCTAGCCGTAGAATTACTGCTCAGCAGGTGGTTGGTATGCTTTTTGAATCTTCCTCTGAGCAGGATTCTGAGGGAGAGGAGGGAGTGCGAGATTCTGGCAGTGAGCTTTCTGTCTACGAGGAATCATCTGATGTTGAAGCTACTCTCAGTGCAGATGAAGCTACTCTCAGTGCGGATGAAGCTACTCTCAGTGCGGATGAAGTGCCTGTTTTAGAGGAGGACACTGATTTGTCAATGGTGCAGCAAGAGACATCGGGATTGCAGCCTGAGGCTGCAAGTCTTCCTACTGGAAGTGCTGGACTCTGGGTTGATCCAAACATGGTGCAGCTGGTGTTGCCTGCCTTTAGCAGTGATGCAGAGTGGATTGTGATTTTCTTTTTGCCTATACAGTTTTTTTCAGTTGTTCATGGATGATGTATTTTTTGCTGAGATTGTTGGGCAGACTAATTTGTATGCTGAACAGTTTTTGAGGGACAACAGTGCCAGACTTAGGCCCCACTCTAGAGCTACCCGGTGGACTCCCACAAATCTGGATGAGATGAAGTTTTTGGGTTTTACTTTTTTGATGGGCTTGATAAGGAAGCCGTCCATGGCTTCATATTGGTCTACCAGTCCCTTGATGGCAAAGGCCATATTTCCTGCAATTATGAGTCGTGATCGGTATTTACTTTTGCTTCGGATGCTGCATTTTGTTGATAATGCTTTGGCGTTGCCACAAGATCACCCTGTGACCATCTTTTTAAAATTCGGCATGTTCTTGATCACTTTGTAGATCGATTTTCAGAGATCTATACTCCAGGGAAATAAATAGCTGTTGATGAGTCTTTGGTCCTGTTCAAGGGCCGTTTGGTTTTTAGGCAGTACATTCCTAGCAAGAGGGCATGTTATGTCTGAGAGTAGGATAGGATATGTCTATAATTTCTAGCTGTACACTGGTAGGGATTCCACTATTGACCCCCATGGTTGTCCATCCACTTTTGGAGTTTCAGAGAAATTTGTGTGGGATCTTGCTAGAGGACTAATCCACAGAGGTCAGCATTTGAACCTTGATAACCTCTACACTGCTGTGCAATTGTTTAAGAAATTGTTCAAAGTGGACACTTTTGCTTGTGGCACAATCTGTTCTAACCGTAAAGATTACCCAAAAGAGCTTGTTTGCAAAAACCTTCAGAGGGGACAGTGTGGTGCCTTGCGTAGTGAGGAACTGCTAGTTGTGAAATTTGTAGACAGGAAGATGTGTACATGCTGACTACCATCCATGATGAGAGTACTTCACCTGTGACTGTTTGGGGTCAGGTTGCTGAAGTGCGCAAACCTGTGTGCATTGTAGACTACAATAAGCACTTGGGTGGTGTTGATAGAGTAGATCAGAGGTTGGAACCTTACACTGCTGTTTGTAAGGCTTACATTTGGTTAAGAAGTTGGCCATCCATCTCTTCAATTTAGCAACTTTTAATGCTTTTGTTGTGTTCAAGGAGAGTTCTCCTGCGTCAAAGATGACTTTTGTTCAGTTTCAGGAGTCTTTGATAGGCAGCATTGTTGTAGTGGAGAGTTGGAGTGCTGGAGAATGTGGATAGATTGAAAGATCAAGCAAAAAAAATCAAAAAGGGGAGTGAAGAGGTGTGAAAGTAGAATCATCCTCCTATCCAGACTTTAATTAAACAAAGAGATTCTACCACTTTCAACATATCCTTCCTTGTGTTGAAAATCTATAATGAAGGTGGTGGGATAATTGTGTGTAACGCAAGAAATTGTCATGGGAGACACTATGAGGTAACTCATAATAGTTGACCCCCTACATCTCCCCATTTGTAATGTTTCCAGCTAAGGAAGTGAATAAAGTTTGTTTTTTCCACTAGCCAGGCAACTTTTAACATTGCACCATTAACTTTTCCTGACCCTACCACTCCTACCTCTGCACTACACATAGCCTTTTTTCACTTTATTAAGTGCTCCCACATCTCTGTAGGTAGCAGCACACCCCGCCCTGTAGAGGGACGGGAAGACTCCCATGATGAAGCATGACACTAAGGGATTCTTAGTGTGTGAGGGGTATTTTAAAAACACATTGTGTCTACCATGACAATTTCTTGGGTTAAACACAATTATCCCACCACCTTCATTATAGATTTTCAACACAAGGAAGGATATATTGAAAGTGGTAGAATCTCTTTGTTTAATTCTAGATTGAAAGATCGCCATTTTCCTGATTTAATTCCTCCCACGCCCAAAAAAACACAATCCCTGTAAGTCGTATGCACCGTGCCGATTGTCCTTCTTATCCTGGGCTTTGTGTGCCCACATGTTTCAGATTGTATCACACTCAAAAGAGTTTTTGGGAGCAACCATGAGTTTAATAGTCTACTGCATGGTCTGTATGGTTTAATATATTTGCTGTTCAGTTTCACGTTTGGGAATAGAATGATGTCTTTAGTTACTGCTGTTGTTTTTGTAGTTATAGTTTTGTAGCTAGTCGCAATTGGTTTGTGTTTTCTTTCTTTCTGGACTGGCGCTTGGCTGGCGGTGAGCGTGGGCTGGCGCTTGGCTGGCAGTGTCGGTGAGATGGCGCTTGGCTGGCAGTGTGTGAGTAGTGACTTGCTGCTGGTCATTACACACTCTGCTAGTCAAACACCACTGCAGACACTATGTCAACCACCAGCCTGTGTTATTGCTGTGTCAGTCATTTGGGCGTATGAAAGTGATGGGCCCTTGAATGGCGCTGTCAGTTGATGTGAATGTTGTGATGTGCTGGGCCCGCGGCTGGTGGTGTGAATGGTCTTATGTGTCACGTATGAAAGGTGTGTGAATGGCCTGTAAAGAGGTTGGTACCTTGCCGTGGCTTTACAGCTCACGAGCTGTGAGTCATTGGTTCCGGTTTTTAACCTTTTAAATATTAACAGTGCATTTCCTTTTTGTGAAATCTCTTCTTAAAAGAATTTTACGCTCCGAACCTTCACTCACCGTCGTGCCAAATCCAACCAGTATGTGTGAGTACTTAAGGAATTGTTCATTTTGAAGTAATATTTGTCTTTTCTGTCCCTCTCTGCCAGGTTGTACATTGTCTCCACATTGTCTGTGTATGGGTGTGTTGTAATGTGCTGGGGCCGCAGCTGGAGGTGTGTCAAGTATGAAAGGTGTGTGAAAGGCCTGTAAAGAGGATGGTGCCTTGTCGTGGCTTTACAGCTCACGAGCTGCGAGTCATTGGATCAGGTTTTAAACCTTTTAATTATTAACAGTGCATTTCCTTTTTGTGAAATCTCTTGTTCATAAAATATACATTTTGAACCTTTTACTCACCCTCGTGCCAAATCCAACCAGTATGTGTGTGTACTTGAGGAACAGATGGATAGGCAGTCATATTTGACTCATCTGTCTTTCTGTGCTAAGGCGTAGTCTGTCTTTAGGGAAACTTTACCATCTTTACATATTTCTGTAAAGTAAATGGTGAGTGCTGGGTGGTGTGCCTCTCATGGATCCCAACAAGTTTTTTTACTCACAATGCCATGCAAACCTCAAAATGTGAATATAGTTAAACATTTTCCTTGCATTACTGTGTCATGATATTCTGTTGTCAGAAAAACCACAACTTTCCTACCACCCAGCGGGTTGGGAACACTGGGTGGTAGGAAATTTGTGGATCCACGCAGATTCCAGAACTTTCCCACAAAGAAATGTGTGAAAATTTGTTTTTTTTCAGCAATTTTTGAGGTTTGCAGGGGATTCTGAGTAGGGAAACATTGGGGGATCCACACAAGCCATACCTTGCTGGACTCCCCCGGATGTCTCGTTTTCAGAAATGTGTGGGTTGCTAGGTTTCCCTAGGTGCCGGCAGAGCTAGGGATCAAAATCTACAGCTAGGCACTTTGCAAAAAAAAGGGTCAGTTTTCACTGTTAAAATAAAGTGTGTCCACGTTGTGTTTTGAGCCGTTTCCTGTTGCGGGTACTAGGCCTACCCACACAATTGAGGTACCATTTTTATCGGGAGACTTAGGGGAACACAAAATTGTGGAGCAACTGTTATTACCTATAGACTATCGATGCAATCCTGCCTTCCAAATAAAAGACAATGTGTAAAAAAGAAGTCATTTTGAAAAATGACCTATAATTCTTATGCTAGTATAGGTACTCACAATTTCGGAAATGTGCAAATATCTACTGTTTCTAAACTCTATATTTTGTTCCAATTTCAGAAATACATAGGTGTCTTTCAATACCGATTTTTCCATGTATATATTTTCCCAAATTAACTGCTTTATACCCGGTACATAATAAAAAATCATTGCAAGACACTGCTCAGTTATTGGCTCTGGGTTCTTCAGGTTCTTGGTGAACCTACAAGTCCTATATATCCCCACAACCAGCAAGGTCCAGCTGATGTAACGGTATATTGCTTTCAAACAGCTGTCATAATTAGAAGAAGTTACAGGTGAAAACGTTGGCACAAATTGCTGTTTTTTTCAACTAATTTTCAATTTTTCCTATATTCAACTGTTAGTTTCTATAAAGAAACCTTGAAGGATCTACACAAATGACCCCTTGGTGAATTCAGAAATGTTGTCTACTTTTCCAAAATGTACAGCTTTCCAGGATCCATTATTGCTATCATATCCATTTCTACCAATAACTGGAAGAAGGTTGAAAGCACAAAAAATTGCAAACATAGGCTATGTCCCAGTAAAATGCCAAAACTGTGTAAAAAATGTTGGTTTCTTACAAAAGTCTGCTTGTCCCTAAAAATTGTGATTTCAGCCCCACAAACCCTTTGTTGATACCATCTGCAGGGAAAAAAACAGACGCTTTCATTTGCAGCACTTTTTTCCCATTTAAAAAAAAAATACATCTGGGTCCGCTCCAGGGGAATCTACATAGCCCGGGTACCTTTAGAATCCACATGATGTTGGAAGAAAATGACGCAAATTTGGAGTGGATACCTTATGTGGTCAAAAAGCTACAGGGGCCTAAGCACAAAGTACCC
Source organism: Triturus cristatus (assembly GCF_964204655.1). Taxonomy (NCBI): domain Eukaryota; kingdom Metazoa; phylum Chordata; class Amphibia; order Caudata; family Salamandridae; genus Triturus; species Triturus cristatus. Next base: position 554,979,186 of record NC_140586.1, read on the forward strand.
CAAATAGCCAAAATAAAGCTTAGCACAGGATTGAAAAGGCCTAGCAGCGAAGGGGTTAAACAAAAAAGAAGTATTTTATTCCTAAGTCTACACATGGACAGATATACGACATTTGAAAGCAACAACACAACCCCCTTTGAAGTCGGGACTCCAGGTGTTGTACCTGCAAATCCCTGTCCCACACTCCTTTGTGTAACGTGTTTGTGTAACGAGGGTTTGAAGTCATCCGCGGTGTCTTTTCGCAGTCCTCCGGTCAGCCAGACGCAGTTCCCTCGCAGTGCGAGTCCAACCCACAGATCATAGCTTCAAATTCTTTGGCATATCGGTACTGGCAGCCCCTCTTGGCATACAGAGTTGCCGTGGTACTTGGAAAACATGGGTGCCAACTTTCTTGGTGCATACGTCCACGCCGAGATGGTCATGGGTCCCAGCGATTCAGCAGTAATAACTCTATTGGTGGCCCCCTCTGGCATAGTCAGTGCAGCACAATGGTATGGGTTCATTCAGGCTGCATGGCACTTTAATCTCGGCTCAGTCTCCAGCAGCCCTCTCCTTGAATACACAGATCACAGAGCCAACATGGAACACGGGCAATGACCCGATCAGTGCACAGCTTCACATCTCATTCGGGTAATCCTTTAGGCAGGGCTTCCCACTGGACCTTGCTCCTTCCAGCACTCTCCCCTTCCTCACAGGGCACACTGGTCTTGGCAAGCAGGCAGGCGCTGGTGCTCCAGAGGAGGTGATCTTGGTTTCCTGGGTGAGGTCTCCTCACCCAGCAGGGAGACCAACAGGACTTTGCCCCCAGTCCTGGCCACGGCAGAATCTTGAAGAGCTTCCCCTTCCCACACAGTCCATCTGGCTGCCCATCAGATGACACATTTTGTGGTCTCAACCTCCCCTTGCTATAGTCCATTTCCAGACACCAATATGTAATTTAGGTACTCAGTCATCGAAGTTTTATGTTGGGGTTCTGCTTCTTTTTAAGTGGAGCTTTCTCATTTTCTTCTTCCCTCTTGAAAGACTGTCTGTCACAGAAGGCAAGCCTCTGAAGCTGATTGTCCAACAATACGATTCATTGGAGTGACCAGAGTTCACACCTGAATGTCCGCCACAGTGATATGTGCATCAAAAGGTTAACACCAGATTCCCAGCCCTACTCTTTAAGGTTCCCTTGTCAGCCCCATCTCCCTTCCTGAGAATTGTCCAGTTCTCATTCTAGCGATCTATCACTGAATCAAAGAGCAGTCTTCTGAAGTGTAAAGGAAGTCTCTTCCTTTTTCCCTCCAGTGTGTGTCCCACCCAGCTCACGGAAATGCAGCAATACACAAATCTGTCTGGGGGATTCCTCTCCTCCGCATGTCTTCACAAGGCAGGCCTGGGCTTCCCAAAAAGGAACCCACGGGTTTTCCATGTAATGTACCATTGCAGGCACACTTACTTGGTGTATCTTCACAGCACGCTTTTCAACACTAGTACATTATTGATTTGTACCCTTACATGCACACATGCATTCAGCACACACACTGAGTGTACACTGTTCAGCACTGAAGCTTTTCTATATTTAACCAGGGCAAAAACACATCTCGCCAGTATGCGCACACTGTACAACACTACACTCTTCATGTATTGTACGTCACACAGTTACATATACATCAGGCACATGCTCTCATTGCATATGCACTGCACTACATCTCTGTGTTCCTTACAGGCATACACACACCTTGTTCATGCACCAACCAAACACATACTGCACAGTACTGCTCTATCCCCATACTGTACCCTTCACAGCACATATACCTCCAGCGCTGTGCAGAACTCCACATCTACCCGATGTAGGCTAAGGGTGAGTTAAGCACACAGCAGTGGAACTTTAAAAAGGTGAGACAGGGTAAACTACTGATAAGTACATGGTATGTTGCAATCAAATGCGCTCCTGCTGCTTAACTCCTAGTGAAGGCGGTAGCCTTTCACCACTACGAGGGTAGTGTTTTGGGTGCCCTTCCAGTTCCAAAATGACCACAATCCATGAGACAGACCTGTCACGGTGCACAAGCTGATCCGTGTTTGCCTATGACAAAAAAATCAGCATTAAGGATCCAGACAACACTACAGTTAAGCACTAAGGGCAGGGGTACAGGTCTTCAACTATGCAGAGGGCTTCTCCTGAGGCGCATATGGCTTGCTGTTGTTCTGTGTTGTCTGGCATATTGGATGTCCGCTCTTCCGACTCTGGCTGGGGAGCTACCACTTTTGTGTATTGGTCAATTTTGCCCGGTTTAGGTAGCCTGGGTTCTTTGTCTTTAGCCATGATGGTGGGATGAGGTCTCCTCTGGCTTTCAACAATGATAGGGCACCAGGGTGGGTTCAGGACTCAGAAGGATTCACCCCTTGCTTTCAATTCTTGGAACCCTTGTAGCTCTTAGTCTTGTGCTTGTGTGCACTGGGGTGTTTGTCGCAGTGCGGAGTAAGGTTCAGTGTGGTCTGAGGTTCGTACCCATTTCCCTATTTGTCTATTGGCCCTGTTCAGTGTGTTCTGTGGTTGGGGCCAGCCCAGGTATTGCCCCCCCGTGAGGAGGGGCCTGGAGGTTGCTTCACTGCTGAGGTGCTGTGATAGGGAGTTCCCCCTTGATCCCTTCTCCTGCACCTCTCCCCAAGTTCAGTCGTCTCCCCTTATCCTCGGGGAGTTCATGAGGTCGCTCCCTTCTTTGCCAGTCTCCAAAGTTATCCACCTATTGGTTTTGTTGGCTGCACCTGTACACTGTTTACTGTATCACCGGGGGAAGGGGGGAGGATGGGCGACTGTCGGGCCCTGTTCACACAGTGAGGTTAAACTAGTCACCTCTCGCCTGTCTGATGTTGCTCCTCGCCCCCCTCCGCCTGCCTCTACTTTGAGTCCCCAGCCCCGGCCTGCCCAATGGCCCTCCGGGGGCCTGCCAAGGTAATTCTCTTAGACGTTAGCTGGTCCTCCGCGGTCTCCCAAATTTCCACAGTTTGTCTACAGTGACCCTTTTAATTCTTCTATACTGTAAGGCTACTTCACTCTTCTGGGTCTTCAGCATCTGGTGTGTGTGTCTTCGGTCTGGGGGAGCCCTACACCTCGTCTGCGCTGTTTGGCGGCCGACTTAGGCTTCTGCGACTTCTCAGTCGCATTTCGTCAGTGTGGCCTTTTTCTACTCAATTGCGGTTTCCCTCCTCCACAGCCTGGGGCACCGAGGTTTACGGCATGCCTTCTAGGCCCCAGGCCTCCCTGGTAACCCCTGAGCTCCCAGTTATGGGTACCACACCCAGGTGTTGCTGGAGTGGAGAGGCTCTCTCACTCGCTCTCTCTCCAGGCACTTTGCAGCACCAGTCAGGAAGAATATACGCGGGACCCGACACCCATGCCAGGCGGACTCCCTTGCTCATGTCCACTTGGCCAAAAACTAGTCTGCAATGTCACTTAGCTCACGCTGGGGGGGGCGCAGAACTCGCCATCACCAGGTTTCTCCGCCTTACTCAGCTTGGCCACAATTTTGAGGGAGGCTTGTCGGTGCACAGTCAGTGGTATGCTGCGGGATTATGGCATCTCGGGGGTAGCTCCGGGCGTCTGATTGCCGGACTTCCACTTTTCCCCATTTCACAGCTGAATTTACGGGGTTGGATGGTGCACTGATGTCAGGATAAAGGCAGGATTTTGGCAGAGCCGGCAAAGAATGCTGCTAATCGGCCATCTTGCTGGCCACGCCCCCCTCCCAGTATAATGTTTTATTGATACAGGTGCTACCTGCTCCTAGTTTTGCCCCATGGAGATTCTAAGCCTACCCCTCTCAGGAAATGTACTAGTTGTAGGAATCTGTCACAAACAAATTACTAATAAGGTCTCAGCATATGTCCCGGAAAAAAATTGGGTAGCTAGAAAACTACCACCAATTTATAAGATGTGAAATGAGTCCTGTTAATTTATCAGGTAGAGATCTCCTCTGCAAAATGAACTGTATTATTTATTGCACACTGCATGGTGTAGCAATTTAGTCACAGAATGATGATTCAGAATTTAAGATAAAATCACAAGAGTCAAAAGTCAATCTATTCACAGGGCTTACAAAATAGGACTCTTGATTTATGACACAGTGAAAGAAGAGGTATGGTATTTTTCAGGCAAAGAAATTGGATTGATTAAAAGTGCCAAGCCAATAAAAATTACATTGAAACCAGATGCAGTTAACCCCCAAACTCCTCAATACAAGCTTACTCGAGAAGCAGATAAGGTCATGAAACTGATAACTAAGAAAATGATTGAGCAGAGCATTTTTGAAGAAGTATTAGATAGCCCCTGAAACTCACCATTCATGGGAATTTAAAAAGATAAGCAGGAAATGGGAGGGTGCTGAAAGAATTCCAGAAAATCAATAATATTGTATTTCCATGTTGTCCTGTCGTACTGAAATATACTGTGATTTTGTTTCAGATTCCTGTAAGCGCACAATTACTGACTTGTGTCAAGCATTCTTCTCCATTTCTCTTCATGAGGACAGACAATCCTTTTTTGTTTTTACATTTTTGAATAAAGGTCTTGTTTGCTGCTGTATCCCATAAGGGTTTACGGAAAGCCCATCAATATTTATTCAGATTCTAAAAGTGCAAAGTCTGCAACTGCCCTGTAACTCCTTGCTGGTACGGACATTTGTGACCTGATTATCTCATCTAAAACAAAAGAAGAATGCCAGTTGGATACAATTGCACTTGAACCAACTTGCAGACATTGGGTATAAAGTGTTACCCACACAAATGCAATACTGTATGAAAGAAGTTATCTATTTGGAATATCACATTGAGAAAGGGGCACGAAAAGGGTCTAAATAATGCATTTCTGCAAACTTGAGAATTCTTCAACGAAGCAAAGTGAGGAATGTTCTGGGAATGGTTGGCTACTGGAGACAAATTATAAACTTTTTTCCTGATTGCAAAGCCTTTACTGAGGCTTACTCAGAGCAATGTAAACGATCCAGTGCCGTTCAATGATGAATGCCAAATTATGAGAACGATTTTTACTTGTTCTCTCATGAAAGAGAAGGGTGTGCATTGTCTGTACTTACACAAAAACAAGTAAAGAGGCCAGTGGCCTACTTCACTGCCACATTGTATCCAGTAGCCGTGGCAGTCCCTGGTTGCCTAAAATTGGTAGCAACAGTTTGTATTGAAATTGAACAAAGCAAATTGATTGTGATGGGTTATACACTCACTGTGATGTTTCCTAATTCAGTTGAGATTTTGTTGACTTGTACTTAATTTCAGCATCTGACAGCTAAGTAACTAAGCATGAGAAAAGTATTGTAGAAGCTGACAATATTTCAGTTAAAAGATGTAATACCCTAAAACCTGCAACCATTTTGGCAATTGCAAACAAATATGAGGATGATGAAGATTGTGATCACGATTGCATTGATGTAACTGAGTTGTGTACACAACTAGACATACAAGAGGTTCCACTTGAACCAGTTGATCAGACTCTATTTGTGGATGGTTCTTGTCTGAGAGACCATCATGGAACATTGAAAGCAGTATATGCAGTCTGTACAATATCTAACTGATTGCTTTAACAAGAGCATGTTGCTTAGCCAATGGAGTGTGACAATTTATACTGACTGCCAGTATCGTTTTAGAGTCATCCATGATTTCAAACAATTGTGGTCACAAAGCGGTTTTACGACATCTTCTGTTATCCCAATCCATAATGGGACATATTTTGAAACTGCTGGAAGCATTCCAGCAAGCGAAAAAGATTTCAGTGGTGAAATGTGATGCCCATAAAACTTGAATTACAAGATTATGTTGGGCAATGTTTATGCTGACGAGGTAGCAGAATATTGTGTTCTTGAATGGTGAAGGATCAATTCAAATGAGCAAGTAGATGAAAAAGGTAAAACTGTTAAAGGCACTGTTAATAGAAATACAAACAGCAATGTAAATTGTTTCTTGCTAACTTCAGCTCAAACATTGAGCGAGTTTAAATAACTCCAAGACAACGTAGTACAAAATGAAAAGAAGAGTTGGGGAAAAAGCAGGTTGTACAAAAGATCACGATGAATGTTGGATTACAGCTTACAATCAATACGTTTTGCCCAAGTCAATGTCATCAATGTGCAGATTGATACATGGCCCATGTGAGCAGAGATACTAGGAGTAGGCTCTTCATCAAATATTGATATATATATATATATATTATACTTTACATGACCATGGTTTCTTAGCCTTGGCCAGACAAGGCCTAAACTAAACCCAACACCATTTTGTATTTCTACACATGCATGTTTTCATCTCACTCTGTCTCCGAATGTAGTAGAATCTGCGCAAATGAAACACTGTTGATGTGTTATTTTTGGTGTACTCTGAAAGATCCTTCCATCAAAATGTAACTATTCAGGGCATTTCCCTTCCTGTTTTCAGTAGGTCTATTCATTAAATGAGTCTAACAGTGTTTTCAGTAAAACTAGATTTTTTCTTTTTGATGACAGGTCAATCAGGGTTTTATTAATTCACTAGGAGATGGCGGTTAGATGATGATGCATTATATTCTGCATTTTGATTTGTTGATCAATGTAACATTTCAATTGCCTTATACGGACTGTGATTTCCACTGATTATTTTATTATGAAATGGGCTCAATCTGGAAGTGAGCTATTGAGTTACTTTACGACTCTTGGTGAGCAGGCCCATGCCAGTCTGTCTCATGCTTAGGACTTAGAATATTTTGTTAAACTAAATACTGTATTTGGCTAATTTTAATGCAAATTCCATATAATGACTGATTAACCACATTTTGCTATCTTTAATGAATATTGAATATTTTGATAAACCTTTATGGTTTCTAACTTGTTCCCCGATTCAAGAAGGCTTTTATGACTGATTATGCACCCTCCTTCTTGACAATTTTGATTCTGTTAGGGACACGTTACCTCATCTGTTCTTGAGACTAACACCGATCTTGATCCGGGGAAGGCGTTTTATATTCTATCTTATTAAATTATCAAAGATAGCATAAACAGTGGCAAATAACAAGGCTGGGGTAGACTTAATTCAATATCATGTTTCTTTCTCATCGACCACCAGACACTGCCTGTCCCTTTATCTCACTCTAATAGGTTTTTCATCCTTGATTTGTATCTTTGTCACTGTTTTTCCAACTTTCTCTTCCTCCTCCTTTATTACTTGTAGTAATGTATAATGTACTTCAACAATGTGCTTTAACTTAAATAGTCATTGTGTTTCATTGTATTCTCCACATTAGAATTAGCCTGTGCTTATCTGTAAGTATTTGAGTAGCACCATGGTGATAGAACCTAGTGCTAGTGATCTTGATGTTAAGCTGGTCAGTTGAACCTGACGAAACCCACTGGATGGATGGGACCTTTTCTTCTTGGATTAAACTGCTTCTTCAACTTCAATATTGGATCTTCATTTATTTAATTCTAACCAAATTTTACACTGGCGACGAGCTGATGAAGAAACCCAATTTTTCAAGATTCAAGAAGTACTCTACTATTTTTTCTTATTGTTTTTTTTCTTCTTCAACAAGAAGTCTTTGGTCTCAAATTCCCTCACAACCTGAAGCCTTTTCTCTCATGGAAGAAATCTAAAGCAACCTGTAAGTTTCCTCTCATCATCTTTTAATTATGTTGTCCTTTTGAACACCAAGCATTTGTCACACACCTCACCCTTGAGATATTGGGTTGGGAGGTTTCGGTGTGAGCGCTTTCACAAAAGCAACCGCCACACACCTCACCTCTTGTTGTGTTTCTTGGGGTAGGGATGTTCCGGTGCGGGCTTTTGTGATAAAAGTCAACTAACCACAAGCTTTTTATCAGTGCACACCGGGGGGGCGTGGCTAGCTGCCTAAGATGGCGGTCGGGTCTTGGTAGAGCTCCGGACCCTTGGGGGGGACTTACTTCTACTTCACCGCCTTCTTCGGTCTGCTGGCGGTCACGGACGCTGGTGCCTGTGTGCTGTGGTCTCCGGTGCGAACTGGTGCCTTGGTGGACTCCCGGAGCTGTGTCCCTGCTGCGTACTGGAGAGGGGCCTGCCTGCCGCTGGGATCGGGCAGAGGCCGTGGACTTGCGTGGGACGTCGGCGGCCGGGCTCGCCGCGAGTCTGCCTCCTTAGCGGGCTGGGTGCCGCCTGGCGAGACCCGCCTCCGGACTGCCTACCCGGCTGGATCGGTGGCGCTGAGTGCTGCAGGCGGCGATGGCTGCGTGAGAACCTGAGGTGTGGTCGACTAGCTGGCAGGCCGAGTGGTGGTACCGGGGAGCTGCCTGCCACGGTTTGTGTGCTGCTGGACCCGCCCCTGGTGAGGCTCCGATGCGGGCTGGATCTGGTGCGGTGAGTTGCTCCCCTGGATGACTCCGCCCGACGTCCTGGTGCTGATCATACCCCCGCCCCCCCCCTCGTGTTCTGGGGCCCGGGGAGGCGCTGGAGCTCTGGAGCGGGAGCTTCTACAGCCGGGGTGGGACTGGATCTTGGGCCTCGTTTGTCCCCTGGCTGCCTCGGACCCTCCCCCTCACGACGGGATCCACCTCACTACACCGGGGCCGGAGCTGTGCACGGCTGTCCCCCTCTTCCCCGCAGCACCTCGTGGTGGACCTCGCTTTGTGGTGCTGACGAGGCGCCTCTGGAGTGCCTGGAGTGGTGTGACTGCACTGCCCTAGGAGCCACCGGTCTCTGCGCCTGCATAAAGGGAAGTGGTCGATTGAGGTCGACCAGCTTAATATTTCTGCTCTCTCCCCCTTGGCTGGAATACATTGTATATGATTAGCACACCCCCTACAGATGGTACTGGCCTACCCTGACTTTTTGAGCACGGTGTAATCCCCTGCGTGTCACCCCTGGAGAGGCGGACCTGACGGGGCGGTGCGGGCACGTCCCTTGAGGTGACACCTGCATGGGCTCCCAGGGGCTGTTACTGCTGCGAGGGTCCTCACCACATACAGACATTTAATTCTTGAGGTCCTGTGGCGGGACTGGGGAGCTGCGGAGTGTGGTGGGCCCTCCTCTCCCATCTATTGTCCTTTCGGCCTGCCCGGGGTGACCTGGGCCTGCTACGCCGCATTGGGATCGACGTACAGAATGGGCAGAGTTAGAGCAAAAAGGATAATTGGTTACCAGAGGCCAGGCGCCCAGTCTTCTGTTCCGGGATTCTCCGGCCGGCCCCCATCGCCAGGGGCTGCGCCTCTGGAGGCTAGCAGGAATGCACCCGATAAGTTGGATTTAATACTGAAAGAAATCCGTGATACTAGGGCGGCACTCAAATTGCAGATCGGCTCCCTCACCTCAGGCCTTACTCTACTCAAGGCGGACCATGGAAAATTGGCGGAATCCGTTAGGGAACATGGCCGCGCTCTCGAAGACATGGAGCCCCGAGTCACTGCACATACCTCAGCTCTACACCGGCTACAGCAGCAGGTGACTGGCCTTCAGGATCGGGTGGAGGATGCGGAAGGCAGGAATAGACGCAATAACATCCGCGTAATTGGCCTGCCGGAGCGCAGTGAGGGGGCCAAGGCTGCGGAATTCATGGAGGTCTGGTTTAGGGACCGTGTTGCACCAGAAGGGCTCTCCTCTTACTTCTGTGTTGAGCGTGCCCACAGAATACCAACCGGGGCACCTAAACCCTGGGCACCACCTCGTCCCTTAATAGTTAAAATCCTGAACTATAGGGACCGTGACGTTCTGCTCCAAAAAGCAAGGGAGAAGGCGCTGATTCAATACGAGAACCATCGCATATCGCTGTACCCCGATTATACCGTCATGGTCCAAAGGCAAAGATTGTCATATCAGGCGGTGAAAAAGAGACTCCAGAAAGCGCAACTCAAATACGCCCTCCTATATCCAGCGAGACTGAAAGTCATATATGACAGGAAAACCCATTTCTTTGAGAGCCCAGCGGACGCCGAGGAATGGTTTGATGTCTTGGGCCTCGGCTCGAGCCAGAGTGGGCATTCGGAGGAATCGTCGCAGGGCTCTGGCGGTCTGCAGGGATTGGATCGACAGCGGCTCCAGAGGGCCACTCAGAATCAAGGTGGTGCAGGGCCATCATGCGAACAACAGCGACTCGACCAGGAAGAGGCTCTGGCCGTGGCTGAGACGTTCCGAGAGGACCCCACCGGGAGCCACACGGACTCTGAAGATAGCACCGTACACTCGGATTCAGAACATAGCATTACTTTGTTCCCTACTATCACACCTCGAGCAGCAGACAACATACTGGACGAATGACTCTCGGAAGGACAATACAATGTCTTTCGCACTTGTAAATGAGCCGTGGTGTCTTGACCTCTTGCACAGCGAGTACGGATCCCGGCTTCCAGTGACCATTGTATCCTTTACACGTATTGAACATTAATATCAGGAAAGCTGATGCCATTTGTGTGTTTATGTAATATATGTTGAACACCTGTAGCACTTATATGGTCGGACTCCTGCTGTGCTCCAGGGGGCCTTGTGTCCGCTCCATCGAGCCGCCGGCCGTGGCCTGTGGTGGATTGGTGGAGCGGTGGGGATGGCGTGGACACACTCATTGATACGCTCCCCCCTCTGGGTTCCGTAGAGCCGCCGGGGCTCCGACCTTAATACGGCCATGAACATGGTTGAAGGCAGCGACCCCCCTATGAGCGTATGCACCGCTATCACTTTTTTTTTTTTTTTTTTTTTTTTTTTTGAAACCGTTTATTGCAATCTCAAGTATATACAAGTATGGGCCTACAACCGTCCGGCCGGCCGCTAGAGTGACAGGAGCACCTGACAAACTTACAAAAGGGCACTTGGCGTTGCAGAGAAATAAATCAGGAGGCATCAACGACGTGGGCCACATGACTCTAAGCCCACAATACGGTTTCATTTTATACACACACAACAACATAGAAAAACCACACCCGCAAGGCAACCCGCAATCGAAGGTAACCACACGTGCTCCTCAAATGAGGGACCCCGACCATCCACAGGAATCTAAAGAGGGGGAAGGGAAACAAGTCCAGGACTGGGGGAACTCTGTGCCCGGGGCTGGGGGAGGGGGTCAACTAGGGGGACGGAGCCGGTGAGGCAGCAGGCAGCAGTGGTGGCTCGCAGATACCCCCGCGGTAGGCGTTCCAGGGGCCCCATATTTTCACCCACGCCCCAGGCTTGCCCCTCGCCACATACACCACCTTTTCTCGGAACATGCACCAATCCATATGTTCTTTCCAGGCCGACACCGCCGGGGGTCGCTGGGATCCCCACAGTTGAGCGATGTCACGCTTAGCTATCATATATCCCAGAGTCACCCATCGCGTCTGCGGAACCGAGTAATCAGTTGGTTCCCACACATTCAGCAAGCATCTCCTCGCTTCAGGCAACAGCGCGACATGCGTAACCAGACGCAGGACCTCATGCACACCACGCCAGAATCGCTCCACCTTCGGGCATTCCCACAAAATATGCAAAAAAGTCGCCAAAGCACCACACCCACGCTTACACAACCCATCCTCAGCATAACCCATACGCAGAAGCCTTGGCCCCGTCATGTAAACCCGGTGGAGTATCTTAAGCTGGACGAAGCGAAGGCGAGCCGGTATGGCCACCTCCTTCGGAGAGGCCACCGCGGAAATCCAGTCTTCGTCGTCCAACTCCAGCCCGTCGGCAACCCAAGCCTCACGGAGGCCGGTCAGCAGGCCCGAGCGGTCATTAATCAATTTTTTGTAAATGAGGGAGATCGTGCTATCCGGAACATGGCCATCCAGCACTCTATCCTCCAGGGGGGAAGACTCCGGGATGGAGGCGACGTCTGGGAAGACGGAGCCCAGCGCATGACGGACCTGCAAGTACCGAAAGTATTCACTGCCCTGCAGCTGAAACTCCGTCCGCAGCGTCTCGAATGTTTTAAATCCCCCTCTCGTCCAGAGGTCCCCCACTTTACTGATGCCAATCGTGTCCCACTTCTCGAAGCCCTTCGAGGTCCACAGGGAGCCCAACCGCTGAGGCGCATACAACGGCGACGCCCGGGTCAAACGGTCCTTCCACCCCATAGCTGCATTGGCCGCGTGCCACACCCGCACCATGACACGCGTGGGCCCCGTCAAGCGGGGATCCGGCGCGCCAGAGTAGAGTGCTCGATTGTAGTCGCCACCGGGCAGGAGCATCTTGTCCATTTCAAATGCCGGGTTCAAGGCGGGCCCATAGAGGCCGTGATTAATTGCAGCTAGCTGGGAGGCCCAGTAATACCGCTTAATGTCCGGGAGGGCAATCCCCCCGTCATACCACGGGAGCGTCAACTTCGCCAGGGCTATACGCGGCCTCCCGTCCCAGAACAGGCGGCGCTGTAGACTCTCCACCTCACGTAAGTAGCGCGCCGGGACTAGGTCCATAGTGTTCTGGAGAGCGTACAGGAAGCGCGGCAACGACATCATCTTAAACAATGCCGCCCGGCCGAGCGGCGAAAGCGGCAGGCGCCGCCAGCGCGCGACGTCCTCCTTCAAGCGCTGGAGGGGGGGAAGCAAGTTTCGCTCGTAGCGGGCCTCCGGGTCCAGCGTGATATAGACACCCAGGTACCGAAACCCCTGCGAGGCAATCTGGATCGGACATCCCCGCGGGAGGACGGGAGCCTCCCCGGAAAGCACATAGAAACATGATTTAGCCCAGTTGATGACAAGGCCTGAGTTACGGCCAAAGGAGCGCAGGACATCAACCAGGACAATCAGTGATTTGCGCGGGGAGGCTAGGTACAAAAGGATATCGTCAGCGTAGAGGGACACGCGGTCCTCATACTCGGGGGTCCAACGGAGACCACGGATGGAAGGGTGCCACCGCAGCCACTCCGCCAGGGGTTCCAAGGCCAATGCAAACAGGAGCGGCGACAAGGGGCAACCCTGTCGCGTGCCCCGTCCCAGCGCGAACGGGGCCGAGACTCGCCCATTCACTACCACCTGCGCTAACGGGCCCGAGTACAACAATTTGACCCAGCTGATGAATCCCGGTCCAAATCCAAATTTCGACAGCATCGCCCAAATGTATGGCCATTCGAGCGTGTCAAACGCCATGGTGGCGTCTAAGGACGCCAAGATGGCCGGCTCCCGCACAAACGGAACACGCGCGAGCACCCCGTGCAAGCGCCGCAGATTGAGGGCCGTGTTGCGATGGGGGATAAAGCCAGACTGGTCTTGGTGGACCAAATCGCCTACCACGCCGACCAGCCGGTTGGCGAGCACCTTGGCAAGGATTTTGGGCTCCGCATTCAAGAGCGAGATAGGCCGATAGGAGGTAACCCGGTCTCGGGGTTTCCCCTCCTTGTGGATCACCACGATTGTAGCCAGACGCTGGTCCGGCGGGAGGGAGCCCCGCGAGTGGGCCGCCAGGAACATCGCGCGGAGGTGGGGTGCCAGTACGTCCGGTCGCAGCTTATACAACTCGATAGGGATGCCGTTCGGGCCCATGGCCTTGCCAGATGCGACCGAGCGTATAGCTAGGGCAATTTCGTCCGAGGTAGGAGCAGCATCCAACGACTCCCTGTCCTCCACCGAAAGGGAGGGCAGCGCGATATCTCGAAGCAGGGCATGAGAATCCGCCTCCGAGCAGGGAGAGACCGGGGAATACACCTCGCGGAAATAATCCGCGAAGCAAGAGACAACGTCTTCTGGCTCGGTGACACGTACACCATCCATCCTCTCAATCAGCGGAACCACACGACTCGCTCTCTCCTTTTTATCCAACCACGCAATCAATTTACCAGCCTTATCACCCACATCATACAGTCGCCCCTGTTGCTCTCTACTGAGGCCCCTGGCTGCCTCCGTGACGAGGGCCCTATAGGCCGCTTGCTTAAGGTGTAGAACATGCAGTGCAGCATCCGTCACCCCACTCCCCAAATCACCCTCTAGTTCAGTAATTTCGGCCTCCACTCGGGTCACCTCCTCCTGCTCGCGCCTCCGGGCGTGGGATATGAAGGAGAGGGCCTCCCCCCTAATAACTGTCTTGAAGGCCTCCCAAAGGGAGATAGCCGAGGGGACAGACCCCACATTCTCCTCAAAATACCGCTGCAAGGATTTAATCAGGTCAGCACGAATAGTGGGGTCGCGCAGGTACCAGGCATTGATTGGAGCTACCCTGCCCTCCCCCCTCGGGAGGACACCAAAGTGCAACAGGAGCGGGGAGTGATCTGAAATACCCCGCGCCAGATGGCGCACCTCTCCCACCCTCCCAGCATAGGCCGCAGGGACAAGGATATGATCAAGCCGTGAGAGGCTACCATGGGCACCCGAATGGAAGGTGTATTGCAGCTGCGTGGGATGTTTTAAGCGCCAGCAGTCCACCAATCCCAATGTATCTAAGAGGCCGGACAGCCACGCCTGCGCCCGGGGGAGGTCCCTAGGGGGGTGACGATCCATAGTCCCAGAAACCACCGCATTGAAATCCCCCCCAACCACCAGAAGCCCCCCCGGAAGGTCAAGGAGGAGGCGCCCCAGGTCCGCAAAAGTGGTAGACTGTAGCCCCGGTGGGACATACACTGAAACAAAGACAACCACTTTGCCCTCCATTCTCCCCACCAAGGCAGTGTAGCGTCCCCTCTCATCATGGCGCACCTCATCTATTTCCAGCGGGAGCAAGTTCTTAACCATGATGCCCACCCCCCGCGAGCCAGACGTGAAGCCCGAGTGGGCCACCAAACGATAGCCACGCCGATTCATGGCACAAAAGGAATTACCAATAAGGTGTGTCTCCTGCAGAAAGACCACATCTGGCGAAATTCGTTTCAGATACTGCAGGACCACACCTCGCTTAATCCTATCCCCCAGTCCATTAACGTTCCAAGACAACAAAGTCAAGTCCCTACCCCCCATCACATACAGAAGCCATCATTCGTCCCCCCGAGAGCACCTCAAAAACACCAATACAGTAAAGGGTTTGCCTTGCGGTAAAAACGAACAACACCCCACCCCAACCCACCCGTCCCAACAGAACTCCCCCCTCCCTGCACCCCTGCATGAGCCCAAACAGCCCCCCCAAAGTGCAGTGTGCCTGTCGCCCCATAGATGAAAACACTAACTAGTCCCCCAGAGGAGGAGGGAAAGCCCCCAAGAGACCCCGTACGACCTCCACGGGAGGGGAACTTACACAATCAGTCAATGATGACAATAATGTTGTCCAGAGCAAGGCCTACTATTAGTCCCTCAGTCCTGATCCGGCAAGCCCTCCCCACCAACCGCGCCCCCCCCACCCCCCCGGCCCCGATCCCCGGGCAAAGTGTCCAACCAGTCCCCGGCCGCCTCGGGACGATCAAAAAAGTGCGTGCGGCCATCCACCTCTACCCTCAACTTCGCTGGAAAAAGCATCGCATACTTGAGGTTCAGGTCCCGTAGGCGACGTTTGACTCCGAGAAAACTCAGTCTCTGCTTCTGGACCGCCGGAGTAAAATCAGGATAGAAGTTTACGTCCATATTGTCGAGTCTGACCGGTCCTTGTTGCCTAGAAGTCTGCAGGATAGCGTCTCTGTCCCGAAAGTTGAAGATCCGGGCAATGAGAGGCCTCGGAGGGGCTCCGATCTTAGGTCTCCCTCCGGGGACCCTGTGGGCACGTTCCACTGCGAAGAGTTTACTCAGCCCCCGGGGCTGGAGACGGGTGAGGATCAGGTCCTCCACAAACAGATCCGCCGCCTCCTCCTCACGTCCCTCCGGCACCCCGACAATGCGAACATTGTTCCTCCGGGCCCGACCCTCGGAATCTTCCAGTCGACGATCCATCAGGGCGCTCGCCTGGCCCAGTCGGCGCACCTCCTTTTGGAGGGCCGCCACGTCCGTTGTGAGGCCCGAGGTGGTGTGGGCCAAAGAGTCGACCCGGTCATTCGTCTTGGACAGATCGGCCCTCACCAGGCCCACATCCACGAGGACCGAGTCAATCTTTTGCGCCAGAGTATCAAAGCGCTGGTCCACTGAGGCCTTCATCTCGGCGATGGCGCCCATGACGTCCCGGAGGGTCAGGTCCGCGGGCAGAGCAGGAGCATCAGTCGGGCCAACAGGGGACCTACGCGGCGCCTCTGGAGATCCCTTCTGGAGGGTGTAGCGGTCCATGCTGTTAGACTGAGGGGCTGCGCCACGGCGGGTCGATTTCACCTTTGCCCGGTCGCCATCTTGTTTCGTGGACATGGCTCCAGTCCCCAAATCGTGCCAATCTCCTTGAAAGGGGCTGACAGACCAGTTCACGGGCTCCGGGGGAGGGCGACCACAGCTCCGAAGGGCGGATCACAGCTGGCGGGCCGGCAGGGCACCCCTATGAAGCCACACCACCGCACGCCGCCTCGCGACCCTACCTCGCTTGGCAGCAAGGAGGGCGCGAAAGCGAAAGTGAAAGTGCGGGGTACGCGAATCGCCCAGCCTCGCCCGCCGCTGTTGTTCACTTTGTCTCCGGATCGCCCCACAACTCCAATCCGGGGGGCCGGCGTGGAGAAGGCCGCAAACCTCGATCGATGCTCCCGCCGGTGTCCGAGGTCCGATTTGGAAACGGAAAACGGGTGGCACCTCAGCTCGGTCTCACGAACACAGTCCCCTCGTCTAGGACAGGATATGGTCAGGATTTATGCAGGAGGTCGCGGAGGTCCTCGGGAGCCTCGCACCTACGCGGCCATCTTGGTTGCGCGCTAGGCTCCTCCCCCGCTATCACTTTTTTGATTGTTGTAAATCCTTGTTGTGCCCAGCTTAGTTTAGGTGCTGTGCCGGGTTTTGTTATTGTTAGAGGGGGAAAGGGCTCCTGGTCGACTCCGGTTTTTTGGCTCCATTCACTATGGAGACCTACCCAGCTTGTTAATATATGCATAGTAACTCTATCACCTTAGGGTCTTATAACCTGCTAACGTGGAATGTATGGGGGATGGGGGCGATTCAGAAGAGACACCGTATACACGCCTACCTCCTCAGGCGCCATGCCCACATAGTCTTCTTACAGGAATCCCATCTAACCGAGACAGAAACACTAAAAACACGCAGAAAATGGCGGGGACAGATATACTCTACGGATTATTCGGCATTTGCTAGGGGTGCAACCATTTGGTTGCGCCATGGGGTTCCATTCATCGAATTGGAGCACCGAGTCGACGACCAGGGACGCTTTATTCTACTGAAGGGCACACTAGATGGCTCATTGATGATTCTGGGTAGTATATATGCCCCTAATTTTGAACAGGACCACTTCTTCCGCCGCTTAAGCACGGCACTGGCCGACTGGGACGGTCTCCCATGGGTGTTGGGTGGCGATTGGAACGCCGTCCTCGACACCAGCATCGATAGATCTCACCCTCCCCTTCACAGTACAAATGTCCCTGGGCAGATGGATGGGCACTTTCCGATGCATGGCGACACCTACACCCAAGGAGTACTCCTTCTATTCCCCCGTGCATTCACTACACACCAGGATTGATAGATTCTTCTGCTCCTCCTCCATTGTTACACAGGTCTGCCAGGCTACTTATCTGGCTAAAACCTTTTCGGACCACAATCCCCTAGAGCTCACACTAACATGGGGCAAGGTGCCAACCCAGTACCCACCTGGACTCTACACCCGCAATTACTAGAGGATGCCCCGTTTAAGACGTCACTCTCTACTACCATAACAAATTACTTAGCAGAAAATTGGAATACAGCCTCTTCTAATTTAATAGAGTGGGATGCGTTAAAGGTAGAAGTAAGGGGGGCATCAATAGGGCAGATAGTAGGGGCCCGGCAGGAGACGCATCAACGCTTGCTCAGAGTGGAACAACAAATGACCACACTAGAACAGGAGGCAGTGACTGACCCAAATAAAAAGGAAGCACTGCAGACTGCTCGTATTGACCACGCAGCGATATTAGAATCCCTACGGGTTATTGATTACAGAGCATACATGCAACGAAAACCCTCAGAAGCGGATAGAAACGGCACGTTACTAGCCCGCCTAGTGCGTGACAGGCCATACACACCGTCGATAACCCAAATTTGTAAACCGGATGGCAGTATGGCCCACACACAGCAGGAGATTAACCTAACCTTTTACACTCATCTTAGTACCCTTTATGCGGCTCCCGCAATAGTGGAGAGCGCCTCTATCACAGAATTTTTACAGGATCTTACCTTCCCTACACTGCCAGATACGATACAAAAAGATATAAACGGCCCCATTACACAACAAGAAATCAGAACCGCAATTAAAGAACTGCATCACAATAAAGCGCCCGGGATGGATGGTCTGCCTATCGAATTCTATCAAGCGTATTCAGACACACTGGTACCCATATTGGAGACAGTATATAGGTCCGCCCTCGAAGCCGGCCATCTACCCCAATCCACCATGCAAGCTTTAGTTACATCGCTACCCAAGACGGGACGGGACTGCCTTGATATGTCTAACTATAGACCCCTCTCCCTGCTGTCGACAGAATATAAAATTCTGAGCAAGGCTCTGGCTAATCGCATTCAACCATACCTTAATACCCTCCTACATAGGGATCAATGCGGGTTCCTGCCAAACCGGAGTACATCCCTCAATACAAGACGGCTGCACTATGTTATGAGCGCTACCCCCCTCGTGTACCAGTCTGCAGGATGCCTGGCTCTGGACCTCTGTCAGGCTTTTGACTCACTCTCCTGGGATTTTATGTTCGCGACTCTCCAACGATTTAGGTTCCCAGACACTTACCTCAAATGGGTGCGCCTATTATACAGTTCCCCCACAGCACGGGCCCGTACAGGTAGACATATCTCGAGACAGTATAAAATATATAGGGGCACCAGACAAGGGTGCCCGTTGTCTCCCCTACTATTCGTACTTGCATTAGAACCTCTGGCGATGGCGCTCCGGTGGTCAGCAGACCCGATCGGGATTCCCATTGATGGCGCGACTCACCTCGTCTCAATTTATGCGGACGACATCCTTATATATTTACGCGATCTGACGGCCGACAATTCCCCCCTCCCAGCTATATTTGTCCAATTTGAACGGGTCTCGGGCCTAGCTATAAATCCCTGCAAATCTTTGACCTACTTCTTCCAGGGACAACCTTACCCTGATGTTATACGGTTTGGCGCATGTGACTTGCCTGTAGCTCCTACTACCTTTAAATATTTGGGCATTCAGGTCTATCGTACACAGAGTGACCAACTCGATGCCAACCTAGTGAAGGCCATAGCAGCCCTCCGAGACAGTGTGGCCTTTTGGACATCGCTGCCCCTATCGGTCATGGGGCGTATCGCCATCTCAAAGATTGTAATGCTCCCGCGCCTAATGTATTATTTTGTGAATCTTCCCATAGTGGTCCCGCCGTCGATTTTTAACACTCTGAACACCTTATTAGTGGAGCTCATTTGGGGGACTGGCCGCAGGAGAATGAGTCTACAGAAACTTCAGCTAGAACCTCGATGTGGAGGTCTAGGGGTCCCTGTTTTCAGAGCCTATTATTACGCCAGCCAGCTCCAATGGCTGTCTTATTGGACTGCCGGTAGGAATCTACAGGAAATTGGCTACTTGCCTAAGGACCTGGACCGGGGTGCACTACACTCCCTGCTCCTGCCCAGGGCTAAGATACCTGTGGATAGCCCGCCCCTCCTGCAGACAGCGCTGAGTTGCTGGAAGAAGGCATTGTCCTACACTGCTACAGCGGCTCCATGCTCGCTGAACATCCCCTTGTTGGGTATCCCTATACCACAGGGCAGACTCACGAGGACCAGGATCCGTGACTGGGTGGAGAATGGTGTGGAGGACGTGGGTGCTTTTTTCAGTGAAGGAGCTCTGCTTGATCATGACTCTCTTATACAATCTACAGGAGCACCTACACATTTATACCTCTTACATGCCACGGTCTCTCATTACATCGGGGACACATGGGCCCGCAGCGTGTTGAACCCTTACAACATACCCTGGTCCACCTCCTTTATTACATGGGGAATGGGGGACACCTAGTCAGATGGTTATATACGGGTATACGGACACATCCGGCAATCACACTCACATCCCTTAGAACGAAATGGTCCGAGGACTCCGCTACTGAACTCTCGGATAAAGCTTGGAAATGCATGCTCGAACACCCTAAAAGAGTGTCTCGTAACGCCAAACTGAAATTCATACAAACAATGATTCTTCATAGGTCATACCTAACCCATAAAAGGATCCACCGTATGTTTCCTGACGCACACCATAGCTGCCCTCGATGTGGGGGAGACGAGGCAGACTTCCTTCACATGTTGTGGTCATGTCCCCGTCTCCAGGATTATTGGAATGGCGTCCGCGGATCCCTGAGTGAGGTCACACACATTCCTGTCTCTGATAATGTTCTGGATTGCCTCATGGGCCTCCATAAACGCACGAGCACACAGAAGGTGCAGCTGAGATTTGTAGACTTGGCCCTCATCCTGGCGGCTAGGGCCCTTACAATGAGATGGAAATCTCCTAGATGTCCAACGCTATCCAGCTGGCACGATGATATGATACAGTGAGGGAAACAGAGAGCGTAGCCCTTCGGAGGGAAGAACAGAACGGGCTACGGAAACAACCCATTTCAATGGATTGGGATATCATGTTACATAATTTCGAACTTCTTGACCTCCTGCCACCATTAGGTGCCGCAACACCATAGCCGGTTACACTGCTTAATGGCCACCTGCCTAGAGGCTCCCGGACCCCAATTCCCCCTTCCTTAACCCCCCCCCCCCCCCCCCAATTCTGACATTTCAGGAAAACATAGACCCCTAGGATACACCCGGCTAGACTCCCCTTATAAGGTACCTATGATAAAACCATAAACAGACCAGGAGCTTGGGGTGGGAGGGTTAGGGAAGGGGGATAGTTGTTGGGGTTGTTTATTTTTATCAAATAGGACACTTACGTTTTGCGATTTAGATGTTATTATATCACAGATGTCTCACTTTTGAATATGTTGAATATGTTCAATGCCTTATGTGTACCTCTGTAGTACGAACTCATATACTGTATCCTTTACGGCTGCCTTAAAGAGGTGGACAACAATAAAAACAAAAAAAGACCTTTCTGTGCTAATTCTTTACAATGTTATGATGTCATGGTCCTCAATAAAGTTTGTTAAAAAAAAAAAATCAGTGCACACCTCACCTAGTTATGTGGGTTGGGAGGTCACTGCATGCCTATTCTTGTGTGGTTGAAGAAGTGACGTACTTTCATCGTGTTCCTCGCCATTTAGGAGTGAGTTCGGAAATCAAGGTGCATCCGTTCCTTACTTAAAATCCAATATTTTTTTCCCTCTATTTGTCTGTACAATATGCGTCCTTATCAGCACGCATGATTTCGAAAAGGAAATGCTTGCAGGGTCTGCCATTTATACTACTGGATTTATTTTGCCAAGTTCCGTTGCAAGTTTTGGATTAAACATCAATGTTGACAGGGTTGTTTGTACTTAAGTGCGGTTCAAATCCTTACCTGAATGTCGCGCTCCATGGAGTTCTCAAGGATTTGCATCTTATAAGTCACCACAGTGTTGTGACGACATGCGCCGAACACTGCTTTCGGTGGCGCTTCTGTTGCTGTCTTCACGGAAGGCTTTCCAATCCTGCGTCTGTGCCTAATCCTATGTCATTGCCCCATGTTACGCTTCTTTACAGTACGTGCGTAACGTGGCGGCCATCTTGGTGCAACCAAAACTTGTTCGTTTTGAAGAGTGTAAGCTGTAACAGTGAACAGCGTTGAACAGTGAAGCGTGTAAATCGTAACAGTGAACTCTACTGTTCTCTTCGTCAAATTCATTCCAAGAACTCGTAAGACATTTTTTTTTTAATTGATATAACTAACTTTTGAAATATCTATTTTTTGGCTTTCGTTATCACGAGAAGGTGATACTTTCAAGGAACTGTTTGTGCCAATTGCATTCAAGTTAACTGGATTTATTTTAAGGTGATTTTAACATTTGACTTCATGCTCTTTGAGGTCTATGCGTATTTGGTTTCATTTATCCTGTAGGTCTTTAGTAACTTTTTCCATTTACAGTTAAGGTGACCCCATTTGATTTTCTTCTTTCATCATTATATTTATGTATGAGACTGTTAGCCTGAGTTAACCCTGTGCTTACACTTCAAGTTAACATCTTTGTCCCTTAGTGTGCACGACCATGCAAAACGTTGCAACACCACCTTTCTTCCTATCATCTTCTGGTGATCCCCCCATCAAATGGCAAAAGTGAAAAAAGGTCTTTGAAAGACATGCCAAAGTGTGGTACAAATCTCAGTGCGGAAAGGAGAACTGCTCTTCTTCTGCATTGTCTGGGCTCAGAAGGTCAAAAAGTCTTTGACCACCAATTACCTGATATTGACGATCAAAGTTTGAATGAGTATGAAATATGCATTTTGAAACTTGACAAGCATTATTTACCCAAGGCGAGCACTATCCTAGAACGTTATCATTTTGGTCGCAGGACACAGAATGATGGTGAATCTGTAGAAAACTACATTACTGTTCTAAGAAAGTTAGCTTTGTCATGTAAATTTGGGGCTTTGCTGGAGGAAAGGATAAGAGATCAATTCGTGTTAGGGTGTAATGTTGAAAAAGTCAGGAGTGATCTATGGCAAAAAGATGAGCCATCGGTTGATGAGGGGATCACTATTGCTAAACAAATAGAACATTCCCTAAAATGTGTGAAAGTTATTACTAAACGTGAAGCAAAGGACAATAGTGTTCATTCTGTAACAGGGAATTTAAAAGAGAAAAGTATGAAGAAAAGTCAGTATGTTAAACCAGATATAGAAATGCATGTCAAACCGCAAATGAAATCTCATTGCACCTTTCCGCCTAAGTGCTACAGGTGTGGCAATGATGGTCATCTAGCGGATGACACGAAGTGCCCAGCTCTTAGGTCTACTTGTTCTAATTGCAAGAAGATTGGCCATTTCACTGCTGTTTGCAAGGCCAAGAAATGTAAAGGGAAGATTTACACGATTGCTTGTGACAGCAATAGTGACAGCGATGCTTGCTCAGAGTTTGACTGTGGTCAAATTGTGTCTCAGATTAGTGACAACTCTAAGAAAGGCCCCTTGGATGAGATCTGTGTTGAAGGTAAAACCACAAAGGTACTTTTTGATTCGGGGGCAAAAATTACTATTGTGTCTAAACAGTTTTATATGTCGAATTTGAGAAATACAGTGAAGATTTTGAAGGCTGACATTAATCCTACTGCTTACGGGGGGTGAGCCCATAAAGCTTTTGGGATATTTTTCTGGATTAATAGAGTACAAAGGAAGATTTGCATCAGGAAAAATGTATGTCTCACAAAAAGGTGATAGCATCCTGAGCTGGTTCCACCAGAGGGATTTAGGTGTGATGCTAGACCCGAATAATGAACCACCCACCATTTTGAAGGAGAATTTTGTTGTGAGTGACGTGTCAACAAATGACAGTGATAATGATTTCACCTCTACCATCAAGGAAGATTTTCACAGTGTTTTCAGGTATGAGTTGGGGTGTTTGCGTGGTTATGTTCACAAAATAGGATTGGTTTCAGGAGCCATTCCTGTAGCTGGTAAAGTGCGTGAAGTTCCTGTCGCTGTAAGAGAAGAAATGAAAAGTGAACTAGAAAAACTTGAAGCTGAAGGGATAATTGAGGGGGTTGAAGGTACATCAGTGGTTGACGCCCATTGGTCGTTGCCAGAAAAGCCAATGGCATTCTTCGTTTATGCATGGATGTGAGGGAACTTAACAAGCAGGTCATAGTAGATAAGTATCTCCTTCCCAAAATCTCAGATATGTTGATGTTATTACAAGGAGCCAAGGTTTTTTCCACCGAGGACTTAAAGTCCGCGTACCATCAAATAAAGTTGGATGAAGAACCAAAGCCCTGACTGCCTTTATTACACCCTTTGGGACTTTTAGATTTATAAGGCTTCCTTTTGGTTTGGTGCCAGCAGCATCCGTATTTCAGAGAGCATTAGAAAAAGTGTTAAAAGGACAATCAGGGGTCAAGATCTACCAAGATGATGTATTAATCTATAGGAAGGATGAAAGTTAACCTGATAGGAGACTTAAAGAAGTTCTTGAAAGATTCCATAATAATAATCTTACTATTAGGTTAGACAAATGTAAATTTAGGAGGTCTTCTATTGATTATCAAGGTCACACTATTTCAGGTCAAGGTGTTGAACCCAAGAGCGATTTGGTTGGTACCATTCAAAACTTAGCTTCTCCGGTTGATAAAGAAGAACTTATGAGGATTCTAGGTATGGCTGAGTATTACAGCAAATTCATGAAGGACTTTGCTGTAAAGTGTGTCAATATGCGAAAGTTACTGTGCAAGGTAGTAGACTTTGTTTGGTCTGATACTTGAGAGGCAGTTTAAAGAAATGAAGAAAATGCTTAAAAATACTCCTAAGTTGAGGAGTTTTGATCCCTCAAAAAAGTCCACCCATCACAGATGCCAGCATGAAAGGTTTGGGGGCTGTTCTTCAACAAAGAGATGGTGATAAAGAAAATGTAATTCTTTTCCTGTCACGAAGCCGTCATGGAGCTGAGTTACGCTATTCAGTTATTGAAAGGGAGGCACTTGCTGTGCACTGGGATGTAAAGAAGCTCAAAAATCTCCTATGGGTCTGAAATTTGTAGTGCAGACTGATCACAAGCCTCTTTGTAAAGTGTTTAATAAAAAGGGCATTGATGCCATTTAAGGAAGAATATCCAAATGGGTGGTTGCACTTCAGGGATATAACTTTGAGGTTGAATATTTGCCAGGAACCAAAAATAGAATTGCAGACACTCGAGGATCGTACCACGAAATGATTGTGATTTAAATTTTGAGAATGACAAACTCAATGAATGGGTCTGCAGCATTGAGAATGATGGTATGAAGGAAAGCAGATGGCGTGAGGAATGTGGTTTGGACAAATAATTTATTGAGCTGACCTAGTTACTCAAAGAAGGGTGGGACAACAAGGTCAAGGGTGACTTTACAAAATATTGGAACGTAAGGTCTTATATTTCGAGTGACCAGATTGGTTCCACCTGTTTCTCTTCATCAAGAACTCCTGGATTTGGCCCATCAAGGACATCAGGGAGTGTCCAAAACAAAAGAAAGACTAAGACTCAATTATTGGTGGCCTGGCATGGATCTGCAGGTTGAGCGTTTGGTCAGAGAATGTGTGCCTTGCAGTTTGAGTGAGAAGAGTCTTAAACCTAGAGTACAACTCATGGTTGTCAGAGAACGTCCCAAAGGCCCTTGGGAAGAATTAGCGTTTGATATTTTGGGACCCATACAAGGGAATGGGTGTGAACATTATGTATTCGTACTCATTGACATGTATTCCAGATGGCCAGAAGTTAAAGTTACTAAGGGTATTGACACTAAGACTGTCATTTCATTCCTCAGAGATGTGTTTGGACGAGAAGGTTTACCTGGGGTCATACTTACAGACAATGGAGTCCAATTAGTTTCAAAGGACATGGAAGAGTACTTACAAAGTTGTTCCATCAAGCACAAGCGGTGTTCACTATATCATCCCGAGACAAATGGTATGGTAGAACACTTTAACCGTGTCCTTAAGGAAACGATTTCCATGGCTAAGCAAAATTGTCTAGATTGGAAGGAGGAAATTGTTAAAAAGGTAGAAATATACAGAATTTCTCCCCATGCCACCACTGGACACACTTCTTTTGAGTTGTTTACGGGTCGGTGCCCCAACACCTTGATTGCTCATTTTTGGGTTAATGAAGCCGAATCAAGGAGGGGTCTGACAATTTCAGATGGTAAGTGGAAACTAAAGGAACGTGAAAAGATTGAGGGACGAAAGGTAACTTTTGATACCAAGAAAAGTGTTATGATCACTCCGGTCAAAGTTGGGGATATTGTCATGATTAGAGCCCCTTTTGGTAGTAAGGGGTCAAGCTTGTTTCAGAGGCCACATAAAGTAGTCAAAGTTTTAACTAATGCAATAAAAACTGAGGATTCACGTGTTTAAAATCTAAACAGAGTTGTGGTTATAAAGAACAAAAAAATTGCAGGTAATTAGCATAATGGTTTGTCTTTAAACTTACCCTCATCACATGCAGAGGTGCCTGCACTGTGCAAAGAAGGCAGGATGGTGGCATGTCAAAGAGAAAGAAGGGTTTCTAGACAACCCTCTAAATTTAAAGACTATGTTATGTCATAATTCATATATGAGTTGTTTTTTTAGAAAAAAAAATTTCTTTGATTCATGTACTTAGTTTTTTTTTATATAAAGGGGGAAGGTGTGTTGTAATGTATAATGTACTTCATCTTAAATAGTCATTGTGTTTCATTGTATTCTCCACGTTAGAATTAGCCTGTGCTTATCTGTATGTATTTGAGTAGCACCATGGTGATAGAACCTAGTGCTAGTGATCTTGATGTGAAGCTGGTCAGTTGTACCCGACGCAACCCACTGGCTGGATGGGACCTTTTCATCTTGGATTAAACTTCTTCTTCAAATTCAATATTGGATCTTCATTTATTTAATTCTAACCTAATTTTACACTACTTTTGTGGGTTTCTCTCTATTTTGCTCTGGGTGAAAGTCTGATAAGGAAAAATAAGCACTGGTTACCAAAAATGAGTGCCGATGGGACTTACCTGCAACCACTGGTTCAAATTAAGCACTAGCCTTGGCTTTCACTAGAAAACATACCAATCGCTATCCAAACAATATCTCTTCCGATAGCAGAGCAATGTCATTTCACATTGTGTAGGCAAACTAATCAACCTATTTTTAATGGCTTGGTCCTCGCTTGCTGGGTTCACAGAAGGCCAAGTTGTAGGTCAGGTGAAATCTTATTGGTTGGTGCCATAACAAATTAACTAGTGCAGGCTCTAGTGATTATGCATGGTACTGGGAGACTGTGGTTGTTTCTACATCTTTTTATGTGAATATCAGACCCACAGGTAAGGACGGCAAGCATGCCGCACAAGGCATCTGGCTTTAAAGTAGCTCATAGGACATGGACTCTACCAATATTTTGGTGAACCTGGGAACTACGGATGTCATCCAAACCAAAGAACATTTCAGAAAAATAACCTAGTTCCAAATATGTATATATGTCCTGTAATGGGACGGAATCTCTGTTCTCCAGAGCGTGTTTAAATAAGAGTGCAAGCCCTCAATGTAACACAGAACGTTCCCATAATTGGGTGTTTTTCATGTCACTGTTTGCTGTGCTGCTTGCCATATAACACGGATAATTCATTTTTTGTCACAATTCGTCCTGTCTCTCGTGCATAAAACAGAATGTAAGTATATCCAAATCAAGTGATACGAACACATTCGAAGTTACATGGTGTTGTGTAGGCACTACAATGGGTAATTTTATTCTTTTTTTTTTAAATATATCTTTAGTGGCATTCAAAACAGTGCAGTATGTTCACATTCCCTCAATGGATAATTATAATGTACTGCTACAAGCTCCGTTTTCCTTGATACCAATTCTGTTTGTTGCAATTTTGAATTTCATGGAATCCAGACAAGTTGGATTAGGGAAATAGCCCTTTACCCTGCATGTTATAAGTGGTACAGCCGCTTGTATTGTCACGTGGCCGATAGGGACATTGTCAACATCGCTAAGTTAACATGAGCCCAGCAACCATGATGCTGCTTTTGCGCACGTTACTAGATGGCTTTATTTTTGCAAGACTCTGTTTATGCCTTTCACATGAGAACCATCTGCATTGGGCAATCCGCTGCCTGTTCCTAGAGTTTAGTCAAGGTCAATAAACAATGCACCTTCTTATTCTGTTCTGGTCAGTCCCTAGCACCTAGAGAAAATATGCCAACACAGCTGCTGCTGGAAACTCGTGCTTTGATATTATGGGGAGGCATGTTTAGGTAACACACACTTGGAGAGGGAGCTTTCCAGGGAGAAGAGCCATGCGGTTCCTATGATGTAGATATACAATCTAGGCACTAAGGTAAGGGGTCTGCTGACAAAGCCCAGGGATCTTATATTATATAATAATACTTCTTCTTACCAAGGGGAGGGTGGTTAAGCCTTATAGTCCTTTCTCTATTGTCTTTATATGGTGGCATCTCCCTTTATGATATATGGCCTTGCTGCAAGGCTACTGTATTGATAATATGCATGTTGCTGCTAGTTGTGGCTCGTATACTGAGTTTTAGAACACAATAGTTGAAATAAACATTTTAAACTATAATCTTGTTTGTCAGTTCTCATTGTGGACAGGTACGAGAGTGTGAGCGAAAAGGTGTGTCTTGTTACAGCGATTCCTAAGAGATCTGGGAGTGTTGTGTTCTGGGGTATCTAATTATTTGCTTCTTCATGAGTGTGTAGGAGAGCGAGTGAGATACTATAGCTAGTCGGTCCTGGGTTTGTGGGCACTAAGGTAGTGGAAAGGCTTAGCCCCTACACACCGAGTTCCCATTTTCCTGTGCATAGTTCTGTGTATGTGCAGAATCCCTGCAACAGTATGCCCTGATAAAATTAGTTAGGTAATCTACTAACCTCATAAAATTAGAATTCCTGGGGCATAATAAGCTTTGTCCTGATGAAAAACTGGGACCTGATGAGCCTATAAAATAGGGCTAAAACATGCTGATGAAGAGAGTGTAGGGTCAGTCTCCCCCACCCCCAACATTAATTGGATTTTTTAAATGTAGTAATCTAATATGGGCCTCGTGGAGCTTCTGCCTCGCGAGTGCCCCGAATACTCTATAGACAATATGATGGCGTTTAGTGTGGTGTTTTCCTGTCAGCAGTTGCTTGCTGCTAGGCTGAGGGAGCACCACAGTGAGAGCCGTTCCTGCAACTTAAATCAATAAAAGTATCTGCTGTAACACCATACTGGTGTGAAGAGCATTACAACAATGTTGGCGATGATTAGCCAAGTGGCAAGATACTGAGTTCTCATCTGACGTGGTGTCAAGCGAAATGTGACTGAGAGACAGGCACATCGCATACTAGAAATCGCACATGCTCAGAATTTCCAACACTAGTTACAGAGGAGCAATACACGAGTACCTGCAATCGGTGACAGGCACACCTTTAACTTGTGAATCGCGATCTAATTTTCAATAAAGCCACAGTATCAAGCAGTGGCTATACTAATATCATATTGTATGGTATACATTACAGCATACTACTCAGCAGTGTCTGTATTTGGTGACAGGCACACCTTTAACTAATGAAGTGCGTGTTCATCCCTTTTTAAGCCTATTAATACTTTGGAGACAAGAACCTGCGTAGGGCATCCTCTAGGAGAGATAAGATGAAATAATATATACAAAGGAAACTGTTGTATCCTCGTTGGTCTCTCCCTCTACACGCTCCCCTTTCCTCATTCTTAGGCTGTCCCATAGAACCTTGAGAGAGAGCTCATAGAATTTCCAGAGCCCTGTCAGACTGCGTTCTGCGGGACTGGCCATTGGAGGTGTTACCTCATTACCCCGAATAAAGTATTAATTCTTAATTGCTGGCGTCCTAAATTACTTCATATTTTGGCGACAAGGATGGGATACGAACCCACGCGTGCATAGGGACAAAATGTGTTCCCTGAGGCCTTTAGGTGGGACCACTTTGCCTGCCTTCAATACCAAGTCCCTATTCATCCCTTACATTACAGAAGCATTGTAGTTCCTCAGGTAGATCCCTGCATCTGTGTGGCCATCCATTGATTATAAATCCTTTGACAGCTTTGAGCTCCCTATCTTGTTCTGTCCTAGATATCCACTGACTTTGTAACACTACAGGAACTCTAACTTCTAAAATGGTATCCTCCATAGGCTTCCCAACCACCTCCTTGGCTACAGGAGCCCTGGGCAAATAATCCGCAGCACCGTTCTTGTATCCTGGAACATATGTCATAGAGAAATTGAAGGTTTGGAGCCCCAGGACCCACGTGGCTATGCAAGGCGTGGTATTCTCCATCTCTTTCTTGGAAAACAGTGAAAGTAAGGGTTTATGGTCTGTCCTTAGCTCAAATGGTAACCCCCACAGAAAAAAACACTTAATGGTTTATGGCCCAGTAACAAGCCAGTGCTTCTTTCTCTACTGTGAAGTAATTTGTTTCGGCCCCGGTAAGTGTCCTGGAGGCAAACGCTACGATTCTCTCTTGGTTGTCTATTCTTTGGGACAGGGTGGCTCCAATGCCCTTGTTGCTGGTGTCGGTGGTAAGAAATGTATCCCTCTCAACGCTGAAATTACCTATGTGAGGGGCATTGGCAATCAAACTCTTTACACCCTCAAACACTACATCATGCTCCCGCTCCCATTCAAACTCTGACCCTTTCTTGAGGAAGTTCCTGAGGGGTTGGGTGAGGACGGAGAAGTTCTTTATGTATATTCTGCCAGCCCCATAAATGATTTAAGCTCCTCTTTGGATGTAGGTTTAGGTGCTCTGCGTACTTAGTCTGCTTTGGGTTTTATTCCCTCTTCGGAAATGGTATGACCTAAGTAGTCTACAGAAGTGACCCCAGCTTACATTTGCTTTCCTTGGTGGTAAAACCTATTTCCTTAAGTTTGTTCAAAACCTTTCTGAGATTGTAGTTGTGTTCACTTTTACCTGAACCTTATACGAGTACATCGTCTTGAAAGCACAAAGTCTTAACACACTCCTTTAAAATGTGCTGCATTATTCTTTCGAATGCAGATGCGCGGACGCCAGTCCAAACGGCATGTGCAAGAATTTAAAGTTGCCAAACGGGGTGGTGAATGCAGTCAACATTTGGGAGTCTGGATATAAAGTAAGTGACTTGGTGGTATGCCCATGATAAGTCCAATACACTGAAGTACTTGGCACGCTGTATGGTACTCAACATTTCATGTATCATGGTTAAAGGATGCCTGTCGACCCAGATATTGGCATTGAGATCTCTTAAGTCTACACATAGACGAATGCTCTTTCCATTGTCCTTGGTGGTGAGAACAATGGGTGCCAGCCACTCCGAGCTCTCTATTTCTTCTATCACTTCCTGTTGTGTTAGTTTGTGCAACTCAGCTTTCAAAGGTTCTCTCATAAGAAGGGGAATTGATCTATTTCTGTGTACCGCTGGGACAGCTCCCTCTAAGAATAATCCTGTGAACATAATTTTTCAATCTCCCCAACTCCTCTGTAAACACCTCTGGGAATTCCTGGGTGATGCCACTGCCTATATCAGGTGGCTCAACTAGAAGTACTTGATCAATATTGTTGGGATCGAGTGTGATGCCTAGCTCCTTCTGGTGTTTCCACCCCAACAGACATGAACCTTTTTCAGTGATGTAAACTTTCCCTACCGTGTGCCTTCCCTTGAAGCTTATTCTTATCATACCCACTAAAGGAATGTTGTACCCCCCGGGATGGATGTCTGCAGCCTCAACATCCAGATTATGTGTGCTGAACTTATTCACAAACAGTTTCTCCTCTATAAGTGTATACGTTGAGCATGAGTCAGCGAACACATGGACATTGACACCCTCCAGCATAATTTCACAAGTGGGGTATTGTACAGGTTCTTCCCCATTAACTTGCTTAGTTTGAAACACAAAGTCTTTATTCTGACTCCCCTGTGAGTCAGGGCAATATACAAAGTGTACTCTTTCATTAGCAGTTTTGCACACTTTGGAGAAATGACCCCTTTTATTACATTTCCTGCATACCTCGTTTCTTGCTGGGCACCTCAAATTATTGGCCAAATGATTGTGGTTACCACACCTGTAGCAGCGCACCTCTTCCTGCTTATTGTGGTGAACCTTTTTCTTACTTTCACTGATCTTACATACCAAATCTTCCCCAACAAGAATTTTAACATCTTCTCTCTCTTTGTCTCCCACTGCTATTTTTTTCATCTCTCTGATACATATTGCTGTATGTTCTAAATCTTTGGCTATGCTTATGGTCATAGATAATCAGGGTTTCTGGTAAGCAGCTCCTCCTGTATTTTCTGATCATTTGTGCATCTGACAATCTGGTCCCTTTTATGGGATTCCGTAAGGGTGCCAAATACACAGGTAGCTGACAAACCCCTTAAGACAGCTACGTAAGCTGAAATCCTCTCATCTTTGCCTTGAGCTCTTTTAAAAAACGTATGCCTCTCCAAGACAATGTGTGGTGATGTGTTCTAGTCATTGGGATGGTTATATTCTGTGATGCCATTTAGAATGTGATCTTTGGGTTGCTTTGAATGTGCTGAGCGACAGTTGCCTGCAGTACCTTGGTGGTGCTTGGGACGGCTCTCTGTACATCCTAATAAATCTCATCATCTAAATACAACCGGCTTGCCCCTTGCTTCACTGGCGACAGGAGATGGGATGCGAGTCTACACGTTTTATATTCGATTCTACCGCGAAGCCTTATGACACAAACTGAACTTCAAGTGAGACTTTAATGTTTGCAGTTTTCCTTCGTGAGTAAAGGTGTCTTGTGTCACTGCTCTTCAGCCAACTGTAAGTAATTTTTTTTTACATTCTGGGACTTGTTTTATTTTTAGCGATTCTTCGCAGTGACGGGAATACAGAGAGCCGTGCCCGTTTTTTTAAATTTAACCCCGAGTCATCTGGAACTTAAAAAAAAAAAAAGACCCACACCTCGTGGAAAAGAAAACGTGGATTAAAGGTGACGGATTTTGGGGGTTGCAAGCATAAATTTAGAAGTCATTGCAGAGCGCGACGTAGCGCAAGAGAATTCTGTACCTGCTCTCGAGGCGCGGTAGGATCCATTCCTCAAGACTCGTGAAGTCAGCTGGGATGCATGCGCAATGTGCATTACGCTGATGCGCACAGCTTTTGTGCGTCATACGTAGACGGCATTCTTGTGGTTTCCATAACTACAAGACACAACGGAGCAGAAACGCCCTGCAAATCTTTATGCGATCAGTTTGAGAGGTCGTCTTGCGCTGACACGCACAGCTGTTGTGTGTCAGTCAACATTTATAAAGCAAGATAAAAGTTGGCAATGACCACGCTGACATACACAGATTACGTAAAAAAAAAAAGAGATAAATTTAAAAAGAACAATTTCAGAAACTTATAGGTTTTGAAGGTGCAAATTATAAGAGCAGCATAGTGGTGACCTGATCATTTTTAGGTCTCGCGTGAGCCAGCGCTTTAGCGCTGCTCTCGCGAGAGCTTTTGTAAAAGGGGGATCTGGAAGTGCAAACTAGTGCTTTTCAGGCCTCCAAATACAGTGCATGTGCGCCGGGCGCGCGCACCATTTGGCAGCCTGAAAGCACTAGTTTGCACTTTCAAATCCCCCATTTACAAAAGCTCATTTCGCGGCCGCTTTGATGAGAACATCAAAGCTGCCGAAAGTGCTCACCATTTGCCACCCCCTCCCTTATCACACTTCCCTCACAATGGCGACAGCTTGTTTACAATGTTGGGTTGATTCCTGTGTGGTAAACTGCCTATAGTAGCCTAGAGACAACTTAGCTCGAAAACTGAAGATACCTGACGTGCATATATACAATGAAACCAGAGGCTGCAGCAACTCTATCAATAAAACAGAGCGACAAAGGGAAGGGATTTTTACCGTAATGAAGCTAAATTACGCAACGTGGCATAGTAGCGTAATCTCTGGCTTTTCATTTAACAATCAAAATGTAAAATGCTGAAAATCACATGAGATTACGCCAGTGTAAGCAACATTTCACCCAGGGTTAGCTACAATCGTGCTTCTGAAGTGCTTGCTTTTGACATCTGATGTGCCAGGAAAGTCATGAATTTCAGTCCTGACAACACGAACGGAGACTTTCATTCTCCAGAGTTCAATCAATTGAGCAGCATAGGAATGAAAAAACTCTAGTATGACGTACTATTTAGAAACAAGTTACTTATACGTTTAGGTACAACCAATGTGTCAATTTAATAAACAGCTGAACTGTATAAATAAAGAAGCATGTTTAAAAACAGTGATGATGGCTCTTAGAATTTTCTGTTTAAAAATATATTTCAAAACTGTGTCATTATGAAGTGCATTACTAAGTGGTTTTAGACAACAAGTAAATAATAGCATGTTGAGTCCTTTATCACTT
The DNA here is from genome assembly GCF_964204655.1 of Triturus cristatus. Classification (NCBI taxonomy): domain Eukaryota; kingdom Metazoa; phylum Chordata; class Amphibia; order Caudata; family Salamandridae; genus Triturus; species Triturus cristatus. Next base: position 555,013,130 of record NC_140586.1, read on the forward strand.
TCAGCGCATTTGAGAGTAAAATATGCCTTAGCTTCCTGAAAGCCAAATCTGTTGGGCCTAGTCTTGTTAGTTATATGTTGCCCAGATGAATGATACGACCGGCTTACACCCCAGAGGGCTTACAGAATTCATAACTGGCTTCACTTGTTTTTATCCAGGTGGCATATGACATGGCCCAGCTCTGCACAGATTGTTACAATAGACGTCTTTACAAGGTGTGCACCAATAGTGTGCAACAGGTTCAGGGTGAATTCCTATAGCATACGAGGCACGTGACCATAATATGCATATGTACATCACTGTGGCTAATTGGGAACACCCTTTTATGATGTATGTATACGTATATAGGGCAGTAAAGGGGTTAAGGGCCTGATTTAGTTGTAAGATGGATTACTCTATCACAAACACGACGGATATCCCTACTGCTGTATGACAGGTGCCATAGACTATAAAACGTTTGTAAAATTGAGTTAATAGTGTTTGGGTTGAGAGAGGAACTCTGAAAACATCCCCTCTGATCTGATTTCATGGCCAGTGTCCTGTCCCAGCTCAAACAATTAAGAGGTCTCGGACTTATTTTAGACAACCAGTTAACCAAGATTCCACAGGAAATGCAGGTTACAAAATCCAGATTTGTTCACCTCAAACTATTAAAGGAGACACCGAAACAGGTATCTCTTATTTATAGCAAGTGTTTACATAAGCCTTGGCTACACCAATGCCACATACCCGAGAATGTGGCTAAATCTTCTTAATCTACTATGGTGAATTCAGAACACTGCCCCCACATGCTTCCAGAGTGGGCAATATAGGTCATGACCCACAAGCCCTGCCATGGTACATTGGCACCGGATTGAACAAGGATTGGCAAAGCTTACAGGTGTGGCTTGCGTTTTGAGTCGTGACTTCAATATTTTAACATGCATTTACAATGCAATAGGTTTCGCATTTATGAGAGTTTAAGTTATTGGCATTGTAAATGACAAAGCCTTTTATTTATGTTTTAAAAACCAAGACATAAATAAAAGGCATTGTCATTTACAATGCCAATAGGTCAAACTCACGTAAATGCGAGACCTATTGCATTGCAAATGCTTGTTCTTTCTGTTGCTAATTTCAAGGAAGATTTGAAGCAAATTAAACCAACGCTGCCATCTGGTGGTTTAATTTATTTTGGTTTCTATATTCATTTTTACTAAGTTTTTTTTTCATTTTGCATATTTTTTTTGCTTCTCTATTTCATTTCCTCAACTTGATTCATCTTTAGTCGCGAAAATGCAGAATGTTACACCGCCAGCACCTTTTTTTACAAGAACCTGGAGAACCACAACTCGAATGGAAGTTGTGGATTAGATCATTCAAAGCATATTTAGGTGCTATCAACGCTCAAAGATATAGACCAGAAAGGAAGAAAAATCTGATGTACTATCATTTGGGAGTTGAAGGACAGAACGTTTTTGATCATCTTCCTCCTTTTGAACCACCTGAAGGTCAAGATCCTGATGAATTCGAAACAGCAGTTTTACAGTTAGACAAGTATTTTACAAAAATTAAAAACACTGTTGTACACAGATATAATTTCTTTACAAGAACACAAAAACCAAATGAAAGTATAAACACTTTCATCACTGCGTTAAAAGTTCTAGCTGCAAAGTGTGAATTTGAAAATTTCACATCTCAACTTGTCCGAGATCAACTGGTTGCACGATGTCATTGCAAGAAAATACAACAAAGATTACTTACCTGTAAAGATCCCACTTTAGATGAAGCTGTTGACATTGCGAAGAGTATCGAAAGATCAATGGATGATGCTAAACAACTTGAATCTGCTCTATCTAATGTCACTCTTTCTGGTGCTGTGTCTGCTAAACCTTCTCCTTCTATCCCTTTTTCTTCTAGCTCTTCTAGAGGGTTTACTATGTCTAGGGGGGGGAGAAATTTCAGACCGTTTAGAGGCGGGAAAACTTTTACGCCTAATAGGCAGTACAACTACAGAGTAAACTGTTACAGATGTGGGTCTAATATGCATGTTTCATCCTTTAGAAACTGTCCCGCCTTGAATCAACAATGTGGTCAATGTGGTAAAATGGGCCACTTTGCAAAAGTTTGTATGAGTGGAAACAGGAGAGGTGTGGGTTGTGTTCTTAATGATTCTAGTGAACAAACAGTAGAAGAATGTTCTGATGACGTCACTAGTCAAGAGTATGTTGTTGTTGTCAGAAGTTGCTCGGAGAAAGGCACTACACAACATGTTCCTGATCTGACGTTGATGTAACAATTGATAGTAACCACATGCAACTGCTGGTAGATACGGGAGCACGCATAACGATCATTTCTCATGAGAAGTACTTGAAATTCAGGTCCACTGAGAGTCTACTTCCTCGTGACATTCTCACCGTAGCCTTTGAAGGAAGTAAAATAGATTTAATTGGGTACTTCTGGGCTGATATAAGTGTTTTTGGAAAAGTAATCAATGGAAAAGTATATGTAGCCAGGCGTGGGATAAATGTTCTCGGCCTTATTCACCAAGCCGAGTTTGGTCTCATCATTAAACCAGGATTAGCTAATCCAGTTTTCATTGACCCTCAGGTTCACACTAATCAGTCTGATTCTGATAAGGGTGTAAATTCTCTATCTGTCTCACGATCTGTCACCCACTGGGAACAAAAATACAGTAACATTTTTGAAGATCGTCTAGGGAAAATTATGAATTTCCAACATTTTATCAAAATAAAAGAGAATGTTACTCCCATCAAACATAAACTCAGGAACGTTCCTTTGTCAATTAGAGGTGATCTATCAAAACATTTAGAATCATTGTGCAACCAAGGCATAATTGAAAAAGTTGAATCTACCCTTTGGCTTTCGCCCATTGTTTTAGCCAAGAAGAGGTCTGGGGATTTGAGGATGTGTGTGGACTTGAGGATCCTTAATGAAGCAATTTGGGTTGACTGGTTTCCCCTACCACGCATTGAAGATCTTATCTGCAAAGTAGGTTCTTCTTCATGGTACACCAAGCTTGATCTTAAGGCGGCCTACCATCAGGTCGAACTACATCCTCAATCCCGACACTTCACAGCTTTTGTCACTCCAGACGGGGTATTTCAATTTTGTAGTCTTCCCTTTGGGCTTGCTTCGGCTGCTGCCATATTCCAAAGGTTGATGACTGAAATGTTTCAAAATAACCCTAATGTTGTTGTTTTTCAGGACGATATTTTAATTTTCAGTCAAAGCGAAGCAGAGCACGATTCTGTTCTTGACCAAGTGTTCAGTGTCCTAGCAAATAGAGGAGTCACTCTACAAAAAAACAAGTGTACTTTGAAAGTTAAAGAAATTGAGTATCTTGGACACATCATATCCGAACATGGCATCAGGCCTAGACCGGGTCTCATAAAAAGTATAATTGATGCGCCCCCTCCTCAAAATAAAGAACAACTTATGTCCTTTCTTGGACTATGCGAATTTTATTCGAAATTTATGAAGGATTTTGCTAAGACAAAAGAGTGTTTTAGGGCGCTGTTAAAGAGAGGATCGACTTTTATATGGTCTGACGAGTGTGAAAAAGGTTTCCAAACCATCAAGAATCATATAGTGCAAGCTCCTGCTTTACAAGCTTTTGTTGAAGGGAAACCAACGATTGTCACGGTGGATGCTTCTGAGTATGGTTTGGGAGCCGTCCTTTCACAACGCTCCAACGGAAAGGAGGATACTGTTGGTTTTGCATCCAGGACGCTCCGTCCTGTTGAAAGGAAATATTTGGTAATTGAAAAAGAACTTCTGGCTTGTGTATGGAGTATTGAAAAATGTAAGCAATATGTGTGGGGTAGATCTTTCATTCTCAGAACGGATCATCGCCCCTTAGTTGACATTCTTTCAGGGAAGAAAATCAAACGTACCACAGCTCGTCTGGCACGCTTGTCTACAAAGCTGTTGGAGTTTAGCTTCACTGTAGAATATATTCCTGGAGGAAAGAACTGCAGAGCGGATTGTCTGTCGAGACTTCCTGTTGAGGACTCAGATGAGCAAGAGTGGGAAACTGAGGTAGAAGAGTGCTTCATTGCTGCAATTAATCAAGACCATTTATCTTTTGCTGAAGTTGACTGGGTTGCACAGATCAGCAAAGATCCTATTCTTAAGGAAGTCATCTCTTTGATTGAGAAAGGTTGGCCAAGGGAGAAGTGTCTTTCTTATGATCTTCAGATGTACTGGAAGGTTAATGATGAACTCTCAGTGGAAGATGGAAAGGTTGTCAGAGGGGATAAACTCATTCCTCCTTCTTGTTATCTGGAAAAAATTATTCTTGCTGCACACTCAGGTCATCTTGGCGCAACCATTACTAAGAGGAAAGTCAGGAATGACTTTTGGTGGCCCAGAATGGACACACAAATTGATGAAGTAGTGAAGCAGTGTTCACGATGCAACTCCAGTGACAAAGTTTTAGTACTTGAGGGTACAGTTGACTTTCCTGTACCTTCCCCTAGCAGAGCCTGGCAAAAACTGGGCATGGACTTTCTTGGGCCTTTTCATATTCTTCCTTCAAACTCAAAATATTTTTTAGTTCTTATTGACCACTTATCAAGGTGGGTAGAGGTTGAGCCTATATCAGTACCGGATTCTAAAAGTGTCATCAATTGTTTAGATACTATTTTTCGTAGGGAAGGTTATCCAGAGGAAATCCTCACTGATAACAGCGTTCAATTTGTCTCTCACGAAATGACTTCATTTTTACATTCTTGTAACATCAAACACACAAGGACTCCACTTTACCATCCTCAGAGTAATGGCAAGACTGAAAGGTTCAACAGAGTGGTAGTAGAATGTGTACAAGCGGCTTTTAGATCCAGGTCCTGTGTCTTTCAAGCTGTTAAGGATCTGGTATGGTCTTATCGCACTTCACCCCATGTGGCTACCAATTTCTCACCCTTTGAAATGATGAGAGGTAGAAAAGCTTCCTCTCAAGTTTATCCCTTTTGGATGGTCAAATCATTTCATCTTGGTTGCGACATGAGATGTGTGTGGGATTCTGCAAGGAAAACCTCAAATGAAGTCTCTTCCAAATCTTACAAATTCCCCTCCCAAAAAGCTCACTCAAGCTCAGTGTAGGAGACTGGGTAAGAATCAAAAATCCAGTCTCAGTGAGAAAAGGTTATTCCAAATTCCTTGATTCGTTACAGATTGTTGATATGCGTAAAAATGCAGTTAAATTGTCCAATGGGAATTGGTGGAGCACTTCGTGTGTGGCAAAAGACCCTTGTATTCCCCGTGAGGTTATCAAAATCAAACCGGGTAATGTGGGAGAAGATAGTGTTAGGAAAAGTTCTAGGATTTGTGCAAGACCACGAAAGTTGCAGGATTATGTTTGTTTATTCAACTTGTGTTTATATTGAATTTCATGCTTTTCTTTCTCTCTTTTATTCTTTTAATTTCCCCTCCTCTTTTTCTCGTATCTTGTTAAAGGGGGGAGGTGTGGTGATGTGTTCTAGTCATTGGAATGGTTATATTCTGTGATGTCATTTAGAATGTGATCTTTGGGTTGCTTTGAATGTGCTGAGCGACAGTTGCCTGCAGTACCTTGGTGGTGCTTGGGACGGCTCTCTGTACATCCTAATAAATCTCATCATCTAAATACAACCGGCTTGCCCCTTGCTTCACAATGTTGATTTTTTTTTTTCCTGAAGTGTGCGTCCAATTTTCTTAACGTGTAATCATAAACATCTACCCCTGCTTCTTCTCCTTCTAATTCTTCCTAATCATCTCTTCCTGTAATGTCCTCGTATACCTTCCTTCCCTGAATACCCAGATTGTGCAGTAAGATGTGCTGCTTTCTTACTGATGGGAAATTCACTTCCCCTATGGCTATCAAATACGACTTGAATATACCGAGCCACCTGCGCCACGGTATGTCAGGTTCCCCTAATTCATTCAGAAAAGGCGGGGCTGGCTCATACTTGCTGCTGCCATGATGGGTGACAGTAATAGAAACCACACTGAGAGACTAACTACTTCTAGAGGAAAAGCGAAACAATGTCAAGCAGAGACAGATAGCCCCAACCACACAGCACCAGCGGTTGCAAAGGGTTAAAGGACTGTGCACTGTAATACAGTCTTAAATAAATACAGCTAAGTGGGAATGTAAAAATGGCGCATGTAATTCTCTGTCACTTAAACTTGGCTGAAAGCATGCACAGGCTGACAACACAGCGTCCTCTTCCTATGGCCCTTGACTCACGAGGGGCATTTAGGGAGGAGTCTTTGTAAAGCCAAACTCAGAGCTTATTACTGGTTTCCTCTCATGGACCAAAGCATGGAGGAAATGGTCAGAGACTGTCATGCATGTAGTCTAAGTGACAAGACAAAATGTACCAGACGTTCCCTCCTCATCCCCGTTGAAGTACCCACGGTCCCTTGGTACAAACTGGGGCTGGACATAGTGGGACCACTACAGGCCATGGGTTCCCAAACTAAGTACCTGATTGTCATGCTAGACTATTTCTCGCACTGGATTTCTCACAAATTCATCAGTACCATCAACACCAAGACCCTCATCGGAGGTATTCTCCAGGGAGGGTATTCCTGACACCCTCATCACGGACAATGGTGTCCAATCCGTTTCAGATTAAATGAGAGCCTATCTAAAAGATCTTTCCATCTCATGTGTGTACGCCTTTGTATTGCCCCAAGACCAATGGCAAAGTTGAAAGAGCGAACAGAATGCTTAAAGAGTCCATTCAGTTGGCGCAGGCCTCAGGGAAACCCATAGAGAGCACATTGAGAGACATGTTATGGTCTTACCACACTACTCCCAATTCCACCACGGGACTGTCTCCTCCTGAAATGTTGAGGGGGAGAAAGGCAGGTTCCAAACTCTCTTCCAGTTGTTTGTTCCAGACCAAAAGAATCACCTTTGACCCCGAGGAAGTCGGGTAAAGGGTGGTGAGACAGCAGAAGGTATACAAAGACACCCACGACAGAAAGTGGGGTGCCAGAAGCAAGGCCTGGAGCACTGGGCCCTGGTAAGAAAGCCCCAGATAGCGAGCAGCAAAGGGAACAAATATTACGACCCAGAGCAGATAAAACACGTCAAAAACAATGTGGTTGTTCTGGAAAATGGTCAAATGTGGCACATGGACAGACTCACCGAGTGTCCCCCTTATTGGATTCCCACTGCAAAGGGGGAGGAGAAAATTGTAAGAACCAATGATGGTTCAAGTCAGGGAAAGAGGGTGCCCAGGTCTGCATGTCCACCCAGGTGGCAGAAAGATTTTGTTATGAACTAGTCTCATGTGCCTTATTTAACTCCATGTTCCATCTTCCCTGTGTACTTTCTGTCTCTACGTTTTCTTTCCCTTTTGCTCTTTCCCGCTCCTCCCTTCTCCTCACCCGCTCTTCTCCTTCTCTCTCACTCCTCTTCAGGGAGGGAGAAGTGTTGTATCCTCGTTGGTCTCGCCCTCTACCCCCTCCTCATTCATAGACTCTCCCATAGAACCTTGAGAGAGAGCTCATTTAGAATGTCCAAAGCCCTGTCAGACTGCGTTCTGCGGGACTGGCCATTGGAGGTGTTACCTCATTGCCCCGAATAAAGTATTAATTCTTACTTGCTGGTGTCCTAAATTACTTCAGAAACATTTTTTGTTATTTTTATTTCTTCCAGTTTAGGCTAGTTAGTTGTTATAGGGAGAACTAGCGATAGTTATGGAAATACAGCGATTAATCCACCTCCAGTTTTTCTTGCTCAATCTGGAGTCCCATCACTTGATTGGGAGAAATGGATAGATAATTATCTGGAAGTGTTAGATGGTTTGGAATTTAGTGCTGGTAGAAAAAAAGCGATATTATTGAATGTGTTGGAAAAAGGTGGTCAGCACGTATTCAAGTATTTACCCAGAGCTGTTAATCAGGCGGGACGTCCCATTGAAGATGCGTATGTTAAGGCCAAAAGAGATTGGAAACTAGATTTGCCAAGAATGCAAACGTGGTCATGAGAAGACACAAGTTTTACACACAATCCCAACAAATGGTGAAATCGGCAGCTGAATTCATTACACGCTTAAGGGAATTATTGGTCAAATGTAAATTTTGGGAAATGGCTGATGAGATGATCACAGACCAACTCATCGTGCAATGTAGGTGCAGGAGGATGCAAGACATTGTGGGCAGCTATGGGTCATTCGTTGAAGGATGCCATTGAAATAGCAAAGGTGGTGGAAGAATCTGAGTACTGCATGAAGGAGATGGAACAAAAGGAAATCAAGGAAGCTTGGGTGGTGTTAGTTGTGGAGGGCGATGTTGCAGCAACATCCAAGTGGTCAGCAAAGTCAAGAGGTAGACCAATGAGTGGAATTAAAGGGTTAAGCAAGAACTGTAGCAGGTGTGGTAGTAGTTACCATTCTTCTGAAGCTAGAAATTGCTATGCCAATGGAAAGGTGTGGTGAAGGTGCAGATGTAAGGGGCACTTTGCCAGAATGTGTAGGAATAAAGACAATGCTAAAGGGAAAGTAGCTGTTGTGAGGGACAATACAGACAAGCTATCTGACTCTGGGTTGTGTGACAGGCTACCATGCATTACTGAGGAACAGGGTATGGATGTTGGCTTCACCAGACTCAAGAGGCCTAAGCGGAATTTCCCATCAAGAATAGAGTAGTAGAGTTGATGGTGGATACCGGCTCGCTCTACACGATAATTCCCAAAAGTATGTTTCTCAAAGAGTGGCCGAATGTGCGTTTATTACCAAACGATATCAATCCTGGCAGCTACCAGGGTGAACAGATTGACATCATTGGCAACATGGTAACTGAAGTTATGTTTAAAAATAGGGGTGTTAAGGGGAAAGTGTATGTGGCAAAGTCAGGACCATCTATTCTTGATTGGTATCATCAGAACAACTTGCATATAATCATACATCCACACGCACCAAATCAAGTTATGGTGGTAGAACATACAACTTTACAAGACATAGTACATGGTGCAAGTAAAATGTTCAGGAAAGACATGGGGGAATTGAAAGGCTATGTGCATGAGATCAAATTAAAGCCTGATGCTGTTCCTGTGCAGCACAAGGTCAGAATAGTACCCATTAGGGTAATAGAAGAAGTAAAAAAAAATAGTTGGAAGAAATGCTGGAGAGTGGGGTGATTAAGCCGGTTGAGGCTTCAAATTGGATATCTCCAGTTGTCATCACTAAGAAAAAAAGAGGAAACTTCGATTATGTTGCTTTTTTAAACCAGATTTTCTTTAATTTTCCAAAAATAAGCAGGGTACACATTACAACTTTGCGAGAATCAGGAGGATTAAATAAGTGTCATCATAATAGGCAGTATATGTAGTTATAATGGAAGTATATGGAAATAGCAGGGGTGCCTGCTAGTACCGTGCACTGTTCACTGGGTTTTATCTCTAGACCCTATCTACTTGATACAATGTAAGCAATAACTAAACACTTATACGAACAAAGTTCATTCAAAAAATGTTATATTTAATATGTTCATGAATTATTCAATTCATATCCAATGTAACCATTACATTATTAACACGTAAACAAGAATTACAATGTTTTGTGCATAATAATACATAACACAACTTAATCTCAATATAGAGAGCAAAAGAAATCAGTTCACCGTTAATTTAACCTCAAGAACTTTGTTGTCATTTAACAGTACATGTTTTCCTACAATGGTTCGCTCCGTCCCTCCCTGTCAGTCCCCAGTTATTAGTTCCTCCCAAGGAGCTCAGGTTAGAATGTTGGCGTTCCATCCTGTGAGATGGAGAGTGGATGATCAGTAATAAAGACACTTGGACCACCTGCTCTGGAGGGGTCAGCTGTGCCAGAAGTGATAAGAGTAAGATTCCCCACAAAGCTCCTTTGGCCCTGGTCAGTGTTCCGATGACCCCATGGACCAAACTGGCCATGGATATCATTGGTCCCATGGAGATGCTGGGTCCGCAGAAGAGGTTCATGTTCGTTCTGGTGGACTACACCTCTCACTGGGTCAATTTCAAGTTTACAGCATCTACCACAACTAACAGTCTCATTTCCTTTTTAAAGAACATCTTTGTCTATGAAGGTATTCCTGCTACTCTTGTCACAGACAATGGGGTGCAGTTTGTCTCTGAGACAATGAAGGAGTTCATGGAAGAACTAAATATAAGGCATGAGAAGACTGCACTCTATTGTCCGAAAGCCAACGGCTTAGTTGAGAGAGTGAATCGGATGGTGAAAGAACACATTCAACTTGCTCTCACGAATGGGCTCAATGTAGAAGACTCATTAAGAGAGTGGTTGTGGGGGTACCACACCGCTCCCAATGTTGTTACTGGGGTATCTCCCTTTGTGTTCCTGAGAGGGAGGGAACCTAGTACCAACATGCATCCTAGATGGTTGGGAAGTGGGAAAAGCGTCTGTTCTGATCTAAGCCAGAGCAAAGAGAAGGTAGAGGGTCATCAACAGAAGTACAAAGCTTGGTATGATGTCAAACATGGTGTCAAGAATGTGGATTTTGAGCCGGACACGCTGGTAAGGGTCAAGAAACCAACGCATGTGCCACCTGGGTCGAGCAAGTATGGGGCCTCCATACGGGTGGACAAGTCTGGTAAGAACGTAGTTCGTCTGGAAAATGGTCAGACTTGGAGTAAGGATAGAGTTGTGAACACTTCTTGATCTGAAATGTATGTATAATGATTTTAAGGTGACGCACGGTAAATGTTTCAGGCAATCCTCCCCTGCATAGGGAGATGTGTTGTAATTTAACAGTACATGTTTTCCTACAATGGTTCGCTCCGTCCCTCCCTGTCAGTCCCCAGTTATTAGTTCCTCCCAAGGAGCTCAGGTTAGAATGTTGGCGTTCCATCCTGTGAGATGGAGAGTGGATGATCAGTAATAAAGACACTTGGACTCACCTGCTCTGGAGTCTGCATTCTTTCAACTTTATAACAAACTTCTTACTTAGTTGGAATCAAATTAGGAGTGCTCCTTCGCTCTCTCTTTCTTAGTTATAATGGAAGTGACATAACAACCTCCCTCCCCTCCTCCCGTGAGTCTGAACACCACTGTGCTAATAACTTGTGCAAGCAGTACATGAGCTAGGCCGTTAGGCTTAAGGCCTGGGGGACATCCTGTCCCGCACACAGTCGGCCCTAATCAAGCTGCTTAAAGGCTCTGATCTTAGGCGGGACTACCACTGTCAGTCATAGAGGCCTTCATGGGATCCTGCAGGGGTACTTGCGGTGTGTCCCGCTCCGGAATGATCAGGTAATCCACTAGTGCATTCCAAGCTCAAGCATCCTCCATTTTGCCCATGAGCCTCTGCGCCTCTCGAAGGAGGACTCTTCCCTCATAGCCTGGCCATTTGATCATTTCCCATCTTCAAACTGTCAGTCGAGGGCCTGTAATCATCTTCTTATGTCTAGCTATCTCGCGTTTGGCAAGAATGTATGCCAGGTCCTGGAATCTGCCAGTTATTTTCGTCTTGGTGGGGTGGGGAAACCAGCTTATTAGACAGTAGCACAGGGTGTCCGGTATCGCCTTCCCAATACAGTCTTCAGTCACCTATATGACTCCCTCCCAGAAATTGTGGGACACACCCAAAACATGTGGAGGTGTGGGCCCTTCCTTCTCCGCACGGGGGACATGCTTCGTCAGGTACATGGAAGTATCTGCCTATTCGTTTAGGCGTTCACCGGTGTAGTATGTAATAATTTATTCGTTTGAATCATGCATTTCTAGAGACCTTTAGTTTCTGTTACATAATCCTGTTCCATTATTTAGTTTCAATAAGGGTACCTAGGTCCTCCTCCCATCAAGTTCTCAGGGTATGTACGGGCAGCTGTAGGTCCACTGGCAGCGCTCTATGGAGACATGACAGTTCTAACAGTGCCTGCCGACAGGGATATATGTATTGGCAACTCTGGGCGGGCTCGGTGCCAGCCCGCATCCCCCAACCGCTCACCCAATGTTTCCTCATCACCGACATAAGCGCCCTGTGAAGGAGAAAATGCCCTTGGGGTAAGTTAAAGTCCACCCTGAAGTCCTCAAACGGGGTAGCTCCGAATCCCTATACACGTCCCCTACTTTAATCGCCCCTGCTTCAACCCAGAGGGCCAGTCACCCCTGTGCAGAAGTGCATGCAGAAAATCAAGAGGTATTTCCGAGGAGTATGGGACCTTAGTGCGTATTCTCTGTAGTCCTCTGCCCCAGCACCTTGCGAGTGTGCGGAATCCCCTAGGGTGGACCGCCGCACCCGAAGGAAAACTCGAAGTAGCTCCCAAAGTGGTGGTACGCGGGGGCCAGGATTACGATCCAGGTTGCATCTGTGGAGCAATACCCTGAATCAGCCACTGTAGTTGAGCCGCAATGTAATATAGCTCAAAATCAGGGACTGCAATGCCGCCCTCTACTGTTGGATATTGTAACGTGATCAGTGCCACTCTCCGGCGTCCCGCCCCCCAAATTAATTCCGTGCTCAAGGTTTTCAGGTCACGAAACTACGGCCCAGGTATTCACAGAAGTGTAGTGAAAAAATAAAGGACCCTGGGACGAGCCACCATCTTCAAGAGGGCAATTCTTCCCATCATTTAGAGAGGGAGAGTCCACCGGATGGTCATGGAGGATCTCAGGGAGCATGCCCCACATTTGCACACTGGCAAATCAGCTCTGGTGTGATGGATCTAGACTCCAGGCACGGCAGACATTGGTGTTCTGATTTTGTGTTGACTTGTGGCCTCAATCAGAAAATCATCACAGATAATTTTCCTCTCTCCCTAACATTAATGAATTGATACTATTACTTAAAGGTGAAAAATACTTTTCCAAACAGGACCTCAAACATGCATGTCACCAAATAGGGCTTCACGAAAAATCGAAATCCTTGACGGCATTCATCACCATGGAGGGCACCTACCGGTTTACAAGGATGCTATTCAATCTATCTTCTACAGCAAGTGTCTTCCAGAGGATGATGAATTAAATTTGAAAGGTTTGGACAATGCCATCTTCTTCTAAGATGATATACTAGTATTTGGTGATATATAAAATAAAATAAATAAATAGTATTTGGTGATAATGTGGATAGCCATAATATCACTTTGAAGTTGGCATTGGATCGCTTTGCACAGTTTTGAATATTTTGGCCATACTCTATCCGCCGATGCTGTAAGACCCAAAAATGACTTGGTATCTTCCATTAAGTCTGCACCATCACCTTAACACAAAGAACAGCTGCACTCTTTCTTGGGGTTGATAAGAGTACTATTAAAAATGTGTCAAAGATTTTGCGAGTAAAACTGAGTGTTTAAAAGTTCTGACGCGAAAAGGCATGAACTTTAAGTGGGGTGCCCTACAAAAATGTTGCTTTCAAAGAATCAAAGATGAGGTGTGCAATGCCCAAATTCGGGTTCCTTTTGATACAAGTTACAAAACGAGTTACTGTTGATGCAAGTGCAACAGGCATAGGAGCTGTGCTGTCTCAAATGCATGGTGCAATAGAGAAAACTGTTGCGTTTGCATCACGCACCCTAACCGGTACCGAATGTCACTATGCAGTTATTGAGAAAAAGGTGCTGGCTGAAGCGTGGGGCCTAGAATATTTCTGTACCTGCGTTTGAGGCAGCCGTGTTATTATGCAAACAGATCTGGCAAAGGATCGGCAAGACTGGCTTCACGCCAACAAGAGTATATAATTTGCTATTGAGTATATTCCTGGGTGGAAAAATGTCCAGGCAGACTGTCTTTCGCGGTTGTCGCTCAATTGGAAAACTATAGTTAGAGAAGCGGTTGGGTGTAAAGAAGGTGAAGGAGCTGTGGCAAGTATTGAGGATATTGTCAATTGTTGTGGTGAAGTGGAGAATGACTTGGAATGGATGGAGGTGATGCACATGATAAAGAATGGGAATAGAAGAGGAAGTACCCTTCCTTTGGCTCTGAGACCTTACGGCAAGGTTCTGGACCAACTTTCTGTGAATCAAGTTCCCATAGTTATGAAAGGAGACAAGTTGGGTCCCCCTTTTGGAGTGTGCAAAAGGTTGTTTAATTTTGGCTCACGAGTGGGATTTGGAACAGACTATCACCAAAAAATGGGTTAAGAAAAAGTTTTGTTGGGCGGCAATGGAAGGCAATATTGTTTATTGGGTGGAAAGGCGTTGTGAATGTAAAGAAAGTGAAAAAAGGTTGAAGCTGAGTGCAGTTTTGAAGGGGGTGGTATCACAGAGTCCGGATGTGCCTGGCACAGCGTGTGCTTAGACTTTATTGGCCCGATGTGTAGTCTTGGACATGGTAGAAGATTTGCCATGGTTATGATTGATCTTCATTCAAGGTGGTTGGTGGTAAAATATTTGTGTGAGATTACCACCGGCGTGACCATTGGAGTACTGCGTGAAGTTTTTACAGAAGAGGGGTTCCCAGTTCAACTCATCACAGATAATGGGACACAACTCACCTCGCATGAGATGGTGAACTCCTTTGCGTTGTGTGGTGTGAGACATTCACGCACAGCCCTTTACAATCCTCGTGCCAACAGAATGGCAGAAAGGGCGAACCGTATGATAAAGGGAATTTGCAAATGGCAGTGTCTAATCGTTTGGCTGTAGAGAGTATGCTATCTCATTTGGTGTGGGCTTACTGCCCCACAGAAAATTCTGCCACTGGTGAAATTCCTTATTGTGTAATGCGAGGGAGGAAACCGGGTTCTAAACGTTGCCCCCCTTGGATGTGTGATATGATGGAAGGAAAAAACGCAAACAGAAGTTTTTGTGACACGATTTCGATATGGTGTCAGATACATCTATGATTAATCGTACCAGTCAGGAGGGCAAGGTTAACTCAAGGATTGCCCCTGGTGATTGGGTAAAGATAAAGTCAGGGAGAGGTAAAAAGGGATTCAATAGTTTCTTGGGGCCTTTTAAAGTCGAAGAGGTACACAGGTGTCATGTTGTGTTGTCGAATGGTGAAAGATGGAATTTGCGAAAAGTGGCCAAGTATGGTGGTCAAAGGCGTGGTGAGGAGGGGGAAGACAAAGGTTGCAGTGGCTTCATGTTCAAGTCGGATGAAGATCTCCAACGAGCGGATAGTGCAGGTGGACATTCCTTGGAAGTGGGGATGGATGGCGACAGTGTGCGTGTCCACAAAAGTGGAGTGGATTCCCAGACCAAGGAAACAACTAGCCTACCTATTAGATTTTATTACAGTCAATGATTTCTGGCATACATGGTAGGCTTTAGTGTGGTACCAGTAGGATTGCCAGACCAGGAGACAACCAGCCTACCTATTAGTTTATATTCAATGATTTAGTATATTCTGATGTCATTTTATGGTAGAATTGTTTTCTTTCTTTTGTACATTTTCATAGTATCATTTATGGTATAAGGTTCCTTTGTATTTAACCGATTAGTACATTCTGTGTTTTCTTTTAAATCTACAGTACAGTTAAATTTTTGCAATGTAATTCCATGCTATTGCTTTTTGTGTAACGGATTGGGGATGTGTAGTAATCTAATATGGGCCTTGTGGAGCTTCTGCCTCACAAATACCCTGAATACTCTATGAACATTATGACACTCTTTAGTGTGGCGTTCTGCTGCCGGAAGTTGCTTGCTGCTTGGCTTAGGGAGCACCATGTTGAGAGACGTCCCTGCAACATCTATCAATAAAACCATTTGCTGTAACAGAATCCTGGTTTGAAGAGCATTACAACATTTAACCATGCTAGGGTCACCGCTAAGAAAAGGATATCCATGTGTCCTGAGGTATTTTTAGGTCGAGCCTACAGTGCACGCGCTGTCTGCAAGACCTTTTGTAATTACTTACACCATGTTTATGCCCGCCTGCTGCTCGCCATAGGTTCTCTCCAGTGCCCCTCTTAATTGCTGCATCCTGATTCATTCTGGGTGCCAATAGCTCACTTCCGTTTAAGACAGAGGAGCACCGGCCGATTACAGTCCCCTTGCAGTTTCATTCGTTATCGGTTTATTTTGAGAACTTCTTTCTTTAATCAGTGCAGGCACGGTGCAACCTTGTCCCACTACTTATTCATTCTCGCTAAATTGTTGTATGCAAACACAATTGAAAATACAATAAAGTGTTGTGGGAGGGTATTTTTTTAAGATCACATCCATTTTATCCCTCTGATTGTATTTTCTGAAGTAGGTCAGTGCACTAGCTCACGAGGACAAATGGAGTGTCTACTAAGAAAAAACATACGTCAGATTTTTAAATAACCGCTAAATATATATATATGTGTGTGTGTTATGAACTACCGACGTTTAGCTCCTGGACAGTGATGCATGTGCTGGCGCGGCAGGCTGTAGTAATTTCACTACAGTAAATTCGGAGGCCTACAAAGAATCAGAGCACAGCTGCCCTACTTGCTTAAATAAAGGGAGGGGTGTTGCCAATGGGGACGAAATTGTAGTTGTTTGAACGAAAAAGAAATTATGCTACTGAAGCATCTACGGCGAAAAGAGCTTATGCCAGTGTCGGCAAAAACCGAGGGGATACATTTTTGTCAGTGGCCCTGTTCTTTCATGGCCTCGTAATAATCTGCTTGCGGATTACATCTGCCAGTGGCATGCAGCTCACAAGCGCAAATCCTGGAAATGCCGAATCATCCTTTATCCTCTGGAGGTCGATAACTTGCCTACCATTATTTTGAGTAAAGATAATGCTTGTCATTTGTAGTATGCAGAAACAAAACAACCGCAGAATACATCGCTATACAAAATAAGTTTAAGTTATTACAGACAAATTCATATATATGAACTTGTCGAGGTTATTTTATTCTTTACTTTGCTACTTGTGGCTGTAGCTACAAATCCGTGCGTGATGGTTAGTAGTTTCTCACTAGGCTTACTTTCAGCTGTCAATCGCCCTGTAATTGCTTAGATAGAACTGTAATCCCATGACTTGGCTGGCGTGCACAACAGAACGAAAACCAGAAAATCTAAATGAAACAATTTCACTGAATCTTGGCATTGACTTGCTACAGGAGATCAATTAGTTTAAATGGCCACTAACTCCCTTTAATCTTCACATTTGTATTACGGCTTAGCGGTCTGTCCTTTTGCACACTGCTGTATAATAGGTCGGAAGCAAATCAAGGAAAATATTTATATTCAAGAAATTAAATTATTATTAGAAAGTGAAACTGTAGAACAACCTTCAAGTGTCATCCATATGTGAAGTAGGTTTCCATGCAGTTGTTTAGTCAATTAGGTCGAGCTTTTCACTGCCCACCCTGTCCCCTGCTATCATCTCCATTCTCAATTTATTTAAGATCTCTGGCTGGTGTGGAATGCCTGACTGTTCTTACTTGGAACATTTTTAGATGTGTATGTGAAGCTTTTGCTAAATTCAAATATGCAGGAAGAGCAGAGATAATTTCAAGCCACACAGAGGCATTTCATGAGATTTTGGCGGCAAGAGTTCACTGCTCAGAAGAAGACCAAGAATAAGGTTCAGAAAATTATATGGAACATGCTTGATAAATGAGGACACTCCGAATTCTCCATTTCTCTATTGCCAGATAAAAGCAGGGGGTGTGCTTTCAGCTTACAGTAACATCGTATCATCACAGGACAGGTATTTACAGTTTCAACTTCTCTGTTGTAAAAAAAAAAAGAACAATTACTCATACTTAGCAAACCACTCACTGCTTACCTTGAAAGTACGAATTCCTGTCTTAATTGACAGACTGGCGTTTTCTGTCTAATGTAGAAAAACTCCAAGCAAAGGTTTTAAATTACAGAAGGCAAGCAAATATCTAAGAGCACCTAAACAGATCAGCTAAAGTGTTTACATATTATCAATTTCATTTTTTTTTGTCTGTCTTTTTTTATTTAAATAGTTTTTATTCACATTTGCCATTTTAATACAATACATTTCATTCCCCCCCTCCCCCCACAGAGACCAAGGTCAAAAAGTACCTTCGGATAAACCACCTTTAGCATATACATTAGAGAAGTAGTCTCTCGCAGCGTGTAGATTTGATGGCCCAAAAAGACAAAGAGGAAAAGAAAAATAAGGAACAGAGGAACAGAAATTCACACATCCACTTTCTCCTTAGGATTATTCCCTTAAATATATTACCCTTAGCTGTGATCTTCTATTCAGAGTAACAAAGGTTCCCAAATCATCATTCCTCTTTGTTTTTTCTTAAATCCCTTGTTCTTATAAATTGCCAACTCCACACTACATATGGCAAGTAATCTAGCCCTCCATTGTGTGGAAGATGGCGGTTGGGGATCAAGCCATGCGGTGGCTATACACAATCTAAGAACCGCCATTGCTACAAATATCAGCCCCTGTTGTTGTATTGGGCGCTCGATAGCAGCCACTCCTAAGATCATTTCTTCACTAGAGATAGTAATTTCTGCCTGAAATAGATCCGAAATGAAATTAGATACTTCTAGCCTAAGATTAGTAAGTGATGGGCACATGGCGAACATGTGAATATCATTAGCTGCCGCCAATAAGCAGCGTGGACAAGCGGTTCCCGAACCGCTGGCCCATTTTATACGGTGTGTAGTACAAGGCAAAAAATGTTTTATAAAATTGTGCTTGTAATTTGATTGACATTAGCAATATTTGTGCAAGCTCTAACACTCGCTCCGGTATTACTCGCTGTACGAATAGGTTAGTCTGCCATCTAGTAAGATGTTTATCAAGATCATCCGGGAAACTACTAATAAGGTCCTTATATATTTCCCCGATTCTAGGAGTAGTTTCCAAGCATAATTTATCTATTACTATGATATTTTGAAAATTACAGCGCCTCCCCATTTCCTTTGACAAGAAATCCCTAACCTGTAAGTACTTTAAAAAATCCCTATTGCTAACATTGTAATCATTGCGAAGTTCTGAAAAACTTTTCAATCGGTTTTCGATATAGAAGCAACCTAGTTGGGTAATCCCTACCCTGACCCACCTAGACATATAACCATCATGAAATATCTCAGAAAGATCAGAGTTGCCACTAATTGGAGTATAACATGAGAAGCGTCCCAATCCTAGGAATTTACGGATATTGCTCCAAACTTTCCAAATTCCCAGAATAGTCTTGAGTTTAGTTTTCTTAAAAAAATTATCATTCATATGTCTCCATAAACACCCCTTTACTTCTATCTCCTAAAACCATTTCCTGTGGGGTCGGGATCGCACAATTACTCGGCTCAATAACTATCAGGTTTGTACAGTATTTGGCCACTGTTGCCCAATAATAGATCCTAAAGTTAGGTAGCGCTAACCCACCTCTTTCTTTTGGTAACATAATCCATTTTAGTGCCCTTTGTGGTTTCTTAAATCCCCAAATAAATCTGGAAAACAAAGTCGATATTTTTAAAGTAATACGGGGAAAACTTGAAACAAATTGTTCTGAAGAAGTATAAAAATTTGGGTAGGATCAGCATTTTAATCAAATTGCATCTGCCACCAATAGTTAAGTGTAAATTATCCAATCTAATTAAGTCTTCTCTGGTGCGCACTATTAGTGGGTCAAGATTTATCTGTACAATTTTATCTACCTTGGCGCTTATATTGACACCTAGATAAGTAGCGTGTTCCACAACTCTATCGTCTTCCATCTCCACTTTGTCATTAATGATTATTTGAGTTTTCCCCGTATTTAGTTTATAACCAGAAGTTTTGCCGAAACGTGTTGCTTCCTCCTCAACCATCTTGATTGCCTCCTTGGGATTGGTGGTAACTAAAGCTATATCGTCTGCGTAAGCTAGGACTTTGGTTTCATAATTGTTAATCGTAATAGAAGGCACGTAAGGATGGTTATCAAGTTTACGTATAAATTGGTCAATATATATCGCGAATAAGAGGGGCGAGCAGGAGCACCCCTGTCTAGTTCCCCTCGTAATCATGAAGTTCTCTGACATATTCCCGTTTATCACGACGTTGGCCCTTGGATTGACATATAGTCCTAGGATAGCTTTGATAAATCCCTTCGTTAATACCCGATCTGACATTGCTTCCCATAAAAACTTCCAGGAGACCCTATCGAACGCCTTTTCTGCATCCAGAAGAATAAGGGCCATAGGGTCTCCTGTAGTTTCTGCATAGTCAAACAAAGAGATAACTCTGTATATGATCGCTTGTTGATCTGCCGAGGATAAATCCGTGTTGTCGGACTGATACAATTTTATGAATTATAGGAGCTAATCGCCCTGCAAGGAGTTTGGAATAAATTTTTGAGTCTCCATTAATCAGGGTTATTGGGCGATACGAGCCCATTTCCAACGGATTTTTCTTTTTCTTCAGGAAGATCATCATTTTTGCTAAAGATCAAGACGGTGGTGGGTTTCCTCCCTGAACTATGGACTTAAAAAGTTGTAGCATGATAGTTTTAATTTGTTCTGCAAATTCAAGGAAAAACTCTGTAGGAATTCCATCTACATATTACATATTATCAATTTCAAGTCAATTATGACCCTCTGTTTTATCACCACATTCCGTTTTTAGATCGAGCCTTACGGAGGGGGGGGGCGAGGGGGCATGGAAGGCAGCAGTCTGCAAGCTGTAAACTTCGCATAGCACATTACAAGGGAACTTTCCAGAAAACACAACACTGGGAGTATTTTTTCCTTCAAAACCCTCTCCATGTGTTTCATTTTCGTTTGTGCTTCTTTATGGACAAGAGCGAATTATGTTTTGCAGTCCACATTATGGTCTGCAGTGACCGCTGAGCATGGTTTGCCCATTAGTAAGTAAGTAGGGGTTTTATATAGCGCTTGATTGCCGAGGCGTCTTGGCGCTGGAGAAAATACAGAAGAAAGGATGAGCCCAAAAAGGTAAAATCAACTGCTAAACTGGAAAGAGCCAAGTTTTTAGTTATCCCCGGAATTTAGACCGGTTGTGATCTAATATTCAAAAGGCAGCTTATTCCAGAGTTTGGGAGCTAGGTAGGAGAGGCATCTACCACCCCATCTAGCCTTCTTCCATGTCAGGACTTTAACCAAAGCCCGATTGGCAGACCTTAGTGGACGCCCTGGACAGTACCATTGGAATAGATTGTGGTACGCCATTGTACCGCTTCCATACAAGGTTTTATGGACCAGGCACAGAGCCTTGAATTCAATACGCTACTTAACAGGGAGCCAGTAGAGACTCCGAATGGCTCCTGAAATGCGATTGAATTTAGGAATATTGAGTAATGTCCGGGCTGCGGTGTTCTGAAGAGATTGTAGCTTAGTTAACTGCAGTTTATCAACCCCTAGATAGAGGGCGTTGCAGTAATCAATCAGAGATATCACAAGATCTACCCATCACAGTTTTTCTCAACTCCATTGGAAGAAATAGTAAGATCTTCCGTAGAATCTTTAGCGTGAAGTAACAGGCTGAAGTAACCTGATTAATCTGTGCTGAGAAATTAAGCTGTGTATCCAACACCACACCCAAATTTCTCATCTTAGCGACTGGTGACGGACAGCCTCCTGCCCCGTTGGCCACCAAGCTGAGTTCCAAATTGGAGGGCATTACCAAACTCCATGATTTCGGTCTTCTGTATATTTAGTTTCAGATAGTTGGTATGCATCCATTGTATGATGCGATAAAGATTAATTATGAAACCTAGCCGACGTCATCATTCACCGAAGATATGGAAACTATAACTTGAGTGTCGTCGGCGTATGACACAAGTGAGAAACCAAAGTCGCTGACTAGTTTGGTCAATGGGGGTCACATATATAATAAAGAGTGTAGGTGAGAGCGCTGACCCTTGTGGGACTCCACAGGGGAGATGAAATATGTCCGACTTGAGGTTGTCCCAGCAAATCTTATGTTCTCTGTTTATCAAGAATGATTAACCCCTTGTATGCCCATGACGAGCTGGACTCGTCATGGAGCACAGTCACGCTGTGCCCATGACGAGTCCAGCTTGTCATGAGGCATACCCTAGGGAATCCCTCTGGTGCCCTTTTGTGCAAAATAGCCTCGGGAGCTGGGGAAGAGCTTCCCCAGCCCCCTTTCACTGCAATGACGATCGGCGCGCACGTCGCGCCGACGTCATTACAGTGAAAGTGAAATGAGCCAAGAGGCTCATTTCAAGTTTCACTTTGTACGTGCTCAGGGGGCTATCTCAGCCCCCTGAGCACGTACAAAGACGGGAGAGGTATCGCACTACGTTTAGGACCCTTGCCCGTTGAGGTGCACTACGGTTTGGACCCTTGCCTGTCGCGGGTACTTGGGCCTCCCACACGAGTGAGGCACCGTTTTTATCGGGAGACCCGGGGGAACACTGGGTGGTAGGAAATTTGTGTCAGCCCGGTGATGCCACAGCTTTCCCACACAAAAATGTGTGAAAAAGATGATTTTTTCAGCTAAATGAGGTTTGCAGGGCATTCTGGGTAAGGAAACGTTGGGGGATCCACGCAAACCATACCTCCCTGGAATCCCCCGGATGTCTAGTTTTCAGAAATGTGTGGGTTTGGTAGGTTCCCCTAGGTGGCCGCCGAGCACCGGGCCAAAAACCCAGGTGACCCCCCTTGCAAAACCAGGTCGTTTTGAGGTAGGCAATTTTCATGTCGCCTCAATACGTTTTGGGGCCTTGCCTGTCGCGGGTACTTGGGCCTCCCACACGAGTGATGCACCGTTTTTATCGGGAGACCCGGGGGAACGCTGGGTGGTAGGAAATTTGTGTCAGCCCGGTGATGTCACAACTTTCCCACACAAAAATGTGTGAAAAAGGTGATTTTTTCAGCTAAAATTGAGGTTTGCAGGGTATTCTGGGTAAGGAAACGTTGGAGGATCCACGCAAGCCATGCCTCCCTGGAAGCACACGGGTGTCTAGTTTTCAAAAATGTATAGGTTTGCTAGGTTTCCCAAGGTGCCCGCAGAGCTAGGGTTCAAAAACTACAGCTAGGCATTTTGCCAAAAAAGGGTCATTTTTCACTGCGAAATTGAGGTGTGACCACGTTGCGTTTTGCGCCGTTTCCTGTCGCTGGCACTAGGCCGACCCACACAAGTGAGGTACCGTTTTTCTCGTAAGACTTTGGGGAACGCAAGGTGGGTGGAAATTTGTGGATCCACGCAGATTGAAACTTTCCACCACAGAAATGTGTGGAAAATGTGTTTTTTTGACAATTTTTTAGGTTTGCAAGGGATTCTGGGTAACAGACACTGGTGGGAGGCAGTCAAGTCACCCCATCCTGGATTCCCCTGGGTGTCTAGTTTTCAAAAATGTATAGGTTTGCTAGGTTTCCCAAGGTGCCCGCAGAGCTAGGGTTCAAAAACTAGAGCTAGGCACTTTGCCAAAAAAGGGTACATTTTCACTGCGATATTAAGTTGTGACCACGTTGCGTTTTGCGCCGTTTCCTGTCGCGGGCCCTATGCCTACCCACACAAGTGAGGTACCATTTTTATCGGGAGACTTAGGGTAATTCAGTTTTGTAAAGGAACTGTTATTATCTATTGACTTTCGATGCATTTCTGCCTTCCAAATGAAAGATATTGTGTAAAAAAGAAGTCATTCTAAACAAGCATTTACAATGCAATGGTCTCGGCATTGGTAAAATTAGAGCTATTGGCATTGCTCATGACATTATTTTTGTTTGTTTTTGTTTTTAAAACATTTAGAGAAACGGCATTGTTGTTTACAATGTCAATAGCTTAATCAGTGTGTGTGTAGGTGGCTCTGTGTGTGGGTGCAAATGCAATAGGTCTTGCATTTGAGAGTGATTAAGCTATTGACATTGTAAATAACAATGCCATTTCTTTAAATGTTTTAAAAACAAAAACATAAACAAAAATAATGTCATGAGCAATGCCAATAGCTCTAACTTTAACAATGCCGAGACCGTTGCATTGTAAATGCTTGTTTTTCTTGCTGGATGAAAAGTGGTTGTTTCTTGTTTTGTGTCAGGTAAATTTTGAAACAGAAAATTGTGAACTTGGTGTTACATGCGAACCGAGTCCTGATAACGCCTGCTTGTTTAATTGATAGAGATCGCCATGTTGGCTAAATGTTTTGCTGCCGAGTCAAAAACGGCGATATAAATTAAAGTGCAAACTTTGCCCATTCAGCAGGGCTCTTTGTGCTTGGGGTCAGGTGTGGGGGGCAGCGCCTTTGAGCACCACTAACCATTGGGAAGGAAAGGGAGGGACATCGGTGACGGACAAACCGAGACCGTGCTGAGTGAGGAGCCTGCTTTGGTGAAAGTGGAAATGGAGGGAGGAAAGCTGTGTGAGGGGCTCGACAAAGGTCCGATCTGTGGCGAGAGAGGGGGTCTGTGTCTGGAAGAGTGTTAAGGCTGCTTCACTCTACTGAGTAATCCCGAAGAGAACTCACCATATTGTCCTGTTGAGGCACAAGTTACAAAAAATACCATAACCCGTAGCTACGCCATATCACTTAGGAGTAGCTTTCTCGTCCCCACCATTAAACCGAAAGGTTTGCGGTTTTTTTTCTTGCTGGATGAAAAGTGGTTGTTTCTTGTTTTGTGTCAGGTAAATTTTGAAACAGAAAATTGTGAACTTGGTGTTACATGCGAACCGAGTCCTGATAACGCCTGCTTGTTTAATTGATAGAGATCGCCATGTTGGCTAAATGTTTTGCTGCCGAGTCAAAAACGGCGATATAAATTAAAGTGCAAACTTTGCCCATTCAGCAGGGCTCTTTGTGCTTGGGGTCAGGTGTGGGGGGCAGCGCCTTTGTGTGGATACCTTGGATGTGAGAGCGGAGACTCCGGGTTACGGAATGAGCACGGACGCTGCCCATGACGCGGGTCCGTCACCTCAGCGGCCAAGCACAGAGCTCCTGCCGTACAGTAGGAGATCAGGTGAGGGAGCAACGCCGGGACACCACCGCCTTTCTCCGAGGCACAGCAGAAAATGCCTCGGAGAAAGGGAGTGTCCTTTTCGGATTGGGGGGCGTGTTTTGCTGTTGTCTCCTCCCTGAGACTTCTCGCAAAGAACACGCCCCCCGATCCGAAAAGGACGGGGCATAATCGGAGTGACTGGACCTCTTCTCCAGTGGCTGGCCAGCATTTAAGAGGCCAGCCAATGGAGAACAGGAGAGAAAAGGGGCGGGTGCAAGCCCCTCTTCTCAAACTCATTAAATCTCGCGAGCGAGACTGCGCAAGCGCAGCCTTCGCTAGCCGAGACCTAAAAATGACTGATAATTCTCATGCTAGTATGAGTATCCCCAATTTCAGAAATGTGCAAATATCTACTGTTTCTAAACTCTATATTTTGTTCCCATTTCAGAAATACATAGGTGTCTTTCATACCGATTTTTCCATGTACACATTTTTACAGAATAATTACTATATACCCGGTACATAATAAAAAACCATTGCAAGTTGCTGCTCAGTTTTTGGCTCTGGGTTCGTCGGGTTCTTGGTGAACCTACAAGTCCTATATATCCCCACAACCAGTAATGTCCAGCGGATGTAATGGTATATTGCTTTCAAAGAGCTGTCATAATTAAAATAAGTTACAGGTGAAAACGTTGACACAAAAGGCTTTTTTTTTCAACTAATTTTCAATTTATCCTATTTTTAACTGTTAGTTTCTATAAAAAAACCTTGATGGATCTACACAAATGACCCCTTGCTGAATTCAGAATTTTGTCTTCTTCTCGAAAATGTATAGCTTTCCAGGCTCCATTATTGCTTTTGTACCCATTTCTGCCATTAACTGGAAGGAGGTCAAAAGCACAAAAAATAGCAAAATTAGGCTGTCCCAGAAAAATGCCAAAACTGTGTAAAAAATGTTGGGTTTCTGACAAAAGTCTGGTATCCCCGAAAAGCTGGGAAAATGGTGATTCCAACCCCACAAACCCTTTTTTGATAACATTTGCAGGGAAAAACCCAGATGCTTTCATTTGCAGCCCGTTTTTCCAATTTTTCAGAAAAAAAACAAAATTTTGCTGTATTTTGGCTAATTTCTGTGACCCCTCTGGGAGAATCCACAAACCCTGAGTACCTTTAGAATCCCCATGATGTTGGAAGAAAAGGACGCAAATTTGGCGTGGATTCCTTATGTGGTCAAAAAGTTACAGGGGTCTAAGCGCGCACTACCCCAAATAGCCAAAAAAGGGCGTGGCACAGGAGGGGAAAAGGCCTGGCAGCGAAGGGGTTAAAGAAGAGCTTACATTTGTGCACTGGCACTTATATCCTCTTTAAGTGTACTTTTCACTGGAGAAAAGGGTTGAAGAGTATCTGGAATTAGCAACAATCTTTCTGCTATTACACAACCAACCTTCAGCTACACAAAAGGAAATTGTTCACCCATTAACTTTCAGGGTGGTATAGGCCCAGGTGTGTGGCAGACATAAAACATAAAGCATTCCTCCATCACAAATAGATGCACGATCGCTTAACTTCTTCTGGTGCTGTAGCATTAACACATAAATAAAAGGCTTTGTCATTTACAATGCCAATAGGTCAAACTCTCGCAAATGCGAAATCTATTGCATTGCAAATGCTTGTTATTTCCTGAAGACTCTGGCAGGAGATTATCCAAAGAGCACCCTGGAACACAGTTGATCTCATCCTGATTTATAAGGACCAGGTTCAGACCCGTTGAAGAAGCATGCCACTAATATAGTGGATGAGGGTCTAACAAAACAAAAAAAAATTGGGTTTCCACAGGTTCAAGCATTCCTTTCACGTTTTAAACACGTCCGTACCGAGGCAATAGAGAAGATTGACAGTTCTAGGCATTATAGTTTGCAGGACACCGTGTGTATTGTGGTTAGTTCATGCGCACACACTGACATGCTTGTAATTTTATATTCCTCATTTCCAGAAGGTGTAGCAAGGCTCACAAATATCGTCCTCAAATATTCTTAAATTAGTCAATAATGCCTCTCGTCAGACATTAGACGAAGCATAGAAATAATGATATTTCCAGGAGGCGCAGACAAGATGAGCGAACTTGGATCCATCACTTAAGGAGGGAGTGGTAGAAATGGGAGGCACAGGTCGAAAAGGCACACACACGTAAACACACCTTAAAGAAGGACCCATCACCAAAAATGTGCCAGCCTCGGCTTAGTTTTAGCCCCCGGCACCGCACGTTTACTACATCACAAGTACAACGGTAGTGACCACAGATTCAGAAGACAAAAATAAATACCTTTTCAATGACTCGTCCCATGCGCCGTGGCCCGTCCCCAATGTACGCATGTCTCACTCAAACCAAGGGAATCCCCTCCAGTTTACAACCCATCGTCTCTCCTTTGCCCTCAAAGCTATTCATAGTCCCGCGCCTGAGCCTTGCCTCTTTGAGAATACCGTTGCAGCTCCAACGTGCTCGCTCTCAACTCCTTCCACTAGACTCCCATGCCTCCTCATTGAATCTCATTTTTTGCTTTCCTCAGCGCCGCCGCCAAACAGAAAACTGTCGTAATGAACAACAGAAGACCTATTGGCGGAGATTAAATTAAAGATTAGATAACGTGAGTTGAGCCTAGGTACAAACCAACCTCTATTCAATCTTTTTGTTTTAGTTCCGGGTATAAGGGCTCGCTGCAGCGGCGTTCACTGTAACGAAACAGCAACTGTTCCGGAGGCGGCTGCTGTTATTTTAGAACCAATAGCAGGCTATAATGGACGGCCCAGAGCTCTCGCCCCACCTAGTATTTGTCACAGCCAACACAACGTAGCTCTCTCATTGGCTATTTTTGCTTTCGATTAAGACAGCGAAAGAAAGGCGGAAGCAATAAGATTTTAAAGAACCTTCTTTGGAGACTGGTGGAATATCTCCGCAATTAGAGGTTTACTCCCCCATGTCAACCTGCTTCATACGAAGGCTGGCATGTAGGCTCACTACAATACCCCTTTACTAGGAAAGGTCAACTCCCTGTCAGAATGTCATCATGCGCTGGGGGCCCAGTCCAGAGGGGACCCTGTATTGGAGGAGTCCCGAAAGGCTTCCAGGAGAAAGAGACTGCTGAACGGCAAAGATTAAAAGGGTTGCTGGCAGAGCAGCTCTCAGGAGACATGCTCAGGTATTTTCTTTCTCTCGTGCTCGTTGTGCTAAATTAGTGCTGGACAAGTCCCCCGCATGCCTTCCAGCTGTAACGTTTCACACTGACGGTTCAGAAAGTGTTGACTCCCCCAAAGGTAGTCTTTTCCATGGCTCAAAGTTTAAGCACTTTAGTTATGAGTTAACGTGAAAGACGTAAAGACTAATCTAAGAACTCCTAAAAAAAAACGTGTGTATTGATAACTTGCACACTCAGCTCTTATGCATCATATGCAGAAAGAACAATACACCCCTAAAGACACTTGTGCATACCTAATCAATCAGGTTTATTCCAAGCAACGGTTGAAGTCCATAAAGAAAGTATGTGAAATATGAGCCTAAGTGCAATGTGGGCTGAGTAAAAAATGTGGTTAAAACGAAGAAAATATTCTGTAGCTAATTGTTGGTCTGTCATCTTTAGATAACTGCATATAAAATAGCGCAAATACTTTAAATAAAAAATAACAGCAGGTTAAACTAATCAATGGGAAATGTACTCTTCAGTTTTATGAAACCTCAAATGGTTAATGCGACGACTACAGAGGTCTTTTTATATAACCAAAGTCTCAGAATTGAATCCTGGTTGGAAAAACGAGGCTTGGTGACTTGTGTATTAATAGAGCACGAGGTCCCAGCCTGTGAGAGAGACCACTGTGAATATGCAAGCGACGATTTTAAAATTGTATTACATACAGTAGAAGATATGCTGCCACAAAATGTGCAAAAATGTAGTGTTTAAAATCAATGCTTTGAAAATATAGATTTTAGTAATACGCAATCAGACTATACCTAGAGCAAATATTTTTCTGTTCAAATTAGGGCTGGACTGGCTGTATCTGGCATTGGGTGTTTCCCTGGAGGCTGGAAGGGTGGGGGCTGGTTTTGCAGCGGTGCTGCAATATCCGACCCCAGTAACAAAAGCAGCAAGCTAGTGTTTCCAGCCTCCCGGGGCCAAGCAGTGCTTCGCCAGGGCCTGGTCCGAGAAAATTGCCAGGGCTGCTTTGGTATCCCTATCAGGCCCTGATTCCAAAGATCCAGTCCCGAACTCCGTTGGTAACACCCTAACATTACCTCTCAAAAAGAATAAATCTTCATAACCATGAAATCCCAGTGATCTGATTAACTAAAGCCCATAATGGCTCCCAAGCAGCCTTCGGATTTGATATTTAACAAATTGCAGACATTTACATTTCTTCCAGGTCGCAGGCACCCTTGGGAGAAGGCTTGTTTCTTCTGCAGGTCTCTGTCCCTCTCCTTTACAGCACAGGAGAACCCACTCCTTTGCATTCAGCCAGAGACATGCACCCGAAGGTCGGCATTACCTGTCCAGGGGCAGTTGTTTTTGTACAAAAAGCAATGGATCTTTACAAAACAAAGTTCATCCACCTCCGCTCCACCTGGAATGGTTCGGGTTGATTCGTTTAGCGGGGTCTGAGAAAAAGGGTCCCAAAACCTTTTTCCCCATGCAATTCCAAATAGGAATTTTGAACACCACTACTGCAAAAACTGATGAACAGAATTACACCAAGTTTTGTGGGAAGCTAGACCCTTCCCAGAAAGTGTGCTCAGGGACATCTTAAGGATTTTGGGGGCCCTGGGCCAAACATATTTTGGGGGCCCCTGTTCAGAACAACTTTGAATTTATGTTCCAATTTGGGCCCCTGTTTCCCACACAGTTTCCGCTTCCTCAGCTGTGTTAGTGATCCAGTTTTCATCATAGGCATTAGCCTACATATTCCCGATGCAAACAGATGCGCGCAGCTGACAGTGATAGGATTTAGTGTTTCCTGCCATGCTACTATGTTTTTAATACTTTTAAAATTGTATATGTGTGTCTTAATTACTCTGTGCTTTTTAACAATTTCTCCTACCTACGCGCACTTGCACTTTACTTGATTCTGCTTGCTTACACCTCCTTGTCTGCTTCAATTCGCATCTCGCTTTTCCTCCAGTCCTGGTCCACCACGGCTGATACGCCGATTGTGCGGAGGGCTGGGGCTACTATCGGGCTCCACACTACTGCCCACTCAGTTTCCACTTCCTCAGCTGTGTTAGCGATCCAGTTTGCATCATTGGTATTAGCCTATATATTCCCGATGCAAAAGGACGCGCGCCGATGGCGCACCAAAGGCAAGCCCGTCTGCGCCTGGAGGCATTCCGGATGCGTCCAGCGCCGGCCATGCTGCCCAGTTCCCCTCCAGTGAGTTTCTTCCACTACGTTACAATAGGGAAAAACTGCTTAGCCTTAGGCGGCTACCATTATGTCAGTGTACGGCGGCGATCTGAGCTTGGAGGTAGACTTTTGATGCAATAAGTGCAACTTGTCTCTCCTCCAGCCCAGGAAACTCATACCCAAGATCCTCCCACGCAACAATAAGTGTAAAAACAATAAGAAAACAGAGGACTTAAAGGCCATCCTTTAAAATTGTCGCTCTATGCAAAAGCATGAACCACACATTTATGGCCTACTTTTAGACGAACAGCCTGATCTTTTATTTCTCACTGAGACCTGGCTGTCTGAAGCCTCCAACCCTACTATCACCTCGGCCATCCCTACGGGTTATAAAATCCTTAGGAGGGACCGGCCGAGTGGGAAGGGGGTGGTGTCACCAAAATTTACAATAAACAACTAGACTGCTCTCCCATCCTGATGGAAAACATCGAGGGTGCAGAGACCTTAGGCTTCTGCTGTACCTTATCCCCCCATCATAGCTTAGCTGGTTTTCTGATTTACACACCCCCCAGTGCCATTGGAAATTGTATTAGTACGCTTAATACAGCCACCACCTCCCTAGCCTTAAAATACAACAACTGCCTTATTCTGGGAGGTTTCAATATACATATGGACAATGGAAAAGACCCTCAAAAATTTCCTTGTTGGAGACTCTGCAGGCCTGCAACATGTTTCCATCTATTTCTTCGGCCACCCATGAGAAGGGTCATACCCTAGATCAAATCTTTCACAACTTTGACATATCAGTAAGCCTACCTCTTCCCATTATCTGTTCTGACCACCTCCTCTTAAAATTTGTCATTCCCAACTCTGCCACAGCCACTCGGGCTAACGCAGGGCAGAGGGTCCCTAATTACAGGACGTTCCATAAAGTATCCATCCCGATGTTCGCAGACGCCCTCAGTCATTCCTCACCGGAGCTGTCTGGCTGCCCTGACTCGGACGCCCTCTCAATGGATTCATGGCTCCGAACCAACATTGATGCAGCGGTACTGGTTGTTTTGCGCTCCTCAAAGAGTTTGGCCCCACCAGCTCCATGATTTAACGATTCCCTTAGATCTAGCAAAAGAAATTGTAGAAAAATGGAACGGAAATGGCGTAAATCCTATCTACCTGAGGACAGGAAAGTGTATAAATACAACTTAAAAGCTAATTACATTCTCGTGAAGGCAGCCAAGAAAAACTTCTTTCAAACCAAGATAAAAAATGCCCAAAATAAGAGTAAGGAAATCTTTAGCCTAGTCAAATCCTTTACCTCCCCGAAAGTCGGCACAAAGGAAGGGCCATGCAAGGAAGAATGGTCTAAGCAAATAGCTCAAATCTTCCACAAAAAGATGTCTATGATCCAACAAACATTCACTAACATCTCAGAGGAAGAACTGACCTTCTACCTTAGTTCTAATAGCAAATTTCACCTCTTGGATCCTTCATCTTTACTAGTTTTCCCTGAGTTTCAGCTTGAAGAGTCACTGACCCTTCTCCAAAGCATTAAGTCTGGCTCTCCTACCGTCCCATGTCCAGCGAATATCCTGAACCTATTAGCTCCCACCATAAACCCCATGGTAAACCATCTCTTTAATGCTCCCCTCTCCTCAGACAACATGCTGAAATTATGGAAGAATGCTAAGATTCTTCCACTGATAAAAAAGGCTAACGCCAACCCGAAGGACCCTGCCAACTACAGGCCAATCTCCCTTCTTACGGCCCTCTCCAAAGTATTAGAGAAGCATGTAAACAAGGTTCTCCAAAAACGCATTGAAAATGGGAAGCTCCTTCATGAGTCCCAATCCGGTTTTAGGGCTAACTACAGTACGGAATCTTCTCTGCTGGAAGTGACTGAATTTCTCAAGGGTAAGCTGGACCAGGGAGGCAAGGACGTATTGATACTGCTCAATCCGTCGGCTGCCTTCGATACGGTACCACATGAGAGGCTCCTGGAGAGACTTGCGAACATCGGCCTGGGGGGACTGCCTGAACATAGATGTCTTCCTTCTTGGCAAATAGATCTCAGGACATCTGGCTCCCCCCTTTCTCATCCCCAGTTCCAGCCATGAATGTAGGTGTCCCTCAGGGCTCCATTCTCAGTCCTACCCTTTTTATTATACATCTATCCCCCGTGCATTTCTGGTAGAGGAAGAGGGCGCCAAAATTATTTCCTATGCTGATGACACTCAGCTGATTTTTACGTGTGAAAAAGGAACCGACTTTGACGGGGCAATGATTAGGTCTTGCCTCACAAAGGTTTTAACTGGCTTAAGAAGTTGTTTTCTTTAGTAAACTAGAAACACCTGACAGGAGCACTTGGTGGCCAAAAGATCTGCCGTCCCCGCCCGCGGAAAAGGAGAAAGTCAAAAACTTAGGAATTGTCATAGACAAGACACTCTCCATGCGCTTTCAAATCCAAAATCTAACTGGCGCTTGCTTTGGCATACTCTGGATGCTAAAAAAATTCCTGCCACTGTTACCGCTTGAGGGCAGAAAGATTGCGGTGCAGGCTCTGATGACATCAAAGCTTGACTATGTCAACAGCTTGTACTTCGGTCTTCCCAAATCCCTTATTCAGTGCCTAAAACGCGGCGGCCAGAGCCATCCTGAGACCCAAACCCAGATCTAGTATGACACCTATTCTTAAGTCTCTACACTGGCTCCGCATAAAAGAACGGATCGACTTCAAAGCGATGACCATCTTCTTTAAAGCTTTCCACGGCTTAGAAGCCAGCTACCTAAATAAGCGAGTTAATCTCTACACAACATCTAGACCCCTAAGATCTTCCAATGCCAACCTGGCCATCGTGCCTAAAATATGCCCTGCCCGCACTTGAGGCAGATCTCTCTGCTTTCTAGGCGCAAAATTGTGGAATAGCCTGAGACGTTTTAATGCATGGGCAAAGTGGGCTCTGGCCCAGGGCCCCACCCTTTCAGGGGGCCCCCTGACAGAGTCAGCTCTGTTCTCCAGAGTTTTGCCCTAATGACCTTGAGTATTTCTCAAACAGATTGTTTTAAATACTGTTTTCCTTTAATTTATTTTTATGTACCTGATGTGTGAGAGTCTAGTACAGCCAGTTTGCAGAGAAATGTTGTGTTTATGTTTCATGCAATATACATAAAATAATTTTCTTTAAGATCAAAACAAGGCCTAACATATAAGAAATGGGAGGGCGTCACAGAGATTATTTGCAGTAATATTGGTGAGCTGCTGCTGTGTTACAATATTGAAAACACACATAACTATCCCTGAGTATTAGATGTAAACACATTTAGGGCCTTATTTATGAGAAGTGATGCATCGCTGTGTGAAAACAGGGATGCGTCACTTCTTAGCGCGCCCTCCTTGCAACATGATGGATGCGTCATATTTACTGTATGACGCATCATGTTGCAAGGAGTTACAGATACAGCAGTATATCTGACGTATTTGTAGGCGCACAAGTGATGCATTGCTGGGGTGTGTCTGAAAATAGACGCAGCTCCAGTAATGTGTCCTTTCACATGGGGCAAGCCCCATGTGAAAGGCCCTGCATCAGTCTTACACCTGCTGTGAGGCAGGTGTAAGATATTGACACAATGGCGTCCTAGAAGTGGCGCACTGAGTTCTCATAGGTTTCAATGCGCCACTTCTACGAGGCTTTTTGCGGGGCAACACCCACCCTGCATACATTATACCTGGTGCAGGTATAATGTGGTGCAGGGGTTTACAAAGTGACGCATCTGCCTAGATGCGTCACTTTGTAAATAGGGCGCAACATGGCCCAATTTTTTACGCTGCCAGTGCGTCACAAAACATGACGCACCAGCAGCATAAAAGGCCCTTAGAATTTGAACGAGTGTTCCTTTGCACTGTCAGGAACCTAATGAAATGAAATAGTGTATTTATCAAAGAGCGCAGCTACTCAGACTAGAGTGTCCTGGCACGTGAGAGCGGGAGGAAAGCGTGTGTAAAGGTCCTTCCTGAAAGAGTGTAGGTCTGTGGTTAGTCTCAGAGACTCAGGGAGGCTATGTGCTTTTGTGATTTGGTATAAATCTGTTTAGTAAATTCTGAGAAATTGAGTTTCAAAATGTATATTAGATATTTTGGGCCACTGTAGTACAGCAGAACCGGCAGATCAAAAGATGAGACTTGATTGGCTGCCGTCAACATCTACAAAGATGTTTGGCATCCATTTAGGACTCGCTAACTCAGTCCCAATGTCATATTAATCCGAAAAAAAGGGGGGCACGGTAGGGATCCTCTGGCACTATAGGACCTGTGAGGAGGTCAAAAACTGATTTTCCTTTGCTCCCCACACTAAAAAAACCAAAAGAATAGGGTGGGCCTGCCCTTTTCAATTATAAAACCCCCGCTGTGGGCCAGGAAGGGACATGGTCACCACAAGCATTTTTTGTAACTGATGTGGTGGGCTGCAGGTAGCACAGGTGCCCCCCTAGGAACTTTAAAAAGGAAGGTAAGTGTCCTGGGCCATTAAATTCATGACCCCAGGAGAGCTTACCATCTTTTTTAAAGCACTCCAAGCTGAAGCTGTATGTTCTTCAGCTGGAGTGTGGGGACCCCTTGTGGTTACTTTTGTGCTGCATTTTGTGGCCTGAAGAGCCTTAAAGAAAGACTCGCAGGCATGTTTAAGCTTGTTTTGATTAAAATGCTTTATTTAAAATATTTTTGGGACAATAAATATTATTAAGCATTGCTGTGTGTATTTATAAGGAATACAGTGGATTATGGTTATTGATAAATTATTGTGGTGACTTTTTGACAAAGCCAACAGGTCTACTTTATATATGTTGATGTGCTGCCCTCCTAATAAAGCCAATGCGCCTGATTTTTTATATTTTGGTGTTCTGACCCTTTGACAAAAATAGGTCTGTCTAACTTAAAATGACATCACCTTTATATTGTTACCTTGCTTTTAAAAAAACCTCCAAAATTCATTGGAAAAATAAAGATTAAATTGGGTTAGGTAAAAACATTTTAAACTCTTAAAAACAACTGTATTCCCCGATTATAGTTACCTCCGGTATCTGTAACTAATGCACTGCTTATGACCTTGCATATTCTATCACTCATAACATTTTCTATGACATCATTCATAACATGGCTTGACTTAACTAGAACTGGTGAAGTTTTTTTTGTTTTTGTTTTTTTTTAGAGTTTAAAACGTTACATTGTTACTGAACATTTCACCTAACTATAACCTCACTTTAACCTTTTACAGTATGTGTGTGTGTGTGTGTGTGTGTATGTATATATATATATATATATATGTGTGTGTGCATATGTGTGTGTGTGTGTGTATGTATGTATATGTATATATATATATATATATATATATATATATATATATATATATATATAGTTGTGTGTGTATATATATTATCTACTGGCGGTCGCCAGTAGATCGTTATAGATAGGACCTATTTTCCAGAGGAAATTCACAACATTCTATTTCCAATACCTTTGGCGCCGGTTTACAAATCTTCGTGAAATTTTGAAAACTCGTGGGGCGCTCCGGTCCGCTCCTATCTTGAAAGTTTCGGGGTGATTCCTCAAGCGGGGCCCGAGAAAAAAGGGGGGTCCCAAAACGTGTTTTCCCCATGCAATTTCCCATAGGGAACTTTAGCCGCGGCTACAGCCCGAACTGCTGAACGGAATTACTCCAAATTTGGCAAAGAGGTAGCCCTTGGTTCAGAAAGGTGCCTTTTTGTTAAATGGTGTAAATCTGTACAGTAGTTGCTGAGAAAATCGAAAGTAAAAACACGTATATATCTATGGCCGCGCTGGATCCGCGCACCCCACGATCGCGAGCTTTATGCTAATTGGCTGTCAACACTCCAAACCAGGAAGTGTTGGCAGCCATCTTGTGCCTCGGTAGAACCGAGGCACAAGAAAACTGAAAAAGTAATGCGCAAAATGCAAAAAGGGGGCAGGGTAGAACCACCCTGACCCTCTAGGCCTGCTCAGGGGGTCCCACAAGGACCCCCTGGGCCCAAAAAAGCATAAAAAAAGAAAAAAAGGACGAAGCGCGGTCTCCCGTGCTTCGTTAATATTCAGCTCCCGGGTGGGCCAATATGTATTGAGATGGGGGGGCCCAAAGGGACCCCCCAGCCCCAGGGACCGCCACCCCGGGGCTTTTAAAACACATTGGAGAGGGGCTCACAGCCCCCCTGCCCCGGGGACTGCCACCCCCCGGGGTTTATTAATTACGTGTGGGGGGGGGCTCAAAGGCCTCCCCGGCGCTTGTTTTAAAAAAAAAAATGAAATAAACCTGTGTGGGGGGGGGGGGGGGGGTTTGGGGCTCGAGCCCCCCACACGCCCCGGGGACCGCCACCTCCCCGGGGTTCTAAATATTTAAATTAGGGGGTCCGTGATGGACCCCCAAAGCCCCAGGGACCACCACCCCCGGCGCTTTGTAGATGTTGGGAAGGGGGCTGCGCGGCTCCCCTCCTGGAGCCTATGATGGCCCTGGGGACCACCACCCCCCAGGGCCGGCTCCGGCAGTTTCCCGGGGTGCCCACCCCCGGGAGACTGCAGTTTGCTATGGCAGGGCGGGAGCCCTGCCATAGCAAACTCTGCTTTGGTATTTGGAAGAGAGAGCAGGAAACCTGCTCTCTCTTCCAAATACCAAAGCAGATTGCTATTCCACACGGGGAGCTGCATCTTAGCAGCTCCCCATGTGGAAAAGCAATGCCGGCTCCCGCAGGAAGCGGGGAGCCGGCTGGGACCGTGGGGGCATTGGGGCTCCCCCACAGTCCCCAACGAGGTGGCCAGGCCCGTGGCCATCCCCCTCCTGAATAATTATTATTAAATAAAAATTTAAAAAAACGCAAAGTAGGGCCCCGGGGGATGGGGTCCCCGGGGCCATAAATGGCCTTAGGAGGGGGGCCATGTAGCGCCCCTCCAAAACAATATTTAAAAAAAATGTCCACGCCCCGGGGGATGAGGTCCCCGGGCCCGGAATTGGGCATGGGAGGGGGGCCCATGCGGCCCCCTTCCCGTTAATAATTTATTTAATTTTTTTAACATTGAGGGTCAGGCCCTGGGGGATGAGGTCTCCAGGGCCCAAAAAAAGTAAAAAGCCCCCCTTAAAAAAAAAAAAGATTCGCGATCGTGCCTAGGCCCCGCCCCCCTCATGGAACCACTCTGCAAACGCGCCCTGTGGCGAGTTTTAAATTGGGGAATTAAATCCCCTTCAATACTGGGGGTCCTTGGGGGGCCAACTAGCCCACCAGGAACCTTCAGTATGCGCCACGGAGCAGCGATGCAGAGAGATGTTCTGAGGCCACGCCCCTTTTACACCTCTCTGCAACGCAGCTCTGTGGCGCTTAATGGAGGTACCTGGTTGGTTAGTTGCACCCCAGGGACCCTCGGAATTAAAGGGGAGTCCATCCCCCGACTTAAAACGCGCCACGGGGCGCGTTTGCACAGTGGTGAAGGAAGGGGGCGGAGCCTGAGGTGATGTGTGCAAACACGCCCTGTGGCGCGTTTTAAGTTGGGGAAGTAATCCCTCTTCAATCCCGAGGGTCCCTGGGGGCCAACTAGCCCAAAATGAAAACCCGAGATCACAGGTTTAAGGACCAAGTCGAAGGAAGAGGCTCCCAATCGATATGATCAGAGATTGCCCTCAGGAAAGAAAAATGTCTTTCTTGAGTCCCCTCACTCACCAGGGTTTCCCCACGGTGACATGCTTCATCATTGGGGCCATCCCAGTTCTCTACGAACTGGGGCGTGCTGCGACTTGCGGAGAATACGTAGGAGCACTTTGAGTGGAAGACTATGTGTAGTGCAGTGTGGTGGAGTGGGTTAAAGTGATTAAAAATACCTTGCTAGTGGGCTTAAATACTTTATTA
This sequence comes from Triturus cristatus, assembly GCF_964204655.1. NCBI lineage: Eukaryota > Metazoa > Chordata > Amphibia > Caudata > Salamandridae > Triturus > Triturus cristatus. The sequence continues at coordinate 555,051,158 of NC_140586.1, forward strand.
TCGCTCCTAGGTTGGTATATCTAAAAGGGGGTGTTACACGGAGAAAACCTAACTATAATGGGTAGGAGTTCAGTGTAAGATCAACATGTTTCGAGCCTACCCCTAGCTCTTCATCAGGACCACACAGGGACCAGCCCTGTGTTTGCCACTCCTATTAAACCTAAATATGGAAATTAATTATTAATTCAAGAAAACGCTGCAACTAATAAAGCATACGTGGTTTATACATACGATCACTATGTCACGTAGTGTATCTGTAACAGTAAAAAGAAATGGTTAGAGGACAGCCCCCTCTCTCTAGTAGAGTAGGTGTGTACATAATGTAATGTACTTCCATGCTGGTGTGCTCCTTAATGGGGCGTGCAGACGTCCATGCTCAGAGCATGGTTGCAGCCTGAAAGGTAAAAACATGCCTGCCAAACATGCTGCGTGGTTGTAGGTACCTTTAAAAACACACATCATACATGAGTTGACATTCACACGACACACATACATAGACAGGGAAAAATGCGTTTAAAACGATTGTAAGCACATACTTTGTTCTAAGCAGAGCTATGCTTCATGGACTCGCGGGGGGCGGTGTTTCCCTGAGAAATTATCTGTCAGGTTTGAGGAAAAAGAGGGTAGGAAATCGTTAGCGTGTGCAAAAAAAACCCTTGAGTAGTCGGGCTTCTGTCCTGTTATCAGGTTCCTGTGGATGCAAATAGACACTTACTTCAAGTTAGGGAAAACGGCACCAGGACATCTATTCGTCTCCCCGCCGGACCGCATCTTAGCGTGTCTCCGGCGGGGGACTGCATAAATACTTCCGCGTTCTCCCGCGTCTCGGTCTGAAAGGACTAGACCTCGAGAGACGTAGAACAAAATGTCCGCTGCCGATGGCAAAGGTGACGGCCATGCTGGTAGGATACGCGAGTGGGCTCCGCGTTATCCTCAAGTCATACCCTGTATAAAATTACAGAAATACGAGTGTAAAGTGGGTTGTTCCCAATAATATAACTAGGAAACTGACAAAGCTGTTGCTCAACATGGACCTTACAGGTTGTGGTTTTGTAAGTAAATTACGTGGGTGATATTTACAAATTACAAAGTATAGGTGAGCACACTGACTTTGTGTAGAAGGCACATTATAACTGCCTGGATATACTAGTGTTACAGGTGTTGACCGATATTGTGGTGGTCTGCAAGGAGTATCCCTCGGTGTCATGACATGGAACATTTTAGTACACTTGCTATCTGCATAGAGCGAATTTCGTCACCCTCATGTGGTTTGGGAAATGTAGGTACGTAGTCGTGTTGATAAGACAGGGAATATCATGTCTTTTTTACACATGTGATTATGATAAATGGATGGCTAGAAAGTATATCCCAGTTGTAGTGGGATTCAAAAATATCTATCCTTATTAAAGGGTCTAAAGTTTATCAAGATAGTGTGTGTTTGCAGTTATAATGGGTCTATGAGGTATCTGACTCCGACCTCAGTGAAAACGACCTCCATGGTTTATATCAAGTAGATCGTGGCAAAGGGAACTATTCAGCAAAACTGGCCCCAGGGGATGTTATCGTTCAGGCCTTGGGTGTCAGTACGGAGTTTGAAAACCCATCGCTGTTCTTTCTCATGTAACTTTTTTTCTAGGTTGTCTTTGTTTTTGATGTGTTCTAGTACCACCCACCTCAAATCGTTAGGTGTGTGTTGCTTCTCGAGGAAGTGGGTGGTCATTCTCGTGGTAGTACGCTTGCAGCGTATGTTACTCCGGTGTTCAACTATACGGGTGCTCACTTTCCTGGTGGTCATCCCTACGTAGTGGAGATTACATGTGCACGTAATGAGGTACACTACCCCTGTCGTGTTGCAGTTAGGGAATTGTCTCAGTCCCCATGTGGTATTGTTATTCAAATTCACTGTCTTGGTGGCTGAAGTGAGGTGGCAGACGCCGCCGTTACTACAAGGGTAGTGTCCTGTGGTAGTGGGTGCAAATGTCGAACACTGCCCTCTTCCTCTTTAGCGATAGTGGGTCGTGTGTGTAATAGGTGGTTCTTCAGGTTCATGCCACGTCTGTGACTAAACATGGGTGTAGGTATGTTCAGACCCCCACTGTTTAGTGTGCGCCAATGTTTCTTGACTAATTTAGTCACTTTGTCAGACGCAACATTAAATGTGGTAATGCAGATAGGTCTCTTAGTTTCAGTGGTGTTGTTACTTCTGGGCTCAAGCTGGGCTTCCCTATTGTTGTTAAAAGCCCTCTTTTTTGCTTTTGACACTAGGTGTTTAGGGTAATTGCGCCTCAGCAGTTTCTCGCTAAGATCTTTAGCCTGGGAATTATAGTCCTGTTTGTCGGTGCAGTTCCACCTAAGGCGCAAAAATTGCCCGACGAGGAGGTTTTCTTTCAGATGCCGGGGATGGAAACTGTCGTAAATAAGAAGGCAGTTTCTGGCAGTGGGCTTGAAATGTGAATTGGTAGCTAAAGCTCCTTGTCGTGCCAGTATGTTGAGTTCAAGGAAGACTAGGTGTGATCTGCTCATGGTGTAGGTACATTTCAAATAGGGGTCTTGTAAGTTCAACCATACCATGAAGTCATTGGCTTCTGTCTCAGTGCCCTCCCAGATCAATAGTACATCATCTATGTACCTTTTCCACAACTGGACATGATGTAAGTGGGGGTTGTTGTTGTTTAGTATCTTGTGCCTTTCCAGATGGTGCACGTAGAGGCCGTCCACATTCAGCGTAAAAGTACTCCCCATACTGGTACCATGTTGTTGGCGGTGCAGATTCTCTTCAAACCTGAAGAAATTCCCAGTTAATGCCAGTCTGCAGCATTCTAGGACTACGTGTCTTGGGGTGTGGTAGGTCCACTCGTTCTCGAATAGGACCTCTTCTAGAATCTCTAGTGTTTCTTTATGCGGGAGGCTAGTGTAGAGACTCTCTACATCCAAGCCAGTGAGTATGCTGGATGTGGGGTAAAAATTTAGATCTTTTAGTAGGCAGAGAACTGCCTTTGTGTCTTGTAAATAAGTGTCTGTTTTTTGTATTATGGGACGTAGAAATGCGTCCGCAAATTTGGACAGAGGTTCTAAGATGGAGCCTATTCCTGACACTATAGGTCTTCCCGGTGGTTTTTCCAGAGACTTATGGATTTTGGGAATAGTGTAGAAATAGGTGGGATTGGATTGGTGTTCTCCAAAAAGTTGGCTTATTTTTTGCTCAACCAGTCGTTAGTCAGTGATTCCTCAATGAGAGGTCAACACGTAATCGTTCCGTGGGGTCTTCTTTTATGTTGACGTAGTTCCTTTCATCCGTCAGCAAACGGAGACATTCGTTCCGGTAGTCTAGTGTTCTGTAGTACGATGGCTCCCCCTTTGTCTGCAGGTTTTATGGTAATAGATTTGTCATTAGACAGTTGTTGTATTGCCTCTTGCTCCTTGTTGCTTGTGTTGTGGAACACTTTGATGGTTCTGGGATTTAGCTCCGTGACCTCCTTCATCACAGCCTTTTCAAAGGCTAGAAGTTCCACAGGTAGGTTAGTTGCCAGTGGTGTGAAGTTTGATTTCTTCCTCAATCCTGTGTCGCTCCTTTGTTCTTCTGTTGGTGGTTTGTCCTTGAAGAAAACTTCAAGTTTGATTTTTCTAATGAACTCTTTTAGTTCTCAGCCGAGTTTGATCTTGTCCATTGAGGGAGTGGGTACAAAACCCAGTCCTTTTTCAAGAATTGACAGTTGGGTAGGTGTTAGTGTGGCCTCAGATAGATTGACAACTAGGCTGGGATGTTGCTCGTTGTGGGATTGTCTGGTTGACCCATGCTCCGTGTGTGGCTCCTTGATGTCTCCAGGGGTTGTGCCCACTGGACTTGTTGTCCTCTTTTGTTTCTTCCTCTCTGCATCCCTTTGCCCCGTCCTAAAAAAGACTGGTTCTGTTGTTCCTGGGCTTGGTCCCAGTGTTGGTATTGTTGTTGGTGGTATGTTTGGGGAAACTGAGGTTGTTCATAGAAGAAGGGTGGCGGCAGTCTGTATGATTGGGGGCCAGGGTATGTGTGCCAGTTAAAATTCTGTCCCCTCTGGTGCCTGCCGTGGCCTCCACGTGGTCTCCTGAGTCTCCGGTTGCTGTTTCGGTTGTAGTTGGTGGAGGAATCTGAACTGTCCGAGCCAGAATCTGTTCCATCACTGTCAGTGTTGTAACCCGGGTTCCTTCCACTGGGTACATAATCATCCTTAGTATAGGGATATGTTTTTTCATGTGTGAAAACCTTCTGATCTTTCCTAAGTTTCACATATTTGGTGTCTTTCAGCCCGATTTCAAATTCGGTCATGGTTTTGTTCAACTCTTCTAGTCGTTTTTTCAACTCCGTTGTACTCTGATATGTTTTTAAACGGATCTCAAGTGTGTGGATTCCCTCTTTCATTTCCTCTGAGAGGCGTGCTGCAGTTTTTATTATCAGCACAAGCCAATCTCTGGTGCAGTGCCAGGAAATTAAAGACCAATCTTTCTTGAAGGTTTTATCTTTTTGGAATATGAAGGGTTTGTTTCTCACAATTAAACCTCTTGTGGCAATGTTGGCCCGAAGGTATTCCGCCATCATTATTCCGTGGACTAAAGTTTTAATTTGGTCGCGTTTCAATTCAGTTAACTCATCCCAACATTGGCTAGCCTCACTGTTGTCTTTGTTCGGTGCTCCAGTTAGTGGTAACATGGAAGCAATAACCCTGTCCACCTCTTCATCCGAAAAGGTGAGACCCATTATCTCCGCCATTGCTGGTTAACGTAGTGCCTCTGTTGTAAGCCCGGTTTGAATGGTGTGTGTGTTGTGTCAGGCACGCTGTTGTGTAAGGGAAGGGAAGAACTCCCACAGCTATACAGCTGCTATGAACAATATACAGAATGAAAGGGAGGTAGAGTGTTTACAACTAGGTCCGTCCTCCTTAATTTAATGCTCAAAATGAAAACCAGAGATCACGGGTTTAAGGACCAAGTTGAAGGAATAGGCTCCCAATCGATATGATCAGAGATTGCCTTCAGGAAAGAAAAATGTCTTTCTTGAGTCCCCTCACTCACCAGTTTTTCCCCACGGTGACATGCTTCATCATTGGGGCCATCCCAGTTCTCTACGACCTGGGGCGTGCTGCGACTTGCGGAGAATACGTAGGAGCACTTTGAGTGGAATACTATGTGTAGTGCATAGTGTGATGGAGTGGGTTAAAGTGATTAAAAATACCTTGCTAGTGGGCTTAAATACTTTATTATCGCTCCTAGGTTGGTATATCTAAAACGGGGTGTTACACGGAGAAAACCTAACTATAATGGGTAGGAGTTCAGTGTAAGATCAACATGTTTTGAGCCTACACCTAGCTCTTCATCAGGACCACACAGGGACCAGCCCTGTGTTTGCCACTCCTATTAAACCTAAATATGGAAATTAATTATTAATTCAAGAAAACGCTGCAACTAATAAAGCATGCGTGGTTTATACATACGATCACTATGTCACATAATGTATCTGGAACAGTAAAAAGAAATGGTTAGAGGACAGCCCCCTCTCTCTAGTAGAGTAGGTGGGTACACAATGTAATGTACTTCCATGCTGGTGTGCTCCTTAATGGGGCGTGCAGACGTCCATGCTCAGAGCGTGGTTGCAGCCTAAAAGGGAAAAACATGCCCGCCAAACGTGTTGCGTGGTTGTAGGTACCTTTAAAAACGCACATCATACATGAGGTGACATTCACACGACACACATACATAGATAGGGAAAAATGCGTTAAAAACGATTGTAAGCACATACTTTGTTCTAAGCAGAGCTATGCTTCATGGACTCGCGGGGGGTGGTGTTTCCCTGAGAAATTATCTGTCAGGTTTGAGGAAAAAGAGGGTTGGAAATCGTTAGCGTGTGCAAAAGAAACCCTCGAGTAGTTAGGCTTCTGTCCTGTTATCAGGTTCCTGTGGATGCAAATAGACACTTACTTCAAGTTAGGGAAAACCGTACCAGGACACCTATTCATCTCCCCGCCGGACCGCTTCTTAGCGTGTCTCCGGCGGGGGACTGCATAAATACTTCCGCGTTCTCCCGCGTCTCTAGTCTGAAAGGACTAGACCTCGAGAGACGTAGAACAAAATGTCCGCTGCCGATGGCAAAGGTGACGGCCATGCTGGTAGGATACGCGAGTGGGCTCCGCGTTATCCTCAAGTCATACCCTGTATAAAATTACAGAAATACGAGTGTAAAGTGGGTTGTTTCCAATAATATAACTAGGAAACTGACAAAGCTGTTGCTCAACATGGACCTTACAGGTTGTGGTTTTGTAAGTAAATTACGTGGGTGATATTTACAAATTACAAAGTATAGGTGAGCACACTGACTTTGTGTAGAAGGCACATTATAACTGCCTGGATATACTAGTGTTACAGGTGTTGACCGATATTGTGGTGGTCTGCAAAGAGTATCCCTCGGTGTCATAACATGGAACATTTTAGTACACTTGCTATCTGCATAGAGCGAATTTTGTCACCCTCATGCGGTTTGGGAAATGTAGGTACGCAGTCGTGTTGATAAGACAGGGAATATCATGTCTTTTTTACACATGTGATTATGACAAATGGATGGCTAGAAAGTATATCCCCAGTTGTAGTGGGATTCAAAAATATCTATCCTTAATAATGGGGCTAAGTTTATCAAGATAGTGTGTGTTTGCAGTTATAATGGGTCTATGAGGTATCTGACTCCGACCTCAGTGGAAACGACCTCCATGGTTTACATCAGGTAGATCATGGCAAAGGGAACTATTCAGCAAAACTGGCCCCAGGGGATGTCATCGTTCAGGTCTAGGGTGTCAGTACGGAGTTTTGAAAACCCGTCGCTGTTCTTTCTCATGTAACTTTTTTTCTAGGTTGTCTTTGTTTTTGATGTGTTCTAGTAGCACCCACCTCAAATTGTTAGGTGTGTGTTGTTTCTCGAGGAAGCTGCGTTGCAGAGTGTTGTAAAAAGGGGCGTGGCCTCTGAACACCTCTCTGCAACGCAGCTCCTACAGTGGCAGACCTCCTCTCACCCTAATATAAGCTTTGATACACACACTCAAAAATAGAAACTAACATTTTCTAAACCATGGCTATACCAATGCCAGTTGCAACAGCCTATTCAGTAATTCCAAGATCTACATACACATCCACTCATTCACCAACAGTCCTATACAGTCACTCATACATGTACTCACTTAACATATGTACACATACACCTATACATCCTGTTACACACCGCCACTCATCCATAGTTACTCACACACATAGTCACTCATGCTAATAAAGAATCAAACATCCATTTACTTGCATATACGGTTTTACACACACCAGCACACTTACATCTACAGAAACTTACACATACTTACTCTTTTAAACAATCACTTATACAAACACATACTTATTCATACAGGAACTCTTCCAATCTCTCACTCTCACATATACTCACTTATATACACCAATACTCAATATACTAGTTTAAAATATATGTAGTTACTTATAAAGACACTATTGAGACAGTCATTCACTCACTAACACACCCATACACACACTCATCCACCCATACAGTCCTGCACACATACGGTCTTCAACACATACAAACAGTGACACACTCATTCATGCATCTATGCACTAAGTAATACCCTCAATACAGACACTCATACTCGAAAAACCAAGTAATTACCCATATAGACACTCATGTAGCTACTCAACAATCCATGCAGTCCCTTATACACAAAGTGAGAGAATGATACAGATATTTACATATTTAAACATTACTCACTAACCCATGTATTCACTAAGATACACTTAATCAGTCAGTTATACAATCAATTTTTCAACAAAAAAAAATCATCCATTTAGACACTTATATACCCTTTTATTCTTGCATCGACCTTGAGATATACATATATAAAATATTTAATTTTCAGAAAAACACACATTCACTGGATGAGGTCATCAGTGATGTCATTTGAAATGTCATCAGTGATGTCATGAGTATGTCATAAGTGATGTAATATGTGATGTCATCAGCAGTGCATTGCGTGCGCGCGAGTTCAGTGGTTTTGTACGAGCGAAATGTCCAGCTAACTATAACGCCCCTAACTATAACGCCCCTGAAACCTATGGTTTTTTTCTGTGTGTATATATATATATTGAAAGGCCGAAACGCGTCATGGCGGTGTAGGGGATTCCTATGAATCAATAAATAACCTTGCACAGAAGATTGGGTCCGGTTTCGTCTTTCTGAGCATATTGGATACTGAGGGCGGAGTTCCTTGGATATGGATATATATATATATATATATATATATATATATATATATATATATATATATATATATATATATATATATTATTTATTTATATATCCTGAAATTGGCCAGTGGTGGCGTACAATGCAGAGCTTAACTCACACTCCTGCCATGCTGGAAAACACCCCTTAGCCTATGGCATGTTAGAAAAACAAAAAAAAATCAAGAAACATGAGCCTGCTTTACACTCCATAACTAATTGCTTAGTGGTTTTTTTTGGTTTTGTGTTCACTTAACCATAATTGACTTTCAGCTATGTTTTTTTCTGTGAATATACATATTGTTGGGACCTAACAGTTCTTTCCATAGTTGAACACGTCTACCACTGCCCTGTAAGCACAATTGTACTGTTGACTGGCTCCCTAATGCAATTTTTTTATTGCTTCTCTAGTAGTGTGAAAGGCTTCCGCCTTCACCAGGAGTTGAGCAGGAAAACGCAGAGATGGTAGAATACCATCACCATCAGTAGTAGTAAACGGGTCCTTTTTTAGGTCTCGCCTGGCGAACGCAGCGCAAAGCGCTGCTGTCGCCAGCGAGATCTATTGTTGCTGACTTGCCTCAGAAGTGGGACAGGAGATGGGCACGCGCAGGCTCTTGCCGGATTTGAGTTGGTGTACGCGCTTACAGCCACGCGGCGTGCACATCTCCTGTCCCCCTTCCCTCGCAAGTCAGCATGCAGTTTCACTTTCGTGAACATTCACTCGTTAAAAACGCAGCATTTGTTAAAAACATATTTTATACTCTACCGATCTATAAACTGTAGCATTACAGATTTCTGTCCTTTCATATTTACATGCCATAGTATATGGCGATTTGGTGGACGCATGTTTTACTGGCTTTCTCGATAACGAACAACAACAGTATGCACACGCAAAATATGCGCGCAGTAGCTTTTCCTATGCGTGTACGACTAGCTTTCTCAGTACAAATGGCGATGATGTAATATTTGCATGCGGTAGGCTATGGCTTGTTCGTAAACACGTGCTACTGGCTTTCTCGGTAAACAAACACCAAAGATACCACGTGCCAGTTTTGTTAAATAAACATCGCAAAAAAGCACGCAGTACCTTAATGTCCTATAAGTTTGCAAACAAGGTGCTCCAAGTATATTCGCGCTGAATTATTTACTATTTATAAAAGTTGCCTACTAATCTATTTCTCCCTCTTTATAAACATACACAATGCTACTTCGGTACAGTTTATCACGGGTAACATTTCACTTTTGCAGGAAAAACACCATATTTATATAATGCTCTACTACTACTTATCAGTTCCAGCCCAAGGCTCCTCCCTGTGGACTTTTGATTTCAAAAAAGGGAATGGGTGCGGTCACGACCCCCTCCACCTCCTTAAATCTTAAGTGACCCTGTGGACCCCATCCATGGGGCCATTTTGTTTTTTTAGGTTGAGCCTAGAGCAGCGCATGCACTGCTTGCTCGGCTCGACTTTTAGTAAGGGGCTTTTCAAAGTGCTACCTTTGCCGACCACCAGCTTGCTGTTATGCGCACAAGCTAGCGCAACGTGCACAGCTGCCCTGCCATATGGCTTTCTACAGCGCGTGAATCCCCTCCCTTACCCCCTCCCACTCCCTCCTCGTCGGCTTCAGCGCGCGCTTGTTCTCCTTTGATCCCTATCTTTCCCTTTCTCAATCTCACCCTCTCCCTGCCTTTTACAACTGCGGCTGCACCACTGTGCCCTCCCCCATTCCCCCCTCCCACTCCCTCCTCGTCAGCTTCAGCGCTTGCTTGTTCCAATAGGCCACGGGAAACAAAGTGAAAGCAATCCGTTGGACGCAGACTCTTACACTGAAAAAGTACATCAGAGAGTTTGTATGACGAGCCCTTTTCACTCTACGCTGTGCCTTTCTTTTAGCATTGTACAGCTAACGTTTTGTGATACTGCAGCACCACGCTTTTCTTTCTGTGTTCCCTTCATTGTATAGCACACACTTCCACATAGGCCCCACGCGCTAAAGCGCTGCTCACCCTTACCACAGTGAGCTGATGCCCCTTGTGGTCTTAGGCAAAAATGGGTCAGGCCTTCCAAATGCAAAATCATGAAAGCAGCTTTGAGAAATCCTTTTCATCTCTCCTGGACCAGGACTCCGCAGCACTGCCCGCCCTGGCTGCTCTGACTCTTCCATTAACAGTGCTTTACTTTAACCGAATAAGTAGCCCTTTATGCAGCGCTCGTCCGCTGTGCACAACTCTGACGGGCCTTTCTTAATCAACACTCGACATTCGACATTCTGCTGCCGTGCACTGCTTTGAGGCTGCCAGGGGTTGTCTCCTTCAAACACCTTTCATTTCACATGATTCATCACACTCCACACCAGGCTAGAACAGAAGACAGGGTACCACACATGTCCATCTGAGGTGGGTTTATTTCCTAATCTAAGATGCATGTGTATGAAACTAGGATACGTTCAGTGAAAGATGAACTAGAGATGCAGTTTGCAATGGAAAGAGGAATGTGCAAATACTCACTATCTCTAGCTGCGGAGAAATACGAATGCTTTATCAAAGGAAGTATTCAGTATCTGCTGCAAAATACTGGTGGCCGTGACACTTAGCGCACTCTGAGGTGACTTCTAATGGACTCTCCAAGAGCAATCGCACATGGAACACGGCAGACAAAAGAGAACCTGTCCATGACCCATGTAGAGACCACAACAACCCACAGAATGTGACCTATCTATCCCCAAAGTCAAAAACACAGCAATACAGTGAGACAGCACAGAATAAACCAGACACAGCTCTCTTTCCCCTATCATAAAGCGAAGGCAAAAATGAGAGCATACACTACATTTTTTCTTCAATAATGTTTTTCAGCAGGTTGACATAATCACCCGGCTGAAAGCTATTCTTGAAGAAACGTTACTTTCTTCATGCTTGTTTTTCATCGAGTGGCTTTTAAGAGGGCCCCCACCTAACATCCCACCCTTTGTTTTTACTTCTCTGTCTTCTGTGCCCCTAGTTATCCTCCCCCCTGCTTCTTTACTCCTATATTTTCAATAAGCACCTTACTCCATTTATTTTTCAAATCCTTAACTCTCTTCCCACTTTACACCCCTTTCCACTTTACTTACATTGTTTGTTTCAAACCCTTTATTTTTGTCCCGCTTAATCATTTTTTTCAAACCCCTTATTCCCTCTACAACTTTACTCCCTTTTTTTTAGAAAATCCCTGACTCCCACTTCTGCTTTGCTCCCTTTTTAAAAAAAACCTTAGACCCATCAAGCTTGTCTAATTTTTTCCAAGCCCATTATTCCCCCTCTGATATACCCTTTTTTTTTTTTTACAAACACTCATCCTCCTGATTTAATGTTCACAAAATACTCCTGCTTTATACTTCTATTGTTTCAATCCGATTATACTTACTCCAGCTTTATTGCGTATTTTTTTCCCGGAATCCTGTTAATCCCTGCTCTATGCCACCCCTGTCTATATACCCACCCCTTTTCTCTTACCTATTTGGCACGCTGTCCTCTTCTTTCTCTACATTTGCGTTTTCTACAAAAGCATATTTTCATTGAAAAGTGATTTGTCATTTTACATTTTCCCTAAAATTGCTTCAACAGCCTGTGTTCATCAGGCTGACTTTCCTCATTTATGAATTCGTCAAAATTACAGAATACCATAAAATGCATCATACCTAGGGCTTCTGGAATTATGTGATACTGTGACCGCAGGTATTTTTGCAAAATTGATTTGCTGCATTTCCCGTATAATCTGTTGCGTTGTCTGCAAATTTTAACAAAAATAATAGTTTCTAGCTCAAAAGGATCAAAAGTTACTAAAAATATAGCAGCGTGGGTTTGTGCACAATGGAATTGCCCTTTGCAAAGGTTAACTGGTCATCTTTCAGTTACATTTTGTGTTTTTGATTGTTAAACTGGTGCTAATGATGTGAAATATTTGCCCAAATAGAATTACCAAGTGTTAAAGTGACAAAATAATGAAGGCATAGTATAAAAAAATCTACTGCATTATGCCGCATAATTTTCCTTTTCTTTCCACATAATTTAGTCAACCCTGTCGCATAATTTGGCGTTTCCGTGATGCATAATTCCAGTGGCCCTGAACATACAACAATACACAGCACCATCGGAACAACAACACATGCAGTTAAAAATCATAGCCAATAGGTCTCGCTTTTTGGACCTTATAAGTATTTAGTTATGCAGCAGAATATCCTTGGTGCAGCAACACCAACTGTTGCATGGCTAAACACTTATAAGGTTCCAAATGCGAGACCTATTGGCTATGCCAATGTTTGTTTAAATAAAGGGGAGGGGATGCATCCCTCTTCTCCCCCCCCCACCCCAAGCCACGATTGGCCCTCGGGACTCCATCTCCTAGGGACTTTTTTTAAATAAAAAGGGGGGGCTTAGCCCCCTCTCAAGTCACTATTGGCCCAGGGGTCCCCCTCCTCTGGGGGTCAAAAGATGTTATATGGGGAAGGGGGTGCATAGCCTCCATCCCTGAGCCTATGGGGCCAAAAACATTTATTTTAGAGCAGGAGTCGTGTGGCCCCCATCCCTGAGCCCAAATTGGCTCAGAGGACCCCAATACCAGGGCCAGAGAATAATAATAAGGGAGGTGGCATGCGGACCCCCTCCCTGAGCCATAAAACGTCTCAGAGACCCCCATCACCAATAGCATTTATTTTATGGGGGAGGGGACGCATGGAAACCCCAGTCCCTGAGCCCAAATGGTTCTTGGGGACCCCATTCTGTGCGACCTTGGGGGTGCCCACCAAGGGCACCCACAAAACATATTGTTGGGGATGCAGGGGGATCCCCAGAGCCCAAGGGGCCGCAGCCTTACCATGCGGGAGCAATCACAGTTTCCCTACCTGCAAGAGCGCGGGCAGGGAAACTGAAAAGGCTCCCACTAGGTGGGAATGCAGTACTGCGGGCAGGAAAAAGTACTGTATCCAGGGGGGTGGCACACGCCGCGGAGGATGAGGTCCCCGGGGACCACAACACACTCAGGGACCGCGCCTCACTCGCGTCCCCCTTCCCAAAAGATTTTTTTTTAAATGGCAGGAGGCCATTTTCGTATTATTTTTTCCCAGTGAAAGTGAAGTGGGATTGCGGCAAAAACTGCAGAATATTTTTGTATTTTTGAGTACCGGGAAGGGGGGTTCCTCTGGGTCCTCCCTTCTAGGACTGGTGGGGGCAGGGTATCATACCCTGCTCCCTTATGTTTTTTTATATTAAAATTGCAGGAGCGGGGACTGAGTCTTGCGTCCGGTAATAGCTACCAACCAGGCTTCATGTGAAAACTGATGGCCGAAGGGTAAAAAAGCCCCCTGGATCAATCAGAAGCCTCTATTTTTGTAAAACTGGGCTTTAGGGTCTCTTGAGAGGGTTCCTCGATCGCAACCATCCAGCTACACAAATATTTTTGGAGCTTAATATTTTAAAAACTACTGAACGGATTTAAACCAAAGCACACTTTCTTGGCCAAGATCTAGCTTCCTGACAAATTTGGTGTAATTCCGTTCATTAGTTTTTGCGGTAGTACTTATTATAGTCTATGGGCAGTTTGCGTTTTGTGACCCCCCCCCCCCCCCCTCCTTTCTTTCCCTCGGCACCCGCTTGATGGATCACCCCAAAACTTTCCAGGAAGGTGCTGAGGTGAGTGAACTTTAAAAAAAAAAGTTTCGTTAAGATTCGTCAAACGGCACCAAGGTTATCAGCAAACCAAAAACTGTTCTGCCTATGGAAATGCAGACGTAACTAAAACTGCTATTATGGTTTACTGAACTAACTTAAGCCTATTCACTGCTTGTGACCTCACATATTTCATCACTCATCACATGTTCATTGACCTCATTGATGACATGACTGATAAAGTCAAATGACATCACTGTTGACATTGATGACATCACTGACCTCATCCAATGAATGTGACAGTTTGCTGTGCATTTATCTAACTGGGTGGTATTCAGTAAGGTAGAGCTAGGCGTAATTTTCTATGGCTTCTTTACTGCTAATGGATGTAAGCTTTTGCCACCTGGTTGTCTTCCTAATGGGTCTTGGGTGTGAGCGCTCTGTGAATGCTTGTACAGGGGGCGAAAACCATGCGCTGCAGAGACTTGCTGACTCATGTCTCGGTGATTACACGCAAGAGGTGGCTGTCTGTAAAAACTTTGCAGCAGGGCAAAGGTACATAGAAGGTGCTTATTCCGTTGGTGGCCTCGAGTATCTGGAGGGAGTGGACTCTGCAAAGAGTTTGAAACTACCTGAACCTTTAATCCTGCATACATTTTGGTGATCTTTACAGCAAGAAATTGCATATCCCTCTTTCTTTCTCCCTTTTACAAGAAAATATAGAAATAGTACTGCACATTAAAAGATGTGACGATTATGTGGGTGGATGTGTGTGCAGAAAGACTCTGCAATTTTATTTCATTCTACTTGGTTGTACAGTTGTCTGTAAAGCTCGGTTTTAAGTGGTTAAGTTTTGAGCTACCTTTCATAATGATTTAGCTTTTTATGCTGTTCTAAGTGTTTCTGGGTGTGATAGTTATTATTAGGGGTGGGCGGAATTTGTGTAGTTGCGCTACGCAAAGCTCAGCGAAACGGTAAAAATCTCTGCGAGCACGCAAAAATTCCGCAAACACGCGGAATTGCTTGTTCGCGATGCTTTTTTCCTGTTCGCGAACGCTGGTTGCGTGCTCAGGGGGAAATATCTCGCGAACACGCATTTTGAAAGCGTGAGCAAGCAAAAACTTCCGCAAAGCCGTGGATCACGGAATTTTTGGCAATTTCGCGTTCTCCGCAGAACGCGAAATTACAAAAATTCCGCAAATTATGCGAGTTGTACGGAATTTACCGGCAAGGCCTAGTTTTTATCTAATGTTTTCAAAAATGGCTATGTAGATTGATGAAAGGATATAATTTGCCAGCATAACCTTAAAGGATGTACCACAGAGGGAGCAAAGATTTTGACAACTGTATGGCTTTGAAGACCAGAGTTGTGCCTAATGTGTACTGTGGCGTATAGTGATGTGCAAGAGTGACTTGACTGGATGCTCTACTGAGCTAGCAAACAGTGAGCTAGATGGATGGCTTGTAGCTGATCTATGTGAATGAATGATGCAACTTATAAAGCACACACATACCCGAAGGCGTCTGGGCACTATACAGAGCAAAGAGGAGCAGACGAGAACTAAGTAGTATTGCCGAGGATCATTGATTGAATAACCAGGTTTGAGACTCTTCCTAAAAACCGAGAGCGAAGGCGCTGCTTTCAGTTCGAGTGGCAAACGGTTCCAGTGAAAAGCTGTAATTCTGTAAAGTCCATGATGGCCCCAGAAATGTTGGCATTGAAGTGGGGATGTGACATGATGCGATAATTATAAGATTATGACTTGAAGGGATATCATTTTAGAAAGGGAAAATGGAAATAGACTGAGGTAAGAAGAATAAGGGAGACACTGAGTCCAAGTCAACACCTCCACCTTACTTGCGCAGTAGATTGGGGGTCTTTAACTGGACACAAAAAGAAAGAAGCAAGTGGGGGTAAGTTGCCCAGGGATATCTGCAACAAAAACATTAACCCACTAAGCTATCTTTTTTAGACAACAAATGTGCAATGCTCTGGCGCAGGCACGTTAAGATTTTTCAAAAGGATTGAAACTGTTGCCAGAGCTTGGTCTCACCAGTATTTTCGCGTAGTCTGATTAAAAAATAAAAAATCATCACACTAATTCCACTGTAGAAATATAAAGCAGCAACTACAAGATGAAAAAACATCATATATTTTATAGTTGTCTAGACTATGACTAAGTATTTGTAATTCAAATATGAGCATAATTGCTATGCTGAAAAAATAATAAACTATGTATCACATGGATTGTTATTTAAGTACTGTATACTGGTCCTTCTATAACCCCAAAAAAAGAAAAAAAAATGCCCAGTGTTTTTTCTGAGAAAGGTGACCACCTTTCCTGCAAGTCTTCAAAGACGACTTGGACATCGAATGGATGCTGGCGGTCATAATTAGAACTCACAGTCAAATGCACCCACATGGTACCAACCAACAGTGGGTATGATTTAATGCTTCTCTTACAGAGTGGGACGGCATCTGTACAACTTCCATCCTTCATGTAATGGGTACAGCACACTATAATCAAGTGTAAGTCACTCACAGAACAGGCCCGTTCATTCTTTAGCAATGCAAGGTTTCCTCTCTCGCAGAATAAATACACTATTTGCATCTGTTGACACACTTTCCTTCACAGACGAAGTACACCACAGCATCCCTCACACAAGCACAGCTTGGCATCAGCAGTGCAGGCTTCCATTATTCATGGATCAGGTACAGCACGGACAGAGGTGCAAGCTTCTTTCCTTCACGAAACAAGAGCATCATAGCAACAACAGCGGAAGCGTCCGTCCCTGATAGAAAACCTATAACACTATAGCAGCTGTACAAGTTTCCTACTGTGACAGAAAGGGTAACGCTCAAGGAGTATCAGAGAGGCTTCCTCTCTCACTCACCAGGTACCGCACAGTCTGCAGATGCAGTGTAAACGTTTACCTATAATGCATTTCAGTATGGTTTAGTAAGTGCATGGATTGTTGAGCAAGTAAGTATGATTGAGTATTAAGAATCTGTTATTTTGGTGTCAAGATGCTGCAAGGGGTGAATCTACTCTCTACATATGTCATGTTATGTGTGGAAGGGTGAATAGCTATATGGACACGTGTGTTAGAGACTAGAAAGCTCCTTAATTTATGTTGTGTATATTGAAAATGTGTGTTATTTAATGTGCACAAATGTTAAACCTCAGTTATAGAAGATTCGATACCAACAAATGTGATGTTTTTGGTGTGAGACTGTGACGTGACTCCTCCTGGATGGTATTGAAGCACTTAACAGAAAGAATAGCAGTGAACCATCTGAGAATGGCGAATAACATGTTATGGCACTGAAACTAAAAGAAGCTGACATGTATGTTCTTAGGTTGCACACGTAACTGTGATTCAAATAACTTTAAGCACATGCCCCAATTAATGAGAATATTCATTTTTTATCTCACCTCAAACTGTCACTAAATGCGCTATTACAACTTATACCTGGGTTTCTAATGAACTGTTAGTTCAATCCTCTGAGTCTGAAATCACTCCGGACACGTGCTCCTCACCCACTGTCACTGCAAAGACGGATGGGTGATAGCCTTGACACAACCTGAGGGAAGCTGGTGGTGCTGTGCTGGCGGCTTTGAAGACACATCATCAACCTGGTGAAAGTGACTGAAGCTGGATTTTATTAGGACGCAACAGTGCCAGATAAAATCAATGGCATGCAGATCCTATGTCTGATAATTCTGATCCAGCGGGTTACCAGCTAGAGATACTCCCAAACCAACATACTCACCTGGGGCTATTAAACACACATACACATGAGCTAGTAAAGTACCACTGGGGTCAATTTGATGTACTAATACCTGTAAGATGAATTTAACGTATCATTTCTTACCAAACCTTTTCGACTGAATGTACTTTTCTCTGGTCAATGGACCTTTTAGTTAACTTTTGTAGGTAAAAATTTACATAGGATAAAATCTTTGAAATAACCACAGACTCTGGAGAGTTTTAAATGTTCATCTAGTTAAATTCATGTGAGCCAAAAACCCAAATACAATTCGTACGCCGTTTCTCTCCAAGGAAGGGAATCAAATTTTAAGTCAGAAAAATCATTAGACAATGTTATTACGATGACAGTACCTGAATAGGGAGAAACAGAGAGAGCAATAAAATGACATACTACACAGAATTATACTTACCTAGGATGGTGTGGCATTCAACCCCTTGGCTAAGGAGCTGGAAAGGGTCCCCTGGGACAGATCAGGTGACAAAGGTTCAGGACAGGATTCAGGGACAGGATAGATGACCTCTTCTAGATAAGACGCCTGCGTCGCACCCCTCTCTGATACTATCTTCCTCCTCGATTCTTCCGCAATCTTCTTCTATTATGTGCCTCCTCGATTCTTCCACGATCTTCTTCTAATTAAATGTGGGTTTAGACTCTAAGTCTGCAATTCAAGTCTTCTTCAGCAATTTTTCAGTTCTTGGACAGCATCCCGGTCTCTCAGCATCTCGGCAGTATGAATGAAAAAACTAACTAACTAAACTACCTCAATTATACCCTTCTAATGGCATGTACCACCCCTAAGTGTTTCAAATTTATGAGACTCCTAATTCTGATTGGACAGGGAAGGGGGGATGATCATCACACCATGCTAAGTTTTAATAACTTTCCTTAGTCTATTGTTCAGCGTTCCCGCCCCTTAGGTTTATCTTCCCAAGCTTTATTTCCCACCCGCATTTCACATTTTATCAATAAATGTATACATTTAATAATTGTCTCATTCATCAGCCTGGATGTATGTCTTCTGCTTTTCCTGGACATGTTGTGATCATGGCCTTGGCTGAAGTTCAAGTACGGGGAGCGCGGGAGAGTCAGTCTGGCTCGGATGTGATCGGGTATGAAGGTATGTCACTAGGAGGCCCCATATGTCAGGTGGGCGAGATCTCGCAGGCATAAGATCCCAAAATTCATATAGCAGAGTCTGGCATCTCGAAACGTCTTCAAGCCATTGGGCAAACTTAGGCGCCGGTCTATGACCCCAACACATGGCCACCCTACGTCGCGCAAGGACGAGCAGCATTGCGACCAGTCAGGAAAAGGCATCCGGACAAAACTTACCGAAGCCCAGCAGACATAACGGAGGGTTGGGCTGAACCGGTGCGGAGGTAATCTCAGAAATGGCAACACAGACCTCCCGCCAGAAATCCGACACCATTGGGCATAACCAAGCTAGATGAGAAAAATCCGTGGCAGGGGCAGAGCAACGCAAACACCTATCATTAGGGATGAGTCCCAGTTTATGAAGCTGAACGGGGGTGCGATATAGTCTGTGTAAATATTTGAAATGTATAAGACGGAGGCGATAGTTGGGAGATAGTTTTTTCGTCTGATTGCAGCAATCGAGCCAGTCGGCCTGGGAAATGTCCACACCAAGATCTTCACCCCACGCCACACGGTGCGATCAGTGGAGATGGAGGTGGTCGACAGCGTAAGGGCATATAATTTGGTCACCAGTTTACGGGGAGTGGGGGATGTATATATGAAGTCATGGGGGGGGCATCGAAGGTGGGGGTTGGGGGAACGTGGGATGTAACTCCCTGCAGATAGCCCGCAGCTGATAAAAGAGCAATGTGTCCATAGGACCAGAGGTAGCAGGTAGAGAATAGAACGTGTTATCGGGGTAGAGATCCCGCCAGAGTTGCCAGCCCCAGGCGGGCGGCATGTTTGGACATGCATGTTGGTTGGAGAGGAGAGAAATCAGGATGACGCACAATCGGCATAGTATTAGCCGATAACAACGGGGCGTTGGAAAGCCGACACAGTCCCAACCACGCCCAGCGCAAGGTCTCAACCGTGTCCACTTCAGCTCGTAGGCGACTGGCTGGGGCAAACGGGGCGATGTTCAACGGCCAAAGGGTTGCAAGGTCCGCTTCAACTGCGACGTGCGGCTGGTAAGGGGTTGGATGAATCCAGAAATGTAAAAAACTGGCCTGGGCACTTAAGGCATAAAGTTTAAAATTGGGAGCACCCATGCCGCCAACTGACATGGGGAGAGTAAGGATATCGTATGCGATCCTGGGTTGTTTGCCAGCCCAGACGAGACATATGATCAGGGAGCGGATCTTACAAAAGAAATGAGCAGTTAGAGGTATGGGGATATTCAAAAAGAGGTAAAGAAATTTCTGGAGGACCACCATCTTGGCAATGGCTATACGCCCAGCCAATGACAAGGGGAGCCGGTTTCAGTGAGGTATTTTGGATTGGAGCCAGTCCACCGCGCGTCCAAAATTGGCCCTCCAAAGCTCACCCAAGTCCCTGCTTAGCCAAATACCTAGATAGCGAGTGGGGCCAGAAGCCCATACAAGAGGAAAGTCCGGGGTGAATGGCCTTGCTTCAGTTCACCTGCATGCCGGATAATCCACCAAACTATTATTTTGCGCACAAGGGGACTGAGGTTTTCTTGAGGGTGGCGGACATACAATGCAATATCATCTGCATACATGGTGACCAAGAGGGAGCGGCCCGAAAAGCTGATGCCCCTCTGAGTATGGTGTTGCCGGAGTCTGGCAGCGAGAGGCTCCATCACAATGGCGAAGAGCATAGGAGAGAGCGGGCACCCCTGCCGAGTGCCACGTTCAATCAGAATAGGATCGAATATTTGAACATTAATCCGAAGGCGGGCGGACGGGCGAGTGTAGAGGAGTGATATCTTGCGAATGAAAATGTTACTAAAGCTAAGGCGCGGTAGAAGAAAAAAATAAAAAGGGCCATTCCAGTGTATCGAATGCCTTGGTGGCATCTAGTAGAGCGGCCACAGCAGGGAGGCTAGGATTAATCTGATGAAGGACCGAGAATATGGTCCGGAGGTTATGAGACGTGGCACAGCCAGGGATGAAACCGGACTGGTCAGGGAGAGCAATGAGGGGCATGAGGAGGAGAAGGCGGGAGGCCAATAACTTGTCAAATATTTTATTGTCGATATTAGAGAAAGGGGCGATAGGAATCGCGGCAATCCGATGGTTTGTCCGGCTTAAGTAGGAGCGTTATCATTGCCTCGCGAAGGGATTGCGGGAACAAGCCATTATCAAAGGAATCATTATACATGGCGGCCAGATGTGGCACTAGAAGCGAAGCATAGGTCTTATAGAATGAGGCGGGGAGGCCATCTAAACCAGGGGCCTTATCACTTGGTAAACTGTTTATGGCAGCGAGTATCTCTTCCTTAGAGAAAGGCTCATCTAAGAATTTACGATGGTAGTCCTCTAGCCAAAAAAACTGCTGGTGAACAGACACCAGTATACTGAACAGTTGGTGTGCGCTAACTTATATATACTAGTCCTCTAGCCAAACCAGCTCGAGGGTATCAAAATATTGTTTGAAAGCCTCACGCGAAGGGGTGGGGCCAGTGGTGTAGAGCTGCGAATAGTAGTCCATAAATCGAGCCTTAATTTCTTCGGGGGAGGTGGTTCTGGTGGGGCCACCATCCCGGAGAGCCACCACATACGACGCAGCGCGGGGGGAACAAAGGAAGTTGGCCAGGGTCCTTCCAGGCCAATCGCCCTCACCAAAGCGATGAGCGCGAGCCTCTCTGCCTGGAAAGGAGAGTTCCCTGTCGGCCTCCTCAGCGAATTCTGTATGCTTTTCTCGCAGGCGTGCAAGGGTCTCAGATCTGGGGTGAGTTGCATGAGCGTCATCTAAAGCCTTGATCTCCGATTCTAGTTTGTCCATTCAGGACCCTTGAATTTATTGTTCAATACCTTTAATCTTTTACTTCTTCGTTTTGGCTTATCAGTAGATATCCCAGACTGACTAGAAATGTTGTTTACCTGGTCAGGTTCTTCATTAATTGTCTTGAAATGATACTTTAACCTTTTCACACCACCTGGCCAGTTATCACCTCTTCTGACTCTTTTTGCTTGCACTGCACTGTCACCGTCTTCGAGTGCTCCTTTATTTTCATTAAGTTGTAGCACAATCTGGTTATTTTCGTTTTCAGAATCCCTCTCTGTCTGTCCTTGTCCAGGGCTTGTTTCTGTAACGTCACTTTCTGCCTGGATGTGTGGTTCTTCCCTGGCTTGACCCTGTTCAGGTTTTATTTTGATTTTCTCCTCTTCTTCTACCTAAACTTGTTCTTCTTTTCCTAACTGGTCCTGCTCAGGTCTTACTGCACTTTGGTTTTCTGCAACCTGAACGTGTTCTTCTAGACCTATCTGTCCCTCCTCAGACTCATGAATGATTTCATCCACCTCTGTCTGGGTAGATTGTTCTCTCCTTGTCTGATCCTGCTCAGGTTCTTCAACAATTGTATTTTCACTTTCCTGAGCTTGTTCTTCTATTCCCATCTGGTCCTCACTATTCTCCTGTCTCTCTAACCTGGTTTGGGTTCTTGTTCTCACAATTACTTCAGGTATGTCAACCACGGGTATCTAGTCATCCTGACTTATGCTCGGTTGTTCTTGGTCAGCTACTTCAGTATCTATTACTCTAGATGCTTCAGCTGCACAACCTTCTGCAGCCTCAACTGCATGAGTCAGTTGGGGTTCTTCCTCGTCAGGTGCTGGTACTCTCTTAGTATGGCTTGCATGAATCCAATTAGGCAAGCCTGCACATTTCACTGCTCTTGTTATAACCAATATAACCTGATGTGGTTTTTCCCACCTGGGTGCTAAGCACGATTCTCGAGTGTGATTTTTCTCCAACACCCAGTCACCGTGATTCAGATCATGTGCTTGATCCGGCTGCCTGGCAACTGCGTCCTCTTCAACCTGGTGAGAGATGGAACGCACTAGGTCAGCCAGTTCTTTGCAATAGTCCAATACTAAATCATCAGATATATTCAACAGTTTGTGTCCTTGTATACATTCTTGCCTCATTGCTCTTCCCATGAGTATTTCATGGGAACTCAATCCTGTATTCTTGTCAGGAATGCTTCTGAGTCCCATCAGAACAAGAGGTAAAGCATCAGGCCACTTCAGTGGGGTGGATGCACAAACCTTTGCCAGTCTTGTTTTCATGGTGCCATTCATTTGTTCTACCACTCCAGAAGCCTCTGGGCGATATGCACAGTGCAGTTTTTGTTCAATTTTAAATGCTTCACAGATTAGTTGAATTATTTAATTATTGAAATGAGACCCTCTATCTGATTTCAACGTTACTGGAAAACTAAACCTTGGAATCAGTTCTCTCAACAATAGTTTGGCAACTGTTATACTGTCATTTCTTCTATTAGGGTATGCCTCCACCCACCATGAGAATAAACAAACTATAACAAGTATGTACTTCAAACATCTGCGAGGTGGCAATTGTATGAAGTCTATTTGCAGCCTTATGAATGGACCTTCTGCTTTTCCAATTCTTCCCATACTGACCACTGATTTTTCGGCCTGGATTCATTTGTTGACAAATTAAGCATCTCTGGCATAGACTTTCTGCTACATTGCTGAATTTTGGATTAAACCAATCCTGCCTAAAGAGTCTGATCATAGCATCCGTGCCTATGTGGGTGTCTCCGTGATACATCGTAGCCAATTGTGAAAGCATACAGTCTGGCATTACTAGCCTGCCATCTGGGTAAACCCACACATCATCTTCTGACCTCTTTTGGCATCCTACTTTCACCCATTCTTCTCTTTCTTTCAATTCTTACTCATTTTGTAGTTGTCTTACTTCTTCCCATGTTTCCAATCCTGAGAGTAGCATAAGTTGGCAGCTAATTCCACTTGTTTCAATTTTCTTGTTTACCGATAATTTATTTCTGGCACAGTATTGGGCAACCTGATCAGTATACCTATCACCAGCTGTCACATAGTCATCTTCTGACTGATGTGCGGCACACTTGACCACTGACACTTCTTTTGGCAATTGTATTGCTAGAAGCAGTTCTTTTACAAATCTTCCATTTTTAATTGGGGATCCTGAAGAAGTCAAGAAATCCCTCTGCATCCACAGCTGGCCAAAATCATGCACAACCCCGTACCCATACTGGCTATCAGTAAAAATGGTTACTTTCCAATTTTTCCCAATTTTGAGAGCTTTAATCAAAGCTATCAATTTGGCTACTTGTGCAGATTTGACTCCTGGTAGATAGGATGCTTCGACTATTCCAGCCAATGTACACACAGCGTAAGCAGCATTAGTCCTCCCTCCTCATGGTGCATACACAAGCCGTCTACAAATAGATCATGTTCAGCATTCTTCAAAGGTTCTTCCTGTATGTCTGGTCGGGGTTTGGTGCAAAGTTCAGTCACATCCAAACAGTCGTGCTCAACTTAATCTCCCACCTCTTCTCCATATACATCTGGTAATAAGGTGGCAGGATTAAGTACGGTATACATGACTATTGTCACGTTTTCAGAACCCAATATGATTCTTTCATACTTAGTCATCCGACTAGGAGTAAGATACTGAGTTTGAGTTCTTGTTAAAAGAATCTCAACTGAATGTGGAACATGCACCTTTACCGGATGTCCCATCACAATTGATTCACTTTGTTCCAGACTCATGCAGGTTGCAGTTACTGCTTTTAAACAACCAGGTAAAGCTGAGGCTACAGGGTCCAAAGTAGCAGAGAAGTATGCCACTGGACGTCGCATCAAACCATGTCTCTGGGTTAAGACTGATAGTACACAACTATTTCTTTCACAACAAAACAGTGCAAAATCTTTCGAGTAATCTGGCATACCTAAGGCAGGGGCTTCACACAAACACTTCCGTAATTTCATCATCCCATTCTATTGGATCTTTTGCTTGTTACTTGGTCATTTGTATTAGAGGTTTGGCTAGCAGAGAAAACCCTACAATCCACTGCCTACAGTATCCCACAACTCCAAGGAACATTCCTATTTCTCTCTGGGTTTGCGGCAATTTCATTTGTCTTATTATTTCTATTCTTTCAGGGGTCACTTTCCTTACTCCGCTTTCTATTTGGTGTCCTAGATATTTGACTCCAGGTTTGCAAAGCTGCAATTTTTATGGGGACACTTTATGTCCACCATCAGCCAAATGATTTAACAAGGCAATTGAATCAGTAACACAGTCATCTCTTGTCTTAGACGCGACTAACAAGTCGTCGATATACTGTACCAGTACTGATCTCCTGGTAGCACTAAGGTTTCTAAGCACTTTTTCAATATTTGATTAAAAATCGAAGGACTTTCAGTATACCCTTGAGGAACGCAATTCTAGGCTAAAATACGATCCTCAAACTTAAATGAAAAAAGATACTGACTGGGTGTAATGGAATGGAGAAAAAGGCATGGTATAGATCGATTACAGTAAACCATCCTGCCTTCCATGGTATCTGGTGCAGAATCACTGCTGGGTTGGGCACTACAGGGCAACAAGGTACAACAATCTTGTTAGTCTTTCCTAAATCTTGAAATATTCTATATTTCCCGCTGGGTTTCTTAATGCCAATTATAGGTGAATTACAGGGACTGCTCATTAGTTTTTTTAGAATGCCTTGTGCAATCATTCGATCAATTTCTGCTGCAACATCAGCTTTACCCTCAGGGCTCATTTTGTATTGTTGACTGTTTGGATAGACTGCACCTTCCTTCACAGTTACCTTCACTGGGTCTACATTTGCCATTAACCCTACTTCTTTTCCTGTAAAATCCCACACATCAGGATTCACTGTCAATTTGATCTCATCTGGTAAATCGTCTTTTGTCATCAAGGAATACATCTCGTCTACCTCTGTGCCTTGTTTAGCTAACATGATTTTATAGACTCCGTCAACATCTGGGGTTTGAATTGCAACACCGTCCGGCATGCAAAATATTGTTCAGTTCATTTTGCACAGTCTATCTCTTCCTAATAAATTTATGGGACTGGAGTCACACACAACAAATTTGTGCATTTCCCTGAAATTGCCAATGCGTACCTCCATTGGTTCTGTAATAGGGGTTCTAATCTGTTTATTTGAAACGACCACTAGGATCGCTTCTCCCGAGAGGGGTAGGTTTGGGATGTCTGCTGTTCTCACAGTAGAACAGGTAGCACCAGTGTCCAACAAAAAGGTAATATCTTTTCCTTCTACTTTACCATCAATATATGGACCTGACTGATCTACCGGTAAGGATGCACCAAGTACGCATTCCTTTTCCTCCCCCCTCAGGCACCGTCATTGGTCGCTGTCATCAAAATAAGTATCCTGTAAAAGAAATTGTGATGTTACTGAATTTTTCTTACCACTTCCTCCTTGAAATCTGGTGTCTGCACTGTACTTGGCCTGGTTCACAAAATTTGGCATAGGGGCAGGTGGCAACTGACTCTGTAGATGTAAAACCTGCTGCAGTTGACTCATTATCACCTCATTCTGCGTCTGGGGATTTAAATTTTGATTTGGGCCATTATAATTCTGAAGATTTATACACTCGTTTTTCCAATGCCCCAATTTTCCGCACCCATGACAGGGAAACTTTTTCTTTGCCTTCTCTTTACTCATTCGTCCTTTTTGTTTTCCCCATTATTTTCACTTTGACCATGCGCCTTTCCTTGATTTCCTGTCTGACTGTTTAGTTGGAGTTCCTGCTGTTCTGCTAATTTTACTTGGGCCCACATCACCTTTTCTTCTAACTTCTTTCGTCTATTGTTAATTTCATCTCCACAATACTTTGCGTATTTAAGAATGTCATCTATTGGTCTTGCTTGCCAGCACAACATGTGTTGACGAATCATGTCTCCAATTTCTGTTTCAATCCTGTCACAAATCGATACACAAAATGTCCCATATCTTTATCTCCAATGTTCTCAAAACCACTATACTGTTTAAATACCTGCAGTAGGCGTTCATAATAAGTATGTACGGACTCATTTCTATCCTGGGTCGTTCCATCTATCTTTACCCAATCTGTTTCTTTTGGAGGAATTTTCCCTTTCAAGAAAGTGATCACCTGGTGATATTTCTTCATTACCTCTTCTGAAGGGGTTCCTGTTTTCTCATCTCTCAGGTATTCATCACTAGGCCAATCAACAGTAATTTTACATTCTGTCCATAAATCAACAGGTACCACTATGTCAAATAAGCCATCCAAATCTTTTAACAATACTTTAGAAACCTTCACAAATATTTCAACTTGCCAATACATTCAACTGGCTTTTCTCTTAAATTTGGTAACTCGTTAGTAAATGACAAAATTTCCTGTCTGGTCCATGGAACATGTACATATCCTCCTCCTGGTACCTCTCTCATTGGACATAATCTTTCTACCTTTCCTGTTTCTTTCAACAAAAATTCAGAAGTTGTTTGATTGGCATGTGCTTCTTCCTTTCTTCTCATCCATCTAGCTTTCCATTTGTCTAGATCACCCAATTTTTGTAAAATGGTAATTAATTCTTTAACCTGTAATTTTCTTCCGTTCATTCATATTTGTTTAGTCCTGATCACTCAATTCTGCTCTGGATGGTTTCTGTAATACCTTGGATTTCCCTATTTCAACTCCCATTTCAGAGGCTAGATCTATCAATTTCTCATGGAATATCTTTGTATTTCTAGTGATACTTCTACAAATAAACAGTAACTCTTCTTCACTGTAAGTATTTAGCCTGTCTAGTCCCACGTTTCCAGCTATCATTTCTTCCAATTCCACTTTCAATTTGTAAATATCTAAAATGTGCAGTGGCTGTTTTGACTTGTCTATTCCCTGTGCCCACCTTTCTATTTCTTCTGGTGATACTATTGTGGCACTCTTGACTCCTGTTTAAGTCTCTAATTGTACTTCCTTTGAACAACTAGGTGTAACTCTTCTTGGGGTTTCATTTATCTGTCCTCTTATCGGTAAATCCATTAATGATATCACCGAATCACATTCACTGCCTTGATCATCAATTATTATATTCTCTTTTCTAGGTTCACTTGTAGGTGTGGACATGACTGGTGGTTTGTGACTGATTGTTTTATCTCCATATAGTGGAACCACTGGACCTATAGTCACTGGTATAGCCAGTGCTTCTGGGTGGGTACTCAATTGGGTTATTTTCTGTATTAATTCTTCTCTAGTCTTATTTATTGCCTCTCTTTCCTTTTCCTGTAGTACTCTTCCATTCGTTGGGTCATGTATAACTTGTGAAACCAATGGTGTTCCGAAAACCGGGGCACTAGGAGTAGTTCTACTGAGTCCTTCTTGGTAAAGCGGAGGGTTTTTCATTAAAATGTCCTCGATAAAATCATCTTCTGATTCTCCACTACCTGTCATTGTTAAATGTTTGGTCTCCTCTGTGCACTTGCCTCCTGACTGTTCCCAAGCCATTAGTACAGGATATACTCCTTCAGCCACCATTTCTTGTCTCCATTGTTTCATCTGATTATCTCGTGATTCGCGCGGTGGTCTAGGATAAAACCCTCTAAAGCTTCTGCTCCTTCTGAATCTATTGCGCTTAAATGCTTCAGTCTCCCATTCCTCTAAAGCTTCATATTGTGTTAATCTTGGTCGGGGCTCTAATTCATTCATTCTTAATCTCAGATTATGTAGAATTCTCCCATTAAAAGTACCATGTTCTGGGAAAGCTAGCACTCCATCACCTTTTGTATATTCTATCCAATTTTCCTACCATACACAAGTATGATAGCCTCTCTCCATCATCATGTATGATGCGGGTGTTTTTGGGGGAGGGATAGGAATTCCCTCTCTAGTCTTAATGGGTTTATCCTTTTCAAAATAATTTTTAATTTTCTGCATAAATGTCATTTTTCTTTTTCCTCCGTACATTTTAGGTGTCGATCCTTTTATATATTGTTCTCTGGCAAATCCTAAATATCTTCTGTCTCGGCGATTCCCTATTAAAGTTGGATCGTGTCTCCACATGCAAAGCCCACTGTCAATTATTATTGTAGCTTCTATTTTACTAGCCAATCAAATGTTTGCCTTTACTCTTATAATTGACTAATACCAGCGCAGCTTCTATTCTTTCGACCAACCAAATTCTTTTTTACGTTATGCGTTTAGCCAATACTAGCGCGGCTTTTCTGTGACGTCAGTATCACTCCTTACCACTGACCCCTCCTTTACAATTTCGTGTCAGTCACACGTCCGCTGTTCCAACCAATCCCAGCGCGGCCCTCTGTGATGTCAGTGCAGCACCCGCAACTGACCCTTCCTTTACAAGGTAACACGAATAACTTATTTTAATTTTAGTTCACATACAAAATTCATTCAATGACAACAGAGAAACATTCGCTACTCTGTTTGGTCTGCTAAAATCAGAAAATCGATTTAGATTTACTGCGAATAAAACTTTTCCGCTTACTCTTCACACACTACGAGTAAAACTCCTCCGCTTACTCTTTACTCAAGAGCCAACGAACCTCCTACTCCTTCGGTATTACCCTTTCTAGTTGATTCAAACTCTTGAGAAACAAATTACAATAGCAAAATATCCTAAGCAGGATAACAGATGAAAGAGAATAATTCCAAAGGAAGAATTGAATTTGCTGAAAAAAGTCGTGGACAAAATAAATAGCAAAGAGACCAGTTAAAAATCAGGGAACCAATGTGTCGCAACTAATCTTGCCTTTTCAAGCACCACCTTTTGCATACCTAAACAGGAACTGACTTCATAGGAGCAGACTCTTGGCACATCTTGGATTTGGAAGTTCCAATAACTCCTAATGGAGATTCCGCTATCTTTAATCAGGCTATTTACATGATCAATCTCCACCTTTAACTGGAAATTCATGGTGTCTGTGATTACACAAAGAAACCCAAGTTTGACATGGCGCATACCATGTGGAAATATGGAGGTATGCAGAGATTGCCTGCAATCCACCATCTGTTAATGATCCCTCTAGGTCCCTGCAAGTTAAGAGGTGCTAGAGCAACTCCAACGATCAGAAGCTCTGCTCTTGAGATGGTGCTGTGCCAAAACGTTGAACATTACGAGAAGGAGACTTTTTTGTCTTCCAAAACTGCATGACCTTAGTTATGGGCATGAACATGACAGCTTGTGGGCTTAGCATTCATTCTTCCCATATGCTCACTCAGACCCCCTTGTACTTAGGGTGACCACCCATCTGTAATTTTCACTGACTATCCATAAATTAGCCCTAATGCCCGTTGTCTGTGAATGAAATCTTAATGGATGGCATTTGTCCGTAATTTTATGCTTTCAGCAAAAAGACAAAAGTTACACAATTGAGAACCCTCAGCTGAAGTGGAAAGAATGAGTCTCCTGTGCTGTGTTCTCGATGAAGGGGTTGAGAGCTAAAGAGAAACAAGCCTTCTTGCCAGGTTGTTAGCTTCTCCACAGAGATGCAAATGTGTGCAATTGGGTGATCGGCAAACGTAAAGGCTGCTCTGGAGCCGGTTCAGGCGTTAACTGATTAAGTCACTTGAAGCTTCCTGAAGATAAAGATATATTTTTTTAGTGGTATTGTAGGACTGTATGAGTATTCCAAGCTGAGCTGTGGAGTGTGTGCTTTTAATGGACAGTTATAAGCAATGTTTGCACTAGGTAGAATCTGCACATTACTGAAATCTATACTTTAGAAGCACTTTTTATCTTTAACATAAAATTGAGAAGTGCATTTTGTGGCCGCCCAGATTATACTGTGTATAACGCACCTTTAAAATAATGACTTGCACATTCACAGTGCTTTCAAGGACCTAGTAGCACCAGAAATATTCAAGTCACTTTTCCCTGCTGCACCAAACAGGATAAAATTCTATGGGCATTTGCTTGCAAACAGACATCTGTAGTGATCGCTTTAACCAATAGATTGTTTCAAAACATAAATTAGTGCATTTTCCACTGATTAGTTTAACTTGCATTTATTTTTCAGTTAAGGTGTGCATTCTGTTTTATTATGTATCTATAGTTACTTGATGGTGAAAGATCAACAAAATAGTTGTAGAATATTTGCGCTTACTGACCCCATCCCCATTGCAGTAGCCATACTTGTTTTATGCACTTCAACCGCTGCATTGAATAACTTAGAGGTGGGCGAGCCAACAAATTAACTATGAGAGCTAAGTCAGCGCTGAGCTAATGGTCTGGCCCTGATCTTAGATCCTGCGCACGTGCCGAGCCCTGATATGTTTGATATGTAAATCGTATAACAAACATTGCATAAATATAATAGTCACTTAAAATCCAAAAGAGGTGCATTTCTTTCATGTGAAGCATTGATGT
The DNA here is from genome assembly GCF_964204655.1 of Triturus cristatus. Classification (NCBI taxonomy): domain Eukaryota; kingdom Metazoa; phylum Chordata; class Amphibia; order Caudata; family Salamandridae; genus Triturus; species Triturus cristatus. The sequence continues at coordinate 555,082,210 of NC_140586.1, forward strand.
TATTATGTCAGATTATAATCTACTAAATCAAATTCAATAGGTTTTTGTACAACTGCTATTCGGAACTCACGGATTTGAAAGTGATTTCATATGCATTAATGAAGAAAAACGAGTTTTAGTGAAGTCAAATATTTTCCTGGGATCACGCAATTTAAGAAGAGAAGCAGGGATTTATCTAGGTTTCTTGTTTAACTTTCTTCTGATCAGCCAGGAGATCGGTGTGTAGTTGTCTTTCTCTGTGTTAAAACTTTGTTTTACTTCGTTGTGCATTTTTCTGCAGTTTAAATATAGCATGAATTCGACCCAAAGGTATTGGAGCACTTTACGTGAGCACCACTTATATAACATCTGGTCACATCTATTGTTTATAGGCAACGGGAGATTAAATGGTTTGCCCAGAATCACAGGATGTTGAGCCGATGCCGAGACTCAACCCTGATTCCCCAGTCGCAAAGTCATCAGCCCAGGCCCTAACACCACATCCTCTGTAGACGGAGGTAGGCAAGTAGAAGCCACATGAAAGATCAATTTGTTATGGGCTTTAGCTTCCAACAGGACCTCGAGCTGACCCAGAGCCAGCCTCTGGCTCAAGTCTGGCTGAAGCTTTCAGTGGCTCGCCCACCTGAAGAATAGCTATATAATGTCTAAAAAGATAGTGATATTAGCATATGGTGAACTGCATTCCTTCCTTAAACTGTGATCTGTATTTATTTGACAATGTGTACTATTCATCTTACAGATAAGTACAAAAGCACTGTCTTCTGGTTTTAATGAGGATTGATGAAAATAAATTAATTTAGTCAGTGGTTTAAGTGCACTGTGAGTTACTTTGAAGCCTGGGTTCAAATCCCGGGTTCTGTGCATGAGTAAATTGTGTGATGCAAATCAAATCAATTTACTTCATGTGTCTAATTTACTTGATAGTGACATTTTACAGCACTTTCAAGTAGTTCAGTTTAAGATGGTATGTTAAAAAAAAGAAAACTTACTGTATGTTTTATTAGCCTGTAATGTTCCATCATCAATAACAATAATATTGTCCATGATGTAAGGGACACCAGATAATTGGTTCACTTTGTTCACTCCAGGTGTTGTCAAAAATAAGTGTTAATGTTTTAAAGGTCATGTTTATACATTTTCACTTCAAATAAATATCAGTGCAATGTTGTGATCTAAATTGAAACTCTACCATTTGTGTTTTTTAAGTTATCATTGTATGCCAAAAGAGGTTACACAGCATATTAGTAGCCCGGTAGAAGCAGTAAATTCCATCGTACAATTACAGAAGAACAGTGCTGGGCTATTAATGAAGAGTTAGCATACAATTTTAAAAATGTAACGAACTGACCCATAATAAACTGCCCATCCCCACACTCCTGCCCAGTTGCCACTGCCTTAACTATCAGGTTAGGGAAGTGGAGCAATGAACCCCTGAGGTGCTTAGAAAAAAGTGGCTAGTGGGGACATCATGACAGTGTGTCAGAGAGAGGTGCGCTGAGACCACTGCCCATTGGCTAGTGTATTTGCTTAGTTGCGGCATAAACAACTAGAATATAGAAACCGAGAATGTGTCGGGTAGATTACAGGGTGAGACTATCATCCTTGGTGGGGTCTTTAAGCCCTCCACCAGAATATCCCACATTTGTGCAATAAAATATTTTCTCAGTCCAGCTCATTCCTCCCTATTTAACAGGGTGCTCCCAGATCGAAATCAAGAGAGTCAGACCTTGGTCCAATTTACAATAGTCAGATGAAGTGAATCCTTCTAGTACAGTGCAATATTGCATTTTGCTGGAATAAGAGCCAAGTCGAGAAACGTGGTGGATGGTTTTTCGAACTTAGGGCGGGGAATACACCCAATAGGACCACTCCGGGGGAATTTGTTAGTACACTACCCATTGGGGTGACGGCACCTCTGGAATTCTCTATCAGTATGAAAGGAGTGTGGGGTAAACCGAAAACATATGAAGCAAATTGGCATCTAATTGCATACAGGGAGAACATGCTGCTGCAGGAGCTCCCGGGTATATTTTGTTAATTTGGCCAGGTGTAAGTTAGGCTTAGTTCAGAATATTAAATTGAATACTCTTAAAACGGAAGCCGCAGGATACTTTGTGGGGATAGTCCAATATTTTAGCCCAGTCTGCATTGTGCAGAGGTTTGGCCATGTTGGTACGGAGAGAAACCCTGGAGTGGTTCCCATGTTACAGGAAAGCTCTGTACACCCATCTTATCAGTTTGCCGTCAGTCCCTATGGTGTAGAGTATCTGGTGCACCTCATGTGGGGTTGGTGCTAGGAAGTGTGCATGAAATATGGCATTTAATGATTGCTTAAGGTGTTCCTAAGAAAGGAATTGACCCCGGAGAAGTGTGTAGTCTGCCATAAGGGCTCGGAAATCTAGTAGCTCACCATCAAGAAAAAAAATCCCCTTATTTTGAGAGGCCTGCAGCATGCCACTGACTGAGTTTCCCTGAGCGAAGCCATCCTGTTTGAGTGTGGAGCCCTAGCAAATGTATTGTAGGGGCATAGTAAGTTTGCAGGTTCTAATAAGGCAAAAGAAAGTCATGCAGACTAACCGTGGGTGGCGATGGGTAGAATGGTCAGTAGGACACAATGAGCAGTGCAGTAGCCCTTGGAACTGTGCAGTTAAATAATATAGTTCTAAGTCCAGAAGGGCTAATCCATCCGCAGTCACAGGTAGCTTTAGAGTGCAAAGAGCAACCTGCCGGCACTCCTGCCCCCAAATCTGACGTGGGGGTGTGTTTAGGTGTCTGAAAAAGTAACTAGGGGTGAGTAGGGGAAGATTTGCCAAATAATGCAATGCAGTAACCGGGGTAGCACCACCATCTTTACAGGTGCCATGTTGCACATTATTGAAAGCGGACGAGAAGAGAGAAAATAAAACTGGGCTCAGAGGGACTGTGTCACCCTGCCCAGATTTCCATCCTGCAAATTAGTGGGGGATTGGTAGATGTTAATTCCTAGATATCGAAAGATAACTGATTTCCATGTTCAATATGGACTCTAATTGTTTATAAAGAGGAAAACACTACCATATGTTAAAGAAACACTAATTTCATTATAAAAATATTATCATGTTCTTGCGTTTTGCTTGTGTAATTTACATCCCAAATATTTTGAAGATTCTGCATGTACTTTAGCACTTAGGGATGAGCCGGATAACTGGTTTAGCCTTTGCTCGACTGCAGAGCCATTTTAAGACCGGCACAGAGTGGGCAATTGCCAAAGGCACAACCATCCACTGGTTCTGGCCTCTGCTTACCCTTCACAAGCACGACCAGTGGCCCATTGCACCAGCAGAGTTTGCTAAGAGAGTGGGTTCTGCTTGTTCAACCTCTTGACAGAGCCTCTTCTGTTTCTCTGCTGAGACAAATCCCCAGGTATACAAAACATTCCGATACTCATGGCAGGCCCATCTTGTCTGATTTTAGGAATTATCCCACCTTATTCCTCTCTTCCTTATTTGTCCAGTTCTTAGCAACAACCCTTTGAATCAGTTGTTGTGGTCCCCCCATGTCGATTTCATTCTGCTCTTTAATTCTCTTTGATTGGTAGTCTGGTTTGCCAGTTCTGAGATAAATGTAGCATTCTGGATGCATACTCTAGTGCTTGGAGACAACAGACACGCTGTGGGTACCTCACATCCTGGCATGTGACCCACATCCGGGCGGTTGCCCACACCCTCTGCTCTGCCTCATTCCTTCTTTAGGTTTAAAGTCCACTGGAGGATGAGGTGAGCAAGATGTTTTTGTTCAACTTGTTTAAACTGGTAGATGGTCACTAACCTTAGTGTTTCCCAAATTGTTTGTCATGGATTTTAAAATGTTCAGAAACACAATCAAACTTTTGCGGTTCCTTTCTCTCCAAGAAAGATTGGATAGATTTGGGTAGAGGGTGAAAACCTTGTCACCGTGCTCGAAGACCTTAATTTACTATTAAACAAGGACATAGTATGCCACCTGAATGTAGCATACCTAGAGGCAATCACATAAAGACCATAGTGAATAAATAATGCTGTGTAGAAAACAGTAAATTAATGCACTGATAAAGTAGTGGGGTATAGCCTCTCCCTGGATGGGTCTGTAAAATTGACCTTTTGTCCTGGATGTTTTACTGTCATGTCCAGAATTTGCCTTTATGCCAGGTGGTCACCCTACTTGTACTTCAGTCTTCTACCTTCTGCAACCTCGTTTGCATTATTTTTGAATTTGCACATTTCAAGGGCAATTCCAACTCTTTCTCTACTCTCCCAGCCAATGACATAACGCAAGAAGATGTGCACTCCTCAGAATGTTATTAGGGACATCCGAGTCTCCCATAACTGGCTTTGGGCTGAATGGGAGCCACTGAAGGATTGGGGGTCCCTGCAGCGGCGCTGAGGCCTACGTTATTCCCCTCCCCACAGCTCCAGCGTGCCTGAACTACAATGCACGGCTTCGTGTTTTTTTCGCATTTAACACATTTCACGAATTTTACAGCTAGAAATGCGATGCGTTAAGTGGTCGAGAATCCATACTTCATGCGCTTTAATTAGTGCAGTTCCGAGCGCTGCAGGATTTCTGTCCACTGACCTACAAGCCGTTGGCCAAAACATATCTTTTCTGAATTCTATCGGCTTTGGGCCAGTCATCCTGGTTCTACTTGCTGCATCGCCCCATCATTCTGCCCATGTGCTCCCCGACAACCATCGCCACTGGTAAGTGGTAGAACACTCTTACTAGGTCATTCCTTAGCTTTGGTTGTCTTCTCAGTAGAGGCTCAGCCTTCATCCAGTTGGTCTCTCGTGACGTAGGCACTTTCACTCACTCTATAACTACAGGGACACTGGCGCACACGTACCTTTAGCAACTTAAAGAGCTGCCATCGTGTTCACGTACACAGCAGCCTCGTGTAAATCACACATTCAAATGCAAAGCGGTGCCTGCACTCATTCTGCGGTGGCTAGCACACTTCAACTTCACTTTACAAATAGTTAGGGTTCTTCTTAGCCAGAGGTCGGGCTACAAAGTGAATCAAGAGCTTAATGCGGATTTCCAGCCAGCGTAGTTCCCAGTACCTACTCGCACAATTGAAAATAACATAACCCAGGATAGGTGGGCGAGCCCCTAATTAAACACCACTTCCAGAAGTACTCTGGTAACCTCTGCACCCTTGCCAGTAGTGAACAGTCACTCTGCAGCATGTCAGGTATTCATCAGCATCGTAAAGTTAGCTTCAACACCGCATATAAATGGCAGACTTTGTAATGCACAGTCGAGAACCCGTCTCAAAGCCAGTGACTTTATGGTAGGTTCTCTGAGTGTTTTCACAGAAGTGCTACTCAAAGTAGTGCCCTTTGCGTTTTCACAATACAAGTTTTTCTTTTGACAGGCTTTTGAAAGAAGAAATACTTGCTGACGTCATCTTTCAGGTTGACCATGCAACATTCAGAGCACACCTGGTCGTGCTCCAAGCTAGAGTTCCAGATTTCTGCGCACGAATGGTCAAAAAAGACTTCGATGATTCAAGCAGTCCCAAAGCTGTTAATGTGCTGAACTGTGAAGCATCAGACTTTGGGACCTTTCTTCGGTAAGTTTTTGAGTTTAACATTTGCACTAGCCAGTCTGATGTGTTTAAATGCTCTCGCTTTCAACTTTGGTGGACTCTGTTTGTACTGTAGTTGTTTAGTTTGCACTAGCCCATAATGCACACGTAGACCATGTATTTACCACTTTTATTGTAGCGATTGCGGCTCTATCTGGTGTGTGTGACCTCTCTTGAAATGACTCATGAAAGTGTTTTGCCGATAATATACTGCTACAAGATCCCAAGAGATCCTTATGAATTTCTGCACCATTAGAAATTTTTCACTGACAATTTAATCAAATCAAATTAGTCTTTAATCGATCTTTTTCAATCATAAAAGACATAAAATGCATACAATAACAATAAAATAACATAGAATGTTAAAAGACAAGGTGAGTAAAATTAGAAATGGGTTAGAAGACTTCCATCCAAATTTCATACCATAACAATACTTATAATAAATTAATTATGATAAGATAACATTTTGATAGGGAAATTAAAATCACGATGACACAAAATTTAGGCAATACATACTTATTTTTAGACAATTTATCTAGGATGGCAGCGAGAAGAGGGCATCACACACTATAAAACAGGTTACTTGGTGCATTACGAACCTGCATTTGTTTGTAAAATATCCCTTCTGAGGGCCCATGTCCAACTCAAAAATTTAGCCATAGCTAGAACTACGACTTCACTAGAATCTGTCTTTAGAATTCGCAAAGCAAATTGGCATGATCTTGTGCCAATTTTTTGACAGATCGGCTTGTGCCATTTATGACGTGGGCCCTTATATGCAGGGCACACAAACAACACATGGGTTAGAGACTCTTCCTGGGATGGGCACCTATGGCATTTTGTGTCTGATTCATCACCCCATTAAGCCGTAAATGATTTTAAAGGGAGAGAACCCACTCTGAGTTGGTGAAAAATCTTCCTGTCACCGGGTCTCGTAATAAAATTCCAATAAGCCTCCAGCCTATGCTCGTATTTATGATCTAAAAAGCGGCCTGTTAAGGAGGCATTGTTCACGGTGTCAGGGACTTCTGACAAACCATGTCCCTATATGAAGCTTTAAAAACATTTTTGGTTGGGAACAAGTTTCCTTCTGGGTCCTCCCACAGATGGCTGAGCCCCATATCAATTAGTGTGCCCTTAATCTTTTGTAGCCATATAATTTTTTAAGACTTGTCGGCTTCTCTAATATACTTAAGTGCTTTAGCATATGGGGCTAGCTCCGGGGTTGTCCATAGTCTCCGCCAATAGGCAAGGGGTCTAAACCCCGCAGCCTCCTCAAAAGAAGTACATCCCGAATCTAAAAATAGAGGTGTAAGAGGGGACGATTGAGGGAGACCAGTCAGTGCTCTCAGAAACTTATTCTGGGCTAAGACTAATGGGCCTAAGTTCTCAAAACCCCAGAGCTCCGCACCATAGATTATTGAAGCCCTAACTTTCCCTTGATAGATAGTGAGTGCCGGTCCAACTGGTTTGGTGAGGGATAGCCGGTATTCTTTTAAAAGGGCCCCTGCCATTTGGTTGTGCCTTAAGACTAATAACTCTATCTGTGGCTTCCAACTCATCTTTTTACCCATAGTAACGCCCAGGTACGTAAAGTAATCTGTTTGCTCCAAAGGCGCGTTATTCATTTATACTCTGGCTTTCACTATTTTACATTTGTGGAGCACCATGAACTTGGTCTTCTCGACATTGACTACCAAGCCATTGTCATTGCAAAATATAGTGAATCTGTCAAGGGCTCGTTGCAGACCAGATTGTGTTTTAGACAAAATTAAAGTGTCGTCCGCAAACATTAAAAGCGGAACCCTCGCACCAGCAAGAGTAGGTATGTCCGTTGGATACTCAGTAAAATATGAGATCACATTGTTTATGAACAGCGAAAAAAGGGTAGGGGCCAAAACACACTCCTGCCGAACTCCCCTGTTCACAGGGAAACAATCTGTTTTCTCACCCTGTTGTCCCCACCGAACCTGGGCGTAAGTAGACTCATGAAGCTTAATAATAAATGATAAAATCTCAGGGGGCATCCCAGCTTCCTTAAGTGTGTCCCACAGCGGGGCACTAAATCGAATGCAGATTTAAGATCTATGAAGGCTGCAAAGAGAGTCTCCCCTGCTAAAACCACTGTATTCCAATATATCATCATGAATCTAAAGACTTGATCAATAGTGCTAACGTGGGAGCGGAATCCTGCTTGATAGGTGGATAAAATTTCCGAATCATCCATCCACCTATTTACTCTACTTAGCACTAATCTGGCCACAATCTTTTGCAAAGTATCTATAAGGCTTATGGGCCTATAATTACTTGGACTGGCATGGTCCCCTTTTTTGTAGATAGGGATGATTTCTGCTCCACGCCAGGATTGTGTTATGGGGCCGCCTCTAGCCAAACCATTGGCTAGAATAAGAATACATTTAAGCCAATTCTGCCTATCGGCTTTAAAAATATCCGCCGGGATACAATCCGGGCCCAGGGCCTTGCCTGCTGCGACATCATCCAAAGCTCTCTCAATTTCCCCTAGATTGAAGGTTAGGACTGAATCAGACATTAATCGTGGAGAATGTCTAGGACTATCTATAGAAGATGAAAACTGGGTCTGATAGTGCGCGACCCAAACTTCTGGTGGAACATTATTAACTGGTACCAGCCCTATATCACCAGTACCCCATTTAATTATATGCCAGAACCGACGCCAGTTTTTCCCGTTACTTGCATGTAGCAAGTCCTTCCATTTATTTTCGTCGAAGGTCTTCTTTGCCCTTTGTTGGATTTCTTTGTAATCAAACCTTGCTTTCCTAACCTCCTGGGGTGATCCCACCCTAATAGCTTGGGAAAGGTGCCTGAAAGCTAGCCTGCATTCCCCATCATACCATTTTGCAGATTTTTTTAATCCGCTGCTTATTAGACCTTTTTGTGTTTTTTTTTTTTAAAAACAGCTTTCAACTTTGCAAACAAGTCCTCGTGCGCCTGGGGCGCTAGGTGGCGCACACACGGCATGGCAGCACTACAGTGAGGCTCCCGTAGCCCAGTACGTTCATCCTTCATTAATCCTGCTCAAATGCGGCGGCGGCAGATTTAGACCTTCCCATAAGGTGAGGGAACCTTTCAAGCAGCCTTGCTGAAATTTTGGAGAAGATTGCACCGAGAGATCAGAAGTTAGGCGGCCGGGAGGAGTGGCCGGGGCGCTACGGATGTCCGCGCGGAGAACTGAGGTCGGCTGCTGTGCTTATCTGAGGCCGCGGCTGCACACAAGGTGATAGGCCTCGGGGGGCGCCCTTGGCACCGGACGTTCCCGAAGTGCCGGCCTGAGCCTGAGGCGAAGAAGATCGGTGCGGGCTTGCGCCCTGGCTGCGGTCCTGGGCTGATATTTACCGGCGAGAGAGGAGTTGCTGGCCTACCTGAGTAGCGAGAAGGTGAGAGCCGGGTAGCGGAGGCACCGTCGCGGGGACACGGCTGGGAAGCGGCGGAGGTGCGGAGACTGGAGGACGTGCGGGGAGGAGCGGTGAGTACCCCCCCCCCCCCCCTCCCCTTCTGCTGCATACTCGATCACCGGCGTAGAGCAGCGCTGCGACCCTGGGGTGGCCTGGAGACGGAGAGCGCCTTCTGGGACGGTGCAGTGGGAGACAACGAGCTACGGGCCTGAGGGGATTACTGGCCAGGACAGGCTGCTTTCATCAGTGAGGCTGGGATAAATACACTGCAGGGGCCACTGCCTCCACAGCGGACGGGGACCAATTTTGCATTACTTGAGGGGGCACTACAGGCCTCGGGCGTCCAGGATTACTGGTGCGGCCCAACTGGGTGCGTGATCGGGCGTTCTCACTGGCGGCGATAGCGCTGAAGTGGCGGCTGAGCTGAGCGAGTGCCAAATCGGAATAGGGTCCACCACGTGGATTGGAGACCTGGGGAGCTGATCAGCGATTGCCCCGCCGAAGAGCAGCGCCAGGGCGGATTATCAGGAGATCTTGGGGGCAGAGTTACAAGGGAGACCGGAAAACGAAGACCGCAGCTGGGACTGGAGACCTCACTGTGCGGCAGGGCAAGGCTGCTGGCAGGGAGACGGGAGTGTGGCCGGGCCCCTGATAAGGTGGGTGTTGGTCGACACTAGGCCTCTACCACTGCTTCAGAGACAGTATGGGGAAGTCGGATGCCAGGCAGCCGAAACTGCATTTCGAGACAGTGCGACGCGGGACTCAGGCCCCACAAACAGGTCCGCTCCATGAGGGACGGAGCGGGGCTCAGGAAGGGGCTGTGGCGCCAGATACAGACGTGCAGAGTATTCTCCAGGAGATCCGGCAGGGCTTCGCCACAGTGGTTGAGAAGGTGGACCACATGTCGACCAGAATGGATGCCATAGTCCACAAGCTTGAAGGGCACGAGGAGAGGCTTACGGAAGCGGAACGGCGCATATCAGAAGCGGAGGATGTGACCTCCAGCCATGCCACGCGGCTTGCCCGGATGGATAATCTGCTGAGGGTAATTTCCGCAAAGAACGAAGATTTGGAAGCGCGCAGTCGGCGCAGCAACATACGCGTACTGGGAATTCCGGAATCCACCAATGTGGGGAGGATGGAGGAATATATAGAAAAGCTACTAATATCCTCGGTTGGCACGGAAGCATTCTCTAGCCAGTTCATTGTAGAACGTGCCCATAGAGCTCTGGGTCCACGGCCGCCGCCGGGGGGCAGTCCGCGTCCGATCATTGCGAGACTATTAAACTACAGAGACCGCGACGTAGCCTTGCGGGTGGCCAGAGGCAGACAGACTTTGACGTATGATGGGAACTCCTTCTCCATCTATCCGGACTTTACGCCCATGGTTCAAGAGGAGAGGCGTAAATTCATGGAGGGCAAGGCTAAACTGCGAAAGGCGCAAATTGACTATGCGTTGCTCTATCCGGCGCGCCTCAGAGTGACATATCAGAGGAAACAGCATTTCTTCACAGCGCCGCACCAAGTGGAAGACTTTCTTAAGCAACTGAAAAGGCCGACTCGTCCTGGTGGTGGAGGTCCAGCTGCGAAGCGGTTGGTATCGGAGAGAGAGGTAGAGGACTCCCTTGAGACCGCTGTAAATGGACCCGGGTCAATCTTGAGACTTGAGGTATGCTGCGTTTGATGTGGCAGGAATCGAGACTGAAGCTGTGTATTATTGCTGCCTGCTGACCTAATTGAGCGAATGATCTGGAGTACCGGGCACCCTCTGGCCCCTGGAATCTGACTGATTCCGTTGGGGGGAGCTCCGGGTTGTTTCAGGGGTGAGAGGTTAATGTGCGTCTACCTAGTAGAAGCCCCCAACGGGTATCACCCTGGGGTGTTTCACTGCACATCCAAGATGGGTGTTGTGGCGTATATGATTGACATGTTGGGATGGGGGAGGGCAAGGGGGGGTTTCATTGCTGGCAAGTTGGGGCTGCTTCAGTGGGAGGGGGTGGGAACCAATGGGGAAGTTGTTAGTTTCAATATGTTGACCTCCCAGAAGGATGCTAATGGACAGGGTCTATAGGGGAGTTGGGATGCGGTCATTTCTGTGCATCTCGGATTGTCAAAGAGCCTGTGGGATATCATGGGAGGTTTGTCACGCTACAATGCTGGAATAGTGCTTGGGGGAATGTATGGTGATCGGGAGTATGACCGATTGTACTGTAGGCAGCATGAATATCGTCACATGGAATGTTCGGGGGTTGGGGGACGCGCGGAAGAGACGACAATTGCTTGCGTATCTAGACAGGCATCACACACACATTGCCATGTTGCAGGAAACACATGTTTCTCCTCAGGGGGATGGAGGTTTTGCGGCCAAGTGGGCTGAACACAGGATTTTCTCTTCCTATTCTTCTTATGCGCGCGGGACGGCTATCCTTATAAAAAGACAGGTGCCCTTTCACCTCGTGGGGTCAGTGGGGGATGCGCAGGGACGATACTGTATAGCGTGGGGGAGGCTGGGCTCGATATCGGTTACATTGGCCTGCTGTTATGGGCCAAATGTGGATGACCCGGCGTTTTTACTGCGCTGTGGGCCAAAATATTTGAGACGGGCTCCCAACACATCATCTGGGGCGAGGATTTCAACGTCACGTATAATCCGGGGAGTGATAGATCGCACCCAGCCTCGCATCACTACAACAAGGCGGCTGGGGTTCTCAGGGACACAATTGATGCATATAATCTGCTAGACGCTTGGAGGCATGTCCACCCGAGCTTGAAAGAAGGCACACATTACACGGCGCAGACAACCTCATGGGCGCGACTTGATTATTGGTTGGTGTCTAGGGGACTGGGCCCCGCGATCTCCAAAGTGCAACATCTCGCTAGAACATACTCTGATCATGCCCCAGTTCTGCTCGCGCTGTCTTCCGCGGACCTCAGGGTGCCGAGAGGTGCCTGGCGGTTGCAGGCCACCATGCTGCTGGATGCGGTTTTCCGAGAGGAACTGCAGGAGGAAATACGGGACTTCTTTGCCCAAAATAAAGGCTCAGTGGACAGTGTAGAAATCATTTGGGAGGCGTTTAAAGTAACGATGTGGGGGTACTGCATGTCCAAGGGGTTCGGGGTGCTGAAGGATCTCGCTAATACACTAAGCAGGCAGGAGAGGGAGCTCAAATTGTTGGAGGAGGAGATGGCACGTGCTTCATCTGCCACGACTCATGTAAAATTCAGAGAAACACTCACAGAATATATGACTACAGCGGAAAGGGAGACACGCTTTCGGGGGAAATACTGGAGGGCCCGCTGCTATGGAGAGGGGGACCGACCGGGGAGGGTGCTGGCAGCCTCAGTTCGGAAACCTCGCTATTCGAACTACATCCTGGAGATTGAAGAGCTTGAGGGAAGGGTGTACCGGGATACAGCTAACATTCTTAGCGCATTTACGGGGCATTACGGGACATTGTATGCTACCACCAGACTCGATGTGCTGGATCTGGAGGGTTTTTTGGGGGACGTTGCGCTGGGGTGGCTTAGCGATGGGCAAAGAGAGTTTTCATGTGCTCCGTTTGAGCTGGACGAGGTTCGGGAGGCTATTATGGGCATGCAATCTGGGAAAGCCACTGGAACGGATGGCACTCCTATAGAATTTTATAAAACTTATATAGATATTATGGCCCCCGTTCTGAGAGAAGTCTACGAGGAATCGTTGGAAGTGGGCACCCTCCCCGCGTCCATGAGGGAAGCACTTATAGTCTCATTGCTGAAGCCGGGAAAATCGCCTCGGCAGTGTGATTCCTATAGACCGCTGTCCCTCCTAAACTGCGATGCTAAGATACTAGCCAAGCTGATTGCCAATCGCCTGAGTTTGCTCCTTGAAAATTTGATACTCCCGGACCAGTCCGGCTTTGTGCCGGGAAGGGCAACATCACATAACTTACGGACACTCTTTGCGATTCTCAACAATGTCTCGCCTGATCTATCTCTCGCTGCCGTTTTCCAGGACGCCACTAAAGCGTTCGATTCGGTAGAGTGGGATTATATTTTTGGAGTAATGCTACGAATGGGCTCCCCCCCCCCTGTTTCTGTCATGGATCAGACTCCTGTATAATGTACCGGTGGCCAAGATACTGATAAATGGCCACGCGACGCCGCCGCTGACCATTACGAGGGGGACCCGGCAGGGGTGTCCACTCTCTCCACTTCTCTTTGCCATTGCAGTGGAACCGCTAGCTGTGAAACTGCGGCAACATCATAATGATAAGGCATTGAGGTGCAATTTGCGGAAAATCCTTATACGCAGACGATATTACCCTATATATCCGTAATCCGCAGGATAATCTGAACCCGATACTGCGAGAGTTTATAGTGTTTGGGAAACTGTCGGGGATTCATATCAACTGGACCAAATCTAGCATATTCCCACTAACGCAGGCGACGCATACATTTCCGTTGGATTACCCCTTAGAGTGGTGTGATGAGGAGCTGCGCTACTTGGAGATCAGCGTGACGAGAGACAAAGATGAGCTTATGCTATTGAACTATGGTACTGCAATAACGCGAATGGCAGACTGTGTGACCCGATGGATTGCACTCCCCCTGTCCATGGCGGGTCGAGTCTCTCTGATTAAAATGGTGCTCCTGCCTCAGTTACTCTACTTATTTTTAAATATCCCGTTTTATCCGGGGAGAACTTTCTTTATGACGCTCAGATCGGAGCTCATTCGACGGGTCTGGGGAGGTCGGCAGCCGCGGCTGCAATGGGATGTACTGACCAGGCCCTACTCGCAAGGAGGGTTTGGGGTGCCAAACTTCGAACTGTACTACCTCAGCGCGCAATCCCACTATGCGTGGTACTGGGTGGCGCAGCCCAGATATATGCCACAGGTGGCGGCGGAGCACTGGCTCGCACATCCGATACTGATAGATGGCGTACTGTTTGAACCTGTTGCGCCTAGGGAGAAGACACCAACCACGGTCACCTGTACGGTCGATGCTTGGCATCGCATTGGGCAGCTGTTGCAGACACCTATACAATACGCGGCTTTGTTGCCACTCACGTACCACCCGAATATGCCTTTATTGCAGGAGACACTGATCCACAAGTTCAGAGAACGACTGAATATTCAGAGCTGGGGGGATTTGTATCACGAGGGGAAGTTTCAGCAGATGTTGCGGGGTCCGCATCAAACCCCACTTGATCTTTTTTTGTATTTCAGGTTGAGACAGGGGATTCGAGCTATTACTCCGGACTTCCCGAGTGAGCCAGTGGCGTGTGCTCCACTGCAGGTAATGTTGAGGTGCAAGACAGCCACACGACTGGTCTCATTAATTTACAGCACGGTACACACTCAAAGGGAAAGGGCTGACCCGCTCTCTCGCACACGATGGGATACGGAGCTCACGGTGACTCTTTCGGATGAGCAGTGGGAGTATTGTTGTCTGCAGACTGAGAGTTACGGCCAGCTGTAGACTCCGAATGATACATTACAAGTACCTGCATAGACTATATTATACGCCGGTTAAAATGTATAGATACCGGCTGAGAGAAACGGATTGCTGTGACAGATGTGGGGCCCCTGGTGCGGATTTTCTGCACCTGGCGTGGACATGCCCGGAGGTGAATGAATATTGGCGACAGGTCTTTGAGGCGCTGACTCATATGGTGCACACGCGGGTTGAACCCACACCATTGATGGCGTTGCTTGGGTATGTCAGACCGATACAGGCAGCACATAGGAAATATGTGGCACTGGGACTCTTGATGGCAAAACGGAGGGTGGCCTGTCGATGGGGCAGGGGCCAAGCCCCGAAATTCAAGGACTGGATTACTGATCTTGTGACATGCCAAGAGCAGCTTGACACGTACTCGGAGTTATTGCCTAGTGCCTCTAGGCCGCGTAGCATATGGGCTCCCTTGACCTGTTATCTGCTAGAGTTTCCGCGGGAGGCAGTGGGACGGGTAACGGGAGGGGTACCACATTAGGTGACGGGGGGGCTGCGCTTATGGAAGTTGTGGAGTACTGTAACGCAGGAATGAGGGGTTGATGTGTGCTTTGGTGTAGACCACCCTCCACTGGGGATAGTAGGCTGGAAGGCGCACTATGTACGATATCAGTAGAATGATCCGCATGGCACTACTGGATGATTGCTGTGAGAGTCTGGACATTTAGTGTGGTGCGCGTACTGCATGGCCTACGAGGTTCTCCCTGAATTACTGCCATGTGGTGAAGCTGTATATTTCTATGGCGACTATGCTTCTGAAGATATTGTAGACGTACTACCAAAGCATTGTGTATCTATGTGACATTTCTGTTGATGCTACTGTACGTAATAAATCAATAAACAGATTTAAAAAAAAAAAAAAGTCCTCGTGCGCCTTTGTAAGGGCAGGGAGAGTTGCCTCATCAATTTAAAAATGAGAGAGGGCTAAAAGAGTGTCTTCGAGGGTTGACTTTATCAGGGGCATAGTGCCCTCCTCCTTTGAGACCTGTGCCCATTTTAGTCTTCGGCAGTCTTGGGACATGATTACATCTGCCATTGCAATTTCCATTCCTACCCTCCGCAGTGGGTGTCCCTTTGTCATCTATTGTCAATTTCAAACGATCATGGTCGCTCTCTGATCTTTTAAGAACCTCCATATTCCATAGCCTTGTCCATAATTCTAGATTAATAAAAAAGTAGTCAATCCTACTACTTCTTAACCCATTATTAAAAGTATGGGAACCTTCGCTATCCAATTTCGACCTCCCGTTAACAGCCCTGAGGCGCCTCTCCAAAGATAAACTTCTTAATTGGAGGGCTGCCTCTGTCTATTTATTAATTGGGGGGAGCGTCAGGGATGGTATACCCCAAGTCTCATCTTCATCACTGGTAAGACTTCCGTCATCTAAGCCAATTGGCTCAAACGTATCAGTTAAAATCACCAGAGATGACCCGATGACTTGTCCCTTTTAGAGATTTAATAAAAGAGTCCAAACTAGAAATGGTTGGTGAGGATTTCTCTGCCACCATCCCTCTTGCATAGACATTGACCAATACAAATTCAAGCTCGTATTCACAGTATATTTTAATAGCCAAAATATCCGGATTATCAATTGCTAGTTCTTCTACCTGAAAGCCCACCTGCTGTCTGGCCCAGATGATCAATCCCCCAGATGGTCTCCCTTTGGATCTTACAATTGCTGGTTTACCAAAGGCCAAGTAGCCTGGACGGAAAATCGTACTCAATGACCAGGTCTCCTGAAAGGCGATGATGTCATAACTCTCCATAAAAGTTGACCAATCAGAGGAAGTAGTCTTTGGTAAAAGGCCAGCAATATTCCAAGAAATTATACTTAGTAAGCTAGAGACTGTACCACCTCCCCCTTCTATCGTTGATAAATGCCCAGTATTCTCCGTAGGGATAGATGCTACTAACTGAGGACTTAAGTCAACCATGGGGGAAAATACAGGCTGAATAACAGGGATCGCTATCCCAGATGGAACTACAGATGGTCAGTCACAAGCATCTAGGCCGGACAGAGGGGCAAATCTATTCGCTAAATACAGGTCAAAAGGTCTATGTATGGATGTATGGGGTGCACAAGAAGCGCCCCCACCTGTCGGTGCGGGGTACCTGGGTCTATAAAAGAAGCCTAAGGGCAAAACGGAGATTTTCCCTTGATAATGCCCTTGGTTTCAATTACCTAGAAGGTCCAAAAGAGATCGAACGACATACTCATTATTAAAATTAGCAACAACACAATCACCCCCCCATGCTTCATGGAGTATCCAATCCATGCTGAACGCCTAGCCATTATCAACTGGTCACAAATATCCCAATCCCATATCCCGACTTCCTTTAAACACAACTGCTGCACTGACACTAGTAAACCAAAATCTACAATTACTTCTAGCAGGGACTGCAGCTTAGGTGTTGAGCTTCTGTTTAACCCGTTCCCTGCTCATGACGGAACCACTCCGTCATGAGCCACGGGCGCCGTGTGCTCATGACGGAGTGGTTCCGTCATGCTGCGGCCGTTGGCGGCCGCACCGCCCACGCGGCTCTGATTCCCCGCCTGTGCGGGCGATCAATGCAAGTGGGCGGAGTCATGACGGAACCACGCCGTCATGAGCACAGCTCGCCCGTGACTCATGACGGCGGGGTTCCGTCATGAGCATGGCGGCGCCGCGCTGACCCCAAACCCCCCCCCCCAGCGCTGCGGCGGAATTCGTGCCGCGGCAAAGGGGTTAAACAGCCAAGTACTTTTCAAAAAGTGAAGTTAGACTGTTTGAACATGTCAATTGATAGGAGAAAGGAAAGAGACTGGCAACCAGTACTATCAGTCACCTCAAAAGGCAGAGGAAGCGGCATGCCTACAGACTGATACCTTGCAAGAGACGAGCAATCCAGTGTCGACTCAGATTGCTGACTTCAACTTGGAGTAGTGTTGAAGAGCGCCAATTAATCCTTGATACAAGATCAGAGAGTCAGAGTGTAGAGTCTCATTGGTTAATGTTGGAATTTTAACTATGCAAATGGAAAAAATGAATACAAAAGACTTAGAAGAACTATTTTAAGTGAGACAGTATATGACTACCTCTTTTCTCTGGGATGATTTTTATTAGGTAGTTGAAAGATGGCTTCCTCAGCATTTTGGTACCATTCATAGCAACCCCCTGAGTAAAACTTGTACAGTTATGCTCTACTGAAGAGGAAAGGGCTTTTCCCATGTTGCTCCTCTTCTTTTGTTTTCCTATATGGCTTGATGTGTTTCCATATTGTCCTTTATGTTTTTTAAAACCTTTGTGATTTGAAACTTCTAGGCTTTTGATGTTCTTTCCTAGCTTTTAAGACTTTGTTTCACAATATATATATTTATTTTCCTTTAACTTCTCATCCAGAACTCTGGCCCAGTGGTTTGGGGCACATTCAAGCCTGGCAAGTCATTGCTCCGGCTACTGGCGTGTTCATGCTTGTGGGTACAGTTCTCTTCTTGAGATCACGCATGTCAGTGGATTTGGCAGCCACCAGCAGGAAGCATATACTATCTGAATGAAGGTGCATTTAGCATTGTCCGAGACCTGATCCCTGTGCTAAATTCCAGCCTTTTAATAGAAATGTGACACTTACAGCCACGTAGTTCTGCCTAAATAGATGCCTCTGTAAGGATTTGTCACTCAGTGTATGTATAGGGTATTTGTAGAGCATACATTTATTTAGACAGCAGCAGAGTGCTGCACATGGGTGGGATTCCCAACATTTACGTTTTTTAATCCAAATTTGAAAAAACAAACATTGGCATTACATCAATCAATGTCATAACCCTATGTGCACAGTATTTGGTAACGATATACAACCTTAGTGTCACATCCGGGAATCTGAAGCCATATGGCCTACAGTGTACATCCTGCTCACACCGACTGATACTCCTCTTTAGAATAGCCGACATATCTCTATCCTTTGAATGTACAAAGTCCACCTTCATCTAGGACTGCATTGCACATCGTAAGAATCTTTGATTTATGATCTACTTATGCCCTGAGGAAGCCCCAGGCTGAAAAGCCAATTTTGGGGAAGAAACACGTGTTGGCGACTGTTCTGGAAATCTCTTGCTCTCTATTTTGTATTACGTCTTTAATGATTCTGAAGAGAAAAGAGTCTTGATTACGAATTACACTGGATTCAATAAAAAGTACTAAAAAAGATTATCAATACATCTACTTGCACTGGCACTTTCTTCAGCTTTACAATTAATGGGGAAGGGGTCTTCCATTGCCAAGGACAAGTAAACACCTCAAATCCTGAATTTCGCGCTGGAGTGCACAAAAAATCTGGATCCATCAACCCCTTCCTGTTTTTCCAGTATACATCCTAGCAAAGTTTTTTTTTAAAAAGCCCCTCCTGGTCCTATTACATTGGTGTGTATAAAGGTGTGGATTCAGTATCAAACTTCACATTAAGATCACTGTTCAGAACTTTTGAGAGTGAAGGTATATGTGTTCATGTAAGTTTGCCTCTGCTAGTACTGTCCATAATCTTTACTCTTGACAGTTTCTCCGCCCCCTCCAGTGCACAGAGTGTGTACCATTTGCCCTCACCACGCATTATCATCCACTGCCGCCTTATCTTTCTGACATCTTTTAGTTGTCTTTCCTCTGCCACAGCCCATTCCCCTATCCAAGTACTGATCATAGGTGGCCTTGGTGATGGCCAGTGAATTGCAGTTCTTTGCTTACTCAGTGCCAAACCCAGGGTGACAAACTTGTCAGACTTCGTACCCCAACACACAATGTTGTAATGAAACACCAAACATTAATGTCAGACACTCTTCAATATCAGAACTATACCTTCTTAGTAGTTAATTATATACCTACATTCCCACATCATATGCAAGAACATGGCCTAATTCTCATTACATCTGGGGCAATCAGGAACTCAATTGTTATATGTTTTATGGAGTGGCACAAGAGCAAGGTAAGTGGGGTGCAGGACGTGAAAACGAGATTGCTTAAATCAGGCATTACTCAGCTGAACCGGAGCACGTCTCCCATTCTTTGTCTGAAAGGGGTTCTTACAGATCAGTTTCCATTTGCTATCTAACCTTTAGGGGGTTTCATCCTGTCAGTTTTAAGGGTTTTATATAGGCATGATATACGTTTCCCCCGTCCCATCTCCAACACCTTAAGGATAGTTGACACAGGTGGAATTGCTAGGAAGACGGTCCATATTTCTCTAACGGTATTGGTTAGTTTTGCAAATTGAAGGAATTGTTCATGCCAACCCCAAATGTAATGAATTCCACAGCCAGGTACTGGTCTCTCATCGCAACACCTCCTCTGTCCATCCACTGTGATATAGACATGTTTAATGTGATGTCGTAGAATGGTTACTACCACCATAACAGCAATGATCTGGAAATAGGGGGGGAATTTTTAGGATATACTTTGTAGCCAATTCCCATGCAGATGCCCCCATTCGCACCACGTGTGGAGAATCCGATGGTTAAGTCCTCCCTTGCATCAAGCACAGAGGAGGCTGGCCTGCAACAGTTCTGTTTCCCAGTTACTGCCCTTTTTAAGTCAAGCCTAGGCAGCGCGCATGCCCTGTCTGCAAGACCTGGAGTAATCCGTATATGGAGTACAATCCCGTCTGCTGCTCTCCATTGGTTCCCTCCCGACGTTGCTCTGCTTTTCTGACTCCTTATTGGCTGCGCTCCCGAAACGTCACTTCCGTTTCATGGGAAGCAGCACCGACCAACTACAGTTTAGTTACACAGTAGGGCTGAATCAGTTTAGCTTAGGGACTACTTTGTTTATTTTTTCGCCACGCCGCCCGCTTTACGGGCTGCCATGCTGCTAACGTGTGTATGTGTACGGACGCTGCCCGTTGTTAAAGCCCGGCGCCCACTTTCATAGTTTTCATGCATTTATAGGTCTCGCCTAGCGACGCAGCTCATGCGTTGCTCGCTTGCGAAATCTATTGTCGTCGGTTTTGCCTCGGAAGCGGGGTGGAAGCTCCACCCATGCTGTGCATTGGTGCACGCCAAAAATGCGCGCTTTTGATTGGAAGAGAGGCATGTTTGTTTCCTTCCTGTCTCCTGTTTGCTGTGCCTGCCCGGACAGGAGATGTGCACGTACTGCTCGCGGCGTTTCAGCACAATGCACGCATGGCGCGCTTTCACTTTCTTTTGTGTGGTATTCGCTCATCTTGAGTTTTGCGGGCGTCTCGTGATTGCAGAGCCGTCTGCAGGGGAGTCTGCGCCGCTTCCAGCCAGAGTAGTTCACTGCTTCGTGAATTTATCCCAGTTCTAGGCTCCACAGACGCACGTAACTTCTTTGTATTCCATGAATTTACCCTAGTTCTAGGCTCCATAGATGCACGGCACTTCTTTGCACTTCGTGAATTGAGGCTCCGTAGACGCACAGCACTTCTTTGCACTTCTTGAATTTACCCCAGTTCTAGACTTTATAGATGCACAACCCTTCTTTGCACTTTCAATTTACCCCAGTTCTGGGATCCATGGATTCTTGGCATTTCTTGGAAGTTGTTGAATTTACCGCAGTTCTAGGCATCATAGAGTCATGGCACTTCTTTACCCTTTGCACATTTACTCCATTTCCGGGCTCAGTAGATGTACTGTACTATGTTGCACTTTGTGAATTTACCCCAATTCCGGGCAACCTAGATTCACAGCACTACTTTTCACTTTATGAATTTGCTCCAGTTCTTTACTAGGTGAACTTGAAGTTCTTCTCTGGACTTTTGAATTCGCCCGAGTTCTGCACAGCCGGCGTCACCATGCTTGTGTGCACACTTCATGGATTTACCTCTGTCTTGCCCTCCATTAATTCACAGCAGTCGTACCCCCACCTGTGTAGTCATCAGTGTGTTTACCAGTCAGGAGGTCAGTGAGTGACGAACGCTGTGCTGTACAAAAACATGCAACATAAGACAGAGCGTCCCTCCGTCTCAGTCTCAAAGCGCTTAGAAGCGCTGTAGTTGGAACACTTTAAGAGTGCCAGTACCGCTGCGTGCTCATGCGACGCAGTGTGTGTATTTGACGTTAGAATGTACACAAAGGAACGGTGGCATGCACGCCTGGTAATCCGCTCCGGTATTTTACAAAGGAAATATAATGTGTGTTTTGAGCAAACAAGCAGTGTGCACTTAAACTTTTCCAGTCCATGCGGAGAGCATGAACAGCTGTTACGCCCTCTAAATAAGCACTATCTCCAGCGAGCAGCGACAGGGCCAATAACAACCATTAATACCCAACAGCATCTGTGCAAGGAGGCCTCTCCAATCTCCTGCAGGTACGCAGACAGAGTGTCTGTTTCCATCAGCGCCCTGTCTGGCTTCAGACTCGCAGTGTAAACACCCCTGATGCGAAGGGCTGTGTGCAGTGTGAATACAAGCATGGCCGGTTTTCCCTTTATCCTTGTGAGGTAGATGAAGAGAGTACTGCTGGGTGTGGTCACGGTTACATGTACTAGCAGTGCCTCAGAGAGTTTCCGAGACTGAACCTAATATCGGTGCAATATTTGGAGGAGAGACAGTAGGTTTCATTCATGTGAACCCAGAAATATTTTGTGACGCAGGACCGGGCAAAATTTGCGGTCACATTTTTCTTATGCAGCTTTATTTACACTCCACATGGCACTAACGGTGACACAGATTTTAGCATGTATCAGGGAGACATAAATAATTCATTCTTCATTTACATAGGGACATCTACTACCATGTTTCGACTCCTTTGCAGATTTAGTAGTGGTGTCTTCCCCAGGTTGGGACCTATAAGGTAAATTGATGTATCCAGTAAGTACGGGTGGGTCTGTAAATAAAGGGGGTGCGTCTATTAGAAGGTTGGTGGTACTCTTCTCAGGGAGTGGAAACAGGTTCAAGAACATCTGATACCTCATTGAAACCTCCGATAAGGTTTGCAAGATTAAGCATGGCCCCAGTTACAAACCAAGGGAACTGTTTGATTTTTATATCTCAGCAAAGGATAATAATTCAAAACATGAAAAATAAAAGCAAAATATTTCCTATGCATTTTTGTTCTTGAGTGCACAATATTCCCTCCTATGCGGCAATTTGACCATTTTGGGTGATTTCAATGTTCATGTTGATGACCCTACTTCCACTTTAGCAACCCAGCACATTCAAACTTTGGCTGGTTTTAATCTAATCCAACAGCCCATCAGGCTGGCCACATGCTTGACCTGATCTTTACCAATGTATCTAGTCTGCAGGTCAATAATCCAGAACAATTGGTATGGTCCCATCATTTTAGTATACATTTTGTGATTTCCCATCCTCCCATACAGACTAGGAGAGCCCCTATCCAGGATGTGAAAAGGAAGTGGTAGAATCTATCTGAGGAATCCCTGGCTCATTCATCAGCTCCTCTCTTCCCACTTTATCAGGAGCAGTTGAATCTGACATCCTGCTGTTTGATAATTGGATTTTTACTTGGTTAGATTGCCTTGCTCCCTTTAAAAAGTATGTGGCAAAAAGGTTGAAGCCATCCTCACCTTGGTTTTCCCCACACCTAAGAACGGAGAAAAGTTTGTGCAAAAAACTCAAGAGCAATTGGAGGAAATCGTATGACTCCAATGGTACGACTCTCTATAAAGCAGCGCTTAGGAGCTTCCACAAAAAAAATCGTATTGCTATGCAAGAATATTTTGCACAACACATGAAGTCAGCAGCTCAAGCATATGCAATGCAATCGGTCTTGCATTTACGCGAGTTTCAGCTATTGACATTGAAAATAATGCCCTTTTTTTGCTTATGTTTTTAAAACATAAATAAAAGGCATTGTCATTTGCTATACCAATAGCTTAAACTCGCGTAAGTGTGAGACCTATTGCATTGCAAATGCTTGTTTTTAATAGGGCTTAGTATTCTGCAACCCATATGTGTGCCTTTAACTTGTTTGATTCACGGCGAGAGAGGGAGCGTATTAGCCATCAGCTGTCACAAGACAAGCCATTTATTAACGCTGCCTAAATATAACTGCGTGTCAGTGGCAGCCGGCAGCCAGTAGTCGTCCGCTCCCTAACCCAAGCAATGAACGGCTCCCATATATCACGGGGTCTCAAGGTGGGTGGCATCAACTCCCAAAATGTGGCCAGCTGGGCATGACCATACGTAACCTCTCAAACCATTTGTTAATTGTAGGCTTCCTCCTCCTCCCCCAGTGGACTGCTATTTGACGCATGGTAAACAAAAGTAACAACGCATGCAATTTACGTTTCTTGACGTGCGTTTCCTTAACATACCCTAACAGTCCTAATAGAGGGGATGGTGCCAGGGACATGCCAAGGATCTGATTTATTGAAGTGAAAATCTGTGCCCAATATGCAGTGAGTTAGGGCATTCCCATGCCATATGCAGGAAGGAAGCGGGAGTAGCCCCACAGCGCCATCAGCACTCATCATCTCTCAGCCCCATATGGTGCAGAGCCATGGGCGTTCTGTAAAATCTATGGAAGAATTTAAAATGGAGCAAGCGGAGCTTATAATTAGGCGACGGCTCAGTTAGTTGACTACAACAGTATGCCCATTGATCCTCGGTCAGTGGGGGAAGGAGTTCAGTGTTCCACCTCCGTAATGCTCCAGGCCTCGTCACGGGGCGTGGTCTGCATGTGTTTATAAAGACGGGTTACAAGTTGGCGTGGCGATGGAGAATTAAGTACGTTTTCTAAGGCTGATAAAGAGGGCGGGGGCACCGGGAAGTCGCTATGCAGTGCGCGACATGCAGCTCGTAGCTTGTGGTAGAGAAACATCTCCCCAAATAGCACCCTCGGACCCTCTTCTGCAATCGGGGGATCCCTGAATGTGTCATTCGGGTATAGATCTGCAAAGGTACGCAGTGTCATCTTCTGAGCTATCCTATTACCTATCTCATCCTTGATATTGGGCAGCATGGGGTTTTGTGCCAGGGGAATGGAAGGGGCAGACAATATCTGAGCCCCTGCTCGCCGACGCAGCCCATCCCAGGCCCATCTCATTGTTTCTGAGGAATCTATTCCCTCTGTTGGACGCCTGAATTTCTGATATAACGCCACCCAGAGCGGAACCGGCTCCACCGCCTCCATCTTCACTGCTACATGCGTCTGCAACGGCGTAGGGTGAACCCAATAGTGTAGGAATTGTACCTGTGCGCAAAGAGCATACAGTTTCATATCTGGTGCACCCAGGCCTCCCTTGTTTTAACGGAAGAGACTAGAGTTCCTACGATACTCTAGCTTGCCCGCCTGCTCAGACCAAAGATACCAGCAAGGAGCGTAGTGTTTAAAAAAAGGGTTGTGTAAGTATGATTGGCAGAATAACAAAAAGATATAAGAATTTGGGCAACACAACCATTTTTGCCAGAGCAATCCTTCCTGCTAATGACAAGGGGAGTTTTGCCCATAGATGAACCTTCTCTTCTAGTCAGTTCATGGCATGGCCATAATTCAAGTTCCACACCTCTTGGAGGTCCCGGCTTATCCAAATGCCCAAATATTTAACTTTTTCGGCTTCCCATTTCAGCGGAAACTCAGAAGCCACTGCCCTAGTGTTATCCGTCAGGGGAACATGACTGACTTAGCCCAATTAATGGATATGCCGGCCAACCCCCCCAAATTTGATAAACTCCCCCAAGATAACATCCAAATTCTTTGCAGGATTCAGAACATACAAGGTGACATCAGCCGCGTAGAGTGATATAAGAAGGCTCCTAGTGCTGAACCCCATCCCCCTGGCCGTGTGGGGCTGCCTAATACGTGCCGCCAGCAGCTCCATCGCAACTGCAAAAAGCAGGGGGGATAAGGGGCACCCTTACCGAGTGCCTCGCGAAAACAAAATTGGGTCCGACACGAGACCATTAGCTCGCACCCTAGCTGCGGGATCTGTATATAACCACCTGATCCACTTAGTAAAAATGGGGCTAAATCCCATCCGCTCCAAAATCGCAAAAAGATAAGGCCATTCCAGCATATCAAAGGCTTTGGTGGCGTCTAATAAAAACTAGTGCAGCCTGCACATCCTGGTGTAAATAGTGCAGAACCGAAAAAACTGTCCTTAGGTTATGTGAGGTAGACCTCCCGGGAACAAATCCCGACTAGTCTGGGCAAGCAATAATGGGGACCATGGGTTGCAGCCTATTGGCAATTAACTTCGCTAAGATCTTAACATCCACATTAAGAAGCGACAGGGGACGATAAGAGTCCAATTCAGTGTCAGGCTTCTCGGGTTTTAACAGGGTAATGATGATTGCCTCTCGCATCGTTTGGGGCAATGCACCCAGCTTGTGCGGTTCCTCATAAACCGCCAACAGCCTGGGCGCCAGCTCCTCCACATATGTTTTGTAAAAGGCGGTCATGAACCCGTCTGAGCCAGGGGCTTTGACTAGAGGCAGACTTTTAACTACCTGGGCTACGTCCTCCACAGTAAACGGTAGGTTCATGTATTCCCTGTGTCTATTGTTAAACCAAACCAGTTCTAAGAAATCGAGAAAAGCCTTCATACCCTCCAGACACTCGGATTGCGTAGCGGTATATAAATTAGAATAAAATGAGGTGAACTCACCAAGGATATCTGCCGGGCCTCTAACGACACCACCCTCCTTGTTAACCAACTCGGGGACGTAAGCAGTGTGGCCCACTATATTTAAATTAGAATCATGTGGTTGACTTTATGCTCTGCTGGCAAGAAATCCCTGGGCCACATGTCTTTAGGTTGTTCGCAAACTGCCTACACAGCTGCATTTTTTTTAAAATGAATACATTTTCATTGAAGCAATACATACTGTTTTAAGATCTTTTTGATAAGGCACCGGCATTCTGCGTGCAAACGTGTATGATAATACCTGGAGCAGAACTCTCGAGTCAAGCTGCGTGCCTGTTCTGAGAGCGTTCTCAAATGGAAATATCTGCTTCCTAAGTGTCTCGCTCGCTACTGACAACTGCTGATATGGACTGAGTTTGCTTTGTCAGTTGATATAAGCACACGCATGTGGAAGTCCTGGAAATGGGCTGCTTCGTCCTGCAAGTTGTTGTATTTACTACTGACTGTACCAAAAAACGTCCCCAATAGGCCAGAAGGCTGTTCCGGCATTTGCTACTTGGCATGCTATTACAAAGTGTGGGTGTGTCAGGAGGAGCCCGGGGAACAGGACTCGCTGCCGTGTCATGATTCCGATGTCCTGTTGCTCCATACACAGGACGTGCTCGACCCCTTTAATTATCCCGGGATGGACCAGAAGGAGGAGCCCAGCGGCGTGATGTCGGATCTTGCCGACCTACAAGTGGAAGACACCCGTGTAAAGGGGGAAACAGCAGTATGCCAAAGAACGCCGACCGGAGCAGCGAGAGGGAGACCAGTGTCGGGGGATCTGTTACAAGACCCAAGCGCCACAGAAGAGTCCGAAGCCCCGCAAGAGGAGCGGACCGCGCCAAGAGGCCAACGACCCCACGCAACGTCCCACCACACTCCAGGAGGAATGTGGCCAGTCCAGGTACGTCGTCGTCTTCGGGGGATTCTCTTAAGCACTGGGAGAGAGTAAGCGATTACTGAGGGAGGACACCGTTTTCTGTTCTATGATTCGTATTTTTTCTCTCACGGGGCAGCGGTTTCCGGTGAACTCCTGCACTCCCTTCCCTGGTTCTGAGCCCCAAAAATACGTCCCACTAACCGGTGGTTTTCTTTTTTTTAAAAATAATTTCTCTGCCTTCCATACGCCCAAGACTGGCTTGAGAACAAAGGAACGCCCTGCATATCAACCGGACTGCCCCGAACTGGTGAATCACAGGAACAAGTCCTGGCAACAAAGACTGATATACTTTCCTTGATACATCAATAAACGGCTTTAAAAAGAACTCTCAGGCGTCTGTTCCTTCCTACTGAATCAAGCCCTCGCTTATACTAGTCTTCCCCACTGGGGGTCCCTGACAGGGTGCAAGCATTTGCAATGCAATAGATTTTGCATTACTAAAAGTTTGTGGTATCGGCGTTGCATTAATCCGATAGAGACTACTAGCCGCAGATTCCTTAATTTAGAATTATCCCCAGGCGTGAGACTGGACCCGGAAAATCTTCATGCCCCAGCATCTCTGCGCGCCGGGGGGCGGCACCACACGACTCCGCCCCGTCTTCCTCGGGCGTGATGTCAGCGAGGTCACATAAGCCCCCCGGCACGCTGACGTCAGTTTCCTTCTTTTCCGCGTGCCACGCGGATCCGGATCGTGTCCCTGGCCTGTTTTCAGGCCTTCTTTTCACGCTTTGCGTCTCCTTTTGGGAACAGTGTGCGAATGCCTTCGGGCTTCAAGACGTGCTCGTCTTGTGCACGCCAGATGTCGGCGACGGACCCTCACCCCATTTGTATGTGGTGTTTGGGTGAGCACCATGACTCCACGGACTGCGAGGTTTGTCAGCAGATGAAGCCGAAGTCCCGGCGGGACCGCCGGATAAAACAACTTTCGGCCCGCATGTCCAGGTCGGCGTCGTCACCGCGTCTGTCCCGCGCGGAAGGGTTCAAGAACCGCCGTCTCTGACATTGTCCCTCTCCGAGGCCGCAAGGGCTTCGCTCGCCTGTGGATAAGTGTTGCAGCTTGTCCCTGAGGCCCGGTCCCCGCCCTGTGGGGGGCGCAGGTTCTCCGCAGGTCGTGCGGCCTCGCGCGTCTCCACCCTACCTGCCGTTTCCCAGCGTGGGGGCGACCAGAGTCCAAATGGAGGCCTATGCTGCAGCCCTGCAGGCTTCCTTGGCTGCTCCTCCTCTTCCTGGGACGTCCGCCGGTCCCTTGCCATGTGCGGGGCCTTCTGCGGAGTCGCTGGCGGCTCCGGCCCCAACAGGTTCGGCATCAGGTCTTGGAGATGTGCTGTCATTGGGGTGCGGCCCTATGGGGTTCTCCCCTTCGGTCCACAGTGCCTCTGCCTCACCGCAAACCCCCGTTGGGGTCCCTGTGGTGTTGCGGGAGGTTGCCGGGACTCATGGCTCGTCCTCGAGTCCCCCTCGGTCCTCTGGGCAGGCGGAAGCCTTGCCCGAGGCCAAGCTGATGCCGCTCAGGCGCCGGCGCCTGCAGGGACTGGCTAGGGGCTGGGGCACGTCCCCGGGTCCCCCTCGTCTCTCAACGCAGACGGCAGCCTCATCGGAGGTCGAGTCGACGCCATTTCGGCGCCGTTCTTTAGCCGCCCTAGCTCCGACCCCGCCCTGTCCTCCCGCTGCGCAGGTGGTGGTGAAGGTTGTCTCGGCGTCCCCTTCGGTGCAGGTCGACATCGTGCTGGCGCCAGTGGCGGACTCCACGGCACCGTACTGGCGTCGGGTCGTCTATTCGTCTTCGGAGGCCCCCTCTTTTCCAGAGGTTCGGCAACTTTTTGTCTCTTCTTCCCCAGAGACGGGACGCCGCGTCATGGCTTTTTCCCCGGCGTCTTCCAAGAAGGACTCTTCGCCGTCCCCGCTGTGAGAAGTTGGCCTGATATATGATGTCACTAGTTCTAGTGTACACCTTATATCAGTCCAAACAACCCTTATGGTGATTGGTTGTAAAGTCAACCTTATAGACCAGCTATCCTAGTGGTAGCATGGACAAGAGCAGTCTTAGGCTAAACTCTGTATGGCATGTGAAGCCAGCTGTTATACCATTTGCAACCCCTTGAATACCAAATGAAAGGACACCACAACAGATATATTATAAAAATAGAATGTATTTATTCTAGTCAAAATACCCTCAGCACTCTTTATGAGATTCGAGGTAAGTACAATACAGTCTTATTTAAGCATACATAAGTCACACAGGTAAGTAATACAGTTAGGCCTTAGGGGCCACGCAAACCATATACTAAGTAAGTGGTATAAGAACCACTGTCACGAACACAGGTTAGGCCTAGGCCTAGGGAATCGCTGGGGCTACACTCTACTACCAATTATTAGGAAGTGGGAGGCCCACGGGATTCAGGTGCAGAGTGGAAACACTCACGCTTAATGCGTTAAAGTCGATAGAAATAGTAGTATTTAGAAATTAAGAGTTTTAGGACACTTCGGAAGGAACTAGGAGTTAGAGACTTGGAAACTAGACACTAGGATAGTCAATACCCTTGTAAGCACCGGAGTACTCAAGTTACCTAGCCCAAGGGCTACGGGTGCATAGGTGTGAACTTGCATCGGGTTTCGTCGTCGACTCCTATGGATGCATGAAGAAATATGTTGACAGGCAGTCAGTGAAGAGTGTCCGGTGGATTTCAAGGATGGAATCAAGAAGAAGGATACCTGCAAGCAGAGGGGACAGAGTCTAGGTCACCAGCCAGGAGCCGGGAAGGAACCAGGAAGGAACCAGGCGATGTCGTGAAGATGCAGGTGAAGAGGTGAAGCTTGTCACAGCAGCCACGGTTACCAGGAGGCGTCGAGGACGACCAGAACCAGGAGGCGAGCTGTCCCACGAAGGCTCTTGCAGTCGGCGGCGTCGATGTCGGACCCAACAAGCCTTGGTAAGCGTAACCCACGCAGGATGGAGGACTTGCTTCTGTCGCAGACCAGGAAGGTCTGGGGTGCTTCCCTTTCACAGGGGAGCGGGTGCCAGTCTGGAGGAGCCGGACCAGCAAGGCAAAATTGAAGGTTCGTCGTCACAGAGGTCACTAGCCAACGGGCCAGCAACCGGACAACACGTCGAGCAACTCGGGTGCAGAAGGGCCCCACGCAGAACACGTGAAGTGTGGGGAGCTGATCTTCTTTGCAGATGGTGCTCGGGATTGGGGCTTCTCAATTCCCCAAGCACAGCCTCGAGGAAGCCTCAGAAGTCGCGCTAGTCAGTTACGAGCCACTTTTCCCAAGTCGCTGGTCCCTCGTCGCCTCCACGGGTCTCAGCTTTGCTGTAGATGTGGATCTGGTTCAGAGGTGTCTGGAAGTCACGGCGCTGGTCAGTCTCTGCAGTCGTCCCTCGTAGGATCAGTCGCAAAGCAAGCAGCGGTCGCTGGATGGTGCCTGGTTGCCCAGGGTGGTCACTCCTTGGCCACAAGGGAGATTCTTCAGTCTTCTTCCGTAGTCGAATGTCGAAGGTCCAGAGTTTCTGTTCAAGATGCAGGTTTAGGATAATCTAAAGTCCTAAGGACCCAGCTCCCACTCTTATACTAATCTGGGGGGCTGGTTTACCTGCTAGGTCCCTCCTATGGGTGGGACCAGGGAGGGGGGTGGTTACACCCCTTTCCCTTTGTCCAGTTTCACGCCAGGACTGGGGCTGGAGTGTCCCAGCACCGGTTTGAACTGGACTATGCATGGAACACCTTGTGTGCCCCAGGCAGTGTCTCGTTTCATTCATCCCTCACTGCCCCAATACACTAAGTCCTGTCTAGGGTGGTGCTAGCACCTCCCAAGGCAGGAAACCTATTGTCCAAGCCTCCCTCGCTGGAAGGACTCCCAGCAGCAGAAGGTCAGACTTGTGTCTGTGGCAGCAGCATCCATTTTGTGATGCTGGGGCTCTGGTTAACTTTAACCGGGTAGTATGATTTTAACATGTCTTCTCCCTCTAGAAGGGAGGAATACTATCCTCATCGCCAGAAATGGTGTGGGGGTAGTATTCCACAGTGTTAGACACCTTACACGACATGTTTCGATAAAGCCAAACCATAGTTACCGTAACCGCGAGGATTATAAGGCACTTTAAGAGTATATGGTAGGCGATATCATAGAACAGCATTAAGGACATGGTTCCGAAAGCTGCAGACAGGCTCAGCTCATGCTAGAGCACCATCTCATATGTTACCAAGCACTCTGCCTTCAGGATTGTTAAGGCCTGCCATAGGAGTGACTGATAGGTTACCCATGTGTCTATATATAAGGTAGGCATAGGAATACTATGCCTAAGCAAGGGGTGTTTACACGACCTTGCCCCAGCTGAGTGATCAGCCAGTTGTGTCATGATGGAAGGCCAGCCAGGGGTGGCATAATACAAGCTGCAGCCTCTGGTAGGCCAAGGATACACCTAGGCCCTGGGTACCTAAGGTACACTTTACAGATACCTATAAGGAGATACCAATTGGGATATGTACCTAATGTACCTAGTATGAATTTAGAGAGAGAACAGCTGGGCTGTGGGTCTGATTAGCAGGCCCACAGCCACATCTAAGTCGAAAAGCAGTGAAGCAAAAGCAAAAAGTGGGGGTGAACATAGAAAGCAGACCCTACTCTCCTACACCCGCGCCCACAGTCTTCCCCAGAGGCGCTTCAGGTTCCCCACTCCTCTGTCAACCTTCCCCCATTCCAAGCTTGGCCTTTTCTTCCTCTGGTTGGGCTGGGGGATGGTCGGCTTAGCTTACAGCTGTCGCCCACAGAGGAATTGCTCTCCCCACCGCGTTGCCCTACGTAGGCGAGTGCTGCCTTCGCCCGGGCTGTCTCCACGGCCGCGGGGATTTTGCGCATGGGCGACCCGCCTGCCCATTTCCCGCGGATCATTTGCTTGAGGTTCTCCATCAGGACTCTGGTGGACTGGAGCTCCTTCTTCCCTTCGAAGCTTCGCTCCATAATTCTCTCTTGGGGGCCTGGGGGCGTCCTGCCACAGGGGACCCGGTGCCCCAGCCGCTCCTGCACCGCCACCATCCTGCTCCGCATGATCCTGTCTGCCTTTCCTTCCACCCTTCTACCAGGGGTCCTCTTCTGCAGACTGCCTTTCCCTCCTTGCCATCGGTGTTGTCTCCTCCGTCACGGGAGGGCCGGTGGTTAGATTCATAGGGGCGTAACATCTTCGCTTCCTCCAGTGCTGCCTTGCGGGCGCTCAACGCGCTTTGTGTGTTGGCCAGAGCCACTTCCAGCTTGTGGGATTCCGCGGAGTCCCTTCTGTCTTGTGCTTCTCAGGAGGGTGCCTGCGCTGATCTGAGGCACCATGTGTTGGATGGCCAGGAGCTGGCCGTGTTTATTCTTCGCTCGGCTCTAGATGTCTCGGAGGCTCTTGGGCGCACTATGGCTTCTTCGGTAGCCCTCCGTCGCCATGCTTGGCTGAGGGATAGTGTTTTCCCTGAGAATGTTAGGGAGCATCTGGTTGACCTCCCTTTCGATGGCGCTCTTTTGTTTCACGCCCTGACGGATTCTGCCATTCAGCGGTTCCTTGCGGGGCTTCGTCCTCCTCCCCCTCAGTAAACCTGGATGTCGGTCCTCTGCTGTGTTCTCCGATTGTTTTCTGGTGTCTAGTGTTCGGTAGCGCCGGTTTTGTGTTCTGTGTGGTTGGTGTGCCTTCAGGGTCCTTCGGTTGGCCCTTCGGTGCTGTTGGCTGCTGGTTCAGCCCTCTTTTCTGACTTGTGGTTTTGGCTGTTGGTGAGCCTGTGTAGGTCCTGTGATTGGGCCTTTTGTGTCTTCTTTATTGGCTGCTGGGCAAGCCGTCTGCAGTTCTACCCGCAGGCCTTTGTTTGTCCTCTGCTGCGGAAGTTTTTCCTAAGAGGTGTTCCCATGTTTTCTTGGAACATAGCATACCCTATGTGGGGTACGTATAGCTATTACATAGCTCTGTCATGTGCTGGGGAGGTGTGGTCACCCTTTTCGGGTTCCTTGCTCTCCTTGGCGTCACGGTATATCGCAGGTGCAGTCTCTTTGACAATTGTCTTGGCGCAGCTTGCGTTGCGCCCAGGTCTGTCCTTCTCTATGTTCGCTAGACCAGTCTGGCCTGCTGTCTGCGGCACCGTGTTGTGGCGATTCCGCCCTTCTGTCTGGCGTTTCGTCCTGGTCCTCTGTTTGGTATTCCAGAGGGACTGGCTTTACTTGGCTTTCTGTGTACTGGTTGACGGCCTGAGCCCGTCCTCCGTGTCTCTCTCTCTCCCTCTCTCTCTTTCTCTTCTGCCTGGTCCCACTTCTTTCGTGGGTCAGTGTGTGTTTCTGGACCGGCCCCTCCTTTAGGGTGTGTCTTGGCCCTCCCTGGGCTCTGCCTTCGGCTTGCACCTGGCCTGGTGTACTGCTCCATGGTGTTGCCTGCTGCGCATGCCTGCTTGTTCTGGTCCACTGTCGTGGCCTTTGATGTGTTCCCTTGTGCCCCTGCCTCTGGTTCCGCTGGGGCTTTGTGTACCTGTGCCTTTCTTCTTATGCCTGCGCTATTGGCGGTGGGGCCGTTCCTGCCTTCTCCGCTGGTTGCGGCGGAGGCGTGTTCGGCTATTTCCTATCACTGTGTGTGCTTCTTACGGCGGGCCCTGCCTCCGGTTCTACCACTTCTCCCTGGGGTTCGAGGTGGTTCTTTTGTTCCTTGAGGCCCTTCGGGCTCTGTCTGCCCCTGCGGGGTGTTGGGTGGTTCTCCCTTAGTTGGGCTTGGGATCTCCTGGCCTTCCCTTCTTGTTCCTGTGTCATGTGCCCTGCTGGGGCCCTGTGTCTCTCCTGCTGGGGTGGCTCTCTCGCAGGCCCTCCTCCCTTCTGGGTATGGCTAGGGTATCTATTCTACGTTAAGGAATCTGCGGCTAGTAGTCTCTATCAGATGTACAAGTTACTTATCTCCGGTAACAATGTATCTGGTAGAGACGATTCTAGCCGCAGATTCCTTCACGACTCGCCCTTCCTCCCCGTTCTGCAAGGACCCTCAGCTTGGTTTTCTGCACTCGCCTCACTCTGGGTGGCTTATCTTCTGTGGGTGTCCTCTTCGCTTTCTTCCGGTCAGGCTGTCCGGTTCTGCTTGATTGTTCCATCCCCCTTTTATCTTTTGATACAGGGATGGTTGGTTTCTGCGTGCCTTTGCTTTCCTCCAGCTGGTTTCTCTCCAGTGTAGTGGCCTCATTTTGCTCTTTTTTCCTTCTGTTTGTTTGGAGTTTCTGATCCCCTTGTGGTCTTCTTCTGCGTTGGGGATTCTTCGCCTGTCCTTTGGCCTCCTGCTCCTTTCAGGGGATATGGCCCTCCTTGACAGTGTAGTCTGGGGGTGGATTGCTGTTGCTCCTCTGTTCCGGGCTTGTGGCCCTTCACTGTGTGGCTTGTGGTTGCAGTCTCTCTCTCTCTCTTTCTTTCTGTTCCGGCGCTTTCACATACTTGTGCCTCCAGGATGGCTATCGCCTTGGCTTGCTCGATTGTTCCTCGGAGTGGTGCTCTGCTCTTTCCCTGCTATGGCTTCGCTGCTATGGCCTTCTGGTACTTTACTGCCAACTGGTGTTATCGCCTTTGCTTGCACAGTTGTTCCTCAAAGTGGTGCTCTGCTCTTTCCCTGCTATGGCTTCGCAGCTATAGCCTTCTGGTATCTTGGTGCCAACTGGTGCTGTTCCTCACCCTTTGTTTCTCTCTGTTTTGTTTCTCTGATTTTTTCGCACACTGTTCCGATGCTCTCCTCAGTTTTGTTGTGATGGCTCCACGTTGTGGCACGAAAAAGTTCCCTGAAGCAAACTGACGCCAGCGCGACTGGGTGGGGCTTATGTGACCTCGCTGACGTCACGACTGCGGAAGACGTCTGGGCGGAGTCGCGTGGTGCCGCCCCCCGGTGCGCAGAGATGCTGGGGCAGGAAGGTTTTCTGTGTCCTGTCTCACGCCTGGAGATAATTCTACGTTAAGGAATCTGCAGCTAGAATTGTCTCTACCAGATACATCGTTACCGGAGGTAAGTAACTTTTACTTATTAGCAACACCAATAGCTCAAACTTTAGGCAATGCGAGACCTATTGCATTGAAAATGCTTGTTACACCAGTGCGCCGCATGCTGAAGCTGAGCAGCTGTATAATACAGGTCTAAGTCCGACAGCCCTAGGCCTGCCTCTGATAAGCTAACTGTACCCTGCTCCTCTTTCCAGCCTGCACCAGCGATTTCAACAGCCTATCTAGCTCCTTAAATGCGGACCTGGGAATCGGGCAAATATAGTTCTGTAGGGTGTACAAGCAGCATGGGAAAACCACTATATTGTCAGTGCAGTCCTTCCCATCAGCGAGACTGCCAGGGTGTTCCAAAATTTCACTTAGGCACGTAACCTACAGAGGACCCCCCACACCCCCATGTTGTAATTATATTGTTTGGCAGAAGTATGGGCGATTTGCATACATTGGTAGAAAATACTTAGTTTCACATTTACCACCCAACCAAGTAGGGGGAAATTTGAGGTGGTAGTCTCGTATATGCAGCCAGTGGTAACAGTACAGTTTTCCGTTTATTTAGAGAGAGGCTAGAAATATTACCAAACGTAGTCGGCGCCTCAAACAATATGGGGACCGAAATCTGCGGTTCGGTCAGGAATAGCAAAGTGTCATTGGCATTGGCATACATTGATACGATATGTGTCGGATCCCCAATGGCAATTCACGAATCCTTCATGTGTTAATGCAGGTGTACTGCTAGGGGCTCTGCTGCCAGGGCAAACAACAGGAGTGAGACAGGGCATCCCTGCCTTGTACCTCTCCCCAACAACGAGCTATTTGAAATCTAGCCACCCGAGCATACCATGGCAGATGCTCATTTATACAGGAGCTTGACCCAGCTTCAAAATGTCGGCCCAAAGCCCATTTATTTCTAAAACCACTAGCATAAAGTCCCAATCCAGCTTTTTGTATGCTTTTTCAATATCTAGGGCCACCAGGATATCCTCTAGAGTTGACTCAGGTGCCGTATATAGCACATGGTTCCCTTGTCTCAAGTTCATATGTATTACATTCGGGAATAATGCCGCATTAGTTGGGATGTACCAACTTAGCGATCCATGGCAGAAAAATCTTGGATACAATTTTGGCGTCTCTGTAAATCATGGACCGGGTACTGTAAGCACCCAACTTCTCAAGGACTCTGCTTGGCTTCAACATCATGAGGATAGTGGCCTCTCTCATATTAATCTGCAGCTCATTCAGTCGTCTGGATTCCTTAATAACTTCCAAGAACTTGCCTACTAACTATACCTGAAATACTTGATAAAGCTCTGGAAGCAAACCATCCGCCCATGGTCTTTCCGGCAGGCATGTCCTTATTTGCTGCCAGTAACTTTTCTTTGCGTAGGTCTCATTTCAGTTTAACTATGTGACCTTGAGTGAGTTCTGGTAACTGAAGGCCTGCCAGTAAGCCATGAATTACTGTCCCCAACAGTGGAGAAATTCGAGCATAAACCAATGCTAGAAAATGCAACAAGGTACGATTTATGGCTTTTTTTAGGTCACCACTTGAGTGAAATCTGAATTTACTAACTTTAATATATTGGGGGTTGGCCACATTCGTTTAAGTAACCATGCTAACATTTTGCTTGATTTCTCAGCCTCTGTATGTAATTTCTGCTTATAATCTCTATGGATGAATTTATTCAGTGCGTCCCAGTTTCCCCCACTCTACGTTTTCTCACACTAAGGGCATTAGTCCCAGTGAGGTCATCCCGCATGTTAGCCTAGATGCGAGTCGGATCCCTTCTTGGCTGTATTACAGTCTCCTGCGGTTGTCTTCTGATTCTGTATTGTCTACGCATACGTTCCCCACCCAACACCACAGTGCCTCCCATTCATTAGCTCGAGATGGCGTGAACCTCCAGTTGTGTTCAAAATATGTGCTACTAACTAAGCCAATCCCCATTTAAAATGTCGGGTCTCGGAGGGCTTTTGGGGTTAAGCGACCTGTCTGTATACCAGCGCTGGCCGTTGGTGTTTCTCTGTTCTACTGTATTAGGAGGTAAGCTTGATTAGACAGAAATCTACTCTGACAATGTGCAGCTTTGATTGTTGTGGTCAGAGTGCGCTTAATTAGTATACTCTTCCAAATGCTGTATGTGTTATGTACCTTGGAATAATAGGAATACTCTGTCGTTAGCATGCTATGATCTCTATACATCAGCATTATCCAAAATATTTATTGCACCTCAGTCATGCCTGGTTTAGTCAGGAGCCTTGGTGGGTGCCTACTTTTGGCGCAGTTCAGAACATAGTTTGTCACCTGCCCAAAGTATTGGCATATCTAGATATGGTGTATTGGGCAACATACTATGTGCGGTAAAACTGGCTGTCATCCACATTAGGTGCATGTGTTCATCAAGCAATTTTCAACCCCATTCAGCAGAACATTCACCACCATGTTCCTGCCCTCTACATCAGCCCTCGAATAATAATGCTGAATGGAATCCCAGCGGCCACCCATATCATTACGCCTATTCAGGGCACAAGTCCTATAATAAGAAGTGGGGGTACTAACCAGGTAGGCAGTTCACAAGTGACATCATGACATGTGCCGTCACAGCGCACGACCTCTCGCCCCGTGACATTGTATTAGACCTCACCGGAAGTGACATCACAAGAAGGGAGATCAGTTAGCAAGACCGCGCACATATGTTCATGAGATCTATCATGAGTACATTTTGAGCACATTATGAGATTTAATGCGATTTGGCATTGGGGTTGTGTCAAATAAGTGACGCAATCCTGATGCAAAATCTGGATATATGTGTGTATATATATATATATATATATATATATAATATATATTACCTACTGGCGGTCGCCAGTAGGTAGTTATAGTTAGGACCACGTTTCCATAGGAAATCCGCAACATTCTATTTTGAATAACTTTGGCGCCGGTTGACGAATCCTCGCGAATTTTTCAAAATAGGTGGGGCGCTACGCTCCGCTCCTACCCTGAAAGTCTCGGGGGGATTCGTCAAGCGGGGGCTGAGATAAAAGGGGGGTCCCAAAACGCGTTTTTCCCATGCATTTTTCCATAGGACCTTTAGACACAGCTACAGCCCGAACGGCTGAACAGAATTACTTGAAATTTGGCAGAGAGGTAGTCCTCAGGTCAAGGAAGTGCCTTTTGTAGGTTTGGTGTAAATCTGTTCAGTAGATCCTGAGAAAATAGCATTTAAAAGCATATATATATGTGGGCGGAGCCTAACCACACATCTCATCCTGAGATCTGATTGGCTGTCAGCACTTCATCCAAGAAGTGTTGGCAGCCATCTTGGGACCAATATACATGATAGCACCTCATTAAAAAGCATTGCAGTTAATAGAAGGTTTTAAGACTTTAGTTACATTATAAATCATTTGTTGATGGTACCATACTCATTTTAGGAATTGTGGTATGTTCTAAGGTGATTTCACCATGTGAAAAAGCCTTCTGCTGGGATATCATGATTGAGAGAAAAATATTTTCTCATGCTTTTTCCACAGAGGTTTGGAAGGTGATCTATAGGCTAAACTGAGAGCTTATTTTCTGTAAATTCACATTATCTTTCTCAGTCATGTGAGAATGAAGTCTGACATTCTCAGTAAAACATGTACATCCAACAAGGGCAGAGACTGTCAGTTGATTCCTTTGTGTTCTACTGCAGCTTCCCAGAGTGTTCCAAAGAACTACTAGAGCGCTAACAGTCCTACTTATGATAAACGTATGGCACACCTGAAGCCATCTTGCTTGGATTAAAGTGGTAACTCTTAAAACATTTAATTTAAAAATGAACAAAATGAGGGGGTTCATTTTTCAATAAAAAGTATGATTAGTGCTGCAGAAAGAAAAATTAGGGCACATTTTGAGTGACTTCTCAAATCCTCTTCTATTTCATTAAAAAATTCTGACATGCAGACTGAAACATGCACTTTCAATACCAGCAGCAGTTTTCCCTGGTGAGCAGTAGCTTTACTACAGTGATCTAATGAGCAAAAAGAGTGCTAACATTCTGAATTTATGGCAAATGTGTGACACATCTGAATGCCTTCTTGATGGAATCAAAGTAAAAAACTGAAAGTATTTCCTACTGAGGAGACTGCAGTAAATGAGGAAATTAGGAAACTTCATAACAAATAAGTCTCCCAAGATGGCCACCAGAGACAAAAGAGCCCAAATGTAGCCCAAATATCACCCAGATGTAGCCCAAGTATAGCCCAATGACAGAATGTCCCAGAATGTTCTTAAAAACAACTAGAGCGCTTACTGTCTTCATTATGACAAAAGTATGGCACACCTGAAGCCATCTTGATTGGAATAAACTGGTAACACTTAAAACATTTAATTTAAAAAGGAACACAATGAGGAGGTTCATTTTGCCATAGAAATTATGATTAATGCTGAAGAAAGAAAATGAGGGCACATTTTGAGTGACTTCTCAAATCCTCTTCTATTTCATTAAAAAAATTCTGACATGCAGACTGAAACATGCACTTTTAATACCAGGAGCAGACTTCCATGGTGCAGTAGTTTTACTACAATGATCTAATGAGCAACTAGAGTGCTAACATTCAGAATTTATGGCAAATGTGTGACATATCTGAATACCTTCATGATGGAATCAAAGTAAAAAACTGAAAGCATTTCCTACTGAGGAGACTGCAGTACATGAGGAAATTAGGAAACTTCATAACAAATAAATCTCCCAAGATGGCCACCGGAGACAAAAGAGCCCAAATGTAGCCCAAAATCACCCAGATGTAGCCCAAATATAGCCCAATGACAGAAGTGTGCAAAACACTTATTATTTTGTGTTTTTGCAGTGTTATATAGTGCAGACTTGTCAGGTATTGGAGTGCTTTACATGAGCATTGGTTACATCACACAAGAACACATTCATTTTGGTTGTAGACATGGGGAGACTAAGTGATTTGACCAGAATCACAGAATGTCGAGCTGAAGCAGAAACTTCAACCTGGTTCCCCAGTTGCAAAGTCTGCAGTTCTGGAAGTAACACCACATCATCTCCCCTAAGTGCAACATTTAATCAAGTGGTCAACTGGATAAAAAAACATAAAGATAACAAATAATTTAAAAGTGCTTTGTCGCTATTTGAAAACTCAGAAAATATGTCCTTATTTTAGCCTTTTAGAGCACTAACCATAATTTTGATGCCAATAAGACCCTCTCATATATGTAATTTCTAAAGGAAATGCTCTAGGTATTACAGTTTTGATTACATCAAGATGTCAGGCGTTCCACACTTTTGTAATAAATATAGAATGTTAGCAATCTAGTTGTTCATTAGGATACTGTTGAGAGGCAGAGGCCAGGGGCACGGACTCTGAAAATTGAAGGCAGGTAGGAGGGTGCAAAGGCAACAATTTAACCACACTGAGCAGGCAGGAAGGGCCGTGGAAGCACAACAGACTATGGAGGGCAGTGGAAAGGGGGGCAGGGGCAACAAACCAACAATACAGGACTTGCAAGAGAGGCTGTTGGAGGCAAGATCTATTACGGGTCAAGGAAGCTAGGGGCGGTCCCCAGATCCCCGGGAGCCACCACAGAACTGAGCAGGAGAGTGAGTCAGGGACAAAAGGGGCACCTTAATTTGAGCCGGGGTGCCTAGGAACGCTTGCTCCAAAAATGAAGAAAACAGACATATGAGACATGGAATTGGAGGCAGAATACAATGGCAGTTTAATGAGAAGATGCAACTTCAAAGAAACCGCAGAATAGAGACATAAAGTACAAAATACAGAATCCAGATAATCATACAGCTGTCATGATATTCTCTGTATCTCAATTAATGGACTGACAGAGAGAGAGAGAAAACACATCTATAAATGCATCATGAGAAACAAGTTACACCAAGGAAAATGTTACCTAGGAACACTCACGTTTACTCTTAGAGCAAGCATTCCTGCAATTACAATACAAAATCTTTTAAATGCAAAAGTAAAGAGAACAATGGTTAAACATAACATGACATTTCATATAGGTAAAATAGAATAAGATACTTCAAGCAAAGCAGAGCAAGACATTTTAAGCAAAGGAAGACAAGAGCTCCCAGCTCTTGGGGAAAACCTGCACTGCCTGTTAACCTACATACAGACGGCGAGGTAGTCCGTCGATATCTGTGGGTGCTCCCTTTTTATATCATTTTGTGGGCTCCTTTGCACGCTACATCTACCTACGTATGCTACCCAAAAGCTTCGTCTGCAGATTTTACCAGACATTTCGTCATTTACCCACTTAATGCTGACAATGGACTGGGTGAAAAGGTCAGTCTCTCAGGCCAATCGCTTATCGTAAGTTCCATAGAGCAAGCAGAAAATAATGGGTATTGTACGGGAATTCAATATATTCATGTATAAAATCTCCTCAGTTCTCCTAACTTGACGCTCTGCGGTTGCCACTTCCTTAAAAGCGGGAAACCTGCCCAGGAAGCAAGTACCAGTCCAGGATGCAGCCTACTGTATGTCGACAGCTTCAGGGGGATGTTGAACTTTGATACCGAGCACGGAGCACTCGGGTAGGGTGGGGGCTACTGGTTTGGAGCAGAAGGCCTCGCAGACCTGCCTTCAGACTGCTATACACTAAAATTGCAGAGCTATGGTCAATTTAACAAAGAGGCCTACATATTGAACAGAAGGGCCTACACAGGGGTTTTATACTGGCTGAGTGGTAAGGATGTCTCAGGATAATTATATAGCAACACAGGACCCGCTGGTCAATTTAATACGGCCTACAAATGCAGCTGGCAGGGCAAGGACAAGGGTCTCCTTCAAGCCTGTGGCAATGTAATAGACCATTGTGGGCAGAAGGAAGAGGCAATGGTAGTACAACCATACATGCCAACAGACCCGATTCAGCCAGGAAACGTCCAATGTTTTTAAGCTCAAATGGGCTTTATTTGATCTGTCTCTTGTCTACAATATCCTCTTTTTCAATGTAACTCAAAGGGGAAAATCAATACCCCAGTTTTTTTTCAAAATCTCCCTCTTACCAAGTTCAAAATGTTCGCAAGTATGGTACATTGGATCATGGAAGGAAATGGGATAGGGACATGGACTTGGATAACAGAGGACAGGAGGGACATGGAGAGGTGCACCAAACTGACCCTGCAGGGCAGGCATCAGGGTTTGCAGCAGCACAATACACCACACAGCACATGCGGGACGGGAGTGCAGCACAACAATCCATAGAAAGCAAGAGGGAGGGGACAGGACCATGCACATGGACAACAGAGAGCAGAGGGGCAAGAGGCAATGGTAGCTAGCTGACCATAATGGACAGACAGGAGAGAAAGCTGCAGCATAACAGACCATAAAGGGCAGGAGGGACGGATCAGGGGCATTACAATGGAACAGACAAGCCAGGAGGGAGGGAGTAGGGCTGGGGGCAAGGGGGCAGGGCAGGAGCAGCAAGATAGCCATGGAGGTCAGGCAGGATGGGCACTAGAAGCAAGACACACCATGAAGAGCAACAGTGAGACTGTGATGGCATACACACAGACCATGGAGGGAAGGTGGGAGGGGGTCAGGGGCAGCTAACTGACCACACAGGGAAGGTGGGAGGGGCCATGGCAGCACAGAAGACCATGCATGGCAAGTGGGAGGGTTAGTGGCAGCACAATGGCTATGATGGGCAAGAAGGAGGGTGGAGGGGCATGCACAAAGGACGATGGAGGATAGAAGGGAGGGTCAGGGCCTGTGCACAGACAAGAAAGTTCAGGGGAAGGGACCTCACAACAGACCACACGGGGCAGGCAGGAGGAGCAGCTGCAGCACAACAGACCAGGGAGGGCAGAAGGGTGTGGCAGTACAATGGACCATGTAGGACAGGAGGAAGAGGATAGGGGCATGGCATGTGAACAGGCAGGGTGGAGGTGACAGGGACAGGTTACAGTCATCTGACAATGCTAGGCAGGTGGGAGGGGAGTGGCAGCTCAACAGAACACTCAGAGTAGATAGGAGTGGCAGGTCCATGGGACATGGTGGGCAAAAAGGATGGAGCAGGGGCATGCACAAAGACATCGGAGGGCAGGGGGAAGGAGAATAGGG
Organism: Triturus cristatus; assembly: GCF_964204655.1. NCBI lineage: Eukaryota > Metazoa > Chordata > Amphibia > Caudata > Salamandridae > Triturus > Triturus cristatus. The sequence continues at coordinate 555,125,336 of NC_140586.1, forward strand.
GCAGCAAGCTAAGCACAGAGTTTAAGCAGGAGGTCAATGATGGGGCATAGAATTGGGCAATGGAGGGCAGGAGGAGTGGACTGGTACATCATACTGAGGGCAGTGGCAGCACATCAGACCATGCATGGCAGGAGGGAGGAGGCTAGTCCATGGATTCACACAACAGAGGATAGGGAGGAAGGGGATGGGGCAGCAAGCTAACTGTTCAGAGAAGGCGGGTATTAGGAACTTTATTGTTTTTAAAACATTGTGTCTGTGCGAACTACTTAAAATATGAACAAGTATGCAGCATAATCTCACTTTTATTCAGGAAGAAGAGGACGTTTGTGACTGTGACTCCGGGCTCACTTGGCAGAAACACCCCCTGACCCTCCACCCCCTATCGCAAAATGTAATGCCCGTGAAAAGGGTAGGTGAACACAGTGTTATATAGAACATAGTCCTGAGAGCACGATTGAAAATGAAAACTAGATATAGTGTATGGTATAAACTATGCACCAAAAAGTGTGATATAAGATGAACCGGGCGTGAAATATAATATGCAATACATTGTGTGCAATGACAGATTCATTGGAGAGCGCGAGATAGCACAGGCACTAGCGCGTGCTATGCGATATGCGCCTTGGAGTGTAATATGCACAGGTCAGTGTTGTGTAACCTAACTAGTCTCTAAAGTTGTAATATAAAATATGTGCTGGGGAGTGTAAGGTTGCATATGCACTGTGACAAAGATATGGATCCCAGATTGTAATATGTATGGCATAGCACTGTGCGTTATAACATAGGCATCGAGAAAGGCCGGTTAGATGGGGCAATATAACCCGTGCGAAGACAAGTGTGGCATGACATATTCACGGGGTGGTGTTACAGTGCACATGGGCTAGAGAGTGTCATAGCATATGCACTAGCTAGTGGAATACAACACAGAGGTGTGAGGCACACGGCAGGCAATGGTGGGTGTAACACAGCATTGGGCTCTTGTCAGGAGCGCGCTGTGACTCTCAAGTGATGTTCGTCCCCTTTCCAGAGAGTAAAATAAAAAGTATTACACATCCGGCAGTGGATGTGTGTTTTATTAACCGTGAGGGGGGTTTCTTGCATAGTTTTGGTCGAATTTTTGTCGAATCCCCTTTGAATGGCTTGGTGTGCATGTGTATTAAATGTGCCCGTCAATAGCTACCCAAGTTTGTATAAATAAACGACAAGGGTGTCTACCGGGATTAGGCACGGTAGGGCATCAGACATGTCAGAGCTTCACTAGTGGTGTAAATACATTCCACGTGGATTCATTGCATGCATAGTCGCCTTTTAATGAACATCACGCAAATCGTCATGGTGATAGGTACGTATGGTTTGTCCAGCATGTCCTAGGTGTGTCTATAAATATATATTTTTTAAAAATAATAAAAAACAGTGGCCGGACCTGGGGATTGGGGTCAAAAAAATATAATTAGGAGACTGGCCCTGGGGGATGGGGTCATCAGGGCCAATAAATTAGAATAAGAAGGGGAACCAAACAGCCCCCCTTCTTAAAAAACTAAAATAAATAAAAGACTGGCATCGTGCCGGAGGCCATGCCCCCTCCGTGCAGCACTCTGCAAACGCGCCCCCAACAGGTATCTCCAGTATGCGCCAGGGAGCTGCGCTGCAGCCAGGTGTTCTGAGGCCAAGCCCCTTTTTACACCTCTCTGCAACGCAGCTCTGTGGCGCTTACTGGAGGTACCTAGTGGTCTAGTTTGACCCTAGGGACCCTTAGGATTCAAGGGGACTTAATCTCTCAACTTAGAACAGCCACAGGGCGCGTTTACACAGTGGTGAAGGGAGGGGACGGGGCCTGAGGTGACGTGTGCAAACACGCACTATGGCACGTTTTAAATTGGGGATATAATTTCCCTTCAATACTGAGGGCCCCTGGGGGCTACCTAGCCCACCAAGTGCTTCCAGTAAGCGCCACTGAGCTGCATTGCAGAGAGGTGGTCCAGGCCGTGCCACTTTTTACACCTCTCTGCAACGCAGCTCTGTGGCACTTACTGGAGGTACCTAGTGGGCTAGTTGGACCCCAGGGACCCTCCGGATTCAAATGAACTTAATCTCCCAACTAAAAATGGACACAGGGCGTGTTTACACAGTGGTGAAGGGAGGGGACGGGGCCTGAGTTAACGTGTGCAAAAACGCCCTGTGGCCTGTTTTAAGAGGTAGTTTTAATCCCCATGCCCTCTTATATACTAGGGGCTTACAGAGGAGGTCATGCTAATCACAGGGGGACCCCAACGCATAATGTTCCCTAGTGTATGTAGGTGTTTTCACTGTATTCTAAGTGTCTTTTAACATAGCACTGGCTCTAGGACTGGTTAGTCAGGCTCAGTTACCACCAGTATCCGTCTGAAAAAGTTGAGGGTACAGGATGATTTTGCAACAAGGCTTCTTTCTGCTCTTCTTTTTGTTCTTTCTGCACGTTATCCTTCTTCCTGCACTTATCTTCGTATTTGAGGACTTCTGTTGCTTCTTTCTGCACTTCTTTTGTTTCTTTCTGTGCATTTTTTCTTCTTTCTTCACATGTCCTATCTCTGTAGGCATAGTTAGAAATTAGCATTTAAAAAACCTTTGAAATTCACAGAAAAAACCATAGGTTTCAGGCACGTTATAGTTAGGAATTAGCATTTAAAAAACCTCAGAAATTCACTGAAAAAACCATAGGTTTCAGGGGTGTTATAGTTAGCTGGACTTTTCACTTGTACAAAACCATTGAAATTCCCCCGTTATAGTTAGTTCAGCTAACTATAACTCGGGCGCCCGCAATGCACTGCTGATGACGTCACATATTACATCACTCATGACATGGTCAGTGACATCACTCATGACATCACTGATGACATCTCAAATGACATCACTGATGACATCACTGATGACATCATCCAGTGAATGTGTGTTTTTCTGAAAATTAAATATGTTTTATATATGTATATCTCAAGGTCGATGGAAGAATAAATGGGTATATAAGTGTCTAAATGGATGATGAGTTATAGTTAGCTGAACTAACTATAACGGGGGAATTTCAATGGTTTTGTACAAGTGAAAAGTCCAGCTAACTATAACACCCCTGAAACCTATGGTTTTTTCAGTGAATATATATATATATATACATACATATATATATCCACACAAGGAACGACCTTGTTTACCGAAGTCATGTCCCGTAGACAGGTGGTGCATCACGCCGGGCAGGCCTCCCGGAAATTATAATCCACACTAATCGATCCTCAAGGAAGACGCACTCTCGAAATTAAACCCAAATAGATTTATTCAGCAATTGTTACGCGTTTCGACAGACTCGCTGTCTTGTTCACGAACACGAATGGCGCAAAGTAAGTTAGCATTTAAAAAACCGTACAAATTCACTGAAAAAACCATAGGTTTCACACACGTTATAGTTAGGAATTAGCATTTAAAAAACCTTGCAAATTCACTGAAAAAACCATAGGTTTCACACATGTTATAGTTAGCTGTACATTTTACTGATAAAAAACCAATGAAATTCCCCCGTTATAGTTACTGTAGGCAACTATAACTCACGCGACCGTAATCCTCTGCTGATGACATATGTGTCTTTATGAAAAAAAAAATATTTGTAATATATGTATAGCTAAAATTTAATGGAAGAAGACATGGGCAAATAAGTGTCTAAATACAGTATTAGCATCAGCAGAGGATTACGGTCGCGTGAGTTATAGTTGCCTACAGTAACTATAACGGGGGAATTTCATTGGTTTTTTATCAGTAAAATGTACAGCTAACTATAACATGTGTGAAACCTATGGTTTTTTCAGTGAATATATATATATATATATGTGTATATACATATGTATATATGTGTGTGTGTATATATATATATATATATATATATATATATATATATATATATATATATATATATATATATATATATATATATATATATATATATATATTTCAGAAAAAGAAACACTCACGTGGCTGGCACTCCCGGGCAGATAGGTTGTAGGGCCTTGCCAGGTAAGCAGAGATCAGCATATGCGCCCCCCTCACAGCGTTGATCCGACGCGTTTCGGGATAGAAAATCCCTTAATCATGGATCTCAGGAAAGCAATGCGGCAGACAACTGGGCTACATACAGTCCAACTTTTATTTTGATAAAACAGGAAGTCTGCTGGGCTTGAATAAGCTCCGTTGCATCATGGGACCTGTAGTTCAGAAAATTCCTCCCAAGTGGGATGCCTGCCGCAAAGTACCTTACAAACAAAGTTCTTAAAGAAGATGAAAGGAGCCCATGATCGCCGCTATTCACCATCTGCATGGCAGCCTCCAGGCCACCCGTTCCGCAATCCTGCCATGTGGAAACAGGGGCGGATCCGCAAGGGTCCAGCAGCGGTGCCTGCCGTGGCCGGGTTAAAGCCACATATTTACTTCAGAAAAAGAAACACCCACGTGGCTGGCACTCTCGGGCAGATAGGTTGTAGGGCCTTGCCAGGTAAGCAGAGATCAACATATGCGCCCCCCTCACAGCGTTGATCCGACGCGTTTCGGGATAGAAAATCCCTTAATCATGGATCTCAGAAAATGATCGCCGCTATTCACCGCTGCTGGACCCTTGCGGATCCGCCCCTGTTTCCACATGGCAGGATTGCGGAACGGGTGGCCTGGAGGCTGCCTTGCAGATGGTGAATAGCGGCGATCATGGGCTCCTTTCATCCTCTTTAAGAACTTTGTTTGTAAGGTACTTTGCGGCAGGCATCCCACTTGGGATGAATTTTCTGAACTACAGGTCCCATGATGCAACAGAGCTTATTCAAGCCCAGCAGACTTCCTGTTTTATCAAAATAAAAGTTGGACTGTATGTAGCCCAGTTGTCTGCCGCATTGCTTTCCGGAGATCCATGATTAAGGGATTTTCTATCCCGAAACGCGTCGGATCAACGCTATGAGGGGGGCGCATTTGCTGATCTCTGCTTACCTGGCAAGGCCCTACAACCTATCTGCCCGGGAGTGCCAGCCACGTGGGTGTTTCTTTTTCTGAAAAAAAAAAATATATATATATATATATATATATATATATATATATATATGTGTGTATATGTGTGTCTAAATATATATATGTATGTTCGAGGCATATGAGCTGCAGATTATACACTGTGCATAGATCGCCATCTGGTGATGGGCCCGGATGTTTGCAGTTTGTCTTTCCTCTTGGAAAGTCTTTGGAAGTCACGAGTTCGGTGACTCCTCCTTTGGTTCGTATTGCGTATGGGCTTCGGCTCCATCCTCAGATTGTTTTTTTCCGCCATCGGGCTCGGATGTAATACTTCGCGCTCCAGTTCCGAACTTTCCAGTTCAACGATCGACGCAAAAATCCTCGCTCATCGAGCTCCTTCAGATAATAAATCATCTTCATCACCTTCTCTTCGGCACTTCTTCGATTCCGGTCGTCGACGGCGGCCTTCGGGCCTAGTCCGGCTCCGGTCTCGGCTGATGAAAAGAACTCCCTTCAAGAAGTGCCCTCGATGTGGGTCCAAGTTTCCCCACACCGATCTTCATGAGGTGTGCAACCTCTGCCTCTCCCCTGAACACGAGGCCCGAGACTGTCCCGCCTGCAAGTCTTTTCGCTCTAAAAAGACCATTCGAGATCGACGAGCTAGACGCAACATGGCGCACTCCTTGACCTCCGCTCCAGTCGACATCTTCGGGGACGATGTCGAAGCTCCGGGACAGCAGAACATCGAAGAAGAGGACGACGACCTCGTCAGTGCTTCCGAGGCCGACGACTCAGATGTGGAGGACATCACCCCGGCGCAGAGTGTCGTGAGTACAATACCCCCTCCCACACCCACGCCGATACCCAAAAAGGCTTCGGTCACACCTTCGCCTTCGGGCCTAGGCAAGACCAAGGATACTGCTTCTCACACCCCACCTTCGGGCCCGGTAAAGAAGCCTATTAAGCCTTCCGGCAGCTCGGGCTCGAGCCAGCCTACCACCGGTGCCGAAAAACACCCTTCGGCCCCGAAGAAAAAATCGGCCTCCATCTCCACACCGAACCCAGTACCAAAGCCTTCGTTGTCGAAACCTGCCCTTACGGTGCCGACCAAACATCACAAGGGCCTCGGCACTGACACTCCCGCGCCGAAGCCATCTTCGGCACCGACCAAAAAATCGGAGGTCCCAAAGAAGCACGGCTTAGACAAGCCTAAAAAGCCGTCGGCCCCGAAAACTTCGGCGCCGACCGAACAACCAGTGTCGCAAGAACTTTTCACACCGGATCCTCTGCAAAAGACACTCACCAAGGATCCAAAAACTGGACATTTGACATTGTCTTCAAAAAAGAGACACTTGGACAAACCAGCTCCACCTCCACCTCCAAAGAGGAAAGACACTGCTACCTCCCCTTTCAGAGTGCCTTCCCCACCTCCTCCACCTCCTCCACCCTCCCCACCCCTGCCTCATCGTTCCCCAACCTTGTCTCCTGTTCCAGACGATTTAGGAGACCCTTATTATGATCCAGCAGATGTGCCACAAGACCCCACCCCTACTGGATCTCCAGACCCATGGGACGACTATAACAATCCGGACATCCCAGATGTCCCACAGGATGACCTTTACCCATCTAGGCCATCCCCACCTGAAGATTCCTTAGGCTTTCACCACCTATTACAAAGGGCGGCACACTACCACGGGGTGGAGTTACATACTGACCCAGTGGAGGAAGATTTTCTCCTAGACACCTTTGACAATGCACATAGGTCTACTGCCATTCTACCTATGTTAAAGGGAGTGATTAAACATGCACCGGAGGTTTTTAAAGACCCAGTCAGGGCCAGGGTCCTAAACCCCCGTATAGAGAAAAAATACAAAGCCGCCCCCACAGACCCTTCATACATTAAAGGCCCTGCACCATTGGATTCCCTAGTGGTATCGACAGCTAGGAAGCGCTTAAATTCTCAGGCGTCAGGCGAAGCACCACCACCTGACAAAGAGTCCAAGCTCCTAGACGCGTCAGGGAAGCGCCCTGCGTCACAAGCCGCCAACATATGGCGTATCGCCAACCCGCAAGCGCTATTGGCCAGATACGACAGGGCGCATTATGATGAGTTAGAGACCATCATGCACCATCTCCCTGAAAAATACAAGAACAGGGCTAATGGATTGATCCAAGAGGGAAAAATAATAACTAATACCTCTATACGCTGTGCCCTAGATGCAGCAGATACAGCCTCCAGGGCCATAAACACCAGTGTCCTTCTCCGTCGCCATGCCTGGCTCAGAGTTTCAGGTTTTAAACCTGAGGTCCAAGCCTCTATATTGAACCACCCATTCGACCAAGATCCTCTATTTGGCCCAAAAGTTGATGAAGCCCTCGAAAAGATGAAAAAAGATACTGACACGGCGAAATCCATGGGAGCCCTACAGTCACACACTCCTAGGCGCTCCTTTCGCCGCTCTTCCTTTCGGGGCATGGGCAGAGGATACTCCTCGGATAGTGCATCCACGTCCTACAAATCCCCTCCTCAATCTACCTTAACAAAGGGCTATCAAAGAGGCGGATACAGAGGCAATAATAATAAGGGCAGAGGCAAAACAAATACCGCCCGCTCTGCCACACCTCCTACCCAATGACTTTCCCCCGCTCCCTCCAGACCATTCCACTCCGGTCGGGGGCAGAATACAACATTTCCGTCATGTCTGGGAGACAATCACCTCAGACAGATGGGTGACCCAAATTATTCATTCAGGGTATTGCCTAGAATTAACATCTACCCCCCCAAACATTCCACCCAGGCACCGCCCTATGTCTCAAGAACATACTACGCTACTAAAACAGGAGGTGATCTCCCTCCTGCAAAAAGAAGCCATAGAGCAGGTCCCCATAAATCAACAAAATTTAGGGGTCTACTCCCTGTACTTTCTGATTCCAAAGAGAGACGAGACTCTACGACCTATCCTAGATCTCAGACCTCTAAACACTTACATACATTCAGACCATTTTCACATGGTAACCCTTCAACAGGTTCTTCCACTTCTCTCCCAGAACGATTTTCTCACCACTCTGGACTTGAAAGACGCATACTTTCACATCCCAGTACACCAGTCTCACAGAAAGTACCTCAGATTTGTGGTGGATGGGCAACACTACCAGTTCAAGGTGCTCCCGTTTGGGGTAACAACAGCACCAAGGGTATTCACCAAGTGCCTAGCAGTAGTGGCTGCACACCTCAGAAGACCGCACATTCACGTCTTCCCGTATCTGGACGACTGGCTAATAAAAGCCACGTCCTACGAACAATGTGTGCAACATACCGCCGCTACAGTCCAACTGCTTCACCAGCTAGGTTTCACGGTGAACCATCAAAAATCCCACCTGGTACCATCACACACAAAACAATACCTCGGTGCCACCATAGACACCTCAAAAGCCATAGCCTATCCCAATCCTGCCAGGATTGCAAATATACAGGCTCTGCGACAAAAATTCATATGTCAACACTCTTTCCCAGCAAGAGTGTTTATGCAACTGATAGGGATGATGGCCTCTTGCATCTTCATAGTGCCCCATGCAAGACTCCAGATGCGTCCACTCCAAGAGTGCTTAGCGCGCCAGTGGAACCAGGCCCAGGGGCAACTGACAGATCTGGTGTTGGTAGACGGTCACACCCATCGCTCTCTGCAGTGGTGGAACACCACAAACCTTTCCAGAGGTCGACCGTTCCTGGACCCGGTCCCACAAATAATCCTTACAACAGACGCATCGCTCTCCGGCTGGGGAGCTCATCTGTTACATCTCACAGTACAGGGCACATGGACGCCGCAACAGAAGTTACTCCACATCAACTATCTGGAGTTACTGGCAATCTTCCTCGCCCTAAAATCCTTCCAGACGCAGATTTCAGGCAAGGCAGTCCTCATTCATACAGACAACATGACTGCCGTGTACTACATTCAAAAACAGGGGGGCACACACTCTCCACAGCTCTCTCAATTAGCACATAGCATATGGAGATGGGCAATTCCGCAAAAAATCTTTCTCCTGGCCCAACACGTCCCAGGAGTCCAAAACACCGTGGCAGATCTGCTCAGCAGACAAACTTAGCAGATCCACGAGTGGGAACTTCACCCACAGGTTCTTCACCCGTTCTTTCGGAAGTGGGGGCATCCACACATAGACCTATTCGCCACCCACGAAAACAAAAAATGCCCAAGCTTCGCCGCCAGATATCCACACCCATTGTCCAAAGGCAATGCGATATTGATGAACTGGTCAAACAAATTTGCATACGCTTTTCCACCTCCCTCTAATTCCATTAGTGGTGCGAAAGCTACAACAGCATTCCCTAACACTGATTCTATTAGCTCCAACATGGGCCAGACAACCGTGGTACACCACACTGCTGGAACTCTCAGTAGTACCACACCAAAAGCTACACCTCTCACCATGCCTCCTAACCGGGAACCATGGAGAGATCAGGCACCCGGACCCAGCTCAGCTGTCTCCTGAGGTCCTAGAATTCGGATACCTTAACCTTCCCGCTGATTGCATGAATATTATCAGGGAAGCTAGACGCCCTACTACTAGGGCATGCTATGCTGCAAAGTGGAAAAGATTTGTTGTTTACTGCCACAACAACACAATCAATCCTTTAAATGTGTCCATACAGGGTGTTTTTGCCTGCCTCCGCCTCTGTGCTCACAGCAGCGCTCTCGGTGGGAAAACAACCTGAGGGGAAGGGAAAAGCTATGCGAAGAGAAAGGATACTAAATCGGACCATCGCGTCTGCAGGAGCTCCGTGAGATATTGTGAGGCCAATTCATACAGGCAGAGAACTTCCTCTACATACTCCAAATCGCCTTTGATTATGAGAAGGTTCAAGGCTTAGAGAGCTGTTGGAATACGGAAAGATGAATGCCACATTTCTAACTACAAATGTCAGCACCGCCACCCCTGGCACTCTACGATTCCTGTCTTCAACTGCTGAGGGAATCCTACTGAATCACACCAAGGCAGCCACTGAGAAAGCAGACCCGCTGCCCATCATTATCGCCCTCGTCTGCATCTTCCTCCTGCTGGCCACCTGCCTTATCTTTGTGACCCTATGCAAACCCGCCGCACTCGACCAGTCGCGCTACGGCCCTCATGAGTGCATGCCTTACCACCCAGAGGACCCAAGTGAACCTCAGCTTCGCCTCTGGAAGAGGTTGGGTTCCCTACGACGTTCAATAAGCAGCTTCAGGCGCAGCCAGCCCGTCTCCCACCGACAGAGGACTTGTTCAAAAAAGCCACCAGCCAATCAAGACTGGGACTTCATCGAATCAACTAAAATGTGACCAACAGCTCCATTTCTGTCAGAAAAGTATTGGTGTTTTGTATCTTCAATGGAATTAGGGTTCTAAACAACTCTGGATATGGTATTCCAGGACTACTGGAGTCGAACACATTTCCCACAGATTATAATAAATCTATGACTTGTAGGGCATATTTCAGTTAAACTAAGCAGTAAACAGACTGGTTGCCTTTAAACTGGGATACGTAGATTTGGACTACATAAGAGAAAACAGTAACAGAGTTAAAACATAAGATGCAATCTTTCATGCCATTGAAGAAAGCTAAGAATATCATAGGTAACTCCTGAAGGGTTGATTACATTATGGCTTGACTATGTTCACGGGTTGGGAACTCATTTTATTTCATGATTCTTTTGATCCCAAAAGTTGCTCTTACTAGATGTTGTACGGAATTTTGTCCTAATGAATGTTGCTTAGTAGGTGATAAAGATCTGGACCACAAGGATATTTCCCACTGTGTCTGTAGATTCTTATCATACATGTTGTACAATGGATTTGAGACATGGATTCCAAATATTTTCCTCTCTGGATTTGAGGAATTTAAACCAAGAATGTTGCTCAGTGGAGGTTTTGTGTCTTGATCCAAATGTTTGTCTCAAAGATGGTGCAGGTCTTGGCAGATCTCAGTGAATGCTGGGGATTAGGGTAGCCAGTGCATCTTGATTGCCCTGGTTGCATTAGTCTTATGTAGTAGATATTGTATGGGTTCTTGGCCCATCAGTGTTTCCCAGTTCATACTGAGGACTTGGACCCCCTACTTGTACCCAGTAAGCTTTTGAGATTAGGACTCCTACACTTGCCAGTAGATACTGGGGATTCTAATACCCAAAATATTTACTAGTCGGCACCAAGATCTAGATTTTCAGAGCTCCAGGAAAAAACAAGGTTTACAATTTAGATGGCAAAGTGGCCATTTTGAAGGCCATGTTTTGTGATTGGGCATCCAACTGTGGTCGGCACCATAAGGATTTGATCTGTACTGCATGGAAAAAATGTGCTACGCAAAAGTTATCTGAAAACAATGCTCCTTCCACTGATCTAATGGCAAGTGTATGAATTAAGATGGGTGTGAGACGCATGACTGGAGATCCTACAAGCCCTCCGTAAGTTACAACTTGGCTTCTACATGGACCATTTGCTCCACTACTGCTTTCTTCCTATACATCTTGCTCTCATGCCCTTCCATTGCCCCACTCTAGTTGAAGGCTCTGCCAGTGCGTGGCTGGGTTGAACATTTGAATATTTTTACCCCTGCTGATATCGGTTTCCAGCGAGACACTGCTTTTTAAAATCCATCTCTTTTTCTATACATTTCACAGTTTACCCTGGAATATACCCGCTCAACCTCCACCGTATGTGTTGATAAATCATGTGCTGGTCAGTGTAATCAATCCGGCACCTAGTTCCATAAGAAGTAGGATGTTTTCCTTTCTCTGTCACCTCTTCATGATCCTACAATGCATAGTGGTTTTGTGAGGGCAATCAAGGATGGTGTCTTATCTTATTGAGGAACACCACGTTATGGTTATAGATTTGAGTTATTGTATTTATTTGCCTAAATCCGAGGCCTCTATTGAACTCTGTGATGCTTCTGATTTTGGTGTAAAATGCACAGCATAGGAAATATATAACACACCTTGTATAGTATGCAGCCCATAACACAAATGGAGCCAGCCACAAAAAGGAGATATGAGGGGAACCTTAGCACAAACCTTTTCGTAAAGGAAAAAAGCAGATTTCACCTGCTTACTGCTTCACTCTTCCCTCTTTCCCATCTTCCTTACGTCCCAGGGCCATCCCTGCACCAGCTTGAACCTTCTGTGGGGCACCATGCCTCTCCTTCAAGTAATAATTATGCCCATGAAATTATCCCCTTGCATTTCATTGTAAATAAATCCAACGGTTCAATCCCTTCAGTGAATTTTACAAAGGCTTCATTATTCGTGTGAAGGATTTTCTGACAGAGAACAGTTGCCTTTTAATCCGATGTCATCTCTTTGCCCACGGCCTTCTTTTCTGTAGACACATCAAGGATTGTATGTTTAAGAGTTTTGTAAAATACTGTGATTTTGCACACTCTGCATGTTTAATAAAAAAGGCGCTGAGTAAAAAAAAAAAAAAAAAAAAGTGTCCATACAGCACATTATATGTTACTTACTCCATCTACAAAGGTGTAACCTAGCATATACTTCCATTCGGTCACACCTCGCTGCAATTGCTGCTTATTTACAGAACAGACAGCACCTATCACTTTTCAGAGTGCCTGCCATCAAGGCCTTTATAGAAGGCCTCAAAAGAGTAATTCCACCCAGAGTACCACCCTCACCTGTCTGGAACTTGAATATAGTTCTCACAAGGTTAATGGGACCCCCTTTCGAACCATTACATAAATGTGAGCTCCAATTTCTCACATGGAAAACAGCTTTACTAGTGGCCATCACTTCCCTCAGAAGGGTTAGTGAAATACAAGCACTCACTATACAGGAACCTTTTCTCCAAATGCATCAGAACAAGGTTGTACTCTGCACCAACCCAAAATTTCTACCCAAAGTCATTTCTCCATTCCATCTAAACCAGTCGGTAGAATTACCAGTCTTTTTCTCACAACCTCAAACCGTTGCGGAAAGGGCTCTACACACACTGGATGTTAAAAGGGCTTTACTTTACTACATCCAAAGGACACAACCTTTCAGGAAAACCAAACAGCTATTTGTTTCTTTCTCTTCACCACATAAAGGCAACCCTATTTCTAAATCAGGGATAGCTAGGTGGATTGTAAAATGCATACAGATTTGCTACCACAAAGCAAAACGAACACTATCTGTTCCCCCTAAAGCCCACTCTACAAGGAAGATAGGGGCTTCTATGGCTTTTCTAGGAAACATACCACTAGATGACATCTGCAAAGCAGCAACATGGTCAACACCGCACACTTTCACAAAAAATTACTGTGTAGATGTGCAAACCAAGCAACAAGCTAGTGTGGGCCAGGCTGTACTAAAAACACTGTTCCAAACAACTGCAACGGATGCCGGTGGTCACCGCTAGGGTTGGGTACTGCTATATAATCTATGCACAGTGTATAATCTGCAGCTCATATGCCTCGAACGGAATATGCTACTTACCAGTATGCATCTGTTCTTGGCATGTAGAGCTGCAGATCTATACACGCCCACCCGCCTCCCCGGCTACCTGTATCCGTTCCAGTTTATCTTATTTAGATACAACATACATGGGTTTCTTTACTGTTACTACTACGCTCCATCTTTCCCTGCTGGCGAAAAACAATCTGAGGATGGAGCCGAAGCCCATGCGCAATACGAACCAAAGGAGGAGTCACCATACTCGTGACTTCCAAAGACTTTCCAAGAGGAAAAACAAACTGCAAACATCCGGGCCCAATACCAGATGGCGATCTATGCACAGTGTATAGATCTGCAGCTCTACATGCCAAGAACAGATGCATACTGGTAAGTAGCATATTCCTTTTTATTATTAATTTTTTTTTTTTTTACTCGCCCTGCACAAAAAAACTGGTAGCAGATCTTTTCTGCTTAATTAGTTGCAAAGTCTGCATTTTAAAATATTTTATGGGGTTAAGGCATCTGCTGCAGTGGTGCCCATTGAATCTCCTGGAATAATAATGATGAGATTTAACGTATTTGTTGGAGAGATCTGTTTTTTGTGTAGTCCCAGATATGAATGAAAGTAGTACAGAAGATTAAGGTTTGTCCTGTAAAGCACACGCAGATGAAATTTTTTATGTAGATAGGTAAGTGCGTTACTGCTTTGAACACAGAGATCCTTTTGTTACTTGCAGTTCAGAAATTGTAATCCTTCTAATATAGCACAGTGAGCTATGAAGGACATGAGACTTATACACTATGTAACGGATATTGTACATTGATATGCACACTTACATGAGTTATTGGCAATGGATAATATGCATGTTATGTTAAACGCTTTAACACCCTGCACTGGTATGAGTAGCGCTATAAAAGAAATAAAATAGTGCTATTTAAATTATTTGTGTAGATACTGGGACAGACCAACACGTGACATTCTTACAGTGCATGGACTTGTGTACAGGGACTGAACAAAGTAAAAAGCAACACCGCATGCCTCTCTTAACTACCTGTGAAGAGATAACAAACGGTGTGCTTTTGTTTCCCCTCTGTTGCACTTGCATGTAAGTTTGAGGTTCCACGCCACCTCCAGTCGCGATACTCGATCAAAAAGAGCTTTTCTTTATATATACAGTTATTAGTGTACGTTAATTACATGATATTTACTTTTTATATTGATTGCCTTTCTCCCTTCTTTCCCCTTCCTCTTTTTTTATTTCTTTTCCCTTCTATTGCCCCTCCCTGCCCAATAAATAAAAAAAAACTTTAAAAGCTTTTCCCCTAAGTATATTCCCTGCTTCCCTTTTGGCACTTATTATTATTGTAAGAATTCAACTTTATTCTACTGTTCTGTTACATTGCCTTTGATTCTTTCTGTAATGATGTCTTACTTGGCTTATGTTATTTAATGAAGCTTTCTAAACACAAAAAGAGGCCTGATGGCCCCTTAACTTCGGCCCAGCTGGAAGTGAAAAAAAATCCAATCGTCGCCTGCACGTTGCTGCCAGGAACCGAAAGCAGACTAAACGTGCAAGCGCTGCTGAACGTGTCCCAGTGTCTCAAAATTACACTGGGAGAAGTTCAGCATATTTGTGTGTGGCCAAATGTTTTGGCAGGGTGGACGGTGTCCACCCTGTGAAAATAGTGGGTGGACGCCGTGTACCTGTGTGTACCCCCGACTCGTGCTCTGCTCCTATTGCATATGAGGAGTACATTGCAGCAAACACCCTTCTCCATTTCTTTTACACCTAAAGAACCTCCTCCTCCATCAAGTGCACTTGTTGAAGAAACGATGGGGGCGTTTAATGACGGTGTGGACTCTTTTGTTTCACATTAGCAGCCATCACCATCTTCTGTGCCTCAGGGGTACTAAGATGTCTTGGTCCTCTGCCCCAAAAGTGATACATGCACATCGCCATATGTCTCACCTTGTGATGTGGCGTGACTGGTTGTGTTGTTATATTTTTAGTCATTTTGGTTGAATACCGATTACACCATATATAGGAAAACAATACCCCTCTCCCTGTCTCCTGGGGTAAACATAAATATCAACTAACAACTCATGTCTCCCCATGATCCCCTAACAATGTTAACACCTTGTTAAGAACACATAAAAGAAAGAAATAGGAATAATAAACAATTCACCACTAAGCTAAATCTACTCAGCGGGGAGTTCCAGTGGCTCCCGCTCACCCAGCGGCAATCTATGAGAGATCTGTGAGTAGTACCAAACAAACGGAGGGTGTGAATATAACTATGAACTACCCTCGCCCATGATAACCAGGTACTGGGATCCGAATGTGAACAGGATCCACGTTATACTTTGTACGAATAGAATTGTATAGTAAGTCTCATCAGGCTTTGGATTTGACATTTCATAAGGGAAAAATGGAGAACAAAGGGATGGGAATGCCATAGTTCTTAGCATGAAGCAGTAGCAGGCTGATCGTTCTCCACTTCTCTACCAGAAGCACCAAGCTCCTCCTGTTCCAATGGCGTCTCAACAGGGTATCTCACGAATTCCAAAGAACTATCCGACCCAACCACCACGTTCTCTCTGCCTGATACAGATCCCGAGATTGGATAGCACTTATTGGCCATCCACTGTTCCAATGACGTCCATGCTGTGGGCCCGAAGGCCTGCCGCAACCAGAGCCCGCCCCAACTCTGCCACCAACCTCTAACCACTACCAGACTTCCTCACGGTTTGTAAAGAAATGTGAGCAGCCTTCGTGTATTATCTGTGCACGCCAGGCTCTTGAGCTCCCCTCAATTTAGACTATTTTAGTCTGTTGGGAGGCTCTTGTGACTCTGTCCTTCCCATATTAACACCATTTGAGAGAATTCGTATGCTGACAGTATATATGAAGTATTGCATGCTAACTCAGTCTTATGATTTCTGCCCGACACAACAATATACCTATCCAATATGGCACTCCCAATGTGGGGCAAGGGATCTGAAGCTCTGGGAGGCCGCACAGTACCTTCATGTCAAAGGCCATCATGTAATCCACCAACACTTTCCATTTCAATTAATATTGGTGAGTAGAGTCACATTTAGATCGCCTAAGAGTCCCTCTAATATACCATGAGCCCATTCCCCGGATTTTTCATCCCTCACACCAAAAGAGGGAAGAGAACCCACCGAAATCCAGGCAAGTTGTGTACATTGAACCAGACACAGCGTGTACAGTACAGTGAATTTGTCACCTGTAGTGCCAACGAGAGTCCCAGAATAGGTCACAGCTCATCCCTTGTGGCACTTCACTCAGATTCACTCAAATTCACCCTGAGTCCTCTCTTCGGAGCTCAGCTGCAAGTTCTGCAGAAAGCAGCAACATAGCCTCCAGGTTTTCATGCACCCTTATGTGTGACATTTTTACAGCTTCTGTGTGTATCTATGAGTGACATTCTGCTGACAGATGTGCGACAGTTTCTCACAAGTAAATCAATGACCAGCATTTGGGTACCTCTCAGTGAGACTTCTGCTAGCGCTTTCAAATTTATTACACATCAATGAACATAGACCGAATAAGACAGCCCTATTGGTGTTGCCAGTTCTTGTTAGGACTATCAACCAAATGAGTAATAAAGTCCTTACCACTGGTAAACAACTGCTGCTCAAAAACTGTCAGTGAACTAAGTTATACAATTGCTTCACTTTCCACTTAGTTCTCCTACTTTATGTAAATGCTGAGCCAAGATACTGCCTGCTCTTCAGCTGCGCGGCGGTCAGTTGGTGACAATCAGGCTTCTGATGGTAGTTTGGGATGCCTGTTAGCGGTTTTCATTTTTTTCTCATGGTTATGATAAAACAATAAAATCATTAAAGAAAAAAATATCATGCAAAACCCTATGAAAGTGCTTTTGTTTGTACTTGTTGGTAGTTTGCAAAAAACAAAACAATCATTGCACGCTGGTAACAGATATAGTCTGCTTTGTTGAAAAGGATGACATTCTGAAATCGATTTCTTAAATGTATTTCAAAAACAAACCTATGACTGTCAGTCATGTCACATGCAACAGTATACAGTCATGATGTAGTGATTAAGAAGGGTGCTGGCCGCCCTCCGCCACACTTTTCAAAGCAGGCAGACTCTATCCATCTCCAGCCAGATTTTGCAGTTCCATACTGTATCAACAAGTGCAGCAGAATATGTCAGTTCTTCACTGAAAAGATAAACCAGATCCCAGTACCCACATCAGCAAGACAAGGCATTCACGCTGCCAGTCTCCCATGAACCACCTCCAAATAAAGAACCTTCAACCTGCTCTCCCGCCCTTGGGTCTATGACATGCTGAGCTCCTTGGAAGAGATCACATATCAAGAGCAGCACAGGATTGTCATCTGTGAGCAGCACTCATCCTACATCTTGAGAGTGTTAGTCTAAAGTAAATGTTTACGGGTCATCCTAAAGATAGGTGTACTGCAAAGGTTGACCTAACTCACAGATTTGGTTAGCGGTCAGTGCTTCTGTTTGTAAACATTTGTTTACAAGAAATAATCATGAACATTCCCCCCTGCTTCAAACCTCATTATTTCCAGACTAGCTGCCCTCTCTCAATGCTCGCCTTTCTTTGTTGAAAAAAAAAAGAACTATAAGTAGCTTTTAAATTACATTATTTTCTCCTTCAGAAATCCATTGCACACAGGCATTGTGGAAGTTTGTTTTCGATCACCAAGGTGAATCTTGTGTATGCAAAAAGGAGAAAATGTGGATGTCTAAAAAAAATGTGTATAATATTTGTTAGACTCGTTTGAATCTTGGAGGTTTTTAATGGCTCAACAAGGTTTTTTTTTCTTTGTGGTTAGCGTTGTATATTCTTCAGAGAGAAATATTAAAGAGGTTGAAAAAGAGTTCCTGATCACACTTCAGAAAGGGTCAGAATCAGTTGTAGAAGATATCCCGTTGAATAATGTTGAAGACCTAGAAACGTCTGATGATAATTCTTCTATGGAACATTCTGGTCAACATCTTCTTTGTAGTTCATTTTGCACGAGTGAAAAAGAGAACCTTCATGAAACTGTGTTCCAAGGTGAGTGGTCTGATTTTTCCATGCAAAGATCTGATTGTTTTTCTTGTATCAAATGGCCTCAAGTGTTTTTGATGTTTCCTGCAAATATCAGCGGTCTTTTATTCTAGGAATGAGTACATTTCTGCAACATAGTTTGGTCCAAATGAGTGATATAGCAGCAGATCTTTCTG
Source organism: Triturus cristatus (assembly GCF_964204655.1). NCBI lineage: Eukaryota > Metazoa > Chordata > Amphibia > Caudata > Salamandridae > Triturus > Triturus cristatus. The sequence goes on from NC_140586.1 coordinate 555,144,032, forward strand.
CTTCTCCTTAATCGTGTATTTAGCTATAAAATGCTTGAGAGTCTACCTTTTAGGTACAAAAAGACTCGAGTTCTTTGCATCCGATGGTCTACTATCATAAAGCTTTCTCAAGGGACAATTTTGACTTGCTCCTGGTAGAGGTCATAGATGATTCCTGTCCAAGATATGACTGACAACGCTAGAAGTATTGAAGTGTCATGGGCATAGGTTTCATTTATATGTGTGGATGTTAAACATGGTTAGTGTACATCCCCAAAGCAAACACCAGGAGATGATGTTTACATCCCCAGTCATAGGTTCCCCATGAATTTGCCAGTTTCTGAGGAAAAGAAATGGTCTGAGAAATTCAGTGTAAATCAGATTATTGGTTGATAATACTCAAAAGTTACAAATCTATCGTTCTCATTGTCAATGCTTTTTAAAACCTGTGGCAGAACTGCAGAGTGAAGACCGTAAAGAAGCCAGTGTTTGGATATTCAAGTGATTTCTTTTTGAGGAATCTTAGTATTCACTCTTATTACAATTTATTATTTTCTCTGTTGTGTCAGCAATTCAAAGATATAGCTTCTCTTGGTTTGCCCTACTCAAGTGTTATAATAATCTGCAAATATCCTTTGTTATTGTTGTCCTTTCTAATGTGCCACTGCAAATTCAAACGGAGTCTGAGTGGTGCACTCTGAATTTAATTTACACTTTTAATTGAGAGGAATATAACACAACTTTATGAATGCCAGCTCCTTTGGGATATATTGTATTATGGGATGACTGAAGACATTCTCTTACGAGATTTTTTCTGTGTTCTCCTTTAGATGATTTACTACTTGAAACAGCATCAAAACTAGGTGAAGACTTACTCTCCATTTACAAAAAATGTTGTTGTTCAGACTTAGACATTTGTGTTGGAGAACATCATTTTCAAGCTCATAGGTATGCTTTTATTGTGTTCTATTTGTTAACAGTTTTAAAAAAAAAATCTGTATTTTGTTCTATTTATTTTGTTTTAAAAGTCTGTGCTGCATATGAGGCCTAATCTTAGGAATGACTGCACAGACCTCAACAAAGCCTGTACCATTGCACAAGAAAACTATCCATGGTCCATACTGCCACTGTAGACTCATTCAATCAGAGGAGGAATAGTTATTACAAGACTGACCCTGCTATCACATCCCTGAGGTAGGGCATTGACATTAAGACAGTTAATGATACTGAATAACCTTTAGCAAACACTTTTGAAGGTCCCAACTTTTCATTTCGTGGAAAACAACAATATGTCAATGTTGGTATGGTAATGGACGTGTTCCTCTGCCCTGACTCTACTGATGCCTAGATCTCTAATGCTGATTTTTGTTGTTATAGGCAAACATGGATCATGCATGTGCACAATGACATAGGCCTGTCTCACAGATTGCTATCTTTTTGGACTGGGAGGGATGCCCAAAGTGCTAACCTTTTTTTCTAATTACTGAGTGTTCCTCTCCCATGCGCCGAGAGATCCCCTTGGGGATGATTCGTTTTTGCGCAATACAAGTGAGTAAATAATAATAATAATAACCTCCTAGGGGTGGAAGGCTACTGCCTGCACCAGTAGTTGAGCAGCACAAGAGCGGTGGTGGCAACATACCATGTAGTGATCAGTAGGAGTGAACAGGTCCTTTTTAACCTTCGTCACTGGAGTGAGCCCTACTCCATTAAAGTTCTGCTACTGTTTGCTTAACTCACCTTTGGCCTACATCGGTTTGGTGAGTAGTGCTGCACAGCAAATTAGTGGTGCATCTGCGCTGGGTGTGTGTCTGGGAAGGGTACCATACAGTGATAATGCAGTACTGTGCCGTGCATGCATGTGTTAGACGTATGTGTGCCTATGAGTGGTTTAATACATGAAGGATGTAGTGCTGTACGGTGTGTGTTTGCTGTAAACAAGCACTGGGTGCATGTATGCCTGTGTATGGTACAAAATATGGGGGGCCCTAGCTTCCATTTTGAAGGGCACATTTGGTGCCCTCCTTGCATAAACTGGTTTGCCCCCATCCAGGAGCCTGTGGCTCCTTCTTTGGCACAAAACTACGCAAAGGACAGGGGAGTGACCACCCCCCTGTCCCGCTCCTCCCGTGGGAAGTTCCCAGAGCTCTGCCAGGTGGCCACTTGAATCTGCCATCTTGAAACTTAGATGAGCAGAGGCCCCTGGGAGTATCTGACTGGTTATTCCATCAGAGTAGCGTCCCTGACCCCCCCCCCCCCCCCCCTGCCGATTGGTGAGTCACCCTAGAAGTAGTCCATCCCCCTCTCTGGTTACTTAAGGACTCCCCTGAGGGTGGGGCCTTCGTCTTCATGAACCGACTGGCTTTACATGAAGATTTGTCTAAAGACTTTTCTGCTGTTGGATACTGTACTCTGCTGCTGGACCGAACCAGGAACCATGACAAAGACCGCTTCTGGTAGGAAGGCTTCTACTGCAACTTCATCTCCCTGCTCTTCCAAGTTCTGCAACCTGCGTGGCTGCACATCCTCCTGAGCCCCCCACAACTCAGCATGCATCAAGATAGCAAGAAGGAATCTCCCTTGGAGTGGAGTCACTCCCCTGCACATGTAGGCAACCTGACGATCAACCTGTGGATCCTGCTGTCCCACAGACACCTCCCGGCTCTATAAACACTAGTGCTGGATTGTTGGCTCTCCAGAGGCCAGACCAGTCTTCTCTGCAACTTGGGAGACTATAATCCCTCTCCAGCCGCCCCAGTGCCGCTGGTGGTGCAACTTGAGTGCCAACCTAGACCTTGGGGAATCTTGGTCCTAACTCCCAAAACTCCCACTTGTTAGTCGAGTACTTACCTGTGAAACCAATTGCCAATTTTCTCCCACAGGAACCAATGTTATGTGTTTTTGTCCCTAAAAATGTTTTGTGTTGAACTGATGTTTGTATGGAGAGAAAGTAACTACTCTGTAAAGGCTTAAGAGTCTTACTTACAGTGTATTGTAAGATCCATGCTGTGGTATCTAGGCATACCGCTCCAGTAGTCAATGTAATCTCAAAGTGATCCAAAAGTATTTCAAAAGTAATTACTGTGTAATCTAAACTGAGTTTTGAACCAGTACCAACCTGTAACATTTGCAAATTCAACCACTACATTTCCTTGTAGAATTGTGCATTTGAGAGTATATTTTACTTACCTGTGCCAATTCCTGCTTGGTTCTTAAAATAAAACATAAGTATACCTTTTTTATACCTAACTGATTGGTCTGGATTCAGTCTCTCAGTGTGTGCCATCAGTCTTGATTGAGTGAATACAATAAATACTTAACACACCCTCTGGATAAGTGATAGAGATCAGGGTATCTAAAATATGCCCACTACCACGGATAGAGTAATCATACAGTTACACGCACATACATTCATCATACGCTAGGGCCCATTTCACTAACATGCACTCAAATACTCTAAACCTGTGGAAAGAAAACACCTAAACACCCTGCATCAATATCAGGTCGATCAGATCTGGTATAGTGACTGTCCTAATCAATAACATAATCTACACAACATATACAATAATGATCAAAATATAAACCCAATAATTGACAAGAAAGAAAATTCAACACCATGTTTAAAATTATATTGCTTTATCTAAAATTAGTAAAAGTAAATCAATCAGAATAAATCATTTCTCATAGTTACCTATTCTAACTAAATGTCAGAACGGGTCAGGACAAGTCTCTCGGTAAAGTCTCTCAAGACGAAGTCCTCAGCATCGATCCTCAGCAACGCAACCTCACGCAGCAAAGGTAAAATGGCAAGTGGCAAAAGGATGGCCAGAACCCTCTCTAAGCTAACAGTTTTTATAATAAATTGAACAATGGAAACACACATTAAGTTTGCAAAATACACTGAATCACTGAGCAGAGCGAGAAGGAAAGGATGCAACATTGCAACATTTGTGAACCTCCGCTCAGGAAAAATACACATAGCGAAGACTACGGAACAGGAACCAAGAAAATAAAACATGTATCACATTTAATCCGGCTTCTCCTCGGCCATCGAGCCACAGTTCAGAGTTTTCCTCTAAGGCTCCTTTGTCTTTCGAGATTGCCAAGGACACTTTCACTTCTCTTGGAGAACTCCCAAAAACTGCTGCTGTCCTCATGGAAAATTTCATAGAAGGACCATGGTCAGTCAACTTTAAGACCATTTCCAGCAGGGGTCTCCCTCGTCACGTCTTTCACATATTCACTCGAGGCCAGGCTTCAAAATTAGCCATCATGGATTAGGCCTCCATAGGCCACAATAGACCATCTCAATTAAAAGAAATAAAAACAACGTTACTACAGCATAATGATTAAACAGTGTTAACCCCACTAATACCCTTATGTGTATGCATTTATCTAGCTTTCGCAACATAAAAAAGCATTAATTCAGACAGCGTTTTGTGCTCAAAATAAACAGCACACAGCAACGTTTAAACATGAAAACTTGCACGTTATTTTTTAGAAAACAGAAACAGCACACACATGCTAACCCTCGTGTAACTTTCTCTTATGTTAAGACAAACGAATTGATTAATAAAAACACACTTGCACAAGACAAATAATTAATTTGTTATTTATTAATATTTAATAAAACGCATAGACATACCAGAGCTTCAAAAACCCCTGAATTTTCTAAATGAAAACTCTGCTCCAGCAATCCCCCCTTTGGTGATTTTATCACCAAATAAACCAAAAAAAAAAAAAAAAAATTAGTGAAAATTTAGTCCCATTTTAGGAGAAATCAGAAATGTCTTTTCCCCTTACACAACATTAAACACCAGTCACTCTTTCATCATCTCTCTTTGTCTCTAAGTAAACACTCTCCCTCAATTCTTCTAGTTCAATTTCTTGAGGTTCTCTTTTCAACTTCTTATTTTTCTTTTCTTTATTCAATTTCTTTTTCCCTCCCCTGTTTTTACAACACACACACACCAATCTTATTATTAATAAAGCCACAATTATACAAGACAAGGGAAACAATATTCTACCTATAATTGTACTACCTATTCTTGCAATAAAATCCTTAACAGCTATCATTTTATTAGCTATTTTAGTCCACAAACTCCCAACTTCAAGTGGTACTAATTCTTCATGCAAATCAGTAATATTTTTGATATAGACCTTCAGGTCTTTACTTTCGTCAGGAATGTAAGTGCAACAATGTTGAACTTTCAATATTCCACAGACTCCACCCTCCTTGGCCAATAGAATATCAAGGGCAAGTCGATTTTGCATAGACATGGCACGTACGGCACTTAATTCCGTATTCACCAAAAGAAACCCTCCTGCGGTATTTGTCGATAAGCGATCAACCACTGTGGACAGTTTCCGAATTCCATAAGCATTTAAAGAAATTCCCACCGCTGGAATCAAAACCCCAAAAATATCACCCACAATTTCAGACCAAGTTTCTCTCTTAAAACGTGTTAATAAGTTAATATCTTCTACATCTCTTATTTTATCTGTATGAAAAATCTTAGGAAAAACCAGGCCCACATAACATGTGCCATACCAATGGTCCGGCAACTTGTAATAAGCCTTGTTCCCACAAACATAGTACACTCCTGGAAAAATCGTATCTTCTCCACCTCTGAAACCCCAACCTGTCGCAACGAAGTATGTATCATGGCACTCACTAGTCCCCACAAAATATGTATCATATTGGGATTTCCTTCTTGTAATGCAAAGTTTACCCTTCTGCGGTGCATCCAGAGCTAAAGTTGGACTAGCCCCATTCTTCAACTCTTTTCCCATCTCAATGTCCCAAATTGTCTCACTCACTTCATATTTTCCCCCTTTCTCATGCATGTTCACTCTCCTTTCTTCTACCATATCCAGGAAAGCTCTCTCCTCTTCTTTCAAACTGCAAGTTAAATTATTCTTAAAAATGTAATCTAAAGTTAATCCTTTTTCTTCAATAAAAATCTCACCAAAAGTGTTAGCTTCTTTAGCTGGATTCAGCTCTTTATTCATTGGCAAATGCCCAAAAATACTATCTCTGTTAGACATCTTATAATCTATTTTCCCTAACAAATAAAAAACACTACTTAAAATACTACAGGAAATACCATATGTAGCTGGTAAATGGTGATAAGTAACACCCTCTGAAACGGATGCAGGTAATTGCATACAGACGTAGCAATCCCTCACTTCCATTGTCTTCACATATTCATATAACAGTTTAGAAAAAACATTACTAGAAAAATTATTAATTGACCTATCTTTGTGTATGTAACTACTACTTCTAATTGGAACTACTTCTTGTGAATTCTTCTCTACATTTATCACATTTTCTATATTCATTCCAAACTCTACTCTAAAAGTAACTAATAAAACTAAAACACCCCATAGAAGCATTAATAATCCAGTACAACAGCAGCACATTCTACACCACCTCTTAAAGAAGGCACATCTATTTCTATTATCCTCTATGTTAGCCATTTTAGTTTTAGTTTAGCCTCTACTACTCCACTACTGTTTGAACTTCTTCAATTCTTCAGCAATTCTTCAGCTTTCAGTTTATCCAAATGATCTCTTTGTTCACTTAATCCAAGTGAATCCTTCTTTCACTCAGTTTGGATACTTGTCATCCTTCACTTCAATTTCTTCAACATCAAATTGTATCAGATCTCCAACGTCAAGATCCTCAGTACTCGACTCTTCTCCAATGTCAGTCAAGAGTACTTTCAGAATTTCACCAGTATCTTCCTCAACCACTTCTCTCAAGACCACTTCCGGATTATCTCGAGTCACTGTTTCTTCTTTTCCTCCTTCAGACAGTGCCACATAAGACCATTCCGGTGATCTGTACTTTTGGTTGGGTCTTCTTACTCTTTTTATTTCCACTGGTTCATTTGATTCCTTTGATTCTTCTCCTTCAGCTTTTGAACTTTGACTCGAAACTTCATTCACTTGTTCAGCTTTCGATGAATTTGCTCTTATTACTCTGTATCTCAGCCTCTTAACTCTGTTGTTAGGCCAACGATCTCCTCTTAACACCTTTTTCGGCTTTGTTTCTTTATTACTCCTTTCTCCAATCCAAGTTCTCTTTCTCAGAACTCGACCCTCTGTTTGTTCATCCTCATCATCTGTTTCAAGTGCCTCTTGTTTCCGTTTCCCAGCATCTTTCTTCTTCTCCACAGATTTTTTCACCACTGTTTGAGACTTCCCTACTCCTGTCCCTCCTCGGGTCTCCGACACGCAATCTTCTTGCTGTCTACTTGTCCCTTCACCTAGCTCCTCATGAATGTTCCCTACACCTCCTCGGGGGTCTTCCGCAATCTGTCCCTCTCTATCTTCTTCTGACCCTACTTCTTCAAGTATAATCTCAAGTGGTTCTTCAATCTCCTCCTCTTCTGATTCAGGAGTAGTCTCTGTGTGATTTCTTTTTTCTTTTCTTTTTCCTTCACTGCTGTTTGAAACTTCAGGCTCTCTTACAGAATCTGATCTTGTCTCTGATACTCGCAGTGATTCTCTTGAAGCTCTTTCTGCTTCTTTTCTCACTGATTCCGTATCTTCAGTATCTTCATCATCACTGGAATCTGACTCTTCAAAATACTCTTTACCAGTCCCTTCTTTTGGATTTGGAACTCTCAGAGTATGACTTGCATGTACCCAGTGCTTCACTCCAGCACACTTTACTGCAGTCGTCATAGTCAGAATAACTTGTCTCGGCCTTCCCCACCTTGGAATCAAGCAATTTCTTCTTCTGTGTACCTTAATCCTCACCCAGTCTCCTGGACTCAGATCATGGGCTTGCTTCTTCTCAAGTGTGGTAGCTTCTTCTCCAACCTGGTGAAACAGAGAATGAACTGCGTCAGCCAGGCCTTTACAGTAATCCAAAATCATGTCATCAGTTATTGTCACTAACTTATTGACCGGCACGAATGCATGGCGCATAGCACGTCCCATGATTATCTCATGCGGGCTCAAACCAGTAGTTCTATCTGGAGTAGATCTCATTGTCATCAGAACTAAAGGCAAAACATCTGGCCATTTCATGCCAGTGGCTAAGCACATCTTTCCAATCCTATTCTTGATTGTGCCATTAATCTGCTCAACCACACCAGAAGCCTCTGGTCGGTATGCACAATGTAGCTTCTGCTGTATTTTCAATGCTTCACAAATCAAACCCATGAGCTCATTCTGAAAGTGTCTACCTCTATCAGACTCAACTGTTACTGGAAACCCGTACCTAGGAATCAACTCCCTTAACAGTAATTTTGCCACTGTTAATCCATCATTTCTTCTAGTCGGGTAAGCTTCCACCCACCTTGAAAATAAACAGACTACCACTAGAACATACCTCAGTCTGTTTACTTGGGGCATCTCAATGAAATCAATCTGCATTCTTGTAAAAGGACCTCCTTCTCTGCCTATTGTTCCCAGACTCACCACTGTCTTTTTCCCAGTGTTAAATTGCTGACAAACTAAACACCTCTGACAGATGCTTTCTGCAATTGTCCTGAACTTTGCATTGTACCAGGTCTGCTTAAACGACCTTACCATCGCGTCTCTTCCCAAATGTCCCTGGCCATGATACATCCTTGCCATTGACGACAAGATAGAGTTAGGCATCACTGGTCTGCCATCTCTGTAGACCCAAACATGGTCTGTCTCTCTTGGAGCACATCCTGCCTTAATCCAATCTTGTTTCTCTTCATCTCCTGTCTCATCTTGTAACTGTTTCACTTCATCCCAGGTCTCTAGGACATTAGTAAACATCACAGAAAGAAAAGACATTTCCCTCTCTCTTTCCCTGTTAATGGACTGATTGGTCTTGGCACAATACTGTGCAACATCATTGGCGTACCTATTTCCAATCGTTATAAAATCCTCTCCCTGACCATGGGCAGCACATTTTACAACTGCTAACTCTTTAGGCAGCTGTATCGCCTCAAGCAATTTTCCAATCATTTCAGCATTCTTTATTGGAGTTCCACTCGATGTCAAGAAACCTCTTTGTAGCCAAAGTTGGCCAAAATCATGCACCACTCCAAATCCATACTGACTATCAGTCAACACAGTCGTCCTCAAATCTTTCCCAATCTCACAAGCTTTTGTCAATGCTATTAATTCAGCAACTTGCGCAGATTTCACTCCTTTCAATGGTGATGCTTCCATGACCTCTGAAACTTTGCACACCGCATATGCTGCACATAGCACACCATCATCATTCCTCAAGCATGATCCATCCACAAACAACACATGGTCATTCTCAGGTAAGGGAATATCCCTTATGTCTGGTCTCGGTTTTGTACAGTACTCAAGCACATCCAAACAATCATGATCATCTTCCATCTTTATACCCACATTTTCAATGTCTGGCAAGAGTGTCGCTGGATTCACATTCACACATCTCTCAAGAGTCACATTTGATGCTCCCAGAATCACTTTTTCGTACTTAGTCAACCGACTATGTGACATGTACTGAGTTCTGCTCCTTGTCAAAAGATTTGCCACATTGTGAGGTACGAATACCCTTACAGGATATCCCATTATGATTCCCTCACTCTGTTCCAGGCTCCTGCATGTTGCAGCCACAGATTTCAGACAACCTGGTAAACCCACAGCTACAGGGTCAAGTGTTGATGAGAAGTACGCAATAGGCCTTCTCAATTGTCCATGTTTCTGGATTAACACTGAAAGTGCACATCCATTTCTCTCACTGCAGTACAGCTCGAATTCTTTCTCATAGTCAGGCATACCCAAAGCTGGAGCCTCACACATTTTACTTTTAAGCTCTTCAAATGCTGCCAATTGTTCTGCATCCAGATCTAATGGATCTGTCATTTCACTTTTTGTCAGTTTGATCAGTGGCTTAGCTATCAGGGAAAAATTAATTATCCACTGACGACAATAACCCACCATACCCAGGAACATTCTCACTTCTCTCTGGGTTTTTGGAGCTTTCATTTCTCTGATTATTCTGATCCTGTCAGTAGTCACTTTTCTCAGACCTTTTTCAATATTGTGTCCAAGATAATGAACCTCTTTCTTGCAAAATTGCAATTTGGCTGGAGATACCTTTAACCCTCCATCTGCCAGATGATTCAGTAAAGCTATGGTATCCACTTCACAAGCTTCACGTGTCTTTGATGCCACCAGTAGGTCATCAATGTACTGCACTAACACTGAGTTTTCGGGCATGATCAAACTTTCCAACGATTTCTTCAATAACTGATTGAATATCGAAGGACTTTCTGTATACCCCTGTGGGATTCGACACCATGCTAAGATACGCTGGCCAAACCTAAATGCAAAAATCGGCTGGCTGTCACTGTATACCACTCAGCATCATGTGGAATTTGATACAGAATCACTGATGGATTTGGCACAATAGGACAACATGCCACCACAATTTGATTAACTTTTCTCAGATCCTGTACGATCCTAAATTTGCCATTAGGCTTTTTCAGTCCCATTATCGGTGAATTACACGGACTACTCAATAGTTCTCTTAGAACTCCCTGCTGAATCATTTTCTCAATTATAGGAGTTATCCCTTCAATTATTTCTGGTGTCATTTTGTACTGAGGAATGTTAGGATATGTAATTCCCTCTTTCACTGCAATTTTCACTGGATCTACATTATTCATCAATCCCACATCCTCTCCTGTAAAATCCCAAACTGCTCTTTTCACAGTGTCTCTCAGCTCTTGAGGCAAATCCTCCGGATTAAACACAGCAAATGCACCAATTAACTCACTTTCTTTATTCTCTAGAGTCATTCGGTAGAAAACCTCATCATCTGGTGTCTCAAAAGCTATTCCATCTGGTGTACAAAAAATTGTGCAATTCATCTTACACAATAAGTCCCTACCTAACAGGTTCACTGGACTCGTGTCACAGACAATAAATCTGTGCATGTCTGAAAATTTCCCTATCTGTACTCTTACTGGTTCAGTAAGACGTGTTCTGATTTGTGTATTGGCTACACCAACTACTTGGATTGCTTCATCCGAGAGAGGAAGATTTCTAACATCTGTTGACCTGACAGTTGATCTTGTCGCACCTGTGTCTACCAAAAAAGTAACACTCTCCTCATTTATTTTCCCATCCACAAATGGTCCTGCCTGGTCTATTTCTAGAGTTGCACCAAGTATGCACTCTTCCTCCTCTCTTCGGCACCGTCAATAATCACCCTCAGACTCACTCCCTTCACTCTTTAACAAGTACTGCTGTACTTTGTTAGAACGTCTTGGTTTGTTTACCTGCTCATCATTGTAGAATCCTGAGTCCTGATTATACTTTTGTACCCCTCTATTCTGCGGCAAGGGCGGTTTTGGCTCTTGACTCTGCTGTCTCACAACTTTCTGTTGTTGCTGTTGATTATTCCCTTCATTCTGGTTCTGCACCTGTTGATTTAAAGGTTTACTCTCATTACTCACTAATGGTGGATTAGGACATTCAGATCTCCAATGTCCCAGCTGGCCACAGTTGTGACAAGGGAACTTTTTCTTTGCTTCCTCAAGACTTCCTTTCCCTTTTCCTGCATATCTGGGTCTATTTCCTGCATTATTTCCTGGATTATTCGCCTGTTCCACTAACTGTGCTTCCTGTCTCTCCGCAACTTTCACTTGTGCCCACATTGCTTTCTCTTTCAGCTTTCTTTGTTTTGCTTCAATTTCATCACTGAAGTATTTTGCATGTCTCAGAATCTCATCTACTTTTTTACTCTGCCAATCCACTGTGTGCTCACGAATTCTCTCACCAATTTCAGGTCTTAAACCATATACAAATCTGTATACAAAGTGACTCAAATCTTTGTCACCCAGGTGTTCATCTCCACTGAATTGTTTAAATGCCAGTATCAGCCTCTCGTAAAAAGCATGAACTGATTCTTTTGCTTCCTGTTGTGTTCGATCTATCTTAACCCAGTCTGTCTCTTTTGGAGGAACTTTACTCTTCAGGTATACCATCACCTGATCATACTTCCTCATTACTTCTGGATCTGGTGCCCCTGTTCTTGAATCTCTTGGATATTCCTCAGTAGGCCAACTCACAACTATTTTACACTCAGTCCACAAGTCTGCTGGAACAATTATATCAAACAGACTATTCAGGTCAACCCACAGCACTTTTGACAATTTCACAAACCTATCTACCTGCCTATACCACTCGACGGGCTTTTCTCTCAATCGAGGGAAATCATTCGTAAATGATAAAATATCCTGTCTGGTCCATGGAACATGTACATATCCTCCTCCAGGTATTTCTCTCATAGGATAATTATCCACTGGTTTCTCTTTTTCTCTCACTGGAAATGCTGAATAAGTTGTTCTATCTACAGATTCCTCTCTTTTCTTATACCACCTATCCTTCCACTTTTCTACATCACCCCATCTTCGCAGTAATGCCACCATTTCTTTAATCTGTCCTGTTCTACCAGAAGCATTCAAATTTTCAATGTCCTTCTCAGTAAAATCCATCCTGTAAGTTCTCTGTAAAGCTTTCACTTTATCAATGTCAACTCCTTGCTCATTTGCTATTGCTCTTAGCCTATCATGTGTATTCCTTGCTCTCCAGGTAACACTTTTGCACATAAACAACAGCTCACCATCATGATGACTCTTCAGGATTTCTACTGGAACTGTTCCTGTCACAAGCTCTTCTAATTCTATACGTAACCTAGCCACATCAATAACTTGTGAATCCTTATCCTTTTTCTGAAGAACCTTCATCCAATCATTCAAATCATCAACTGTTATTTCAGCAGTTTTTCTCACTGGAACCACTCTTTTCTGCGGTTCTAAAATTGGCATCCCTGAACAACTAGGTTCACTAGTATCCAATAGTTCACTACATGTGTCATGTCTTGTTTGTCTCAGGTCACTTCTTTCTGCTCTTTTATCTGAATCTCCTGAAGGACCAACTGAATTTGTCAGATTATTCCCAACATATGGAATCACTAGTCCATTCTCACCTGCTCTCTGTTTGTCAAACACAGGCATAACTGGACCTATTGTTACAGGCACCGTAACAGCTTCCAGATTCTTCGTTAACTCCCTAATTTTCTCAGTCAGTTCTGTTGTCGTTTTTGCTAATTTTCTGGCATTTTCTTCATTACTTCGATTTTCTCTCTCCCTGAAAGAACTATTACTTCTTGATTCAGGTGTTACCTTTTCTTTTTCAATAATACAGACTGTATCTCTTATCGGAGAAACAACTGGTGTACTCTCATCTGGTTCTGGTCTATATGGAGGTGGTCTCTTGTAAATCATGTCATTTAAGACCTCATCATCATACTCATTAACTCCAACTGCTCCCTCTTCAATTGTTCTCATAGGATTTAATCCCTCTGACATATTAACATCTCGCCATCTTTTCATCCGATCATGATGTGTTTCACGATCATGTCTCCTCCCAAACATATTCCTGTAATACCCTCCTGATCTTTGCTTTTCTCGCTCATGAACTTCCTCTTCCCATTCCACTAAAGCCTCGAACTGTGTAGGTCTCGGCTTCGGGTCCAGACGTACCATCTTTTCCCGTAAATTTCTCAACACGGCCAAATTAAATGAACCATGTTCTGGAAATGCTAAAACACCATCTTCTTTAGTATACCTAACCCAATTCTGCAACCATATACAGGTATGTAATCCATATTTCGCAACCATGAAGGATGCAGGTGTTTTCGCTGGAGGTAGCAACTCACCCTCTCTTGTTTTAACCTCTTTATCCTTGGTAAACCACTTTTTAACTTTCCCAAAGAACGTTTTTTTCTTTTTCTCCTCTTGATAATACATTTTAGCGCTTACCAAACTCTCTACTCTCTCCGTATCATAAATATACAATACGAGCTTTTTCAACCAATAGCAGCGCGACTCACACTAACGCACCAATCCTGGAGCGTCTACGTCACTAAACAGCTCTTCCAATCCCTGCGCGACTCACACTAACGCACCAATCCTAGCGCGAACCCTATTCTGATCCACTATCCAATCTGAGCGCGGACTTTCTGACGTCAACAGTCGCTGCAGTTTGTCTCTGTCTTCTGTCACTCGTCTACCCCTCCTTTACAAAATCTCTCAGTAGACTTCGTGTCAAGATTTCTACAAAATCTATTAGTTACAACATAAAAACATCTCCATTGTCTGCTTCTCTAACCACAGAATAGTAAAAGAGAGTCTATTTTCATAAGAAACCTTTCATTGACACAGTAGCACTTCTTCTACTCTGCCCTACTAACATACATTCATTAACTGTTTCCTCTAGGACTTGTCCAAAGAGTCTTACAATCAACTAAATGTACAAACATTCACGCACATTCATGCAAGAATATATAGTACATACGCACAGAATCCTGTTTCCCGAGAACAGACAATCTGCTCCACTACAGAATTATAACACACATTAACTAAGCAACTTCGCCCAGTTCCTCAAACAAGCTCAGAGAATACCTATTACTCCTCCCGCGATAAGCTTTAACGGAAATCCTTACGGATCCCTGGGACTTAAGACCAGAGTTTCAAAGATAACCTTCACTACGATACACACTCCTTACATACCAGAAATATATCTAATAGTAACATACGACGATGTCACTGATTCCGAACCCAGACAATGTGAACGCGCAACTTCAATTGTCACACGTTATTCCTTACAATCCCGTCTTTCCCGAGAGCAGCATATACTTCCCTCTGCCCTACTACGGAACTGCTACAACAGCTTCCAAGTTCCAGAAGCACTACATATAACTCAACATGACGACTTCAACATATAATATTAGTACATATACCAATATTGACAAAATAAAATCAATAATCAATAAGCCAATGTACAAGCAATCTTATCAGATCAAGACAACCATCTATAACCATCCTCTGCTACCAGGAAATTGATAGAGATCAGGGTATCTAAAATATGCCCACTACCACGGATAGAGTAATCATACAGTTACACGCACATACATTCATCATACGCTAGGGCCCATTTCACTAACATGCACTCAAATACTCTAAACCTGTGGAAAGAAAACACCTAAACACCCTGCATCAATATCAGGTCGATCAGATCTGGTATAGTGACTGTCCTAATCAATAACATAATCTACACAACATATACAATAATGATCAAAATATAAACCCAATAATTGACAAGAAAGAAAATTCAACACCATGTTTAAAATTATATTGCTTTATCTAAAATTAGTCAAAGTAAATCAATCAGAATAAATCATTTCTCATAGTTACCTATTCTAACTAAATGTCAGAACGGGTCAGGACAAGTCTCTCGGTAAAGTCTCTCAAGACGAAGTCCTCAGCATCGATCCTCAGCAACGCAACCTCACGCAGCAAAGGTAAAATGGCAAGTGGCAAAAGGATGGCCAGAACCCTCTCTAAGCTAACAGTTTTTATAATAAATTGAACAATGGAAACACACATTAAGTTTGCAAAATACACTGAATCACTGAGCAGAGCGAGAAGGAAAGGATGCAACATTGCAACATTTGTGAACCTCCGCTCAGGAAAAATACACATAGCGAAGACTACGGAACAGGAACCAAGAAAATAAAACATGTATCACATTTAATCCGGCTTCTCCTCGGCCATCGAGCCACAGTTCAGAGTTTTCCTCTAAGGCTCCTTTGTCTTTCGAGATTGCCAAGGACACTTTCACTTCTCTTGGAGAACTCCCAAAAACTGCTGCTGTCCTCATGGAAAATTTCATAGAAGGACCATGGTCAGTCAACTTCAAGACCATTTCCAGCAGGGGTCTCCCTCGTCACGTCTTTCACATATTCACTCGAGGCCAGGCTTCAAAATTAGCCATCATGGATTAGGCCTCCATAGGCCACAATAGACCATCTCAATTAAAAGAAATAAAAACAACGTTACTACAGCATAATGATTAAACAGTGTTAACCCCACTAATACCCTTATGTGTATGCATTTATCTAGCTTTCGCAACATAAAAAAGCATTAATTCAGACAGCGTTTTGTGCTCAAAATAAACAGCACACAGCAACGTTTAAACATGAAAACTTGCACGTTATTTTTTAGAAAACAGAAACAGCACACACATGCTAACCCTCGTGTAACTTTCTCTTATGTTAAGACAAACGAATTGATTAATAAAAACACACTTGCACAAGACAAATAATTAATTTGTTATTTATTAATATTTAATAAAACGCATAGACATACCAGAGCTTCAAAAACCCCTGAATTTTCTAAATGAAAACTCTGCTCCAGCATAAGCATAACTGCTCGCCCACACTACCATAATAAGAGCTGTTAGTACTTACCTAATTTAGCCTCTGGTATACCTCTGGAAACTCTCTGAACTCTGTGTTCACACTATTCCTTACTTTGGTATAGTATATACAGAGCCAGCTTCCTACACCCAGGACATGAAGAGTAAATGCCTCAACGCCCACGTTTGGGCCCAGTATTCCCTGCTTGCCCGTGGCCCTCTGAAAGGGGTTCTGACAGTCACTTATCATAATCCCGCATATATAGGAAAACACCTCAAGTAACACACAAGTAACCACGTCTGTTCCTTCGTATATGGATAAACTAATTATGTGTGAGATGTGATCTCAGCATCCACCAGCAAATGATCCTTTGATTCATAAAATATCTGAGTCATCAGCAACCATGGTATGGATATGGTACCTGATAACTGCTCCTCTCCTGAACGAAAATTAGCTGCTGAGAGTGGCCACTTACTGCCTTTGTTTATCTTGGGGGCTAGCACAGGAACACACAGCTGCGTAAAGTGACTCAAGGCAGCAGATACAGACTCCTGATGTGTCTGAGGTAAGAGCTGGTGTGAGCTGTAAATTAAAAAGATGTTCCATGGACAACTGGGTTCAGGCAGCACAGCGGAGGCATGTGAATACACCAATGTGCTTATATCCAACAGAAGACAGGTCGTCCTTAGCGTGGAGGAGTAAAGGTGAGGGAGCTGGAGTATTACAGCACTAATGCTGCTGATTTGCTGACAGACACTTCCTGAATGCTGTGCTGGGGTCCTTTGCTCTGCCCTTCCCGCTTAGACTAATCTAGCAATAGAACTTGAGGCCTTGCTGAGTGCCTACCACCAGAGGGTTTTTCGACACATGGTTCTGAAATAATTTTGTGACAGATAAGCCCTTACAAGAAAGAACAATACGATGGGAACGGATTCCCTCATAATTGGAGCAACATTGTCACGGTAGGGCATATGTGTGGCAGTGCTGTGTTAGATCCATTGTGTTATGATCGGTTCTGCGCTAATATACTATGGAATGTGCAATCACATTCAGTTGAGTGGTATTTTGCAATCTGTACAACATGCACCCCTCCTTCTTCCTCCCACCAAGAGAACAACCGCCGACACACACACAGCCTTGAAAGCAGACCATCAAATGGGGAGTATAGACCTCCTCTCCGATGAGCGAACAGCTACCTTTTCGGAGTGCAGACGCCTCCTTGACTGTCAGACATTAGTCGGTACATTTAACCTCAGATATAGTACATGCCTTCCAGCATAAAGTGCACTGACACACAATTTATGCACACTGAAATACTTCATAACTGCTCCTAAAAAAGGAATTGGAAACCCAAGACGAACCTCCAAGTACTGCTGCACACAATGTCTCCAAAGCTCAAAGCGGGTGGAGGACCTCCGATTGTACCTGACATAAAAGAAGCCACGCCCACACTGCTCTGACAAGTTTGATCGCATTTTGATGGCCAATCAAGAAATGTGCACAGCGCTACAAACAAAAATAGAAGGTTGTATTGCAAAATATCAGAAACAAAAATATCGCAATACCTAAATATCCCGAAAAAAAAAATGTCGGTAACCAAAATATCGTGTTTAAATACTTTTCTATGTAAGCTACAAAAATATTAAAAGAAAAATATTCTGGAACAGACTATTTTCAAAACAAGGGTAAATATATCAACTTTCCTATATATAACATTATATTTACTATAGATATTAAAGTTTAAGATGATATAAATAAATATATTTTTAATTTAGAATCGTTTTTGTTTTTATAATAAAAAATAATAAACACACATTTGACAAACCAATATCAAATTATATAAAAGGAATGTCTAAAAAAAATGAAAATAAAAAATACAAATTATGTAATTTTATAGTACATTTAAAAATATATATATATTAACAATATATTAAGCAGTAGTAAGGAAAGTGTTGGACTTGAGTCAGATGTACTATTCTATCTCCAATCTTAGCAACAGTAAGGAAGATGTTTCACTTTGGAACGGTCATATTTACAATTCTCACTCCTAAATATTTTAAATAAAGCATTTAAATATAGACGAAAAACATAAAAGCTATTTAAAATAATAAATGTATTCATTAAATATTAATTAAATATAAAAATAAAAAATATTTAAAGTTTAAATTAAAACATTTCCCTCTCTACGACCTTAAGAAAAGAACAGCAACATATAATTAACATCAGCAAAAAATATTATTATACAAGTGAAATATTATTAAATTAATTATTAAATAAAACATATACAATTCAGGCATTTAAGTCATATAAAATTAACATAATTTAATAATTAAACTGATCTAGCGATTTAAAAATCAACAAATAATCAAAATAACTATATTAAATACCTTTTTTTTTTTTTAACTGTATTCATATGTTCAAAATTGAGTCCCACAATATATTTGACGTCATTTTATTCTGACCACTATATTTGCGATACACAATTTTCTTGTTTGATATTTTGGTAAAACTAAAGACAGGGATAGATATTGGTGTAATCTTTGCAGACCAGGTTAGTATGGCAGATTGGGCAGAAGAAGCGAAGTTAGTACATCTATAAACGGAGGTGGGACAACTCCAAAAATGGTTTGAGGACCGCCAAGAAAGAATTTGATTTCTGCAGTGTCATACTGAAGATACCGGGATAGGATGAGGAGGAGCAACATGCACGTGTTTGGGATATTGAATGATCAGAGGGCCCTAATATGTACCCAATGATACTGAGAACAGAGCTCAACACATCTCCCTGTAACTAAATACAGAGCAGAATTCAATAAAACAAAGCAGAAAGACACTTCAGTATACAAAACTACATTATTAAAAGAAAAAAACATACACAAAATGAAGCTGCCAATATAAACATACTGAAATTGGATCTCTACAGAACATACATGTACTTTTGAGATGGTGGTAAGATTTACGAAGGGACAAAAGTTAGTAACACCTTACCACTTACGTAGGTACATAATCCTTGAAATGAGATGGTTTCCTCCAAGGTCGGGATGCCACAATGTCCCCTCCTCTACCATTGATCGTGGGACACTTGGCCATAGACTCTTAACACAAAGGCAACCCCGTCAAAAAGTACTTAAAATGGTGCACTGCCCACATTCATGCCAGAGCCACTTGTTCTATGACAGACTACTGTACCTCCCTTAGCTAACATGAAGCATATGTAGTTACTTTTTCTTCCCCATCTACCACTTGGACCAAAACAGAGCCTGTACCCTTTAGGCTGGAGTCTGTAGCCACAGTTGGTTTCTTTGAAACATCAATGTCTTCTGGTAGGCCTTTTACTAATCTCACGCTTCCCTCTGAAAAGGCCTTCTCCCAAATCTCTGAAAAGGCAAACTTGATTCCGTCTCGAAAGTTGCATCGCAAAAGCAAAATTTGGAACAAATTTGAAGTAATACTCCGCTAAACATAAAAGTCCCTAACCTGATCATTATCAGTAGCAGTAGTTGCTTTAATGCTGGAATCCTCCAAATCTAATTTGGATCTAACACTGTGTGCCCCATATATGACACTCTGCCCACCCTGAACTTACACTTTTCTCTTTTTATCATGAGGCCACTATTCCTCAACCTTCCAAGGACTTGTTTCAATGCCAAGTCATGCTTTGCCCTCTCTTTGCCATAAACAAGCATATCATCCTGGAAAAGTATCATAGTGTCAATTCCAGTTAAAACTTGCTCCATCGACCTTGGAAAATAAGCAGCTGCCCAGGCCAAACCTAACACCATCCTAACAAACTTAAAAGCTCCCAAAGGTTTGACAAAAAATGTGAGCACCCTGGAGTCTTCCTGGAGCAGCACTTGATAGGATGCAGGTGAGAGGTTCATCATGCTGAATACATGGGCTCCCTCCAACATGGCCAATGTTTCTGCATTATTTGGTATTGACTGGCAATCTGCCCAAATTCATTGCTTGAGATCAAAGATTTTGACACACATCCTTATTTTGGTGCCATTATCCTTTAGCTCCAAAACCACTGATGCCCAACCACTCCCAAGCTTCGATCTCATCAATAACCAGCAATTGATGTAAACTTTGTCTAATTCTTTCCTCAAAGGCTGCTACATGAGTAAGTAAGTAATAAATGTTTATTGTTTAGTTAATTAAGAACGTAACAGTATTTCACATAGATAAATGAAAGCAATAAAATGTCTTCAAAGTATTAAAACAGGATTTCTCATTATAGGCTTAGCATTCTCAATTGTTACGATTAATTATGTTCATGTGCCTCTAAAGAAGTTCATAACCTGTACAATAAAATCATTACTGAATCATAACATTTCCACTTTCTTTAGTACAGTTGAGCGTTTCAGTTTTCAAACTTGATCGTAAATTTGAGAAATTTTATCTACCTACATATCCTTTACATTAAAATTTCTTACCAATTCATAATTTTCACAGCTTGGCCACGAAGATTGAGAAATGGTCAGTTTACAGTTAATTTGAGGATCTGATGGGTCTAGTCCTGTTAGTATGGCCGCTCTGCATGTCCTTATTCCTCTGCTGTTTAAAGCCTTTCTTAATATAGGTACTTTTGCTGTTAATTGTTTGGGGCATGTGCAGATTAGATGAATAAATTCCTCTTTATTGCTGCTGCAGTCGGCATCTTGTCGGCCCTTTGTCAACCCAGGTTGGCTGGTCTGCAATCAACGGTAATTTTCCAAAAATGTAGAGCAATCAGTTGTCTTTTTAGATACATCGAAAATGTAATTCTTAAATAAGATGCCGGTGCAAGGGTCTTATAGTTGTTAATCACCATCCAAGCATGCAGTCTCAAGCTGAAGATATTTTTATTGAATAACAAGGAATGAAATTTAGCTGTTTTATTAATCACTTGCTTAAAGGTCGAATAAGGCAGAATATTGTTCCATAGCTTGGCTGTACAAGTAGTTATTAGTGCCTTTTGAAGGTATTGATTATATGGTGATTTTTTGTCATTTTCAAGTTCTGTCCAGAGGGCCTTGTTTAATAGGAAGTTGGCTGTATTGTGTTTCAGTCGATACCAAAGCTTTATTGTGGTGTACATTCTCCCTATTGTTTCATTTATAAGTCCAAATTCAAGTCGCTCCTGAGCTGGTGAAGCTGACTGATGTATTGGAAAACATTTTTATAGGTTGAGACTAGTAGTTTGTTCTGAAGATCAGAGTCTTTGCTGTATAGAGCAATACTGGTGTACGTTATTATTGGTAGCATTTTGGCTGATAACACTGCAAGCAAAGATTTATATGATGTCCCCTTCAGTTTTTTTGCCAGGGTCCTAAAGGCAAATGTTAATGCACTAGTTCTCTGTGGCATATACATTTTCTGCTCTTGATGGTTTAGTCTATTATCCATGTAAAACCCCAGCTATTTAGAGCTAAATACTTCCTCTAACGGATTATCATTGAGTCACATGTTTTGCTTGGCAGTTGGATAATTGCTGATGAGCATTGTTTTGCTTTTTGCTGTGTTAATTTCTAGTCTGTTGGTTGTTATATATTCTGTCATTTCCTTAAGAGACCATCTAAGACCGATCTTAGTTAGGCTCATTAACACCACATCGTCCGCATAGGAAAGATGCAATAATGATAACTTTCCCATTTGCGGGAGATGAGAATTGATCTTATCTAGCCGTTGTGCCAGGTCTGACATAAATAGATTAAAAAAGTGCGGTTCTAACACGCATCCTTGTTTTTAGCCTTTGTTTGTGTTCAGCTTTCTCGATAACCTAGAAGAGCCATCACCCAGCTTTATTCTTATCCATGTTTTGGAGTAGAATAGCAGTATTCCTCTTAATATGTTCTCTGGAATGTTCCAAACTCTCAGTTTTTCCCATAGGAGGTGACGATCCACACTGTCAAATGCTGCCTTTAGATCTATAAAACAAAGGTGCAGTTGTTTCCTCTGCTTGTATTGGTCTGCTATTAATGAGAAAGTTAGAATATTTGTGATTGTCCCAATCTCTTTTCTAAAACCTGTCTGGTTGTCCGGAATCAGGTTATACATGTCTGATCCGGTCTTCCAGGATCAGGGAGGCGTAGTACATTGCTTCTACATCTAATATGGCAATTAACTTGTAATTCAATGGACCTTTTCTATCTCCACCTTTGTAAATCGGTGTGATTATTGAGCCTTGCCAACTAGTTGAAATATGATTTAGTAGCTCAATTTCTTTAAATAGTATGGTTAGATGATTGCTCCAGAAGGGTGGATCGTTTTTGAGAATAGCTTGAGGAATACCATTTGGCCCTGGTGCACCATCTCCTCTGCTTTTTTCTATTATGCTTGTTATTTCTTCTGATGAATAAAAGGACAAGTCTGTTTTTACCTTTAGATGACAAGTTCCGTCTTTACCTTGATTCCTTGCTAATTCTTCTGCTGAGCAACATGACAGATTGGATTTTACATTAAGGTTATAAGTGCTGTCTTTTCCCTGTGGGGAATTTTCAACTCTTCCTTCGCCGCCGCCAGATCTTGTTGATAAAAGCCATCCCAGTGCTTCCGAGAAGGATGTTCAGGTATGTGGTTTCCATAAATCTTTTTGTTAAAAAATTGGCCCACTCATGTTCTTGTACATTTGAGATTAGGGTATTCACTGGCCTATTCAAATTATTTGTTATTTCCCAAAAGGTGCTGTAGTTAGTTTTCTTAACGCTGTACACCTATTTTGACCAGAATTTATCTTTACTATTTCTTTTATCTTTCCATAACTACTTTTTGTACTCTTTCCTAAGCTGACATACATTATCCCATGCTGTTTGATCCAGGTCCATTGGTTTTAGTCTCCTGATGGCTTTCTTTAGTTCACGTTTCAGGACGTAAAACTCTCTCTTTAATTACTTGTAGTTTCTATTTCTTAGTTCCTGTTTTTGTTTTCCAGACAATAGTGTTGTTAATTTTGCTGTGAAGTTTAACCAAGATTGTATTTTGTTTGGGCCCTTATTTCTGCTTGCTGTTAATAACCTCTTTAATTTGTTATGGAGCTCTTCTATGGTTTCATTTGTCCATTTAAGACGTTTTAAATCAGTCGAGTAAATGCTTCCCACTTTTGCCGGATTAACCTGATGTTTGGTGAAGTTTAAATTAAGATCAATGTGTTGGTAAGAGAGGTCACTCCTAGTGGTATATTCGAAAATTGGGAGAGGCAAGGCATCCGTGGCAATGAAATTATCATATAATGATGTCTGGATTGCGTCTTCTCACCATGAAATATGTGTTTGGGCAGGGTGTCGTCCGTTGATCTGCCATTTATAACTCTCATTCCCAGATACTCTAATGCTTTTACCAAGTACTTGCCTATGTGGTCAGGAAGGGATGTCTTTAGTTGATATTGAGGATGAACATTCCAACATATGTTATCGACTACTAATTTCTCGACCTCATCTGGGGAGTAAATTAGATTAGAGTTAAAATCTCCTGTTGGCACTATATCCCAAAAGGGGTAAGTGCATCTTAAATCCGAGATTGTGGCAATCAGTAGGGCGTTATGAGCTTTTTTCTTTCTTGCCTTGGATGTGCATATGTGTTAATCAACAGTACTGTTATCGGTTTATCTGAGATACGTAGAGTCAATTTAATTACTTGCACGTTGGGTCCAGGAGAGGTTATCTGATCCGATTTTATGTTTAATGCTGTGGACACATAGGCTACCAGGCCCCCTTTCAGCGGACGTATTTCTTGAATTTCTCTGCAGGTATGTTGTAATGTGTAAAACCTACAAGGGGTATGTCCTCCAATGCCCATGTCTCCAGGAGGGCGATTGTGTCACGTCTCTCAGCCTTGAGGAGGGCTACCATCTTCCAGCCATTTAGTTGCTCCGGCTATGTTCCATGAGGTGAACGTTTCGATTATTGGATTTCCCAATTTGCTTTGCATGGGTCAGTTACACTTAACTTCATTAAGGGTACCTGGAAACCAGCTCCATTGATCTTGGTCTAATTCTGTGACCGCTTTCAGGCCTTTGTATGCCCCACTCCTTTGTGGAGTTGATGGACTTCTTCCTTTTGCGTTCTGCAATACTGAGTAAACATGTAGTTTTTCATTTGTTTGCCCTGATCCATTATTTACTCTGTGGGGGGAGTTTCAATAAGGGGTCTGGGGTACAGTGGTGTATCAGGTTTGGATAGTTTTATACCCCAGGCTTCGAATTGTAGTTTAAAGGACATAATGAGCCGAACTACTTCTTCTGCCATTTGGTGAGCATTTGTTCTTTGCCTTTTTGTATCTCATTCGGTAGAAATTCTACTGCCAGAAGGTTTGTTGAGTTTAGATGTTTTAAGATTTGGATTTCTGCTAGCAGTTTTAATATGTTGCCCTTATTTAGTATATTGTGCCGTCCCTGCAATTCATATTCAGGTGTTAAAACTATTTGCTGCATTGATAGTCCATGCTGTTGGGTTTTTTCCCCAAGTTGACTCTTCTCGTTTGTTTTCCACTATGGTTGACTTACTATGGTTTTTTATATGGAATCTGAGATTTCCTTGTTGGGCCATACTGCCCTTTTTTGTGTTGTGTTCTGTAATTTCCAATGCAGACGAATTTGCCTGATTGGCCTCTTTTTGTTTGCTTATTTTATCCTGTTCTGGGTATCCTGACTCGGTCTCTCGGGTGTTTACCCATGATAATTTCACTTGTTTGCCTTCAATTGTACTTGCTTTGTCATGGTTTTGAATGAAAAGCCCAAGGTTTGTCTGTTGCGGTGCCCCACCTTTACTGATGTTGGGTGGTGGACTGTAAACTGTAGGAGAAGGTTCCTCTTGGATCTCATTTTTATTATTTATTACATTATACTTTCGATTTCCTGGCTTGTTCTCTTCATTCGCGCCAATCTTTGGGCTTCAAATCTGTCCCGTGATTCAGGATGCCCTGGATAGTTGTGTTTGATGGTTGTGGGGCACTTTCATCTTGTGTCTGTTCTTGTTGATTTTTCCCATTTTTCAGTGTCTCTTTGGTTCGTTATTCCCCATGGGCGATTGTTGTTGCTTATGTTTTTGGTATGGTCTCTGAGCCTCCCCTTGATTTGCTTTGACTAATTTCCTCTTGGCTATCGATCTCCGTGTCCTAGTTCTTTAGATTTCCATTAGAAGTGTCGGCCGTGCTTATTAAAATCCTGGTCAGGTCCGTCTTTGCATTAGTCACCCTGATTGAGCTAAATATCTGAAATACTTTGGCTGCTTGCTGTTTTGCCAGGTATGTTGTTTTCTTTCTTGCTTTTCTTTCACACTTTTTTGTCTTCTAGTCTGCTTAGTTGTTTTATGTTCTTCCAAATTTAATGTGACTGAGTCCGCTTTCGTAGTCTCTGGGGGTGCTGCCTTTGTTTCCAGTTGTCTTTGTGATTCAATCAAGGTTTTTGTTGGCTTCTGGTCTTCTGTTGGTGAAGCTTGTGGGAGAATTACAGTTTGTTCTTCATGCTCTGTGGCACTATAATTTTTTGAGCGTTATCTGTTTTAGGAAAGTTGGTAGAAGGCTCAATTTGTCAATTATCGGGCTATAGGCGCAGGGTCCTGGCTGAGGTGATTATTTGGTTTGTACTCTTGTTATTAGATTGTTAAGGTTGTCCAGTTTCATGTATATCCATGCGATATGTAGAGCTGTGATATTGATTAATTCAATTTGAATGTCAAGTTTATCCGAATTGCAAATTGAGTGCCTTTTTAGATGTCTGTAGTAATGTTCTAAAGTGATCCAAATAGCTGCTTGGGTCATTGGTTGTTTCCCCTTGAGTTCATTTAGATTTTGATCCCAAGTTTGTTTGTTGGATCTGAAAGAAACACGTTGGGTATATTCCTTACCTTAGAATATCCCCAGGCGTCCGGCTGTATCCGTAAAGATTTTCGTCAGCAATACCCTTGCGCATCGCTAGGCGTCGTCTGCGGCTCCGCGTCCATCGTCGGCGTCGTGATCGCCGGGATGACGTCGTTGGAGTACTTAGATGCCGCCCTCGCGCGCTGACGTCAGTTCTTCTTTTTTCCGCACCAGTAAGCGCAGATTTGGGAAGAGCATACCCTTTGGTCACTTTTTGACTAAAATTTTGGAACTTTTTTGGTTCCTCTTTCGGGTTGACCTCGACTCCTGGTGCCGGTAGGGATGCCCGGGTTCAAGCCGTGCGACGCCTGTCACCGCCTGTTGTCGGTCACGGATCACCACCGCCGGTGTCTCTACTGCCTTGGGGCCGACCATGATGCCGAGTCGTGCCTCGACTGCCAGGCCTTGACCTCGAAGGCTAGGCGGGAGCGGTCCCGCAAGCTGCTCAAGATCCGGCAGTCGGCTCCGTGCCACTCAAGGTCCTGGTCGAGGAGGAGGTCGAGGGACCGGTCGCGGAGCCGCAGCCATCACCGCTCGTCGGTGTCGAAGTCCTCGCATTCCGGTAAGTCGAGGCACAGTAAGAAGTCGAAGAGACGACATCTGACTCCCCTCGCCGGTCGCGCGACTCGGCTGAGGGTTCGGGTGGCACCACCCGCGCGGCTCCGTCGAAGCCGCAGGAGTCGCATCTGGCCCCATACCCTCCGGTCCCTGGGCCTAATGCGACTCCGAGCGAGATCCAAGACTTCCTCGTGGCCATGAGGAGTCTCGCTCCGCCGTTGAGGCCTGCTGGCACACCTTCGGGCCCCGCAGGTCCAACTGGGAGGCCTAGCGAGCCGGCGGCTCCGGCCCCGGCGCCGACTTCGGTCCCGATGCCGCAGTCCCCCGTGGGATCCAGGCCTGGATCCCAGTCGACGCCTGTCGACCTTACGACCCCTCCGCCGACGCCGACTCCTATGATGCCGCCCCCGGCGCCGTCTTCGGGCGACGTCATCCCCAGGTTCAGTCCCGGTCCGGATAGATGAGCAATTCATCTACCGCCCGGCTCCCACCTTTCAGCCTGTCTATCAGGAGTCGGATGACGGAGACGACTGGGAGGGGTCTTGAGGACCCTCTGGCACAGCAGTGCCAGTTAAGTCAGGACTGGGCAGAAGAGCTGGAGGATGCCAGTGGTCTCAGCACCTCCCCTGACACTGGCTTCATCTCTTCTCCCTCCGTGGCTACGGAGGAGGGTGCTACCTACTCTGTGGTGCTGCGTAGGGCTGCCGAAGCCCTTCATCTGGAGCTCCCTGCAGTGGCCGTGAGGACTAACCTCCTCACTGAGGTGCTTCAACTGCCAATAAGCTCCTCGGAGCCTCTGCTGCAGTTCAATGAAGCACTGACTGACGTTCTGATGGGCACCTGGTCCAAGCCCTCCACAGTCCCTCCTGTGGACCGGCGCCAACGCCACGCACCGGGCGACCCCAGCTTTCTGTCAGTGCACCCCACCCCTGAGAGCCTGGTTATCCAGGCCTCTAATTCCCAGACCGCCTTCCCGTCCCCTCCTCCGGATCGGGAATCCAAAAGGTCGGAACAGTTTGGGAAGAAACTGTTTTCCTCCCTTAGTTTGGGGTTGCGGTCTATCAACACCGCGTGCCTTTTGGACCGTTACACCCACTCCTTGTGGGATACGGTGGCCGACGTGCTGCCCCAGTGTCCGGAGGAAGCCCAGACACGACTCGCCTAGGCTCTTGCTGAGGGGCGGGATGCAGCACGGTACTCGATATAATGTGGGCTTGACACAACGGACTCGCTAGGTAGGGCAATTGCGACCACGGTGGCGATTCGTCACCATGCCTGGCTGAGGTCCACAAATTTCTCCGGGGATGTCCAGAGCACCCTCATGTACATGCCCTTTGATGGCCGTTGCCTTTTTGGCAACAAAGCGGATAGTGCGCTGGAGCGCTTTAAGGACTCCAGGGCTACGGCCAAGTCCTTGGGCCTCTCGGCCCCGCGCCGGCAAACTTCCGCTTTTTGCCCCTTTCGTGGCCAAGGAAGGGGCGCCCCCACATGTCCGTCTAGCCATAGGCCACAGAACCAGCCTCAACGCAGTCATGGACGTGGATTCCACCGAGGTGGAGCAGGGGGACAGAGAGCCGGTCAGCCCACATCTGCCCCAGCAGCATCTGCCACAAAGCTTTCCTAGTCCGAGCTTTCAGGCCCATTTCACACCAGTGGGAGGCAGAGTTCGCCATCACCTGCTCCACTGGCGTACCATCACATCGGACAGGTGGGTGCTGCAAATCGTCCGAAGGGGCTACTCCCTCCCCTTCGAGGCGACCCCTCCAGCCATGCCACCGCAGTACCACCGCATGTCAGGGGATCACTTGCAACTTCTGCAGGAGGAAGTTACGGCCCTCTTGGCCAAAGGGGCAATCGAGCATGTTCCTGGCCCAGAAGTAGGTCGGGTTGTTATTCCCACTACTTTCTGGTTCCCATGAAGGGCAAAGGGGGCCTACGCCCTATCTTGGACATCAGGAGTGTCAATGCCTTCCTCCGGATGGAGAAGTTCAAGATGCTCACCTTAGCTCAGGTTCTGGCTGCCCTAGACCCTGGAGACTGGATGGTAGCGTTGGACTTGCAGGATGCATAATTCCACATCCCCGTCCTGCCGGCCCACCGGCGTTACCTGCGGTTCACGGTAGGCCACGAGCACTTTCAGTTTTCCGTGCTCCCCTTCGGCCTCACCAGTGCCCCTCGGGTGTTCACGAAAGTGATGGCAGTGGTTGCAGCCCATCTGCGCAGATTAGGGGTTCCAGTCTTCCCCTATCTCGACGACTGGCTGATGAAGGCGGGCTCGCCCCAGGCAGTCGTCTCCCACCTCCAGACTACGGCCGACCTCCTGCATTTGCTGGGGTTCTCCATCAATGTGCCGAAGTCGCATCTGAGTCCCTCCCAGAAGCTCCTTTTCATCGGAGCGGTTCTGGACTCGGCGTAGTTCCAGGTCTATCCTCCGGAACAGCGGGTTCGGGATATTCAGGCTCTGATTCTGATCTTTCAGCCTTTATCCCGAGTTTCGGTCAGGTTGGTGCTGCGGCTGCCGGGTCGATTGCCTCCTGCATCCTGCTGGTACATCACGCCAGATGGCGGATGTGGGCTCTGCAGTGAGACTTGAAGTTCCAGTGGGCCCAGCATCGGGGCAACCTGTCCGACCACGTCCTGATCTCAGAGGGCACTGCAAGACAGTTGCAGTGGTGGCTCACGGACCGCGATTGGGTCAGTGGCAGATCCCTCTCTCTACCCCAACCGGAGCACGTAGTGGTGACGGATGCGTCCCTCCTGGGATAGGGGGACCACATGGGAGAGGCGGAGATCAGAGGCATCTGATCTCCGGCGTAGTCCCGGCTCCATATCAACCTATTGGAGCTGTGGGCGATCCGGCTTGCACTGAAAGCATTCCTTCCCTCGGTTCGGGGAAGTGTACTGCGTGTGTTCACGGACAACACCACCGCCATGTGGTATTGCAACAAACAGGGCGGGGTGGGGTCGTGGACCCTTTGTCAGGAGGCTCTGCGCCTCTGGACATGGCTGGAACATCAGGGCATCACCCTGGTGGTTCAACACCTGGCGGGCTCTCTGAACGCCAGGGCGGACGAACTCAGCCGACGGTGCATGATGGATAACGAATGGCGTCTGAACTCGGACGTGGCGCAAGGCCTCTTTTGGCAATGGGGAGAGCCTTGGTCAGATCTATTCGCCACCGAAGAGAACACGCAATGTCATCAGTTCTGCGCGTTGGAATTTCCAAGGCGCCACTCGCTCGGAGACGCTTTTCGTCGCGAGTGGAGTTGCGGTCTGTTGTACGCCTTTCCGCCTATGCCTCTTCTGCCCAGAGTGCTGAAGAAGATCAGGCGCGACCGGGCACAAGTCATCCTTGTGGCTCCGGATTGGGCACGAAGATACTGGTATCCCGAGCTACTCAGTATGAGCATCGATCCCCCGATTTGACTGCCTCTTCAGGAGGACCTTCTGTCACAGCAGCAGGGGACGGTCATCCACCCGAACCTGTCCAGCCTCCACCTCCATACGTGGAGATTGAGCGACGACAGTTGATGCCATTTGACTTGCCTCCTGAAGTCTGTGATGTCATTCTGGCAGCCAGGCGTCCCTCCACAAAGACGGTATACGCCTGCCGGTGGAACAAATTTGTGGCATGGTGCACAGCAAAGGCTATGGATCCCCTTGCCACCCCTCTTTCTGAGGTTCTCCTCTTTCTTCTTTCCCTGATCCAGCAGGGCTCTGCTCTGGGCACCCTCAAAGGATATCTTTCAGCTGTTTCTGCTTTCTTACGGCTTCCTGATCAGTCTTCTCTTTTCAAGTCCCCTGTTGTTGCTCGATTCTTTAAAGGCATAACTCATATGTTTCCTCATGTCCCTTTCGAAATGCCTCAGTGGGATTTGAACCTGGTGTTAACCTATCTGATGTGCGCTCCTTTTGAGCCACTTCATAATTATCCTTTTCGTCCTCTGACTCTTAAGACTGCTTTCCTGGTTGCCATCACCTCTGCTAGACGGGTGAGTGAGCTCCAGGCTCTATCTTCTAAGCCTCCTTTCCTCTCTTCCATCCGGACAAGGTTGTTCTCAGGACTCGTCCTTCCTTTCTCCCTAAGGTGGTAACTGCCTTTCACATCGGCCAGTCTGTTACATTGCCCACCTTCTTTCCGCCTCCGCATCCCTCGAAAGAGGAAGAGAGGCTCCTCTGTCTGAACCCAAAACGAGCTCTGTCCTTCTATCTGGACCGCACGAAACAGTTCCGGGTGGGCGACCAACTCTTTGTTGGCTACGTGGGCGCCAAGAAGGGGCGGGCTGTGCACAAGTGAACCATCTCTCGGTGGGTGGTTTTGTGCATTAAGGCCTGTTATTCCTTGGCTAAGAGGGAACCTCCTGTGGGGCTGAGGGCCCATTCCACTCGGGCCACAGCGGCTAATACTGCCCTGGGTCGGGGAGTCCCTCTGCAGGACATTTGTCAGGCAGCTACGTGGGCCTCGCTGCACACGTTTGCTAAGCATTACTGTCTGGACAGCCAAGTCCAGAGAGACGGCTTCTTTGGCCGTTCCGTTCTCCAGGACTTCCTGGTGTGATCTTGGTTCGCAGACACACCACCTGGGTTGGTATTGCTGAGGTATCTATTCTAAGGTAAGGAATCTAACCAACGTGTTTCTTTCAGATGAACAAGTCACTTACCTTCGGTAACGATATATCTGTAAGAAACATTAGTTAGTTAGATTCCTTACCGCCCCACCCATCCTCCCCGTTCTGCGAACTGATATCTAGGGTTAAGGTCATCCCTTTCAGGGCCCTAGATTCAAGGCACCAGTGTCGGTCTCTTGCATGGCTCTGCCTTCCTGGCGCGGAAAGCTATGTACAAGAACTGACGTCAGCGCGCGAGGGCGGCATCTAAGTACTCCGACGACGTCATCCCGGCGATCACAACGCCGATGACGGACGCGGAGCCGCAGACGACGCCTAGCGACGCACAAGGGTATAGCTGACAAATCTTTCTGGATCCAGCCTGACGCCTGGGGATATTCTAAGGTAAGGAATCTAACTAACTAATGTTTCTTACAGATATATTGTTACCGAAGGTAGGTAACTTGTTCTTTTGATTATGTAATTGGCTCGTTTCCTGAGGTCATTGGGTGAATTTGTTATTATTTCGCATGATATTTCTGCCATTAATTTCCATGTTGCTTTGTGTTGAGAAATGATGTTCATCTCTGCTCCTTGGCCCTATTTTTGTTTCAATAGCTTGTGGAGTTTCCTTGTTAGGTGTAAGCCTTGTTGATCTCAGCCATGAGATTTCCGATCCTTCGGAGTGTTCTTGATCTATCTGATGAACCTGTGCTACTATTTGCCGCCCGTGGGTTGTTTCGTGTTTTATTATAGGCTTGGGGGTGGATTAAATCAGATTTTCTTGGTCTTTGAATACATTTGTTGTCTGTAGTGTTTAATTAGTTTTTTCCACTGTTGCTCCCTTCTAGTCCATACTGAGGTGGGCGACTTGCTTCAATCTAGTTTTCTATCATATCATCAGTATTGCTGTTTGAACCCTTTATTATTTCCTCTATATGCGGTTCCTTATTTGTAATTGGTTTTCCGTTATCGTTGCCCTTTTTCCTTCTTTCCTCCTCTGGGGTTGCTAGGTTCATGCCTACTAGGTCGCAGTTGTGAAAGTGTACCTAGCTGTTTGCGTCATTGGCGCTATGCATAAAGTGATTTTGTATCTTTTTTATAGTTGCACTGTAGGCCGTCCTCTGAGGGGCTAATGGTGTCAGAAGGCCTGGTACCTCTCCGGGCATAGAGTATATTATTGCCCCAGAATCTTTGAGGAAGGAGAATGTAGAGCTTGTGTTCTTGCTTCTGCTTTTTTTTGTGTTCCTGAACATTGTTAAAATAGGTGAAATTAGAGGACTCCTTTGGGTATCACCCGGGTCTGCTGCTTTGATTGATTTTTTTTTAAAATATATTTTGCTTTTTTGTACCTTGCTTCAGGTTGTTATACTTCTGGCCCGGTGTCCACCTGACCCTGCTGGATCTCATCTTTTCTTTTCAGTTTCTGTGTAGTAACTTGAAACTTGACCCGGCCCTGTCAGTCCTATCAGTCCTTTAGTTATGGGGCTGTGTGAATAATTGTTTTGGTGCCTTTTTCCTTTAATATTATATTTGGTTTGTATTTCTTTTATTGTTTCATTCTGTTTCTGTTATGCCTTAAATTATACCTTAAATCTGATAGAGACAAGTTAGTGATAGATTCCTTACCTTAGAATATCCCCAGGCGTCAGACTGGATCCGGAAAGTTTTCGTCAGCAGTACCCCTGCGCATCGGCAGGCGTCGGCGTACGGCTCTGCGTACGTCGCTGGCGTCATAGCCGCCGAGATGACATAGTCAGAGCTACTTAGACGTGCCCACGGGCGCTGACAACAGTTCTTTCTTTTCCCGCACAGCAACGCAGATCCGAGAGAGAGTGGTACCCTTAGTTAAAAGTTTAACTTGGTTTCAAACAACTTCTTTTGTCGTGTGCTTGACTCCTGGTGCAATAGAGATGCCCAGGTTGAAATCCTGTAGGTCCTACCGCCGCAACATGTCCGTGTCAGACCCTCACGACGTGTTTCTCTTCTGCTTGGGGCACGCCCATGACCCCGAGGCGTGCCCCGATTGCCTGGCCATCAGTTCCACGCCGATCAAGGTCCCGATCCCGTGGGAGGTCAAGGGACCGGTCGCGGAGCCATCAGCATCGCTCATCGAAATCGGGGACAGGTAAGTCTCGGCGCCATAAAAAGTCGAAGAAGCGTTGTCGCTCTTCTTCTACCCCTCACCGTTCGCGGGACGCGGTGGAGGGGGCGGGCGGTGACTCCCCCGCAGCTCTGTTGGAGCCTCCGTCGTTGCCTGCGGCCTACCCGCCCTTTCCGGGGCCGCAAGCGACTTAGGACGAGGTGCAGGCCTTTGTCGGCCTTGCGCCATTTGTTTGCCCCGCCGGGTCCCTCCGGAGCGCCTTCGGGCCCCGCGGATCCGTCGGAAGAATTTGCCCCCATGCCGCCACCTCTGGCCTCGGCTACGCCGGCACCATACCCTGCGGCGCCGACTCCGACCTCTGTGCCGGCCCTGGATTTTGCTCCGGTGCCGGGCTCGCTGACGCCAGAAAGCGCCGATCCGGGACTGGTATCTTACCCTCCCATTCCATTGCCAGGAGGGGAATTTATCCCATTTCCCAGGGATCCTCGTCCTTACCGGCGCCTTCAGCAACCGGTGGACGAAGGGAAATACTGGGAGGGGTCTGAGGACCCTCTTGCAGCTCAATGCGAGGATGAGCCTGAGTGGGAAGGCGATGTGGAGGGTCTGGTGGATCTGGATTTCTCTCCACACCCTGGCACTCTTTCCCCTTCTTCTGTGGCCATGGAGGAGGTTGGGACTTTTTCGGTGGTTTTACGTCGGGCAGCTGAGGCTCTTAACCTCGAGCTCCCTTCTGTACCTATCAGGACCACTCTCCTGACTGAGGTCCTGCAGCCGCAGTCCTCCTCTGCGGAGCCGTTACTGCCCTTCAATGAAGCGCTTACTGATATCCTGTTGGGCACCTGGATTAAACCTAACACAGGAGTCCCTGTGGAAAAGGGTGTGGCTCACCACCATCGCCCGGCACCGGGTGACCCCAGCTTTCTCACTCAACACCAGACGCCTGAGAGTCTGGTTGTCCATGCTTCTGCCTCGCCGAGTGCGTTCCCTTCTGCTCCTCCGGACAAGGAATCTAGGAAACTGGAGCACTTTGGGAAAAAGATTTTCACATCTGCCAGCTCTGGGTTGCGGGCGGTGAATACTGCGTGCCTGCTAGGCCGCTATTCACATTCTGTGTGGGAGACTGTGGCACATGTGCTAACTCAGTGCCCTGTGGATGCACGGGTGGTTCTCTCCCAAGCCATTACCGAGGGGAGAGATGCTGACGAAATTGACTATTCGTTGTGGGCTTGACACAGCCGATTCGCTCGGTAGGGCACATTCCACAACTGTGGCGTCCCGTCGTTATGCTTGGCTTTGCACTACTGGCTTCTCTGGGGATGTCCAGAACACTCTGTTGGACATGCCCTTTGACGGTACACGCCTCTTCGGTGACAAGGCGGGTAGCACCCTGGAACCTTTTAAGGACTCTCGGGCTACGGCCCAGTTTTTGGGTCTCGCCACCACACGTACTCCCTTGGGGTCCGCTTTTCGGTCCTTTCGAGGCCAAGGTCGGGCGCCCATGCGCGTTCTTTTCAGACCCGCAAGTCTGCGCAGCCACAGTCTCCGCGCAGCCCTGGACGTGGGGCCCACCGTGGTGGATCCCGGGGACAGCGCACGGGTCAGTCCTCCACCTCCCCTGCCGCCGAAGCCTCTAAACCTTCCTAGTCCGGTGTTTCAGGCCCACCTGATGCAGTGGGTGTCAGGATTCATCATCACCTTCCCCACTGGCGCTCCATAACCGCGGACATGTGGGTTCTGCAAATAGTCCGCAGGGGCTACTCCCTCCCCTTCTAATCTACCCCTCCAGCCATGCCTCATCAGTACCACCGCATGTTGGGGGAACACTTGGCACTTCTCCAGCAGGAAGTTACGGCCCTTTTGGCCAAGGGGGCCTTCGAGTGCGTTCCGACTCCAGAAGTAGGTCGGGGTTGTTACTCCCACTACTTCTTGGTTCCGAAGAAGGACAAAGATCTGCGCCCTATCTTCGACCTCCGGAACATCAATCATATTTTCCGGAAGGAGAAGTTCAAGATGCTCATGCTAGCTCAGGTCTTGTCTGCTCTAGACCCGCAAGACTGGCTGGTAGCGTTGGACTTGCAGGATGCTTATTTTCATATTCCCATCCTGCCAGCCCACCGGCGTTACCTACGGTTCACGGTGGGCCACGAGCACTTTCAGTTCACCGTGCTCCCTTTTGGCCTTACCAGCGCCCCTCGGGTGTTCACGAAAGTGATGGTGGTGGTCGCAGCTCTTCTGCGCAGATCAGGGGTTTCAGTCTTCCCCTATCTCGACGACTGGCTGTTGAAAGCGGGCTCACCCCAGGCAGTCATCTTTCCACCTCCAGACTACGGCCAACCTCCTGGATTTGCTGGGGTTTTCCATCAACATGCCGAAATCGCACCTGATTCCCTCTCAGAAGCTCCTCTTCATCGGAGCGGTTCTGGATACGGCGCAGTTTCGGGTTTATCCTCCCGAACAGCGAGTGGGACATTCGGGCTATGATTCCGATCTTTCAGCCCTGGTCCTGGGTTTCGGTCAGGAAGACACTGAGGCTGCTGGGCCTCATGGCCTCCTGCATCCTGCTAATCGACCATGCCAGATGGCATATGCGGGCTCTGCAGTGGGACCTGAAGTTCCAGTGAATGCAGCATCAGGGGAACCTGTCCGACTAAGTTCAGATCTCGGAGGGCTCTGCACAGGACTTGCAGTGGTGGCTCACGTACCAGTGTTGGGTCAGCGGCAGATCCCTCTCCCTTCCCCAACCGGAGCACACAGTAGTGACGGGCGCGTCCCTCATGGGTTGGGGCGGCCACATAGGAGAGGCAGAGATCAGAGGCCTCTGGTCTCCGGCGGAGTCCAAGCTCCATATCAACCTTTTGGAGCTCAGGGCGATCCTAATTGCACTCAAAGCATTCCTTCTCTCTGTCAAGTGGAGAGTAGTGCAGATGTTCATAGACAACACCACAGCCATGTGGTACTGCAACAAGCAAGGCGGGGTGGGGTCGTGGACCCTATGTCAGGAGGCTCTACATGTCTGGACGTGGCTGGAACGTCAAGGCATTTCCTTGGTGGTTCAACACCTGGCAGGTTCACTGAACGCCAGAGCGGACGAACTCAGCCGACGGTGCATGTTGGATCACGAATGGCGTCTTCACTCAGAGGTGGTGCAAGGTCTCTTTCAGCAGTGGGGAGAACCTTGGTTAGATCTATTCGCCACCGAAGAGAACGCGCAATGTCAGCAGTTCTGCGCGTAGGAGTTTCCTAGGCGGCACTCGCTAGGCGACGCTTTTCATCGCGAGTGGAGTTGTGGTCTGTTGTACGCCTTTCCGTCTATACCACTTCTGCCCAGAGTGCTGAAGAAGATCAGGCGTGACCGGTCCCAAGTCATTCTTGTGGCACCGGACTGGGCTTGAAGAGTGTGGTATCCCGAGCTACTCAGTATGAGCGTGGATCCCCCGATCCCTCTGCCGGAGGATCTCCTGTCGCAGCAACAGGGGACGGTCCTACACTCGAACCTGTCCAGCCTCCATCTCCTTGCGTGGAGATTGAGCGGCGACAGCTGATTCCATTTGACTTGCCTCCCGAAGTCTGTACTGTGATTCTGGCAGCCAGGCGTCCCTCCACTAAAACGGTATACGCCTGTCGGTGGAAAGAATTTGTGGCATGGTGCACAGAGAAATCTGTTGATCCTCTTGCTGCCCCTCTTTCTGAGGTCCTATTGTTCCTTCTTTCTTTGTCCCAGCAGGGCTCTGCTCTGGGCACTATCAAGGGCTACCTTTCTGCTCTTTCAGCCCTTCTTAGGTTGCCTGATCAGCCCTCTCTTTTCAAGTCCCGAGTTGTCAATAAATTTCTCAAAGGCAATACTCACCTTTTCCCTCCTATTCCTTTTGTGATGCCTCAATGTGACTTGAACCTGGTTCTCATGTATCGGATGTGCGCTCCATTTGAGCTTCTTCATAACTGTCCTTTGCAGTTATTGACTCTGAAAACTGTCTTCCTGGTGGCCATCACCTCCACTCGGCGAGTGAGTGAGTTCCAGGCTCTTTCCTGCAAACCTCCTTTCCTGGCGATTCATCCAGACAAGGTTGTGCTTCGACAGCGTCCCTCGATTCATCCAGACAAGGTTGTGCTTCGACAGGGTCCCTCCTTTCTACCAAAAGTAGTCTCTGCCTTTCATCTGGGACAAACTGTAACTCTGCCCATTTTCTTTCTGCCTCTGCACCCTTCAAGAGAAGAGAAGAGGCTCCACCGTATGGACCCAAAACGTGCGCTCTCGTTTTATCTCAACCGCTCACAACAGTTCCGGGTGGATGACCAGCTCTTTGTTGGCTACGTGGGCACCAAGAAAGGCCGGGCTGTGCAAAAGCGAACTATCTCCCGATGAGTTGTCTTGTGCATTAAAGACTGTTACTCTCTGGCTAAAAAGGAACTTCCGGTTGGGCTGCGCGTCCATTCTACCAGGGCGACAGCAGCTACTACAGCATTGGGATGCGGTGTCCCCCTGCAACACATGTCAGGCGGCCACTTGGGCCTCTTTGCATACTTTCACTAAGCACTATTGCCTTGACAGTCAGGTCCGGAGAGACTGCTTCTTTGGCCATTCAGTTCTCCGTTACTTTCTGGTGTAATCTCACTTCGCAGACCCACCACCGGGGTTGGTATTGCTTGGGTTTTAACTTGTGCAACGATATATCTGTAAGAGACATTAGTTAGTGATAGATTCCTTACCGCCCACCCATCCTCCCAGTTCTGCAAACTGTTCTCTAGGGTACAGGTCATCCCTTTCAGGGCTCTAGTTCTATTGCACCAGTAGTCGGTCTCTGGCATAGCTCTGCGCTTCTGGCGCGGAAAAGTTGTGTACAGAACTGACGTCCGCGTACGTGGGCGCGTCTAAGTAGCTCTGACGACGTCATCTCGGCTGCTACGACGCCAGCGACGTAAGCGGAGCCGTACGCCGACGCCTGCCGACGCGCAGGGGTACTACTGCCGAAAACTTTCCGGATCCAGTCTGACGCCTGGGGATATTCTAAGGTAAGGAATCTATCACTAACTAATGTCTCTTACAGATATATCGTTACACAAGTAAGTAACTTGTGCATTATGGTTCTTTACGAGCAGTTGAACCGTCAGCTGCTCTAGTTTACATGGAGAAGATGGCAATCAAGCTTGCGACTGATGGTAGGATCTGAGCTAGATCTCAGTTGCATTCTTTAGGTCAGCGCTCCGTTTTGGGTAACATTTAGCCTCGTCAGCTGAGAGGGACCCTTTTATGGTTGCTAGGCAGGGATTAATAAGGCGCCGTTGGGGCTGCCGCCTGGTTGGGATGCCCATACTTTCCACCACTCGCTCACCATCACCGCTATAGTACCGCGATGCTGAAAAGCTCCCATAATGCTACCCTCCACCCCCTCAGTCATCCTTCAGGTGGGAAGCCCGGCTGTGAAAGCTGGGTAATTGCAGCTAGCAGCAGGCAGTGGTAGGGCAGGGCAGCAGACAGTGGTAGGGCAGAAGAGCGCTGCAATCAGCAGTGAGTGGCCTGAAATCCGTTGCCACACTATAATCACTGCTTGGCCGAACCGCCTCCACCTGGGCAGTCTGGCTCCAGGCACGGGCACGGGCAGGTCAGCCTCTTAGACCGCTAGCCCGGGCCGAGACAGATGAAACCGTGGACGTGGCCGACTATCAGCGGTGATGAGGGGCAGCAGGAGGTCAGGATCAGCGGCCCAGCGGGAGCCTAGCAGGGGACCTAGCTGGAGCTGGCCGATCCGCAAGCCGCACCCAGACCTGGCTGTGCCGTTTCCTCAGAGGAGCTGGACTCTCTCTCTGCGAAACGCGCTAAGAGCCTCGCTCTTGGTCCCGCTCTGCCTCAAGGCTCCCCTGGCCTCACCCCTTTCTCGATGGACACCATTCTGCTGCCACGTCGTCTGCTAATCTTTTCTGGCCATGGATCCTGTCCTGCTTCCAGAAGCGCTCCTCGCCCGTCTCGCGTCCTGTGTCACTCACTTCCACTTCTCTACGACAGGTAGTCAGCTTCCAGAAATGCCCTGTGTGATGAGGACTTGGCCCCACACACTTCGGCCACGTATAGGGCGACAAGGTGATTCCACGTCACGGGGACGCGCCTCCAGCGAGTGTCATAAGAATTTAAATATATAATGAGAGTAGAAAAAAACACTGGGCCAAACAATTCCAGCTGCAACAATATCACTTTTTAGTATGCGAATTGCTTCTCATTTCTAAGGATTGTGAAAACTTAGCGAACTGTTGCTCCATCAACATCTATAGCCAGACACTGCCAGTCCATGTCAGAAAATGTGAGTCCGGTCCTGTACTCTTGTGGCGGTTTCGTTGACTGGTAATGCCAACCTGTCCTTCCTTTAGGGGGCGCTAGAGGAGTCTCTGCTACATGAGGTTCAGTACGCTCCTAAAATTATGCCCCACCGGTTTGGCATTCTATAATTCTTTAATAACCCCAAATAATCCCTAAAGACTTCACCGAACTCACTCAGAATGTCTTCATGTTCAGTGAAATTTACCAGTAGCAAGACCTGATTGGGGAATTGGGATTAAGCACAGGGCACTGGCCATCAGGCGTTTCAGTGGGCTGGCACGGTGAGGGCCTGTCCTACTGCCGTGAGGATCCGCCGGCCACATACGCACTTAAAGCGCTTCTCAATAATTGTAAAAGTAAAGCAACTGATACCTGAAGGTGACTTGGGATTTGAAGATATGTAGATTTATTATCCAGCGGGCAGCTATGGTGGGTGGCATGGTGGAAGGGTGTGCCAAACACGGCAGAAACTGTATATGGAGATAACGCACTGCCACCGACCAGCAGTCATATGGGTTACAAACTCAGCTGGAAGTCCCCAGTGCCTCGATTGGGAAACACAGCAAGAAGGCGCTGTGTCCGACATCTCAAAAGAATGAAACTAAAGGTTAAATGCGCCTCCGAGTTGCTGCTCTAGTCAGCTTCTGGATTTGAGAAAACTGCAGGGGGTGAATCTAGAAAGCTGCTCGACGGTGGGAATGGATCACATGAACCATGGTATTGTTGCAAGATCATTTCTCACTCCTAGTCAACGAGCACATGGTTAGGACCGCAGAGAATTGTGAATTTAAAGAGCCGCCCATTGGTAAAGCATTGGCAGTCACTCAACTATATACTGTTCGAGGGTGATCCCTGCTGAAATGTGTGAGGAACTTAATGCATTAACTTCACGATCTACATTTTCGGATAAGGAATTGTCAGTGTTGGAGAGGATTCATGGCTAGTGAATACAAACATTGTTTCCAATGCCTACACTTCACCAAACATTTGTAACCCTTAAACTCTTATGTAAACTGTACCGCGGCACACCAGGTACATGCCCTAGGTGCAGGGTAGAAGAAGCCGGTATCATGCATATGGTATGGGAGTGTCCTTAGCTCAAGGTGTACTTGGAAAATGTCGGTCATTAATGGAATTAACAGGCAAAGGATGGGGGTGGGGGGGGGGGGGCTCGATATCCCCAGAATTTGTCTTGCCTGTTAGGAGTCTTGCCGTCATAACCCTAAACCATTGACCGTTGAATTCAGATTCATCTATCCGGCTGTACTGACAGCTGAGGCAAATATGGTTATCTTTGAAGGCAGCCTGTTCTCCGAAAATCGAGGATGGCAGTGTCTGAAACGAAACTTTGGGTAGGGGCTGAAATTAGGGCATGAAGAAATGTAATTGGGCTCTGGGTGATGCCTCAGTTGCACATCGTACTGTTGCAGTTTCCATTGGAAAACTAGCAGCCATCCTGACGCGCCTTTTAACTGACAAGCACAGTGTATATTGAAACTAGGCCTGGAAGAAATGGATGCGCGCATGCAAAATTAGCATAACTCCTGATTTTTCGTGCTATGCAATTTCATGTCATTTTAGCACGGATGAGCCTCATCGTGCAGAAAATGAGACATTTGCTCAGCCATTATTCCACTGGTGTCTCTTTTATTTTTTTTTACCAGTATGTGCTTGAGTGAAACAATCACGCAAAATACTAGCAAATCAAATTCGTCTTAAACGTTTGATTTCACGAAGGTTTTATAGAATTTTGCGATATTTCAGCTACTTTTAATTAAAACAAGCAGTTCTCTTTATAATGTCGATGGGTGCAGAGGTGGGACCTTGCCCTGTTCGACCAGTACAACCAGGGACACCATGATGCAGTCCTGGATCCGATTTCACAGTGCACTGCTGACATGGTTATTTATGGTCAAGTATATTTCGCGTTTCCATGGCATCTATGCTTTCGTGAGGCCCAACTGACGGAAGTCAAATAATGTTGGTGTAACTGTTAACTTTAAGATTAACACCTAGAGATAAAAAAACACGAATTGCCCACGTTTTAACAGTTTGTCATCTGCTATAAACCAGATGAGGATTGATATTGTCTTTATACGTGATAATAATTTAACTGCTTATTTCTGACGGACAAGTCGGGCTGACATACAATGAGAAACCAGCGAAGCAATATAGATTGTCATGTTGGGTAAATATGAAATACACATACAAGGGTTTTTTAATTGTACCCTAAAAACACAATTTCCCTTAGATACCGTTTGTCACTCAAAAATTACCCGAACACATGAAAATGGAAAGTACTGGGATACATCAACACAGTAAACATTCAGTCAACAAACCATTGTATTCAATACAGACGTGGGCAGGTCACTGAAAGAACGCATAACATGAGAAAGCATTCTACACATTCCACATTGAATTCTTACTATGAACACGAATGTACACAGTG
Organism: Triturus cristatus; assembly: GCF_964204655.1. Classification (NCBI taxonomy): domain Eukaryota; kingdom Metazoa; phylum Chordata; class Amphibia; order Caudata; family Salamandridae; genus Triturus; species Triturus cristatus. Next base: position 555,186,113 of record NC_140586.1, read on the forward strand.
AGCTCACATTGTCTGAAATTCTGCGTTCCTCTTGGGACACACAACAAACTAAGTACCACAGAAAAACAACAGAACGTGTATATGGCCATAATAAGAGAAAGCCGGGTCCCCCCTAAGGTCAGTGGGGTACCACAGTTGAAGTTATTGGGGTTAGACTTATAGAGGTACTGGCTACTGCTTATAGTGTCCCCTGGCACAGTTTCCTAAGCATATGGATTGGGCAAAAAGCCTGCCTAAGTCTCCACCACTGTGCAAACCTTTGAAATCCTGCTCGGAAATGTATGTGCTTTCACCCTTCACTCACTTCTTATTTTATATGTCCATTGTACCCCTAAGTGTTCTGTAGGAGAGGTGGTTTTGGTTGTGCCTCGTGAATAGGTCCATACCTCTGAGATCAAGGTCTCTCCAACGAAAGAACCAGGCACACACACGGGCTTGCTTAGACCAGCAGATTTATTTGGACGGCGTAATGCAGTTCGGATAGTTCCTTCGTCAGACGCCATTTCCCAAACAGGCAGTGCTGTCGGTGTCCAGTTTCAAAGTCATGCCTGCATCGCTATGATAGGCGAAGAACATGCGGTGGGCGTGGCAAGGATTCGAGCACTTGCGGTAAGTACCTTCACCCATGTGGATAGTGCTTTCATTCCTGTCAGTTACACCACTGTCCTGAGCATCACCACTGCTGATCCCACAAGCCTTCACCCAGCCGCTCTCACCTCCGCTGGAAATCCCGGAATGGAGTATTGGACCGATTCTGGTCCCAACAAGTGTTGCTTGATGTTGGAGACAGCGGCGGTGCAGCAGTTTTCCACACGAAAAAAACACCCAAACTTCCACTTGTCCTGCTGCACTGCTTTTAGGGTGGGGTGCCAAAGGTGCAAAGTAGCCACACACCGAATACAGCAACCAAGGTCTCTCCAATGAAAGAACCAGGCACACACACGAGCTTGCTTAGACCAGCAGATTTATTCGGACGGCGTAATGCATTTCGGATAGTTCCTTCATCGGACGCCATTCCCCAAACAGGCAGTGCTGTCGGTGTCCAGTTATATATATATATATATATTACTATCCTACTGGCGGCCGCCACTATGTAGTTATGGTTAGGACCTGGTTTCCATAGGAAGAGCGTTTTTTGAGGTGCCAATAACTTTGGCGTTGTTTGACGAATCTTCATGAAATTTTCAAGACTATCGGTGCAGTCTTGAAAATTTCGGGGTGATTTGTCAAGAGGGGGGCGAGAAAAGGGGGATCCCAAAACGCTTTTTCTCAATGTTGATTTCCATAGGAAACTTTAGACACTGCTGCAGCCCACACTGCTGAACAGAATTGCACCAAATTTAGCAGAAAGGTAGCTCTTGGTTCCAAAAGAACTCTTTTTGTTAAATTGTGTAAATCTGTTCAGGAGCTGCTGAAAGATGTAAGGATTTCTCAGATATACAACTGAGTCCGCGGTGGATTTGCGACCCCTCCCAATCTCGTGCTTGAGATCTGATTGGCTGCTAACACTTCAAACTAGGAAGTGTTAGCAGCCATCTTATGACTCGGTTGAACCGAGTTACAAGATAAAACTTTAAAAATAAGGGGACAAGGTAGAAACACCCTGACCCCTAGGGAGGAGGGGGGGTAAGTGAGGGGGAGGGAGGAGGGGAGTTGGTACCACAGGAACCCACCAGGGCCAAAAAAGTATAACATTTTTTTTAAAAGGAAGTGCGGCCTCCCGTGGTTCATTAAATAAAGGCCCCGGGTGGGCCAGGTCTTGGGGCAGTTTGTTAATGTGGGGGTGCCTATGCTGCACCCCAGCGCCCAGGTCCCTACTTAAGGAAGGAGGGGGGCTGGGTCTCCCTCCTGGAGCCGTAGATGGCCCTTGGGGATCACCACCCCCAGGGCTGTCTCCAGCAATGTCCCTGGGTGCCCACCCCCGGGACATTGCAGTTTTTCATGCTATAGCAAACAAGTTTCAGAAAGCGAGAGCATTTTACTCCCGCTTGCTGAAAGCGGAGAACTTTGCTTTTTCAACAACAGGAAGCTGCATGTCAGCAGCTCCCTGTTGGTGAAAAGAAATGCCGGCTCCTGCAGGAGGTGGGGAGCCGGCCGGGACCGCAGGCCTTCAGGCTTCCCCGCGGTCCTCAACGAGGTGGCCTGGCCTGGAGGATTGGGTCCCCGGGGCCAAAAATGGCCCAAGGAAGTGGGGGGAGGTATCGTGGCCCCACTTCCTATAGTTGAAAATAAAATAAAGAAAGGCCAGTCCCTGAGGTATCGGGTCCCCTGGGCCAAAATCAGCCCAAGCCATGTGGCCCCCCTCTCCTTTTATTGTATTAAAACAATAAAAAATGGGCCAGCCCCTGGCAAACTCCTTACTAGAACATAACAACATTTTAAAATAAAAAGACGGCAACTCGCCGGAGGCCCTGCCCCTTTTATCCACTACTCTGCAAATGCACCTCCTGGTGCTCTGCTGGTTGGGGGATGAAGTCCCCTTGGCTGCTGATGGTTCTTATGGGCCAACAAGACCTCCTACTACCTCCACTAAGCCCCACACAGCGGGATTGCTGAGAGGTGGTCAGTCTATGCCCCTTTCTCAACCACTATTCAAACGTGCCTCCAAGCCCACTGCTGGTGGGGGTATAAGGTCCACTGGCCTCTCGAGGGCCTCAGTTCTAAAGTGGACTTCTTCCCCAAGCAGCAGTACACCAGCAGGTACGTTTGCAGAGTGGTGGGGAAAGGTGGCGTGGCCTCTGGCCGCCTCTCAGTAAAATAACTGTGGAGGTCTTACTTGAGATAAGAGGAGGGCTCGTTGGCCCCCAACGACTCTCAAGAGCCAAGGGGACTTCATCTCCCAACTAGTAGTACGTCAGGAGGCGTGTTTGCAGAGTGGTAGAAAAAGGGGGCATGGCCTTCTACCAGTTCTTACCAATCCTGCTGTGTGGGAGTTACTGGAGGTAACAGGAAGGGAGTTGGCCCCTAAAGACATCTTTGGAGGCTAACTACCCCTCCTGTTATCGCCAGTAAGTCCCACACCGTGAGATTGCTAAGAGGTCTTCGGAGGCCACATCCACTTTCTCCAGCACTTGCAAACGTGGCTCGTGGTGTACTACTGGTTGAGGCATGACGTCCACTTACGGCATAGGTACCTTGGGGGCCAAGAAGCCCTCCTGGTACCTCTTGTATGTTATAAACAGAGGGATTTCTGAGAGCTGGTCGGAGGCCCAGCCTCCCTTTCACCCCCACTCTGCAAACACAACTACTAGTTAAAAAAACCTTAGAAATTCACCGAAAAAAAACAAAGGTTACAGGGACATTATAGTTGGGAATTAGCATTTAAAATACTTTAGAAATTCACTGAAAACACAAAAGGTTACAGGGAAAAAAACAAGCGTTACAGGGTTGTACAAAACCAGTGAAATTCAGCAGTTATAGTTAGCTGAGCAATCTATAATCGCGCCCCCTGCAATGCACTGCTTATGACTTCACATATTACATCACTCATGACATGGTCTGTGACATCAGTGGGCTTTTATTTCTACGCAAGGCTTATATATAAGATCTGATGCTAATCACCACTTTTTCTGAAGTGATTTCAAGCTTCGAGTAAGTCAGCAGGTGGGACCAATGCCACAAACTTATGTGTAGGTTGCTTTTCTCTCACCTGAAACTGCTTACCTTTGAAAGACACTAATGGGTAAACTAATTTCATTTTCTTGTCGTGGGAAACAGTCACTTTGTACATTGGGAGGGCAGGTAGTTTTAAACTTGCCCTATAGCATGATGGTATTTAAAGGGAAACCCTGACTCATTTTTGAAGTTTTAAAGTAGATATTTATTTTATGCTCCTCATTAGAGTTTAAAAGCCGCCCATATTTTTGGCAGATTTGTGAGAATCATATTGAAAATATTTTCTCTTCTACATTTTAGCTATTTTTTGTGTGGGTATAATTCCGTATTAATATTTTATATTTTTCTGCGTGTGTTCTAACTCCACGGAGACACACTGGGTGCACTGCTCTCTAAACAGTGGCTATAAATTGTTATGTTCTTGATTTCAATGACTTACTATGGTTTACCACTTTTGCCATTGTTGCATGAAACAGAAGGTTATGACATACCTTGTAGGTATGACTGCTGTTCAACATAAACTCTAAAAACTCTTATCACTGTTCATTAATGGGATTAACCTGAACCCCGTGTTTTCAGCATGTTGTGTGTCACTAATGTGTGATGTCTTAGGATTTTAACTTTTGATTAACTTTCCTTGTTTGTATCAGCTTGACATTTCATTTTTGGTATTTACATCATGTTCATAATAATATTATATTTTTGTGTATTTTTTTTCTCTTTTCCATGTTTTCTTCATTTCTTTTTAATTTTTCCCTCTCTCTTGGGGTAAAAATCTATAATGTCGATAATTATGGTTTTATTTCAAAAAGATTTTCTCTATTGCTGTGTATCACTAACAGCAATTATGAAATGTACACTAAATGGCCTTGCTGAAGCGACACGTTATGAAATACGTGTTGGCCTGTGAAGAAAATCTTTTGATACAAAAGAATTGAATAAACTAATGATCAATCAATCAGAATTTTGACTATGGAGTTTTACTCATTCAACTTTAATCCCTCAAAAATTAGTAAAAGTTTACTTCAAATACGTATTGGACTGTAGGGTGTTGTCCTGTAATTTCTTTTGAGGTCTGTGTCAAACCATTGTTCCCCTCCACCACCAGTTTTTGTAGCACACAGGTACTTAAAGGGGTTGGTGAGGGTGGTGTGTTCTATGTCCAAGGAAGATCAGCGAGCATACACAGACAAAATGGTGATTGACATCCTGGCTGATACTAGCCGCCGCTAGGCTGGTATCCGCTATCCCTAAGTATGCTTCAATCTCCAAGGAGATACGGAGACTTCATTGGCTACCAGTTAGAAAACGTACCCAGTTTAAGGCCTTGTGTCTGGTCCACAAGGCTATTCATGGAACAGGCTCAGAGTATTTAAAAGAGCGGCTATTTTGGTATACTCCCGCCAGACCGCTTCGGTCAGCGGCAGCTAAACAGGTTTACGTTCCTTTGTTAAAAAATGCCTCCTGGGGTGGCAGAAGCTTTGTGGTGAACGCAGCCAAAGCCTGGAATAAGCTCCCATTACATCTAAGAGGGCTGACTAATCTGTCAGCTTTCCGTAAAGCCTTAAAAACGTGGCTGTTTTCAGAATAATTCTCCTCTTCGATGCTGACCTCTTGGTAAATTTCACACAGCGCCAGGACACCCTCTGGTAACAGCAGCGCTCCATAAATGTTATAAATAAATAAATAAATATCATCGTTAACATGAGCAGATGCGTTGCTTCTTATAAGTACTCTGGTGTTGTGCCTTGAGGCAGTGTGGGAGAAAGAGTGATGAGTAGCTTAGTGAGAAAGGTTGAAGAGTGAGAGGTGTAGGAAAAGAATAGAGCTGGTGATTGGGAAGAGGCATACCCAGTCCGACCAGGCAGAGGCCAGTCTGTTTTCTCCAGTGTGTGTCCAGCAAAGCTATGGAAAAAAGTCTTTCCTGAAATTTAGGGTCAGTTGTTCAGATCAGCGCAGTGGTGGAGAGTGTTGTTCATCTGCTTGTCCTCTGTTTTCAATACTCCTCTTGTGTCATTGATTCTTCTGGTGCGGGAAGGACGCGTAACTGCCAAGTATAGGAAACTGGGATTTTGTTGCATTAGTCCCTCCAATGTTTGCCTGGTATTTGATGCAACTTTGATTGAAGTGCTCTGGGTTCCTGCTAAGTAGGTCCCTAGTGCCAGTGTTCTTTCCCCAAAACAAGACAATTGGTCATTTTATCCCCAAGTGACCAGTCTGTTAGCACCTTTGTAAGTCCTTAGTAAGTTGTACCTCTTGTACCTAGGGCATAGGTACTAAAGAGCACTAAGAGCTGCAGCAAAGATTGTGCCATTCTAAGGGACCTAGCACCAAACTCTTACAGACTGCACCTGTAGGCTGCAGAGCAAGGTGCTCCAAAAATTGAAAACACGACATGTCACACATCTGTGTGCCATGTCCACTAACACAGCTTGTAATATGTGTTAGTCACCCTTACAGCAGGCCTTACAGCCCTAAGAAAGGGTGCATTATATTACGTGTGGACATATCTGCATGAGCAAATATGCCCCTGTGCTGGCCAGTTCAATTACTTCCAATACAAGTGACCAGGGAAGCCATTTTGGTATCAAACATCTCATATTAATAAACAAACTGATTCCAGTGGTAGATTTATTAATATATGAACCCAGAGTGCATCTTAGATGTACCCCCTGAAAACCTACCAACTACTAGCATGCTGACTGACAGGTTTTAGCCAGCCTGCCACCACAGACGAGTTTCTGACCCCCAGGGGTGAGGGCCTTTGCTCTCAGGAGGTCAGGAACAGAGCCTGCTCGGGTACTTTCACCCCCTCCCACAGGACAACCTGCAAATTAGCCTTTCAAGGCAGGGAGCTTCCAAGAGCACACTGCCTTTGATGTGCTAATCTGGCTTCCCTCACAGGAGAAGATCACTGACCTTGCACCAACCCTGCCTGCCTGTTTTGTGTTCCGAACGATTGCGCCAAAGTTGACTCGCCCTGTAAGCTGCTGTGCCTCCAAAAGCCTGGGAGGACCGCCAGCACTTCTTCCAGGACTCAGAAACTCCCATGGTACAACGGAGCTGCTTTCTTGCACCCTGCAGGTACAAAAGTAAGAACTGTGAGGTCTCTGGACCGCGTAAATCGACACTGCCCAGTACCACTTTACCTGTCAATCCAAGCCTGAGTTGAAGTGGGTCAAAGGTACCAGCGTGGTCCCCCAACCCTCCAGTTAAGAAACCCACCCTGGGTTTGCTAGAAGGTGACTCCTCGATGCTGCCTGCAGTCTCTTGATGCAGCCCCCGACCGCTAGTGACTCGTCTGTGAACGACCCGATGCCTCAAGACAACTCTGCACCCATTGCCCCTGGCCCAAATGGAAGTGGAATAAAGGTGCCCCCACATCCCTGTGCATCGTGAGACCTGAGCCCACCTGTTGATTCAGCCTTACTTGTTTCCCAGTCGAAGCCTGCAGCCTCTTTTCGACCAGGCCGATGCCCATTGAATATCATTGAGCACCTTACCTGAAAAGCACCTCTGCACCCGGCCGCCCCAGTATCACCTGAAGTGACCTGTTGGTGCTGCCCTGGACTTTGCCCCATACTTACCTTAAGTCCAGGAGATTGGTCCAGAAAATTGCTGTAAAGTGCCCAAATAAAGTACATGTTTTTCCCCCATAGGATAACATTAGGCAACCGACGCTGAAAGCATATCTTCACCTGGCCACCCCAGTACCGCCCGAAGTGACCTGTTGGTCCTGCCTTGGACCTTGCCCAATTATTAGGAGATTGGTCCCGTAAGTTGCTGTGAAGTACCTGTATGCAGTGTATGTCTTTCCTCGATATAATAACATTACCGCTTCAGAAATTGCAATCTGTTAATTTCTCAAACCTGTAAAAATTCATAACTCAAAACGTACTTGCATGATTTTGATGATCTTGGTGCCCAAAGTTATATAAAGATAGAAGTTATTTTTATAGATTGGTGTGGATCTCCTTTTTGAGTCTTGTGCAGCATTTATTGGCTGTGTATGTGTATTGCAGATGTCGAACACTCCTCTCCGATAAGCCTAAGGCTGCTTGACCACATTACCCCTTAGAAGAGCACCTTGGGATGCTAGAGCAAGCCCCTGTCCACTCATAAGGGATACCTGGACTCTTTGCACAATATACCTCTTTTTTGTTTATTATATAAACAGCCAGCTTCCTACACCAAGCAATAAGCTGGGTAGCCTCACGGCCCTCATATGAGCAGCAACGATGAGTTGATGCTTTGTGGAAAAATCTGAGTGTGTTTAGGTCTTGGTGGAACCAACAGCTACAAGAGGTGGGTGCTCACGCTACATGGTTTTTCCTAGTGTCCTTAGCAAGTCATTAGAAGTAAGAGAGGCAAAGTGTAATGGATCTGGTGGTGTGTATGGGAGATTGATCTATGATTGCAAGCAAGGCAGGTAAATATTCAAATTGTTGGCATCTCCCCGAGCTTAAGAAGGAAAGCCTGGTAGCCAGAGAAGAAAATAAAAAATGGAGAAGGCACTACACTAAGGAAGCATGCTCTCTCTTTAGGAGGATGCTTACAGTTTCCAAATCTTAACTTCATTCAGCTAAAGCTCACTTTATCACCACTCACCTCAATTCGTCTGAAGAATTTTGTTGTTGAGCAGTAATATGGACCATTCTGCCTCCTGTCCATGGGGCTCCAGAGGTTAAACTTTGGCAAGTACTGTGTGCTTTGTCACAGAGTATAGTTTAGTTTAAGTAGATTAAAATCACGAGACCCGCGTGCATGTGATGCCTCTCTCACTTCCCGTAGAGCTTCCTGCAAGGGGGATTACCCGTCTGCCTTTGATGACATAGGATCTTATTTAGAGTTTGGGTTAAGTGGGGGGCAGCTGTCAAAGAGTGGTGGATGCTCCTTCATGTCAGTGGCACTCTAAATACAACAGATAGTACATCCATCACCTTTAGTGGATGTCCCTCATCTGGCAGACTGCATAATGCCCTAACTCACAAGTAAGTTTACACAATGATCTCACAGAGAGCCCTGCCGAATTGCTGTGCTGCAGACTCCGGGTTCCTACATCATTCCCCCCCAGCTCGGATTTATCAGTTACTCACTTACCCTTCGTTTGTTGTTCTTTATAAAAGATGTATTTGCCCCTCTCTCGAAAAAAGCTGACTTCCATCTTGTGGATAGGAATAGGTAAAGTCTGATCACCCTAGTTTTGGCTTTTTCTAAAATCGTTAAATAACACCTAGATAAATGGCTCACGGGCACCCATAAAACCTTAAGGGCGCTAGAATACAATCAGGCCTTTTTTGAGGTTTTTGTTTTTAGCACCAATACAGTTTTATTGGTTAGCTGAAATTCTCTAGAGATCAGTGGGCCTCCCTCCTTTTCCGCCTGAAGTGATGTTTTTAAGTTGTTTTTTCCCACGTGAGATGACACTCTCTCCTATTCAGTTAGACGTGTGTTCAGCCACTAGGCGAGCTGTTCCGGCTGACAAATACTCTTGTCATACGTAGGCAACCCTGGGCAGCAACAGACCATCACTTTTGGAGACATTATGGGGTCGTAATAACCTTTTTTTGTTTGTTTATTTTTACCCTTGTTAGAGGGAGGTGATAAAAACGTAGTTTTATCATCTACAAGTATCCAGTTTTAAATACTATTTTCTAGATCCCCCACAGTGATTGGCCTACACTGCCAGTGCTGGATCATACAAAATAACCCTGGGCATAGGCATGCGTAGTTTGCACTACTACGCACTATACAAAATGCACGTAGCATAGTGCAAAAACTGTGCTATAACACATAGCGCAGTAGCAATATCAACAATACCCACAAATGCTTTGATAAAGCAATTTTACATGCTAAAAAGCATATAACCAATTCACAAAAGTGAACTGTGAATGAAAATAATAGGCAATGAGAGAGGTGATGATTGTGGAGTCCCCCCTAACCTAGGGGGAGGACCAAGCAGATGCCTTGAACACAAAGAGCATATCATGCTGGTGAACGATTCAGTGGTGGTCCCTTCCTCCTAGGACCACCCCAAGCACAGTTATGGGCAAAAATACAATCCCAACCAAAGCCCTGCAAAGCATTATGGGATGAGATTAGCAGTGGGCAGTGAATATTATAGTGTCAAATTTCAAAATAATTCTAAAAAGAGTTGCAGTTCAACTAGTCGTTACTAGATGTCCCTCACGAGTCAAATGCAAAAGCATTGAAATTATTATTACATCAAGCTGCAGTTCCACTAGTTGTTACTAGATGTCCCTCACAAGTCAAATGCAAAAGCATTGAAACCCTTTCATGAAGTTTTTGCATTTGACTCGTGAGGGACATCTAGTAACGACTAGTTGAACTGCAGCTCTTTGTAAAATTATTTTGATATTGGATACTATAATATTCACTGCCCACTGCTAATCTTGCCCCATAATGCTTTGCAGGGCCTTTGGTTGGGATTGTATTTTTGCCAATAACTGTGCTTGGGGTGGTCCTCAGAGGATGGGACCACCGCCGAATCATTCCAGATGATGTGCTTTTAGTTTTCAAAGCTTCTGCTTGGTTCTCTCCCAAGGTTAGGGAGGATCCCAAAATCATCACCTCTCTCACTGCTTGCTAATTTATAATTTTCACTTTTGTTAAATGACTATATGCATTTTAGCATACAAAGACAGAAATACTTATTTTATCATAACTTGCACTGTGCAAGATGCTGTTTGCAATTTATTGCTCAGAGCAGAGAAGCACACAGTGCTATCAGCTACGCAGTTTGAGGAGTAGCTGAACGTAGATCAAAGTGTACTCCGCGTAGCTACGTGTAGTGCTACTATGCAAACTATGCCCAGGGTTAATACAAGATCACCTCTGGAATCTCTACTAGTTCAGAGTGCACCCTACGATGAGGAACAGCACTTAGTGTGAGTGAGGTTTCAGTGTCATTTTTAACTCCGTTGCAGAGTAGCATGAGTTAATTTGAAAAAAATCTTGCTCAAAGGTGTTATTTGGTGTGGGAATTTGATCTCCAGGGGAAATGTACACAGGTCCCTATGTAAAGTTCCTCTCACTCCCCCACTTAGTTGTAATTAATGCTTCGATCAAATGCATCTGAATGTTTTTCACATGTTTCAGGTGAGGTCAGAGATACTGGAGCAGTGATCAAGTGGTCGCGAGTGTTGCTAATAATGTAATTCCTATTATACCAGCTTGCCTGGGCTGCACCTAAAATATACAAGCATCAGATGCCTTCCTGGTGGTCTTATAAATTATGCTGTACTGGACAAGGACTGTACATTGTACCCACTGCTTGATGTTCTAGAGGGCTTTTTACACTGCCAGGAGGCTGCTAGCTGGCTCAAACCTTCAACAATACATTATTTGTGTTGAGATGCTAGTGCCCACATTGTTCCTTCATGAAAAGCACTCAAAAATACTTAAATACTTTACACATTGCTTAAACATTAAAGGAACCTACAATGCAGTAACACCTTGGGAGTGGTCTTTTCATACTGTCCAAAAATGGTAAAAACGTACTTCAAAAAGTACAATGCTAGTTTCTACATCTTTCAAAATGCTGCCTACATTTGTCAATGTAATGTTAGGTAAACATTTCCCTACCAGGTTTAGCATTGCCCCCCTGTTTGTAAAACATGATATTGTTGCCATTTTCCATAACCCCACCCCTATCAGCATGGAAGGCATCGTTGTTATAGCAGTTTCCATGCCCCAATTTAAGAATGTTCTCGCCACATTCTCCATGCACTGTAGTTTCCGAAGCCTGGTTGCTGCTGCAGCAGTAGAACAGCACTAGTGCTGTCCTGTAGTTGCAGAGCTGGTCTCCTGCATGCAAGAGCTGTGGACACTGTTGAAAAATTGAATTTGCCATGAACCTTGCGTCACCGCTTATTCCTCCATCACTCCTTCTTGGAAGGCTCCTCGCTCCCTCGCACACTTGTTTTTTCAGAGGATTGACAGTGGGTGTGGAGTGATGTAGATGTTGGTGATGTGATGGTGGATTCTAGATGAGAAGCTGCATAGAAGTGCGGGATTAAAGATGATTGATGAGCGTATGAATGGGTCAATGAGGAAGGGGTGAGGAAGTGTTGAGAATATGGTGGGGGGCGTGAACAATAGTGTGTGGCACTTGGCATAGTAGACAATAAATGAAAGCTTCTATAAATTTGTATCAAAATCTTGGTGACACTTATTGTCTGTTATATTGTTGTTCTATTACATCTTTAAAGCGCTGTATCCTGGCTAGATTCCCATGTGGGATAAACTTGCACAATTTTCAATCTAAATGGGAATAATTTACTAATTTACATAGGTGGTGGTCTTAAATTCATTGTGACATGGATATGGCTCTCACGGATCAAGTCTAGACACCCATGTCCTTGTTTTATTTTCTTTCAGAGCAATCTTATGTGCCCGATCCAGTTACTTTGCTGCTATGCTGTCTGGAAGTTGGGCCGAAAGCTCCCAAAGCCAAATCTCCCTCAAAGGGTATGTTATATGTGTATATCCCACTGAATACAGGGAGTACAACATGATGAGAATCTGCTTTGATACTCAAGTTTATTACACTTTCAGACTGATACTTCAGTCAGTGCAGTGTTTCTATGTTGTTCTAAAGTACTGATATTCATTCAAGTGTACTATGATTTTTGTTTCAGTCTTTTTGTTGTTTGCAGTAAAAGCAATCCATCAGCCATCGCTGTTTATCAAACACAATCTTCCACCTCGCTAGACTGCTAACAATCCAACAATGTAGTTTGTGTTGACGGCTGTCATTGTGACTTTTCCTCTTAACTGTCCAAGTCTATATTTACTAGCCGTTCTCAAATAGGTGTATTGTTGTCGTCAATTTGCTAGAATTCCAGTGACTCATGCGAGTCCATCATGCGCTCCTTTTTATTTGTCATGCCTCACCACCCACAGAAATGTGTTTCCACTGCCCCTCTGCTCTCAATCACAAAAAGGAAGTCTCCTCAGATTAGTTCTCCCTCTGCAAGAAAGACTTCTCTTTACCACAAGATACCAGTGATTTCATTATTTCCACCATGAGTACTCCGTTGGGCTGTGTCCTGCTTTCTCCTCCACATCATCTTCTTCGGTCTTCCTAAGCTGCCATGGTCTCTGCAGCTTGTCCCACTAAACAGAAGCTCTGTTATGGTTGCTCCTGTGCGCCACATTCACTATATTTGTTTTGCTGTCTCTGAGCACAGAGCTGTTTCTCTATCTTGGGGTGCCATTCACAACTGTAGGAGAGAGACTAGCGTCGGCAGGAGTGAGCAGCACAGATTGGTGTTTGACCTTTTCTATCCAGCTTGTATGGAATAATCCTCTCCCAGATCTTCCTCCTTTACTGGTCCTAATGTGTTTTGTTTTTCCTTTTATTATATCAGATGTTTAGGTATTGGTCCCGGGCCATGACGTCTTCATCATGTGTTGTCCTACTAATTGCACTTTTATTTGAGTGCAGCTGACCATTTATGCTTGTTACTTTGTTTTATCATTGATATTCGTTAAGTTTTATGTATTTTTGTTACATTTGTAACCTTAAATGCGTCTTATTCAATTTCTTCAAAATGTTTTTCAAATTCCATAGCGTTTCTTAATATTGATAATAAGCATATTTACCTTTTTAACACTATACCTTTAATTTTTCAGGGTGAGCCCAGTAGAAATGAATGCTGTAATGCAATTTATATATGGAGCAACACTAGAGTTCTCAAGCAAAGTTGATCCTGGGTATGTGTACATTTTACAACATGACTTCAACTGGTACTTAAATCTCGAAAATGTTTGAAGCTATGACACTGTAATGCTTGAATTTGACATAGGTGAGAAAAAGAATGGCTGATTAACAACAATTGAAGGATTCTGTTAGACCTGGATTTAATTCACTGTGCTGTTACTTTGGAAAGAGATTGTTTGACGAGGAGGCAGCGGAAGGCAATGGAACTGTAGTAAGGGTTATTAATACTTCTGGAAGCGTTGATGATGTTAAATGTTAAGCTTTATTGACAGAATATCAATAAAGTAATATGCATAAAGAAGATCTTGCAGGAGGAACGACTCATGAAGATTGAAGCCAGAAGTAACTGACTCCAGCAGAACACAATAGTACATGACATACAACAATTCTAACTTGGAATTATATAACTTAAAGAAACAGATCAGATACACTGGAAATAAACTGGAATGTAATGCCACATACCCTCCCCCCATAAAACAAACAAATTAATATAATACATAGTCATTGAATCTTTGTGGTATCTTATATATGCGATGGTTACGTGTAGGTACAACATCAAAAGGAATACAAGAGTGACTTGGCGAACTTATTGATGAACTTGCAGCAGGATTAATCATAACATTGGTTGAATTGGATTTGTTATGCAAATCAGGTCCAAAAATAAAACCATTATCATCTTCATCAAATCTGTTTGCATAAGTTTTGTTAAATATCTCAACTTGGTTGTCAGAAACTTTCACAACATTGTTCTTATTCCACCAACCTCTATTACCTAAAAATACAGAAGATTTGGTGACTTTGACAATTTTGACTGGTGAAATAACCTAGACTGCCCCTTACAAACTTTGAAAGGTTTCTTAATGATTACCCAATCATTAGTCTTGAATAATGGATCATGAGGTATGGAACAACCATCATAGGAACTCTCTTGTAAAAACTGCTTATGAGCCACTCTAGATTTAACCTCTTGATAATCTGTTCTAGTATTCCTTTTATCAATTAAAGCAGAGCCCACTGTCAAATCACTAGACTAGTGTGGCATGAGTTTAGATCTAGCTTCTCTGCCTCTAAGAGCTTTGAAAGGTGTTATTCCGGTTGCGGAATGAGGTGCAGTCAAGTAAGCCCAAACTTTACTTTGAAGAAAATCACCTACATCAACATTGGCTGCAATAGCAGTTTGTACTCCTTATTTGAGAAACCGATTAGCCCTCTCGACAAGACCATTCGAGGAAGGACTATACAAAGCAACACAACAGTGTTTTATTTCAGCCTTCTCAAGAAAAGTGGTGAATTGGTGAGAAATTAAATGTTGGCCATTATCAGTGATGACATAGTTAGGAGTCCCTTCAATTTTTAAAATGTTTTGCAGAAAAGAAATAACATTAGCTGAATTAGCTGCTTATACACATGAGTAATATAACCATTTGGAATGGTAGTCTATAGCTACTATGCAGTACCTTTTGCCTATGAGCAGTAATGTGAAAGGGCCTGAGAAATCCAAAGCAATCTTATCCCATGGGAGTTCAGGGAAAGGAACAGAGATCAAAGGTTTTGTGTGAACTTTCCAATGTTTGTCCGAAACAACACAACAGGGACAGTTATCTATGAATAAAGCCACCTGTTTGTCCATACCTGGCCACCAGTAGATACTTTTAAGTGTCTTGCAAGTTGCAGAAATGCCGAAGTGACCTTCGTGTAAGATATTTATAATCTTTTCTCTAAGGGATATAGGAGGAATAAACAACCCATTCCTCACACAAACTCCATTTTCAAAGGATAGTTGTTCACTACTTTGTGCAAGACACTTGACATCATTACTCAATTTCTTATTAGGTGGCCATTTCCCTTTAATATAAATTTGTACTTTCTTATGTGTCTCATCAAGTGCCATGGCAGAAGCCCATTTATCTTGTGATATACTTCCGTTGCATTTTGAGACAGCATCTATAAGACCAACTACACAATCTTTATGGAAATCATCTTCACTTTCACTACTGTCAATGAGAGGAATAGGAGAAAGACAGTCAGCACGAATGTTCTTACCTCCTTGAATATATTTGGGTGCCGATTCCGATCCTGTAAAACCTTGGTACAAATGGTCGTACGGAGCGTTTTCTCCGTACGACTCGTACCTGGGAATTCCACCGTACAAACCAGCAAGTATGATTCGTACAGAAATAGCATTTCCGTACGAATCGGAAAAAACGCCATACGGCTAAAAAGTACATACAATTCCGATCCTGGACAGCGCGTACGCGACGTCCGCACGGAGTCAGGCAGCGTTTTACGGACCAGCAAGTATGATTCGTACCTACAGCACTCCGCATGGCTATATTTTTACGGGAGCCCAAAAGTGCCGGAAAAGCTAAGTACGCTGCGATGCACGAGGAAAAGGGGGCCCGCTACGCGACGTACACCCCATCACCCACATTGTACGTGTCATCATGTACGGTGCGTACCCCAACATTGCATATGTATGACCCGTACCCCTACCGTATGCACAGTGCATACCCCCCACCCCTCGTATGTACGGCGCGTACCCCCCACCCGCGTATGTACGCACCGTACCCCAGGCGTACCCCCCCACCTGCGTATGTACGCACCGTATACCCCCCACCCACGTATGTACGCACAGTACCCCAGGTGTACCCCCCACACGCGTATGTCCGCACCGTACCCCAGGCGTACCCCTCCCACCCGCGTATGTACGGTCCGTACATACGCGAGGATAGGGGTACGCCTGGGGTGCGGTGCGGACATACGCGGGTGGGGGGTACGCCTGGGGTACAGTGCGGACATACGCGGGTGGGGGGTACGCGCCATACATACGGGGGTGGGGGGTACGCGCCGTACATACGGGGGTGGGGGGTACGGTGCGGACGTACGCAGGAGGGTTGGGAGGCTGGGGGGGCGTACGACTCGTACCCCGGGCACAAGTGTACTCGGGGTAGGGCTCATACAAAGTTCGCTCCGTACGGAGCCTTTTCCATGCGCTTGTGTTTTCAGACGGGCGGTACGGATCGTACTTGCACGCTCGGACTTCAGTTTTACGATTTGTATGTAAAACTGTCCGGGTACGTCTCGTAGACTTTTCCCGAGGCGATTCGTATGTATTTTTCACGTACGAATCGTACTTCGCTGTTTGTACGGGACTTGTACGATTCGTACGTAAAAAAATACGGATACGAGTCGTGCGGGGAAAAAAAATTCCAGGATCGGAATCGACCCCTTGATGTTGAGATTATATTCCTGTAACTTAGAGAGAAGTCTGACCAGCCTTGCAGAAGATTTCCCCAGCCCATTACCACACAATTAAGACACTAATGGTTTATGATCTGTGAAGACTTCACACCGACTACCCCATATGTATGTTTTGAATTTCTTTACTGACCAAACAATGGCGAGTGCCTCTCATTCGATAGTGCTGTAGTTATACTCTGTTGGAGTTAGAGTGCGAGAGGCAAAGGCAACAGTTTGTTCTTTGCCATCAATCCATTGTCCAAAAACTGCACCAAGGCTCCTCTGACTAGCATCTACTGAGACAAAAGAATTAGCATTGGATACAAATGGATGTAAGGCTGGAGCATTGACGACTAACATTTTTATCTTTTCAAATGCATCACGTAAAGTGTCATTCCATTCAAACTTAATACCTTTTTAAGGAGATACCTTAACGGTTGAATCATTTGTGCATAGACAGGTACAAACCTTGCATAGTTTTCGCATAGACCAAGGAATGACCGCATGCATCTTTATCTGCAGGTGGAGATGCATTGCGTATAGCTTCTACGTTACAAAACTTTGGTTTGATGCCCTCGCTTGAAATGTTGTGACCTAGATATTCAACATCATTGACCAACAACTTACATTTGTTTGCTTTTACTGTCATTCCATTATCTTGCAAAATGCTTAACACTTCCTGTAAAATTTTAATGTGTTCTTCTTTGGTTTCAGTATGGATGAGTACATCGTCCTGATATGCTTGTACTTGTGAAAATTTACCAAAAAGGTTATCCATAAGTTTTTGAAAAACACTCGCGGCTGATGCAAGTCCAAATGGTAACCTTAGGTATTTAAAGGCTCCAAAAGGAGTCACAAATGCAGTGAGTGCTTGACAATCTGGAGAGAGTTGGATTTGGTGATAAGCGGAGTGTAGATCTATGGTGGAGAAAAACTTGGACTTCCCAATTTTAGCTAACATCTCATGTATGAGAGGTAGGGGATGACAGTTGATGAAGATATTTTGATTTCAAGATCTTAAATCCACACATAGCCTCAGTTCTCCATTCCTTTTTTTCCGCAAAACCACCGGAGAAATCCATTCTGATGAATTGATAGGGTAGATTATACCTTCAGCTTGTAAGTTGTTAAGCAAAGTTTTGAAATCCTCTGTAACAGTAAGAGGTACAGGCCTGACCTTGTGTATTATTGGAATAGCATTTTCTTTTAATAGTATAGTGTGTTCATAGCCCTTAACAGTACCTACTGTGTTTTTTAATACACTTGGAAAAGATCTTACTAGGTCTTCAACATTCATTTCGGGTTGATCAATGGCCAAAATATTGGAAGGAAGATCACCAAGTACAATAGGAGGGTCTTGTCCAGGTCGTAATATAATGCCTAGAAGGGCAAGATCCTTCCAGCCTATGATGTCTCTTCCTTTAATGGCTACATAGACTTTTGTCTTAACAGTTCTCCCTAGGCATTCTACTTTATCCCAAAAATAACCCAAAAGATCTATATTGTGTTCTCCAAAAGCTTTTGGGGTGATGTCTGGAGTAATAAGCAACATACCTTTTGGCCAAAACTTATAAAATGTACAATCTGCAAGAATGGTAACAGGAGCTCCTGAATCAGCCATTGCTAAAATAGTCTTACCGTCGATAGAGATGTCAACCAGAGGCCCTTTGATAGGTTTGTCAAAAGACTCCGGTACCTCGATAGTAACCACAACATTTGCAAATTGTGAAATACAATCTTGTGTCTCTACTGATATGTTAGAAATTCTAACCCTGTTTGGATTTGAATTAACATTACTTCTACAAGCTCCTAGGAAATGACCAATCTTTTGGCATTTAGTACATTTTTTTCCCAAAGCAGGACAATTAGGATTGTTTCCTATGTGGTTTCTAGAACCACTCCGAAAACATACCAACTGCCCTCTTGGAGATTGATTTTTATAAGTTCTATTCTTGCTCTATGTTTGTTTACCACTAATAGAACACACAGCATTGTCCTCAGAAACAAGACTCACATTAGAAGACCCAGAAGTTTGTACTATAGTTTGTGTAGGAGAAGTCACGGTTTGATTGGACTGACCAGACAATACTTTGGATGTGACAATCGACCTTTCAATGCTCTTGGCAATGTCGATTGTTTCAGCCAAGGTGGGATTGCGTGAAGTGAGTAGTCGTTCTTGAATTTTTTTGGAGAAACAGTAGAACACAAATTGATCCCTGATATAAGTATCAA
Organism: Triturus cristatus; assembly: GCF_964204655.1. NCBI lineage: Eukaryota > Metazoa > Chordata > Amphibia > Caudata > Salamandridae > Triturus > Triturus cristatus. The sequence goes on from NC_140586.1 coordinate 555,204,945, forward strand.
TATCAGGGCCAAATTCACATTTTTCAGCTAAAACTCTTAGTCGCTATGTAATCCTCAACTGATTCTTCACAAGACTGCTTGCACATTGCGAAATGAAACCTTTCTAACATAACACTTGTAGTGTCCGAATACTATTTAGCCATGCGTAGTTTTGCCTCAATAAAGATATTCCAGACTGCATCTTCAGCATTAGGTTCAGGCTGTCTTGGTAAATTTTCAAGAACTCTGCGACTTGCTGTACCTAAATGATTGACTAATAAAGCCAATTTCCTCTTTGGAGAGTAGTTGTCTGCATCAATAGCTGTAAGATAATTCTCAAAGTCTCTAAGCCATTCTGACCATTTAAGTTCAGGCTTGCCGGGTTTCACAAGAAATGGCGCTGGCTGGATGACACCTTGATTTGAAGTCATTTAGCTTGTAAGTGGAGGTGAGATCCTCAAATTCCCCAAAAAAGTATTTTAAATTTATATGATACTTAAAGTCAAAGTCATCAAAGTATTAAGCCAATATGAGCAAATTTCGATTTGAGGAAAATGGATGACAAATAGTCATACTCGAATAGCCATGTAAATGAAAGAAAAAAATATAAGATAACTCACTGTCATTAAGGCAGAAATCTAAGGTGTGAGAATCACTGTGTGTCACACCAATAAAATTGTTGAGTTACTTGAAACGACGATGAAATGGGATAGGTGTGCGAATCACCGAATACGGTGTCGCATGAAAGGCTTCAATGCCGGTAACTGTAATTTGTGAGAGACGCTCCAGATACGATGAAAACACTTCTTTACTAAACCAATATACCCGCCAACGTGCGTGACGCGTCAGCACGCTCCCAGGATGCAAAGCGGGACGCACATTATGCAGGAAAAAGAAGAGAAGGTGGAACCTTCAAGTCTGGAACGTCGAGGAGGGAGATGTGTTATTTCAAATAATGATGGCGCGAGGCATGCGCTGCGTATTTTCAAACAATGGCGATGACATGAGGCAAACTAACCTCGCTGTGAATCAGGGTAAATGACGAGGCTCCAATTATACAGTATACCGGTGCTCCGAGTCGTTGTATACGTTGTATATGGTTCTTTCTGAACGATGGCACAAGGTCAATGAAAAAACTTGCACGTAGCAAAAAATATTGAACTAACCTCGGATAGCTTACAAGGATATGATGGTTCTTGTATCTTTGAGCAGGCAGACCTGTGAGCTCTTGGAGTGTAAATCAGCATCGAAGAAAGTAATTCCAAATAATTCCAGAAAATGTCCACAACCCCACTCCTGGTACCAAATTGTAGTAAGGGTTAATAATACTTCTGGAAGCGTTGATGATGTTAAATGTTAAGCTTTATTGACTGAATATCAATAAAGTAAAATGCATAAAGAAGAGCTCACAGGAGGAACGACTCATGAAGCTTGAAGCCAGAAGTAACTGACTCCAGCAGAACCCAATAGTACATGACATACAACAATTCTAACTTGAAATTATATAACTTAAAGAAACAGATCAAATACACTGGAAATAAACTGGAATGTAATACCACAGGAACTTGTTGGTTTTATGATGTAAAGAACGTGGCCATCTCAGCATGTTCGTTTCACTGCAATAGTGCTGTTGCTGCAGAGTTTCTGGAAAGCAGGTGCTTAGGAAGCAGATTATGGTAAGGCAAACAACTGCTTAAGGGTAGGGCACAATGAATAGGAGGTACGTAACGACTTGAACATGTGCTGGAAGGAGTGAGTGAATAGGACATACGAATGGGAGAAAGTATTTGGTCCAAAAATATAAATGTGTAGGGCTTTTGAGTGGGAACAGCAGCGCAAGGAGGGACAAGGCTTAAAGAGGTAAGCAGTTGAAGAGTAATGGCACGTGATGGGGTGCAAGTACAATAATTTGGGCCCTAAGCCAAGGGTGGTTGTGATACTTGTGGGGGTAAAACAATTACTAAAGAATGTGGCAGGGCTTAAGGGGTGAGTTTAATCGGTGAGATGAGATTTAAGGAGTGGAATGGATGATAGGAGTTAGGACTGAAACAGGAAGGTGGGTGCTGAAGCATTGTTGTGGTTCATGCTGTGAGCATCAATTCCTTCGGGCTTGTCTAAAACGTGTTGTATAAGAAAACTGAGGCTCGGAGAAAATCTTTTTTTTTTTTTTTATCACAAACACGTAATTCAGCCATGTATTGTCCCTGGATTAAACTATGGTTGTCTGGTTCCACTGTCTGCAGGTTGGCTGACAGAGTAGCAGGGATGCACAAGGTTGGAGGCAGGCCTGTAATGATGATGTGTGTCTCAATGAAGAGCTTGGGGCCTCACTAGCCTTAAACACTCATCCTTAACTAGGTGTTTCAAGTAATGCTTGGTATCAGAGAAGAGTGTGTGACTTAAGAGTTAGGGTTCAATAAAGAGGGTTTTTAGAGATGCCCTTTTGAGCTCAATTAGTGATGAGGATGTGGGGGGAGAGACTGGGCTTTGAGGAGGGAGCATGAGCGGTGTGACTGGGTACTGGTGGTACAGAGCTGAATCTATAGTGCAAGCTATGGTCAGGAGTCCATAGCAGGTCAGTAGAATAGCAAGGACCATGGACCCTAATGCAGCTAAAGAGAAGGCCCTTGGTTAGGTGGTTAACACAATAGCAGTAATCTAGATGCAGTGGGACCCTCACACCCCAGTGCCACCACCTGTTGCATTAATGATAGTTATGTCTCAACTTCCATCTATATATTCAACTCCATATCCCTGCATACTTCCTGAACACCATCTTCCCTTTTCTTTCCTGCTTTTCGTTTCATATCATGCTCCATTCCCCTCTAAACTCTTCACCACTCCCCTTCTTTCTTAACACTTCCCCTCCACTCTTGTTTCCATTCACCACTCTCTTTACCTTGGCTTCTGTCCCTTTGCCTTCTCTAATCGTTCATTCTCCTTCCTATGTACACATATTCACTTTCCCATACTATTCTTCACTCTTCCTGTATGTCTACTGTAGGAAAGTAGGATATTTCTGGCATAGATACCCCCACTTTTTTGCCTGGTGTCAGTGTGTTTTGACTCCAGTTCACTGAAATCCTGTTAAACAGGATCCCAGTGGCAGTGCTCTTTCTTCTAGGTTTGCTGATAAGTACGTTGTACATCCCACAATTGGTATTCTGGGGCACCACTGTAAGTCCCTAGTATATGGTACTGAGGTACCCTGGGCATTGGTACGCCAGGGGTCTCCCATAGGCTGCAGAATGTATTGTGTCACCTATAGGAGTCCATGCAAACTGTGTCTGCAGAGTTGCTATTGCAGTCTGCGTGAAATGGTGCATGCACCTTTCACTTTAGATATAAGGTTTTTCTTATACCCCGGCCACTGCACTTCACACCTATAAGTCACCCCTAAGGAGGGCCCTTCAGTCCAAGGGCAGGGTGCATGGTTCGAAGTGTGAGGGTACCCCTGCACGCTCAGTGGTACCCCTACAAACCTGGGACTCCATTCTCCGGGCTTTGTAAGTGCGGGGCAGACCTTTTAAGGTATGTAGTGGACACTGGCAAGATGAGATGTCCAGCTACATAATGGCTACCCGAACCTGGTCATGATTGGTACAAAACATATGTGAATCACGCAACTACACCAATTCCAGTGTTAGTTGCATTACACTATGTACTGGGGGGCTCAGAGGACTCCCCAATACCTACCTGTGCAGCCTTACAGGGTCTACCTGCCAGCTCGTGCTGCTGCAAACCCCAGACACTGTTCTGCCCCCCTGCTAATGAGCGTAACTCAGGCAGAGAAAGCTGAACAAAGGATTTCCTTTAGAATTGGGTAGGGTGGGGGTGCTTCTGAGCACCACCAGACTGCATTGAAGGGCACATATGGTGCCCTCCTTGTATAAACCAGTTTGTCCAGTGCAGGAGGTCTTGGCTCCCGCTCTGGTGTGAAACTACGCAAAGGACAGGGGAGTGTCAACCTCCCTGATTAGCTCCTCCCCGGATAGGTGCCCAGAGCTCCTCCAGGCGGCTGCTTGATTAATCCATGTTGAATCTTGGCCACTGAGAGCATCTGACTATCTAGGCCAGCTGAGTAGCGTCCCTGACCTCCCCTGATAGGTTGGTCACCACAGAGAATGTCCCTCCCCTTTTTAGGCTTACTTAAGGGCTCCCCTGCGGGTGGGTCCTTAGAGTTGTCTGGACATTATCTTGAAGACCTGACTGCCTGTCTTCTGAAGATCGTTTAAAGAGACTTTTGCTGTTGGACACTTAAACTCTGCTGCTGGATTGAGCCGGAACAAAAGACAATAATTCTCTTGGTGGGAAGATTCCTGCTGCAACTTCATCTCCGTGCTCTTCCAGGTTTCTGCAACTCCGTGGCCGTGCATCCTCCGAGTCATCAAGGACTCTGCATGCATCTAAGCAAGAAGAAATCTCCTTGGAGTGAAGGAGTCACTGCCCTCCATCCGCAGGCACCTCTACGTCGACTACCGGTTTGCTGATCATGTTGTCCCATGGATATCTCCCGGCTCTGCAACACAGTTGGTGGTTTGTTGGTCCTGGAGATGCCTGACAAGTCTTCCTGTAACTTGGGAGACTGTAATCCCTCTCCAGCAGACATGAACCGCCTAATTGTGCATCGCATCTGTCTCCCGTTGCCGAGGCCTGTTGACTCCCTTCACAGAAGATGTTTGAGCTCCAAGAAGCCCAGCCTCCAGCATCGCCAAGCACCAAGACTGACGTTCTACCTACATTCTTTGCACCATGGGCCTCCATCTCCTGTGGGCTGCTGAAGCTTCCCTTTGACTCCCTGTGCCTGCTGCCAGAGCGTCCTCAAGGGGTCTCCAACGATTTCTCTTGGCTCTTCTGAGTGCTGAGGGCTGGCCCTGACTTATCCCCACAGACCTTGTTCGTCTGCAACAAAGCATCTTTTTCTTCAAACCCGACTGTCACCGGTGCCAAGGCTTGGTGGTGGTCCTGCCAGCCACTGACCTTCCTGCATTCCTCATCCGCCGTGGGGCAGCTTGTGGACAGCTGCTTCATCAAGACTGTTGTGCTTCAGCAAGTACCTCTGATAAGGAGTGGAGACCTCTGGGTGGTTTGGACTCTGTCCCATCTGCTTTCAGGTACTCCTTGTCCAGAATCCATGTTTGGGTTTCACCGTCCTGGTCCACGAGTTGATGTAGCTGCTGGACTTCTAGGACCCTCCATTGTCTTCAGCGGGCAGTTCTGACACTACTTCAACCCTATGCCTCTGGGCTCCCTGGTGTAGGTTTCCTGGTTCCCTGGGTATCCAGGGGTGGGGTGGCTCTCTAAGCTTCTCTGATCCAGTTGGTGTCCTCGGGATCCTTTGGAAAGGGTTCTGAAACATGAAAATACCTACCGAAACTTACCCTGTGTTATCCTGTGAACGTCTGACCCAGTGTAACCACTAGGCACTCAGGCACCTTGGGGTCCCTAGCTACTCACCTTTGGTGGTTCCTTGCTTCCCCTGAACTTCTCCATCATTGGATATCAGTTATGTTTGGTACTTGTCTCACATACCACTTTCTTAGTATATGGTTTGACCCCGCCCCCCCCCCCCCCCTCCCCCATGGTGGTCTATGTTTTTTTATGCTACTTACCTGTTTTTAAAGGATTTCTGATGTGTATTTGATATCTCCGGGTAGGAGATATATCAAGGTATGTATTAATCTTGTGATAATAAATACTACTGTATCTTTGTAAACACTTGTGTGGTTCTTTCTTGTGTGAAAGCTTGCTGACTGACTATACGGTAAATGCATCCACTTTACACCCTCTTGAATAAGCCTTAGCTGCTCTCCACAGCTACCCCTTGAGAGCTTTGGTTATCAGACATCTAAACATTATCACTATGGGTTGCCTGGACACAGTGCCTCACCATATGTGGATACTATACACTGAGCCAGCCTCCTACATTCTTCCTTGAATACCTCCATGCCACCCTCCTCTCGTGTCCTCTGTATCTCACCACTTTCCATCTTTCTCTCTCCTCAAAAGTCAATAAATTCCATATAAAATTTACAATCCATTATTGGTAATTTGATTAATCCTCATAACATTTCAGACTGTTTTGCATGTTAAGAGGGTTCATCAATGGAAAAATAAAGGATTTAAGATTTTAAAGTACACATTGCACATAATTCTTTGTCTCTTTTTACTGAATTTATTTACTGCATAGGAAGAAACCCAGTGCATTTTACTTAGCTGATAGTTGCCTCTCAATTCGTATAATATCTCTCACTCTCATCTTCATTTATGCTATAGTCAATGGCTTTCTCTCCTGCATTTCTGCTCTACTCCCTTTGATTTATTCTACACTCTCCCTTGTTTTCTATAGTCACCTCTTTAGCCCTCTGGTCCCTTCTCTATATTTGACTCTGCATGCATCCTAGTATTTTTCCACTTTCTTTTCCTTATCCCTGTCATCTAACCTCCCCTTCGTTGTCTATCCACTCCCAATTATCTCTCCATTAACCCAATTATCTCTTTATTCTTACCTCCATTGGTTTTGTCTCCCGTGTCTCTAGTGCCTCCTCTTTTCTTACCCCTGTATGTCTCCATCCCAATTCATTTGCTCTCCACTCTCCCCTGTTCTCTCTGCTCTCCATTGCCATCTCTCCATTCGCACATGCATCCCTCAGTTCTTCCCTGTAACTCTCCACTTTCCCTGATTTCTGCTCTGCTCTCAGTGACTGTTGCTTCTAATACTGGACCAATGAAATGCTGCATGAGGCTGTCTGGGTGCTTTGTTTGTAGCTTTGAAAGCTCTCATGTATTAGGATTCATAAATTCTTCAGCATACTTCAAAGAAGCCCAGCAACGAACTTAGCTTAAAAGAAGCATGTTCTTTAATTTCCAATGTCCAAGTATGACTCACACAGTCTGGGTTTTGTTTAGCATTCTGAGACTTGTAGTCCTGTGTAGTCTGTCTAAAAATAAAGTCCCAGGATGTAAAGCAAAAACCTTAATGGGATAGTCATTAGTGGACCTTTGAAACTTGACAGCTGTGCATTTTAATATTTCTGCCAATGGCCTAACCTTGTTGTCAAGAGCTCTGCATAGCTAGACTCTCTTTATAGTGCCTTGAGCAACAAACTTTCAGTATTGTAGTAGCTTACAGCTGTGCGTTTCTTCACATGCCCCTCCCAGCATTCTTCTCCTTAATGCATCATAAGAACTGGTCCTCCCATCTCTTCTCTTCAGTCATTCCAACACTGAGCTTCCCTTTTAATGATACCACTATGCCAAACTTCCCATCTGTTCACAGATATGCCAGGGCTGTGTTTCCTTTCTCTAGTGCCAGGATTCTGGTCATACAGTGACCGCTGTATCGAGCTTCCCATCATCTGACAGTGATACCTTCACCGATATTCCCATCTATACAGTTGCACCATAACCAAGCGGCCCACTAGCTGCAATCTTCCCTCCTCTTAATGCCATCATCGTCCAACTTTCCACCCCCAGCAAGAGATGCCAGTGCCCAGCTGACCATCCCTTCAGAGTGATACCACCTTACAGTTCCCTATGTAACATGACATCACAGAGTTTCCAATCCAATGACAGCAACACCAGAGCCAAGTTTCCCTGCTCTCAGTTGCACCAGCATTAAGATTCCCACCTTGCAGTGATGCTGGCTTCGAGCTGTCCATCCTCTCAAAGGGAGTCAGCATTGCGAGACAACCCCTGAGATTCCTGTATACTCACAGTGATACTGTAAACCAGCTTCCTAGCTCCTGAGAGCAGCACCAGTGCCAAACTTCCCTATTCCACCAGTACCCAAATTGCCATCCCCTGGCAGTGACGCCATTGCAGCGGCCGTCCCATCAGAGCCATATCACATCGGAGAGTCCTCTTTACCAAAACTGACATAACTAACACGCCTCGATTTGCCACTCAGACTGTGATATCAAAACAACTGCAAGACTGAATAGCTGTATGGTAATGCTGAAGGCTGAGATTGCTGTCCATGAAAATTTGGGATCATGTTGTTCATAGAATACCCTCATTCCTATATGATAGGCTACATTGTGATGTAATGCACTTAGATGTGATTTGAGGCACTTAAATTGACAGAAAAGATTTATTTGTTGTTAAGTTTCTTTAATGTGCTGCACACTAAAATGGGATTTTTTTTCTCGTTAGATCGGACAGATCAATCTACTTGATCACTCTGAATCTGTGCTTGTTTGCTCCTGGGTTACAGTTTTTAATTTTTTTCCTTTTATATATCGGACTTCAATGAAGATAACCTTTGATGCAAGACTAAGATTACAAATAAGACATTTTGACATATCTCTTCTGCAAGTTTCATTGCAGAAGGATCTGACTTCTATATTCTATCCTAGCTTAAGCTCCTTAAATAAGAAATACTGCTAATTTTCAATGTGATATGAAAGAAGTGCACAAAAGTGACTGGCAGAAAACATTAGTGTTTCATTTTATATAAACGTTATTGAGCTCTTTGAATAAAATTTAAAGCATTACTTTTCTGTCTGTTGCTCCAAAGCATTATCTTTTTAATGGACATTCTGACAAAATATGAACCTTGTTCCTTTCTTTTAGTCAAATTCTTTGTATAGCTGATATGTATGGTTTGGAAGGACTGAAAGAGGTCGCCATGTATGTCCTAAAGAGAGACCTCTGCAAATTTTTCCATAAGGTGAGTTTGTGAATGATTGCGACAGTTTTTTCAATTGCTTTTCATTTCCTCCAAAGGTATCTTGCCCTGTAGTGGGTATTTTTTCTAGTACCCCATATTACCGGCAGTTCATGCGACTGTTGCGCCCATTTTATTTGGGACTTTCTAGCTGATGTGTATAGCTTCTTCCAGTTATGGATTTCTAGTCATGAAGGCTTGATTGTGAAAAGATATTCCTTTCAGGAATAGCGTAAATGTTTTTATGAAGGCTGAATACCACCTACAATACAAAGTAGTAGCATTGAAAAGAAAATTGTTTTGAAATTGACAAGAGGATTTCTGTGCCTCCTCCGTAATATGTATGCCTTGCTTATTACTAGCTAAATAAGGTCTATTAATATCTATTGCAGATGTTTGGCGTACTGTCTTCCTTTTTTAAATAACTGATATGTACATTATTCCCTCACCTTTACCATATTTCCAAACCTGGATTCACTTGTTCGCTGTTTTGTGTCGACCATACTTTGGATTTCCATAACCACTGACCACCCCTCTCATCGTCTCTTTCGCCCTTGTTTTATTTGATTGGTTTATGCTGAATTTTTATTTATATAGGGTGGTCCTGGTCCCGCAATGCACTGCTTTACATAGGTGAAGAAATTGCATGCTGAGACATTTGATTGATAGCTGCATGGACAGATATTTACAGAAGCAAAGGGAGATCCAATACATAATTAAGACACAGAGCACATACTCCTCTCTACACAACACGGGTGTATTCTTCATTTTAATCTTCTCTTAGCAAAGAAAACCTGTTTTTGTTATTCCAAATAATGACAGCAATTGGCCTGTTAGCTAAATCGTGCATATTTCTTTGATAGTTTAACAAATACCTATGAATTATGTAGCAGTGAAAAAAAGATGTCAGAGAAGTACATTGTTCTCTTTGATGTAAAATCTAAACATAATTTTCTGTCACTTCCAGCCAGTCGCTGGGATGCAGCAGTCTGTCCCAGAATGTCTGAGAATTGCTCATTCGCTGGGCATTGAGAGCCTTCATGGGTCTTGCATGAGGTAACTAAGCTGAGAGTTCTTTTTCGATTGTCTCAATGTACTCTTTTTCTTCATTGTCTGTCTGTACTATCCAGTAGCTTTAATTCCTATTTGCAATAGTGAGAACATTTCAGCAACCCTCGAGAGGCAGCAAAGCGAGTCAGCCCAGATGGAAAGTAAAGCATCCTTGGAGTATTATGCAGAGCCCACTAGAATAAGAGAATCTGAACGCTGTTGCATTTAAAAGGGGTTGGGTTTAAGAATGCTGCTATTTACAATCTCGAAATATCAACCATACAAAGGTGGAAGGGAACATCAGCGATTAGGAAAGATGTGATGGATGGATGAATCTAATTCTATTTTTTGTACCTGTTAAAGCTGCAAGTTGCACATACAGGGAAAATCAATCTTATGTGCAGTTGAATGCAGTTCAGAGTTCTTGCAACCAAAAGAAAGGCCAAGATAGGAAAACTTGTTAGGAGGAACTCTGATTAAAAAACTAGTCTTGTGAGGTGTGCTGTTGGTCGAGATCAGACACTTTTAGTTGATTTATTGTTGAAGGTCAGTAGAAAATCCATGGGGCCAAAGGGTATACCTCTTACTTCATAATCGAAGGGGAGCTTTTATAGATAGTGAAGGAGTGCTTGAGAACCATTAAATCTCTACCACCATGTGAGGGAAATATAGCAAGGGAACGATAAAAGATTTCCTAGCTATCGTAACAAAAGTTTCAATTCTGTTAAGGACACAGAGGTGAGGATTAGTCTGTTCATTTTTCATTTATTTTGCACCAGCAAACATTAAAACCTATACCATGCAACTATAAAACGTCATTTTCCATGGTTCAGAGGGAAATAATACAAAACAGTTCGTCCAATCAAGGCAGCATGTTCCTCAAGACCCTTCAGCACCCCTCTATCCACCTCTTTCTACCTGTGAAAATGGCTTCATCAGTCGTAATTACTCCTGTTTTGATTAATCCGTCCTTGAAACACAAGGCACAGCATAAGTCCTTCCGAGAGAGAGAAATGCCCAGTTAGCATAAACAGTATGTCAGAAAACACATTCAGAAATAACATGACTATCATCATAAACCACAATGCATACTCCAACATTGGCACGTTTTAAAAATAGGAAATGATACTTAACCCTAATGAAGGGAGGGTAGTGCATCCACCTGGTGTGCTACGTAGGGTGGGACTAACTCTCACCTCCTTGTCCTTAATAGAATTGAAACATTTTGTAACGATAGATAGGACATTTTTCATTCTATGTCAAGACCCGGAGCTGAGGATTAGACTCATTCAAAGGTCTTCAACTCTTATCCAGTTGGCAAGATGACATGATTCAATGGGGAAAGGCAAAAGGGGCAGCCCTTCGGAGGGAAGAAGTGAGGGGTCTTCGGAAACAACCCATCTCGATGGACTGGGAGGTCATGTTACATGTGTTCGAATCACTTGACTTATTACCCCCACCAGGTACCCCAAGCCCGTAAGCACTCAGAGATAATATGCGCCTATTCCACAGTAGGTCTCAAGATTCAGACCCATACATCATATTACATGATCACCGCGGACCCTGTTGTACTACCCTGTTAGCACTCCCTCTTGAGGTTATAATAGACACCGGAAATACCGAACGACCAGGAGTGGGGGGCTGGGAGGGTTAGGGAGGGAAGGGACATAGTTGAATTTGTTATTTATGTTAATTGGAACTGTAATAACATTATGCTACTCATGTATCTGCCATTATTGCAATGATCCGCTATACGAGATGTCAACTGACATTATTTATTCCCCATTTCCAGCCTAATGGTGGGGTGGGGGGGGGGGGGGGGGGAAGGATGGTAAATTCACAAAATATTTGTTATGTATTTATTATAAGTTGAAAACAACTGACTTTATGTAATATTCCTTGCATTGGATTTGGTATAATGGTCATCAAATAAAGTATGTTAAAAAAAAAAAAGGTCTTCAACTCCCAAAGATGCCATTTTGCGTACAGGTTTGAAGTAAAACCTCTTAACCTCTTCTGTGCCCATGACGAGATAGTCTCGTCATGGAGCACGGTTGCGCTGTGCCCATGACGAGACTATCTCGTCATGAACCCCACCCACTAATGCAACGCCCGGCACAGGAGGGGGAAAGCGCGTGGCACTGAAGGGGTTAATAGTAGAGTCTGAGGACCAATCCGCTTCATTGAGGCTATCCTCCAAACGCGCTTACAGGCCCCACAGACCAAATGAGCTCCAAACTGAAAACTTGAAAATTCACCCCTTCCGGGGTAAATGCTCTACCTATAAGGTCCAGAGCCTGAACGTCTGATACCCTGCGGCATGACACCAAGCAGCGGAAGGTGCCCAGTTTCGCTGACAGTTGCTATTGCGATAGAAATTTGTTTGCGGGCCTTGATTTAAACTGGCGTAAAACCTTATTGTGACGTTCCAAAACGTAGAATACCGGGGTTCACGAGGAAAGGAAAACCGGATACCCCTAAGGAGTTTACATACTAAAGGATGTTCACCGACTGGACGGCCGTCCATTGGCACATGACCCAACGATATAGCTGATCTAAAACTATTAATGGACCTGAGAGCGAAATCCTCAGAGGCTAAAGAGGCGAGGAAATTTAGAATGTGGACAATGTCATACCCCATGGGATCCACCTGCCGTTGGTAACACCAACCTAACCATCGCGACCAGGCTGAGCGGTATCTCTCATTAGTACTATCCGTCCAAGCCTTGGAGAGTAAGGACTCAGAATCTCATGAAATTCCCAGGACCGTCCAACATCCCGGTAATCCGCCACACCATGAGGCAAAGAGACCCACTAGGACCAGGGGGTGAGGATTCCCCAGGTGATGGTGGAGGAGATCTGGAAAAAGGGATTGGAAAATCCCAAGAAAGTTCCATCAGAACTGGAAACCATACTTTAAATCTCCAAATCGTGGAGGCCACCTCCAGGTCCGCCTGCTATCTCAGAATCTGGGAAGACAGTCTCATGATCATGGCGATTGGGGGTAAATGCATAACCGCTCTCCGTGCTACAGTCCTGGAGAAAGGCGTTGGTCGCCTCCGCCTTCGGGTCTGGTCCCCAACAGTAATACCGCTCCACTTGATGGTCTAGTCGTGAAGCAAAGAGATGCATTATAAAAGGACCTTACCGAGCGTGAAACAACCAGGGGTTGAGCTTCCAGAGACTGGCGCCCTTCAAGGAGTGTCAATCCGCCGCTTGATTGGAGCTCCCCGGAAGGTTTTCCGCTGAGACCGAGATTTGATGCGCTAGACAGTAGTTCCACTTGGTTCTCGCCAGATCTGAGAGAGTTTTGGATCTCGTTCCCCCTAAATGATTTATGTACTGTACCGCCGCTACATTGTCCAATTTCAGAAGGACACAACACTGAACCCTGTCATTGGTCCAACATTTCATCGCAACTTGCCATCAACGCCAAGCAATTGATACGGAGGGATTTTTCTGCAGCAGACCATTTTCCTCCTGGGGAGGATTCTCCGCACCATGCTCCCTAACCCAACGAGCTGGCATCCGACTCTATTACGAGATCGGGTTGGGAGCCGAAATAACCCCGACCGTTCCACGCTTCTATGTGGGCAATTCACAATTGCAACTCCTCTTTCGCCTCTTTGGAGAGGGGGTTAGACTGAGAATAGTTGAAATCCTGCTGAAGATGGGAAATCTTGAGGTGTTGTGATGCCCGATAATGGAGAGGACCCGGTTAAAATGACTTCTGTTTGTTGACTACGAACCCTTAAAGACGCCAAGAGATGGATCGTGGATCGCAAATTACTGGACAGATGAGCCGGACACTGGTCCATAATCCGTATGTAATCAGTCGGAGTTCCTGAGACCGTAGGTGTTTGATTACCGTTCTCAACACCTTGATGAAACAACAAGAAGAGGAAGACAGTCCGAAAGGAAGACATTTGAATTCGAAGACCTGCGAGTTTCACTGAAACTGCAGAAAACGCCGGTGAGGCGGAAAGATGGGGATCGTAAGGTAGGCATCCTTCAGATCCAAAAAAACATCCAGTCGTTGGTTTGCAATAAATCCCTGAGAAGATGGATGCCCCTCGTTGAATTCTTTGAGATTGATTGATGATGACCGCTGGCCTCCATCCGCCTTCTCCATTAGGAAAAGGTAGTTGAGGAACCCCGAGGGTGTAAAGACGTCGGTACGATTGCCCCCTTAGCCAAGAGGTGGCCTATCTCCACCAGGGTTACTTGACTGTGGGAGAAAACCAGGAGAGTATGTTTGTGTAGTTGGAAGGGGGAACCATAGAACTCTATATGGAAGCCCTGCACAGTTTAGATAACCCACGTGTCCGTCGTGAGAGCCTCACAATCGTGAAGGAAGTCTTCCAACCTCCCTCCAAGGTTGACCCCCTCTGGAGACATTATGCTCACCTGTTGTGTTGTTGTAGGAGGCGTTTCCCTCGGAAGCTCATCTGGGACCTTGCTGCGGGGGTAAACTCCTGGTTGGATGAAAGGAGCCAAAACGTCTAGAATCCTGCCATTGCCCGCGACGGGCTTCTGTATACCTCTGCCGGGTGGCTGGTCAAGCGCTGGCAAAACCACGAGGGCTGAAAATTAGTTTTATCGAGGACTGAGCCTTACCAAGCGAATTGAAGGTATTCATAAACTTCCCAAGCTTGCACATACTTAGTTCCCAAAGAGATTCCTCTCCACGATGGGCCCAGCTTTGGAAGTCGCCAATTCCACTAACTTCGGATCTATCTTTATCAAAAGAGACCTCTGCATCTCCATTAATAAAGAACAATTAACATTTCCAAGGAAAATCAGTACACGTTGCGCCCAACCCGAAAGAACTTCAGTTGAGATCTGAGTGCCTGATGCCTTGGCATCTTCACTCATGTCAATAATTTTGTACAAAGGGCCTACCATGTCAAGCAAATTGTCCTGGTATGAACACCAGAAACCATTTATCCCCTTCACAAAGAAGTTGGTCATTTTTAGGTCTCACGAGCCAAAGGCTCGAAGAGACATTTTACATGTGGGATTTTCAAAGTGCTACCCACAGTCTTTTGGCTGGCCTAAACCTTGAGTGCACGAGATCACATGCACGTGCACAGCTGCTCCTCTGCTCATTGCATTCCCCCCTCCCTTCTCACCCAGCCCTTTGATGCTCTGCTCCATTACTTTCACTTTCGCCGCTTTGACCCTTGCGTTCCCCCCTCCCTTCTCACCCAGCCCTTTGATGCTCTGCTCGCATCTCCCTCCTCCCTGGGCGTGAAGGGAGACAGAGCATCCGCGCTTTTGCTTTCCCTCCCCCCCGTAAGTTAACTTTCAATAGCTTAAGCCGGAGTTCAACACGCTCGCGCATGGCGGTGTGCTTTCGCTTTCACTCCCTCCCCCCCCCGTAAGTTTACCTTCATTAGCGTAGGGATGGTCACACGTGTGCGCATGGTGGCATACTTTCGCCTCCCACCCCCCCCACCCCCCGTAAGCCTCCAGACAAGTAAGAGACAGAAGCACGGTGCGCCCATGCCCAGCAGTAGGCACCTCCACTGGTTCCGACTTCCTCTCAGCTGTAGGCCGATCCGGGGTCCCTGCGCACCAACTCCAGGTAGAGCTAAGCGCTTACAGACCTTTGCCAGACCACGGATAGCACCCACAAATGTCCCCGTCCGTGCGTGTTCTCGGAAGCGCCCTGCTCTGCAGGGTCCCGGTGCACTCAGTTACATAGTGCTGTTACATTGCTTTAACCGTTTTCTTGCCTTACTTCCGAGAGTTCGACTGAAATTGTGTGATGTTAACATTTATTATATAATATTCTTACTTTATGGGCTCTTTATCCTGTGCTGTGATGCTGTAGCTCAAAATGAAACAGACTACTGTCAATTTCTGCCAGCGAGTGCCTCACACCTAATTTACACGCAGCTGTTCAGTGTGTTTTTGTTTTTATTTTACACTTTTGCACTGTAGGTGCGCTGCGGCCTTGTGTGCCTGCAGACTCACACAGCCGACCCCGCCCCCCCCTCCCATTCTGTGTTTCGCTCTCATAGCGAATCTTCATTCTGGTGTTTTTCATTCCTCAACTGCTCGTTTGTAGCAACTTACTTATTTTTGCCTAGTGTATGGAGCATTTCATGCCGTTTATTGGCTGTACTGCTTAATTGGAAATGTATCTGGTTTATTTCGAAACATATATTTTTGGGAATATGTAGTTTTGTGCCTTTTTTTGTTCAATGCAAGCTGGCCAATGCCTAGGGCTCTCTGTTGTGGACTCTGGGCGTTGTCGTGCACCCTACGGTGATCATTGTAAAACCTGGAAGAGCAGTGAGTGGGGGAGCTCATGACAACTTTGAAAATCGTACCAGAGTGCAATGTCGAACAAAAATGCCATTAGCGCCCCTCTAATGCTGTATTAGATTTATTAATGATGATGCAGTTAATTTAAACCTTTACATGATAAAGCGCAGTCTACAAATCTAAAGACTACTAAAAGGCAAGCACACCAGCAAAAGGACGCTTATAGAGCGTGACTTAAAATGCCATGATTTAAAGACCTGCACACGAGGGCCCAATAGTCCATTGTCCTTAACAGTGCAAAACATGCGCGATAGAAGCGAAAGTGTGTGTTTAGTGCGAATAGAAGGAGCGGGAGCGTTTGCATTAAGATCTTCAGGTAGGTTGTACACCAGCTGTAAATAGCTTCTCCACAATGTTGTTAAAGTTTACCAGGCAGACTATTACTTGGTCACTAGAACCTTGCAAGCAGAAGAGGGCCTTCTAGCATCAGCTTATTCCATAAGTATCAAAGAGGTTACATAAAAGCTTTCTGCGCGCAAATTGAGACATATGCACAGTATATGCAAAATACTTCTTCTGGCAGCCTGACAGCCTACATAATGGCGCGCTAGGTTCTGGGGCTCACAGCGGGAGCACATCCTTCATTGGAGTTAGGCCAAATCTTGGCGCTAAAATCCTGGATTTGTAGAAACCTTTGATAGATTGGAATGGATAACTCTGTGGAGTAGGCGATTTGTATGTGTTAATGGATAGCCACGAGTGTTTACACTTTTGAAAATGCTCCTTATCGTGCGCCCACGATAATGGCTTTGTTTGTTTTGCAATAGATTTCGCAATTACAGCAAAGTGAGCTATTGCCATTTTGCATTACACCATTTGATTAATGCTTCACGAAGGGAAGAAAAAAACAATAACATTTACAATGCCAATAGCTCTAAACAATGTCATTGCGAGACCTATTGCATTGTAAATGCTTGTTTGAGTTAGTCTCTGGGTTGAAGGGGACTTTATCTTCCAGAGAAGGACAGGGACAATCCGCCCGCATGCGATTGCACACTTCTTTGTCCAGTGGCTTCCGTAAACGGGATGCTACATAGACAGCCACTTTTGGAGCTGGAGACCATTTTGCTGAGCGTGGGTGTAACGTCCCATCTGGATCCAGAAGGTCTGAACCTGGTTTTGAGGCGGCGCATCTGCATCTCCAAGCGAGCCCGAAGGCCTCCAAAATCTGGATCGGTCTGGTTCTCCATCTGAAGAGGGTGGTGCATCATCTCCCTCTTCGTGTGTAGGGGTGGTGGGGAAGTGGATTCATCCCCAATGTACCTGGTTCTGGGTTGACATCATCCCCCACAGGGGGCTGGGATTCGATAAAGGCCGTTTTTAAATGCTCAAACGTGTCTAGATTGACACCCTGGTCTTCCGCACGCTTGCGTTTGGTGTCTGCTACTTGTGCCATTGGCTGTCCTGGTGGTAGGGGGGCCTGAGGCCCAGATTGTCATTCCCTTGGGTTAAGGCATTTTTGTCACAGCGCTACAATGTGGAGGATTTTCTACTCCAAGGGCGCCATATCCTGGGACACTGCTTTAAATCTGGAACTATCCATAATCTGACAGAAATTATCATTAATTGTGAGCTAAGTAACCTCCTCCTTTTCAAAATACTCCTCAGTCATATGTGATGTTGAGGATCACCTGCACCTAGGCTAGCTACAGAGGCAATCAAATCGTGGGTCAGCCCACATAATACCCAGTTCTAGACAGAACTCTTTATTTCCGGCTACACAGCCCAAAGACTCAGCTCTCCCTTTCAGCTCAATAGGGATTTTTCTCCACCTGGGGCGAGTCCCACCTTATTAGCCTACCCCTCGCTAGTGTCTGGGATGAGTCTCAATTAGAAGATCCAACCCTCGAGTCTCCAGGCGGTGGCTCTGAAGCTCACAAAAGCTTTAATTGCAGTATCAGGCTCTCAGTAAATAATAAAATGAATTAGCACCGCCCCGCATATGAGCCTGACCGGCTGTGTTTCCCTGTTACAGTGACAGGTGAAATAGACGAGCCGTTTGATAAGGGGGTTGTTGGACAGGCCTCACAGACGGCTTGCTCCCTCCCCGCTCGACAGGGCCCGGACTCCGGCCCACCTGGCATAACCCCGCGACAAGCACCTGTACTCCGTCTCCCGCCGGACCCTTTGCCCTCGGACCCTTACTCATCACAGGGTCCAGCCCCACCGGCTTCCCCGGCCGGGTCAAGCCGCCATCTTGGGCCCTGCACCACGCGGCCGCCTGGCCTCCCCCCGACCCTAAACCCGGGCCTGGCCGGCCCCGACATCCCGGCACCACCATCCACCCAGGAGGTGAGCGGACCACTTGGCAGGTCAATGGGAGAACGAAGTGTCAAGGGCTCTCCCCCGCCAGGTGCCGATCGCCCCCAGCTCCCCCAGGCACTGGCTCCACCCCCTGCTGGGTGTCTGGACACCTTCATCCCGGACCCTCCGACCTCCCAGTGCGAGGGTCCGGACATCAAAGGGCACCAGCCCTATAACTGAGGCAGCTCCGGAGCAGGAAGGCAGTTGTATCCTGGAGTCGAGAGACACCGAGTGAACTCAACCTTGACGGTCTACTGGCGCTGCCGTAGCCCGCTCTTGTGAATCATCGTCCTGCCTGCTGGCGCTGCCGCGGCCCTCTACAACAGTCATCTTCCTGGGACCTGCTGGCGCTGCCGCGGCCCGTTGTAACGACCATCCTCACCGGGACCTGCTGGCGCTGCCGCGGACCGTATATCTTCCGGGGACCTGCCGGCGCTGCCGCGGCCCGTTGTATCGACCATCCACACCGGGACCTGCTGGCGCTGCCGCGGCCCGTACCACCAAGCTCGAGGATTGTGAGCTCATCATCATCATCTCCTCCGAACTACCTGATTGGTAAATAGACTGTCCCGCTACCCCCTTCCCTACCTTGCGAGACTATAATCGAGGGGACCCCTGAGTCCAGACCTCCCTGTACCATCCAACCGTACCTTAAATAAGTGCTTATAAAGACTACTGAACCTTATCCGTGTGTGATATCTGTCTGTGGGGGGGGAAGTTACTTGTCTGTACGATCACTGGAGACGGCTCTCCCCGGAGACCTCTCCTCCTGACCCCGGCCGACCCTCCCGGTCCGTCTACCTTTTCTAACATTGGTGGCCAGCGGCGCGATCCGAATCAACGCGTAATCGTACAGAGAGTAGCTCACCCCACGACAAAGCACGATGTCGACCAAAGATAGCAGCTCCACCGAGAAGTTCCAAATGGAGAAATTAGAAGAATACAACCACCGCGAACTGAGACAATTTTGCATAGAACTTGGCATTGCTACCACCGGCCTGAGTACCAAGGATGATCTAAAGCGCGCTCTTGAGTCATGGACAGAAACTGGGGTCGCAGGACCCTCCGACCAAAGCAGCGTCGCACCAGACCAAAACAGCATCACACCAGAGGGGAACGCCACGGCTCCCGAGGAGCGGGGAACGGGCCTCTCGCAGGAGGAGATACGAGAAAGAGACAGAGTCAGATTACACGAATTAGAGATGGCACGACTCAAGATGGATGGGGAACTCAAGTTAGCTGAACAGAAACTCAACCTCGAGCATATGCGGCTTCGAGAGGAACGAGAGGAGAAGCAGAGACAGAGAGAGCTGGAAGAGAAAAAAATAACGCTCGAGCACGAGCGCCGACTGGCGGAAATAGAACTGCGCAAACAGAATAAGGAACTGGGGGTGCCTGAGCGACCACACACCCCGGGGCCAATTGAGAAAAAAGTTCACATCCCCAAGGATGTGGTCCGCGAGTATGTCCGAGAAGACGACATACAACAGTGGTTTAAAGCCTATGAGATCGCAATGACCTCCCACCGGATCGACCGGAGTGATTGGGGAGCCGGCCTTTGGGGGAGATTTATCAACGAGGGTCGCGATGCCCTGCTGCAGCTCCCCGATCACCAAATGTCGTCCTACGACCACATGAAGGCTGCCCTCCTCACCCGCTACGGCCTCACGCCCGAGATGTACCGCCAGAGGTTCAGAGATTGCACCCGGATCCCAGGTACCACTTGGGTAGAGTACGTGAACTATTTCAGCCGGGCCTTCAAGGGTTGGATCAAGGGAAGTCAGATCACCACCTACGAACAACTCTTCAACCTCATGGTGTGGGAGCACCTGTCAAACAACTGTTTCGTCGAGCTCAGGCAGCACCTACTCGACAGTAAGCTGACTGACCCCCGGCAGCTCGCCGCCGAAGCTGACCGATGGGAAAGCACCCGAGTGGGCCGGAGGGGGCCACACGAACAAAACAGAAACAACCAAGGCCAGCACCGTCCTCGGGGAGGAGGAGGGGGCCAGGGACGAGGGAGAGACGCCTTGCCCGCAACACCCGTGGCCAACACCCCGGCCCCGGCCGGCCGGGGCAACCCCCCGTTGCGGCCTGGGTACCGAGCCAACGTCACGTGCCACCGGTGCCAGCGACTAGGCCACTACGCCAATGATCCGAACTGCCCGCTAAACCAAACACCCAAGCCCCGCCAGGTAGCTGCCGCTGCCCTAGGGGAAGAGCAATCATCGGAGGGACCCGAAGAGTATGAGCCGGCCCAGCAAGGGTGGGAACCGGCCGCCATGGTCCTGGCATGCTTAGGGGGAAGAGACATGGTTCCGCGGGCCCCCCTACCCGCCAACACCAGAAAATACGGTCAGTGGGTGACCATTAATGGACAGAGAGCCGAGGCCTTGCGTGACACCGGCGCCAGCGTGACGGCCGTCCGCTGTCACCTGGTGAAGCCCGAGCAGATCCTACCGAACATTCTCTGCCCCGTCCGCTCGGCAGACAACTCTGAGAGCATGTGTAAGATGGCCTGCGTCCCGTTTGAATGGGGAGGGGTCTCCGGCCTACTGAAGGTGACGGTCCGGGACGATGCCCCCGTGGACTGCCTCCTGGGGAATGACCTCGAGAGTTCCCCGTGGGCCACCGTCGAGAGAAGAGAGCACTTGGGGATGCTGGGCCTCCCGGACTGGGCCTGCATAACCACCCGATCCATGGCCACCCATGCCGCCCCCCGATCGGAAGAAACCGAATGGCCGGCACCTCCGCCCCCGGTTGCCCCTGTAGAGGACAACGGCGAGTCCGACCTACCGGACCCGACTACCGAAGAAGACGCGCCACACCAGGACCTTCCGGATCTGGCTCAGTGGCGGCAAGAAGGGGGGCCCACCCAAGAACAGTTCCGCCAGGAACAAAAGACCTGTCCCTCCCTCGAGGGACTCCGCCAACAAGCCAGCACCCAAAACGCCGGGGACACCACCGGAACCCACTGGGTCTACTGGGATAACGACCTGCTCTACAGCGAGCAAAGAATCGCCGAGCTGGGGGCCGGTCGAGTTCTGGTGGTACCGCTCCGCTTCCGAGACTTTCTGCTCAACCTGGCCCACGATGTCCCCCTGGCTGGACACCTGGGCCAGGACAAAACGTACAGTCGCCTGGTGACCCATTTTTTTTGGCCGAAAATGAGGAATGACGTCCTGAACCACTGCCGGTCTTGCCCCACATGCCAAGCCAGCGGGAAGAGTGGCCGGAAGCTGAAGGCCCCTCTACAACCCTTCCCTGTGGTCACCACACCGTTCGAGAGGGTGGGGATAGACATTGTGGGACCTCTGGACCCCCGCACAGCCCAAGGACACAGGTTCATCTTGGTACTAGTGGACCATGCCACCCGCTACCCCGAGGCGGTGCCCCTACGGACAGTGACCGCTCCGGTGGTTGGCCGGGCCCTGATGGGGATCTTCTCCCGGGTAGGCTTCCCCCGAGAAGTCGTCAGCGACCGGGGTACGAATTTCATATCCAAATACATGAAGTCCCTCTGGCAACAATGCGGGGTCACCTACAGATTCACGACCCCCTATCACCCCCAAGGGAACTGACTAGTGGAGCGTTTTAACCGCACTCTCAAAGGGATGATTGGGGGATTGGAAGAGCCTCTCCGTCGCCAGTGGGATGTACTGCTCCCGTGCCTCCTCTTCGCCTACCGGGAAGTTCCCCAGAAGTCCCTCGGTTTTAGCCCCTTCGAACTCCTATACGGGCACCCTGTGCGAGGGCCCCTCAGCCTAGTCAAGGAAGGTTGGGAGATGGCCCCCCTAACGACCCCTCCAGACGTCTTCAAATACATCCTGGCCTTACGAAACCAGACCCGGCGCTTCAGGGAGATGGCCAAAGCGAACCTCGAGGCCAGCCAGGAGGACATGAAGAGGTGGTATGATCACAATGCCTCCTCCGTTGAATTCGAGCCTGGGCAGCAAGTATGGGTGATGTCCCCCACCGAACCATGTGCCCTGCAAGATAAGTGGACGGGGCCCTTCAAAGTGGTCGAGCGCAAAAGCCCCGTCACTTACCTCATCGACATGGGGTCCTCCCGGAACCCCCTTCGGGTCCTCCACACCAACCGGCTCAAACCACACTTTGTGCGCTCCGAACTGAGCCTCTTGATGGCTACAGACAGTGGCACAGAAGAAGACTCCGAGCCCCTCCCGGATCTCCTGAAGACTCAGGAGAAGGACGGCTCCGTGGACGGGGTCCGGCTCTCTGACGCCCTCACTTCGGAGCAACGCCAGGACTGCCGGGACCTCCTGCTGCAGTTCGCTGCCCTGTTCTCCCTCACCCCCGGAGTCACCCCCTGGTGTTTGCACGACGTAGACACCGGGGACAGTCCCCCTGTCCGGCACCGGGCCTACCGCGTACCAGATCGGGTACGGGCCTGCATACAGGAGGAAGTGGCCAAGATGCTCACGATCGGGGTCATCGAGCCCTCGGACAGTCCCTGGGCCAGTCCGGTTGTACTGGTTCCCAAAGCCGCTGCCCCCGGCACCGCACCTGAACTGAGATTCTGCGTCGGCTACCGGGGCTTGAACGATGTCACCCGGACCGACGCTCATCCCATCCCCCGGGCAGACGAGCTGATCGACCGGCTGGGGGCCGCCCGCTACCTTAGTATCTTCGACCTAACGGCGGGCTACTGGCAGATCGGCCTCACACCCAGGGCTCAGGAACGGTCAGCCTTCTCTACCCCCGATGGCCACTATCAATTTAAGGTCATGCCCTTTGGCATGAAGAATGCCCCCGCCACGTTCCAACGCCTTGTGAACCAGGTCTTGGCGGGGCTTGAAGAATTCAGCGCTGCCTACCTGGACGATATCGCTGTATACAGCCGCTACTGGTCCGACCACCTCCGTCACCTCCAAGAGGTCCTACAAGCCCTCCAGCGGGCCGGCCTCACCATTAAGGCCGGCAAGTGCCAGATTGGCCAAGGGTCTGTGACCTACCTTGGGCACCAAGTGGGGAGCGGGCTGGTGGCCCCACTGCAACTTAAGATTGCTGCCATCCAGTCCTGGCAGCCCCCCGTCACCCAGACCGAGGTCCGAGCCTTCTTGGGGCTCACCGGCTACTACCGGCGGTTCGTGAAGGACTACGGCAGCATCGTGAGGCCCCTCACGGGTCTCACATCCAAGAATCAACCGAAGCGGGTCAACTGGACTCCTGATTGTCAAGCGGCCTTCGAGGAGCTGAAGGCCGCCCTGTGCACCGCCCCGGTGCTCCAGGCCCCCGATTACAGTCGGGAATTTGTGGTGCAGACCGACGCCTCCGCCCACGGCATCGGAGCCGTCCTCTCTCAGTTGAACCCCGAAGGTCATGACCAGCCGGTGGCCTTCATCAGTCGACGTCTCCTGGCCCGAGAACAGCGCTGGAGCACCATCGAGAGGGAGGCCTTCGCAGTGGTGTGGGCCCTCAAGAAGCTCCGACCCTATCTCTTCGGTACCCACTTCCGGGTACAAACCGACCATCGACCCCTGCAATGGCTGATGCAGATGCGGGGGGAGAACCCAAAACTCTTGCGCTGGTCCATTTCCCTGCAGGGAATGGACTTCACCGTGGAGCACCGACCAGGCCAAGACCACGCCAACGCGGATGGCCTGTCCCGCTTTTTCCGCCTCGACGAAGAGAGTCCCCAAGGAGATGGGTGACTCTCCCCGCCTTCAGCTGGGGGGGACGCATGTTGGACAGGCCTCACAGACGGCTTGCTCCCTCCCCGCTCGACAGGGCCCGGACTCCGGCCCACCTGGCATAACCCCGCGACAAGCACCTGTACTCCGTCTCCCGCCGGACCCTTTGCCCTCGGACCCTTACTCATCACAGGGTCCAGCCCCACCGGCTTCCCCGGCCGGGTCAAGCCGCCATCTTGGGCCCTGCACCACGCGGCCGCCTGGCCTCCCCCCGACCCTAAACCCGGGCCTGGCCGGCCCCGACATCCCGGCACCACCATCCACCCAGGAGGTGAGCGGACCACTTGGCAGGTCAATGGGAGAACGAAGTGTCAAGGGCTCTCCCCCGCCAGGTGCCGATCGCCCCCAGCTCCCCCAGGCACTGGCTCCACCCCCTGCTGGGTGTCTGGACACCTTCATCCCGGACCCTCCGACCTCCCAGTGCGAGGGTCCGGACATCAAAGGGCACCAGCCCTATAACTGAGGCAGCTCCGGAGCAGGAAGGCAGTTGTATCCTGGAGTCGAGAGACACCGAGTGAACTCAACCTTGACTGTCTACTGGCGCTGCCGTAGCCCGCTCTTGTGAATCATCGTCCTGCCTGCTGGCGCTGCCGCGGCCCTCTACAACAGTCATCTTCCTGGGACCTGCTGGCGCTGCCGCGGCCCGTTGTAACGACCATCCTCACCGGGACCTGCTGGCGCTGCCGCGGACCGTATATCTTCCGGGGACCTGCCGGCGCTGCCGCGGCCCGTTGTATCGACCATCCACACCGGGACCTGCTGGCGCTGCCGCGGCCCGTACCACCAAGCTCGAGGATTGTGAGCTCATCATCATCATCTCCTCCGAACTACCTGATTGGTAAATAGACTGTCCCGCTACCCCCTTCCCTACCTTGCGAGACTATAATCGAGGGGACCCCTGAGTCCAGACCTCCCTGTACCATCCAACCGTACCTTAAATAAGTGCTTATAAAGACTACTGAACCTTATCCGTGTGTGATATCTGTCTGTGGGGGGGGAAGTTACTTGTCTGTACGATCACTGGAGACGGCTCTCCCCGGAGACCTCTCCTCCTGACCCCGGCCGACCCTCCCGGTCCGTCTACCTTTTCTAACAGGGGTAGAGTGCGCTGAGCGGGAAATGGATGATAGTTCGGGCTCTTTAGCAGCCAGAGACCGCACTGCGCTACAGAGCCTGTGAGAGCAAGAGCGGCCGCATAGGGGTGCAGAGAACGTTCCCGCGGCCGTGCCAATAAAAAGAAAACCGACAAAAATCAGCGTTCCCCTGAAAACGCTGTAAAGAACGCCAATTAAGCACACTAAATGTAGCAACAAGGTCAATAAAGTGTTTCAAGCATACAGAAAGAAACAGAACTTTATGAGGCACTTATCTCAAGCTGTTGGACCAGCGAAGAGAGAGGAGGATAGAGCGGTACTGAAGGGTTTTGGTGGACAGGCTGCCTGCTGATTGGACGAACTGTTTTGTATTATTTCCCGCTGAACCATGGGAAATGTAGTTTTGTAGTTCTATGGTGTATGTTTTAATGGCTGCTGATGCAAAATAAATGTAATGTAATTGCATTTATATGGCGCTTACTGCCCCCCGACGAGACGTTGTAACGCTTTACGCCGGGCAGCACTCTGCTCCGGAAACCAAGGTTAATGGTTAGTTCAGTGTTATTGGTTACTGTTAGTTATTGGGATTAGTCTTGTGCACTCAAAAAAACCATTCCGTGCAGTCATTTCAGTTATTTATGGTGGACTAAAGTAAAAGTGGTTGGATGCAATCATTAGTGGGGGGTGAGCTCAAGCATGTGGTTGGTGGGATTAATACTAGAGTTAGAGGAGATTAGGTACTGTTAGGTTGCATTGGTATGACTTTCAGCATAAGGAGGAGAGATTGTGATCTTGCAAATTAGTGGTGGGAAATTTTCTGAAATAGAGAATAGTCAAAAGTGCATGTGTCAAAGTATGTTGTGCTCAGACAGAGGAGGCATGCAGAGGATGAAAGGGAAGGAGAGAGACATTTGAAAAGAGAATAAAAATTAAAGGACAGTTTTTTAATGCCGGATTTAATGAATATAGTGAATATTTTTTAGATAGCTTACAGTTTGAAGATGCAAGAATGTAGAAAGGAACATCAGCTCAAGGTTTGAAAGTGAAATAAATAATGTTGGACTTGTGTCAAGAAAATACATGTGAAATAATATACACATTAAAAAAGAGATTCTGGCATTCATCCTCAGGTTTGACTCAGGGTATTAATTATACAGCAGAGTGGTATACATTTGATTGCCTCTGGTTTGCATTGGCACTAGATGGAATGTGAGGACAGCTTCCCAGACAGTGGAAGTGTATTACATGCATTCAAGTGGCTGGAGGGCAGGAGATGCAAACACTGGTTTATTTTGATCTATTTATTTTGAAGGTTTTATATAGCACGAACAAGACCCTTGTGGGTATCAATCAATCAATCAATCAAGATATTTGTAGAGCGCGCTACTTACCCGTGAGGGTCTCATGGCGCTGAGAGGGGGGGGTTGCGCTACTTCTCGAAGAGCCAGGTCTTGAGGAGTCTTCTGAAGGCGAGTAAGTCTTCGGTCTGCCTTAGCTGGGTAGGTAGGGTGTTCCAGGTCTTGGCGGCGAGGTAGGAGAAGGATCTGCCGCCGGAGGTTGTTCGTTGGATGCGGGGGACGGCGGCGAGTGCAAGGCTGGCGTAGCGGAGCTGGCGGGTTGGTGTGTGGAAGCTGAGTCTGCTGTTCAGGTAGGCGGGTCCGGTGTTGTGGAGTGCTTTGTGTGCGTGGGTGAGGAGTTTGAAGGTGATCCTCTTGTCGACGGGGAGCCAGTGTAGGTTTGTCAGGTGGGGGTGATGTGGCTGCGGCGGAGGACGTTGACGATCAGTCGGGCGGAGGCATTTTGGGTGCGCTGTAGTCGTCGTAGGTGTTTGGCTGGGATTCCGGCGTAGAGTCCGTTGCCGTAGTCCAGCCTGCTGCTGACTAGGGCCTGTGTCACCGTTCTTCTTGTTTCGGTCGGGATCCACTTGTAGATCCTGCGAAGCGTGCGGAGGGTGTTGAAGCAGGAGGAGGAGACGGCGTTGACCTGTTTGGACATGGAGAGGGAGGAGTCGAGGATGAATCCTAGATTGCGTGCGTGGTCGGTGGGTGTCGGTGCTGTCCCGAGAGTGGTCGGCCACCAGGAGTCGTCCCAGGCCGAGGGGTTGGGTCCGAGGATGAGGACCTCCGTCTTGTCCGAGTTCCGTTTCACCCGGATGCTCCTCATCCAGTCGGCGATGGCCTTCATTCCGTCGTGGATGTTGGTTTTGGCGGTGCGCGGGTCTTTTGTGAGGGAGAGGATGAGCTGAGTGTCGTCAGCGTAGGAGATGATGTTGAGGTTGTGGTGGCGGGCCACTTGTGCGAGGGGGGCCATGTAGATGTTAAACAGTGTAGGGCTGAGGGAGGAGCCCTGGGGGACGCCGCGGATAATGTCGGTGGCTTTGGATCTGAAGGGTGGGAGGCGGACGCTCTGGCATCTGCCGGAGAGGAATGATGAGGTCCAATCGAGGGCCTTCTCTTGGATACCGGCTTCTTGGAGGCGTGTTTTTAGAGTGTGATGGCAGACCGTGTCGAAAGCGGCCGAGAGGTCTAGGAGGATTAGGGCTCATGTTTCGCCGTTGTCTAATTGGCGCCTGATGTCGTCTGTGGCGGCGATGAGGGCAGTCTCGGTGCTGTGGTTTCGTCTGAATCCGGATTGGGACGGGTCCAGTATGTTGTTGTCTTCGAGGTGGTGAGTCAGTTGCATGTTGACGATTTTCCCGATGACCTTCGCCGGAAACGGGAGTAGGGAGATGGGCCGGAAGTTCTTGAGGTCCTTGGGGTCCGCCTTGGGTTTCTTGAGGAGGGCGTTGATTTCGGCGTGCTTCCAGCTTTCCGGGAATGTCGCTGTTTCGAAGGAGATGTTGATGACCTTCCGTAGTTGGGGGCGATGGCTGCGTCTGCCTTGTTGAATATGTGGTGTGGGCAAGGGTCTGTCGGAGATCCTGTGTGGATGGAGTTCATGACCTTGCGTGTCTCGTCTTCGCTGACGTTGGACCAGGAGCGCTTTATATGTGTATATATAGAAAACCAGTATGAACATAAAAAACCTACAGTTGGAGGTGATTTAGATATAAGGTGCTCAACAGTACAAAACTAGTAATTACAATACGGTGCTCAATAATACAGAGAAATAATTAGAATACAGTAATAAGTAAGTAATTCACGTGAATTTAGCCATGAGAATCCCTTTCACTTCTTTTTTTTAAGGAGGCCGTGGAGGGGTTCAGTCTTGTTTCTGTGGGCAAAGCATTCCAAATCCTGGGGGCCATTCCAGAGAAGGATCGGTTGTAAGTTTTTTTTCTTGGCAAAACCTTGTGGTTTCAGTAGAAGATTCTTGGAACTTCTGGAGGCCCTTTTCCCAGCAGAAAGTACCAGCTTCTGAGCTAGATAGCTTGGAGAATTGTAGTGTAAGGCCTTGTACATCATACATGCGATTTTCAGATGAATTCTAGCTTCAAACGGGAGCCAGTTGAGGGCTCTAAGGTCTGGAGAGATGTGAGAGGTTCTTTTTGAACCTGTGATGAGTAGCGGGGCTGTCGTCGACCTGGGGAGGCCACCTAGGGTTACGGCCCCATATTCCACACCAGGGATTACTAGGGCTTGAACTGCATGTTTGAAGTCGTTTGCTGGTAGGAAAGGTTTCAATTTTCTTAGCTTGTTCATGTGGAGATTTGCTCCTTTTGTGGCGGCCCTGATATGGTTCTGCATCTTTAAGTTACTGTCCAGTGTCACACCTAGCGATTCCGCTGATTCAACAATGAGAGGTTGCCCTTTGAGTGCTGTTAGGTGCTTCATCCATTCCAGGATGCTGGAAGATTTGTTCGGGGGGGGGGGGGCACAATTAGGAGGAACTCTGTTTTAAGGGAGTTTAGTTTCAAATGGTTTTCGGCCAGCCATGTTTGAGTTTTTTGTAGCGTTGCTTTGAGAGATTTGATGTCCTCAAGTGAATGGATCTTGATGTAGAGTTGGGTGTCGTCTGCATACATATGGAAATCAATCTTGGAGAGACTGAAGTTCTGTGAGTGGTTCCATGAAAAGGGGTTGGACAAGGATTGATTGACCTCGAATCTTTGAGATCTATTTTGGAGAAAGGAGGTAAACCAGGTAAGTACAGATCCAGATATTCCCAATCTGTGTTTCAGCAGTTCTAGCAAGTTGTCGTGTTTGACCGTGTCAAATGCAGATGACAAGTCGAGTAAGATTAGTAAACTGGCTTCATTTTGGTCAAGGATTTTCAGATCGTCATCAATTATGTGTGTCATGGCTGATTCGGTACTGTGACCTGCTCGGAAGCCTGATTGGAATTGGTTAAGCAGGTTGAATTGTTCAATGTGGTTGCTAAGCTGGCTGTGAACACATTTTTCCAAGAGTTTTGCTAGAGTGGGGATATTGTATATCGGGCGATAATTATTTAAGTCCGATGGGTCAGCTTTAGGTTTCTTTAGGATAGGGGATACCTGCCCTGTTTTCAGGCTTTCTGGGATGGTTCCTTGAAGGAGGGAGGTATTTATGATCTTGGTCCAAAGAGGTAATAACAGTGGAATGTAGTCTTTTAAGTAGTTAGTGGGAAGCGGATCTGTGAAGTGGTTGGAGGGATTCAGAGCGGTTAGCGTCTTTAATATAGTGTCTTCACTGTAGGTGTTAAAGTGGGACCAGGTTGCGTTGTTTTTAAGGTTGAATTTAGTGGAACATTTGACTGGAATCCCTATAGGGGGCAATGTGGAGTTCTTTTGCGTGCCTGTGATGGATAGGAGGCCATTGAGTAAGTCGGTTTTTATGGATTCTGATTTTGTATTTAAAAAGGAGGCAAATTCCTCGCAGTTGGGGAGGGTGCCAGGTATGGTCATGGGGTGGATGGGTGCACTTGGTTTGGGCTTTGATTAGATCGAAAAGTTTTTGGGGACGGTTCTTGGCTTGGTCTAATTGATTACTGAAGAAGTCAGTTTTTGATCTTCTGATCTTTCTGAAGTAGGAGTGGTTCTTAGTAGCTTGAGGTGGTCAGCTGAAGGTGCAGATCTCCAACGTCGTTTGATTACTGTAAGTGAGCGTCTGTCTTCATTTAGCCTGCCATCATACCAGGGTTTTGAGTCTTTTGTAGCGGTTATTTTCCATTGTGGAGGGGCTATTTTGTCTAATAGACTGTGGAAGTAATGGTTGGTCAGATCTTGTACTTCGACTAGGTTTTCCGAGGGACATAGGATGTTTGGATTGGAGGATAGAAGTAGGTCGGAGCCGACATTTTTCAGATTTCTCTTCCAGATCTTTGTTCTCAAGGGTTGTGTCGAAGGACTTATAACTGATACCAAGATTTGGAATGTGATGATCAGACCAATCACAGGGAAGGATCGAGTCGAGCTGAGTGGAGTCAACTTTGGAGATTACTAGGTTGAGGGTTGCTCCTTTGTCGTGAGTGGGGCTGTAACAGATTTGGTTAAGATTAAGGTCCTAGAGTAAAGCTTTGAGGCTGGTGTGAGTGAGGGGATGGTGAAAGGCCTCCTTTTACAAATAAATTCAATGACGTTTTGTTAGCAAATGGCTGCTGATTAGACTTTCTGAAGCTTTTTGTAGATGCTATGGGTGTGTATCAGTGGCTGCAGTTGGAGTACAAATAAATAACTGGCATAACACAAATAGAGATGCTGGACTGCTGTGTGCTCCTCCAGCGCACTCACACCACATTCACGTGGTTGAAGCTGTCCCTTATGGGCAGCTTTAAGTTTGTCAATATATTCCACTCCTTTTCTAATGTCGCTCACCCCGCTGAGGTAAGCGACCGGAAACGCAGTCACAAACCATTGCTACATATTCTTGTGAGTTGCAAGGCGCAAGTGGACTACACTTCCATTCCCCCTTGTCCTTGCGACTCACACAGAGTCACAATGTTGACATAGTAAGTTGCAAATCTATTTGTGCCTTGTACATACCGAATATGGGTTTTACACTCCCATACCCTGCATTTTTGTGCACCCCAGGCTTTGCGATGGCAAAACAATTTCGCAAATCAGGCTCAGCTTTTTCAATTTGATTTAGCAGTCCTCACTTGTAGTCCTGGTTTCCCCAGTTTACTAAATTGTGTGGACCTGAGCGAATCACTACATCTCCTTCTGCCTTATGTATGCTATACTGAAGAAAGAACAGACTAATCCTCACTTCGGGTCCTGGCATAGAATTTCGAAATGCACCTGTACTGTGAGTGTGGTCAGTAAGTGTTGGTAAAGCGACACAGGCATCTCAGATGATTCTATTTTAATAGTAAAGGTACACATAAATACATTTAAAACATATGGGGTAAGCTCAGAACAGAGGAGGACAACCCGTTGGGTAAATATTTAATGTGACAAAAGTTAGGCAACAGTGGATGTGGTTATTCGTCCAAGAAATATGTGAGTTAACTAATGTATGTATTTTTGCCAAATTGCACATTGAAAGCAAGTTAGAAAATAAGATGGCGTTTAGTGGATGGCCCTGTCTATAAAGAGTTGAGTCTACCCTTCATAAAACTAAAACAATATGGAAGTTAAAGCATGTACTTATGTTGGAGCGGATTGCTTTGCTTAGTCATTCAAGCCTTTTTTATTTTGAGAGTTCTTACCTGCTCAGCATTTAGTTCACTGTTAAGCACCATTTTCTCTGTTTTGAGATTTTTCAGTTACTCGAGGTCTTCTTCACAAGCTCATAAATTAGGAAACATCCTTTCCTGTGTACCTGTGTCGAGAAATGTACTGAGACTGTAAATCAGGGCGATTGAGCAAATCAAGCAAGACCATTACATTTTCTTCAGTTGGTATTGATGATCTATGATTCAGCAGTTAGATAATGATTATGGCTGGAGTAAATGGAGCTTATCCTTAAGGCTATTGTTTGGCAATGGGGAGAATGGTGGTTATAGTGATAAACCAGGGACCAAGTTGGTCAAAGCTAATATCGACTGGAAAGGGGGCTGACCAAGACAGAAGAGTAGAAGGAGGCATTACTATGAAAATAATCGTGAAATAATATTTTCAGTGAATGCCTTTAATTTAGAGGGGCTGATAGGCAGGGTGTTTTTCAGTGCCCAGGTAGATAATTTCGCTGATGGGGTAAAAGTATCATATATTTGCTGCCTGTCTGCTTTTTTCATTGATATAGTCTGGTAAATAGCTTTTTAGTGGCTCAAAAATTTTCATTTATTAGATGGATTGTGAAACACTTTGGAAAAAGTTGGTGTGAGAGAAGCTTCGCAAATTTACCCGTTGACCTACAGAGAGACTGCCTTACATCACTGATTCAGTCATTGGTAAGTACAGAGAACAAAATGTGTGTATTTTTGTGTTTTATATTGCAGTCTGGCACTTTGTTCTTGCATTATTTAAAAAATAAAAAATTAAACTTTTCAGTATTACTCAGTGCCATCTCTCAATTGTGTCTCTTTCCAAACACTTAAATGTATTATACTGTATGCCCCGGATAGACATTGAGGGAAGGGAGGGGAGCTTAAAGAGCGTTTGGCAATGAAAGAATAAGGGCGGAGCTTGGCCATGCCTCAACATGGCTGTTTCCAGATGGAGCTTTGGAGAGTCAGCGTTACTAGGGTCTGCGGCCTGTAATGGAGATGCTGCTTATCCAGATTTAGCGATGACCAGAGGAACCCCAGGGGCACATAGCATGAGATGCTACACTGTCCTTTGCCTCTTTCAGTCCCTGCTCTACAGTTGTAGGCAGTGCGGTCTTCCTGTCCTTTGGAATAGATGCTCCTTGCACGCACTGCATGAGGATTGCCAGCCTGCCATATGCTGGAATACTCGCCATGATCTAACGGGTGCCGACCAAGACTGGTCAGTAAACCTGATTTGTGAGTCCTCCCTTGGTACTTTGTTGCATTTTTCGCAGTGGAATCCAAACCGACAGGGCTTCAACGCCATGTGTTGTCACTCTCGTTTTGCACCTGGGACACTACGAAAACATGGAGAAAGTCAGATAAATCGTAGAATATCCAATACATCTGTCCCATTCTGTGGACACGATTGACCGTTTGCCTGAAAACTGAAACTAAGCAAGTAAGAGGACAAAAAAATTGTGATTTCCACGAACAGCCGAGAATGAACAATCTTCCCCCACAGCATAGCCTTGTCCCATGGACTCCAATATTATTCTAACGTACGACCACTTACCACTAAGGCCCTATCACACTGTGGAATCGAACAAGGCATTGCCCGACCTTCCAGATCTGGTCGGTGCTTTGGGCCTCATTCCAAGTGAACTCGGAAAGAGTGAGGTATTTTGGCCTCGGGTTAATGCCAACACCTTACTTTGTGGCATTTACTAGCTGCAGTACCTGCCTTCTATTTTGAACTTTCCATTTGAAAATGAGGCAATGCTTACAAGTTGGATGTACCTTACACCGAATTCCACCTGTTTTGTAATTTACCACATGCATTTCCCCTGGTAAGCAGGCTCGATCTTCTGAAATGCGAGAGGGCACTGCTGCAAGGGTGCGGTCTGTAACACAAATTAATTAACAGAATTATTTATCGCACCTGATGATCAAATCTGACACAGCAGGGATTATCAAGTGTGATAAAAAGTACCTATTGCAATTATTGCCTAAAAATGGAGCATAGCTGGCACACTTATTTTATCCACCACAAAATGTACACAGGTTTGAATTAAAAAATGACCGGATGAGAACTACAGGGGTTTTTGATGCTTACTGCACAGCTCGTAATTCCAACCTGTCCCTTTACGCGAGTTACTGCGCAAGCCATCGTCTCCAAAGAATACGCTTTGAGTGCTCTACCACCCTACTCCTTGTAAATTGATACTTGTATAGCGCACTACTCACCCGCAAGGGTCTCAAGGCGCTTGTACGAATACCGCTGTGGAACCCATCCTGGCTTTCCCTGTGAGGCGTCCACTCCTGGGCACCCCCAAGGTGGAGGCCAGGCATCCTTAGCGTTGTGGGGGCCGTTGTGGAGATTAAGCAAGCTATTGCCCAGAGTTGCAGAGTGGGACTCCATGATTGGAATAGGCACCGAGGCAAGAATTATCAGGTCCGTGGAATTTTTGAGCCCAAGACCCGCCGAGGCCGGGAATTGAACCCTGGTCCCGGGCTAGACCTTTGCATCAGGGTCTGCCGCTCTAATCATTGAGCCACACTTCTCCACATGGCACATGTAGTGTAATGGCATCTGATATGTAGTGTAATTCTCCCCAACAATGTATACGTTTTATTATTCTTGCTGAAGCTGAATATTTTATTGGCAATCATGTATGATGTGTGTTTTACTACCCCACTTTTAAAACACTAAGTATTTCAGACATAAGACATTTCAAGCTCTCTTCTTCAGTAGCATCATTATTTTTCCCATATTTACAATTACTTTCCTTTTATACTTTCAGAACCAGAAAAATGCAGCATTTCTTTTGATGGAAAGTGACAAGTTAATCAGCAGTCTTCCAGGAGTAAAATGGGCAGAAACAGCTCTTACTATGGCTTCGCAACTTCAAGAAGAATGTATCATTTTTATTGTTGCCAACTTTTCTCAAGTTATAAAAAGTGAAAGCTTTTATAATTTGTTACAGGTAAGTTGATGATGCTGTGATCGCTTTGTAAAATGGCATTCTCATTGTGCTGCAACATAAATATGCCTCTTTTAAAAAGAAATATATTTATTAATTTTAAACATATGATCAAACATCGACACACAAAAACAAAAAGCTGCACTGGCGCTCACCCCCACCCCACATCCCCCACCCCACATCCCCCACCACCACCATGATGGAAAAAACATAATATACCAAATATCATATATGAAGTCTTTTACCATGGGACACGATGTCGAGTCAGATTATAAAAATGCTTCTTAATGCTGTAAAGTTACTGTTTCTTGTAAAGTTTGTTCTGCAAAAAACTGTTCTGGTTTGAATTATGGAACAATTCTGTTTATTAAAGGTGATTCAGGACACTACACAGCTAGTCGCCGACAACCAAGGGGCTTGCAGCGATTGATGAAATATATAGCTTATTTATCACAGCTTTTCTGCCTACAACCCTGGGGTGGACAGTGAAGACCATGCAATTTTAAGTAAACTATAAATAACTATTCGAACTACTCCCCCAATTCTTTTTAAGTACACCAGTAATATTGGTGTAACGATGTGGCATGGTGCGGATAGGAGAAGAAGTTAGGACTTTAAATGGTGGCTAGCTGTCTGTGGGAATCACGTTGGGGATCAAGTAGAGCAGCCCCAGGTAGTCCAGGCATGTCAGTTCTTGGAATTCAGAGGAAAGAATTTGAATGAAGGGTGCCCACATGTCAGGAAAGGTATTGCAGCTCATAGCTACCGACAAGGACAGTTTCTCCATTCCCAGGAGAATCCAGAGTTTGTGCAGCCAGGAGGTCGTGGTCTGGAGTCCTCGCGTGCCCCAGAGTGATAGAATCACCTGGGGAGCAGCCCCCAAAGCTAGGGCCATTTGTCTCTACCAGTTAGAGCGTAGCGGATACGTCGAGGGATTCAGGAGTCCAAGGATAGTGTAAGCTGGGAACCTCAGGATTGAAGTGATAAAGGCAGAGTAGATATAGTTCAGAATTTGATCCCAGTCAGTAGCGGGTGAGTTCGGGAAGTGCCATCAAAGGTAGAGTATTGTTCCAGTGTCCCAGCATCCCCGCCAGTATTCTTTTGAGTGCCCTGCATTCCATTTTTTAATTCTCTCTGGGGTCAAGTACCAGTAAGACAATTTTTATATGCAGTATCAGTGCTGGCCATGTTATGTCCTGTGTGGTGTACTCTGTAAAAGATAACCTCCTGCTCCTTGGAAGAAAGAACTCTCCCCAGCTACGCCTCCCATCTCAACTTCCTTTTAGATTTAGTCGGGGAAAACTCCTTGCCCGGCATTGCATATGGTTCAGTATTAAGATGTTTATTGTCCGTTTTAAGGATTATCAACTTTCTCAAAAGGGGTCAAAGGCCGCCCTACCCCTTGCCTATTCTCAGGTCCTCTCAGCCAGTGTCATCATTGTAAATATTGTATGTGGTCAGAGTCTGTTAAGGAATAATCAGCTTTTACCTGGTCAGAGGGAATGAACCCCTAGCATCGAAGAGGCAACCCACTCTCTTACATCCCCCTTCTTGCCATCGGCAGAACATTTCTGGTTCCATCCCTGGGATGAAGTCTGGGTTCGCTAGAATCAGGGTCATGGGGGAAGGAAAGGTCGTGAGGCCTGCCCTAACCGCTACAGAGTCCCATACTTTGAATGTGGAGCTTGTCACCATGAGGAGTAGAAGCCCCAGACTCTGTGTTTACGGGGCAGCTAGACTTCTTTCATATGTTGAAACCAGTGATGGCTTGATCCATAAAGGACCAATGCGTTCCATTTTACCTGACATCTAAGTTGAGTGGCTTGGCACTAGTGGAGTAGCATAGCAACAGCCAAACCACTTACTCATGACGAGCGATAAAGTAAATGTTTCTGAAGACAGGGTTTTTTACTGCCCCACAGTAATTTGTTGATTTTTCAATTGGAGAGAGCGATGGGGTTAGAGGTAGGGTATGGAACAAATAAATGTTACGCATCCGACAGGCGGAGACGGCTCCATGCAGACAGATCTCTGTGTATTTGAGAGGTAAGGGTTGCATAATTGCCAGACGATGTCATGGGGAGCGTTCAGGCTAGCCTAATACCAAGGTAGGGTATGAAATCCGTCGCCCACTTGAAGGGAAACAAGGAGTGTAGAATATTTTTATGAGAGGTTCAGTATCATGGATTTCTGCATATTTACTTTAATTCCTGAGACTTCCACGAAAGTCTGGAGATCTGTCACCTCTGCGGGAAGCGAGGACTTTGGATCAGTCATTGATAAGATGACATCATCAGCATAAAGACTGATAAGATGAAGGTCAACCCCAACGAAATCCCAACAATGGCTGGATTGTCCCTCAAACGTTGTGCCAAAGGCTCCATGCATAAAGCAAAAATAAGAGGGGACAGCTGGCTCCCTTGAAATGTGCCCTGTTGTATATGGAAGGGAGAGGACGATAAACCATTGACCCTCACTGGAGCTCATGGGGCGATGTAAATGCTTCTGACCCATATGCAGAACTTCTCACCAGTGCCGAGTTTCGGCAGCATTTCAGATAGGTAGCGCCAGTGGGCACGATCAAATGCCTTCTTGACATACATGGAGAGAAGCAGTGCCTCTTTTCATGACCTATGACTTTTGTGTAGGAGGTGCAGAAGGCGTCTGGTATTATCACCGCACTGGCACGCAGGTATGAATCCCGCTTGAATGGGCTCAATCAGGCCTGGCATTAGTGGGTTTAACGTTGTCCTGTCGATCCATGTCAGTATGCATAACCAAATGCATGTCCCCACCAATCAGGATAGCGACATCAGGAGATCGGAGTGCAGGTGCCAGGGAACTAGTAATAGAAGATTCTTGGTGCTCGTTAAGTGGATAAATATTTACCAGGGTGAAGTGGAAGGTGCCCAGTCTAAGCCGAACTGCTAGGAGGCATCCTTGACTTCCGTTATTGTGTATAGGGTTTCCTCTTTGAAAACCCAGGAGAAGAGAATGGCCACTCCGCCCTTTTTAGTGGGGCACGAGGACCAGACCTGGTGCGGGAACCAGCGTACTTCACTCTAGGTTCTTCCTTGGAGGCTAGGTAAGTTCTCTACAGAAGGCATAGGTCACTGCCTGATTGCCCTAGAAGTGAGAGGACCGCTGACCGTTTAGTGGGATTATTAAGGGGGCACAAATCAAACGGAGATACACCAAAAATGTGTTATTTGAGAAGAGTAATCTGGTAAGGAGAATGGGAAGACTTCCAGCATGATATTTCCAATAATTGTAAGCTCATAAGGACAAACAGAAACTCAGCAAAATATTTTTCAATGGAAAGTGAGGCTAAATGTTAACTACTATCATTAGCCGCAGAGCAACCCAACACAAGCCATTTCAAGAAGACCTAACCATAACTACAGCATTGCTATCAGTATCACACCTTTGCAATGTAGGTATGGTTGCCGGGTTCCCATGGGTGATTATCGAACGTTACACATGGTTTCGGTAGCCGAACTATGGCAGTGATTCTATCCTAATATCTCCTGATAATTGCTGATATATGACCATCGCGTATAGACATATCCTGTGGCAGGATGTCGGCATCTCTTGCGCCACTTTACCAGAGGACTATTTTACTGCTAGCCCCACGAGAACAGCTTCTCGGAGTTAAATGTACCTCACAATGGAGTCTGGGAGACACATTTGTACTCGCTTGAGGAGGTGGGACACGTTATCTACTAGCCCCTGAGATCCCATTTATATGGGGGCGGGGGGCATTTCTCTCTGTCTACCTGCACATGGCTGCCTTGAAGGGCTGTGAAATTCATTTAGTTTGCACAACCTCTATTTTTGGCCCTTAATCGATAAAGTCCACCATCCAGTGAAACATGTCCTCCTCAACAGTATCCACTGCCCTAAACAATGCGATGCAGACGTCTGGTGTTCATAGCGGCCATAAATGCGGGCTTTGATAGTGACCTGTGCATTTTAATAGCGAACTTAACCCTTTCGCACGATAAAATTAGTTACTTTCCTCCTCTCTTTCTTTCGTATCAGAGTCTGTTTACGGAGTGTGGTAAATATTTAAATTACCTGTACTGTTTTTTATGCGGTAAAGTCTAGTAGGAATAACTCAGTCAAAATAAGAGGCAGAATCCGTGGTATTAGAGGTTCTGGAAAGGACTTTATTCCTTACAAAGGAATTATGGTTCGAACCAGGCAATCATATTCCATCACCACGAAGGTTCAGGAAGGGATAGGCAATGCATTATTGACAAGTAATCATATATATATGAAAAGCATTACATTAAGACAGATGCAGGAGGCGTAACAGCTGATAATACAGATAAGAATACACATACGTAATGAAAATATTTATTTATTTATTTATTTAGCTTGTATAGCGCACAGATACCCCAACGGGGTGTCCCGGCGCTTGTGTGAGAACATGAACAATGCTAGCTGTGAAGTGAAGATTTAGCAGAATAGAAAAGTTTTCAGGGCTCTCCGAAAGGGAGGTTCGTCTCGAATGCTCCTAATGTACAAGGGTAAGTTGTTCCAGTGGGAGGCAGTGCAAACTTGGAACGTTTTCCCCCCAGCTCGAGCCTTTTTAGCCCTCGGGGTAAAAAGAAGATGTTGAGAGCTCGATCGGAGTGAGCGAGCGTTACTGTAAGGGCGGAGACATGAGGACAGATGAGCAGAACCCTTCCCGTTGATAGCACGGTGGGCAAGGGTGAGGGCCTTAAATTCCGACCTTTTATGTACTGGGAGCCAATGCAGCCTGAGGCGGTAGGGGGTAATGTGTTCTCTAAGGGGGAGACCACAAACCAGACGGACTGCGGCATTTTGAACTGTTTGCAAACGCCTCTGGAGACCTTTGGATAAAATAGGCGTAATAATAGGCGTATACTAGAAACGTCATTTAAAATGATGTCACAAGTGGGTGGATCCATAAGAGAATCCTGCAGTGTCAGCAGAAATATTTGGCAGAGATGCGCGCGCAGCCGCATGACGTGTGATTGACGTGCAACTAGAGGGTGAAGGGAACTTGACATTTAGCCCTACATGTGGAGACAGAAGTCTGGGGTGTCAGGACAACCTAGTCCTAAATCATATCTAATATCTTGTGTTTAAGGAACTATATTATCTGGAAGAAAAGGTCTTGGCGGACAAATCCTATTCTATACTGACTGTTAGTGCGTGTACAAGCGTCTAAGTGTCTACATGAGATGCGAGGGGGCAGGAATCTTCCATGGTAACAGGGGCTATGAATTACTTGCACGGAGACAGTAAGGCCGGGCCCTTTGCTCTGCAGCTAGAGGGATGTTTACCTAAGCTATTTAGACAGGAATGCATTGGATGAGGAACGGAGCAGATAACTTGAAGGCTGAATACAGTTTTTGGCAGGCAACAGGCCGCGTCAGGCACCGTTAGCCACGCAGGGAGTAAGACAAATTCCATGGATACAGATGCAGGTCCAGGCTGGAGCATTTCAGAGGCAGAAGCAGGAAAAGGCTTGATGGCAGAATTCAGGGCCTACTCGCCTGAACTGTAAAACGTGAAAAGTGTACCATATAAAGTCGGTGGCCAATCATACTTAGGAATGGAATATCCGGCCCATTCATGGCAGATACGAAGGAGGACATGTTAACGTTGGACGCACATGTATTTGCGTCTTCATAGCTGGAACTGGAGGGAACATACATGTACTTGTAGCATGTACATGGAGTCGTTGGGGTCCAAGATAGGGGACACAATTGACCATAAAAAATCATATTTCCTCAGGAGTCTGGAGTCTGGGTCGAGGAACTCCAAAAATGCATTTTGATTGCTGTAGTAAGAAGCATTGGCAAAGCCAATAGGTTTCACCTATGCAACATCTATTGGATTTGTCAATGTTTTTTTAGATAAGTTGCTTTGCAACGTGGCTTAAAGTAAAGGAAAACAGCACCACGATGTGGCCAGCGTTTAATGTGTCATAGCGCTATTATTTTCTTTACTATCAGCCATGTTGCACAGCAGCCTGTGCTGCAGTTTAACATAACTAAAAAAAAATTGAGAAAGTCAAGGCACCGGCACCTAATTGTCAACAGCAGTGCCTGTGACAGTCTGCCATAAGGCGAATTTAGAGAGAACCACTACAACAGGTAATTATTA
Source organism: Triturus cristatus (assembly GCF_964204655.1). Lineage (NCBI taxonomy): Eukaryota > Metazoa > Chordata > Amphibia > Caudata > Salamandridae > Triturus > Triturus cristatus. The sequence continues at coordinate 555,245,764 of NC_140586.1, forward strand.
ATTCAATTTACATTTGAAATAACTTACCTTCTGTCAAAGCCATTCTTATGCTTTGGAGGCTTGAAATAATCTGAATTGTCACGCTTGTAGGAGTGTAATGGTTAGTAGTTGTGTTGTTACTATCAACAGCGCTGGCAGGCACAATGGGTGGTGCAAGCAACAGTGGCCTCCTAATGAGAGTCCTGGCACTTATTTATATTTTACAAATTAAGCACTGATTACCCTTTGAAAAAACTCAAACCACGTCGCCTCAACTATGTTCACTAATTCTCTACTAGATAGTCACTCATCAGCCACGTATTGTAGTGCAGACCTCGTTGACGTGTTAATTTTATTTTTAGGCTCAAGGAATGAGCAGCACGCCCTATCTCCTGGAACAGATTTTTTGTGCAATTGAGAAAAGCATTTCATTTGAAAGCAGCTGCTTGCTTTTCGTTGCTTTGGATGATTTGATGGCGCTAGTATCTGCAAATGAAATGGTAAGTCTCCCCCATTTTAGCGTCACTTGTATAATATGTAAAGAACATTAACTGATGTTTAATTAAATATCATAAGGCTTACGGTTATTGAAAAATTAAAAGGAGTCCTTTTACCAAACTAAGCCTGATTAGCTTGCCGATTAGTTGTACAATATAAGTTAAAGTGTCATTACTTGTTTATGTACCAAAAAGCAATATATATTGTGCTGTTACTAGTGGTGTAATGCAGGAAATGTAATAGCAACATTTTGAAAAATGAAAGAGGGAAATAATAGAATTAATTGATGTAACAACAATATTTTGTGTTTAGTGTAGTTCTGACTACTTTTGGGCCTGGTGCCGCTACAACTGCTCCACCATTCAAATCATGTCCCTAGTGCCTACAAGATAACTGCATTTGTGACTGCCTGTTTATTAGCAAAATATAGCAATGTTTTGTGTTTAGAGGGGTTCCTAGAGCTTTGGGTTCTAGTGTCATTGTACCTGTTGTACCATTAATATAATGACCCTAGTACCTGCAAGGTAACTGCAATTGTGACTGCTTATTTAGTAGTTAAATGTAGCAATATTTTGTGTTTAGAGGAGTTCTGGCAACTTTTGGGCCCAGTGCCACTGCACTAGGGTGACCAGATTCTCAAAACAAAAAACGGGGACAGGTCATAGACATAGAAGTAGGACTACGGTTTGCAGTAACCATCGACATAAAAGTAGGACTATTTGACAGCTGTCATAGACATAGAAAAAGGACTACAATTACAGCTCACTCCACAGACCGAGATGAAGCATTACAGACAACAAATCCGCTTTCTTTTATTGGCAACCCTCTCCTTCACACAGCAGCATTAGTACTTTTTATTACATTTACACTTTTAAGGACTATAGCATATATTTGCCAAAAATCAATAAAACATCACAGGCTAGCAAACGCCAGATTTACTAGCTTTATCAATGCTCGTTTCTATAGCTGCACGTCACCACCACACAAAGTACAACTCACCAATGTTGCTTAGTTGCTCATGACTGAAAAGCATGGGAGGTAAACTGCGGAATGCTAAATTGCCAAATGGCAGCCATGGACCAATATACAAAAAAAAACTTCTCTCCAGGTATTACTGCCTTAGGGTCTTAAGGGTGGCAAAGGCTGGCCGACCACACAGTCCTCCCACATTTGCGTAGTCACTGCTGGGATGTCATGTTACCTTACTGGGATATGTATAGTGCACTCTAGCCATTGGTATCATCTCATAGTGCAATAGTGTGAAGACCTGAGCAAAAAGCTCGAGCAGCGCTGCTCGCCTCTTCCACAGGCGTTAACCCTGCTCCTTTAAGTCCTTTCCAGCTAAACAGTTTGCGTGATCTGAAAGTTCATTTAAAAGGTCAAGTCATAGCTTTGATATGGAGAACACAAAGCATGCATCAATTGGTTATGAATAAAACATGCAATGAGCAATGCATTAATCCTTGCACGGTATGCATAAGGGCTACTGAAAAGTTTGTATGACTATGAATACAAGCTACAGGATGAAGAAATATTGTTTTATCCAAAGAAGAAACTTTGGCTGGCACGATGACGTAGGTGGCGCTGCGTGTAAAATGTCTCTCTTCAAAGGATTTCCCTTCTTGCTACAGCGCTCACCTCAGTGACGACACATGCCGTAAACAGTGCAAAGAGAGCATGCATGCACGCGCATGCTCAACCGCAACAATGAAAAACAGGGACATTTCTGTGTTTAACGGGGACACTGTTTGAAAACAGGGACATTTGAGTCACTTGGAGAAAAGTGTCGGGACACGGGGACACTTCCCCAAAAACGGGGACCGTCCTGGGAAAACGGGGACGTCTGGTCACCCTACACTGCACCTGCATTACCATTTAAATCCTGGCCGTGGTGCCTGCTAGATAACTGCACTTGTGACTGCCTGTTTAGTAGTAACATTTAGAAATATTCTGCATTTAGTGGGCTGCCTAGAGAATTTGGTCCTGGTGCTACTGCACCCACTGCACCATTTAAATCATGATCCTATTGCCGGCTAGATAAATGCACTTTTGACTGCTTGTTTAGTAGAAATATTTAGAAATAATCTGGGTTTAGTGGTGTCTCTAGAGCCTTTGGTCCCAGAGCCACTGCACATGCTGCACCATTCAAATCAAGTACCTATTAAATGCAAGGTAACTGCAATTGCAACTGCCTGTTTAGTAGTTAAATATAGCAATATTATGTGTTTAGAGGAGTTCTGACAACTTTTGGGCCTGGTGCTACTACACCTGCAGCTCCATTCAAATCATGACCCAAGGTAACTACACTTGTGGTTGCCTGTTTAGGAATACGATATAGCATTATTAGGTGTTTAGTGGAGTACCTGGGGCTTTTGGTCCTGGTACCACTGCACCTGCTGCACTATTGAAATAATGACCTAGTACTTGCTAGATAACAGCACTTATGACTGCCTGTGTAGTTGTAAAATATAGAAATATCTGACAGAAACACGTTAGTTATAGATTCCTTGCCTTAGAGTTATCCCCAGGCATCAAACTGGATCCGGAAAGTTTTTCCGTCAGCAGTACCTCTGCGCTTTGGAAGGTGGCGTTGGTCGGCTCTGTGTCTGTCGTGGTTGCCGGGATGACATCACGGCAGCTACTTAGACGCTGCCCTCACGCACTGACGTCAGTTCTTTCTTTTTCCGAACCAGCCAGCGCAGATCCGGTAAGAGCGGTACCTCAGTTATTTTTTGACTAAGTTTTTCCTGGCTTTTGTCGACTTCTTGTTTCGAGTCTCTGACTCCGAACAGGTGCACGAGGGATGCCCGGTTTCAAGGCCTGCGGTTCCTGTAACCGACTGATGTCGGTGACGGATCCGCACCACGTGTGCCTCTTTTGCCTGGAGCGTGACCACGACCCGAAGTCGTGCTCCGAATGTCGGTCGATGGCGCCGAAGGCTTTGCGGGAGCGGTCCCGAAAGCTGCTTGAATGCCGACAGTCAGCTCCACGCCATTTGAGGTCCCGGTCGAGAGGGAGGTCGAGGGACCGGTCGCAGAGCCACCAACATTCCGGTTCGAAATCATCAAAGTTTTCGCACTCTGGGTCGGGTAAGTCAAAGCATAAGAAGAAGTCGAAGAAGCATCGTCGCTCTTCGACTTCTCCTTGTCAGTCGGACGATCCGACGAGGCACGCGGGTGGTGCCACTCCCGTGGCTCCGCACGTGGAGCCCGAAGCGTCGACTCCGAGCTTCCCTCCCTTTCCGGGACCCGGAGCGACCCCTGCCCAGCTTCGTATGTTCTACGAGGCGATGCATGCCATCTTTGGGCGGACCGACCCCGCCGGTGCGCCTTCGTGCCCCGCGGACTCGGTTGGGGGACCTAGGTCTTTGCTGCCAGCAGCTCCGGCGACCCCCCCTTTGGATCCAGGCCTGCATCCGGATTGGTGCCGGTTGACCTCGTTGCACCGGCGCCGTTCCTTACGGCACCACTACCAGGTTCGGTGCCGGTCGGCTCCCCGGCTGGCGTCGACCCCGGCCTCCATCCCGATGTGGACACGGAGCCGGACCGGCGTCGTCCAATGCCGGATTCAGCGCCGGGTGTTTTTTTTTTTTGCCCCTGTTCACTACTGGGGTCCCTTTACAACAACAGTGGCACCCAGAGGATGATGAGGAGGACTAGGAGGTGTCAAGTGACCCTTTAACTGACCAGTTAGATACTGAGCAGGACTGGAGAGAGGAACTGGGGGATGCCAGTGGTCTTGACACTTCACCCGACCTTGGCATGTTGTCTCCTCCTACCGTGACTACGGAGGAGGGAGCGTCATATGCAGTGGTGTTGCGTAGGGCGGCCGAGGCTCTCAACCTCGAGCTTCCTATGGTGGCGGTCAGGACTAACCTCCTGACTGAGGTGCTTCAACCGACAGCGAGCTCTTCGGAGCCCCTGCTGCCGTTTAATGAGGCCCTCACAGATGTCCTTTTGGGCACGTGGTCCAGGCCCAACACGGGGGCTTCCGTGGACAGGATGAGCACCAGACACCACCTCCCGGCTCCGGGCGACCCCTCTTTCCTCTCCCAACACCCCACCCCGGAGAGCTTGGTGGTCCAAGCCTCCACCTCCAAAAGCGCCTTCCCTACCGCTCCACCGGAAAGGGAATCCAAGAAGCTGGACCACCTTGGCAAGAAAATTTTCACTTCCGCGAGCTTAGGACTGCGGTCCGTAAACACTGCATGTCTCTTGGGCCGTTATTCCCAATCGGTGTAGGATACGGTGACGCAGGTGCTGCCTCAGTGTCCGGAGGAGGCCCGGGCAGTGTTGCCGCCGGGAGGGATGCAGCAAAGTTTACAATCCGTTGTGAGCTGGACACGGCCGACTCTCTGGGCAGGACCATTTCAAAGTTGGTAGCGCTTCGTCGCTACGCCTGGATGAAGTCCACTGGCTTTTCAGGGGATGTCCAGAACACCTTGATGGACATGCCCTTTGATGGCCGTCGCCGTTTTGGCGACAAAGCAGGCAACGCCCTAGAGCGCTTCAAGGACTCACAGGCTACGGCCAAGTCCTTGGGCCTCTCCACCCGTCCGGTGCAGTCTGCTTTTCGCCCCTTTTGTGGCTACGGAAGGGGTGCCCCTGCTACGTCCCACCCAGGGCCACAGGAAGTTACCCAACCTACGCGCGTCCGGGGACGTGGAAACAAGTGGCGTGGTTCTGGGGGTCAGAGGGCGGGCCAGTCTACCAACCCCCCCTCTGCAGCAGCCTCCAAACCCTCTTAGTCCGACATTTCAGGCCCATCAAACACCAGTGGGCGACAGGATTCGCTATCACCTCTGGCGCACCATCATGTCGGACAGGTGGGTTTTGCAAATAGTCCAAAGAGACTACTCCCTCCCCTTCGAGAGTACCCCTTCAGCCATGCCACGAGATACCACCGCATGTCGGAGGATCATCTGGCCCTTCTCCAGCAGGAAGTTACAGCTCTCTTGGCCAAGGGAGCCATCGAGCGTGTTGCTGTCCCAGAAGTAGGTCTTGGTTGTTACTCCCACTACTTTCTGGTCCCCAAGAAGGACAAGGGCCTGCGTCCTATCTTGGATCTCAGGGACGTCAATCGCTTCCTCTGGAAGGAGAAGTTCAAGATGTTGACGCTTGCTCGGGTCTTGTCTGCCATCGACCCGCAAGACTGGATGGTAGCGTTGGACTTGCAGGACGCTTATTTTCATATCCTCGTCCTTCCGGCCCATCGGCATTACCTACGGTTCACAGTAGGCGGCGAGCACTTTCAGTTTACCGTGCTCCCCTTTGGCCATACCAGCGCCTCTTGGGTATTCACGAAAGTGATGGCGGTGGTCGCAGCTCATCTGCGCAGATCAGGGGTTTCAGTCTTCCCCCTATCTCGACGACTGGCTGTGGAAGGCAGGCTCGCCCCAGGCAGTCGTCTCCCACCTCCAGACAACGGCCGACCTCCTGCATATGCTGGGGTTCTCCATCAATGTGCCGAAGTTGCACCTGATTCCCTCTCAGAAGCTCCTCTTCATCGGAGCGGTTCTGGACACAACGCGGTTTCAGGTCTATACTCCCGAACAGCGAGTCCAGGATATTCGGGCTATGATTCCGATCTTTCAGCCTCTATCACGGGTTTCAATCAGAATGACCCTGAGGCTGCTGAGCCACCCGGCCTCCTGCATCCTGCTGGTCGTTCATGCCAGGTGGCATATGCGGGCTCTGCAGTGGGACCTGAAGTTCCAGTGGGCGCAGCATCAGGGGAATCTGTCTGATTGCTTCCAGATCTCGGAGGGCACTGTCCAACAACTGCAGTGGTGGCTTACAAAACAAGATTGGGTCAATGGCAGATCCCTCTCCCTTCCCCAACCAGACCACACCATGGTGACGGGCGTATCCCTTCTGTGATGGGTCGGCCACATGGGAGAGGTGGAGATCAGAGGCCTCTGGTCTCTTGTGGATTCAGGGCTCCATATGAACCTTCTGGAGCTCCGGGCGATTCGTCTTGCACTGAAGGCATTCCGTCCCTCTATCTGGGGAAGAGTAGTGCAGGTGTTCAAGGACAACACCACCGCCATGTGGTATTGCAACAAACAAGGCGGGGTGGGGTCTTGGACCCTATGTCAGGAGGCCCTCCGCCTCTGGACATGGCTGGAACATCAGGGCATTTCCTTGGTGGTTCAACACCTGGCCGGTTCTCTGAACGCCAGGGCGGATGGACTCAGCCGCAGGTGCATGATGGATCACGAATGGCGTCTTCACTCGGAGGTGGTGCAATGTCTCTTTCGACAGTGGGGAGAGCCTTGATTAGATCTATTCACCACCGAAGAGAACGCACAATGTCTGCAATTCTGCGCTTTGGAATTTCCAAGGCGGCACTCGCTCTGTGACGCTTTTTGTCGCGAGTGGAGTTGCAGTCTGTTGTACGCCTTTCCGCCCATATCACTTCTGCTGCTGAAGAAGATCAGGCGCGACCAAGCCCAAGTCATTCTTGTGACTCCAGATTGGGCACGAAGAGTCTGGTATCTCGTGCTGGTCAACATGGCCATCGATCCTACGATCAGACTGCCTCTTCGGAAGGATCTTCTGTCGCAGCAGCAGGGGTCGGTTCTCCACCCGAACCTGTCCAGTCTCCACCTCCTTGCGTGGAGATTGAGCGGCGGCAGTTGACGTTTTTCGACCTGCCTCCTGAAGTCTGTGATGTAATCGTGGCAGCCAGGCATCCCTCCAGTAAGTCGGTATACGCCTGTAGGTGGAACAAATTTGTGGCATGGTGCGCTGCAAAGGCTGTGGATCCCCTTTCTGCCCCTCTTTCTGAAGTACTCTTGTTTCTTCTCTCTTTAGCCCAGCAGGGCTCTGCTCTTGGCACTATCAAGGGCTATCTTTCAGCCATGTCTGCCTTCCTTCGGTTGCCAGATCAGCCTTCTCTTTGCAAGTCCCCGGTAGTTAACCATTTCCTAAAAGGCTTAAGGCATCTTTTTCCTCCAATCCCCTTCGTTATGCCTCAGTGGGACTTGAACCTTGTGCTCACCTATATCATGTGTGCTCCCTTCGAGCCACTGCATAAGTGTCCCTTACGCCTTCTGACTCTTAAAACTGCTTTCCGGGTAGCCATCACTTCTGCTAGAAGAGTGAGTGAGCTCCAGGCACTTTCTTCAAAACCTCCTTTTCTGTCTGTTCATCCGGACAAGGTGGTTCTCAGGACCCGTCCATCCTTTCTTCCTAAGGTGGTCACTGCCTTCCACATCGGGCAGACCATTACTTTGCCCACCTTCTTTCTGCCTCCTTCAAAGGAAGAAGAGAGGCTCCACCGTCTGGACCCAAAGCGTGCCCTCTCCTTCTATCTGGATCGCACAAAACTGTTCTGGGTGGATGATCAACTTTTTGTTGGTCACGTGGGTGCAAAGAAGGGGCGGGCCGTACACAAATGCACCATTTCTCGATGGGTCGTGTTGTCTATTAAGGCTTGTTACTCTCTGGCTAAAAAGGAGCCTCCAGTTGGGCTATGCGCTCACTCCACCAGGGCGACGGCAGCCACTATTGCCTTGGGAAGAGGAGTGCCTTTAAATGACATCTGTCAGACGGCCACGTGGGCATCGCTGCACACGTTCATCAGACACTACTGCCTGGGCAGCCAAGTCCGGAGAGACGGCTTCTTTGGCCGTTCTGTTCTCCAGGATTTTCTGGTATGATCTTGGTTCGCAGACCCACCACCGAGGTTGGTATTGCTGGGGTATCTATTTTAAGGTAAGGAATCTATAACTAACGTGTTTCTTTCAGATGCACAAGTTACTTACCTTCGGTAACGATATATCTGTAAGAATCATTAGTTAGTTATAGATTCCTTACCGCCCAACCCATCCTCCCCGTTCTGCGAACTGATTTCTAGGGTTAAGGACATCCTTTCAGGGCCCTAGTTTTGTGCACCACTGGTCAGTGTCTTGCATGGCTCTGCGTTTCTAGCACGGAAAGTCGTGTACAGAACTGACGTCCGCACGCGAGGGCGGCGTCTAAGTAGCTGCCGCGACGTCATCCCGGCGCTGACGACGGACGCGGAGCCGACCAGCGCCACCTTCCGATGCGCAGAGGGACCGCTGATGAAAAAACTTTCCAGATCCAGTCTGACGCCTGGGGGTAATTCTATGGTAAGGAATCTATAACTAACTAATGTTTCTTACAGATATATCGTTACTGAAGGTAAGTAACTTGTGCATTAAGTGTTTAGAGGAGTTCTGACTACTTTTGGCCCCGGTGCCACTGCACCTGCTGCACTATTCAAATAATGACCCTGCTACCTGCAAAATAACTGAACTTGTGACTGCCTGTTTAGTAATAAAATACTTGTATATTCTCATTATTTTAACCGTGCAATGTTTATTACAACATTTAGAATTTGATCATAAAGACCAAAAAGATTGAGTTGAAAAAATCAATCCGATAATGCCTTCAAAGTGCAAAGAAAGGTACTGAGGCATGAATGGGAAATGCCACCAACGTTTTAAGGCTAAAACATCTGCTTTACACAACTAGGTAAAACAAATCAAGCATTCCAACTTATTGTTAGAAGCTGTCTGCCTTTTCCGTGGAAGAGCTTTTATCTTGACAGTGAATGGGGCTTAAACAATGTGAACAGCTTAAGTAGAAGTATTGTACATGTGTGCAGCCAGGGGAAATTAACAAAAGAAGTTCCCTTCAAAAGTGAATGAACACAGCAATTCAGGTATGAGAACTGATAAGAGCCCCCTTTTAAAAAATATGAAATACTGATGTAAAAGTATGTTCGAGGCATATGAGCTGCAGATTATACACTGTGCATAGATCGCCATCTGGTGTTGGGCCCGGATGTTTGCAGTTTGTTTTTCCTCTTGGAAAGTCTTTGGGAGTCACGAGGTCGGTGACTCCTCCTCTGGTTAGTATTGCGCATGGGCTTCGGCTCCATCCTCAGATTGTTTTTTTCCGCCATCGGGCTCGGATGTAAAACTTCGCGCTCCGGTTCCGAACTTCCCAGTTCACCGATCGACGCACAAATCCTCGCTCATTGAGCTTCTTCAACGACATAAATCATCTTATTCATCTTCTCTTCGGCACTTCTTCGATTCCGGTGGTCGACGGCGGCCTTCGGGCCTATTCCGGCTCCGGTCTCGGCTGATGAGCTCCCTTCAAGAAGTGCCCTCGATGTGGGTCCAAGTTTCCCCACACCGATCTCCATGAGGTGTGCAACTTCTGCCTCTCCCCAGAACACGAGGCCCGAGACTGTCCCGACTGCAAGTCTTTTCGCTCAAAAATGACCATTCGAGATCGACGGGCTAGACGCAACATGGCGCACTCCTCGACCTCCGCTCCAGTCGACATCTTCGGAGACGACGTCGAAGCTCCGGGACAGCAGGACATCGAACAGGAGGACGACGACCTCGTCAGCGCTTCCGAGGCCGACGACTCCGATGTGGAGGACATCACCCCGGCGCAGCGGGTCGTTAGTACAATTCCCCCTCCGATACCGAAAAAGGCTTTGGTCACACCTTCGCCTCCGGGCCTAGGCAAGACCAGGGACACTGCTTCTCACACCCCACCTTCGGGCCCGGTAAAGAAGCCTTCTAAGCCTTCCGGCAGCTTGGGCTCGAGCCAGCCGGCCACCGGTGCCGACAAACACCCTTCGGCACCGAAGAAAAAATCGGCCTCCACCTCCACACCGAACCCGGCACCGAAGCCTTCGGTGCCAAAACCCGTTCCTCCGGCGCCGACTAAACATCACAAGACCCTCGGCACCGACACTCCCGTGCCGAAACCTTCTTCGGCACCGACCAAAAAACCGGAGGTTCCTAGGAAGCACGGCTTCGACAAACCTAAAAAGCCGTCGGCCCCGACACCTTCGGCGCCATCCGAACAACCAGTGTCACAGGAGCTCTTCACACTGGATCCTTTGTAAAAAAACCCTCACCAAGGATCCAAAGACTGGACACTTGACTTTGTCTTCAAAAAAGAGACACTTGGACAAGCCGGCTCCACCTCCACCTCCAAAGAGAAAGGACATTGCTACCTCTACTTTCAGGGTGCCTTCCCCACCTCCTCTACCTCCTCCACCCTCTCCACCTCCACCCCCTCCACCTCATCGTTCCCCCACTTTGTCTCCTGTCCCAGACGATTTGGGGGACCCTTACTATGATCCAGCAGATGTGCCACAAGATCCCACCCCTACTGGATCTCCAGACCCATGGGATGATTATAACAATCCGGACATCCCAGATGTCCCACAGGATGACCTTTATCCATCTAGGCCATCCCCTCCTGAAGATTCCTTGGGTTTTCACCACTTGTTACAACGGGCGGCACACTACCACGGGGTGGAGTTACATACCGACCCAGTGGAGGAGGACTTCCTCCTAGACACCTTTGACGATACACATAGGTCCACTGCCATTCTACCTATGTTGAAAGGCGTAATCCAACATGCCCCTGAGGTTTTTAAAGACCCAGTTAGGGCCAGGGTCTTAAACCCTCGGATTGAAAAGAAATACAAAGCCGCCCCTACAGACCCTTATTACATTAAGGGCCCTGCACCATTAGATTCCCTAGTGGTATCTACAGCCAGGAAGCGCTCAAATTCTCAGGCGTCAGGCGAGGCACCCCCACCTGACAAAGAGTCCAAGCTCCTAGATGCGTCAGGGAAGCGCACTGCATCACAAGCGGCCAATATATGGCGTATTGCCAATACGCAGGCACTGTTGGCCCGATAGGACAGGGCGCACTATGATGAGCTAGAGACCATCATGCACCATCTCCCTGAAAAGTACAAGACTAGGGCTAATGAACTTATTCAAGAGGGAAAGACAATAACCAATACCTCGATACGATGTGCCCTAGATGCAGCAGATACAGCCTCCAGGGCCATAAACACCAGTGTCCTTCTCCGTCGCCATGCCTGGCTCAGGGTTTCAGGGTTTAAACCAGAGGTTCAAGCCTCTATACTAAATCACCCATTCGACCAAGATCATCTATTTGGTCCTAAAGTAGATGAAGCCCTGGAAAAAATGAAAAAAGATACTGACACGGCGAAATCTATGGGAGCCCTACAAACACAGACTCCCAGGCGCTCCTTTCGCCGTTCTTCCTTTCGGGGCACGGGCAGAGGCTGCTCCTCGGACAGTGCATCGATGTCCTATAAATCCCCTCCTCAGTCTACCTTCACGAAGGGTTATCAAAGAGGCGGATACAGAGGCAATAATAATAAGGGCAGAGGCAAAACAAATACCGCCCGCTCTGCCACACCTCCTGCCCAATGACTTTCCCCCGCTCCCTCCAGACCATTCCACTCCGTCGGAGGCAGACTACGACATTTCCTTCACGTCTGGGAGACAATCACCTCAGACAGATGGGTGACACAAATTATTCAGTCAGGGTATTGCCTAGAATTAACATCTACACCCCCCAACATTCCACCCAGGCACCGCCCTATGTCGCAAGAACATACTGCGCTACTAACACAAGAGGTGATCTCTCTCCTGCAAAAAGGAGCAATAGAGCAGGTCCCCATAAATCAACAAAATGTAGGGGTCTATTCCCTGTACTTTCTAATTCCAAAGACAGACGAGACCCTACGACCTATCTTAGATCTCAGACCTCTAAACACTTACATTCATTCGGACCATTTTCACATGGTAACCCTCCAACAGATTCTTCCACTTCTCTCCCAGAACGACTTTCTCACCACTCTGGACTTGAAAGACGCGTACTTTCACATCCCAGTACACCAATCTCACAGAAAGTACCTCAGGCTTGTGGTAGACGGTCGACACTACCAGTTCAAGGTGCTCCCGTTCGGGGTCACAACAGCACCAAGGGTGTTCACCAAGTGCCTGGCAGTAGTGGCTGCACACCTCAGAAGACAGCACATTCACGTCTTCCCCTATCTGGACGATTGGCTCATAAAAGCCACGTCCTACCAGCAATGTGTGCAACATACCGCCGCTACAGTCCAACTACTTCACCAGCTAGGCTTCACAGTGAACCATCAAAAATCCCACCTGGTACCATCACACACAAAACAATATCTCGGTGCCACCATAGACACCTCAAAGGCCATAGCCTATCCCAACCCTGCCAGGATTGCAAAAATACAGGCGCTGCGTCAAAAATTCCTATCCCAACACACTCTCCCAGCAAGAGTGTTTATGCAGCTCATAGGGATGATGGCCTCTTGCATCTTTATAGTGCCCTATGCAAGACTCCAAATGCGCCCACTCCAAGAGTGCTTGGCGCGCCAGTGGAACCAGGCCCAGGGATAACTGACAGATCTGGTGTTGGTAGACGGTCGCACCCATCGCTCTCTGCAGTGGTGGAACACCACAAACCTTTCCAGAGGTCGACCGTTCCTGGACCCGGTCCCACAAATAATCCTAACGGCAGATGAATCGCTCTCCGGCTGGGGAGCTCATCTGTTACATCTCACAGCACAGGGCACATGGACGCTGCAACAGAAGTTACTCCACATAAACCATCTGGAGTTACTAGCGATCTTCCTCGCCCTAAAATCCTTCCAGGCGCGGATTTCAGGCAAGGCAGTCCTCATTCGCACAGACAACATGACTGCCATGTACTACATTCAAAAACAGGGGGGCACACACTCTCCACAGCACTCTCAGTTAGCACAGAGCATATGGAGATGGGCAATTCCACAAAAGATTTTTCTCCTAGCCCAACACGTCCCAGGAGTACAAAACACCGTGGCAGATCTGCTGAGCAGACAGACACAGCAGATCCACGAGTGGGAACTTCACCCACAGGTTCTTCACCCGTTCTTTCAGAAGTTGGGGCATTCACACATAGACCTATTCGCCACCCACGAAAACAAAAAATGCCCAAGCTTCGCCGCCAGATATCCACACCCATTGTCCGAAGGCAATGCGATATGGATGAACTGGTCAAACAAATTTGCATACGCTTTTTCACCTCTCCCACTAATTCCATTAGTGGTGCGGAAGCTACAGCAGCATTCCCTAACTCTAATCCTAGTAGCTCCAACATGGGCCAGACAACCGTGGTACACCACACTGCTGGAACTCTCAGTAGTACCACACCAAAAGCTACGCCTCCCACCATGCCTCCTAACCCAGAACCATGGAGAGATCAGGCACCCGGACCCAGCTCAGCTCAACCTTGCGATCTGGCTCCTGAGGTCCTAGAATTTGGATACCTTAACCTTCCCCCTGATTGCATGAACATTATCAGGGAAGCTAGACGCCCTTCTACTAGGGCGTGCTATACAGCAAAGTGGAAAAGGTTTGTTATTTACTGCCACAACAACACAATCAATCCCTTAAATGTATCCATACAACACATTATATGTTATTTACTCCATTTACAAAGGTGTAACCTAGCATATACCTCCATTCGGTTACACCTTGCTGCAATTGCTGCCTATTTACAAAACAGGCAGCACCTCTCACTTTTCAAAGTGCCTGCCATCAAAGCCTTAATGGAAGGCCTCAAAAGAGTAATTCCACCCAGAGTGCCACCCTCACCTGTTTGGAACTTGAATATAGTCCTCACACGGTTAATGGGACCCCCTTTCGAACCATTACATAAGTGCGAGCTGCAATTCCTCACATGGAAGACAGCTTTTCTAGTGGCCATCACTTCCCTCAGAAGAGTTAGTGAAATACAAGCACTCACTATACAGGAACCTTTTCTTCAGATGCATCACAACAAGGTTGTACTCCGCACCAATCCCAAATTTCTACCCAAAGTCATTTCTCCATTCCATCTAAACCAGTCGGTAGAATTACCAGTCTTTTTCTCGCAACCCCAAACAGTTGCAGAATGAGCCTTACACACACTGGATGTTAAAAGGGCTTTACTTTACTACATCCAGAGAACACAACCTTTCAGGAAAACCAAACAGCTATTTGTTTCCTTCTCCCCACCACAAAAAGGCAACCCTATCTCCAAATCAGGGATAGCTAGGTGGATTGTAAAATGCATACAGATTTGCTACCACAAAGCAAAATGAACGCTATTGGTTCCCCCTAAAGCCCACTCTACAAGGAAGATAGGGGCTTCTATGGCTTTCCTAGGGAACATACCACTAGATGACATCTGCAAAGCAGCGACATGGTCAACACCACACACCTTCACAAAACATTATTGTGTAGATGTGAAAACCAAGCAACAAGCTAGTGTGGGCCAAGCTGTACTAAAAACACTATTTCAGACAACTGCAACGGATGCCGGTGGTCGCCGCTAGGGTTGGGTACTGCTATATAATCTATGCACAGTGTATAATCTGCAGCTCATATGCCTCGAACGGAATATGCTACTTACCAGTATGCATCTGTTCTTGGCATGTAGAGCTGCAGATCTATACACGGCTACCCACCTCCCCGGCTACCTGTATCCGTTCCAGTCTTATCTTATTTATATACAATACACATGGGTTTCTTTACTGTTACTACTACGCTCCATCTTTCCCTGCTGGCGAAAAACAATCTGAGGATGGAGCCGAAGCCCATGCGCAATACTAACCAGAGGAGGAGTCACCGACCTCGTGACTCCCAAAGACTTTCCAAGAGGAAAAACAAACTGCAAACATCCGGGCCCAACACCAGATGGCGATCTATGCACAGTGTATAGATCTGCAGCTCTACATGCCAAGAACAGATGCATACTGTTAAGTGGCATATTCCTTTTATTGCTTATTCACTTTCTGAATGAAGAGAACACATGTTCTTTGCAGCTTAGCTCTCTCGCCAGAACAGTCCAGTAGGCCCTGAAAATAGCTCGCCTTAATAAAATCTGGCACCCATAGCGAGTAGATTTTTTGAGGCCTCGATATAGTTCCTATGTGTACACAATCTGGAACAAACTCCCTAGAGGTAATCGAGTGCCATTTGACATTGAGAAATGTTTCCTGTACCCTAAAGGGTTTCTCTTTTGGGATGCTGGTGTACAATCCCTCTACTAGAATCTCTAATGGAGGGTCGTATGTGATCCCTTCCAGGAGATTTAACTTGTCTTTGGTATCCTGTAAATATGTGGCCATAGTCCTTGCCAGAGGACTGGAGGAATAATCTGGATAATAGTTCCAAGGCAGAACCTATCTCTGAAACAATTGCTCTACCGGTAGGGGGTGTACCCTTGTGCACTTTAGGTAGGATATAGAAATAAGGAATCCGAGGATGCTTTTCTTAAAGGAATTCCGAATCTTCCTTTGTAATCCAAATGTTTTCCTTTGCTGATTCTACCCTATATCTGATATCATCGATGATGTCTTGGGTGAGCTCTCTCAGTAATCTCTTGTAGTTCCTTTTCTCGTTCAGTAATCTGAGACATTTGTTTCTATACATGTCTTTTGGCATGATTACAATTGCTTAAATCGCTGGTTTTATCCCCACTGTCTCTATATTTGCCTATTCTCTTGGAGCCCATTGTTCTCTGCTGCTTAGATTGTGAAAGAATCTAGTTTGATCATCCTTTAGCAGGTCTTTGTCAGTTGGGACTTCCTGTTCAAAGGCTAATATTTTGGGGAGCATTGCTATAGGGGGAGAGTTGGAATTAGATTTGTTTCTCAAACTGGTGTTTACTGATGGACTTTCTCATCGATTTTCTTGATTTACAAATAACAGGTCTTGCGAAATAAATTTGTGTACTCATCCTCATTTTGAACACATCTGGTTTAATAGTAGGCACAAAGACGAGTCCCTTGTTGAGTACATCCATTTACTCACTTGAGAGAGTCTGTTCACTTGGGTTAATTATTGGACTGATGAACTGCTCATTCCTAGTTTTTGGTAGTCTTTGTTCAGTTGCTTTGGTGTTTTGTCCCATTGTACTCTTTGTTCTTTTTGCTTTCCTCTTCTCTTCCCTCTGCCTCTTCCTAAAACAAGCTACATAATGGAGAACCAGGGAAAGTTGGGGGGATGGGAGAACTGTTGTGACAACTGTCCATAATAATTGTAGGGATTCCATCAAAGAATGGATTCATGTATTCCTTGAGTCCTGATGTGTGGGTGTACCGTTGAGGACCTTTGCCGTACCTGCTATTCCTATACTTTTGTCTTTGTTGGTCATTATCCTCCCTATCAGAATCTGAGGAATCGCTCTCAGTACAAGAGCTCTCTTGTGGAGCTCTCAGATTTGTGTGGAAGTTTAAGTTGGACTCGTCAAAAACAGCAGCACTTTGTCACCAGCAGGAGCTGGGACCAGGACTTAGTTTCCCAGCTTCCCTTGAGGCAGAGGGGGAAGATCCGGACCCCGCGCCAGTTGAGCGCACAAAAGGAAGCAATTGGCCCCACAACGCGGTACATGCCAAAAACAGCAGCACTTTGTCACCAGTAGGAGCTGGGACCAAAAAAGAGAAGGGATGCTAAGGAAGACTCTTGAGGAAATCAGCCCCTGTGGAATGTGGCCCCGTGTATGGAAAAACAAAAGGAAAAGACAATGGGGTTGATATGTTGGAAGGGGCTAAACCAAGGAATGGTCATGATGAATTTACAAAAGACACCCACCTCTCCATCTTGGAGATTTTAAACCAGTTTCAAACCAAAATTGAAGCACTAATGAGTGGCTTTTGTACTAAGACTGAATCCAAGATTAAAGCCATGGGAAAACATCAGCTGGAGCAAGCATTCATGCTCCTGATTCCCATAGTGAACAGAAGAGATCAGGTCATTGCTGGTCCCAAAGAAGTGAGTAATCTATTATTGACAGCACAAATGCCAACTAATAAGTGGTGGGTCTTCCACAAAGCGGATGAGAACATGACTAAGAGTCTCATTAATATGGCTGGTGCCGCCGCAAATGATCGCCCACCAGGCGGTGCAGACATTCAACGGAGACCAGACCAGTTTGGCTGGGCTTCGGATTATTTTATGCCTAACTCAGTTGACTAGTTACATTGCTATCAGTTTTAAGCTAAACGACTTAGTCCTGTTGAGACTCCTCTAATAATTGTGGGTTGGAACGTCGACATCTCTTCCTGGGTTCATACATTGAATGTGATTAGGATGGATATGCATCTGTTTATCTTGTTTGAAGCTATTTATTGAACCGGGGTGCATAGTGTCTGGTATTTATGTTGTAAATATTCACCCATTTGCCAGAGCACTGCGTCATTTGCACTTTGTATATAGTGATGTATTGACAACTACAGAGAACTTGGACAATCTATATCATTGAACGAAACCCTGGTCAGTCTTGTTATTTTATGTATCATGTGTTATGTACTGAGAATATTTCTCCACAATATTGCAGAAATCACATTAATTGCGGGATTCACAAATTTATTCGTTGATTCCCACCCACTAAAGGATGCCCACGGCACCTTGTATATACGTATACAAATGTTAATTCCCTAATCATTGGGTGCAGGAAAGCGTTCTTCATCACAAGATCTTGAAGCTAACCCTCCATTATTTGGATCTTATCAATTACAGGGTGAAGCAGAACTGCCCACAGTTCAAGACTTTTGTCCAGTACGAGGTGTTCTTAGCCTTATTTCTTGGAACATTGCAGGAGCTTGCTCAAAATTTACAAATCCTGACTGGGTTAGGTTCATTAGTGTCTTCAAAATTATTTGCTGCCAATAAATATGGATGACAGGTGTTATATTGACGGGTACCATGCCATTGTCCAGGTAGCCCTGCCCTCAAAGGTGGGAAGAGCAAAGGGAAGCATTTCTACTTTTTCCTCAGGACAAATTACTGCATTTCAACCCTCAGAACTTTACTCTTCTCCTTATTTTTTTATATCCCTTTTATTTTTCCTTGTTGAACCTGGCATCAGGCTGCTCAATTTCTATTATAATAGCTTTAATCAGAACTCGAGGGATGCAAAAGACCACTTGGATGGGTTTTTAGAATACTTTTATTAGAAAGCAAATTGCATTGTCTATATAATATGGGTTGGGAATTTTAATACTACTTTATGTCAACATTTTGGTAACTGTGTGTGGTTTTATGAACTCAACGAATGATAATGTTACTCATTTTAAACATACAGTCTATGGTGAGGGACTATAAACCCTTATTTTGAAATATATTTACATTTTTTCTAGCGACTTGTTTTATGAGAAAAATGCCTGTATCCCAACTTTGAGTACCCATTCAGGGAGTACTATTGATCATATTGTGATATCGGCTGAGCTTTTTCCCTTACTCTTAGATTTTAAAGTGCCTAGTAAATTTTCAAGTGATCATATTCCTCTCATTATCACACTGAATTCCTACACCACACCTAAATGCCCTAAAATAAGGGATGGGATAGCTTACTCCCAGAACAAAGAATTAAGGTTAAAATGGGGTAAGATTGACCATATTGTATTTAATCGAGTTATTGTGGTTGAGAATATGGTCTCTATTTTAACCGGTCTAACTGAAGAGATAGGACCTGACACCATACAAGATAGGTTTAAGAACATTTGTAGGTCAATATTGGACAATTTACCTCCATTAGGCCACCCCAGAAAGTCCCAGCAGATACTTTTAAATCAAATACACATCCCTTGCTAACAAATGTTTTTAGATCTGCTGTGTCATGCTCTATTCTAGACTCCTGGAGGACAGCTGTTGTTGTCCCTATTTTTTAAAAAGGGAGATAGATCCCTGCCATCCTTTTATAGGCTAAGTTCATCATTGGGCTCTAGCATTAAGATTCTGGGCTGTGTACTTTTGTCCCATCTGGGGTGCTGGGCCGATGAAAATAATATCCTAACGAAGTTCAGTACAGGTTTAGCCCAAGCATCAGTACTGTTGATCAGTGCCTAAGCCTCTACCTTATAACAGGGAAATATGTTCGGGCCAAAGAGAGATCCTTAATCTGGACTTTACTGATCTATCATCCACGTTTGACATAGTGAACAGCTCAAAGTTATGGGAATTAATGGAAAAGCTGGGAGTTGAAAAAGAACTTTATGTCCTCATAATGCGTTTGCATAAAGACCTAATGGTAAGGGTTCGTTAAGGCCCCTCAGGGGAATTTTCCCCATATTAGCTCCACTCCAGTTTTAGGGTATATCTTGGCTCCCTTTCTTTTCCTACTTAATATAAATAGGATCAATTAATATCTAGTTAATAAAGGGAAAGACATGCCACATATGGGAACAAAATCAATACCAATCTTATTATATGCGGACAATGCAGTGGTTCTTGCCTGCACAGCAAACGGCCTACAGGTCTTATTAGACTATTTTTTGGTTATATGGAAGAACTGTGCCTCTTTCGAGACCCTATACCAAACAATCAAACAGCATTCTAAATCCCTGTGCAAATTTGGGCCTTGAGAGGGTCCAGTGTAAGGAGTGAACTGTAAGATACTGGTCAATTTCAACAACAAGGGGTCTGGAACCGTATTTAGACTAGGTCACGAACTCTACCCATTGTTCTTATCTTACCCTTTTTAGAATGCGCACTTTGCACTTTGATTGCTTTTCCCTTGCAAGGTCCTTGGCAACACGATTTACCTCCTTGTCGATGTGATGATGTCTCCAAACAAACTACAAGTCACTTTACGTTCTTTACACTTTGTATTCTGCTCCATGGATCCGCTTTCTGGTCCCTATTTTACACAATATAAACTTGAGACAGCATGAGGAAAGGCTTGTGATTTTGCAGTGTCTTAGTTTAATAGAAATTTGTGATGCAATTTTACATTTTATAAGAGTGGCTTTTATTATCAGGAAGTGCTATGAATTTTTATGTCTGTGATGCTTACATGCTTTGTGCACTGATTGTGAAGATTTAATTTTCTGTCGCTGGTCTTTAATCTGTTGATATTTTTTCTTTTTCATACTGTATATTTGTTTTGCTTTGATGGCTTCTGCCGAATAAAGATTATATTGAATTGAATTTATCGACCTTGGAAAATGGGAAAGTCCCCCTTGACCATGACTAATTTGAGGTCTTTTTGGAACTTTGTGATTTACGATTGTGCAAAGTATATATATGGTTTGAAGTGATGTGCGCAGTGTACACAACATTGATTGGGGTTTTCACAAAGTGCTGTGGTTTTGCTCACCAGTGGGTGTGTTGAGTAATAGCTTATGCATATGCTCAATGCAGTTTTTAACATTCGTAAACATAGTTATATATTGTTTTTCAAATCCATGTCGCAGGTAACTCAATTACATGTATTTAGGTATGAGAAACGCATGCCTCTGCTAACTTGCATATAATAGCATTCGCCAATAGGCAGGGATTGTCTTTGAGCACTCAAGAAAGCTGGAGACCCTTTTGAACTGGATTAGGTACGGCAAAAACATGTAGGCCAGGCTTCTCCAACAAGTACCTCGTGAGCTACTGGTAGCTCTCCAACTACCCACAAGTAGCTCTCCTTTGTGCATCAAAGCCTTATATTGGAAATTTTTGTTTGGCTGAATTTATATGTTCAGGCCGAAATTGCCTTTTTAAGATGAAAATGTGTGTATTTTCAGAATTCATCAACTGATGTTTATAGAAAAATGGTTGCATTTCCAAAATATGTTTGACACTGATTTTTAAGTGATACATCATGTGGGAAGACTTATTACTTTTGTACCAGGGCCACTGCACTGTGGTTGACATGTATAACCTACATAGAGGCATCCCAAACAGTCAAAGATTGTTTACTTTACTACTGGCAACTTTGCCTGATGCAGTAAGGTGGTCACTGCTGGTAAACTTTCATATGATGGCAACTAATGTTGTCTCGTCTGATGTGGTAATTATTACAACACTACTAATAGTAGCTTATGATGATTTCAATTGAAATAAAATAGCTCATATTACACAAAACGTTGGAGACCCCTGATGTAGGCAATTCACGATGGATATATGAAACACCACTTTCATTAAACATCGAAAACATTTTGTTTAACCATGACAAGGATACGTGCTAAATAAAGGAGAAATCTTGAGTGTACCCTTAGCCATGTTAAGTAAAAACTGGATCTCTGCATTTATCCAGATTCAAAGATTTATTTCGAGCTCCCCATAAGAGGTCGAGCCCATCCGGTGGAGGGGGTGGGGGCGCCTATGTTGAAGCATGACGGAATTGTGTTGGCCTATACTGTCTCTTCCCCTGTGTTGTTTGACTCCTCAGTTCTGGTGTTGTCCTAGAGGCCAGGTCAGCAGGCAGCGTGGCGCGCACACACTGAGGCCACCATGATCACAGCTCAGATTGTGCATTTGAGAAGTTGCTGCTCTTGAAGTCTGCTTTTTAATGAGACGGACAAATGAGGTGATGAAAGGATGGTCATTAAGCTATCAGCATGAAACGATATTATTAGTAATGTGTGGAATGGAAATGGGAGTACATATTGATGAATAATAAGGTTTTATTGCTATAAAACATGGGCAGGTTAGGCTAAACCTGTGAGTAGAGATGGGAATGTTCTATTTTCTACGTAAAATGTGTTCATTGGTAATGAATTGAAGCGAAATTCAAGTTAACAAATGTTAGACCCCCTACATATGGCTGCCACCTCGCTACCATGTTTCCCGTTCAGTGCTTTCCTTTGACAATAAGGCGCGTCCTGGCACTTACGTTATTGGCTTGCTTAAATGATCATTTGTGAGCGTGAAAGGCACAACCTGGTAAAGGGTGACCTGGGGAGATGAAGAGGTGGTACCCCAAAACTGCAATTCACCCGGACTCCTCTTTTGTGGTCCCTGCTGCTCGCAGATCAGCCGCAGCTGCTCAGGTTAGCGCTATCGCTCGCTTATACCATAATACTCACCTGCCACCACATTAACCGTGTGTGCTTTTTTAAAAATTATTATTATTTATTATTTTTATTTTATAAATAATAAACGTTGTGATCTTTAAATAGAACTTAGAATTACATCTTATCTTAATAGTGTGCTAGAATCGTGTTCAAGCGTGCTCCCTTAGATGCGAGGTTTGATGTGTCTACTTACTACACACGCATGATTTAATTCGTGCTATTAATGCGCCTCTCCACTGCATTGGGCTCTCTTGTTTTAAACTGAAAGGCACAGAAACGGCCAAACGCCCAGTAGAAGTGGGGTCGCCTGTAACCTGTTCCAGCATCTTCTGGGGGTAACTTATGGCATTCGCTGAGTTCAGTTGCCTGCACCTCGCATTTGACCTTGTGTGACAGCTGTCTGCTTCAGGCTATGTGCAAGGAGTCCCGCTGAAGGGACTGCGCGCGCTTGCGAAGGCGCTGCGGCGCGTGCAGGAGTGCTCTGCTTGCATAGTGGGAAAACACTGGCACCGAGCACAACAAAGCCTTCTGATAGTAGAACCTGCGTGATGATGGCATCTAAGTGATGACATCATTGATCTGGCTTAGGGAGTAAGTAGATTTTGACGGGAGTAATGACTGGTCGCTATGACAACGAGGCTCTCACCAGCTGCTGATTTGTTGCTTGAACACAGGCTTTTACGTGCAAGATCCAGGCTCTGCGTGATAAGCTGTGGATGTTCCTGGTTCAGTCTTTTTATGCTGTTCGACACACGGAGGGCTGGAAACGGATGCGACCGGATGATCAACAGAAAATACAAGCAGGTATGTGCTCTCGCTTCATCACTGCGCATTCGTAATTATCCGCTTGCTAGTAATTGTCTATAGGTTTTGGGATGAAGTAGATGGGTTTATTAACCATAGATGTGGCGATTTTATGCTCGAACGTTTTAAAATGTCAAACATGCGAGGGCTGTCCGTGTCTTTACAGATCTAGCGTGCTTTTAAACTATAAATATTTTTATTTTAAATAAGCAGCGCAGTGATTTACTTAACTGTGTTTAAAATTGGTACTATGATTTCCTCTGCAAAAAACGCATCTGAAATGCGTGTCTATCTGTCATCTAAAAACAGCGGGTGAGAGAGAGGTATGTCAGAGCTGTTAGTGCAGATACTATGAATTATTAACTGCGCGTCTCCGGTAGCAATATATATTTTTGTCTATAAATCTGGTAGAGCCTGGATTTTTAATTGCTTTTCACGACCATTTTATAGCTGCACCTGTCGTTTAACTACAGCCTCCAATTCTTTGTCTCACATCTTGCGTGAACGGTGTGGCGTGTGCTTTCTTTCTCCATTTGCTGGTCCTGTATTCTCATTCTGCTGGTGTGCTGCAGGAGGGAGGCCCGGGGGAGCCCAGCAGTGGGCTCTGAAATGGAACAGCGTGGACTTGGAACACCATCAGCATAAAACAAGCGTGCCTTTGTTGCAGATGTGCGTTGCAGAATCCTGTAGGTGTGAAGGAAGAATGGCGCTCTAAGGCCTGCTGCAAGCTCTCGCACCACATAAATCCCACGGATAGACACACAGCTTTGTCCTACCCCTTTTGAAGGCTGCTGTTTTAATTTGGCTGTTTGGTTCGTAGAGCAAAGCTGAACACTGTAACCGGTTAACCCTTGCAGGCACAGCCATTTATGGCGGGCTTGCATAAAAGTACTGTGTGGATGGATTTCATTTTTTAAATTTACATACATAATTTTAGAGATTGAAATCAAACGACTAGGATGCTTTATATAAACAATCTTTATTTGCAGCCACTCAAAATAGACTGGCATTACAAAGTATTTAGGAAGACTCTAATTTTGCATTGTCTGCAGTATTTGTGCATGCATGTATCCATATGTGGATTATATATGAAAGAGTTTAGATACCTATTTGTATAAAACATGTTTCTGTCGTTTTCAGGATAAAGTATTTCAATTAGAAATCTTTTCCTGAAAGCAAAAATGCCGAATGTTTTATTGAGTGTTAAGTAAACACCTTTTTGGCCTGAGGTGTAAATTGTTGCAGGCCCTGTTACACAAACTGCATCCCATAACAGACGGGAAGCATGGCTACTCTTTTATTGGTGAGAAAGGGCATATATTTAGCTCATGATGTGCTTAATAGTTGTGTCATAATTAGCAAAACCTGTAGGTATTAATTACGTTATTTCATCCAGCGTAAGGAAGGATTCATTTGTCGTTAAGGCTGATTGGGAAATGATACATCGGTATTTTGTTTTAAGTAATGAAAGAAGTGCTCGCCTTTTGAATGTCTACCTACAGATTTTTATTTTCTCGAGTCTTTGGTAGGCCTCCGCTGAAAGATCCTATCCAAGTTAGGCACCTGTTAGGTGGGATACGCTGTGACAGTTTTGTAGTGCGATTGTCAGCAGGACAGAATTGCTGCCTTTTCGTACAGACCTCAGTCAGAAATATGACTACCTCTGTAAACAGTCGCTAAACGAAAAGCATTTGCTTTATTATATTTTTTTCATCTTGTAAACTGCAACGTGACAGAAATGGCTAATTGGAATTCAACCTGAAGTTTCCTGTGTATTGCAGAATCCTACTATAATGATTATTAAATCGTGGTTCATGCTTTTGGGTCATATTTCTTAGATTGCACTGCTCTTTCCACTTCCGTTTAATTTCAGGTATCCTAATTTCCATATTTTGCATGATAATATGGAAACATATGACCCTGTGCTTCAGCTGCACCGGCGACTCAAGAAGGGTTTGTCATATTGCTCACTAAAAATCAAATGACAGCCCTGTTATTTCCTTCCCATTCGGTCTGAACAAAAGCTTGATCAGAGTATCTGATGGATCATCTTCAAAGTTGCTGGATGCCTCCCACTAAATGTATAATTTTAATCGAGATGGACTGTGCAAACTACCCCTCCCCCCCTATGGTTTTGGCTGGGTTCCGTGCAAAGAAAAGGACACTCTCTACTAGTGAAGCCCAAACTTTCTCTCTACAGCACATACCAGCAGTGATCTTGTAGATGTTCAGAGCGTTGTGCAAAACCAAGTTCACTGTAAGTTCCAGAATCTATCTAGTCACTTAATGCCTTTACAATGTCACTGTCTATGAAGGCATATTTACTTCAGAAAACAATTAAGTCTCCTTATTACTCTTTCATGTACCGGAAATCCCCAACAATCGAATCCATATCACTTTCTAGGGCCCCTTGGGCTACCAGCTCAGCAGGGAAAGAGAATGGTTTTAGAACGAGAAAACACACTCTCTCACGCACACACACCTCACATACACACACACACACACACACACACCTCACATGCTCTCTCACACACACACACACACACACACACATTCTCTCTCTCACACACACACTCTCATACACACATTCACTCTCATACACACATTCACTCTCACACTCACTCACTCACTCTTACACACACACTCTCATACACACTACCACATACACACTCTCTCACACATACACTCTCACATACACACACACATACACTCACTCACTTACTCATACACACTCACTCACACATGTTCTACCACCAGTTATGGGACCATGGCTCGGTTTCAGGACAACAACTACACATATGACACTATGCCACCATCGAAGAAGCATCCAAGCCTCACCTGGGTTTGCTTTTTCAGTAGTTAAAAGAAAAGTGTTTCGACTTAATGCAGATCTTTAACATATAACTTCCTGTTTACGTTCACGCATTTATGAAGACACCGCCCCAACAAAGTGATACAAAATATTACAAATATATACTAATGGACGCGAAATCTCAACCTCAGAATATTTCCAAATAATATAATCAGTTCATTAATTAAACAATAGAGCATAATCTTTTTTAAAATGTGACTGAATCAGATTCATACATTGCTGGTTTGACTTTCGGGCTCAATAGCAATGCTGTCAAAGTTAGATAATCTCAGTAATGTTCACTCCATTGGCAAATAATATGCAAAAGAAACAGGCACACAAAAAAAGTGTAATCAAAATCCCATGACTATCTGGAAATAGAAACAGGGCAGTTCCTTGTGGTGACCGTTTGCACACGATTGAAACGTCCATTACTTGATTTCTTACATCAAAATCCTATCTAAAATTCCAGCTCGATGATCTTGCTGCCGGTGGTCATGTAATACTAATAATCACTCCATCTCCAAATGTACGACGGCAAAGCAGTAATTGTACTGACAAATTTCATGGAAATAGACAGAGGGGTATAATGCAGTGTGGTGACCGATTAGTATCCATATAATCATTCATTATTTTAAATCTTCTGTGCATAGTGCATAATGCACTGTGCAATATTGAAAATGGATAAGATCTTATGCCGTATGATATGTTGAACATAATCATGGACATAAATGAAACTGTCTGGGTTTAATGCACGGGGTAAAATATTATACACTGTCTTAAGGAATTGTATTCATCATCATCATCATAAATACTTTATTTCGGTTCTTTTATAGACCATAAAAGTACATATACAATATAAAATACATGTCACACATATAAGCACATTTCAAGTAAAATGCCAGATAGTGAATGGTTGTACATTTTTCCACCAAATACAACATTACTAGAGATAAAGACATAAAAATAGTGCAAAATACGCAATGAGTCATTACTGGTCCATACAAATTCTCAGTTTGACAGTTAGTTTTAAAAATTCCTTCATTTGGAGGATACAATCACTATGCAAGAGTTGTAGATACATTAGTGCCGGTCTGATTTGAATAAAATCAAGTTTTTTTAAAAGGGTCAGCAGATAGCGCTTACGGGGGAACTCATAAAACTTACATAAAAATATAAAATGCAGCATATCCTGCGGAGACTTTCCGTCGCAGCCGCAGGGTGCTGCCAGTTTGTTAAAAATATCTGTTTTTGGTCTGATCAGCAGGTGATGAAAAAGGTTTAGCCTAAACCTTGTCAGCAAACATTTTTCATGGGTGATCAATGAGCCAGTCAGGTACAGTTCTATTGTTTCACAAGTTTTCAGCATGGCAAATTTCCTCACGCTTTGTTTCTGGAGCTCCCCACCCTTCCCTCCGGGACCTCCTATCCATAAGGAAGGCCCGTTTGATGAGCTCCAGGTCCCCTTGTACAATTTTGCTCGGATCTTCAAACAGTTCTAGTCGGCCTAGCCTGGAAAAATTTGACTTCAGATATTTGATCCAAGGGGTGCACATTACCTTGTCCCGACCCAAGAAATCCCTCATAATCAAATGCGTTAATGGCATATCCTGATTTAACCATAATTTAAGCCAACAGGTCAAGGGACGTAAGGAGAACAAATCACTTACGTATTGCGCCCCTAACTCTTCATGCACAGCAAAGTTAGATGTGCCTGTAGGGACACATAAAAGACGCTTCAGAAAAGAATTATCGTCAGTCTGCAGATGCTCACCATCAGCATAACCCCAAATTTCGCTGCCGTAAATTGCAGTTGCCACTGACTTTGCATTATACAGTTTAAGCATGGCACAAATGGGTTTTTTCCCAATTCTGGCAGCAAAGTTAAAAATTGAGGCATTAACCCTTACAAATTCTCCTTTCTTTTTTGCAAGATGAGGGGCCCAATTAAGTTTAGTGTCAAAAAGAACCCCAAGATAGGAGAATGTTTTTGTTAACGGAATTATAGCTTCATCAATTTTAAATGTGAAAGACCTCCTTGGTTGCTGTCCTACTTGCATGACAAATTATTTAGAATTATTAACCAAAAGATCTCTATCTGTCATAAATAAATTAAAAGCATCTAAGAGTGATTGAAGGCCCTTCTCCGTTCTCGAAATTAGAACCGCATCATCTGCATACAGTAAAATAGGAATTCCCCGCCTGCCGGCTCTAGGATAGTCAGCCTGATCATTCTGTAATACGCTATCTAGCTCGTTAATATAAAAATTAAAAAGAAAAGGGGCCAAGATACATCCCTAACGTACACCTTTTCTAATTTTAAAGTTATTTGATACACACAGTTCTTGAGAATATCTCACATTAGCTCTGGTGTTGTTGTGTAAGTCAGCCAAAAAATCAACTACACCGGTATCCACCCCCTTCTCCCTCATGGACTGCCACAGCTTACCCCTGTTTACACAGTCGAAAGCTGAGGACAAATCCATGAAGGCGAGGTGGATGGTGCCCTTCTGTACTACAGTATACTTACTTAGTATTAGAAAAAGGTTAAGACACTGAGTTATTGTGGAACGACCTCTACAGAATCCATACTGTGAAATGGACATAATATTATTCCCCTCTGCCCAGTCAGAAAGTCGCTGCAATAGAATTCTGCCTACAATTTTGACCATAGAATCTATGAATGAAATAGGTCTGTAGCAATGTGGGCTGCCTTTGTCCCCCTTCTTAAAAACCGGGACAATTGTTGAAACACCCCATGATTGTGGACACCCCTCTTTCACAGCAGCATTGAAAACAGATTCTAGTATGGGTGCCCAAAAATTAGGCTCAGACTTATACAGGTCCGGAGGAATCCCGTCTGGTCCTGGTGCCTTACCGGCTGTTAGCCCCACAATACCCTCGATAACTTCACCTCGATAAAAGGTAATTGTTTCACCCCCAACAGAAGTGGCAAAACTAGGAGGCTCGACTTCCGAGCTACAGTACAGTTTCTCATAATGTGCCTCCCAGTCCTCCTTAGAAATATGGCATTCCAGGCCATCACCCTGCTCCTGGGCCAAAAAAGGTTTCCTCATCACTGCCCAGAATCTAGAGCTACACTGCAGAGTAGAAGGGTCAAGTATCTCACTCCATGCCTCTTCCCTAAGAATGTCCTTATGTCGGGCAATAGTGGTTTTATATATCTTTCGACAAGCCTGAACTTCTGCCTTTATCCTCGGTTTAGCTGCCAGAACTATTTTTAAATTTCTAGCAGCTTTAGAACACTCATGATTGAACCATCTAGGTCCCTTAATCTCCAACTTGTTTGTTGGAGCTGACAGCAGCTTTGAGACCTTGTCCGCTAAACTTTGGAAGGCATTAAGGACATTATATGGCTGAGCACCATCTTGTGTACAAACCATGATCTCATCTGCACATGCAGCTTTAATCTCTTTGGACAATAGATCTGGGGTGATCTTAGACCATTTTAAGCGACGTCTTCCATCTGTCGTGCTCACCCTGCCTGAAGAAGTATTCATACCTTCTTTCACTGACCACGGTCCCCTCATATGTACAGTGAGGGGGTTATGATCACTGAACTCGCTGGCTTCAATGGTAAAGGAACCCACAAATGACTGCATTAATGATGATATTAATACAAAGTCAATGAAGGTACCCCTCCCGTGACCCTGGGCAGTTCCTTGTGGTGACCGTTTGCACACGATTGAAACGTCCATTACTTGATTTCTTACATCAAAATCCTGTTTAAAATTCCAGCTCGATGATCTTGCTGCCAGTGGTCATGTAATACTAATAATCACTCCATCTCCAAATGTACGACGGCAAAGCAGTAATTGTACTGACAAATTTCATGGAAATAGACAGAGGGGTATAAAGCAGTGTGGTGACCGATTAGTATCCATATAATCATTCATTATTTTAAATCTTCTGTGCATAGTGCATAATGCACTGTGCAATATTGAAAATGGGTAAGATCTTATGCCATATGATATGTTGAACATAATCATGGACATAAATGAAACTGTCTGGGTTTAATGCACGGGGTAAAATATTATACACTGTCTTAAGGAATTGTATTCAATCCAACCCAATACCAGAGTATTACTTATTATTTAGTGAGACTTATTGTTAAAATGAGAATTACACATGGTTAGAATAACCTAGTCCAAAATTGGATATGTTGGCTGACACAAGCCTATTGTATATTGCAAATCAAGCCCAAGTGGCCCAACTTTATTAGATATTGCCCTAATATGTTCCAGTATCCTTTTTTCACAGAAAAAATGGTGCTACCTACATACGTTTTGTTACAAGACCACTCCGTGCCTTAGACAAAATATTCAGTACTGCAGTTATTGTCTGCTTGTTTTTATGTTTTTGTTTTAGATCAGGTAAATTCTATTCATACACATTCTTACTATATTTACATCCTTGAAATGTCCACATGCATGGAGACCTGTACTAGAGCTCAGTCACATAGTATGCTTATCATCTGGTAAATAGCTTCTCACCAATTTGTCTTTAAATGAATGACATTTATGGTATGTAATTAATGGGGTTTCACTGACTATTTCATCAAGTACATCCTCATTTTCCAATATGTCCCAAAGTCTGGATAGTATACTTCTAATTGCATGTGCCTGCATACTGAAAGTAGTAATGAACTTAATATAGTCTGATTTTCAGGAATCTCTTGCTTTCTATTAGGGTTAGAAATACAATTGAACAAATTCAACGAAAAGTTGAAACAAAACAATATGAATTCGAATTTTTCTATGAACTGCAGCAGTGATTGGCTTGCATTTTTAGACCTGAATCTTCTGAGCCAGAATAATTAGATAAAGACTGTTCTACATAAGAAAACCAAATATATGTATTCTGATTTTTGCAGGAATCTATGGTCTTTCTGTCTCTATGTGCAATAGACTCCCCTGTTCAGTGTTCATCTTTGATGATGGCTAGTTGTGAAACCTCATTTGGGTATCTTCTTTTTCTGAATCTGATTATCTGATTCGGTGTTAGATCATAACTTTCAACGGTGCGACAACTACTTTTGGCTCATAAAAGTTCACTGTGAAGTATTGTCTGCTTCAAACTGTGTAGGTGACTTCTCATTGCATGTAAACTATGTACCCTGCAGTTGTTTTCCTGTGTAGGACAGTCTTTATCTGTTTTATTGTGGATGACAAGTTTCCGATAAAAAAATTCAAGGTATACGTGGTTGGCAGTATCCCCAATTTTTATAAAAGTTTCCGATAAAAAAATTCAAGGTATACGTGGTTGGCAGTAACCCCAATTTTTTTTTATCTGTGGTAAGGTTATTAAATCTTCACCATTCCATAACCATCAATCTCCTATAGTTCCGAACCATTCCGGTTCCTGGGTCAAAAGCACCCAAAGATGATACCTTACCACCATAGTTGCTCTCCAATCTCTTTGCCCTGAGCCCAGATTAGCCTCGCCTCCCCAGCGAGAGAACAACACGACTACGAGCCTCTTCATGCTCTCCGTTCGCTAAGAACCAATCCCAGAAGCACTGGTCGCACTCCCGCGGCGCCTGCTCTGGTCCTGACCAAAGCGGAGTGCGTCATCCAGACAGCTCGCTGTTTGGTCGCTGCATACACGACACTTCAAATCAAAACCTACCACGCATGAACTGTGAGTGCGGACAGGCAACACCGAACTACTTGTACTTAAAAAATCGGTACCTAAAACGCCTGTGTTCTCACCTATCTAATGCTATATGGTCCGTAAGTAGCTATCCTTTATTTAGAAAGATACCATTAAATTATGTGGTGTGTTTGTACGTATGATTTATAGGAGTAGCGCAAACCTAGCTAGAGGCTAACAGAATGCTGAACATTGGCGCATGTATTCCTTGTCCTCTGTTCCATTGGGTATTCCTCCAATGCCTCCTTGTTAAACTTATCACTGTTTGGGCAGTTCAATTGTACCAGTTTAACACCTAATGGTAGCAATAAGCAACCGAAAGGTGACCAGTCAACCTTTGCAAAGAACCTTCTTCTGCGCAGCAACATGTTGCTGTGGTTTTCGTAACTGTTGAACCCTTTGAGGGAGAAACAAAATGGTTTTGTCTTTATATTTGCCGATTATGCAGCAGATAATGTATTATGTGCCAAATGCAGCAATCTTTAATAATGAGAAAAATATCGCAACCACACAAATGCATAGTTGTCCTAAATGCTTTTGTGCCATTGAACCGTCCATCAGTTGTATTTTCATTAAATTAACACCACACATTGCAGCAAAGTTATCCTTCATCACTTCATGCTACCCCCTTGTGTTGATTGATGTCAGGCCAGAGGTTGGCACAATGGTAAACAGCATCGTTTTAGGTCTGGCTACGGATACTTGCATTTGTCTGGGGGACCTCACATTATCAAATCTTAAAGAAACTGCAATATAAACAAGACAGAGAGAGTGGACTTGGACCCAGCCCCATCCAGCCATAAGGTGTGTAGCTGCAATTGAGAGTCAGTGTGTGTTATTTAATTTATTTTATTCTCTGGCAAAATCGTTTTGTAATAGCCAATTTAAGGATCTTTAGTTCAGGAGGAGCTTGCTATTTGGATGAATTTGCCCATCTTAAAGACCAAGTTTTATTCTCTGACAGCCCTTGCGTGCTCATTTGTTTTACTCATAGTTGTTAAAAGAGCTGAAATCTGAATCCCCTGCCCACACCGGTATCCGGCCCCCACATTTAGAGAGGGGTCGGTTTACCTGCTGTGGGAAAGCCTGCAGGTTCCCATCACACCTGGCAGCACACACCGGCCTTGGGCAGAGCTCCCAGTCTCCATGGCCACTGACCCTTGTCAATGATACAGGAAATGGGCCCTTCAAATGAACAGGCATCAGAACAGCCACATGGAAGACAAGCATTGGCATAGCCAATAGGTCTCGCTTTTGGGACCTTATAAGTATTTAGTTCTGCAGCACAATATCCTTGGAGCAACAACATCAACTGTTGCATGGCTAAACACTTATAAGGTCCCTAAGTTGAGACCTATTGGCTATGCCAATGCTTGTTTTTTTTTAGCATAGCTAGCACCTTTCAGGCTGCTCTTCCCTATTTGCTTCCCCAGCTGAGGTGCTTAGCACTCGTTACTCTACCATGTCCCTGCACAGGTGTTATTGCCCTGCCTGCTCTCTAACCCCTGTTCCGTTCCCTGTTTCGAAGTTCTAACATCTACATCGAAAGTGTTCAGACGACAACCTCATCTCATGCATATACTGGCTATCTAGACTAAGATTATCCCATAACTCTCCTTTCCTGACCATGATCTCTACAACCGGCGGCAAATATGTTTTGCTTAGTAATTGTTGTATGTATAAGCCCTAATATGGGCTGGAAGTCCTCAGAAGAAGATGGTGAGGTTTATGGAACCCTTATGCAAGATGTTTGTTTAATGAAAAATGGCAATGAAGATAGTTTAAAGAAATGAAGGGGGGAGCCATTGTGGAGAACTTAGCTATGAACGTTTTGATAGACTGAGAAGACAGACTTGGAGAGACAGCTGCCCAGGGTAAACCTGATCAGGAGAAGAGCGTAGATAGTAGATAAACATGACTTCCTGGGGATAGCTGTGGCACAGTCCTTGATTAACGCAGAGCTCTGTGAAAGTGTCGGTGTATTACTGGTGGATTCTTATGGCCACAGTTAAGAAGGGAGTCAAGGTACAAATTAGCTTCTGAAGCAGGTAAGCCCTCCTGCTGGGGAGAGATGGTGTAATAACCGTCTAAGTTAGAGCCTCCCTAGTTGATGCTAGAGGCCCCTAAATTGATTGTTCTTGGTTTCAGATATTTGAATATTATCAGGAGGCCATGTCCATCGGAAGCATGAGGTGAGTTATTATTTTAGCCAGAGTACTTTTTGTGCTCTTCATGGGTAGTGTCTGGGAGCATCTAAAGTTGATATAATTGAAGCCTGTGGGTGCTCCTGAAGACTGTCTAACTGTTAGACCTTTCAGCCTTAGGGTTATCTTCCCCCCAAACCTTTTGGCCTCCTGTTTTGCTGAATTCGTTTTTTTTATTGGCCTTATGACTTTGTGCACTTTACTACTGCTTACCAGTGCTTGTCCTCACTCCCTAAAACATGGTAAAATTGGCTTATACCTAGGGGTGTGGCAATGCAAGATGGATGAGCACACACATTAAGGAAGGGCTCCACCTGCACCCTGTTAAATCCATCTGCTCCCTGCGCGTCCGCTACAGCTGGCAAGCTCCAGATTTCAGTCCAGATCATGAGGGCACCAGTCAGACTACTGCAAGCGCCTGGCGGTGACGGGCCATGCCATTACTGAGCAGATAACGGAGTGAGCCGTGGAGCACATAAGATGGCAGCCAAACCAGGGCGCTGAGGTGCTCTGTGCCTGGAGTCTTGCATCAGGGGGTCAGTTGGCTCCCAGTAATCACAAGATTGATTTACAGGGCTGAAATACGTAGAGACCCGCAAACTGTGCTGCGTTGGGGAGATGCTGGGTTGGACGAGGGGGTCACTTGTGTAAAGCATATCTGAGCAACACCAGAGATGGTATGAGATAAGTCTGCTAGACAGTTCCCACAGACCTGTATGGACCAGTTTACTGATGTAAGCTAGGTTCCCACAAGGCAGACTGAGCTGGGGGAAGGCCCGTCGCAAAGGACAGCACCAGAGCCTACTGGTGCCCAAATCCTCGCAGCCATTGAAACCTCAAAACACGCCCTGGAACAAAAAATTGACTATATATCCATTTAGATCAACTTATTGAGAACAGACCTGCGGAAGGTGGAGTACTCACTGGAAATAGAAGAAAGGGTCAAGGACCTGACTGAAGAGGTGAGAAAATTGCAATCTGCAGTCTGAGGATTTAAGGAGAAGGTGCAATACCTGGATCGCCACATTGAGAATACGGAGGGACAAATGAGGAGATGCAACCTCTGTGTTCTGGGTTTCCCTGACCGGCAGGGGGAGGACAGTCCTGAATCTTTGGAATGTAGAATCACAAGTGACAATGACCATGCCCACATCATAGTCCAAACGATTTTACACTGGACTCTGTGGAAGTAGAATACACAGAGGAGACTGAGTGTTCTGACCCATGCGGACAGGCTGTGGC
The DNA here is from genome assembly GCF_964204655.1 of Triturus cristatus. Classification (NCBI taxonomy): domain Eukaryota; kingdom Metazoa; phylum Chordata; class Amphibia; order Caudata; family Salamandridae; genus Triturus; species Triturus cristatus. The sequence continues at coordinate 555,280,678 of NC_140586.1, forward strand.
TGAATGAAAGGAGGGCAGGATGGGAGATTGAGAAATAGCCTCATTGGCATTTCTAACCACTAGTGCCTGAGTGGCTTTTTGTGCTAATCTATCATGCTCTTTTTTGTACGCTGGGGCTTTTAATATGGCTGTACCATGACGTTTAAGATATCCTCTGCAGTCGGAGTTCAGTCCAAGGTATCGAGAGATGTGGGGGTTGCCTGTCCTGGTTATTGTGCAGGTTGATTTGTCTCTTTCACACACACATTATATTACATTTAGGGGTAGGGACTTTGTGGGTGCCCACACTTTATGCCCGGGGCTCAATACTTCTGCCACTGGGGCTGTGGAGGCAGAGACTATTCTTGCATACTGTTAGCGTTTTAGATTACCTGTCATGATTACCACAATGCACATTACTTCTTTGACAGGGGAAGGGAGGGAACAAAGGTCTCCCAGATCAAAGAGGTGACCCACAATCTGCAGCAGATAAATGTCCAAGAACCAGCGGTGGACAGAACCAGCTGGAGACAGAGGTCCCACAACCAAGAAGGGACAGAGGTTCCAGAATCAGAAGGGAACAATAGTTTCACAACCAGTTCCGGGAGAGGACAAAGGAGGTCCCAGGACCGGAAGGGAACAAAGGCCCCAGAACCAGAAGGGGCAAAGGTCTCACAACCAGTACCGGGAGAGGACAAAGTTTGTCCCAGGACTGGAAGGGGACAAAGGCCCCGAGAGCCAGAAGAGGACAAGAGTTCCAAAACACGACACAGTTTTGTGACGGAGCTATTCTCAGAACCAGGACAAAGTTCCAGTACCACGACAGAAAATCATGACATGGAGGTACCGGGTCTTATAGCCAACAGTACTGTTACAGATAGTCCACAGATTTGTGATATAGCGGTTCCCAGAAGAACCAGGACAAAGCTTCCAGTTCCACGACACAAAATCGTGACTCAGCGGTTCCCAGAACTGGGACGAATGTTCCGCGTCTAGAACCGGGCTTTATAGCCCACAGTACTGAGACAGATAGTCCACAGAAAAAATAAAAGAAGAAAAATAAAAGAAACAAAGAGGCCCGAGCCACAGAAAGAGGCCCATAACCCGAGAAAGAGAACCAGAACCGAGACACCTGGTCCAGAATTCAAATTGGACTGTGAGAGAACTGGCTCCAACTTTCTCTTCGGGAACATCCTTCCAGAACCTTTTGAGCATGGAGGCACCCGTTGAACTGTGCATCTTCAAAAATGAGCGGGAAGCCACTTCGGACAAGGACTATTTGGAGAAAATACACTGTCTCTTCCTGTTTTTGCTGGTCAGTGACGGATTGCAGAGAGTAGACTATCTCTTCCTGTTTTGTCAATCAAAGGGGAGTAGGTGGTCATGATAATCCCTTTCCTTTCTTCATCCTTGACCCGAAACGAAATGCTTCTTTTCCTTCACCATCTGGAAGTCCATGAGGTCGCTGACCTCCTAATTGTTTTGTTGTTAATTGTTGTTGTGTATGCTTTCGTTTTAGGTTTCGTGTGTTTATTTTTCTTTTCCATGTAAAGGCGGAAGATGTGTAGTAAACTTATGCTCCTCGCAACCTGGCCACCTTTGGTCATTAGACCTTTCTCTATGTTCTCACCTCTTAAGCCTCCCAGAATACCTGTGTGCATTCTACTTTGTATTTGAATGTTCCACACTTGTCAGTTGATGGTCTGGTCAGCTGGCGAGGTGTAGTGGTCTACTGTGTCTTAATAAATCTATCTTGTAACTTAACTAGAAGTATCCTGTGATCTATCTACATCAGAATGCTACACAAAGTGGTAAGAGGGTTGAGGGGTCAGCACTCAGTAGCAGATGACATGGGGAAACATCATACGCACATACTTTTGTACCCAGTTGGTGAGGTTCGAATTGACTGTTTAGGCCAAGTGTTAAATAAATTGGGCAACACAGATGCACAACAGGCGGATGAATGCTTCACGGATGATGGGCGACGGCGATCGGGGGGAGGGGGCATTCTGAGTCAGTATCCCAGGACATTTCTTATTTTTCATATAAACCATGGCTGAGGAGACAAGAGTAATATCCTGGAATGCTAGTAGACTCTATAATTACACTAAACAATACAGGTCCTACCCCTATCTTAGACGCTACAAAGTGGCATAGTGTTATTGCAAGAGACGGACCAGTCTGATGAAGAGGCAGAAAAGCTAAAAAAGCTTAAAAAGAAATGGAGGGTTAAGTTCTATTGCTCCACTTACTCTGCTTTCGCTCGGGGTATGGCAATCTGGGTGACACCGGGGTTCTTTTTCCTCTTCCGGGAGGACCATGCAGACGTGGAAGGTCGCTACCTATTGATCTCTGGGATGTTAAACAGTAGGGAAATACATCTCTTAAATGTATATGCTCCCAATTGTGAAAATAAACACTTTATCTGGTCTGTTTTGGATGTGCTCGTACCACAGACAGACATTTTTAACCTGGGCAGGATCCTTTAACTGCATATTGGATGGGGACCTGGACAGATCACCACCAAAGCCTAACACTAAGATGGGTATGACAGGTGCTCTGAAGGATGTCATGGTAAGACGTGGGTGTATGCATGGAGGACTCTCCACCCAGCAAGCTGAAAACACACCTTTCGCTCAGCCACACACAGCATGTACAAAGTTGTACAGGCTTCTGGTTTCTTGCTCAGTAAGCGGATATATCCAGAAGATGGAGCATCTGGGTCTGTTTCTATTGGTCCACTCACTGGTTCTGATGGAGTATTTCTGATCTAGAGAGCCTGCTCCTATTCCCACATGACAGCTTGCACCTAAGGCTTGATGCAGGAAATTGTTTAGTCTACTTATTAGCCTGACTGTTTAACCTGGGCTATTTTATGCGTTCTGAGCTCTGATTGTGTAGAATAGTGGTCTAATTTGAACATGGCACACACCTATGAGACACCGTTCACCGTTGTATAAGTTTGCTTAGTTTCTGAAGTGGTTGCAGTCAAAATACATTTTGCAAACAGTGACTGTAACCACTTATATTAGTTGGTGTATTCTTCAATTAACATTTCTTGTTTGGTAATCGTATGTTTGTGTGGGTAATCCTCAGTAGCCAGGTTGAAACGAAAAAGATGAAAGTGGATGTTTTTAATTATTACCCTAAACTGATTGGTGCAGGGGGGAAGCAAGAAGCGCAGTAAAGTAGAGTGTGATGGCCATTAATCCACATTTGGGGAGGCCTGTGGCATCATGGAGGCAAAACACTACAGGGGAGTGGTCCAGCTTACCTGAGAAAGAAGCTAAAACCATATATTCCTTCCCACCAATTGAGATCGAATAATCGGCGGCTGTTGTGCTTTATGAGGATCAATAAAATCAGAATGGGAGGCCGCTCATTCTCTTATCTAGCCCCATTCCATTGGAACAAACTGCCAGACAACATCCGCACATGTTCCATCCTCTGGCATTTAAAAAAAACTTCTTAAAACCTGGTTGTTCAGTCTCTAATAAGTTGTCTCTACTCTGCTCTGTCTGATATTGTGGCACCGAGAGATCCCCTTGGGGGTGATTCGTTTTGCGCCTAATAAATATAAATAATCATAATGCTACTTTATGGGAAAAATGAGCCTCTTGTGGTTTGATGCAAGGGCTGTTTGGAGACGTCAGAGGCTAGATGCCATGCACAGAGAACATTTTCACATTCAAACTGTAGCTGTAAATATTAACTGGACGTGCTGCAGATTATAGACCAATGCTTGTCAAGTTTAAACACTGGCTACTATTTGTGTGGCTATGTTCAATAAAGCTTATGGAGGATTTCGAGACCTCGGTCGACTTTTGGTATAAACTGTGATAATGACACCAGTTCTCCAGTGACATAACAAGCGTATATTTTATATCAGTAACATACTACTCTGTGATAAAGGCAGAGCATGAGTTATGTTTGGATTTAAAAGGACAAGTCATTGTGAGCGTCCACAAAGAGAAAGCTAAAGCTTTAATAACCTAAATCCACTTCTCAAATTTCATATTTCACTATACTAATTCACCAATAATCCTTTATGGGTTCCGGAGTAGCGTGTTACTCGCCAAAAAAGCACTATATAAATGCAACCCTTTTTCCCTCTTCTACCCCTCTGCCTTTCTTCTGAATACAATAACTGACTAACCTATCCACCACAGAAATTACATTCATTTTTCACTATACTTATTAAACACTAATCCTTTATGGGTTCCGGAGTAGCATGCTACTCGCTGAAAAAGCGTTTTGACGCCTTGTCAGGGGTAGTAAGCACTATAGAAATGCAATTATAATACAATACAAAATGCTGAACATCAGATTAGTGCAGTGACTGGCCATTTTTAAAATCCTGATGGGAGTATAGATTTGGACATGGGAGGAGTTGGAGGGGGAGGGGTGGTGAAGAGAGCTGATAAGAATCCATTGGGTACATTGACATGTAGTGAGGGCTGCTAGGGAAATTGACATAAGCTGCTCCCTATCCCGTCAAGTTATGTAAACACAATACATAGCTATTCTTTGTTCATTTTCTCAACCTGCACATTGGCACTTTAACCACATCATAATCTTGCACATTGGCACTTTATCTGCAAATTTACAATCGGTTGAATAGTAAGTTATGTACATGCTCTTCAATTAGAAAATGAAAAATGTGGTCTTTGATCGATAATCACTTTTAGAATTGTAGGTAGGTGTTGTGGTATGTACGATTTTTTTCAAGGTCTATGGTTTAATTGGTTGTTTACTTCTAGCCTGCTATTCTAACCTTTGCATACATATATTTGTTATGTTTAAATAAGATGGGTAGTAAATATTGGAATTGTCTTCCAATTATGAAATGGTTTGCTACTGATGGGTAATAAGTTCTTAGACCATTGTAGGTAAATGTTTTACAGTGGTTTTAATTGACTATTAAACTATCCTATTCATTCATTATTCATTCACTGCTTGGGGCTTAGGTAGGTCACCCCTATAGCAGGGTGCCCAAGCCCTCCGGTGAGGGTACAGTGGCATGACCCTTGTACCCCTACAGTATCTAAGTCCATTCTTAGACATTGTAAGTGTAGTAAAGCCACAAAGAGTATATAATGTGGGAGTTGGTCATTACAAACTCCACAGCTCCATTATGGCTTTACTAAAACTTGGGAAGACATTAAACCTACACTGATGCCAGTGTGGACTTTAATGTAAAATGCACTCAGAGGCCAGCTGAGAGATGCCCCTGAAAAACTACCAGCCCATGTGTGGTTGCTGAATGGCTGCCCGCCATTTGCCACCACCAGACAGGTTTCTGGACCACTGGGTAGAGGGACTCCGCTCTCTGGGTCCAGAAACAAAGCCCATCCTGGGCAGAGGTGTCATGCCTCCTGCCCCAGGATTGGCTGGGTTCATGAAGAGGAAGCTTCAAAGGCTTGCCACCTTTGTAAGCTGTCCCTGCCTTTTGCAGCCCCCCCCCACGCTTTGGGCGGGAGAATTGGCAGGAAAACCAAGTTAGGAGGAGAGGTGTGCCCACCTTTGCCAACCCCACCCCTCATGTGGGGGAGGCGAGGTGAAGGACACATCTCAGTCCTCTCCATCTTGAATGTGAGGGGAACCAGTCAATTAGGGAGAGGCTCATTCCCCCTATCCCACTGAAGGGTGGCATAATAGGAGGTGTACCCACCCCAAGGATGGGACCAATTGGTCCCAATCTGTACACCCCTAAATTTAGTTTTTGAGGCAGCCCTGAACCTTGCCTCCTCTGATTCGAGGAAGAAAGAAGAGGGACCAAATAGCCGCGCTGACCCAGAAAGGACACCAACTGCTTTGGCCCCAGCCCTGTCAGCCTGTCTCAACTCCAACCTGACCACAGCAGTACCCCATTGTGGTCAGCAGCCAGCAGCCTCCCAGAGCCCGGAGGACCTGCCCTGCGCTCAATTTAATGACTCTGTCTCCTGTGAGCAGCAGATTTGCTCACCAAAGACTCCAAGATCATAACATGGATCTAGGTGGCTCCGCAGTTCTGCATCAGAAGCCCACTGCCCGATTTTGAGTGGGCCAACACTACAAGGAGGTCTCCTCAGCGACCCTGACCTGGGATCTGAAGATCCCCGACCTCCCACATGCTTAAAGCCGACGCCTGCAGCCTGAACCTGAAGGGTCTCCGAGACCGCAACCCGACATGGGAAAAGAAGAACCTGACACCAAAAGGCAACCCCTACACCTGATGCCTCACGGTTTTGGGTGGCCTAACCGACAGTGTCCAGGCATCCTCCAAGATTCCAACATACTTCTTCAGCTTGTGGTCGCCTTCAGGAAGCCTCCCTGCCAGAGCCTGCAGCATCTTTTTCGATCCAGAGATCTCCATTCAAATCTATAGGGTCCCTGACGTCAACTTGGCACTCTGCATCCGACCACCCATTGCCACTCGCGGTGCAGCTACTGTGCTGATTGTTGACCCCTGCAGTGTTGATACTAAAACCAGGAGCTTTGCTCCCACAACCAAGTGGCCTGCCCGCAAGCAGTCTCTGACTGAAGGCCCCCTTATCCCCTGGTTAACATTGGGGCCTCTGCACCAGTCAGCCGCAGTGCCGCTGGTGGTGCTAATTGAATGCCCAACTAGACCTTGGGGAAGCTTTGTCCTAACACCCAAAACTCATACTCGTAAGTTGTTTGCTTACCTGTAAACACTTTTCATCCTTAGGAACCAATGTTACAAGTTTTGTTCCTGAAAAATGTGTTGAACCACTGTTTTGAATGAAAAGAAAATAACTATGCTTTAACGTAAGTATTGTCATACTTACCTGTAAGTGACAACCTCCAGTGTGTGATACCTCGGCATATCACCTTAGGTACTTCAAGTAACTGAAAAGTAATCCAAAAGTAATCAAAAGTAATCTTACTGTTTTTGAACTGTTTTAAAAGTAATACAAACTGTAGTCGATTCCAATACAATCCACAATTGCACTTCTGCGTACAGCCTTGAATTTGAAAGTATTTCTTACTTGCCTGTGCCAAGTCCTGATTGGTTCTAAAAATAAAATATAAGTATAATTTTTTACACTTACCTAATTGGTCTGGATTTTGTCTGTTAATGTGTGCCATCAGCCTTGATTGAGTGAATACAATAAATGCTTAACACACCCTCCTGATAAGCCTAACTGCTCGCCCACACTACCACATAGAGAGCTGTTAGTACTTGCCTAATTTAGCCTCTGCTATACCTCTGGGGACTCCCTGGACTCTGTGCACACTATACCTTACTTTGGTATAGTATATACAGAGCCAGCTTCCTACACAAAATACTTTAAATATTTGAAGAGGGTAGAGGCAGGGGGGAACTTGCTCAGTCAGTGAGCAAAGCAATTGTAGTGATGCTGCCCAAACTAGATCAAGACCCTGTGAAACTGGAGTCATATTGTCCACTGTCTATGATAAACATGGACAAGAAGGTATTGGTTAAAATTCTGGCAAACAGACTTCAGTGAGAAATAGGATCCCTGATTTATGAGGATAAGCTCAGGTTTATCCCCTGCCAGAGCGCACTTTTGAATATCCGCAGACTCACACATGTTATGCATTTTTGTTTGAGACTCTGGAATAGATGTGGCATTGATACCTTACACATTGAAAAGGCATTCAGTACTATTGGGTGGGCCTATAAGTGGGTAGTTACTATATTCAAAACCAGTGACCAGGCTCCAATCGGGTGGATATATTTCAGGGAACTGGGATACTGACAGGGAAACCAGGCAAGGCTGCCCCCTCTCACCTTTCCTCTCCTCTTTGTGCTAGCTATGGAGCCCCTAGCAGCGCATCTCCGCACCATGTTGTAAGCATGCGGGGCGTGGTTCGGGTGGGTGCTACAGTGCATACAATCTCATTGCACACAGACGCCCTGCTTCTTTATCTGCAGCAACCAGAGGAGGCAGTGGCATAGATGCTACGCGCACTGTTGAAATTTGAGAACGTGTCGGGCCTGAAGGTGTGTACTGAGAAATCCCTAGGGTTTCCGCTGCCCGGACTGGCAGGAAGGCCATGAGGCATGAGGGGCACTGTGAGATATCGAGCAGAGATAGGTTTTGCTCTCTGGAAATACAAATTTCAAATATGGCAGAGAAACAATGCACATATAATATGGGGTGGGTACCATTAGGCCTACATAATTTGGTGACTTTCTGGAATAGACTGCCATTGTCGGTGGTTGGTAGAACTGTGATTGCGAAAATTGTGGTTCTACCTAGGTGCCTGTATGTATTAGAAAACGCCGATAGCGAAATGCCTAGGACCATGTTTGAGCGTTTAGACAGCCTGCTTATTACCCTCATATGGGCTGGTAAGAGAAGTACGGTAGGACTTCACGTTCTTAATTGGGACATAGAGGGTGGGGAACTGAGACTCCCATACCTGGAGCTCTATTATCTGGCAGCCCAACTTCAGCATGAAGCCAGCTGGTGCACGAAAAGTGCTAATTTGGAGAAGCAATTACTAGCGGATTTGCAGAGAATGGAGCATTTGCCAAGGTGTCTGATGGAAGGGTCACATCTGGATTGACGTTACCCATGTGGTCAGGGAGAGGGCGATAAAAGTGGTGATTCGGAGACCACCCTTCTCTTGTCAGTTGCTGCTATGGTCTCGTCAACCTTTTATAAATATTGACAAGAGTATGACCATACTGGCATAGAGAGAGGAGGAGTGTGACACACTTAGAGAGACCTATACCCAGGAGTACTCAGTCTTATGTTTCAGGAAGCCAAGAGTGTTTTGCGATAGGCCCAGGACAATTTTTACAGTTTGGTAAACTCACAAAGACAGCCAGTGAAATCTAGGCCTATTTTACGAAAACACCGAACATGTCACACATGCTCAATGTACTTCTGGATATGGGATCCGCTAGTTATTTATTCTCCTACCTATACACAGCCCTTAAACAAGATACGCAACTGTTAGAGCTTGGGAGGAAGACCTTGTGGAGCCATTAATAGAGAGTGGGCTACATCATTTGCTTTGGTTCAGGGTGTGTCCAGCAATGCCAGCTTCCAGCAAGCACAATTCTATGTATTGCATCTCGCAGATTGGCCTGCTCTCCTAGATGCAGAGGGGAGTAGTGGACAGTCTCCAGAGAGTTATCCACTTACAGCTTGAAATTAGTCTAGGGCATTGCGTCCTAAATCTCTTTGTATGCCCCAAGAACCGAAGAATGCAGTACAGGATGACATTGCTGTAAATTGTTTTTACAAGGGAGGAGGTTGGCTATAAAATGGCTTTTCCCAGTCAGACCCGTGCTGTATCAGTGGACTAGAGATATGATGGTGGGCTGAAGTGTTGTACGAACTAACCCAGCCAGATGATGACCACGCTTCATCGGCCATCCTATCCGACGTAGCCCCTGGAACCACTATATCTTCAAAATGAAAAAAAAACATTAAAAAACTTGGCTTATACCTGTTTGGCATATTTAATTTACTTATAAGTCCCTAGTAAAGTGGTATATCATATACCAAGGGCTGGTAAATTAAAAGCTACTAGTGGGCCTGCAGTACTTAATTGGGCTACCCACTTAAGTAGCCCCATAAAGCATGTCAAAGGCCTCCTATTGCAGCCTGCGAGCCCTTTTTAACTGCCAATTCGACTTGACAAAATAAACCCCTTGCCAGGCCTAAAACACTCTTTTCATTACATATGTCACCTCTAAGGTCGTCCCGAAACAGCCCATAGAGCGGGGTGCATTGTAATTAAAGTTTAAAATGTACATTTAAGTTTTACATGTCCTGGTAGTGAAAAACTCATACATTCGTTTTTGGCTATTGTATTACATTTAAGTGCAGGTATAAATGTCATGTTTGGTATTTCAGGAATTGTAATTTTAAACCCTCTTTAATGGTAAAGTCAGATTCTCATTCCCAATTCTGAAAATGCCACTGTTAGAAAGTTGCCATTTTCTTGTCCTAACCATTTAGTGCTGGCAGCCTGTTCCTGGGCGACAAATGCAAAAACAACAGTTGATGGACAGAATGCAGAACAATGTCATACATTCACCCCAGTACAGAGATCTGGGCCTAAATCCATCGTTATTTTGCTCACCACGCCACCCCAGGTCAGACATGGCCATATACAAATCAGTCTTGACCCTGTGCCTCATGGGAACAATCCAGCCCGAACTGCCAAGCCAGGTCTTCACTGGACCGGAATCAAGCATCCTAGGACCGGTTTCGGGGTTTCACCCCTCTTCAGCCAGGATAGCTTGATTCCAGTGGCATGGAGAGCACGGGATTTTCTTCTGAGCATACCCGTCCCACTTGGGGTGACAAATGCAAAAACAACAGTTGATGGACAGAATGCAGAACAATGTCATACATTCACCCCAGTACAGAGATCTGGGCCTAAATCCATCGTTATCGTTATCCACACATGACTAGGTGTAGTTGGCAGTTGCACTTTGTGTATTCCTCCCATACAGTCGCAAACAACTGGGACTGGGTGGTGGCAGGATGTGTGGGTGGTGCTGTGCACAGCCGGATTCGCACTTCAAAGAAGTTGCTTAAGCCCACACATAAACAACTTCACACTAGCCTTTTTTGTCCCCAGACATCCTGGCACCAGGGCTGGGAGGAAGCAAATTCCAGCAACAACTTCTACTTTAAAACTGGCACCAGGTGTGAGATTAGAACCCTCAGACTCACTCTTCTGTTTACTTCTGGACCTGTGCAGGACTGTCAGAGGACTGCCATGCTGCGATAAACCTGCAATGTGCTCTCAGAGGACTGCCCTGCTGCTTGAGGCCTGCTTTTCTGCTTTATCACTGGACCACAAGAGTGACTCCAAGTTGGTTGGCCTCCTCTTCAGAGCCTAAAGAAAACCTCAAGTCATTTTGAACCCGCACCTGGACCCAGCCTGGGTGTGTCCTGACTCTCCAAGTGGTGCTCATCCAGTCCTTTACCCATGGTAGTGATGCTTAAGATACCTCGATAGCCCAAATCTAAAACTTGGGACTTAGAAAAAGTTCTGCTAAACGAAGTACTGTGTGAACCGAGGGAAGACTGGGACCTAGCTGAGCCCCTCAAGGTGCATGACGGGTCAGCTTGACTTTGCTATAGCTCCCCTACTTTCTCTGCAGCAGCAGCAAATCTTGCTCAGTGACTCCTTACAGAAGGGATATTCGGCCTCACAGAGCCCTCAGTAATCTACAGCCTGTAGCTTCGATCTGATGGAGATTTTCTACTTCCCAAAAATCTTCACTGTCTTTTCATCCAGCAGCTCTTCAACAACACCTCCTCCTCAAACACCACCGGCTACCTTGCCCCGCTGAAATTGACCTCGTTCATTTGTCTTCAAAATGTGTTTAAAATCCATAGGTAAGCCGTGATGTGGCCCAATCCACCTCATGCATCCAAACCACGCTCGCAGTCAGCTATAACTTTCAACTTTTCCCCGGTGTCGCTTGACTAGATGTCCACGGTTGACGCTTTGATCTTTTAGGTGCTAGATTGCACTAAAACTTTAAAACATTGTACCTCAGGTTCTACTGATTGGTTTTTTGTTGTTTTGGTGTCAAATAATTTATTACATTTTACTCTATTTTAAATTTATTTTGAAAACATTTTATTAGTTTTATTAGTTTTGGTAGTACACAACAGCATACCATACATAAACAGGGTAAATAAAAACTTTGACATCTGTGGAATATCTCCAGAACTTAACTCCATCTGCCTCCCTAACCTCCATCCCACGTCTCATCTGACTGGGCAAGACAGCTCAGTGACCCAAGCCTCCCATTTATTCATTACAATGAGATCCAGTTCCTTACCGTCCCTTTTGAACCTTAATTTCTCGTATCTCCTCCCATGGTCCCCATATTTTATCGAATTTCTTCGGGCACCCACATGCCTGGTACACAGATCTCTCTGCTTGTATACACCAATCTATATTACGCTCCCATTGAATCGTTTCGGGTTCTGTCCTGCTGCACCATAGCTGCATATTGTCCCTTTTAGCCACCATCCATGCCGCATTGCAAAACATAAAGGGATATCTGGATATTTTCTGCTTCCCTCACATTCCTAAACACACCGCTTGTGTTGGCAAGTTGATTGGTTGGCCTGTCACCCGTTCCATGGTAGCCCTGTATACTCAATAAGAAGGCCACAAGTCCCAGCATTCCCATAGAGTATGCACGAGTGTCCCTTTTTAATCTTTAGTTGGGGATCGTACCCATTTTGTACAGCCTGGTCTGCGTGTAGTATGCTCTGTGTAGTATCTTAAGCTGTATGAGCAGGAAACCTGCTCTAATCGCTACCTCTCTTTGATGCTTCCTCTCAGTTGCTATCCTTGATTATCTATATCACAAAAAAGAAAGCGGGGACCAGAGAGCTAATTAAGGTCCAGTGTCCTTGCTCCCTATAGCAACATGTAAACCCATAAAGGACACTGTTCCTGTGGCCAGGCGCAAAAAGCCACCCATGCCCAAAAAGAAAAGAAAAGAGTGAAAGGGAATCCTAGGTGCAGGACCCACTCAGCTAATGGAAGACCACTCTTTGTCCTCTGATGCCCTCACACACCCCATAGGGTGTCATGCTTCATCATCCGGCAGTGCTCCTCATAGGGCCGGCGCTGCAATTCCCTACGGGCCCCCTGAAGGGTCACTTTATCGGAGATCTTTTAAGGACTGCCGGATGATGCATGCGGGTGTGTGGGGAGTGGGTCCTCTGTGGAGGGTGAAGACAGTGCGCGCAATTGTGTGAAAGATTAATAAAGGGTTCAGTTCAAAAATGTATTTATTGCACAGTTACTTAAAACCATTTGCAATATAGCAAGATAAGAAAGAAGGCGATTCAATAACAATAATGGCATTTTTCTTTCCATAAAAACATAAAACAATATGGGCATTATATAAAAGTTAAAAATTAGTTAAATTTAAAAAGACATTATCACCATAGTATCAACTTCGTTTGTGCACCTCGAGACTATTTTTCTAGGATTATCCGAGTCCATTGTCTTTTTCAAGTCTGGAGCGAACGTCCTGCATGTATCTCCCGATTCTGGCCAGATCCGTTGTTACTGTACAAGAAAATATGGCTATGATGCTTCTTTTGTTGTTCGAACACCTTTTCGTAGCCATATTGGCTTTAGTAACTTCCGACGGGATTGTGAAAGCCCCGTACAGCAGCACAACAGATGTAACAATGATTCTGTTTTGAAGTTACATATTCTGCAGCAGATTTTATTTTCCAAGGTTTTCCAGCCGGGATTTAGTTCTTTTATTGGGAGATGTACAAGTCTTGCCCATTGGATGTTTTTTAGGGCCTTTCTCCCCAGTGCTTGATCAAGATAAGGCTGGGATTTGTGGTCCTTGTAAGTTGTTATCACCTCAGATTGACCTCTTCCTTTTTCAAGATTTATTAAGTCGATTTCTCTTGACAGTCGATGACATTGTTTGTTTATTGCCATTTTAATAATCGGGTAGGTTATGCCTTCCTGGCTCCAGTTTTGTGTTGCCAAGGCCAAAACTTCTCCTGCTTCCTGCAGATAAGCCTGCCATGGATTGAGCCGTCATAAATGGGTTTCAGCCTGCTCTTCAAACTCCCGTTCGGTGCCTTAAGTACTGAATAGTAGTATTTTGCATGTGTACCTAAGCATTCTTTGCTCTGGTGCACCAAGCCGAATTCCAGGCGAATCCCGCTATTACTGGTATATTTCGGTAGTTTGAAGATGCGTTTGTACGCATGACACTGCGCTTTGTCCATCATTGTGCTCATTTTTCCGGGGAAAGCCTGCTGGGCGTATCCTGCGGCTGCCCTTATTTTTGATTGTAGCACCTTTCTAATTGGGATGGTGGTGGGGCTCTGCATTTTCTCTTGTAACTTGCACAGGGCATATATTGTGGACTCCACTTTAGATTTCATTTTATGTAAGTGCATAGTAGCTTTTCCTGAGTCGCTCAGCCAGCACCCAAGGTAATTATAATACTTTGAGACAGTTATTGTCTCTTTTCCCACATGCCATTTTAGGAATGTTTTTTTATACAGTAAGCTTTGTCAAAGGTGGACACACCCAATGTAGTGTGGTACGGTCAAAATGAAGCAATGTTTGGGAACCCACCAAGTGGGTTAAAAGACCCCTCACACACCAACCTGGTTGGTGTCATGCTTCATCATTGGGGCCCCAACCGGGTGGCCGAATGCCTCCCGGTTGTGCTGCGACGCCTGACTACAGCGGAGCTGGTGTAGTGCAAAAATGTGATGTGGTGATAATTAAAAAATACCGCTGAGAATCCTTGCCATTGGAAGATTTATTATTGGCGGCTCAGGGTATTGGTTAAAAAGATATGTGATGCAACTAAATGGAGAAATAATTATCTGTTAGTTGGCTATGTGGTGGGTCTACATGTTTCAGCTCACGAATAAAAGTAGTAAGGAGCTTTCGTCAGGACCAGTGTGAAGTGAGTGGCAAAAGGTGAAGTGCCACGTGGTGAAAAAAATTAAAAATATAAGTTACCTACACACTCGCTAAGGTGTGTGGAACGCGGTGTCAACACAATAGCGGACACTGCGGCGCAAACCTGTGGGAGAAAACAAGACAGCACACAATACACATAAGAAATCAACATTGGTGCCCTGGATGGCAGGCAACATACAAATAGATTTACGGTGCTGTGAATAATCAAACCTGTCTTCAATGAACGTACCGTGGGTGAAACACATACATATGAGGTGTATCATGCTGCTATGCGAAAGAGCGGAGGCAAGACCATTAGGAATGCTAGGTAGTACGCAAAGCGCTCTGTGAACTAGGGGTGCCAAGTGGTTGGTAACGCGGCACTACAAAGGACTACAGGTGAAAGTCACACGAATAGCGCCAAGTGATTATACTGGCAATGGTTGCGAAACCTCAGCATGAGGTGTGTATAAAGTGAGAGGCCCAGTATGCGCTGAAGGGGAGGGGCTGAATTTAGCCTCCAAGCGCTAAAGGTAAGTGATGGGCACAGGCTCAATAAAAGAAACATAATGCGCGAAATAGCAGGGGGGGGGGGAAGGGAAAAGGATAATTACACTATGGCTGAGTGAAGGCGCTATGCAGGAAGCGGGAGGGGGGCGCTTCTTACAACAGATCTGTTGGTAAAAAGAAATAACAAGATTAGAGAGCGAGGTAGGCAGGAAGGTGACGGTATCCTGCTGGAGCGAGTGTGAGACACCTTACTTGGTTGTGAAGCTGCCATCGCCTTGCACCTACTGTGGCCTCCCGAAGTCCCGGATGCTGCCGGACCCCGGGGGAGAGGAGACTAAATAGGGAGGAGCGCCATTGTATACGTGCGTTCATGCTGGCAAGCTGGGGCGTTACCGAGTGGACCGCGCATGCGTGTGGGAGAAGCGTGAGGCTAGCGCGCATGCGCGTAAGACCGCCAGCGGTTAGGGGCGCCTGCTCGGTAGAGTAGACGGCGTCCCGCGAGCATGCGTGATGGGATAAGTCTCGGATTGAACGAATGGAACCCAGGATTACTGGGAACTGCAGGAGGGGCAAACATGTAATACAAAAACCATGTGCCCACACAGGAGTGCGAGCCTGGTTAGAAATGAGACAAAACACTACTATAAAGTGCCCGGGAATGGTGGCACGGGTGGTGGCATTGGCATCAGCGGACAGCTGTGTGGAAGGAGCCAGGGCCTATGCGAAAGTAGAAGTGTCAGGTGGCCAGACAGGTCAGAGTGGGAACGAACCATAGGGAAGCCTATGATGTCATTACGAGCTGCAGATTAAGGCATAGTGGAGTGGTATCCGGTTGTCAGGACTTTCTCAGGCAGTTCCAAGGGATATTATCGTTCAAACCAGTGATATGGCTCGAAAGGCGATATATCCATCTTTGTTCCTGTTCTAGGAGGCGAGTCTGGATGTTGGGAATGTTGTTGTCCAGGGCTTCAAGTATGACCCATCTCATGTCGTTGGTCGTGTGGCCTTTTTCTAAGAAGTGGTTTGTCATTTTTGTGGTGTTTTTCTTGCAGCGTATGGTGCTGCGATGCTCACAGATACGGGTTTTAACTTTGCGGGTGGTCATCCCAATGTAGGTCAGATTGCACGGACATATAATCCGGTATACAACATTCTCTGTGTTGCAGTTGGTGTGTTTGCGTAACTCCCATATCTTCCCAGGTTCCAAATTCAGGTATTTGGTTGTCTCTGTGATGTGGCAAACGCTGCAGTTGCCGCAGGGGTAGTGCCCCTTGATGTTGGGGAGGCCCCAGGCGTTAAGTACCGTGTTGGGAGGTCTGACGGGGACCCCTGGTCTGGTAGACACTATGGTGTCCTTGATGGATCTTGCTCTTTTAGTTGAAAGAAGGGGTGGTTCCCATTTCAGGTGACCTGTGTTGAGGATCTTCCAGTTCTTTTTAATGATCTGAGCAACCTTGTTGGACACTGTGTTGTAAGTGGTGACACATGTGAGTGGAGGGGGGGTGGGTTCTTTAGGGTACGTTGTCAGTAGACCATCTCGGTTTTGATTTCTGGCCCTTTTACTTGCGGTCTTGGTTATGTGCCTAGGGTAGCCGCGTTGGTGCAGTTTCTGGCAGAGGTCTTGGGCTTGTATTTTGTAGTCTTTGGGATCACTGCAGTTTCTGCGAAGTCGCAAAAATTGGCCATACGGGAGGTTTTCCCGGAGGGCCCGTGGGTGGAAGCTGGAAAAGTGGAGGAGGGAGTTGCGTGCAGTGGGTTTGAAATGTGTTTTGCTCATGAGTCCTCCTGCAACTGCATGGATGTCGAGATCCAGAAAGGTGGTATGGTATCTGTCAAAACTGTGTGTGAAACGTAAGTTAGGGTCACATGTGTTTAGCCAGTCACAAAAGGCGATGAGTGATTCGCTTGATCCTTCCCAGATGAGGAGGATGTCATCAATGTAGCGCTTGTAGAACTTAATATGTGGGTTACGTGGCTGATTGTTGCTGAGCAGATGTTTGGTCTCGAAGCTGAAAACATACAGGCCCGCTATGCTGGGAGCGAAAACGCTCCCCATTGATGTACCATACTTCTGTAGGTAGAGCTTACCCTCATATTCGAAGTAATTCTCTTTGAGTGCGAGGGTGGCGCACTTCAGTACAAATGAGGGGGGCGTGTGGTATTGCCAATCAGTGTCATTGAGGGCCTCTTCAAGAACGCGTAGGGTGTCATCTTGGGGGAGGCTGGTGTACAGACTTTCCACATCCAGCGACACCAAAAAGGAGCTGTCGGGGTCGTAGTGAATGTTAGCTAAGAGTCCTAGCAGGTCTTTGGTATCTTTGAGATACCTGCTAGTGGACTGGACCAGGGGTTGTAAGAAGTGGTCACAAAGATACCAAAGACCTGCTAGGACTCTTAGCTAACTTTCACTACGACCCCGACAGCTCCTTTTTGGTTGATTGGCAATACCACACGCCCCCCTCATTTGTACTGAAGTGCGCCACCCTCGCACTCAAAGAGAATTACTTCGAATATGAGGGTAAGCTCTACCTACAGAAGTATGGTACATCAATGGGGAGCGTTTTCGCTCCCAGCATAGCGGGCCTGTATGTTTTCAGCTTCGAGACCAAACATCTGCTCAGCAACAATCAGCCACGTAACCCACATATTAAGTTCTACAAGCGCTACATTGATGACATCCTCCTCATCTGGGAAGGATCAAGCGAATCACTCATCGCCTTTTGTGACTGGCTAAACACATGTGACCCTAACTTACGTTTCACACACAGTTTTGACAGATACCATACCACCTTTCTGGATCTCGACATCCATGCAGTTGCAGGAGGACTCATGAGCAAAACACATTTCAAACCCACTGCACGCAACTCCCTCCTCCACTTTTCCAGCTTCCACCCACGGGCCCTCCGGGAAAACCTCCCGTATGGCCAATTTTTGCGACTTCGCAGAAACTGCAGTGATCCCAAAGACTACAAAATACAAGCCCAAGACCTCTGCCAGAAACTGCACCAACGCGGCTACCCTAGGCACATAACCAAGACCGCAAGTAAAAGGGCCAGAAATCAAAACCGAGATGGTCTACTGACAACGTACCCTAAAGAACCCACCCCCCCTCCACTCACATGTGTCACCACTTACAACACAGTGTCCAACAAGGTTGCTCAGATCATTAAAAAGAACTGGAAGATCCTCAACACAGGTCACCTGAAATGGGAACCACCCCTTCTTTCAACTAAAAGAGCAAGATCCATCAAGGACACCATAGTGTCTACCAGACCAGGGGTCCCCGTCAGACCTCCCAACACGGTACTTAACGCCTGGGGCCTCCCCAACATCAAGGGGCACTACCCCTGCGGCAACTGCAGCGTTTGCCACATCACAGAGACAACCAAATACCTGAATTTGGAACCTGGGAAGATATGGGAGTTACGCAAACACACCAACTGCAACAAAGAGAATGTTGTATACCGGATTATATGTCCGTGCAATCTGACCTACATTGGGATGACCACCCGCAAAGTTAAAACCTGTATCTGTGAGCATCGCAGCACCATACGCTGCAAGAAAAACACCACAAAAATGACAAACCACTTCTTAGAAAAAGGCCACACGACCAACGACATGAGATGGGTCATACTTGAAGCCCTGGACAACAACATTCCCAACATCCAGACTCGCCTCCTAGAACAGGAACAAAGATGGATATATCGCCTTTCGAGCCATATCACTGGTTTGAACGATAATATCCCTTGGAACTGCCTGAGAAAGTCCTGACAACCTGATACCACTCCACTATGCCTTAATCTGCAGCTCGTAATGACATCATAGGCTTCCCTATGGTTCGTTCCCACTCTGACCTGTCTGGCCACCTGACACTTCTACTTTCGCATAGGCCCTGGCTCCTTCCACACAGCTGTCCGCTGATGCCAATGCCACCACCCGTGCCACCATTCCCGGGCACTTTATAGTAGTGTTTTGTCTCATTTCTAACCAGGCTCGCACTCCTGTGTGGGCACATGGTTTTTGTATTACATGTTTGCCCCTCCTGCAGTTCCCAGTAATCCTGGGTTCCATTCGTTCAATCCGAGACTTATCCCATCACGCATGCTCGCGGGACGCCGTCTACTCTACCGAGCAGGCGCCCCTAACCGCTGGCGGTCTTACGCGCATGCGCGCTAGCCTCACGCTTCTCCCACACGCATGCGCGGTCCACTCGGTAACGCCCCAGCTTGCCAGCATGAACGCACGTATACAATGGCGCTCCTCCCTATTTAGTCTCCTCTCCCCCGGGGTCCGGCAGCATCCGGGACTTCGGGAGGCCACAGTAGGTGCAAGGCGATGGCAGCTTCACAACCAAGTAAGGTGTCTCACACTCGCTCCAGCAGGATACCGTCACCTTCCTGCCTACCTCGCTCTCTAATCTTGTTATTTCTTTTTACCAACAGATCTGTTGTAAGAAGCGCCCCCCTCCCGCTTCCTGCATAGCGCCTTCACTCAGCCATAGTGTAATTATCCTTTTCCCTTCCCCCCCCCCTGCTATTTCGCGCATTGTGTTTCTTTTATTGAGCCTGTGCCCATCACTTACCTTTAGCGCTTGGAGGCTATATTCAGCCCCTCCCCTTCAGCGCATACTGGGCCTCTCACTTTATACACACCTCATGCTGAGGTTTCGCAACCATTGCCAGTATAATCACTTGGCGCTATTCGTGTGACTTTCACCTGTAGTCCTTTGTAGTGCCGCGTTACCAACCACTTGGCACCCCTAGTTCACAGAGCGCTTTGCGTACTACCTAGCATTCCTAATGGTCTTGCCTCCGCTCTTTCGCATAGCAGCATGATACACCTCATATGTATGTGTGTCACCCACGGTACGTTCATTGAAGACAGGTTTGATTATTCACAGCACCGTAAATCTATTTGTATGTTGCCTGCCATCCAGGGCACCAATGTTGATTTCTTATGTGTATTGTGTGCTGTCTTGTTTTCTCCCACAGGTTTGCGCCGCAGTGTCCGCTATTGTGTTGACACCGCGTTCCACACACCTTAGCGAGTGTGTAGGTAACTTATATTTTTAATTTTTTTCACCACGTGGCACTTCACCTTTTGCCACTCACTTCACACTGGTCCTGACGAAAGCTCCTTACTACTTTTATTCGTGAGCTGAAACATGTAGACCCACCACATAGCCAACTAACAGATAATTATTTCTCCATTTAGTTGCATCACATATCTTTTTAACCAATACCCTGAGCCGCCAATAATAAATCTTCCAATGGCAAGGATTCTCAGCGGTATTTTTTAATTATCACCACATCACATTTTTGCACTACACCAGCTCCGCTGTAGTCAGGCGTCGCAGCACAACCGGGAGGCATTTGGCCACCCGGTTGGGGCCCCAATGATGAAGCATGACACCAACCAGGTTGGTGTGTGAGGGGTCTTTTAACCCACTTGGTGGGTTCCCAAACATTGCTTCATTTTGACCGTACCACACTACATTGGGTGTGTCCACCTTTGACAAAGCTTATCTAAATCCAGGGGATACGGACACAACCCCCCTAGTTTTCCCTAGCTCTCCCTTTGTTCTTTACACATATTTTTATACAGTACCCAAAGATCAAAACTTTGGTCTTTTCCGGGTTTATAATTTTTCATTATTCAGGTTGTAATCATTTAGAGCGTTAAGGCCCCTTTGTAAGCCTGTTTTCGTGTGGTTCATCACCACTAAGTCATCCGCATATTGTAAGATTTGAATTTTGTTCGCACCTATTTTTGGAACTGCTAGGTTAGCATTTTGGATCGACTTGCCCAAGTCCGCTGTATATAAGTTAAAAAGTGTTGGGGCAAGTACGCATCCCTGTTTTAAGCCCCGGTTTGTAAAACACTTTTTTGTTGTAATATTATTTACCAGTTTGACTCTGATCCAGGTATTGCTATATAGTGAAATAATGGCATTGAGGAGGCCAGATGGAATTTGCCAGTTGCGCAGTTTGGACCAAAGCTTGCAACCTGGCACTCCGTCAAAACGCTGCTGAGTAGTCTATAAAACAGGCATTAACTGGTTTATTATCCTTGCTATTGGCTTGGTGACCTAATAAAGGGTCATCATGCAGCCTGTGTAAAACAGATGTATCCTTGGCAGAGTCTGACTGCTAAATAAAATGTTCCCCTGAAGGCATACTATGCCCAGGTGTCGTTGGTCATAGGTCGACATGTTTCGCGCCTCCTGATCACCAGTTGCACATGCGCAACCTGTTTCATCTTTATCTGGCATCCCCGGAAAGGGTAACCGCCCACAGGCCTGCCCCTTTACTATTTGAGCCACGTTCACTGCCATTTCAAGTTGTTAACTGGCAGTTGCATGGATGGGGTAGGCTTATATGGGCCACCACTAGGGCAGAACCCCTGGTACTTGTGGGCAGTCCATGCCTCCAGTCTGTGGAGCGATCGTCTCGGTACAGTTTGGTACTGATCCGGAGCGGCTTTCATCATTACGCTGTAACCACAGTGAGGGTATACAGGTTACTGCCCTGATCTACATGGAGGTTATTTTACTCTTCTTGTTTCACGTGCACTTTAATTTTTGTTCTGGTCCTGAAGAAGCGCAAACGACCCTTATGGCGATAGAGGGGCGAAACATGTCGACCTATGACCAACGACACCTGGGCATAGTATGCCTTCAGGGGAACATTTTCTTTAGTAGTCATACTCTGCTAAGGGTACATCTGTTTTACACTGGCTGCATGATGACCCTTATTATTATTTCACACAATTGCAGGCACTGTCTTCACCCTCCACAGAGGACCCTTTCCCCACACACCCGCATGCATCATCCGGCAGTCCTTATAAGATCTCCGATAAAGTGACCCTTCGGGGGGCCTGTAGGGAATTGCAGCGCCGGCCCTATGAGGAACACTGCCCGATGATGAAGCATGACACCCTATGGGGTGTGTGGGGCACATCAGAGGACAAAGAGTGGTCTTCCATTAGCTGAGTGGGTCCTGCACCTAGGATTCCCTTTCACTCTTTTTTCTTCTTCTTTTTGGGTATGGGTGACTTTTTGCGCCTGGCCACAGGAACAGTGTCCTTTATGGGTTTATATCCTTGATTATCCCCAGATCTAATTGCCACTATTCCTTCAACTTATCCAGGGGTTGTAAGGTGCTTTTAGTTAGAGTTGCATAGATCTGCGAGATTGCATGTTTATGCAGTGGGAGATCTGCAAGATTGCATGTTTATGCAGTGGGGTCGCTGGGATCTTGTATTCGAACAGGGATTATTTGGGTATTTTTTCCAATTGTGTTCTGTATTGTGTCAGGGCATATTTTGCCTGGATACATTTTAATCTTTAGGAGCCTAATATTCCCAAACTGCGCTTGGCGTTCTAAAAAGGAGATCATGCCCATTTGCCCCCATAACACATCCAGCTTGAAAATACCTATTAGATCCCACTTTCGGAAGCCGGTCAGGTTTTTCAGATCCATGAGCATATACAAGCCCCATAAGGGCATCTCAAGGGTGATTTTCCCCTTCTTTCCAATAGCCTTTGTCGTGTCTCTCCTTATGGGAACCACGGCCATATGGTTCTGCTGTCCCTGTCCTACATCTCTACTGTACAGTGGCCTAGGGTACCCTCGTTTGGGTGGGGGGATTTTTCTTGTGTGTGTTTTCACTTTATTACTGTTTATGTGCTGCATAAATACTTTACACAATACCTCCAAGTTAAGCCTGACTGCTTTTGCACCAGGCTACCAAAGGGTTAAGCACAGGTTGATTTATTGACCTTTTGTGGTTCACCATGACAAGGATTATGGCTGTCGCCTGAGAAGGTCCCTCCCCAACCAACAATCCCATTTCTCACACTAAAAAGTCAGCCTACTTAATGCAATTATCTATACATAATCTGAAATTATTTAAATCAAATTAGAACATTGGAATGTTCAGAGCCTGCGGCTCAGCCCTTAAATGCCAAAGCGAGCCTGTAATGGCTGATAGAGCCCTCAACTGTGGCTCTAAGGCTATATTAGAACATTGGAATGTTGAGCGCTCAATTGAAGACCATGGAGTGCTCCGGGCATCTAATGGCTGGTAGAAGCCCAGAGCATCAACATTCCAATGTTTTCCTTTCACAGTTGCTGCTTTGAACACAGGCCTCACAGAGCCCATGGGGATTTCGACCCCCTCGGGCTCCATAAGGCCTTTGTTTTACTAATTAGAACATTCTGTCCCCTAGGGGTGAAATGTTCTAATATACTTATAGCCCACCATAGTGGGCCATACTGGCCATTAAAGGCCCTTGCCGAAACCTGGAGCTGGCCATTAATGGCTGGTATAGTCTGCTACGGTGGGCTATTGTATTGTATTGTATTGTAATTGTATTTATATAGCGCTTACTACCCCTGACGAGACGTTGAAGCGTTTTTTCGGCGAGTAGCACGCTACTCCGGAACCCAAGAAGGATTAGTGTTAAATTAGAATAGTGAAATATGAAAGTAATTTGAGTGGTGGATAGGTTAGTCATTTATTTGGATTCAGTAGGATAGCGGCGGGATAGAAGAGGGTAAAAAAATTGCATTTATATAGCACTTGTTATCCCTGATGGGGTATTGAAACGCTTTTTTTGGTGAGTAGCACACTACTCCGGAACCCATAAAAGATAAGTGGTGAATTAGTATAGTGAAATATGAAAGTAATTTGAGTGGTGGATATTAGTCCGTTATTTGGATTGAGAAGGATAGCGGAGGGATAGAGGAGGGAAAAAGGTTTGCATTTATATAGTACTTGTTACACTTGTTGGGATGTTGAAGTGCTTTTTTGGCGAGTAGCGCGCTATTCCGGAACCCATTAAAAGATTAGTGGTGAATTAGTATAGTGAAATATGAAAGTAATTTGAGTGGTGAATGATATGTTAGTCGGTTATTTGGATTGAGAAGGGTAGCAGAGGGATAGAAGAGGGGAAAAGGGTTGCATTTATATAGTGCTTGCTACCCCTAATAAGGTGTTAAAGCGTTTTTTTCGGTGAGTAGCACTCTACTCGGCACCCATAAAGGATTAGTGGTGAATTAGTATAGTGACATATGAAATTTGATAAGTGGACATGTTAGTTTGTTATTTTGATTGAAAAGGTTAGCGGAGGGATAGAACGGTGAAGGATTTAGATGCATTTTTTTGGGAAGTCATAGCAGTAGTGGGAGGCTTGGGATGAGTAAAAATGGATGTGGAGGGGAAGAGTCAGAGGGAAGAGTTTAGAAATGCTTATTTTGGGCCATCAGTATAGTAAAAAGAGGCGTCAGATGGTGCAAGGAGGGGTAGAGTAGGGGAGAGTCTAGAAAGGGTTATTTTGGGGGCATAGTAGTGGTATGGAGTTTGAGATGAATGAGAGAGTGGATGTAGAGGATATATTGATAGAGGTATATGGTGAGAAATAGGGTAGTGCATTTGATATGCTGAATTAGCAGAAAGTAATAATTATATAGATCCATAAGTAAATGGAAAGTTTATAGATGCATAAGGGAAGGATGTAGATTAAAGGTATTGATAGCGGTATAGGGTGGAAAATAGGGTAATGCATTGAATTTGCTTTTTTTGGGAGGAAAGTAATAAATACATAGATCGAAGTAGTTGCTAGGTATATAGATGCCTAAAGGTGCATAAGTAGATTAAAGATGCATTAGATAAACTCTGGTTTTCAAGTGTTGTACTTAAAACATTTATTTATTCATTTTTGTTTTTTCAAACATAGTTATTTGACATGATTATACAAAGCAATACACATATATAGGTACCTATCCATAGTACAAATAAATGCTTATATACAGAGGAATATGCTGAATATTTCTGTTTGCGTATGATGCTTATGTGGGGAAGAGCCAATTCTTGAGTAGTTTTCTGAAGATAAGGTGGTTGTCGGTGGATCTTATTTCCATATTTTGGCTGCTTGAACAGAGAAGGATGTGCCACCCATGTTTTTTTTCTTGTATCTTGGGATTGTATCTTGTGTTCTTATAGCTATAAGACTATGAGTAAAAGCTTCTTGAGAAAGCTATTCTCCTGATTGCTGTTAGCTCGCCTAACCTACTACGAATTAGTGCTTGAAAATACTGTTTTCACCATTGGGGTGTTCTGATAGCTCATTGTTCAGCTCACTGTCATCCGATGTTCCCCTCTCTAGATTTGTAGCTTGTGAGATTTTTCCTAATTTGTGAAGCCACAATACAGTACCTCTTACATGACTTGAAAAGCATTCTGTAAGGCAGCCCTAAAAAAGTCACCCTTCGTCATCTTGAAAGAAGTTTTGCCTACCGAATAATTAATTCTTATGCCTTAAATATTGGTACACCAGTGACAACTTCATCGCTGTTATTTGACGGCTTCCACATTCATGACTCATGCCTTCAAATTAAATACCCTTAAAAGAAGTGATCCAAATATTTGTTGTAAATTCATCTCATAGGACAAATCAGGTTCATGTTGAATTGGGAGTTTTCACTCTGGAAGTATATACACACCACTTTTACCTGCTCTGTTTAAATCGCCAAACATTCCTCCGGTACTTGTGCCTTTCCCTCACTAGGGCTGTATAAACTGATTTCTATTTTTTTCCCGTTTTTTTTTTACTTGTAAAGCAAACGCATGAAAATATATTGCTCCTGTGCACCTGTAGAGGAATGTCAACAACATCAGGTTAAGGTGCTAATAGGCATCTGAAAGCCTTAAAAACCATGCAGTGCGTAGCATGGTTAAAACACCACCTGGAACCTAAGTTACAAATTACATCACTGATCCAAAATAAAATAACATCACACATCTTCAAGTTCATAAGTAAGAACCAGAGTTAACATTAAAAAAACATTGAAGAGCAAGTCCAGGGAACTGCATGATTAAACAACCAGCTTTTTAAGATCTTCTTGGGAAAATAACAGGAAAATGTACTTCTGCTCCATCACTACATTTAGTATGAGGGACCAATTAACAGATACGATTCTGTTTAGCAGCAGTTTTTAACCTTTCGACTTCTGTGGACCCCCACTGAATATTTAATGGGATCTCAGGATTCCCACTGAGTCACTAACATCTTAATCAATTTCTAAGATTGGAACCTCAAAACAATACATAAAAACAAAGAAACAAGTATACACTCCACAAATGTTCAACTTGAAATAATGCGATGTCTCTTGTTAGTACTGCAAATTCATGTACTTCTAAAAATGTATTAATAGAAATATTTAAAAAAAAAAATTTGAAATAATGTTTAATCCACAATTACATATAGAAAACGTTCTAACATTTTTAATTTGCCTCTTTATTTGTATATACTTTCTTAATTTTAATATACTAATTTTATTATTATTTAATTTTATACAACAGTCACGGGCCCCTTAAATAGGCTTTACTGACCTCCCAGAGATCCACAGATTAAGAACCAGCTCTGTAAAACACATGTTTCTGTTAGTTACATAGCTATTAATTTTCTTTTGTTGGTTTCTCGGTCCAAATTATGTACCTTTTTAAAAGTAATCTCAGTCTTCACTGAGACACAATGGTGTAATTTGGTAGGTCAGTAGACCACATTGGCTTGGTCTAACAAATACTTTCAGTGCCCATGGTGGCTTTCTGAAAGAATAACCGAAAGCAATTTCTCCAAAGACTTCAGTTGAAACAATTGTACTTTCTCCCAATGTACTGACATGAGTATTTATTGTCATCTGTGCATCCACCCAGACACCTTTTGTTTTTACCTTGGTCGTAATGGTTTCTGCAATACCAAAAAACAGGTGTGCAATCAATTTTATCATGTTTCTTTTTGAGCAGATGTCTGGAACATACCTGAACTTGGTATGTTTTAATTTAATTGCTACTGTTTTGGGACAAGCATGTTTTCTTCACTTCCAAACTGCTGAGACCTAATCCCCCAGACAGAAGATACGCAAGTATATCTGTATATCATCAGCATATTACTGCCAGACTAATGTCAAACCTCCACCGCTGTATCATGAGAGTTCTCGTGTAGGTGTTAAGTAGAACAACAACAGGAAACTTAAGTGTGTAGATCATCCCAGAATTTACTCGAGCGGTTCCATCCTGTGCCTGGAACAGATCTCGGTCTGGAGAATGTCCTGGAGATCTTCCTGCCCTACAACAGCCAAATCATTATTTTTTTTCCCATTGTTAAATTACCAGAAAAGTCTAGCTGTAGAGGGTTTAAACAAGGGGATTAAAGAACAAGATTAATCTGGAAGCATTGTAGTAAGTTATGGTAATGAAATGTTCATATTCAACGTTTATCTCCTCATCCAATCTAACATGAGAAAAATTAAAGTTTCCCCTTTCCACACACCATGACCCTTATTGGTATGAAAAATCAGATAGGTCGGATCTATATATGGGAGCGGAAAAAACAGTATACACAGCAAAGGGATGCCCCAGGAAGTTTAGGAAGATATGGCAGCCATGGCTGAGTTATTCCGGCTTAGTGATGGACGAGGGCCCGACTAAGACGCAATTTAGTACACAGAGGTCTAAACAAGTGGGGTAACACACTCTTGCTTCACCACAGGGGCACAGTAAATATAGCATGTCTATTGTGGAGAATGGGATTGTGGGAGGGGGGGGGGGGAATATCAAAATAAATTATTTTATGATTTGGTCTGCATTTCTACAAAGAATTATAGATCCTAATTTTGTAACGTATGTGACACACCTGCTGCTGTTTTGGCTGATTCTTCGAAAAATAAATAAAAACCAGTTAAAAAAAGAATCAAATAGGTCAAATAAACCACGCGGGGCTGCCATTGCTATGAGCCTTCGACTTATCTAGTTTAAATACCTTCATAGAGTGTATTTTACTAGAGTCAGACTGTACAGGGCTGGTCTGGTGGCATCCCCGAATTGCCTTCGCTGCTTGCATGAAGAAGGGAATCTGCTGCATACTATATGGGATTGTTCTGCGCTAACTAGGTTTTGGCGGGGTGTACTGGCATGCCTCTCAGAGGTTCTGGGTTGGGATCTCCCTCGGTCTCCTAAATTAGTGCTCCTTCATGTTATGGAGGATGTAGGGGGCAATGTCTACAAACGCCACCTGATGCTCCTAGGCTTTACCCTTGCCAAGCGCGACATTGCGAGGGCTTGGAAGGCGACGGCCGCACCCTCCGTCTCAGTGTGGAAGGCAGGGCTGGATTTATGTATGGGCCTTGACGGCCCGATTTTTATAGCACGGGGCTGCCTGCGTAAACATTATAAAATCTGGAAGCGCTGGGCAGATTACAGGGCATTGGAATTTGAGCCCACTCCAGCGTAGGGATTGTGTGGGTCGTAGGCTTTTCCTCCCTTGTCCTGGGGGGGCATGTAACATACGTGTATTGGGCGGCATGGTGTCTTCTGGATATGTTTCATAGCGAGGGTAGAACTGTAGCTCCGATTATACTTGCTGATTTTGCTGTGTTGGTTGTGCGGTGGGGTGGGGGGTGTTATTTGTTATTTTGTTTAATTGTGTTGTATTTTATATGCATGTCCCTTCTTTATTCCTCTTTTGTTACTTCATGAGAAAACTGTCAAAGTCAGGATTTTGTCCATTGATGCTACGGAAGCCTCTGGGTTATAGAGCTCCGCTGAATGTGCATTTGAAAAATAAAATTTGTTTACAAAAAAAAAAATAGGTCAAATAAATAACTTAAAATGACTTGTTAAGGAATAATTTCATGACAAAGAAACAATCTAAGTGAGCTCTCTCAATCACTTGCGGAACAACTATTCTGAAAATAATTGATGAGCACTTATAGTATTAGTAGTAGTATCCGGATTTGAAAAATATCATAGAAAGGCAGATTTTCTTTAACGTTCGGTATCAGTGCTTGAAAGTAACTTCTTGAAATAATTCCTGGAACTCACACAGTATATTTCGCAGGCACTCACCCAATGAATACTTTGAACAACTCTGTTTTAAAACATCAGTGTCATTAGGTAAGTGCTCCGCTTGTCCATATAAGCATCAATAAGTGGCACGTTTAGGGTACAGTTCAGTGTGCAGTCATGATTGGATGCCCTTTTCAATTTTCCTTATTGGTCACATAATGGAGGCATAACTAATCCCCCTACTCTGTCTAGTCTATAGTCCGATAATTCGTATTTATTCGAAATTTAGTATTTATTGCCAGAAACTGTATCATAACTGATCGTTCAAAGAGTCAAAATCATTAGAAAACAGAATTGGTTGTAAAATCATGTAAATCATAAAGTTGTGTTACAAGAAAAGGTCCAGATTAAATTCTTGTGTTGATTAGTAGCATTAGAAAAATTCATGTTCACTATTACTAAGTCTAATCAAATACAACACATCACTTCTAGGAGCTAATAAAGTGCATCAGAAATAAAATCTAGATATATTTGTTGAAAGTTCATTTTCGCAATTGCTTGATCCATAAAGTTCATGTTCATTTTTACTTGGAGCAGTGCTATTTGCAACAGCATAAAAAACAAGTATTATGTGTGAAATATCCCACAATTAAAAGATTGATTTATTTCACATTTTGTAAAGTGTAGCTCAACCCATACTGGGTGTCAGTGCAATTTATTATCATAAAAATTCTGTTTCAGTATTAATTAGTGCATAAATAGTAGTCACCTGATCCTACTAGACACCGAAAACAAAGGAAATGTGCATTAAATAATGATGCATGGGTGCTTACAAACATATAATACTCCAAATTCACCCCTAAGCTACGGTAAATGCTGTATAGGGCCAACTTTAGGGAACTGAGTATCTTCTTTCATGATGTACCCATGAATTTAGAGAGGCATGACCAAAGTATGGAAGGTGGTAGACTTGCGAAGGAGAAAATTCATCATTTACATTCCTCACTTTGTGTGGTGAGAAATATTAAGACTAAGTCACAGGCTTGTTCATCCATTATGTGGGGAACAAAGGAATAGAAGATATGATATATTCTACTTCCAGCTGATGTGTAACAGGCACTTTCATATATATTTTTTCAGTTTTAGTTCCACCAATTTAAGTAATAAATTCAAAAGAATTATAATTTTCCCACCCACAACAGGAACAAGAGCAGACTCCTCTGTTCACAAATTGTGGGAAAAAATTCAGTATTGAGAATCAGTCCATCTTCATAGGTAAATGCATCTCTCTCTCTGCTGTGATCTCTGCACAGTCCTGTGTCAGATACTGTATAAGCATTACAGGGGCACTTCCTTCATAATTTCTTTGTGTGCTGACAGTCTGTACACATCATTCGATAAACATTATAATGTGTTTCTGGGTGTAGTTTGTATGTCTTGTATATAGATTTTCCAAATATTCAACTGACTTCAAAATGCCTCAGAGACAATGAGTGGAAAATCAGGATTGATCCTGATCAGTACACCTCTGGCTGATAATGTGAATGCAAAATAGTGGAGATGATCCCTCTGCTTTTATGTTTCAGCAATTTATATTAAGGCTTTCCAATGTAAACATAACCACAAGCTGTCAACTTCAATTTGATATTACAGGATAAACATTAAAACCTCTCCCCAACTAGCCTACAGAACTGTCCCACCTGACCTTGTTGGAATAACTTAACAGGTAAGTTGTATTATCAAAGTTTACATTTTGTAAATTGGGAATCTGTCTTGGCACTAGATGCTTAAGCCTAGTCAGGCTCCTTCTATTAAGTGGAGTACACTCAACCTCCTTTCACAGGTCAGGCTCTTGCAGGCTTTGCCCATGAAGTGGAGCACTCGCCTCTTTATTTTGTAGAGCCGTATACCCCGGTGCTTCCAAAACGTTTCAGAACCACAACTCAATTCCTAGAACAACGAACTCTCGCAATCCACCTAGCTTTATTGGACATGAGAATGGCAATTTGTTTAATGTAACTAAAGTATTGTGTGGTGGCACACTGTTACTTACAGCACATTTTTCATTGAAATGGCCACTAAATTTGCACAAATAAACAGTTTTACTGCTAAAACTATTGCACACACATGATAATGTGTGTAAATTGGGTTTCAGTGAATGTTGGACCTGGCATTCTTAGGGTGGTCTTCCCCCAATCTTTTTGCTTTTTACCGCAACGTTTTGCCGTATCTTTTTGTTTGCCTTAGGACTCTGAGCACTTTACCACTGCTAATCAGTGCTAAAGTGCATGTGCTTCTTCCCTAAACATGTGTGTAAATGGTGTATACCTAATTGACATATTTAATTTGCTTATAAGGCCATTGTAAAGTGGTAGACCATATACTCAAGGCCTGTAAATGTAATGCTACTAGTGGTCTGCAGCATTGAACTTATGTTAGGCCTACCACTGCAGTTCTCATGAGTGCAGTTTACTGCCACTTCGACCTGCCATTTAAAAGTACTTGCCAAGCCTTAAACTCTCCTTTTATTACATATGAGTCACCCCTAAGGTAGGCCATAGGTATCCCTAAGGGCAGGGTGCAATGTAATTTAAAGGTAGGAAATGTACTGTTGTGATTTGCATGACAAACAGCCTATTTTGTTTTTCACTACTATGAGGCCTGCCCCTATCATAGGCTAGCATTGGGAAATCCCTGATCCCTTATTAAGTGGTAAATCCAGTTCAGAGAGGAGTTATCTTTTTGTATTTTATGTCTTTGGATTGGTAATGATAAATCCTTCCTGCTAATGCAGTTGGATTAAACCTTTCTGTTTTTAGAAATGTCCTAGTTCAACAGGACAAACTTAAAACATTTCAAAGCAATTGTACTTTTCTCAACAGAACATATCTGTAATATATGCTTTTGGAAAGTGGGCATTTTTCTGCACTTATTTCTCTGCATGCCCGACAGTCTGTCTCCAGCACACGTCTGGGTTGGACTGGGTCACAGCTACATTTCTGATGGGAATTCCTGGGATTGGAGGGGCTCACACTCCACTTGACTAGGTAGTGTCCCGCCCACACACAATATACTGATAATGCCCCACCAATAGCCTGGCAGACAGGACTGGGCTGAAAGGGATCCTTGTACACGTCAGAGAACTCCTTTGAAGTCACCCCCCTACACCAAAGGCATTTTTGAGTACAAGTACTTGGGTGCTGACCCCCTAAAATCAGACACTGCGTGGACTTGTAACTAAATGCTGCTGGCTTTACATCTGAACATTGCCTGAAGAAAAACTGTGCTGCCAGGAGGGACTGCCGCTTTGCTAATTGCATTGCTGTGGTGGCCTGCTGCTTGCTGAGTGCGGTGCTGTAGGAGGGACTGCCACACTGCGACCTGCTTTCATGTGCTGACCTGCTGCCTTCCACCCTTTTGTTGTCCTACGTGTCCCCCCCACGTCCGGGCCCTGTAACGGTAGACTCCAGACGAGAGCCGTTCTTCGGGCTGGGTGCTGAGCAGATCAGGTGTATTCCCTTCGAACATGTTGCCTGGTCTGCCTAATGGAGTGCAGCAACTAAGTCGTTCCCCCCCCAGCCGTATTGGGCCGTCTGACACCCGAGTCCCGCTTCCCTTGTTCTCTGTGCCCTGAGCCGGTACAGGTTCACTGCAGATCTCAAAGATCCCGGCAGCTTCCATGCTCACACTGACAGGCGGTGCAGTCTGCCTCAGTAGCGGGACTGTGTTGTTCTAACTCCTCTGTTTGCGCCTGTAGCATAAACCACTCGGCAATACCGTGACTGCCCCATCCAACACAAGTGTTCTTTCGACACTCCAGAGTTTGTGGTGAGGGCTAGTGGATGTAGGCGATTCTGTGGCAGCAGAGTTTACCTCAAATTCAAATTGATTTACCATATTTGCTATATAATTTGCAGATTTCACCAAAATTGCTGTTTCTGGTTCAAAGGGATGAAAATAATGCTCCCTAAAAAATTGCAGCATAATTTGCATTTTTTTTTTACTGCATAAGGTACATTTACCTACTACATAATGTGTTCCTTCATGCTACAAGAGCCTAGTAGCTCTGAAAATGTCAAAGCTTTGCAGAAGAGTTTAAGGGCTGTTATCACGATAACTAAATCTTTATTTCACTGGAAATCGAGAAGTATGTTCCAAAGTTTGCGGTTCCTTGTGCTTTCTGGGTTTTTATACCACTGCATTTTGTTCAATAAAAGCACCAAAAGATGTCCGACATGTATGTGCAATACAGTAAAAATAAATGTGGCCTGGTAGCACATTATATAGAGTTCTGCACTAATGAAAGCACATTCATACGTTTATTACTACAGTGCAGAGGTGTGTAATTGTAGTTCATTATCATAGTTACTGATTTTGACATAAGGAAAACATTTTATTGCATCATATATTCCATGTTGCAGTTACTTTATACACGGACACATTCTTTAATGTGATTTTTATCATGCTACATAAAAGTAACCTCTTGCACTCTGGTTTTGGTTAAATATTTATTGTTTTTAAAAACAAACAGGAAAAAATGGCTTAGGTATAAACCACATATACGAAGACTGTAATATGCTGTTTATTACCGATGTTGAGGGAAGATAGGGGAATCGTGGCCCACTTGAGCCTAAGCCTCTCGGGAATCATTCTCCCTCTCCACACTCAACAGTGGCATTAAAGGGGAGGAGCCAAGATGGCCGACGGGTCGGACGCCTGAGCTCCCGGCTCCGTGGACCGTCCGGCTTCTTTTGTTAATCCTGATTAATCCTCCTGACCTGCGCCGCCCAGCCGCCGCGGATTACCGGCATTGAAGTGACTGGCGTTCTCCTGACACCTTTATCGGCGGGTTTGGTGGCTGACTCGGTGCCTACTACGACCTCCGGCGCTCCCACGGGTCCCTGCGTAGATGGCCGCCGCTGGACGCCGAGGGATGTGGACGGGGTGCTGAGCTGGAATACTGCGGGTGATCGCGGGGGAGGAAATGCTGGCCGTGCGACTGGAGTCAGACCCTTACGTCCGGGTCGGACTCCCCCGAGCGCCGGCAGTGGTGTGGACGACGTCGGAGCCCCCTAATGCGAGCTCTCCTCCGCCACCCTGAAGACAAGCGAGCGGACTCCATTTTGTAGCGTCTTCCTGCGGCGAACGGCCGGTTCTCGCGGTGGCCGTGGGGCGCTCTCGCCCGGTGCAGCTCCCGAGTGGAGCACGACGCTTTTCCGGTGTCTACATCCTCGGATCATAGTCAATTTTGTCCCGTCACTAATTGCCCGCAGTGGAGATGACAATGGCGTCTGCTCTTCTAGCTGAGACGCTGGCTGACCCTGGACTCGCAGTGTCTGCGCGCCCATGTGCCCCGGAGCTGATTGCCGCATTGGAGGAACAGCGGGATAGTGCGGACCGATGCTTGGTACAGAGGGACCCGACCTGTGGGGATGTATTGGCCGCCCTTGTGGCGTTAAAAGTGGCAATGCAGAGTACTTGCCGGGCGCTGACCCGGAGAATCGATGAGGCACTGGTTGCAACGGGACGTTCCCGGCTGGAGGATCCCCCGCCGCCCCTGGTTTCTCCTGGAGGTGAAACAATGTCGCAGAGTGGGGGGCTGGTGGTGCGGAGTCCTCCTGGCTACAATGTAACGTGTCAACCCATCGACACGGATACAGTTGCAGGGACACCCTTCACTTTGAACGTTGTGACTCTGCCTACGAACTATCTGCTGAGACCTAGCCTTTCGCTTCCCTTGCCAGATGTTACCCTGAAAGCACCTATCGCTCGAGCCTCTGTGGCATGTTACTGCTGCGTTTGGGACCCTGTGGTACGATACGTCTTCATTGTCCCCTTTCCTCGAGAGCGGCCATCTTGTCTCTTTGTCCTGGCGGAAGGTGACTCGCAGCAATGGACGGGCCTGAATCATATCTGCCGGTCTGGACAGGGGTGATGGCATGCCGGTTGTCGCTTTGGTTGGATCGGCATACGGGGCCCTGGACTGATACACGTTTTGTAATTTTGGATGAGTAGTCTTTAATGACCAGTTTTTGTTACATGTCGCTGCGATTTCGCCTCCTGTTTCCTTCTTCTGCCGGGGGGAGGACTTGTGAAGTGCTGAAGTGCTGGGTGTTATTGAATCGGGACCACCGGGTTTACGTGGGTCTTTGGATACTGTTCTGTACATGGCGCAGGATGTATGAGCGGCGCGGGAGCCCGGGAGTTCGGCAGTGTGGTGGGCTCCTCCCCGCTTTATGGTCTTTTTTCCTTTCTTCCTTCCTTAATTCTATATTTCGGGTTCCTATGGGGCGACAGACACGTAGCTAGGGGGGGGGGTAGGCCATAGCCTCGGCATGCGTGTAGGGTGGGGGGTCTTCTTCGATACGTTTTTTGTTACTATGGGCCTTCTTTTTCTTTCTTCTGTCCTTTTCCTACGTCTTTTTCTAGGGTCAGTGGGGGGGGAATGGTGTTAGGAGGGTAGCGGCTGGGAGGCACATTTCGCTGCGTATCTATATCCTGGTATTATAGTTTCGTGCCGCCATTTTAGATATGTTCACTGTTAGTTGACTCTCCTGTTGGATGTTACCCATTTATTGTATGTTCGTCTGTTCTGTGCACTGATCCGTTCTAGCTCTGTATCTCCTTAACTTTAAAACTTTTTAAAATTAACCTTACTGTCTCCTGCCACTCAGTGCACGTGGATTTTGCAACATAGGTCGTATGCTTTTAGGTGCTGCCGTGCCACTGAGTGGACGCGTACTTTGCTATCAAGCATCAGAAGTGTCGAGGCCGGCCGGATGGTTGTAGGCCCGTATTTGTCTTGTACACCGTGCTAAATAAAGGTTTTAAAAAAAAAAAAAAAAAAAAAAAACAGTGGCATTAAATAACATATTCTTCTCTCTACACACACACTCGCGCACACCTACACGCGCACACACACCTACCTATGCACCTACACACACATATTACAGAGTGGCGGATGTTACTGGGTAGTTTTAGTTAGAACCACGTTTCCATATGAAAAGCGTTTGCTAATAACTTTGGCACATTTTTACGAATCTTCACAAAACTTTCCCCAAAAATGTTTTTTCACCTCCGCTCCTTTCTGGGGTGATCCATCCAGCTGGGGCCAGGCATAAAGGGGGGTCAGGGGAGTTCCCAAAACATGGTTTCCCCATTCATTTTTCCATGGGAAAATTAGACTCTTCTACAACCAAAACGGCTGAATGAAATAACACCAAATTTAGCAGAAAGCAAGATCTTGGTCCAGAAAGCGTGCTTTTTGTGATTTGGTGTAAATCCATGCAGTAGTGTTTTGAGAAATTTAGGTTTAAAATCTTTGTATATTTCACACCATTGAGAATCCACGGGGGATCAATGACAGATCCGCGAGCTCAACCACGCGCTGTGATTGGCCGAATGCACCGTGAAGGCAAAATTGCAGCCGTCAATGTTTTTTGGGGGGGGTTCTGTGGAGCCACTGCGATGCGCAACATGACACCCCCGGGGATTTGTCCTGGATCCATGGATGCCCAGACGTTTCACGTTGGGTGTCGCAGTGAATTTGCTGATCCAGGGACCCCCCAAAAAATGTAGAAGGTGGGTGTGCGCCTGCAAGGGGTTGGGTGCAGGACCTGGTGTCAGGCCCTGTGCCTTATTTTATGCAGCACATGGCCAAAGGCCCTGCACAGTGGTGGTTGGGCTCCCAAGCCTCATGCTGCACACATCGATGAATGTCTTACTTTATGCTAAAAAACCTAAACATTCACAGAAAAAAACCAAAGGTTAAAGTGAGCTTATAGTTAGGAATTGTAACAATATCTTGCTTTATAATTAAAAAAACCTTAGAAATCCACTGAAAAAAGCAAAGGTTAAAGAGGCATCATAGTGGGGGAAGTGGCTTGGCCGATGAAGTTAGTGGACGCGTCAGGCTCTCGCTCTGCTCTTTCTTCATATATCCAACTCTAGCCTCCTGACAGCTGCCTAGGATGCTATCCTGGTCCAGAGGGACTACAGGAGTGTGCTGCAGCACGGGCTGTGCCGTAGCAGCTGTCTGTGTCCCTTGCTGCAGAGGGAGCTCTGAGCAAAGACAGCGGTACTGGAAGAGCCTGGTTGTGCTGGACGGAATGGCCTGGAACCACAGCTGCACCTCCTGGGCCATTGGGGGTTGTTTGGCAGTGGCAGGATCGTGCGGGGGAGCCGGAGCCATTTTCTCTTGCTGCCGGGCTTTGGTGCGAGACAGTGGGGGCAGGTGATGCCCGCACATGCTTCGTAAGATGCCACGTGGCACGGCCTAGGGGCTGGTGAGACTCTGTGGGGCCCCGCTGAAGCTTGATGACAACAGCGGACCCCCTCCCACCACTGGAGATCACGTGAAGGGTGTGGAGGTGGAGAACTGAGGCGATTGACTTGTGAGGAGGCGATGTCCACCCCTGCACGAGGAGGCTGGGGCCTAGTGGTTAGATGAATGTCACCTGGATAAGATGCCTGATCGGAGTCAGTGGCCTGGGGGATACTCCTGGAGGGGAGTCTTCCCTGACAGTTCTCACAGATGGCACCCTGGGAGCCCCCCTGCAGTGAGTGAGAGGGAGCGAGGGCTACCTGAGTGAAGGGTCATTGCCTTAATCCACTGGGCCTATGCAGCCCTCGAGACCCTGGAGATTAACTGT
This sequence comes from Triturus cristatus, assembly GCF_964204655.1. Taxonomy (NCBI): domain Eukaryota; kingdom Metazoa; phylum Chordata; class Amphibia; order Caudata; family Salamandridae; genus Triturus; species Triturus cristatus. The sequence goes on from NC_140586.1 coordinate 555,318,087, forward strand.
GGCTGGGGGACTGGCATTGCATGAATGACCAGCGAGGGAGGGGCCCGGAGAGCACGCTACTTATGTGGTGGGAGAACATTCGTGCCACAATCGGTGGTTGCTCGGACGTGGGTCGATATTCGCTGCTGGTAGCTAAGAAGGAGGTGGTTAGGAATTTGAGGTGAGTGGCTGGACACGCTGGTGGACTGATCCGTTGTATGGGGTGCTCACCCCTTGCCTTGTGGGTGGGAGAAGAATTTCTGCTGACTTAAGTTGTCATTAGGTGGCCAGGTGGTGCCCGGATCATGAGCAGAACCAGGCAAAAGAATGGCGGCCCATCTGCAGAAACACAGTGGGCAGCCAGGAGAGGTCACCTCTAGGACCTGGTCCAGAGCCACCAACGCCAGTGCTGCAGCTCACGCTGGATTAAATACTGGCTTCTATTGGGGACTACAAGGAAACACTGCAGCATCAGATTGGTGGGAACCAGTTCTTCTTGGAGCGGACCTTCACAAACTGGCTGATAACATTAAAGTTACTGATGTACCTTGCAACAACAAATTTACAATCTAACTGAGCAAGAGCGGATTTTGGAGTACAGGGCCGAAGATAAGTAATGACGCAACCGGCGCAATAATGTTTGGATTTTGGGGCTGCCTGAAGGAGCGGAGGGCAGTGAAGTGGTCGTCTAGCTAGTGCAGAAGATGAAGACCAGTATGGCGCCTACACAACTTTCTACCTTTTTGGCACTTGAAATGGTGCACAGGGTTTCAGTGAAGCCTCCCGCTCTCCACCAGTTACCACGTGCCTGTGGTGGCCACATTGCCTGATGATAGGGACCATGACACTTTGCTTCAGAGGGCACGCACAGAGGGTCCCTTTTATGTTGAGAATGCAGCAGTGACCATGTTCCCTGACTTCGCTGCGGCTGTACAGGCTTAGATGGCCTCCTTTACAGAAGTCAAGAGGGGACTCCGCGAACCAGGACTGCAATAGTCCCTTTTGTTCCTGGCGAAGCTGCGGGTGCTTCTCGGTGGTGTGCCGCACATCTTCTGACTCCTTCCAAGGCATGGGAATGGTGTGAGAGGTGCCAGGCTGAGGGCATGAGCGACAAGACTGTAAGGAGCGGGCCCAGGCTGCGCTGGCTCATTCTGAAAAGGCATTTGATCCTTTGAGGGCTGCATAATGCAGGAAGCCAACAAAGGAACAGGAGGCTGAGGACAGGATAGCGGCATTATTGGCCGCAACTGGTCTCACTGTAGGGGGGCCATGTGGACTCAGATGATGATACCCGGTCAGATGCCACTTTCACTAGCAGACAGAGCCTGCCCTGCGTATGGCACAAACGGCAGAGCCACTTATTAATGGGTCTGTGTATGTTCCAAACCAGGACCAGGTGTCTTTCCTCTCCATGCTCCACGAGTTTGAGTTCTCAAGGGGATTTGCTCCTTGGGGGAGACTTGAACTGCATGGCTGATACTGACCTGGACCTTTGCTGGGAGCATTTACACAAAGAGTGGCGAGGGGACTCCGAGATTTGATGGGGAGCTGGAGGCTAGAAGATGTCTGGAGGGCACAGCATGGACTGAAGTCAGAATACCCCTATTATACCAGCCTATATGCAATGAAAATTTGTCTAGATACATTTCTCTGCTCGGGGAGATAGTCTGAATTTGTTAAGCATACCGAATACCTCGGTCTCACTATCTCTAATCATAGTCCACTGTTGATCCACCTCCATCTGGAGGAGCAACACCCTGTGGTCCCATTGTGACGCCTGTACCCCAGTGCATTGGAAGACCCCATGTTCCGAGAGGGCCTCCAGGAGACAATTTTGCAGTCAGGGCTCGGCGTCAGACTGCCTTATGGATTGGGACATGTTCAAGCTAATGTTAAGCGGACACACTGCATGGGGGTGTTAGTGGGGATCAGGAGCGAGAACTGACTAAATTGCAGGGCGATATTCGTCGCTTGGACAACTGACTGGGCCTGGATGATCGAGTTTGGCAGAGGCCAAAGAGCAATGCAGTGTCCTTCTGGAGAAACCCTGGTGTCATAATTACCGGGAACTTATTGCCTGGGTAGAGCAGAGCGAGGTGCCTGTTGGCGAGGCTGACACAGTCGGAATGCAGGGTACCTCTGGTAACCAATTGCAGGAGCTGGGTGGGAAGCTGGTGTATTTCCAAGCAGCAATAAATGCAGCTTTGCGGGATTATTATACGACTCTCTGATAGACAAATTGAGGACTCTGATGAGACTGCAGAGTCCTTTCTAGGCCCATTGTGCACAGAGACTGCAGAAATGTTGGGGGGGATCCCATCACACTATAGGAAATTTAAAAGTGCCATACGAGAGATGGCACAAGGGAAATCCCCTGGCCGGAGGTCCTACTTGTGGAATTTTTCCCTGCCTTTACTGGTCTACCTGTGCTGATGCTACCTGTGCTGCAGCCTTTGAAAAATGGGTAGTTCCTGCCTCCACTAGGGACGCGATGGTAGTCCCGCTTCCGAAGGCCCAGGCACGGGGGGAACCTGTCATGGTGTACAGACCTCTATCCATGTTGACCATGGACTTCAGGATTCTGAGCAAAACTTTTGCAATGGGATTACTCCTGCACATGCAGAAATTGGTGCATCCAGACCCGTGTGGATTTATCCCCCAATGCAACACCTCCCTGAATCTGTGTCATTTGTATATGCTCCTGCAAGCTCCATCATTGCAGGGGGAGACACCGGCGAGGATAGTGTTGATCGACCTGGAAAAGGTGTTTTACACGGTCAGTTGGTTGCTCCTGGAGGGGGCAATGTTCACCATGGGACTGGGTGTTTCCTGGGTTCGATAAGTATGCTTGCCTCACTGCCAGGATGCGGACATTAATAAGATCTCAATTTAGGCTATGTGTTGTCTATTGTTGTTGTGGCTGCTGCTTGTGCTTTCTCGGTTGCTCTTCGCATGCCTCAATGGGGTGTGGATAAAGAACCAACAACTAACGCCCTTGTGTGTCCTGGTGTTGTCAGATCCTGGGTGGGCCATTTCATAGCTAAAATTGCACGGCACTGGTGGCACATGAGAGCTGTTGATTGAAAAAACACTTGCGGAGCCAGACTGGTGCCTAGAGGCTATTCATTTAGTAAGGAGTCTGCTTAAAATATAGTATCCAGCTGAATTATCTTACCACAGGTAAGTAACCTTTCCTTCTGTCACTACACCTCTGAGAAATCCTAATGATTATTCCACAAGTACTCTACCCACACACATACATTTAATGCATGCTTTTAACAAGTGTTGTGCACACTAGCAATGAAGAGAATTAGTGTGTTTTTTAATATTGCTCCCTGTATACAATTTCCTGACAGTATGCATAGTTTAGTCAGTTGTGCAGCCTGTTTTAGTCTTTTTTCCTTTTAAAATAAGACTTGTTTACAGTACACAGATCTGTTAGAAAAGGCCGAAATGTGGTATGAAGTGTTATATAAGGCACCTTATTATTGTAAATATTCATTCTTTTTCCATAGACTCCATTATATTATCAATGCCTATCCCATGTCTCCTTCTTAGCTTTGACTGCAGTTTGTCCCTAACTGTAATGCTTATTTATCAGTCAGAATTGAGATTGAGGTGGTAGGGATGCACAATGCACATGGGGTCTAGCTTCCATTGCTCAGGTTGCTGGAAAAGGATAATATGCTTGCATAAGCATTTTGTTTAAAGAAAACATAATTGTTCACATTACTGGCCTGACTATAGGTCGATAACATATCTAGAAGTTAGTAACGTGAAAGACACTGTGAACTAGAAGTACTGGTTTGGTAACATTTCAATATTCACACATAACGGAGTTGCTGCTTTGTTACACTTGTGAGCATGTCTGGTATAAATTATAAGTCATTTTGAGTCCATAGTCAAATAATCCCTATATTTGTATGATGTCAACTTAGTTCCCCAATCTAATGTTTTTTTGTTTTTTTTATCTTCAGCTGCATTTGACAAAGGTGATGATCGAAGACTTGGCAAAAAGCCTATATTTAGTAGTTCTCAGGTAAACCTCTTTTTAAATAAATTGTTGATCATTGGCCATGTATTACAGAAATAAAATTGATGATTTGTTGCTAAACTTAAACTAGCAAATGAGTGCTAAACTTAAACTAGCAAATGGGTGGTGTTGGACTTGGCCCTTTTTGCAGGGTCATCCCTGAACTTTTTGCCTTCCTCCTGTATTTTGTCTGACCTGTTTTTGTTGGTTTTAGGACTCTTTGCATTTTACCACTGCTGATCAGTGCTAAAGTGCATATGCTCTCCCTATTGTAAATTGATGTATGAATTAGTGATTCCATGATTGGCTGGTTTGGTTTACCTGTCAGACCCTAGTACAGTGCACCAGGTGTGCCCAGGGCTTGTAACCCAAATGCTGCTAGTGGGCTTGCAGCACTGGTTGTGCCACCCACATAAGCAGCCTTTAAAAGTCTGTCTAAGGCCTGCCATTGCAGAGCCTGTGTGCAGTCTGGTACTGCCATGCTGACTGGGCAAGTGCACCCACTTGCCAGTCCCTAAACCTTCCCTTTTCTTCATATCAGACACCCCTATGGTAGGCCCAAGGGCAGGGTGCATTGTAAGTATAAGGTAGGACATGCCCTGGTGTGTGTTACAGCCATTTTCGTTTTTCACTATTGCAAGGCTAACTGTTCCCCATAGGCCAGAATGGGCAGTTTGATTATTACATATTATAATCCTAACTGACTCAGGGAACATGGTAGAAATTCGAGTTTTGTATGCCTGAACTCAGAATGATAAAATACATCTTTTAGTGAAGTTGATTTTAACATTCTGTGTTTGAAAATACCACTTTTAGAAAGTAGGTATTTTCTTGTCTAGCCATCCAGACCTGCCTCTGCTAGGCTGTGTATTCCTTGTCTGGAGTTTGAGTGACAGGGGCTGGGGAATTCCAGGGGGCTGGGTAATTCCCAGAGACAGGGTGAGTCAGCACAGGGCTGAATAGAGAGATCTCCATGTAGATGGGTGGGAGGGGTTGCACCTGGAATCTGAATAGGGCTGTGCCTTCCCTCCACATTGCTGGCTCCACCTCATGTGGTGCGTCTGATATCTCTGCCCTGCACTCTGAAAGGAAAGAAGGAGTCTTGTCAACAAAGTGCTCCAGGACTGACCAGAACTGGTTTGGACTAGGCAAAGCCTTTCTGCCTTCAGAGAACAAAGAGAAACTGGGTATAAATATTGGGACCCAAACCCAAGAACTTTAGATCACTTTGGGAAACAAGAAGAAACCTTTGCTGAGGAGTCTAACCAGAAGAAACTGAGGAGAGACTATCCCTAAGCTAAAGTGCTGCTTGGGGGATTGGCCTGCAGTGGTTGCCTGACTGCCAAAGAAAGGAGAAAGGACTTTGTGTGCACTTTATTCAACTTGTGAAGGCTCTCCAAGGGCTTGGAAAAGAGCTTGCCTCCTGCTGAAGTCTCGGGGACAACAGACTTCACCCACCAGCTCCCCAAAAGTTCTTTGGAAGTGCCTGCTGTTTTGCGAGGCTTTCTGAGGGACTGCGTGTCGCAAGGAGCTGGAAGCGCAACTCACGAACAAGAAGCGTGTTGCCGAAATGCTGCTGCCGCTTCACAACACAAAGCGCCTCGCATCGCCGGAGAAGAGGATCGACGTCGCAACAGATGCCGCCGCATCACCCGGAAGTGTTTCGCAGAAGAATAGTTGAGTCATCGCAGGTCCACCGAAGTGCTTCACATTGCCAGGGGAGAGGATCGACGTCGCAGCAGATGCCGCCGCATCACTGGGAAACGTGTCGCAGGGCCTGTAGCGGCTCATCACCGGAGAAGAGGATCGACGTTGCTTCAGACGCTGCCACATCTCCGGGAAGCGTGTCGCAGGGTCTGTCGCAGCTCATCACCGGAGAAGAGCATCGACGTCGCATCAGACGCCGACGCATCACTGGAAGAGTGTTGCAGGGACTTGTTGCGGCTCGCATAGTTGTGGAAGCAACTCGCATCGCCCGGGGAGAGGATCGACGTCGCAGCAGACGCCGCCGCATCACTGGGAAGCATTATGCAGGGCCTGTTAAGGCTCGCATCATGAGGAAACAACTCGCATCGCCGGAGAAGAGGCTCGACGTTGTAGCAGACGCCGCCGCATCACCTGGAAGCAAGTCGCATCAAGACTAAGCGCCATCTTTGTTTCTTTGCACCAGATCTTCAACGCATCACCGTCCTCCCAACACTTTCGTTGTCTTGTGGTACGCATCTTAAGGTACATTGAACTCTGAGTGTCACATTTACCATCTTAAGAGAACTAAGCAAATTCTACCATTTTAAAGTAACAGTATTGTGGATTTTTTTTGTTTGTGGTCTTGTGATAAGTCTATATAAAGAATACTTATTTTGTGATATAAAACTTGTGTGGTGTCCATCTGTAGTGTTGTCACTTGATTACTGTATGTGTTCACAAATGCTTTACACACTGCCTCTGAGATAAGCCTGTCTGCTCGTGCCAAGCTACCAAGGGGGTGAGCAGGGGTTATTTTAGGAGTGTACCCCCTTACCAGACACAAGGGTCTCTATTTGTCACAGGTACCTACCTATGCCAACAAGAGACCCCCAAATCTAACAGGTGGCGATAAAAATTAAACATTGCACATGATTTGGAGTATCTCCTGATGCTGAAGATTCTCGGATCAGTTTGCAATCTCCAGAATTCTATTTATAGCAAGATTATCCTGGAAATGCCTTAACTTTCTACACAAGTTATCCATCCCAGTAATCTGCACACATGAGGCTTAACATTTTTTCATGCTAAAGATGCGTATCAGAATGACAAGAAGTGGGACCCTGCATTAGAATTCCCCCAAAAAGTGTCTCGCAATTATCGTTTTAAAAGCATACAGCTTCACATACTACACCGTGCATATCTGACGCCCGAGAAGCTTCAACAGTATTACACAGACATGCCCTTTACATGCCCCAGTTGTCCGATCCGATGCTCGCCGCAACGTTTCTCCACATGTTCTGGGAGTGCCCGACGCTTCGCGCTTACTGGCCAGTGTCCACGCCGCCTTTCTCAAAGTCACGGGGCTCACTGACATTCATTCATGGGAGGCCAGCGTGTTAGGCATCCACTAGCGTCATAAGTCGCTAAAAGTAGAGACCCGTTTCTCATCCCTGGAGTTGCTTCTGGCCAAACGGTGCATAGCAATGCACTGAAGGGCACTGAGAGGATCCCAATAGCGGCCTGGCGGGTGGGGGGGGGGGCGGTCGGCAAGTGGAGTGCCGCAGAGGAGGAGGTGCTTCGTTCTGTAGAGATTAAGGGTATCCGCAAGCATCCCATATCCATGTCATGGGCTATCTTATTACACTCCTTTAAACAGGAAAAGTCGGAAGAGCCACTGTCCCAGAGCACTCGCGCCCCTGCGGCGAATGCGCGCACCGTGGTTGTCCACTGCAGTCTCCCAGTAGATCAGGCACCTGATGGGCCCGAGATGGCAGCCTGAGGCATACAAACATTATAGTGCTCCTAGCCTGGTGCCCTTGCCTGTCCCCTCTCAGCGCCACGCAAGCAGCTTCTTACTTCAGATGTCTTAATCCGATGGCTCATATTAAGCGACGCCAGCATAGTCCTAGTGTATCCCATTTCTAACTCCCAGTTTAGTAGAGTTCAGATTGTTATTCTCAAACATAGATGCAAGTCACCTGCTGGGCTAGCGTTGAGAGCCTACGCCTGGCTTCAGTACAGGCCACAGACTTTCTCTCATGGACAAATGATCTACACCAATGTACCTTCCCGCACTAGTGATGTTGCCTCCTAAAAGGTTGGATGGGTTAAATGATATGTCCAGGCTATAATACACGTCATTAAACCCCTTTTACTAAGGAGAGAATAGTTCTTGGCAACTATCGAACGTGACAGCCCTGATCCCTCAGGATCATAGAAACAGTGTGATACTTTTCTCTCAGTCTCTCGTGCTCACTTTGTCTCGAAGGGATGCCCAGAATAATGGTGTGGACGTTTTCCAATAAGCATTTATTGAACCAGCATCATTCTAGTGTAAAAAAGTGTGCTGAAACAACCATTAGACAATAACAGATATAAATGATTATAAGCACTAACATAGTAAAAGGATGGTAGGTTTTTACCATCGTGCTAAAACAATGAATACAGGCAAGTATATAAAATACATGACAGTAAAAACGCGCACTCTGACGATGCGATCCTAACTAAATGTACCTAAGTGTACCTAGCATGTATGTGGGTGTAAAACCAAGAATCCCTCTAGGATAAAGTCAACCCCGTTACCTGAAGTGAGAGACTGTGGGACCCCGTCTTGTTCTCGAGCTGGACACTCCACAAGGAATGTCGGACCACTGCGAGCTGGAGTGTTTTCATTCAGGAACCTCAGCGTCTCGCGTCAGTGTGTCGGCAAGGAAGTCCTTTTCTCCTCTCACTACCTCAGCAAGATATGGTGTATATATACCCAAAGCAGTAGCCCCTGGGGATATACCTTGCTGTCTCATGTCGGACTTGGATGACAGAAGGAATGACCCTTATACATAGTTTTTATGCAGGAGATGGTACGCCTGCTGTCCTACTGTGATTCCAAGAATCCTCATGCATAATGAATAAGGCTTAAGCTTTTCGGAGAAAACCCCATGTCATCTTTAGGCATTACCGTAACTAGGTAAAAAGTCAGTACTAAGAACCATTATGTTGTGTAATATCAGGGGAATGTAGGTGAAAGGTGAATTCATTACCTGAGCCGACATTGGGGTACCTATATGGAACATAACACTCTGACAGTGGCTCTTGTAGAGCCGCCTCCGTGCCACTAGCAATGTACACCCTCTGTCACCCTGTAGTGCGGAATAAAGGGGTGATCTGCAACTGGAGCCTTGATCTAAGAGGAGTGTAAGCGTCAGTATTCTGGCTGTTCTTTAGGGAAGTCTATCCTTATCTCCCGGATCATGCGGGACAGCTTGGCAAACAGCAGGAATTGACCTGCCCTCAGGTTTAATCTTCTGCACGTCTCAGCATAGTCGAGGAACTCCCCATCTTGGTATAAGCTCCCCAAGCTCCGATATCCTCCCGCTATCCACAGTCACTCATCTACATTCCTCTATATATGTCTGAAGGGTTGCGGACATCATATTGGTATCAGTAGGACATATGGTGGTCTGCGCATTCCATCGCTCTCATGGAAGTTAGCTCACTAGACCATTTAAGAAGATAGGTTGGATTCGCAATGTGGAATCCTTGCTAACCACAATAGGTCTAGAGGGCTACTGGGATACAAATGGACCCTGCATTACTCCCCAGTAAAGATTCAGTTAAGAAGCAGTATTGGGACTAGGTAGCACAGGCTTCACTTACCAATACATCATGGGGACGTTTAACTACTGAGTTCATGGATTTTAAATTGATTAGTTCTTACGTACAATATTTAGATATTATCACAATACCCAAGACAGGAAACTTTTTATGAAGTTCAGGTTCGGTTCCCTTCCTTTGAACTCTTTCACAGGTTCCTGGCAACAACTTTCCATAATTTCCCGGTTTTGCCCCTACTACGTTTTTTCACCAGAGTCAACTACCCACGTATTCTTTGCTTGTTCGATGTACTCCCATCTGAGAGCAAAATGGCTTAAACCAATCTGCAAGCAATTGAGTTCACGCATTTACGGCAAAGCCCTCCTCATTCTTAGATCGGACTCGAATCCGCCGATTGCTTGCTCAGTTGCAAAGTTTTTGGATCATATGTGGGCAATTAGAAGGAATTGGTTGAAAGAGTAAGACAGTTGTACATCTTTTTCCCTTTCAGCTTGTGATATTGTTTTAACTAGTTTGTTCGTTCACATTTTTTTTTAATGCCAATATCTCAACGGTCTTGAGTGTAGTGCATTTCTAGATCAAAGGCAGCATAGCGGGCCATGTTGCCCATTCTGAAATAGGCATTGAATTTTAGGTTAGGGCTTGATTGTTATTTTTTACCAGGCTACTAATTTATTTTGTTTGTCTTTTAATCGATTTGTATGAACTATATTGCACTTGTACTTTTATGGTCTTATGATCGAAATAAAGTTTTATGATGGTCTGCGCATTGCGTATTTGACCCTGCCAGTCCCACCTGTCTTGCCACAAAAGGGCGCTCCACCAGCTATTGTGATCCGCTCATGAGATGCTGGTGGAGCTCCATCACTCCCCTCAGTAGCCTTTATTCCGAGTTTTGTTCTTCCTCACACCACTGCACTGTGTATTGCAGAAGTCCTGGCACGTAATAGAGCTGGAGTTCCAGGAGTCCCAGACCTCCTCGCTCCCGGTCTAATTATAATTTGTCCAGTTCGACCCTACTCCATTTCCATGCTCACAACTGTGAGATCAAGAGATTGTTCAGTTCCTGGAATGCCTTCCTCTTGATAGTACAGACGGAGTTCTGGAGTACATAGGGGCAGCGTAGGAGAAATGCCATCTTACTAACTACTACCCTACCCATAATTGAAATCAGGAGTGTGTTCCAGAATCTTCTAGAGTCTTGGAGGCCCGAAAGTACTCTGCCCATATTAGAATTAGATTGGTCCGCTAGCAAACGGGCAACTTGCATGCCAAGGTAGCAAAACCTCTGTGTCTCCTAAGTAAGTTCTGGATCAGCTAGGGCCTCCATGTCCTCCCCGGTCCACTTTCCCAACGGGAACAGGACGGTGTTGCTTTTGTTAACCTGGAGTCCTGAGGCTACACCTAAGCTAAAAAAAATTAGCGAAGAGGGCACACCACATAATTAGTAAAAATCCAGTGACATCCATTCATGTATCTTAAGCAAAGTTAGTCCAAAGAGTTTGAGTCCAAAGCACTCAGTACATTTCCAAAGGTATCCTTTATTACATTTCACAGTCAAATGAAGAATACAGTCAATGCATTTCATCCCAAAGAAACAAGAGGGACTTCCTCAGGGCTTGTTTTAAAACAAAGAACAACGTTTTTACAAATATAATTGGAAAAATTAAAAGTGCTGTAAGACACAATTCTAAAAGCTCATAATTCGAAGATAAATCACCATTAGGGGGAATTACGGCACTCTAAGACACAAACCAAGTAGCGTTAGTCTTTTTGTCAGCAAGAAATGCTTGGAGCGATTGTACATGAATACCTCATTCAATTTCATACAAATTAATAAAGGTAATGGGTTTGCATTCACATAGTAATAAAGTAGAAACGTTGCATTACTGATTTTATTATAACTCAAATACAACATTGTAAAAAAGACATTATACATTATTGACACTATAATTGATATTTGTCTGAAATGTAGTTCCTCGTGTCTCAAAGTCCATGTTCCAATTCATATTGATTTATATAAGATATACTGTTTCAAAATTATTTATTTCTTCAATAATTAAACATTCCTAAAAAGAGAATTAAACTGTCATACACAGAAAATTGTGTCATTGGAAACTTCCAGTTGTTTTAATTGAACAATCTCAGTTTGGTATAATGTCCTAATTATGCATACATTAGAAACCCAATAACCCATCTGAAAGGGAACCGCTGTGTAACTAGTTTATTGTAATAAATAATAATCTATAATCTCCCAAAAATATTATTACAAATTAAAAATTATATCTCCAACTATGCATTCCTATCTCATATTCAGACCAATAATATCCATATTACATCAGCGATCAACACATCAACATCTTTCAATATCTATTAGCAAGCAGCACGAGTCCCTGCAAAATAAACCATGTCATATTATCACCAAACTCCCATTAATTACCACTGTATCTTATACCAATAACATAACCTTCCCCAAACTTCCATTTTTGAGGAATTCTATTGACCAGAACAACAGTGCGCATTCTCTTTTTTTATTATTTCTTTATTTCCACAGTAATTCTGGCGGGGTTACAATTTATATACATACATGACGTGCCTGGATATTATACAAAATATTATAATCAGCCTCTAGCAGTTTAGATTTGAGACATATTAATACATTAGTAAAAAAATCCATGCAATGTTTCATGATGAAAGGTAATCTGACAAAACACCCCAAGTTAATAATCCAATACGTTTTTTTCTGACCCCCTTCAATACATACAGACTCCATTCTAACTCATAAATGCTATACAATTTGTTTCTCCAAAGTTCAAATTTCGGAGTGTCAGGGGAAAGCCAATCAGTTGCGATGCATAAACGGACCACAATCATAGCTAAAAAAATAAAATATTTATGCTCACTTGAACCAGGAAAACCATTTGAATTTGGTTCCACTCCCAATAACAGCAGCACCGAAGATATCCTAAACGGATAATTTAGTACCACTGACATAAATTTTTCAATATTAGTCAAGAAAGGTGATAATTTATTGCATTGAAAAAATATATGCAGCATATCAGCATCAGAATCCCCGCATCTAAAACATTTCCCATCATATTTACTACCCCAACTTGCCATCCTTTTAGGGGTATAATATAATCGAAAAACTGTTTTATACACTTGAGCTTTCAAGTTTGCAGCTAAACATATCTCTTTAGAAATGGATAAAGTATCCTGAATATCCACTTCCGGGACTTCAAGCAAGTTTTGCCAATAGGTATTATATTTTTTCATATCATCCTCTCTGGACTGCATCAAAATCAAATAAAGTGAGCCAATCCTTGATCTCCTCCGAATTCCCTCCACTAAATTATTAGAAAAGGGCACAAATTGTTTGTTTTTTTTTAAACAAAAATGTCTAACTTGGAGATATTTAAAAAAGGAATGTTGAGGTAATTGATATTTAGCTGCTAATTCTATAAATGTAGCAAATATACCACTTCCATTATATAAATCTCCAATTCTGAATAAACCCTTTCTTATCCAACTCTTAGCAACATTATCCCAAAATACGGAAGGGAGAATTTTATCCGCAGTGAAGGGAGTATAAAAGGTGATTTTGCCAAAATGTATTAAATGTCTAATACTTCTCCAAACTTGATAAGCTGAAATCAAAACCTTAAATCGAGTATGCTTGTAATAATTACCCTCCAGTTCTTTTAATAAGCATCCTTTTGCTTGCTCACCCAATAACAGAAAAAATATCGAAGGAGCTTCCGCTTCATCCTCCGTGGATTCACCTGTCAACATATATCTCATTCTTTGTAAAAAACAAACATAATAATAAAGTAAAAAATCCGGTAGCCCACGTCCACCCCTTTCTTCAGGTAGCGTCAGCAATTTCATAGCTCGACGTACTTTTCCTGGAGCCCAAAAAAATTCTCCACAAACAATCTGAAGTTGCGATATATTTTTGGAAGAGAACTGCAGTGGAATACTCCGAAATAGATACAATATTTTGGCAAGAACCTTCATCTTAATAATATTTCCTTTACCAATTATTGATATTTGGAGTCGTCTCCATCTAGCCAGCGATTGCTTAATTTGTCTCTTGCCAATTAATATCTATCTCTTGCATATGGGGTGTAATTTTTATACCTAAATATGTAACTACATTAATAACTCGTGGATCCTTAAACTGAATATTTTGTGTACATAATATTTGAGTTTTTTCCGAATTTGATTTATACCCAGACTTTCCACCAAAATCTCTGGCTAAATGTTCAATCTCGGTAATAGCCTCTCCTGGGTGAGTTGTTACTACTGCGATATCCTCCGCATACGCAAAAACTGAATAAGCTAGCTCCTTAACTAAAAATGGTTTAATATGGGACGATTTCTGAAGACTAATGATGAAAGGATTTATAAACAACGCAAAAAGCAGAGGAGAACACGGACATCCTTGCCGTGTCCCTCTTGTAATAATAATCTTTTCAGATTTTAGACCCATTGCAGTTATCCTAGCATTTGGTGTTTTGTATAGAGCTTGAATTGAAGTTAAAATAACTTTTCCAAAACCCATCCTTGACATAATTTGCCATAAGTATGACCACTCCACCCGGTCAAACGCTTTCTCAGCGTCAAGTAATACTAGCGCTAAGTCCCTGTTCTCCCCCTCTGCAATATCAAATAAAGTGATGACCCTATTTATATGAGTAGCTGTGCCTCTTTTCGGAATAAAACCATGTTGGTATTGATACAAGCGGGGTTATAATCTTAGATATACGATTTGCAATCATCTTCGAGTAGATCTTGCTGTCACAATTGAGTAACGATATTGGGCGGTACCAACAGTGCGCATTCTCATTTGACCAATACACATTCTAATATCTACCCGAAACATCTTCAGAGGTGTATCAAACAAAATGGTGTGCCGTATAAGGCATATTTTGCCCAACTCTGATAAAGCCATCCCAGCACACTCTAGGCACATTAAATGGTATATCAAGAGAATGGTGTACTATATTAAACTAGATTTACTCCCCTCTATAAAATCATGATTCACTCACATAATAATCAAAATCAGTACCTATAGGTTACCACCTCCACTAATTCCTCATTTAGAAGTCCTAAAAAGTATTGTACAAACACTTACAACTTCATTCACACTCATTCATAAGGTCAAGCATAATCCAGGCGAAACTAACCATACTCATCTCAGCTCAGGGCTGCTGTCTCTTCATACAGTATAACTTGCTGTTCAGTTTGAGCATGCTGACTCTCAAGCATATTTAGTCAGCCCGTGTCACAGTCCAACTGGCGTAGTTACTTCCTCAACTAATCTGTGAACCACACCCCACTTGCGTCTGCACTCTACCCAGCATAAAACCAGACTGATCTTCCCCAACCAAGTGGGTCACCACATGACATGGGTGCCTAGCCAGAGTCTTAGAAAATCTCTTAGTATCCACTTTAATCATAAGGAGCAGCCAGTACCATCCCAGTTCTCTAGGATTTTATCTGGCTTAGGGATCATTGTTATTGTGACTTCTCACGTGGAAGGCAGCAGGACACAGACGCGTCCCGCTTCTTGGAGCATCTCCAGAAGTATTGGTAGAAGTTGTCCGGAGTAGCATTGGTAAAACTCGACCAGCAGCACATCTGGGCTGGGTGTTTTACATTGGGAGAGCTCCTTGATGGCCTCAGCTAGTTGCTCCCCTCAATTCAATCTCCATCTCCTTATATTGATCTTCCGTCACCCTAAGGGGAGTCTGTGAATCTAAGAAAGCTGTCATTTAGCGTGTTGGATTGGGGGTCAGTCCCCGAAAAATAATGTGGCGTAACGGCTAGAGCTGTCGGCTTTAAAAGTGAGGTACCAGGTTTGAGTCTTTGCATCGGCTCAACATCCTGTGTGATATGAAAACTGCAAAAAAAGTGTGACTGGAGCAGCTAGTTAATTTCCAGCTCTGTGGCATTGTTTATCCCATCTGATGGGTTTAGGGCCAATGTCATAGAGGAAGGGCGTTTCCTCTTAAGAAGCCATGTCAATTACCTACCAGTCTTATCTCCCTCTGCATAGGGCTGTCTTCCATATTCCCTACATGTGAAGCAATCTAGCCTGTCCCTAATGTCACCCAGACTTATCTTGACCTTCAGTGCATGTTTCTGGTCATTGTTTGTGATCTGTCTGTCTGTTTGCAGTCCTGCCAACAGGTGTTCAGTTTCCGGTAGTTCCCTTTCTAGTCCGTGGCGCATGCCATATATCTTAGTGAGACATTCTCCCTATGTTACTACTTTGATGGCCTCTCACTTCGTTCCCTTGGCTGTTGTTGTTGTCCAGTTGGCTTGCAGTCATCGCTACGTAGGGATGACCACCAGAAAGGTCGAAATACGAATCCGCTAACATAGGAGCACTATCCTATGTCAAAGGACATCTACCAAATTAACAGCACATTATGTAGAGAAAGGACACACTGATCAACTTATAAAATGGACAGTGATGGAGAAAATAAACTGTAGCACAGGAGTAACGCACAAACTGTTGGAAAAAGAACAACGGTGGGTGTACAGACTTAACACACACAGACTTGGACTCAACGATGCTAATTTTCCATGGAGCCAGTTGACTCTTTAAAGGTACAATTCGCTATAGACCTTATCATTAAATACGCCTTCATGAGCAAAATATGATTACAACTATGAACACCTTACGGTGATGTAAGCGATTAACTTCAATTAACACCACCAATGGCCAGCCCACAACCTCTAATCAGATGGAGAAATAGCAATATAAAGTACGCGCTCATTAACACCCGTAGTATGTATAGATCATTCCACAGAACCATTAAAGGCAACACTCACTCATGAGCACAAGACTGCTACATATTTCTTTTTACTAGTCTTGTTACAATTGACTAGGATTAGTTCATAGTACAACAATGTTTTTTAAAAAAAAGTGTTTCCCTTGTGTAACAATTGATGCCTACAATAAACAGCACGTTTGACACTCCTGACACCGTTAATTTAATGAAATCTACCATTACCAAGAGTGTCTGGGTCTCCTAGAATATATGTCAGGATAGGAGCCCCTTGTTCAAAGAGGGCGGGCCACATGAGCCGATTAGGCACAGCTGCGACGCAGTGGCGGCTGGTGACATTTGAAAGTGGTTGAAAGTGGTGAGGCGTATAATGTTTTTTATACTGCACCGTAGCGAGCGAGTGGCCTCGACTAAGGCTGTTCTTCACACAAAGCAGATCAAGAGACTAGGATATGCCCAAAATGTGTCTGTATCCCACCTTAGTGCTTTAAAAACACACCAAGCTGGGTCGGCCCAACTAGGGGACCTTCCCTGACTCCCCATGCAGCTGTAAGGTTTCAGTACAAGGCTCTCTGACTGACTTACAAATTCCTGGAATTATTTGTTTCCAAATACCGTCAGGATACATACAGAAAACAAACATGGGCAAAGCCAATAGGCGTGGCCTTGATAAACTGGTACAAAAGAACAACCGATACGAGGCTCAACATGGCTCCCAAATGCTGGCACAAACAAAGCAAAATTTAAAAAACATTCACTGATACGGCAGGTTTCTATGTGATTTTGTTCTATATATGATAGCCTTTCAGTTGTGCCATGCATTCTGTTATTATCATCTCTGAAGGAGGCAAAAATAACTCACCGCCTAACCTAGCTCTCTAGTTACAGACAGTTAAAATATTACAATGTATGTAACTTAAGCACTTTATAACTTTAAAATGGAAACAGAAAATAAATCACCATCTAACTTGGCACTCGAAAACCTATCAAAATAAATAAATACAATTTAAAGCTAATATAAAAAAAATAACAAAGTAAAAAACACAATTGACCCCAGTGTCAGCAGAATCGGCATAGCTAAGGCTACAATGTACTTTATAAGCGGTTTTCAAAATCATGCCTTGTCTATAACTTTGAAGGTGGCGAGTTAACAAATTACCAGGGGGAGTCGAGCCCAAGGTCTAGCTCGGCTCTTAGAGTCCATGCACCAGCCAAGCCCTGAAAATGTCTGCTATTTAAATCATACAAAAACATCATGTAAAATGCATGTCTCTTCCAAGTAGTATATTTCTTGAGCATGTGGAAGCTTTGACCAGTTACATTGCACAAGGTCATGTTCATTTTTTTGGGCACAGGGAGATTAAGTGATTTTCCCAGAATCACAGAATGTTGAGTCATTGCCAAAACTCGAACCTGGTTTTCCAGTTACCAAGTGGGCAGCTCTGGGCCTAACACCACATAGTGAGTAGAGCTAGAAGGAGGGCAGCAGGTTCCAACAAGACCTCAAGCTGAGCCAGAGCTAGGTTTCAGGCTCCAGCCTGGCTCAGGCTTTCAGTAGCTCTCCCACCTCGACACAGCTATAGTACACGTTTATTTATGTTAAAAGAAAAGCATAACAATTTTCAGAGTTACGTTACCGTTGATGAAGATTGCAGAAAGATAAAACCTAGTCTGCAATGAAATGCATGGATATGTACATCAACACTCCCTTCCATTGTGCTTTTCTTTTGGCCTGTCTCTCTTGTATCTCCATGTCTCATCCCCGCCACTTACTGGAGTCTGCCCAAGTCAAACATGTAGTAGTGTCCCATGGTGGGCACTGATGCAAGCAAGAAAAATAGCCCCTTTGACTCCAGTTGGGGCAGTAAACTACAGGAATTATCAGGGTTCAGTAGACCTCGCAGACTGATCAGTAAAGCAACATTTTAAACGGGCCGCTCTAGAATCTCTCTATCGTTGTTACCTTTTTATTATTAAAAGGGCCCGAAATCTGGATAATAACCTAAACCTTGTCTGTTCATCAGAACAACTATTCCAAATGCAAGGTACTAAAGCGGCGTCTGAAGTAAAAGTAATTACACATTCTGCACCTCATTTCAATGGGCTGTGGTCACCTTTTAATGATGCGGCTCATTACAGCTGATGCACCTTTAACCCCTTCCATGCTGCGCAAATTCCGCCGCTGTGCTGACGGAATCTTGCGCGGGCGTGGTCATGACGGAACGGTTCCGTCATGAGCACAGCTCAACCGTGGCTCATGACGGAACCGTTCCGTCATGAGCACCGAAGGGGTTAATCCACCTACCGCCGCGGCGCACTTTTTGAAGAAGAGCTTTCTGGGAGACGCAAGTGATCAGGTTATTCTGAACAGAAGCCACCTTCATTGACTTAGAGCCGAGATTCTGATCAGCGCGAGTCCAAGGTTATGATAAATAATCCCTGGCCCTCTTGACATTCTCTTCCCTTGGTTTCATGGCGGGGACAATCAGATGGATGCGAGGGTTAAGAAGGAGCCTGGATATTTGAAAGTGTTCTTAAAAACGGAGCTAAAGAAACAAAATAATGGGGAACCGGAGGCCTTTGTTCGAGTTGTGGTGGCAAATTAAAGCGCAGCAGCCTTTTCACCTGTGGTTTTAAGTAGCTTCTCACTGCGAATAGACAAACAGCCTGTTTGTCTACTCGTTAAACTTTTCAGGCATCTCATAAAACTTGGAGAAAAAATGAGAGTTGTAGCAGTGCAAGCGCCTGCGCACCCAAGACTGATTTAAACAAATAAAACAACAAACACACGTTTCTGGCTTTACCCAGCGTCGGCCGGCATGCTCGAGGGAGGGGGGGTCGTGGGTGGGAAATAAAACAAATTAAAATTAAAATAAAAGTAAACATACCTGAGTGCCGCCGGTATACCGCACTGCCTCCGCTCCGGCCTGTACTGGTGGGTCCGCGTGTTCTTGCTGCAGGAAGCAGCCAGCAGGCAGCTTCCCTCCACCACGCAACGGAAGCCAATCATGATGCTGGTAGGCGCAGTAGGCTAGCACCCCAGCCGGGACGTTTTCTCTGCATAGAGAAAGACGGAGGGGGGGCGGTCCTGCTCGAGGGCAGTGGGGAGTGGCTTACCCACTGTTGTTGGCACTGACTGTTTGGTTGGCCTTGAGCTGACCAAACAATCAGTACCCACAACAGTGGGTAAGACACTCCCCCCCGGCCCTCAAGCAGGACCGCCCACCCCCCCGCCCCCAACCAGGCACAGAGGCACTTCTGCTTTCTCGCAATGCGAGAAGGCAGAAATATAAATGGTAGTTTATACCGTTTATGTTCTGCCTTCTCGCACTGCGAGAAAGCAGTGGGGCAACGCCCCCACACCCCAATGGGGGAGCCGCCACTGGTTGCCCTGATGATCCTGGCTATAACATGGATAGATGGCTCCTCCCTGGGGGGAACTACAATAGGGCACTCTGTTCCAAACCTGAGCGATATACATTGACGGGCCCAACCAAACACTCAGTCCACATCTGGCATGTCGCCACTAAATTCCTTGGATGGGGACATAAGCTGACTTTAGCAACTCCATTGTGGGACTCCGAGAGGCTGGGTAACCTATGGAGATCGAAGGGATTCGGCAAGTGGGAACTCATCGGGATCTCACATACAAAAGACATTTGGGATAAGGGCGAGGTGAAGTCCTTTACCACTCTACAAAAGCAATATGAGTTGGCCGACACTGAGCGCTTTAGATATACACAAGCCCATCACGCATTACGGTCCCTTCTGCCGAAGGGTTCCACTCCTCCCGAGTCTTCTCCGTTAGAAGATAGAATACTAGATGGCCACTTACCCGAAAAAACTATATCCCTAATATACAAGAAATTGATAAATAGCATGATAGATTCTCTTCAATCATTGCGGGAGAGATGGATAAGTGATGGCATCGAAATGGGCGATGAAGAATGGCAGGAGGCAGTATCTTCCCCGAGAGTGATTGTAATTCCAGCGCGACTTAGGCTTGTGCAGCCCAAAATCCTCCACAGAATATATATCACAGGACCCCGTCTTGTACAGATGGGGAGGGCCGACTTGGGGGAGTGCAGGAGACGATGCGGCCACATAGGATCGTTCATGCACATCATATGGGAGTTTGAACACATACGCTCCTTCTGGCAGAAAGTACACGAAACAATCAATGCAGTGCTCACAGTCCGTCTTTACCCAGAGGCACAGAGGTGCCTCCTGAATGTATGGGAACCCACAGACCTGAACACTCACCAGACACAGTGGGTTACACTGGGATTAATGCTTGCAAAAAGGAACATCACACAGCTGTGGGGTGCATTCAATCACCCACGATAGAGGCCTGGAAAAAAGACCTTGATTGGTGCATGCACAGGGAAAAGACTGTCCATACAGCTAGGGGCTGCCCCAAAAATGGTCCCGCATTTGGAGCCCTTGGAACTCATATTGAGGGGAGTTCTGCCAGCCGCCACGTAGTATTGAGCAGTGTGATGTCCTCACCCCGTAACTTACCCTTATGATGTAATGTCATGATTAACTCTCACTTAGGGCCTCACGTAGGTAGCTAAATACCGGTCGGTAACGGCCGAAATTCGGTAAATATCCCGTTACCGACCGGTATTTAGCTGTTTGGGATGTAGGAGGCATAATTCAGGATTCGGTAAATTACCGAATCGGTAAAATACCGATTCGGTAAATACCGAATCCTGAATGTATGGAGCACTCTAAAGAGTGCAAATTACTATTAAGAATTCGTTATTTACCACCAAATACAGGTTGGTGATAAATAACGAATACCTTGCAAAACGCAATATTTTGCAGATGTAAGAGTGCCATGTGGCAGACATACATGCCCTTAGGGCATGTATGTGCGCCACATGTGCACACATGCAAGAATCAGGGGTGCAACAGGGTGTCAATGTGACACCCTGCCACCCTTGTATATGCTCCCCCCATTACCGAATCGGTATTTACCGAATCGGTAATGGTGACTGGCTTCCCATTGATTCCTATGGGCCTCCAGGCCCATAGGAATCAATGGGAAGGTATGCCCCATTACCGAATCGGTAAATACCGATTCATATTTACCGAAATTTTCCGATTCGGTAAAATTTACCGAATCATTACCTACATCACATTTACCGATTCATAAATACCGAATCGGTAAAATTCGGTATTTATGAATCGGTAAATGTGATGCTACCTACATATGGCCCTTAGTGTCTTCACCGTGCATTGTTTTGTTGATTCCTCTGTACTGTGTATCTGATGCCGAAGTATGTTTAATAAAAATATATATATTTTTTTTTAAACGTACCCAGAATTCTGACAAGTCCCAGAAAACTAATTCCCTGGCAAAAGGAGCCCTCTTCAAAACCACCTTGATGGTCCGTTCCCACAAGGAAGCCTTGTGCTTAATAAGATATAGGATCTGTGGGTGTCCCACCCTCCCATCATCAGAAGCTGTAGGATAGGACACGCCCTTTTGTCGCATCCTGCAGAAGTCACTTCTCCTAGTTGCCCCCCTCTGTAAGCCAATGCGCAGCATATTGAAACTGGGAGGCCAGGTAATAGTGCCCCAAATTTTGAACCGCCAGCCCCCCTCTTCCAGCAGTAGGAAAGTTCTTTGCCACTCTTCTACGTCCCCCACGCAGAGCAGCAAAGTTAGGAGGGAATGCAGGCCCCTAAACACCACCAGAGGAAGACTGTCAAATGAGTGTTGTATGGAGCACAGACATCCTTGCAAAAACACCATCTTCGAGATGGCCAGCCCGACCCTTGAGGAAAAGGTGGTGGGAATTCCAGAACTGAGCTGATGACCTTTGGCCCTCAGTGACTCTCCCAATATTATTTTGTAGGCTTTTCTGCTGTGTGTGGGCCACCACCACCCCCAAGTATCGGAACATATCAGTCTCCCAACGGAGGTGCAATTCCGGCAAAGAGTCTGGGTCACAGGCAATAAGCGTCCCCAAAGGAAACACCAAGGATTTTTTATGATTAATCTTCAGGCCCCAGAGCTCCACAGAGATATCCAGGTTGCTCAACAGGAGGGGAAGGGATCTTCTGGGGGCCAAAAAAGGGGTATCATCAGCATACAAGGGTACCAGGTGATTCTCTCCCCACCCTAATCCACCATTTAGACATAGCTTGTCTGACCTGAATGGCCAATGGCTCCAGGACAATAGCAAAAAGGAGCGCTGACAATGGACAACCCTGGCATGTGCCCCTGGCAACTCACCAAGGATCAGAGCATATCTTACCCGCTTGCACCCTAGCCATAGGACCGGTGTACAGAAGGCGCACCCAGGCTAGAACGTGTGGGCCAAACTCAGTCGCTTCTAACACCCACAGAAGGTACTGCCAATCAACCATGTCGAAGGTCTTGGGAATGTCAGTGAATACAACAGCAAGTTCCTCCTCTCTGCCTTCCCCTTCATTCAATACATGCATTAGCTGTCGTAAGTTCATCGTAGTATTATGACCAGTTATGAACCCACATTGGTCCTCATGTATTAAATGTAAGATCACCAAATGCATCCGATCTGACAGCACATTGCAAAGCACGTTCGTACTGCGGCACCTCGCTCAGTGATCGCAAAACTTCTGAATTAGATGGACAGAGATACTATTCTACGGTATGCTAATACACAGTGAAGGCTGATTAATCATTCCAGCGCCATCATGATTTTCCTGGATAATACTAAGCTTCTTTAGCAACAATGAGTCATTTCAGGCAGGAAAGCAGAAAGTCAGTGAGCTGAAAATTAAGTATATGCTTCAATATATGGCCAGGCTTAAAGTGATGTATCAGTCTCAGACTCTCTTCTTTGATTCACCCGAAGAGGTTGTCTAATGGAAGGATCAGCGCGTTCTGGTTAAACTACACACGCCGCCACGCAGAGATTCCGATTCTTCTTTGAGTGACTTATAGCCTAAAATTGGTATAAAGCCGTCCTCTTGGCACAGATGTTCATGATCCTCCTGGTGGAACCCTAAAAAAGCAGTGGGGAGGGCAGTGGGAGTCGGGGGTTCTACGACCTCGCATCATTCTGTGACTTGATAAGTTCTGCGAACTGTAATGATGTTTCTGTGGTAGCAAATTTATCTCTTCATAATGCACATAGCACCAGGGCAGTCATACAATTTGGTTCCTGGAAATCCACGCCTCATTTTAGTTAGTTAGGTTAATGTTGGGAATGGGGAGCCATTGTAATAGGCTGAGACAGGCCAGTAGTTGGAGTCCGTTACCGGTCTAGCCTGCAACAGATAAATCTGGATCCTGGAGTATGGGATGGGGGTGTTCTGGATAGTTGTGTTTTTGATGTTTTGTATAATTTTTACTATTGTTGTCTGTTGAGCGCTTGCTCTCTGGACAACCGACCACGCAGCTACAGTAGACGGATAGTTTTATGTCTGCATGGACCGGGGGTACAGAATATGGATACTTCAGCTGGTGACAAGGAACATTAATGGCCTTCTAGACAGGGTAAAGAGAGGGGTGGCCTTGAAGCAAACTAAGAACATGAAAACAGATCTGCTTGAGGCATGTGAGCTGTAGATACACATGCTTTGCATACTCCTGCCATCTAGTGTTGAGTCCAAATGTTTTCAAATTGTTTTTCTTCGAAGACGCCTTTTCCTAGTCACAAGGTAAGGTGACTCCTCCTTTCGGTGACTGTGCGCATGGGCATCAACTCCATTGTTAGATTGTTTTTTCTGCCAACGGGTTTCGACATGTATTGCTCCGCTCCGGTTTGAAACCGTTCTTAGGGTTCCCCTCGGTGAGAAATACTCTCTACCCTCAAATGTATTATTTCGTACACGTTTCCCACCTCTCTGCATATCGTTTCGGTCAACAAAATCTACTTTTCTATCAGAAAGCTTTGTGGCCAGCTTTCGGGCCTAACTGCATCAGTCCAGCTCTCCGTCCATGGAACAGACACCGTTCAAATTCTGTCCTCAGTGCCACGCAAAGTATCCGCGCACTGACTCACACCAGGTGTGTAACTTGTGCTTGTCTCCAGAGCCCAAGGAAGAAGACTGTGACGCTTGCAGATCATTTTGGTCGAAGAAAACTCTTTGCCACCGTCGGGCTCGACATCAAGAGATGCAGCGTCAAAGCATTAAAGACACGCCTGATATCTTCGGTGAAGAGTCAGAGCAAGAAGATATTGATGTATCAGTGGCGGAGGAGGAAGAGGCATTCTCTGTGTCGTAGTCTGATTCGGAGCTCCAGATAGACCTCTATGCTGAACTTACGCAGGGACAAGGTGACGTGAGTACAGAAGACCACCTTTCCTCATCAACTCACTCACAAAAAACCTCCACTTCTGCCTTCTGGCCAAGGTCAGCACCGAGACGACGTTTCTGATGCCTGCCTTCCGGCTCAGCTCCGAAACATACAGTCAAACCTCCGGGTCAGGACCAAGTTGACACAAACCCTCTTCGGAGCTGAAACCCTCCGGTTCCAAGTCCAAATCCGTCTAGGAGCACAAATCCTCCATGCCGAAAAATAAACCCCCTTCAGAGCCAAAATCTTCTGCACCCAAAGGTCAGACCATATCGGCACTGAAAACACCGGCACCAAAACCAAAAGATGTCTCTGTGGATCCAAATTTAGACATGGTTCCACCAAAAATGAATCCCAAACAGAAGGAACTTTATATTAACCCAGAAACTGGTCATATTCATACCAAGCTACCTTGTAAACACAAGCTTCCTGATGAGGACACTCATTACAAGATCCCTTTAAAAAAGAAGTCTGTTGGTGCAAGCCCTTTTCATCTGCCACCAGCATCCCCTCCACCACCCTCTCATCTGAGTTTAAATCCTTTGCACATCACACCTCAGGATTCTCCTCAATCACACCATGACAGGTATGATATTGATGAGGGGGCAGACATTTACCAGTAGATCCATGGAAAGATTACGCAATTGACCCTCCATTAGACAACGACAAATACCTTTACCCTGCCAAGCCATCTCCACCTGATGACAATGTATCTTATCAGGAACTCATTGCCAGGGCTGCAAAATACCATGAGGTGGTACAACACAAAGAATCCCTACTACCGGATTTTTTGTATGAGACATTAGGATCAACACACAGGTGAACACAAACACTCCCTATGCTTAAGGGTATGATGAGACACACTGAAGAAATTGTGAAAGATCCTGTTCGGGCACATATGTTGACTCCTAGAGTCGACATAAAATATAAAGCCTCTCCCAACAGATCCAATATTTATTAAAGGCCAGTTACCACTAGACTCACTGGTAGTGTCCAATGCTCGCAAACGACCTAATTCCCAAACTTCCGGGGATGCTCCTCCCCCAGACTAAGAATCCAAGCCAATAGGCGCTTCTGGCTAACGCATAGCTGCTCAAGCTGGCAATCAATGGCTAACTGCAAACACGCAGGGCCTCTTGGCATATGACAGGGCACACTAGAATGAAATGGAGCAATTGCTCCAATTTCTCCCATATGTTAAGGCAAAAACGCAAGATTTAGTAAATGGGGGAAAGCTAATTTCCAATTCATCAATAAGATGTGCTCTAGATGCTGCTGATACCGCAGCTGGAGAGGTCAACACTAGCATCTTACTCAGAAGACATGCTTGGTTAAGGATTTCCAGGTTTAAGCCCGAAGTCCAACAATTTATTTTAAATACACCATTTGATAAAGAACATCTCTGTGGTCGCGAGGTCGACTAGGTGCTTGAAAAAATGAAAAAGGACACTGAAGTCGCTAAGTCCATAGGAGCGCTCCAGTCTCCTTCAAACAGAGGTTCCTTTTGTCACTCATCTTACCGAACAGGGTCCAAAACCACACCCTCGGACCAGAATACCTCCTCTTACAAAGAGGATTTTTCCGAGGAGGATATAGAGGAAACAACTCTAAAGGCAGGTGTAAGGGCACCACAGCGCGCAACTCCCCTTCCCATAATAAGCAGTGGCTTCCCTCGGACCATATCACACCTGTTGGAGGAATACTTCAATAGTTTCTCCCCTTTTGGCAATCTATAACAACCGACAAATGGGTGATCGGAATTATCCAACATGGTTATTGCCTGGACCTCATCACCAATCCTCCAAACATTCTGCTCGATCTCACAAGTTGTCTCCAGACCACTTGCAGTTGCTTGAACAGGAGGTGCAATTTCTATTAGCAAAAGAAGCCATAGAACCAGTCCCTTTACAGTAACAAGGTTCAGGGATCTACTCTCTGTTTTCTGATTCCCAAAAAGGACGGCTCCTTAAGATCTATTCTAGAACTCTGAGAGTTAAACCATTACATGTTATCAGAGCACTTTCACATAGTATCCCTTCAATAAGTACTTCCACTTTTACAGAAGGGAGATTTTATGTCTAAAATATGAATATTTTCATGTTCCAATTCATCCAGCTCATCCCAAATACCTCAGATTTGTGATAGCAGGCAAACATTAACTATTCAAAGTACTCCCGTTCGGAGTGACTGCTGATCCCAGAGTATTTACCAAATGCCTGGCAGTAGTTGCAGCTCATCTCTGAAGACAACATATTCACATCTTCCCCTACTCAGACGACTGGCTCATCAAAGACAGCACTCATCAAAACTGTCTCTAAAACACTCAGACCACAATAGAGCTACTACATCACCTGGGCTTTACGGTCAATGCACAGAGATCTCACCTGCATCCTTCACAGATGCAATCTTACCTAGGAGCCACTCTAATCACTATCAAAGCTCTAGCCTTTCCCAATGTAGCCAGAATTCACAACATTCAGGCTATGATACTACAATTCCAATCCAAACAAACATTACAAGCCAAGTGTTCATGCAACTGCTGGGAATGATGGCATCTTGCATCACAATTGTGCCCCATGCAAGACTCCACGTGTGTCCTCTACAAGAGTGCTTAGCACATCATTGGAATCAATCGCAGAGTCAATTAAACGATCTGGTGTTGGTAGAAGACCGCACCCGTCGCTCTCTGCAGTGGGGGAACCCACAAAGTTTATCAAGAGGACGGCCTTTCATCTACTCTATTCCACAGATCGTGCTCACAGCAGATGCATCTCTGACAGGTTGGGGTGCCCATCTCCAAAATTACACAATACAAGGCCTGTGGAGCAAGAAGCACCAAATCCTCCATATCAACTATCTAGAGCTTCTAGCAGTGTTTCTAGCACTCAAAGATTTTCAAACTCACCTGATAGGCAAAGCTGTCCTTGTCCGGACAGACAATATGTCAGCAATGTACTATGTACAAAAACAGGGGGTACATACTCTCTCCAACTGTCACACCTCTCGCAAGCCATTTGGAATTGGGCATTCACACACAGGATTTATCTTCTGGCGGAACACCTTCCCGGGGTAAACAATCAGATTGCCGACCTTCTCAACGGAAAGAGGCAGCAAATTCATGAGTGGGAACTTCATCCCCAAATTCTCCTTCCATACTTCCAATAATGGAAATTCCCAATTGGAATTCCCACAATAGGACTTGTTTGCCACAGTCGACAATGCAAAATGCCCAAACTTTGGCTCCAGGTTCACACACCCTCTCTCAAAGGGCAATGCCCTATGGATGAACTGGTCAGGGCTATTTGCATACGCTTTTTTGCCTCTCCCACTCATCCCGTGTCTAGTTCGGATGCCCAGGTGAATAACCCTCACACTAATCCTAGTAGCTCCCACATGGGCCCTTCAACCATGGTACACCACCCTGTTGGAGCTGTCAGTGGTTCCACATGAAAAGCTGCATCTCACCTTCAGGCTCCTTACGCAGAACCATGGAGAAATCAGACATCCAAATCCCAAAGACCTAAACTTAGCGAACTGGCTCCTGAAGTCATAGAGTTTGGTTATTTAAATCTACCAACAGACTGTAAGACTTTTCTGAAAGAAGCAAGAAAGCCTACTACCAGAGCTTGCTATGCAGCAAAGTGGAAAAGATTTGGTGTTTACTGTATTAACAACTAAATCAATCCTCTAGATCATTCCATACACATCATTATCTGTTCCCTGTTACACTTACAGCAAACTGGACTGGCTTATACATCTATTCGTTTGCACACGGCAGCGGTTGCTGTGTATTTGCAGAACAGGCAGCATTTATCACTATTTAAAGTTCCAGTAATCAAAGCCTTTATGGAAGGCTTGAAAAGGGCAATACCACCAAGAATTCCCCTTGCGCCAGTATGGAATCTTAACATTGTCCTTACAAGGCTTATGGGGCCACCTTTTGAACCATTGTACAATTGTCCTTTGTAGTTTCTTTCATGGAAAGTTGCTTTCCTCATTGCAGTCACTTCATTAAGGAGAGTTGGTGAGCTACAGGCATTAACCTTGGAAGAACCCTTCTTTCAGCTCCAGAAAGACAGGGTAGTTCTTCGACCAACCCTACATTTCTTACCAAAGTGGTTTCTGCTTCTCATATAAACCAATCAGTTGAGTTACCTGTGCTTTTTCCCCAACCTGATTCTGTTGCAGAACGAACTCTTCACACGCTTGATGTCAAAAGAGCTTTATTGTACTACATAGATCGAACCAAAGATTTTCGCAAAACAACTGTTTAGTTGCATTTGCTCCACCTCACAAAGGCAATCCCATCTCTAAATCAGGCATTTCAAGATGCATTCAAACATGCTATGCAAAAGCAAAAATAACTTTGGGCCAGATGCATTAATAATCTGTTTTGCGATTTCATAATTGGGAATCTTTGGAATTCGCAATTAGGAAATCGCATAACAGCATGCATGAAAGTGTTTTGAACACTTTTTGCGATTCTTAATGGGTCGCAAATCACAGGGATGGTGACCTGCTGAGATCAGCAGACCACCATGTCTGTGATTGTTTTTCAAATAAAACAATCTTTTTTTTTGTAAAGCATCCCATTTTCCTTAAAGGAAAATGAGATGCTTTACAAAAAGAAAAATGAAAAGTTTTCTATTCATTTTACGAGAGTAGGCAGTGGTCTGTGGGACCACTGCCTGCTCTTAAAAAATGCTTTTACAAACTTTCACAAAGGGAAAGAGGTCCCTTAGGGACCCCTTCCCATTTGCGAATTGATTACCATCTACTTGAAGTAGGTGGTAAAATACGAATATTTTGCGACCTCATTCATGGTGAAAAAACATTCATACATACCATTAGGATTCGCTATTTGGAAGGGACGCCCTAGACACGCCCCTTTAAAATAGCGAATCGCAAACCCATTTTGTGATTCGGTAACAGGTTATCGAATCGCAAGAAAGGGTTTGCTACATAAGAAAAGTATTTTTTTGTGATCACAAACGGGCCGATTCTGCGAATTGGCCGTTTGCGAAGACAAAACATGCTTGATACTTCTGGCCCTATATCCATACCCCTAGAGCACACTCCATTCACAAAAAAGGGGCTTATATGGCCTTTTTAGGTAAAATTCCTCTAGCTGACATATGTAAGTCAGCTACATGGTCTACACCACACACATTTACCAAACACTACTGTGTAGATGTATTAGGACGCCAACAAGCCAATGTAGGCCAAGCAGTAGTTAAAACACTGTTTCAAACAACTGCAACATCTACAGGTTAGCCACCAATTTGGGAGTATACTGCTTTGTAGTCCATGCAAAGCATGTGTATCTACAGCACACATGCCTCAAACGGATTATGTTACTTACCCAGTAAGCATCTGTTCTTGGCATTTAGAGCTGTAGATTCACAAGTACCCATCTGCCGACCCAGACACCTAGAGTTGTTGCAGTTCTTCATTATATATTCAAACGCATGGACATCTCTATACAACACTTACTCCCTCCATTCTCACCCTCTTGCTGGAAAACAGTCTTAACAATGGAGTCGATGCCCATGCGCACTATCACTGAAAGGAGGAGTCACCTTACCTCGTGACTAGGAAAAGACTTCTTCGAAGAAAAACAACCTGCAAACACCCATTCCCAACACTTGATGGCAGGAGTATGCAAAGCATGTGAATCTTCAGCTCTACATGCCAAGAACAGATGCTTACTGGGTAAGTAAGATAATCCTTTGGTTGTGCAGGAAACCCATCTGATGGGTAAATAAGGTCCCATGCCTGGCCTGATGGGGTTACACACAGGTGTATCACTCTGGATTCATGAGGAGGTCTGGGGGAAGGGAAGAGGGATTTTGATTGGGCGCTCCATCCCTTTTCAATACATCAAGACCTCGGTAGACACCTATGGTAGATATATAATGGTGATGGGGGCTCTTTGGAGAAATTGTTACGCTATAAAATATTTATGCCCCTCCCCCAGTGGACCTCTCATTCCTTGAACTGTTGAGACTGTGTGGGGGACCTACTGGAGGGACTGGTGGTTATGGGAGGTGACTGGAGCGGAGTGATTGATACCACAGTAGATAGGTGGCGCTCACGCGTGTTGCCTTGAGTGGCTAGTCCGATGCCCTTATCTTTTGTGTCGGCCCTGGAGCTCCAGGATGTTTGACACGCACACCACCCTTCTCTGGGGAGGGCTATACTTTCTATTCCTCACAGCACTGCGCTTTCTCGTGACTTGACTATTTTTTTCCTCTCTGGCAATTACATTCTGAGAGTGAGGGTGATAAGAGTGCTCCCCAGGGGCCTGTCTGACCACTCTCTAGTGGCAATGAACATACAGATGGGCCCCGCTAGCCATACGTTCCGGTGGCGTCTCTTGATGTGGCAATTGCAAAGCCTGGAATGCCACAGGTATATTGCCAATTGCATAGAAAAATATTTTGCTCTTAATGCAGACTCAGTGCAGTTCCCTCAGACTCTATGTGAGGCAATCAAACACACTATTAAGGAAATTGATATTAGTTATTGCACCGGCAAGCGCTGACATAGAGCCCAGGAGGTGATTAAATCTAGAGTCGAAAATCCTAGAATTATATGGCCAGCTGAGCGGCGATCAGGCACACAGACAACTCTGCTTGGCGCAACAGAGATACCAACAAACTTTGCTGGACAAGGCACAGATGGCCTGGAGGGCTTCTGACCATAAGTCCTCCCCTCTTCCTGTGCTTTGCGGCGACGCTGGTACCCTACTCACTTATCCTAGTATGATTGCAAATATATTTGCCTCCCATTTAGAGGGAGTCTATGCGGAATAGGAGATACTTTCTAACACACAAATGGAAGAATTTGTATGGGCACTCCCACTCCACTCATTTTCTTCAGGAACTCGAGACCTGCTTGACTCCCCTCTTACAGTGGAGGAACTTCTTGCCGTGTCGTCAGATGGGAATTCTGGTAAGGCACCTGGCCCTAACGGCTTTCACGGTTAGTTCTTTAAAATGTTCATGCCTAAATTCCAGACTCACCTCCATGCGGCCATGTTGTCTGCAGTAGAGGCCAGGGTCATGCTGCCAGATTTGTGCCATGCTGAAATAGTAGTCCTTCCCAAACTGGGGCGCCTAACGGATGATCCTGCATCATATTGCCCAATTTCCCTGCTAAATCTGGAAGTTAAACTCTTAGCCAAGGTCCTGTTTGATAGATTGCTCCTGTATATTTCCCACCTGATTCATCCTGACCAGGCAGGGTTTATGCCCCATAGTACCGCATGCCACAACATACAACACACACATAATGCACTGGTAATGGCGGATAGGCTGGTGGAACCGGCAATGCTCCTCCTGGCCGATATAGATTGTGTGAACTGGCCTATCTGTTTCTTCTTGAACGCCTTAATTTTGGGCCATGGTTGACCTCAGACATCCGCCTCTTGTACACAGCACTGAGGGCGTCGCTGAAAGTGGCTGGGGCGAGATCACGCACCTTTCCTATTCGGTGAGGGACTAGACAGGGTTGTCCTCTGTCCCCCCCCCCTGCTGGTCACCATTGTCATGGAACGTCATTGGCGGTGTGGGAAGAATGGATGCGCAGGTCTGAGGATTTGAGTGGGGGTGTGGAATATCGGATAAAATCGCTTTATATGTGGATGACGTACTCTTTTTCATCACACAATCAGGTACGACAGATTGTTGCAGATAATATGCATGTTCAGGGAGAATACTGGTCTTTTTATTAACACTTCTAAATTTACGCTGTATGCGTTAGGGTTGGGTCTGTACCATGTCGATTCGGCCCCCAATATACAGGTTGCCACGGATGTTTTTAAATACCTGGTGGTCTTTGGTACCCCAGTGGCTACAAAGACATGGTATGTTAATATGGAACCACTTCTGGCCCGATTGAAGAAAGATAGAAATTTGGACTGGACTTCCATTTTCCATAATAGGCCGTTCAGCGATCTTTAAAAGGGTTTTGCTGCCCAGATTGTTGTATCAGCTGCAAAACTTCCCATTTGAAATTCATGGCAGTGGTTTCTCAAACTAAAATCTATCCTTACTAACTTCCTATGGGATGGAGGTACCCTGCGAGTAGCTTTAAGTAAATGTTTTCAGTCTACCTACTTTGGGGGCATTGCAGATGTTGAATATTATTACCAGGCGGCTCACCTCTAAATAGTAACTGAGTGGTGCTCGAATACCCATGGGGACCCTGCTTATGCCCTGGACAGATCGGCAATGGGAACAATTCCATTTCAGATGTATCTATATGGTGGGGGGAGAGGTGTATATCTTCCCCTGGCAACTAAAGTGGTTGTAGATTGTGGCGCTTGACTCGCAGACAAATGAAATGGTGGGGTAGATTGATGCAACAAACTCCATTATGGTGTGGACAAGTGCTTTTCCAGGTGGCAAGATTTAAGGGATTTTGAAAATGGGATCTCTACGTTGGGAGACGTGATGCAGGGCATAACCCTGAAATCTTATCAGTCGCTCCTGACTGACTTCAGTTACATCATAGTCAATTTCATAAATTTCTCCAACTTCGTCATGCACTGACCCCTTACTTTAAATCATTGGGGATTTCATTCCCTAGAAGGTAAACTTCTTATGGGTGATTTGGGGGATCAGAAAATTGTAAAGATCTATCAGTCCTGATGCATTTCCAAACGAGATGTTGCAAAAGAGTGGAAGTCGGTTGCTCCTCCATCCCTATCAGTATGGAAGAAGGGCATGGACTATAGCATGGCTATGAAGATAGCAGTATAGAAGGCTAGGGGATGCCCCCAAAAGCTCCCTAAGGTGTGGAAATGTTGGGCGGAATACAGGGGGCTTCTCGTGGAACCAGTCCAACATAGTCATCAGCTACTTGATGATGAAATCCGATCTTATCCAATGTACTAATAGCACTGTACGTATGTTTACTCATTTTATACTTTAGATGTATCCTTTCCTTGGTTTTGGGAGAACTTGTATGGCTGCGGGGCGAGGGGCGTGGGGGGGCTTACAAGCTTTTTCTTTGCTTCTGTTATTGATGTAGTATTTATCTTTATTGCTTTTGACTTGCGACTTTTGTCTGGCCTGTTTGGCCGCATTGTTTCATGTACAATTTGCAATAACGTGTTCCAAAAAAGAAAAAAAAAACATAGTGAGTGGCCTATAGGATGACAGGTCTCATCCAACCAAGTCAGGCTTCAGTATCCTAGAAATGCCACCTTCCCATATGGATGGAGGGAGCACTTCAGAATCTCTGGCCTCCATGTATACCTCTAGTAAGTGTTGAGGAGCAAGGGAAAAAAGACTGGTAAAACTGAGCAGCGAAACCATCACTGCCCAGAGCTTTGCCCCTGGGCAGTTGCCTAAGTGCCAGCTGGACTTCTACCAAGGTGAGGTCTGCCTCCAGATCCTGGACAACAGCCTTCCCCAGCTGCAGTAGATGGCCAGAAAGACAGCTATTCACTCCGGGTCAGGAGGGTGTGAATTACAATACACCTGTTCCAGATGAGATTTGAGGATGTCCAGTATACCCTCCCACGTGAATACTTCCCAACCCTGAGGGGATTTAAGATGGAGTATGGGGGAAAGGGAAACCTCCTGCCAAAGAATTCAGGCCAATAACCGGCCTGAGCTGTCCCCTTCCCTATGGAACAGTTGGCAATATGATTTAAAGGTGTATTTCTCAAACCTGTTCCTCACATCTGCAACCTGCTGCTTAACCAGTAACTCCCTCTGCCATCCCCCGCATAATTTGGAGGAAGCTGCTGTATGTTACCTAATTCATCCTCCTGCTGGGTAAATTCAGCCTCCAGTGCACGCCGAACACCACAGGCGAGGTCAATCAATCAATCAATCAAAAGCATTTGATCCACACAACATCTCCGGATCACAACCTTCATTGCCTCATATTCAGTGGACCGATGACTTGTCAAGGACCAATTAATCTAAATAAACTCCACCAACATCTCCCAGCCTTTTACATCTTGCATCTTGTTGGATTTCAGGAGGGAGCCGATAAGTCAACTGGGACCGAGTGCCGCTCCCCCATCTAATTTCACAGCAGACAGGGGTGTGATCAAACAAGTAGTGGGACAAGTGTGCCACCGCACGGATCGCCCATCCCAGTGAGGCAGACGGCAAAATACGATCCAGTTTACTATAAGTATTATGTGTCAAGGAGTAACCTGTAAATTCCTTCGAGGCGGAGTGAGTAGCCCTCCATTTATTGCAGAGCCCCAAGTAAGCATTGGCCTCTTGTAGTGAAGAAGTCATCATAGGCTGGTTATTATGGCATAGGGGGTGCCTATTGAGATTACCGCCTAGAATACAGTTAAAGTTACCAGCTCAGAGAACATGACATTCCCGCGCTAGTGAGAGGACATCCTGCAACTTCAGATAGAAGCTCCCCTCGTCAGTGATGAGCCCATACTTATCAACAGTGGTGACTTCCACCACGTCAAGTCTGCCCTGTATCATCGGGTAGCGACCCTATATATCCACCTCCACCTCCATGTATGAAAGGTCAAAGGCTACCCAAATACGGACTCCCCCAGAAGAAAGTCGAGTAATTATCATAATAGACTTGACCCGCCTTTTCTTGGCCAAGTAATTAGCCTCTGCATCCGAAATAAGTGTCCCCTGAAAGCAGGCAATATCAACAGCTTGTCTCTTAAGAAAGCAGAGCACCATATAGCATTTCTTATAAGAGCCCAACCCCCATACAATCCAGGAGGTAAGCCTATATGTTACCGTCTTACCCATCATTGGTTAAAGAGTGCATGGAGATCAAGCCTCTCCTCCTTGTGGCAAGATGGTAACTAACCACAGGTCAACAAAACTAAACAGACAACCAGAAAACTCCCACCTGACCAGACAAATAGGACTAAACCACAGTATCTTACAAGCTCAAAAGAATCCATGTGTCAGGGCTTCCATCCGACCCAACTCCCCCAGGACAAACAACAAGTATTAACTCAACCAATGGAAGACTTGCCTCCCCCAAATATGCATCATACACAAACCTCCATGCATATGCAAAGATAAAGGAAACGCCCCGAACGCAACCTCTGCAAATCCGTCATCCGCAGCGCCTAGAACCATAAGAGGAGGCGGGCAATGCAGTCTGTCAACATTCACTATTAACAGCAGGTATAGAACTGCACAAAATGCCCCTCAGTAGCACAGTTGTCCGACACACACCCTCATCCAACCCGCAGGCAACAGCACCATTCAAGACCACCCTCCCCGTGGAAGAGTAGACCGCAAGGAGCCCCCCCCGGTAGCAGGAACATAGCAATTAACCTTCAAGGAGGCACAGTGCCAACAACTACATCACTACATTGATGAGGAGTATCTGAGGACTCTCTATCGAGTGGAATCCTATCCAATAGTGTCTCGGGCACCTGCGAGGTCTCAGGAGAAGCAACATCCATGGTGCCATCATCTTGGACCAAAATGCTCCCTTGACCGGGGTGTCTGCTCCCACACCGCCCACCACAGGTGCGAAAGGAGTCCACTTCACTCAGGGGGCACACAAGAAGCCTTTATGACATGTCAAACTAAAATTTGACCTCCTCTGGAAGTTCTTTGCTGCTATTACACAGAGCTTGGCCAGGTAGAGGAGCATGGGCATGATGAGGTCCAGGGTGTGCAACCTCTTTACCTCCAGGAAAGATTTGCGCTACTTCTGGATCTTCTGGGTATATTCAGGGTAAATTGCAATGTTGCGATTTTCAAACTGCAGAAAGGAGGCCTCCATAGCAGCTCTCACGATCGCTTTTCTGTGCCTGCAATTCATTACTTGAGCAATGAAGGGCGTGCTTGATCCTTAATTTCCCTTTGTTTCGTAATTTCATCAATGCCTAATGGCTAAATGACCCACCAATCCTCAGACTTGGGCTCTAAAATGGAACGGTCCAATGGATCGATAAAACGGTGTTGCATTCTGGGTGATCTGTACTTTGTTCCTGCTTTGGCAAACTATTGGTCCCACAATGTAAACCTCTATGATGTAACCTCATTATCTTTGGTTTTCATGAGAAGAGGCACTAGAAAGCAAGTCAGTTTCTATCTACGGTTTTGCTGGTTGATGGGAGGGACCCTGCGCAAGACCTAATCTTTTATGCTATGATAATGGTTAGAAATTTCCACATATCATTTTTGACAGAAAAGTGCAAAGGCTTGTGGACACCTAAAGATACAGATTGTCACATGGCTTCTTTCATTCAGAGCTTTTTTTCATAACATACTCGAGGGTTGTCGGCCTCTTTAGCATTCAAAACTTTCATTCAGTGTTAACAATTTATTTATATTTATGGATTCAAAAAAATAAGCCAAAGATATAACAGAGATGGAAGTGCAGTTCATCAAAAATACATATGTATAGGAGCTATGGATTGGTGAAGGAAAGACAAAGGGCTACTGATATATTAAAATGAGTTGCTGTGTATTCTGAACACGCAGTATTCCAAAAGGGCCAGAGGGTGCTTAAATATTTGCAAGAAGTAAAGAATGCTGATATGGAATATGTTTGGAGGAGTGTTGGTACTGCAGAATTCCATGTGTATGTGGGAGCAATGGTGCCTTTATGAGTTTGTTTGGAAGAGTGGCAGCTTGTAGGACATCAGATTTATAGATTGCTGGGAGGGGTGTAGCTGGCAGGTGTGTGTTTGTGGATGGAAGCAGGATACAGGTCTGTGCAGGGGTGCAGCAGGATGACAGGTATCAAACTTGAATGGATAGTTAGAATGAAAAACAACTAGTTTTTGTCAACAATATTTCATTAAGAAAAATGAATGTTTGCCTTAACATTACATTACATTGCTTATGACATTCTCTTTTTTTGCAGTTGATCAAATGCACTAAGGCAAGTGATCTAAAGCACAGTGGCAACAAAGTGGAAAGCAAGGGGACAAGCTGCAACCGGTCATCTGTTGAAAAGATGAAATCGGATGTTCTTGGGGCATCTGGGCATACTGCAACAACAAATAGAAATGCTTCTGGCGGCAAAGTGTCAAAACCTGAAACTGTAAAGGGTAATGATAGTAAAAAAGCAATGTCAAGAGCTACAAAAGATCCCAAATCCCTTGAAAAAACTGCAAGTACAAAATCTAAAACTGTTATGAAACCCAAAACAGAAAACTTAAACAGTAAGACCGAAGCTTCACTGCCCAAGCAAGAGTCTGAAAAGCTATTGACTCCAAGCCTAGGGAGAAATGTAACAACTGTCAAAGGGACCAAACTTTCAGAAGGCAAAAACGTAGGAGCAAGACCAAAAACTGGTTCTGGCAGCTCCAGTTTCCAAGTTAAATCAACTGTGAAAAAACCTGCATCACCAATGAGCGCTGCTAAAACTAACAAAAAGTCAGAAAATTTGAGTCAAGACCCTCTCCTTTCAAGTGAGTGTTCAGAGGACACTAAGGAGGATGCATCAGGAAATGAACAATCAATGTCATCTAATAAAAGATCTGCTTGTTCACCTCTTACTCGGAATGTGTCAAAAGCCATCGTGGATTGTTCAGAAGATGATGCTTCAGGTAGGTTTTTACCTCTTAAATAGTGTTGCAGAATTGAAGTTTGATGGCTCTCCCCTGTTGTAGGTTATCATGTAGCAGAGTATATCTGGTAGGGATGGGAGAAACAATTAGATGAAATACCTAGCTGTGTAACAACCAGTATGACTCCTTTCAACCAATCCGAATTAGTTCCTGAGTTTTGGGCATTCAGTAGAGCCATTCAGAAATTCAAGGGCTTCCTATACCCTCCAGGACCATCTGAGGTCGGGAAAGATTCAGAGAGTAACATTGCACTGCTGAGTGCCTTACTGTAGGTGATTGAACAGGCATCCCAACATAATTCAAGTGCAGAAAGCACTTGAATTATGTGCTGCTGTTGAAATGTTAAGTCAGACAGATAGCACAAGCTTTGTGTTTGAGCCCATCAAATTTGGACTATGGTGATAGGCCGTTCTCATTGGCTGGGGCTAAACAACCCCTACACAACCCTTCTTGGCAGTATGAGTTTCAGGAATATATGGGGCATTGGGGCCTAGCAGTGGTTGTTGCTATGTTTGTGTGAGTCTAACTGTGTCAGCAGTTGTGGATTTGGATTGTGTAAATAGTGGTTCTATCTGAGAATTCATGACCGGCGAACACAGAAGAATACATTCTGCTCACCCTTATTCACAATCAATAAAGACTCGTGACCCCTGTGGGGGGAGTGTCGACCTTGAGTTCCACGGCAATAGTTACAAAATATCTCACTAATAAAGTTTATGATGCGATAACAAATGTATTCTTTAATCCACAATTGAAAAGTCTTGTATTCAACAAGAACTCAATTTCTTGATTTCAGAGAAAAAAAATCTTAGAACAAGGTGATTCTATTGGAGTGGTGGTACAGTCAAAGTGAATGGATTGTGCGCAAGTGCTATACTAAATGCAGAAATATGCATGTGACTGATGAGAACATTGTAAAACCAACACTCCCATTGAGAGTAGTGAAATCCTAAGTCAATTTGAAAACAGTGCACTGTAGTAGTTGTCGACTTTTCAACCCAAAATACACAATTATTTAGAGAAGGGTCATCATCGGGACGGAAAATATACAGAAAAGACACCAGTAGACTGTGGC
Source organism: Triturus cristatus (assembly GCF_964204655.1). Taxonomy (NCBI): domain Eukaryota; kingdom Metazoa; phylum Chordata; class Amphibia; order Caudata; family Salamandridae; genus Triturus; species Triturus cristatus. Next base: position 555,357,120 of record NC_140586.1, read on the forward strand.
ATGATATCCCACAATCAGAGACGTGTGTAGTAATTGTTTAAGGAAACATCATCCTGGCTCGCATGTGATTTAGCAAGCACATAAATGCAAACTCGGAAAACGAGTGGTGAAGCTGTCTGGAATTTGCCCAGTGAGGACTGAATTAATCTGTCATCCGGTGGAAATCTCGAGTGGTTTCACATCTTAAAGTATGTTAAACGAGGATTGAGTACATCTATTATCCATACACAAACCACTGTCAACCGATCAGTGGAAAAAGGAATATCTTGCATGCTGGTCGGAGCTGTGTCTCGTGCCGGGACTGCTTCACCACTCGTTTTCTGAGTTTGCATTTATGTGCTTGCTAAATCGCATGTGAGAAAATAGGACTTCCTAAAATGTGAATGTTTTAAAAATAAAAAATAAACTTGAGGTTGTATCCATTTCATACAAATGTGAAGTTCAGACTCCAGTATCAAGGATAATGTTAAACAATTGGCATGATATCCTAAAGTGAAGGAAGATGGGGCTGTACCCTAGACATAGCTGGGTGCTATTAGATATTACTAATGCTTGTTTATTAGCTCCTTCCACACATACATGGACATTGGGCATGGTTTTGCTGAAAAAAGTATTTCTTGTGTATTCATGTCTGTTAAATAATTTCCCCCCACAGATTTCTCATCTTAAAAAAATCCCCAGATGTCAGATTAGAGGCAGGACATTTCCTGCAGAGCATTATAGACCTCACTGCTCCATGTGACATCTGCCATTTAGTTACTTTTTTCATTGTTTCTCTGTGCCATATCTCTACCTAAATCCAATTTCAAGCCCTACACTGAATGCAGATGATAAAATGTTGATGGCACTTCAGTATCTTGGTAGAGAGTCTAGATATTGAAGATTTCTTCAGAAAATGTAAAATAATTAGTTAATCCCTTTTTCATGCTTTGCCCTGATACTCTCTTCTCCATATCATGTTTCTTCTTTGGAGCATCGCGTGATGTTGTGCCTTGCACAGGTCTGCACCATTTTTTGACTTTTACTGCGAGGCATAACATCGAGGTGAGCCAACTGTAATGGGGAAGAACCTTCTCTATAATCTTAGAATTTGACTTCACATAGCCACACACATTGGTAAAAGAAATTATTAATGTGATTTATTTAGTATTCCATACTTAACTTCACATTTACACATATTTCATATTCACACTTAAAGGGTAGCCAAATAAACCCCAGGAATCTGCATCAGAAAATCTCTCTAAAAACAATTGCTTCAAGAGAAATCCTCTTGTATACTCGTTAGCTATCGGCCCCCACTCTGCAATATACATCAGTGAACATGGCCCACACTCACACAATGGAAAGCTATAGTCAGGGCCACTTGAATTATGCGATTGTGCGGCTGTGGTGTTTTTTGCATAATTATGAATCTGCCGCATTTTCCACATAATCCATCATTTGCTGCATAATCTTCAGATTTTAACCAAAAAAGAAATTTGTTTCTAGCTCAAGCGGTTCTAATGTTACTAAAAATGCAGTGACATGTATTGCCATGCAGTGGAAGGCCCTTTGCAAAGGATTACCGGACACCTTTCTCTCTTTCCCCAAGAAAAGTTGTTAATGGAAAGATTCCACCCAATGGGGCAATATATTTGTAAACAATCTTTAAGACACAAAGTATATATCTGGCACAGTTTCTCTATATGATATTCTGATATTCTACCCATTCCATCAAACTCAAAGTACTTTGTTTGCTAAAATACTTCAGCTATTCACTGGCCACACTCTGATTAAGTCCCCTCAGTGCAGAGCTAGTCACTGACAATATTATAGCAATTAATCAGGAGAACAGTGGTTGAGGTTTCTACCTTGGTAGTGAGTGAAGCAGTGAGACTGATTCTAGGCCATTGAACACAATGTTCCTCCTCCGCTCTTCTGTTGAGGGAGAATCACTCCTGTGCTGATACTTGAATATTTGCTGTTATGAAAATTAAATTTTTATGACTTCAGGCGCTTCCGACCGGACGGCTCTTGGCAGGGTATGTTGGTGGTCCAGGATTTTCTACTGCCCTGTTTGGTCCTGGCTGAAGTGGTCAGGAAGATCAGGAAGTAGTGAACAAAGGTGATCGAGATAGCCCCAACATGGTGATAAAAACATGGTTCGCAGAACCTCTGGAGCCTTAGCATTGCCACTACAGATGTCCTCTCCCCCCTACCTAGAAGGGAGAGAAGATCTGTTTCAAAGGGGGTAGGCATGAGTGTTGAGGGTGTAGAATTCTTCGTCTAAACCTATCCATTGTACTGTCAGACTTATAAGCTGTGTATCGGTGGACAATCTCCTTTCTCCTTCAAATCAGAAAAGCTCTATAAACTTGGCTCTTCGGTGTCTAGTAGTTTGTATTATGCCTTTATGAGAAGCAGTATCTTTGTTGTGAGAACTCTTGCAGCAACAGTGGTCAGTTTTGAGAGAACTTTGTCAGATACAGCTCCTGGCTTGCCCTGCTGGAAGATTTTGAGCTCTATAAAACAGACTTCAGTCCGAAGGTAAAAATCTTAACTGGGCGAAGGTGTCAAAAGTATCTACCCGATGTGAGGAATTCGAGGCCGGCGAAATGTATATTTCTCCCTCTTGGAGCTGTTACCACCAAAACCAATAGCTTGAGCAGGACATCACCCAATGGCTTCCGGCTTGGAGCAAACTTTATCAAAAACAGTCTGTAGCCTTGCCACACTGGAAGATTTCTACTTCCATTTCAGAGACTAAATCAGAAGATGATATCTTTGACTGTGATGAAACCGCTTTGAGGGGGTGGGGTGGGGTGGAGTGTTAGAAATTGGGTTACTGGTTGGCTAGGGTATGCACCTAAGCCAGGCAGAACCCACCACTCTAGTCAGGGCAAAAAAGGTACACACCAAAGATAGCGTTGATGGAGCACAGTCAAATCAGTGACACAACGAATACACCACAAAAGACTCCACACAGAATGTATAAAAATATCTTGGTATGTTATAACCACATTGAGAGAAAACCACATACATACATACATACATTATAGGTTTTTCCAATTATGCTCCTGCAAAGATGATATTCATTGTGTTGATGGAAATAAGACCAACTGCTACGGAAGAGGCAAGGATGGCTTTCCTAGCCTTGGGGTGGCCAAACGGGTTCCTCCCTTGTCGGTGCGCTCTCCTGCAGCGTCACCAGACGTCTTCCACTCTGCTCTCGCTGGCAAAATCCACCAGGCAAGCTCCCCTTTGGCACAATGGTGTGGCAGTAAGCAATGAGCATCGCACTCCTTGTTACATGCTAGTAGAGGAAAGATGAAGCGATCACCACACGCTAGTAAATGAAAGATGAAGCACTCACTACACACTAATAGATAAGATGAAGTGCTCACCACGTGCTAGTTTTGAGCAAGATGCCAACAGGGGTGGAGGTGGGAATCTCTCTGGATCCACATAAACCCCAGGCTTTCAAACAAACACAGGGTGGGGGAAAGGAGAGCACTGCCAAGCACTCAGGGACAGTAGGCAGGTAGACCAACACACAGAGTTACTTGGCAAAGTGGCAGTCCCTTCAGCAACCTAGTGGGCAGAAGGTTAGCACAACAAAGCAAATAGTCCAAATGGCGGTTCCCCATGGCAGCATAGCAGTTATCTGGTATTGTGTGTAGAGCCAGCAGCATCTGATTACAATTCCCACGCAGTGTCAAACATGGTGTCAGAGCCCCTGTACTTACACTGCAAAAATGTCTTTGTTGAAGAGGTGACTTCAAAAGAAACCGTCATGGCTCCAGATGTAAATCAGCCCTTTGTGTGAGGGCAGAACATAGCCTTTACAAATGTAAGTGCGCTCCGCATCCCACTCTCCCAACCCAGGAAGACTATCAGTATGAGGATGTAGCCCAGTCACACCCAAACCTTCCTGTGTGGTGGCTTCTGGAAAGTATGCACAGAGTGTAGCTGTCAACCAGGCCCAGGCATGGATTAGGTTCAGGCTGCAAAGCACAACAAGCATTGGCATAGCCAATAGGTCTCGCCTTTGGGACCTTATAAGTGTTTAGCCATGCAGCAGTTGCATAACTAAATACTTATAAGGTCCCAAAAGCGAGACCTATTGGCTATGCCAATGCTTGTTGTGCTTTGCAGCCTGAACCTAATCCATGCCTGGGCCTGGTTGACAGCTACACTCTGTACATACTTTCCAAAAGTGATAGCGATCAAACATCAAAGCGGCCGCGAAAGTGAAAGTAATTGCTGCCAAGCGCGGCGTGCGTGCCCTCGTAGCTCTATGCTGGCCGGGTAGCACTTTTTGGAGCCCTCTCAAAAGGTCTCGCCAGACCAGCGCATGTGCTGGGTCAGGCGAGACGTAAAACGCCATAAGCACAGAGAAATGCCCACGTTCTAAAAGTGGCATTTGTAAAATAGTCATGTAAAATCCGCCTACACGAGTAAGCAGGATTTATCATTATCATTCTAAAAATACCAAGCATCGCAAGGCTACTCCATTCAGATCAGGAATTACCACTTGAACATATATAAGGGAATTTCCATTGCTAGTTTATGAGAGGAGTAGGCCTCACAGTAGTGAGAAACAAAATAGGATGTTTGTCACTACCATGACATGCCACACAATAAAGGCACATGTCCTACCTTTTACTTGTACAGCACCGTGCCCATACCTATGGCCTACCTTAGGGGTGAACTATATGTAGTAGAAGGGGAGTTTTAGGCTTGGGAAGTAGTTTTAAATACAATTTAAAGTCAATGTCGCAGTAAACTGCACACACAAGCCCTGCAGTGGCAGGCTTGAGACCCGTTTGAAAGGCTTGGGAAGTAATTTTAAATGCCAAGTCAATGTGGCAGTGAACTGCACACTCAGGCCCTGCAGTGGCAGGCCTGGGACAGGTTTGAAAGGCTACTTCTGTGAGTGGCACAAGCAGTGCTGCAGGCCCACTAGCAGCATTTAATTTACAGGCCCTGGGTATATTGGATACCACTTTACAAAGGACTTACTAGTAAATTAAATATGCCAAACCGGTGTAAACCACTCATTCCATGTGTAAAGTAGAGAGCACAGGTAAGTGCCCAGACAACACAAAGGTCAGAACAAATACGAGGAACAAGACAAAGCGTTTGGGGATAACCCTGCATAAAGGGCCTGGTCCAACAGGGAGGTATCCAACTCGCTATCCATCGCGGTCTGACTGAAGTTGTGCTGATGTCCTAGTCAGCCACAAACAGTGACTACTGATTGGCACTTTACCTTTTCTTGGCGCTCTTTACATCTTCATAAATGTATATCTCTGGCTCCTCTTATTGGATTATTGTTGTTTTGCTGTCATCTTGCTCATTAAACATCCAGCTATTTTTCCAAATTGGTTGCGGGATTTTTATTGTGATGCGTTTTGAATTTTTAACTGTTCAGTTGCTGTGCTTTGCATTTTTTTCTAAGTTAAGCCTCTCTGCGAAAGCTACCAGGGAGTCACACCCAGGTTTAAATGATTGAAATTGTGTCTTACCCAGACAAATTTGTGGTCTTCTACCTTGTGGTGGACTCGCATCAGCCTCAGTTAATAACCCATATTACTATAGTTACCCTGAGAAGGAGATACAGTAGAAAATGGATGAACTTCAGGTTAGAAGTATACATCTCAGGAACCTGGTCTCTAACATAGGCAGCAAGATGTTGCGCAGACTCATTTGGCGGCTGAAGTGCAAATGCCGAAGAACTGGCAGTGAATAACAAGTTGGCTACCTCTTAGCCTTCTTTTTAGGGAATTATTGTAGATGGGTAAACACCACGCCAAAAAAAAAAGAGTTGAGGTATCTTGTTCCAGAGAGATGCTTCCTTACAGTGCTACCTCTGAACAAAGCACATTGGTGGGGCTGCCAGCCCAGTTGCTAAAAACCTGCCCTTCATTTGATTTGAGGTGGGAAGAGGACACTGACAAACAGTCTAGCCCGTGGTTCTTAACCTGTGGGCCGAGGACCCCTGGGGTGCCGCAACTGTGATACCAAATTAAATAATATTAAAATTAATATTGTATCTACAAATAATAAATAAAGACGCAAAATTGAAAACGTGAAAACCTTTCTATATTTGATTTTGAATTAAACCCAATATTTGAGCATCTGTTTGGTACATGCTAGTTTTTGTGTAGTGTTTTGCAGTTCACGTCATAGAAATTGCTTAGGCCTGGTGCCTGTAACTGGAACCAGCCTTTACATCGCGATCATTACCACACAGTACCTTTACCACACAATAATTACCATGCATATGCCTTTACCACGAAGGAACTGGAAGTGATCTAAAAAAAGTGGCATAATCTCAGAGACTATGATAATGATGTACATACATGGAAGTGTGTTATTAAAAGGCTGAAAAGAAGTATCAAATTAATTGCATGAACCGAAGGTAATATTATTTAAAATAAACGGGTGATATGGTAAGGACATGAAATATACGAACAACGACAATGCATTATTGGCAATGAGGCCTATGTAACTGTGAACTATTGAACAGCGACTTGATGAATATGGATGCGAAAAAGATCGAATTGGAACTGATTAAACAGTGCATCTAGATGGTGATCTTTCACTGTTTTTCATTTAATGTCTTCATTAATGCAAATTATTACAAACTCGTTCTCAGAACTCGAGCTATCACACTGTCAGTTGTCCTTCCTCACTGTTGATTAATAATGATTTAAATATCTGTCGACCACCCACTGGTAAGCATATGATTAAGACTCGTTTGGGACTTGAAACGCGTTCTGCTGATGCTGTTTGCTGTGCAGAGAACAATAAATTGTTATGAATGGACTTGCTGGTGGGCCTGATTTCACGTCACTGAAGTGTGCTAGACGTGTCTTTCTTTTGGAATATATGAGGACCGACGCTCAGGGGCGTGGCTAGCGTCTGGAGATGGCGGACACCTGAAAGGTGAGCTCCGGGCCGGGGGCTTTAAAATCCTGAGAGCCACGAGATCCTGCGGGACTGAGACAGTGTCCAGAGCCCGGGCGCTGCCTCCAGAGTCGGGAGACCTGATTGAGAATGCGTGCGGTGAGAGCGTGAGACGCTGCGGCCGGCTGGGGAGCTATCCTCGACTTTGCGCCTATGCAGGCCTAGAGGCAGCGAAGGGAAGCTGCGACCGCCGCGCTGTGGTGCAATAGACGCCGCTGACGTGCGTCGACGTGCGGCAGCGGGTTGCACTCGACCCCCTCGGGCTGTAGCCAGGCAAACGGAGCCCAAAAACAAGTGACGAGGGTTCCGGGCCACCCCGGCGGAGGTCCGTAGAAGCGCCCACAGATTGGATTCCAGAGGAAAACTTCCTGGAGCCCGGCCTTGTAATTGGCATTGCCCATGATCGCCAAAGGGCCTCGGCTGGCCGGGGCGCAGCACACGGCCCTCCCGGTCCACCTACAACGACGGACCCACGAGCGGGCTGACGATCCAGACTGATTGCTGGGCAGCGGCGACCCGGGCGGAGTACTGACCCTGGGGCCTTTTCGCGCCACAGTTCGGTGGCGAAGGAGCGGAAACACTGAGTGAGCCAGGGGTGGCCCGGGATTGCCTTTACTGTGCAGCTGTGTCGGGGGAACCACCGGGGGGGACCCCCCCCCCCGGGCTTCGCTGAGCACTCCCAGGTGGGTGAGTTTGCTGTGTGCCCCCTGGTGTTCCTGACGATGTGAGCCAGCTGCCGGGTGGCGACTGGCTGACAAGGAGGCGGCCGGTGCAGACCTGTGGCTCGTGGGTGGCACTTGGGGTAATAAGCGGTCCCGAGTGCCTGAGTTGAGCTGCGGTGGAGGGAGTCGCATGGTGGCAGCGCCAGTGATGGTCGGCCTCGCGTGGTCAGCTTCCTTCGGACCTGAATTGAAGTGTTGATTGCTGGGGTGGTCAACTGTGGTGGGCGCCCGGACCCCTGCCTGGGGAGGCGCAGTGCCTTTGGAACCATAATCAACCCCTCACACCAGTACGACTTTGGGGTCCTAGATGGCCTAATCTTCTGCTGGGCACCTATTTCCTTCTGTTCTCCTATGCACTGGAGCATTGTGCCTGCTGGTTAGCCCGCTTGCCTGGTGGGGTCTGATGCTCGATCCGAGGAGCGGCAGCGGAGCCAGGCAGCGGAGTCTGTGGTATCGCTCCTCCCACTGCCTATCGGGGGCATAGCTGCAGTAGGGGTAATCCCTGAGTAGACGCCCTGCCTTTCCAGCTGGTAACCTATCATTTGCCTAGGCGACAAAATGGGTAGGATTAAACCCAGGGGGCCGGCACAGCCGTCTGGTGACAACACTAGATCTCACTCCCCGGACCGCGCGGGGAGCGCCCGGGTCCATCAACAAGCATGGGACCTCCCGCCCCGCCCCCGGATAAATTGAACATGATCCTCAAGGAGATCAGAGACACACGGGCAGCGTTGGAAGGCCAACTGGGAGTGATATCCGTAGATCTGAACCTCCTGAAGGATGACCACAAGAAGCTGGCAGATAAGGTACGACACACAAACCAGACGGTGGAGCCTTTGGTATCTCAGGTGACGACCCATACCGAACAATTGTCCCTCATGCGTCAGCAGCTCGAGGCCCTACAAACGCAGGCGGACGATGCGGACGATGCGGAAGGGCGCGCGCGCCGCAACAATCTCCAGATAGTGGGATACCCGGAGGGCGTGGAAGGCCCGAACCCCACGACCCACATTGAAAACTGGCTGAGAATGGTGGTAGCCCCTACTGGTCTATCCCCCCACTTTACTGTAGAAAGGGCGCATCGCGTTCCTGCGAGAAGACCACCACCGGGAGCCAACCCCCGTCCCATGCTAGCACGTATCCTCAATTATAGAGATCGCGACCACCTACTAAACGCGGCTTGAGACAGAGGTCCACTCCGTGTAGACAACGCCACCGTCCTCATCTTTCCTGACTACACACAGGCAGTCCAGCGAAAACGCTTCTCCTTTGTGGAAGTCAAGGCACGGGTCCGAGCCGCAGGCCTGCCCTTTGCGCTGCTTTTCCCGGCCAAATTGAAGGTGGTGCATCAGCAGAGAGCTATCTTTTTTGACACCCCGGACAGTGCTTGGGATTGGCTAGATAGAAACTTCCCGGAAGTCCTCCCGGCTAGGAGGATGGATTCTTCAAGGCCACAGTCGCAGCGACTCCCACGGCGGCGAAAAAAGACTATGCTAACGCAGAGCACATCCTCCAGCGTACCGCCGCAGCAGCAAATCCGGGAGGGTCAGAGGGAGGCACTGTGCTCGGCCTCTTCCTTTCGCTCTGCCCGGCCTCCGATCAGCACCAGCCCATCCTTAGGAAATTCCATAGACTCGGACACGGATGGCAGTGTGGCGCTGTTCCTGTCAGACTCCACTCATTTGAGCAGGGATCCCCTGGAGACCCTCCCAGTCTGACCTTCAGATTTCCTCTTCTTATTGTGAGACTGATTCTTAGTGGGCGAGGTTGTGAGAGAGCGCCCCCTCGCGGCTTCAACAGTGAGATCTCCTGCGTAGTGTGCTCGATTCACCGGCCCAATGGTCCGGATTGTGTCCTTTGTTCATATATGTGTAGTCCCCCGGCCTGCCCTGTATTGGGCGCTTCCACGATTTGCATACGCTACTGTTAATTCACGGTGCTGTTAACCTTCTCCCCCATTAGGCGATAGCACTGGTTCAGGATCTGAAGTTATGATTCGTTTACAGTTTGGTCGGACACAGTTGGGGCGTTGGACCCAGTATTGGGCGATAAGGGGGTTGTTGTTTACAGAATTGCTACGTGGTCTGGGGGACAGGGGAGGGGTGGGGTGTTGGGGGGGGGGAGTGAGGTGGGAGGGGGTGGGGGGCTGGGGTGGGAGGGTGATTTTACCCTGGCACGATGACAGTTCCACGGTCATATGTCTTCATATCCTGGAATGTGCGGGGCATGGGATCCATTCAGAAACGCCATCGAATAGTGGCCCAGTTACACCGCCGTAAGGCTCAAATTGTATGTTTTCAAGAAACCCACCTGATGCATGCAGAATCCTTGAAGTTGCAAAAACGTTGGAGGGGTCAATTCTATGCCACTTCATACTCCGCCTTCTCTAGAGGGGCTGCAATCTGGCTCCGAGCGGGAGTCCCCTTTTCCTTGCAAGAGAGCCGGATTGATGATTTGGGTAGGTACGTGTTATTACGGGGCCTATTGGATGGTTCGCCTGTAGTGCTGGGTTCTTTATACGCCCCTAACGTAGATCACGCTCAATTCCTCTCTCTGGTATCCGTGGCCTTGTCTGACTGGAGTGATTGTCCATGGTTGCTAGGTGGAGACTTGAATGCTGTGTTTGATGTCGAGTTAGAACGATCTCACCCCCCCCCCCCCGGCGGGTACTGCTGTTCAGACTAGAGCTGCGGCCTTGGGTCAGTGGACGCGGGGTTGGAATTTGCTAGATCTTTGGAGAACGCAACACCCGACTGATAGAGAATATTCCTTTTATTCTTATCCCCACCAACTGCATACACGTCTGGATTACTTCCTGGGTTCGCCAACATTGTCCTTTGCGATCTCCCATTGCACTTACCTGGGCAAAACCCTATCCGACCACAACCCTATCGAATTGCGCCTTCAATGGGGCCGTTCCCCAGCACCGATACCGACTTGGAGGATGCAACCCCTCCAGTTAGAGGACCAGGTCTTCTGTGATACCTTACAGAGGGCTATCAATGCCTATTTTACTATCAACGAAGGCACTGCCTCGTCACGCTCCATAGAGTGGGAAGCCTTCAAGGTGGCTGTGAGGGGGGTGTCCCTAAGCTCCTTGGTGGGGGCCCGTAGGGAAGTTTTCCGGGACCTAACGGAGTTGGAGGATGTACTACAGAAACAAGAAGTAGAGGCCCAAATGGACGAACAGGCTGAGGAATCCTTGCAGGAGTCCAGAATAGGGTATGCGGAAGCCCTGGAGCGTCTTCGCTTATTAGACTACAGAGCATACACCCAGCGCACGCACTCGGAGGCTGATAGGGCGGGCCCCTTACTGGCACGGCTGATCGCCCCCCCAGCCTGCCCTACGCCCATCCTGGTTATTAATACCGCGCAACACGGTCAGGTCCAGACCCAAATGGAGATAAACTTGGCGTTTCGGACCCATTACGAGGCACTCTATGGAGCACAGCCAATGCCAGGCATAGATGCTGTGGCAGAATTTCTGTCACAGGCAAACCTCTCAGTGCTCACTGCAGCTGAAATCCACGATTTAAAAGCCCCGATTACTTCGGCCGAGATTAGAGTAGCTATTAAGTCCTTAGCCCATGGAAAGACCCCAGGCTCTGACGGACTGCCCATCGAATTTTACTCCCCCTTTTCGCCTCAATTGATCCCCAAACTACTGCAACTCTATACGACATCACTCGCGGAAGGGAGGCTGCCCCCTTCCACTCGGGAGGCGATCGTCACATCCCTCTTGAAACCAGATAAAGATCCCCTAGATATGTCATCCTACCGGCCGTTATCGATTCTTAACACAGAATATAAAATTCTCAGTAAGCTCCTTGCTAACCGTTTTCTCCCACTCCTGTCGCTGATGATCCACATAGACCAATGCGGGTTTGTCCCACGGCGGAGTACATCGCTGAATCTTCGGCGTTTTCATGCCATCTTGCATGCGTCCGGGCTCCGTCCGGCGGGTGCCGAATGTTTATCCTTAGATATATCGCAGGCCTTTGATACTCTCAGTTGGTCTTACATGTTGGAAGTGTTGGCAAAGATGGGCGTCCCCCCGGAACTATGTGCCTGGGTTCGGTTGCTCTACACCGCCCCTACGGCCCGGGCGAAGACAGGCTCGATTATTTCTTCTGCCTACCCCATCTTTCGGGGCACACGCCAGGGTTGTCCATTATCGCCTATTATGTTTGTTCTGGCGCTCGAACCGTTAGCCCAAAACCTTAGGAGGGCCATGGCCCCCCATGGCATTCAGATGGAAGGGGTCCTGCACTCAGTCTCGCTTTATGCAGACGATATGCTGCTGTACTTTCAGGATCTCCAGGCCGACATGAGGGAGGTTGCAGATCTCTTTTTTCGATTCGGGGAGATATCCGGTTTGCACCTCAATGCTTCTAAATCCATAGCCTACTCCTTCAGTGGAGCGCTAGCGGCCCCGGAGCTCCGCTTCGGGCCCCTGTCCTTAAGGGTGGCACCAGTCACGTTTAGATACTTGGGGATTAATATCTATAGATCCGTGCCAGATATCATAGCAGGCAATCTGGTACGTACAATATCTTCCATACGTTCCCAAATTGCACATTGCCTCTTACCGTCGCGGGGCGGCTAACGATATCTAAAATGGTGATGCTGCCTCGCTTACTCTACCATTTTGTCAACATTCCAGTGGTGTACCCCGCTTGGATTTTTCGAGAGTTGGATGCGCTGCTGATCTCGCTGGTCTGGGGTCTGGGGAGGCATAGGGTGTCGTTAGCCAAGTTACGGTTACCGAGTGGTGCCGGCGGTATGGGAGCACCAGACTTTAGGGCTTACTGGGCTGGCTGGGAACAACCTGTTTGAAATCGGGTACACCCTGGCCCACCTAGCACGTGGTACATTGCAATCGTTGTTGTGTCCTGGCGCTCCTAGACTGTTAGACCCCCCGGCCCTCCTGAAAATAGCGCTTCATTATTGGAGATGGGCATGTAAATATGCTAAAATCCAAAATCCATATGCTTCCAATATACCACTGTGTGGCCTCCCCACGAGGCGGGGAATTCTGAGTGCCAGACAAGTGCGGCCTCGGTCGCAACAAGGAGTGGAAACAATAAGTGCCTTCTTTCAGGAAGGAGATCTGATGTCCCACGAGGACTTTGTGAGGGTAAATATAGTACCTGATACCCAGTTTCTACTACATGCGGCGATCTCCCGGTATATACGGGCACAATGGCGGGAAACGCCGCTGGAACCCTCGACGTTTCACGTCCTGCGCTCCCTCCACATAATGGGACATGGCCGCTACCTGGTCCGTTGGCTGTACCGGGGCCTTGCGGAACACACCCGGATATCCTTGGCTCCTCTCCGGTTGCGGTGGGAAACAGATTTGTCCTGAACATTAAGTGATAAAGAGTGGATCTATATATTGGAATACCCTAAGAAAGTGTCCCGCAATTGTAGATTGAAAACTATTCAGATGTTTGTCCTCCATAGGGCTTACCTTACACCTCATACACTAAGCAAGATGTACACCACAACATTTGCGGCCTGTCCGCGGTGTCCGGCGCAGGATGCCGATTTGATGCACATGATGTGGCTCTGTCCGGCGCTGCGAGGATACTGGGGTAGGATAACGCATGTCTTAAATATAATTACTGAACGCCCCTCCTGGGACACAGCAGAGGCTTGCCTATTGGGTCTCCTGCCACTCCCCCTTAAAGCAAAACTGTTGCGACGTTTTGCCAATCTGGCATTAATGCTGGCAAAGCGCCTGATAACCCAGCAGTGGAAATCTCGAGCCCCGCCGCGTGTAGAGGTCTGGGGGGAGGAGGTGTTGAGGTGGTCGGTGGCGGAGCGAGAAGCGCTACAACGGGAAGAGAGTCGAGGGCTGCGGAAACGTCCGATATCCCTAGAATGGGCACACCTGACCGAGCTGTTTAAGAGTGAGGTGGAGGGGAGTGAGGAGGCTACAGGGCATAGTCCCCGACACCCCCCAGCGTGAGATAGGATACATGCCGACGGATGTGTCTGGTAATGGCTGGAACCAGTCCACTGGTGCTGAGTGTTGAAATTTCCCGAATGTCTGAAGCCACTGCTTGGTGTGTGGTGAGACACGCCTTCCCCCCCTGTTACACTTGTCCTTCCATCAGCAAGGCACCCCTCTGTCCGCTCTGCTCGACCTCCATCCTCCCCCTACTGAACGCTTGAGGTGGGGTTTTCATCCCCTCCTTTCCTCCTCCCGAGATAGATGATCTGCGCCCCTCGGACTGAATTTCTTGGCACGTTTTGGGTTAACTGGGTGGGCTAGGGTGGGTTGGGGAGTTGGAGGGTTATTAGGGAGGCAGTGCCCCCCTAGATATAGAACCTTGAGGGTTGGGAATGAAGCAGATAGCCATGGCCGGATACATAGTAATATGCTTGTCTGATGTAATTCCAAGCTCTTGTATGTCATATTCAGTATGCATCGACAACTATGTGACACCATTTTTAGGGTTACAGAAGAAGCCTGTATTGTATCCTTAGACCTATGTATAATTCACATGACTAATACAGTCTGTAACTCAATGCTCCTTCCTATGCAAAAATTGAATAAAAGATTGTTTAAAAAAAAAAAAATGAGGACCGACGCTCCTCAACATGCCTTGACCCGACAGGATGGGCGTCCCAGTACGTCATTTGCTTTTGGAATATATTTATTCTTGCCTGCAAAATATTTTAACATTTTGTTGTAAAGACATATACGTGGTAATGGCATGGGTGGTACAATCATACATCCCCCCTCCCCTCCAGCTTTCAATAGTAACTTACTGGGGGTTCCCGGATTCCAGTAATAATTAATTGGGGGGCCACAAAAGTACTTTTGAACAAAAGACTTGAAACAAAATTATTCTCCCTCTGCCCACCACTGCTTCTTATGTAACTTAGATAAAATTAAAACCATCAATTCTGGGTATAAAAGCAGCACAGAGCAGTGGGTTTACCACTTGGGATGCTTTGTTCGTGAAGTTTAATTTGAGTTGTTTTGTCTTCCGCTTTTGCAGGATTCTGAAAGCAGTTTTAGTAAGCATAGCTTTCCATTCTAGTACATTATCAAGTCAGAAAGAAATGATAAGGGCCCACGAGCCCTATTTGTTTAGGCTATATACAGTTTATATACTAAACATATTGCAATTTGTGTTGGGACAGCCATGTCATAGCAATTGGTAGTTATAATGAGGCCATTTTTAGGTCTTGCTCGCGCAGCACAAGACCTCTTGTAAGGAGGTTTGAGAGCTGACCACACGCTCGTGCATATGGTTTTGCTCTCGCTGGCTGCCATTGGGTTTCACGTGTTTTTTTTTTTTAAAAAGGCACGTAATTGGGCAAAGGCAGGCGCATGTCATGCCTTTGCTCCGCCCATTCCCACCGGTGTCTAGGACGCGCAGCAACGCGTGTTCGCCTCGCTGCCGCGCTCCCTTGCCCCCACTCCTCTGTGGCGCGCGCGCACCACTGGTTTTAACTGGCAGCACTAAGTCCTTCTTCACGCTTATATTTACCAATGGTGACTCGCAGACGGTGGAATATATGGCCCAATCAGAGAAGCGCTGCCTGAAGAGGGGCGGGGTATATAGTTCGGAAATGCGCATGCGCTTCCCCCTGCTGGACTGGCCCGGTGCCATGATGCTATCGTGTCATTAGTGGGCCGCTTCCGGTGATGGGGAGTGGGTGCTACGCTGGCGTCATGGCCGGCTCTCGGCTGGAGCTCAACTTCCTGCGGCTGCTGTCTTGCTGCGTGACCATGGCCTCGGAGAGCCCCGAGCGCAGGCACTGGAGGCTGGACAAGGTGGGTGACGTCACTTCCGCCTCCCTTATGATTTCACTGGCAGTGAACGTGACGTGTATTACTGGTATGGCCTTAAGTCGTAAAGCATCGAGACCACCGGTCGGGCTCATTAGGCCAGACAGAAGACAGCGGGTGACACTTAACAGATACAGCACCGGTATGACCCGTGGGTCTGTTACCTATTTAAAGACAGTTAATTAGCTCTCATCACTGACTTGTGAACATGTGACTGAACAGACAACCCTGTGTTTCCCAAAGACCAACATTTTGTTGTCTCACTCTGAGCTTGCATTAGCCATGCTAGTGTTATTTGTCCTTATTCCCCAAAACTCCTGTTTGAAGTGAACCTGCACTCGCACCACTATATTATTTTGTGTTATGTCCGTCCTAATATAAGAAATGTCATGCTTTAAAAAAATAAACATGAAAGGAAAAGTGTGAAGTCCAATATCTTTGGTGATGGGCCAGTACTCTGGATTGCGTCGTTGCAGAAGATCAAGTCCTTGAAACGCATACATTTTCATGTGCTATGGCAAAGCACTTTCCATAATTTAATGATAAGTTTAAATTGCCCAACCTTCGAACACCTTCCTCTACTAATGGCACAAGATCCGTTTTGACATGTATCAACACAGTGTCCATTTGGGATTGTGTCAGGTTTATTTGCTAATCTGTTACACAATGAGCAAACATCGTTGTAATTAAATTTGTCAAGAACAGTTGCCAAAGGTTTTGCACCATTAGTTCACAAACCACGAGCTGGCCCATATGACGTATTAGGACGGGTCACGCTACTGCGTGAATGTCTTGGAGTGACATACCAGCGATGGTCAAGCCGACCAGGAGGCTGGTGGAGCCCTCATTTTATGAACAAGCATTGGCATAGCCAATTGGTCTCGCTTTTGGGACCTTATAAGTATTTAGTTATGCAGCACAATATCCTTTGTGTAACAACATTAACTGTTACATGGCTAAACACTTATAAGGTCCCAAAGGTGAGACCTATTGGCTATGCCAATGCTTGTTTATTCATGCTCTTAAATGCTGAAAACCCACCCTTGGAAAATGTGATGTAGGACTTTGTTAGGGTTATTTAAGTTGTGGCCACAGAAACGCTTTCTGTCTAAAAACAAAGGCCTACAACAGTTCCATGTGCTCAGTATTTTTATCACATTTTGTATACACAAGGAAAGTCTTTATGAATGTGCAGTTTGTTGCCCTTGTACAGCTTGCTATTTTTGCCTCAGAAGAACTAAAGTATCACCAGCCATTATTTTAGGTTGATCACATATCTTTCTCGGCTGCTTTCTCTAGTGCAGCCTCTGTTGATCACACCCCTAAGTCAATTTCCTCAATTTCTTGAGACTGAGTCAAAATCTCCAGTGACAAATTGATGGATACCTTGGCTGGGAGTTAGCTTACCCTTAGTGGTAATTTCAGTGCTGATGTAGAGAACTAGGTCGATAGATATAATTTGTGGCTAACATCAACCCTTAATATGACTGCCCCAATGTATTTCCAAACCTAAACACCCCTCAGCCCCCTGGTATTCAGATGAGTTGGTTTCTCTAAGCACAGCTGTAAGATCCTTGAGAGAGCCTGGTGGCTAGATTGTAGCCTCAAGGCTAAGGCAGTCTATCGGAAAGAATTGAAACCGTATAAGAATATACAAAACAAACTTGAATTACTTACTCCACATGTAGAATGCAACTACGCATTCTACATTAGAAGTCTTTATAGTTGTTAAACATCTTTGTAAACCTCACAAAGCCTTCACTGTAAACCCCCCCCCCCCCCTCACAATCATTTTGTGATGGCTATTATACTTTTTGGGGGGGTAAAATTATCAAAAGTAGGTATGGCAATTTGGAATCCTTTTCCTTAGTTTGCAAATTTGTATTTAGTAGAATCTTTGTCGCTTTTCCAACCACTCTCTATGGATTAGGCATTTGTTTTGGCAAATTAAATCTGGTTTGCGATTTTGTCTCTGCCCTCAACTTATCCGTCATTTAGCCACTAAAGACGTTGTCCCTGTTCTTGCAAACATATGTGACTTAACGTGCTGAATAATTTTGGACAACTATTTCTTCTACTTTCTTCTGCCAATTATCGGAAAGGCAGTTAATAGACAACTTTCCCAATTTATTGAATCTAACAGTCTTCTTGATGACTCCCAAGCATGTATACAGAACCTGTTTTATTATCTGTTTCCAAAGGCAGTTGTATAACTTTAGAGCAAGGCAATAAATCAGCTCTTATACTGTTGAACCGGAGTGCTGCCTTTGGTACGGTGTATCTCTACACCTTGTAACATAAATTCATGGCAAAGCACTGGAGTGGCTTGCATAATTTCTGACAGTTAGACCAAAGCTGTTCATCTCATTAGTTTCTGCTGCAGTGCTAACCTCTTACATACATAGGTATACTAGTACATCCCAATAACCCTTTGAGAGCTTGGGTAACAGTATCAACTGAGGTAAACAGCCAACAAAAGGATGGGTCAATTATATTATATCAGGATTAATTAAATCAGATTTAGCTATTTAATTGCACATATGCGAAAAAAGTAATTAAAGCAAGCAGGTGTACATGTAGATCAAGTACTTAATAAGTAAGTAGAACTGACTACTTTAAGTTAGAAACAAATGATGGGTGGGGTACAATTACTAGCAAACATCATACACTTGTCAAAAAGCAAAGACTTTAGTACAGTTGAATTAGAAGCTCAACCTAGAAGCTCGAGATGTGTATAATGATCCACTTTGATCTTGAAAACTCCATTGAATGAAGCATGTTGTTCATGGAAAAGAAGATAATGATGCTTAGGTTTTGACAAGAAGTGTATGTGGCATCGATGTTTTGGTCTCTGTTTCATGAAAAGTGATACCATACTCAGGGCTGGATTGCATAGGGTGTAATTTGTTGACACATTTGGAATTTCGTGTAGATAATTGTCAATTTCACGATCTGAAGAAAGATGGTGGCAGAATTTGTGGAATAATGTTTTGTAAAGGCGGCGCCTTAATAAAGGAATAACTGGTGAGCATAGTACCAAAATATGCATTATTTTATAAAAGACTGTAGCAGGAGATTAATTCCTTGAGACGATGCGGTGATACTGCTTGTGTGTCCGGATAATTGCTTTAGAAAGCAGTGCTAGTAATTGTACCCCTCTCATCATTTGTAATTTGAAGTAAACCAGTCTACTTACTCGCTAAGTACATGATTCACATGTATGCTTTCATCCAGATGTAATATACTGAATAATCCCCTTGTTGGCTCTTTACCGCAGTTTATACCTCTTACATGTGGTGTGCCTCAGTTCTTATCCCTAAGCTCTACTTAGCTTAATCTGTATATGTTGCTCCTGCCCAAGTTTATTCAATCTTTTGGCTTCCAGTTTGTATCCTGCACAGACAACAAAGATTATATTTCCCGGGGCGTGACCTGACTAATGGCTGAGTAAGATACACAGCGAGAGAGCTCCCGCCGGAGCAACCCATCCTGGCATTATCCTGCAGTCCCCCGTAACATTAAGGGCCACGAAAGGTTTCCCCTAAGTGGTGAAACCATATCCACACATCGTGGAACATTTGAGAACCATCTAGGCAAAGACATCAGGAGATACAGACCGGGCGAACTGATGGCCGGCGCGATTCAAAATGGCGGCCCGACAAGCATGAGGCTCTACGGACAGCCAAGAAACGTAAATGAAGGTTCGGACCTCGGCTCGGAGACTCACGCATACTATCAATGATCGAAGGCAGAACCGGGAGGTGCGGACCCCCCGAAACGGCTGAGCGGTGTTCCTCCCTGGAGGGAACAGAACGCCTGGGAGACGGGCCAAGGAGAGGAGCCCGGGAGCCACATCAGAGAGCTGATGGTCGCTAGAGGGCCCAGCTTAATACATGGACGGACGGCCGAGCTCCCACAGGGCGACCCGGCTAGTGTGAGGCTCTGTGGGTTGCCGGGAGGTGCATGTGAGGAGTTGGATCATCACCCGGAGATCCCCGGCCAGCATCACCGAACAGAGGCCGAGTCGGGGGTGTGGCCTCCCGGGGGCAGCAGGGCAGCGTTCCTCTCGGCAAGGCCAAGATACAAAATGGCGCATGCATAGGCCTCCCCAGAAAGCCAAGAAACGCAAAATGTAGGACCGGAGTGCAGCCCGGAGACTCTTTGACATCACCGCCGATCAGAGGCGAGGTCGGGAAGTGAGGACCCCTGGGGCAACCGGATCCGACACCCCTCCCCCACCGTGATCGCAGACTGCAGAAGGGCAGGGCCCTGAGAGCCCGGTGGCCCCACCACCCGGCCTTAAGTATCGGATAAAGTGGAGCCCTGTGCCCTTATCTTGAGGGGCAGCAGACAGGGTGGAGTCCCAGGATGGTGGTCAAGGATAAAGAGCCAAAACGTCCAAGGCAAGGTAAAATGGACAGATATACGAAAATCGCAAGCGGAATCGGCTGCACATACGCAGCCTCCATCAGACACTGCGCTACTCCTCCAAGCAATACAAAATTACAGAGAAGCCCTGGAGGGTAAGATCGGGGAGGTCTGCTCTGAAGTGTCCCTTCTCCGTCAAGACCTACGCAGAGTATCCAAAATAGTGACTGAGGCTGAGACCCGAGTCTCAGCAGTGGAAGATACAGTGAAAGACCTCCAGAAAGGGATGAAAGAAATGCATAGTGCCACCGCGGATATGCTCTGGCGAATTGACGATGCAGAAAACAGGGCCTGAAGAAACAACCTCCGCTTCATGGGATTTCCACAGGGAGTGGAGGGGGCCAACGCACCAGCGTGTTTGGTGACTTGGCTGAGAGACATCATCCCCCAGAGCATTTCTCCACCTGTTTTGTTATAGAAAGAGCACACTGCGCACTGAGGGCAAATCCTCATCCCCCCGGAGCAGCACCAAGACCAATCATCGCCAAACTACTTAATTTCATGGAAAGAGACATGATACTTCATGAAATGCAATGCAAAGTAGAGGTCCACTACGAAAATTCAAAGATAATGACCTTTCCAGATTACAGTAGGGCAGTGCAAAGACAGCGCCGAACATTCGATTCGAACAAGGCAACGCTCTGGGCCCTCCAAATCAAGTAAATTTGTCTTTTTCCAGCCAAACTCAAGGTAATCTACCAGGGGAAATCCTTTTCCAAACCCCAGAAGAGGCATGGACACGGGTAGAAGAAAGGCCAACTCTCCGACCCTCAGGGGTACCAGCACTGGACAAATTCACAAACCGGAACACGGAAGGGGGACACTTAACATCACACCGAAAAACATAGGACCGGAAGCCAGTCAAGAAGGTTCTACAGTGGAACTCCTTACACCCTCAGGAAGGCCACGCAAGACAAATGATGCTATGCCCAAGAGGAGGGTATGCAATCCGAATTGGGACCTGAGGCTCTGTTGAGGGCCAAATCCTCGAACGCACACACAGACTCTGAAGACACTGGGATGTCCTTGGGGCCAGAGTCTACGCAACCATTGGCAGCGGAAATACAGGCCTTGGAGAGCAACGAGGAGAGCAAGGGGCCATTGGAGAAAAGTATATCACCTGATCTAGACCCGACAGAACCGGGAACTGGCACTTGAAATCCGGCGGGAGGGTAACTATGAGTAACACAGTGCCCCTAGAAGGCGATAAGTACTCGTACCTCGAGATTTCTTTCGGAAACAGATTTAAATGTTGTAAGAGTTGGGGATTTAACATGTAGGATTGGGTGGGGGGGATGACAGACCGACCTGTCTTCTCCGGCTGATAGTCGCTTCCATTGATGAGGGGACAGGATGCTGAGGGGGGACTGAGGGAGGTGGGTGGGGGTAGCTGAGGTGGAACACAGTTTGGGTTAAGTTGTTTACTTTGTAGTCTGACGGTCGCATGGGCCATCAGAAAATGGAACCCCTATAGGATACCTAATGCAGAGGAGAGTCGCTCTCCCCCACCTTGGAACAGACACAAAATGCACCCAAACACTAGACATACAATAGCCCAACACCCAGATTTTACGGTATGGACGTGGAACGTCAATGGGTTGGGAGACAATATCAAAAGTAGACCAGTGACACAATTCATGAAAAGTCTCCACCTGGATATAGTGATGCTTCAAGAGACATCTCAAAGGCACACAATGCAGATTTATAGGTCGAGGGGCATATACGTTGTTAGCACAAGCGGGTTACACCACTGGGACAAGGCGGGGGATGTTAATGATGTAATGGACCCGGCGGTAGACCACACTGGAGGAGTGGACAAGTTAACAAAAACCACCCCCCTGTCGAGGTTCGCCAGTACAATTGGGCTGGTGGATGCGTGGCACTGCAAGCACCCACAGACAAAACAATTTCCCCATCACTCTGGTGCACATAACACATACTCTGGAATATGTCTTTATCCCCGCAGACGAACGGAATGAGATGTCAGGCAGAATACGCGGCAAGAGGTCTTTCCGACCACTCTCTGCTTCTGGTTAAACTAGGAATGAGAGGTCGGAGAAACGACCAGGGATGAAGACTTAATGCATGGGATCTACAGACCAGTAAAGTGTTGAAAGGTATCCGGGCAGATACAGAAATATACTGTCAGGAAAACATGACCTCGGTCTCCTCTGGGGTGATAGTGTGGGAGGCATACAAAGCAGTGGTACGAGACAGAGCCCAGAGCCATATCGCCTGGGAAAAAAAATAAAGAAGTAAGTGCCTGGAGGACATGGAGCACAAGATATTAGAGCTTGAAAGAAAAGCCTCCCAAAGAGGAGACCCCATACTAATCCATAAACTGACTGCTCTGAGATAAGAGTATAGAGACTTAACTATAGATAATGCCCGGAAGCCTGGCCACACTACAGCACCTTTACAAAGTGGGAGACAAGGCAGTGAAACTACTGGCCTGGATAGATAAGAAAGAGATGCAAGCTGGATGGGTAAGGGAAATTGTTGACAGCCAGGAAATCACCCACTCTACAGACGAAGGAGTGGCGAGAGCATTCGCTAATTATTATAGAGACTTCTACAGGGCCCGTAACCTAAGATCCCACACAGAGAAAGATGAATATCTAGTGCCAATTATGTCTCCGACATTGGGTAGGGAAGAATCACAAGAACTAGAGGCAGACCTGTCCCTGATGGAAATCCAGGAGGCAGTGACAAAATTGTGCCCGGAAAAGACCCCCGGCACTAATGGGCTGCCGGCCCAATTTTGCAAGCACTGTATTGACCTCCTGGCCCCCACTTACTCCGGCTCTTCACGGACGCACACAAGAAAGGTAAACTACCCTCCCCCCGATTTGAGAATGGCAACCATAGTGGTCATACACAAGGATGGCAAACCTCACAACCAATGTGGCTCATACAGGCCTATTTCACTAGACCACATCTCTAGTCCACGATGATCAATCGGGGTTCATGCCGGGCCGAGCTACCATTCTGAATCACCGAAGGACTCCTAACTGGTTAATGAAAGTGAAAGACCGGGATACACCCCACATATTTTTATCGTTCGACGCAGAAAAAGCGGTCAATGGAGTACACTGGCCATTCCTGGACCATACTCTGGCCAAATTCGGGATAGGGCCTACAGATGCCGACAACATTTTACTATGTCTCCAACCCTGATACAGTAATCCCTGCTCTATCCGACACCACAGTAGAGTAAGGCTGTCACTCCAGATATAAAATAAATTGGCACAAATCTACGCTCCATTATCCCAACAGCACCCAGATATGCTGGCCACTACCCGGCGAGCTGAGGTTTGTACAGGAGGGTTTCCAGTATCTGGGGATCTGTACAACCCCACGAGAAATGTAGGCAAGAAAACATCGGAAAGGTCCTGCAAAACTTTGGACTGGACGCGGAACAGTGGAGGGACCTCCCCCTCTCCCTGCTTGGACGAGCAGTCATTTTTAAAATGATCATTCTGCCTCAATTGTTGTATGCCCTCAAAAATACATACCATCCACTCCCCAGGGGCACCTTTGCAGAGCAGGAAAGTGGACTTAGATCTCTATTATGGCAAGGAGGTCACCCCAGAATAGCGCTCAAAACATTACATCGAAATCACTATAACGGGGGGATCGCGCTACCACATGTGGAGGCTTATTATTGGACATTCCATCTCGTTGCCATTATTGAATGGATACACAGGGCCAGAGACCACCCAACATACCGCCTGGAGAGGGAAGAAATGGCACCACATACATATCTACATTATCTCTATGGTGGGAGGGGGCACTCCCAATTACTGCCCGCAACACAAGTCAGTTTAGAAGCATGGACGAGAGCGACCAAAACTATAGGCTGGACGGGCCAGGTCACAAAGACCACACCGCTCTGGGTAGAGAGTAGATTTAAGGAACTTTACAAACTAAAAGGGTTTGAAACCTGGGACCTCCTGAGCATCTCCACAATAGGGCACATAACAGACAAAAGGGGGAAGTCAAAACCTGGACAATTCTTAGTGAGAAATACAACCTACACAAATCCCAATTTATCAAATATACACAGTTGCGTCACGCATGGCAGGCAGAGGGTATTCAGTGCGAACATCTCCCGGATTATGCCCCACTTGAGGGAAGGCTTTTGCAGGCGGTACTCATATAAAAGGCTGTCTCCTACGCATACAAAACCATCAACAATAACATGCCAGACTGATTGGGAGGATTGCGGGTCGGATTGGAGAAAGATGTTGGGCCTTTGAGGGCATAAACTGGGAGGCAGCATTGATGCACCCCAGAGAGGTAGCTATCAAGGCAAGGTTATGCCTCATACAATTTAAGGTGCTACGTAGAATTTACTATGACAAAGACAAACTACACAAAATGGGAAGATCGGAGACAACATACTGCCCCACCTGTAACCGTTCTAAGTGATTTCTTCCATACAATATGGACATGTCCCGAGATACAGGCATACTGGGCGACGATAATCGAGACATTAGGGACAATACTAGGCATTACACTGCCAGTCGAACTTAGATTTGTTATACTGGGAATCCCAAGTGAGGTAGGCAGTACTAGGGCTCAACTAATCTTCGCCTCCCTAGGATTGTTGGTGGCCAAGAGAGATGTGGCCAGGCGGTGGGGAGTGGCAGAGAATCCCACGGTCCAGGAATGGATGAGAGGAATGGACCTTTACATGGCCGCTGAGCAACACTACGTAAGCCAGAAATATTTGCAAAATATTGGGTCAATGAAGACAACACTTTGGGCATGACATAGGGGAGAACACGCAACAACCTACGTCACAAGCAACATGTGGTTAGTAATGAAAAGGACCCACGTAGAGGGGGCACCCAGTCGTTCTTCACTTCGGGATCCAAAGGGGGAGTACAGTTGTTATGACAGAGCAATGGTATCGAAATAAACAATCACGTAATAAAGGGAATAGGGGGGGCTTCTGCTGACGAGGGCAACGTTTTAATGTGACCAACAGCTGTAGCATTGTTTATTGTATGTATTTAGTATCTGTAAAAAAAATTGATTATTTCCTTTGGTTTGGGCATTCAAAGTTTAGCACTTCCCTAACACTCACAATGAAGTAAAGATGAAATCAGCACTCTTACCTGAAGTAATAGAAATGAAAAAAGTAGACGGCTCTTGTAGATTCCCCCTAATCATCTGGCACGACCACGAACATCTTAGCAATCTCTTTACATACGGATGCTGCCCGCGCCTCCAAAACTCCGCTATACTTCTGCGATATCGATTTTAAAGCAGCCTTTGATTGCGTGAACCAGGGGAGGTTATGGTGGAAGCTAGTCAGCTGGAGAATACCGCAAAACCTTTTAATCATGCTGATAATGTTGTACAGCGACACTTGGGTTTAAGTCAAGATGGGGGCAGGCACGCACCTCTCCTGAAAAATAACCACTCACAGCCCGAAACAAGGATGTATTCTGGCACCAACCTTATTCAATCCCTTCCTGGCTGATTTGATGGAACAGCTACAATCTTGCAATTGTTTAATAAACTTAAACGTATGAAAGTGGGATAATGTGTGTGGTGGGGAGATGGATCACACCGTGGACATAATTCATTGAAAGTCTCCTTGGTTAACTCCAGATTATTGGCTAGATTTTCCAAACGTAACTTTGGAGCATGCCAAGAAATAGAAGGACTATAGAATAAGAGAATCCAACATTTATACATTAGACCTATAAAAGTAATACAGTTATTAGGCAGGAGTAATATTACTTGACCCTCGGACATACAAGACACACCACAACAGTAATTATATGACGAGCATTACGTGTAGAACTCTCCATTTCAGGTCATGGTATATGAAAGTGTTGGCTGTTAGATTTTAAAGTTATTTTATTAGTCTGGAATGGTGGTTATGTTGGTGTGAAACAGCGTGAACTTGGTGAAGGTAATTTTTTATAGGGTAGGGTCTCAAGGCGCTGGGAGTGGGGGGGGGGGGAGGGAGGGAATGCAGCTACTGCTCGAAAAGCCAGGTCTTGAGGAGTTTGCTGAAGGTCAGCAGGTCTTGGGTCTGCCGTAGGGGGATGGGGAGGGTGTTCCAGGTCTTGGCGGCAAGGTGGGAGAACGATCTGCCGCCGTAGGTCGCTCTTCGGATGCGGGGGACTGTGGCGAGGGCGAGGTCGGCGGAGCAAAGCTGGTTGCAAGTTTGTGGTATCAGGTATGCAAACCTGTCAACACTTGCTCCCTCCCTTCTCATCATACATCCTGTTTCACCAATCCTGACTCCGATACTCCCACCATATTACCAGTGGGGTCAGTAACAACAACCCCCCCAGAGAGACCTGCCATATAACTAAGGCTGCTCCAAGACTTTACCGAAATCTAGAAGGACTCGGTCCCTGTAGGGGAGATATACGACTCCCCCGTCTCATCTCACTAGACAGTAGGCCACCCAAATAGGGTGCGATATGCACGCACCCAAGGCTAAGGACTGGGACAAGGAGGGAGGTGGCTGGGATGTTATATTAACAAGGGATGACTGCAAATGTAACTGTCGAGTTTTAAATCTTGCTGAAGCGGTAGAGCACATGTATCACAATAGTCTGTATTGTGTAAAACCCCAATGTTTGAAAAAAAATCATACTTCCTTGTTTCTTCCACTCATTTCTCTTTCTGTTTGCTCCCAAACCTTATCCTGGTTCTCCTCACTTGTACCTTCCCATCTATCACCATACAATATACTCCTCCCTATCAGACCCTCTTAATTTTCCCTAATGTGTTTTAATTTTCTCTACTTTATCCCTTCTTTTGTAACTGTATGTAGAAGATGTTATAACTTGGATATAGATTTCAGAATCGGGTATCCAAAGTTAATGAGCCTGTAGCTATGACGAAACAAAAAGGGCTCAGAGAAGGAGGGATCATAGTACAACTTCTGCATTATACTGTGACCAATGTTATGCACACTGAGAGTAGGATAGTGATGTTGGGCAATACTTAAGGGGTGGCTAATTGATTTGTTTTATAATTGCCTGTTGAGAGAGACTAAATACTTTTACAGAGGAACTGCCAATGTAAACCCAAATTACTACAGTAAACTAATGCAGGTTCAATTAGGCATGTTGGCTGCCTATATAGAGTTAGCAAATCAAACACAAGGAGATGTGGACGGAGTGCTGAATCTTTTCAAACACTCACCCCCAGTCACAGATCTGGGTTGAATCCTTCATCGTTCGTTAGCTCACTTCGCTACCCCAGTTCAGGCACAGCTATATGCAAATCAGTCTTGCCTCATGGGAACAGTCCAGCCCGAACTGCCAAGCCATGTCTTCCCTGGACCAGAACCAAGCATCCTGGGACCAGTTTCGGGGTAACAGCCCTCATCAGCCAGGCTAGCTTGAATCCAGTCCAAAGTGAGCAAGGGACCCCCGTCTGGGCATACCCTGTCAACTTAGGGCAAACAAAGCAAACACAAGATGATGATGGATGGAGTGCTGAAACTTTTCAAACACTCAACCCTAGTCACAGATCCTGGTAGAATCCATTATCATCCAAAAGAATGATGTATTGAACCCAGATCCTTGTGACTGGGGGTGAATGCTTGCATTGTCCAGTGTTCCGTCCATGGATTCAAGCTAGCCGGACTAATGAAGGGTGATGCCCTGAAACCGGTCCCAGGATGCTTGTTTCCGGTTCAGGGAGGAACTGGCTTGGCAGTTCGGGCTGGACTGTTCTCACAAGGAACAGGGTCAAGACTGATTTGCATATGGCTGGGTCTAAACTGGGGTGGTGTGAGCAAAAGAATGATGTATTTAACCCAGATCCTTGTGACTGGGGTGAATGCTTGCATTGTCCAGCGTTCCGTCCATCAATTGTTTCTTTTGCATACATAGTTAGTCCAAGGGGGTTTTACATAAGGGAAGAGATATCCATGCAGCCAAAATGTATTCACGCTGACCGATTTGGTTACCTTTGAACAAGACAGACCTTTATCAATGCAAGTCATTTAATTAACATTCTAGAAATAATGAGCCTGCAAAAAAGTAATACCTGGAGTCGTTAATGTGGGCAAAGCTTTTGAGTGAGTTTGGTTGGTCCTTTGTTCAGATAGACTTATTTTCCCGCTGACATTTGCTCTTGTGTGGATATAAGTCTTTTGCACAAAAAAGCTTAAAACGCATAGAAACATTCTGCATGAACTGAATATTACCTTAATTTACAAAAATATATTTTCTGTATGAAGCATAGCAACTTAAGAAATGTGAATAACTCCAAATGTAGTGTATAACATACACTTGGCTGCTTTAAATGTGCCAGGTAAAGAGGATATGTAAATAGCAAAAACACTATCATCTTTCTTGTTCTAAAAGTTCAGCCTAAATGTTAGAATTAACACTCCAAAAAACTATGCCTTGTTTTACGCAGTCAAGCGCATGTTTGCCAGGAAAGATGAATTCATTCAGTTCGTCCCTTCCCTGGTCATAATTTAAACATTTCTAACATCCATGTGTAAATTGTCAACGCAAATGATGTTCACTTTTTTTAAATTTTTTTTAAATAAAGAGCAAGTCTTCACCCACTAAGCTCAAGATGCATTAGGCAAAACAGAGAAAACACAGAATTAATGTAGGTTGCCAAAAAAAAGACAAGACTAAATGTGCCTTGACCAAGACCTTGACTTGTTGAGACATATGGGAAGAAAGATGCATTTTTTCTGAATAAATGAATAGAAAATTATTCTTACCTAGTCTTGTGTCTTCTCTTCAAGAGTGAGTGGAAAGTTGATATATAAAATCCATATATCATCAAATGTCTGCTTATTGACACAGAGTAACGACTATGATCTCTAGGACACCATGCATAGGTTACCCAAATGTATTCCTGTCCCACCCATTCCTCCTTTCAAACAATTGTTTCAAAGTAGTAATCAAGAAAAGAGGGAGCCTTAACAGTTCAGGATCATCCCTCTTTTCCCCATAAATGATTTTATGTATACCAAATGAAAGCAGTGGTTGCAGATATTTATGGGGTACAACTGTGAAGTCGTATGGAGAGATGTCTTTTATATGCAGCTGGATAGAAAGGTCTTTTAGGAAGCAAAGTATAATGAAGCTTTTCCCAGGCATTCCTTTCATTCCTCTGAGGTTAGCACTTGGCATCAACTGTATTGCTGATATAATTGCTACATGCCCAATGTTACTTAGGAACCCACATCCAGGTATCTTCCTTTGATCGTAGTCACTTGCTTCACTGAGAGGATCAAGTATGATACAGTGGTTGAGACATGCCAAGGTGATATAATTTAAAGATTTGTAGGTTAACCCTCTGCTCATATCCTTGCAGACTGTTTCAACTGTAGTACACACCCTGTCAACCTCACTAGTTAGGGCACTAGGTACTTGTTCCACTTCTTACTACAATGAAGCTGTCATTGGTGATATGCACAGGAGAGCAGCTCACTTTCTTGTAAGTCAAGCTAAGCCCTTGTCTATAACTTCAGACTCTGGGTTACGTATGGATGCTCGTGACCTCTAATCCAGTAAAATCTAGAGGGGTTTAATCCACTAGGATTTCAAAATTTGAAGCTAAAAATCATTTCTGCCTCTGTTTTGTCGTAGATTTTGTCATACAAATCTTGCAAATCATCTGTCAGTGAATTATTGCTTGGGGTTAAATACCACCATGTTAATACCTAGTCCTTCAAAGAATAACTGCCCATGCCACAGAGGTTCTAAGTAAAAGAATTCTATTTATATTGTGAAACGAAACCGTAGTTAAACTTATTTACATAAGTAATTTGTATTAAAATACGATCCTCATGCTGCATTGCATTTATAGTTTCTTAGCATTCTACAGCTTGCAGTTTCTAATATGCTATCATCTTCGGTAAGTACCTGCCAGTCAATACTATATAGACTGAAGGCAATAGCATGTTAGGCATTAATTTAACCCAAAATTCCTAACGCAGTGTTTCTGCAAACTATACCGACCACCCCTTCCTGCTGAATATAAAAAGATGTGTACGTTTCTTTTGAAAACACCTTTATGTAGATGCGCAAGTTTCTTTTGAATAAACCTTTATCTGTTTGATTTTGCTGCGTACAATTTACAGACCTCCAATACATTTTTATGTAGCATAATGGGGAATTAAAAAAAACTATGACACTTTAATATCTCAGGTGACTGCTTGTCAGGAAACGCTTTTACATGCCTAAGGCTATTTAAGCAGTGATATAGTACCATCCGGCATGTCTTGTTAACTTCACTTCTCACTCTCAAATACACTGGAGCAACCACAATGATAAGACATTCATGAATAAGTCATGGCCTGACTTGTCTGGACATTCTACAGTTGAAACAACGCTTTGAATCCATAACTCTGTTTGAGTAGCTTCCTATTTATTTTCAGAAATAATGGGCTTTTTGCACTTCTAATACAATAAACCTCATTTTTGAAGTAGTCCTTAGCTCACTTGATTGAGTATAGTGTCTTATAGATCGCCCTGGAACCACAAATGAGCATTACGCCTGAACCGCTCAGGGCAATAGCTTACCTGTACAACGCAGCCCTTTTATCATGCAGTCAAGGAACGATACTGTAGGCTGTGGTGTGTGAGTGTAAGGTGTTTCCAGTGTTTTGATGGAAATTCAGCACTTCCACTGCCTCTAATTAAAGTCAGGGATAGGGGGTGGAGCAGCATTCGATGAATGCCCTGTTACCGCCAATGTCTTATTTAACTTTTTTCCAGATCTCTGAGATGGTGGATGAGTTAGAACAAATGACCGAGCAGTGGAAAGGGGGAGTATTCGTGTACGTGAGTGTGTGTGAATAATTATCAAATAGCAATCCCTTGATTCAACTAACACTTGAGTAATCCCAAATCACAATGTCTCGCAAATCAGTAGAACTCATTTACATAAAAAATCTGTCCACATTTATTGTATACAAAACATACATTTAATCATATTAAAAACATACCCTATTTAAGTCCCATACTGGTACTATTAAAAACATATAATCTTCACAATACAAATAAAAGAAAAAGGGGGGGGGGGGGTAAATTGTTACACAATCAATGACACCCTGTTATGGACCCGCATAACAGAGAAAACAACATAAAAGACAATACACTTTGTCACAAATTGCACATCTCATCAGACCAACAGTCTTAATTGTACAGCTTGTGAAATGTCTAGCTCATTTATCTCTACAAATCTGTACCAGTCCTTTTGATTGTGCTTTCCAATGCGTCGACGCGTTTTGATGGGCTTTCTTTATAACACCATCTTTATCAAGACAATTGATAGATGTTTTCTCGATTTTAATATTCAATTTTTCAGTCCTGTTTAAAATAAATATATACAATCACCCAATTTTATACTTCATTTTTCTTATTACCTCATTTTCTTCTGATACTAGGCTGTAATATACTGACATATCTCTTCATTTATCATTTATCGTTCTGTTTGTTTTACATCCTATATCCTTCATATATTGTTCTCGTTTCTATTTCTTCATTTTCATGCCTCGTATCAGACTGTTTTTATTTTATTATGCTGAAATGTCTTACTAAATTTCCAATTTCTAACCCTGATCTTTTACCTTATCCTAATTGTGTTTTATTTCCTCATTGTATTATATCCAAGATGGCGCTCACTATGTTTCAATGGGGATCCCTCTTAATTATATTGAAGCACCCCTCATCCTATACGTGTTGCCCATGGTATCCATTGACTACTACCCATAAATTATCTCATTAAATGCATAGAATCCATTTGTTTCCCTTATTATATCTTCACCTACCAACATTACTATTTACTAATATTGTGTCTCTCTTGGTATTGCCTCAGCATCTAATTCGAATTATTGTGACTTCTATTGTCTATTAAGAAGAGTTCTCACCTGTGTGTAATCTTTCTTTACCCTTCCTCAACCTTGCAGAATATGAGTCTGTTCCCACTTCCTCGATTGGCGGTTATGGGCCGTGTCAGAACTCTCTGCGTGTCTTTTCAATCTATAATACACAGACAGTCGGTTACCCACTTCCGTTTGTGCCCTTATTAACTGTAAATTCCTTTTATCCGAATATCCTCCATTCATGTCTACCTTATAATTCATGCAATCCCTGTTCATGCGTAATTCGCTTGATTATTCAAGTGTTTCAGGAGAACATGGAGGTCCGTACCGATCCTCCCTATTTCTTTCACCACCTAGTCCTAAAATTAAAGAGTTTACAATATAAAAGGGGTTGTTAATTCTCACTCCCTCAGTTTTGTTTAATCTAGAGAGAGATTAAACGTACAGAATAAAACGGTCAGCTAGTCCGCTCGGTAGAGTAATCTT
This sequence comes from Triturus cristatus, assembly GCF_964204655.1. Classification (NCBI taxonomy): domain Eukaryota; kingdom Metazoa; phylum Chordata; class Amphibia; order Caudata; family Salamandridae; genus Triturus; species Triturus cristatus. Next base: position 555,389,356 of record NC_140586.1, read on the forward strand.
CATCTTACCTTATGGCGTAAAGCGTGTTGCATAAACGCGGAAGTGTTCCTCCGGTATCTGTTATGCTGATCACTACCGTCTCCTCCTATTTGACCCCACTAAGCTCATTTCCTATTGGTCCTTCCATGCACGTGATGTTCATTAGACCAGTGTATAAATAAATTAATATTATTACTAATTCCAAAGGTTATAACTACATCTGACCATTGCTCATCACACTCCTAATTTCTAATGGAATCGCCGCTTCTTCTTCTTCAAAAAAAAATGTGTCTTTTGTTCCAAAGCGGAACGTATTCTAATGTTTCTGATCAAATGCGACTTGTGCTGACTCTGTTGTTATTCTGATTGGTCTGTGTGGGCATGTGATGTTCTGTCTATGTGGCCCCCGCGATATGTTTATCCTAAAATACAGTGTTAAATATCTAATGCAGGGATCTGGTGTTGAGATCGAATATTGTGTGTGACCAAAAGGGGGGAAAATCACAGTTGTTAGTATTCGTTTGTTCATAAAAAATCTATAGATGAAAAGTATAGATTGAGTATTCCAGTTTTTCCCTTCTGTAGAGTTTTGGTAGGGAACAAAAAATAGACAGGATTAAGTTAGAAATAGACATAGGATTGTTTCCCACTCTGCAAATAATAATGAGATTAGATATCATTATTTACGAGAGTTAACAATAAAGTCGGACAATAATTGAATCAACAATGGTGGGGCATACGAGTAGAGACTGTGCAAGCAAGGAGTTGAACTCTGTATCCACCGGTCCGTTTTTATGAACAAACTAATACTAACAACTGTGATTTTCCCCCCATTTGGTCACACACGATATTTGATTTCAACACCAGATCCCTGCATTAGATATTTAACACTGTATTTTAGGATAAACATATCGCGGGGGCCACATAGACAGAACATCACGTGCCCACACAGACCAATCAAAATAACAGAGTCAGCACAAGTCGCATTTGATCAGAAACATTAGAATACGTTCCGCTTCGGAACAAAAGAAAAAATAATATATATATATTTTTTTTTTTTGAAGAAGAAGCGGCGATTCCATTAGAAATTAGGAGTGTGATGAGCAATGGTCAGATGTAGTTATAACCTTTGGAATTAGTAATAATATTAATTTATTTATACACTGGTCTAATGAACATAACGTGCATGGACGGACCAATAGGAGATGCACTTAGTGAGGCCAAATAGGAGGAGACAGTAGTGATCAGCATAACCGATACCGGAGGAAAACTTCCGCGTTTATGCAACACGCTTTGCGCCATAAGATAAGACGAAGATTACTCTACCGAGCGGACTAGCTGACCGTTTTATTCTGTACGTTTAATCTCTCTCTAGAATAAACAAAACTGAGGGAGTGAGAATTAACAACCCCTTTTATATTGTAAACTCTTTAATTTTAGGACTAGGTGGTGAAAGAAATAGGGAGGATCGGTACGGACCTCCATATTCCCCTGAAACACTTGAATAATCGAGCGAATTACGCATGAACAGGCATTGCATGAATTATAAGGTAGGCATGAATGGAGGATATTCTGATAAAAGAAATTTACAGTTAATAACGGGACATACCGAAGTGGGTAACCGACTGTCTGTGAATTTTAGATTGAAAAGACACGCAGAGAGTTCTGACACGGCCCATAACCGCGTATCGAGGAAGTGGGAACAGACTTGTATTGTGCAAGGTTGAGGAAGGGTAAAGAAAGATAACACACAGGTGAGAACTCTTCTTACTAGACAATAGAAGTCACAATAATTTGAATTAGATGCTGAGGCAATACCAAGTGATACACAATATTAGTAAATAGTAATGTTGGTAAGTGAAGATATAATAAGGGAAACATATGGATTGTATGCATTTAATGAGATAATTTATGGGTAGTAGTCAATGGATACCATGGGCAACACATAAAGGATGAGGGGTGCTTCAATATGATTAAGAGGGACCGCCATTGAAACATGGCGAACGCCATCTTGGATATAATACAATGAGGAAATAAAACACAATTAGGATAAGGTTAAAGACCAGGCTTAGAAATTGGAAATTTAGTAAGACATTTCAGCATAATAAAATAAAAACAGTCTGATACGAGGCATGAAAATGAAGAAATAGAAACGAGAACAATATATGAAGGATATAGGATGTAAAACAAACAGAATGATAAATGAAGAGATGTCAGTATATTACAGCCTAGTATCAGAAGAAAATGAGGTAATAAGACCAATGAAGTATAAAATTGGGTGATTGTATATATTTATTTTAAACAGGACTGAAAAATTGAATATTAAAATTCAGAAAACATCTATCAATTGTCTTGATAAAGATGGTGTTATAAAGAAAGCCCATCGAAACGCCTCGACGCATTAGAAAGCACAATCAAAAGGACTGGTACAGATTTGTAGAGCTAAATGAGCTAGACATTTCACAAGCTGTACAATTAATAATAATAATAATAATAATATGAAATTTATAATGCGCTCAGCTTACCCGAGGGCATCCCGGCGCGACTGTTAGTCTGATGAGATGTGCAATTAATGACAAAGTGATGTCTTTTATGTTGTTTTCTCTGTTATGCGGGTCCATAACGGGGTGTAATTGATTGTGTCATTTATTGTTTAACAGTTTACCCCCCCCCCCTTTTCTTTTATTTGTATTGTGAAGATTATATGTTTTTAATAGTCCCAGTATGGGACTTAAATAGGGTATGTTTTTAATATGATTAAATATATGTTTTGTATACAATAAATGTGGAAAGATTTTTTATGTAAATGAGTTCTACTGATTTGCGAGACATTGCGATTTGGGATTACTCAAGTGTTAGTTGAATCAAGGGATTGCTATTTGATACTTGTGAAGAGTACCCTATTCCCTTGAGCATTTCAAGGGGTCTCTCTCTGTTTTATATATGTGTGTGAATAATGACAGTTTGCCTTATGTGCAAGTTGTAGCTTGTGCATAACACAAGCCTCTGCAGATGTTGCAGCACATGTTGGGGGGGCAACTCTTCAGGGGCCACCAAACCCTTCAGAGGCACCCTACTCTGCCCTAGGCCAATGAATATCTGTGAGATACAGGAGACTCATGGTCCACTCTTCACATTCTGTAGGGGACCCCATCATTTTGCATTATACCACGGACTAGTCTTATCTGAATTTAAGATTGTCCTGTACCACGTGATATACTCACCTCAAAAACATCAATAAATATCCAATTGAAAAATCATGTAGCAATCTTATAGCATCCCATTAAAATCTGAATATTATGCTGTACTAACTGCAAATATGCAAGGATGCCGTCTTTGAAACTGAGGAACTAGGTTCAAGACCGCCATTGCCTCAACAGCCTGTGATTCTGGGCAGATCATTTAATCTCCCCATGGCAATAAAAAATTAATGTGTCCGTATGTAATGTAACTAGTGCTCATGTAAAGCACTCCTATACTATGCAGTCAGGTTGAAATATTTAAAAATGCAAAAAATAAAGAAGAAATAGTACCTCAATCACATCTGGAGCAGTGAACAGATACTAATAAGTTACACCAATCTGTACTTGGTCCATGCTCTACCCTAAAACAAGGAAATGATGCTTTGCAGGCACTGCCAAATTAGAAGACAGCAAAGAAGAGTGAAAATGATGCTAATGAATGGTGAGTAGCGGGAATGAATGGTGAGTAGTGGGTGGGCTAAAAGCCCCATTTTTTTTTTTTTATTTAAATTGTTTTAGATAAAAAAGGTCGTTGCCAGAGACAGAACATGTGGGATGCCTGCAAACTCAACCCAAAAAATCACGTCTAGTACAGCTGGAAAACACAACAGATGCAGAAATAAAAATACTTACTGAATTCAACATTTCTTATTCATAAAAATATAGAGCTTTAGAATCATTTACTTTCCTTTTGGTTTCACTAAGTGTGAGTAAGCATACAGTACCACCTTACTAATAATAATTCTAATGTTGAATTTGTCTTGTATATGTTATATCACTTCTACGCTATTGTAACACACTATGTGACAGTTATTACTATTACCAAAAACAAAGGTACTTATTTCATTGACTCCTGAATTATGGAAGGCTGAGTTGAGCCTGATGAGATTCCAATTTTGGCATCACACAGGCCATATCAATGTGTAACTATCTCAATTACCTACACTATTATATCACTGGTGACGTAATGGTAAAAATAAAATGGTTCCTTTCAAGTCAACCTGTCTTGTAAAGCAAAAAAGTTAGTAATTGTAGAAATGTAGATCTCTTTCAGACACGGGATATGAAAATCATATCCTTAGTATAATTGTCTTCTGGAAGAAAATAGCACATTTTTTGCCTGCCTTATATTGGTTAATGTCTTTATATTTCAACACTGTATTTTAACGCTGATGCTACTGTCTATTTTATTTTGAACAGTGAAGTTAAAGTCGACTGCAAAGTTGAGTAATGGACTAGTTACTAAAAAGAAGGTTACAGAATCTGCATGCAATGGTGAAACATGCAGGTGAGTAAATGCCCACCTTAAAAAAAGCTTAATATTGCAAATTTATATAGAACTACTATTTAAAACTTTAACATTTTATGGAGTTGGAAAAAAGGTTCAGGTATATTTTTTGAAACTTTCATAAATCTTACACTGTATATGGTTTCTAAATGACTTTGTTCTCAATTATGTGACACAGTAGTGGAAATAAAACCTGTTTTCTAATGCTGTGACTTCAAAGCACTGGGAAGTGGGTAAAGAAGCATCTTACCTTGTCTCTAAAGACCCAAGGAAAGTGATAAATGGCAGATGTTGATTCCCCACTTCCCACAGGTAAACAAAATGCAGAGAAAAACAGTAGCAAGGAGGCTGATCAGTCACCTCTTTTAATCGTGTTTGACCTCTTCTGTACCTCTACAGACTGAAGGGAAGGGAGTGGGGTGGGTGGTTAGGATGGTACTAAGTAATACGTAAATATAGGCTTATTGTAAAGAGGTAAATACGTGCAGGATGTGGTGGAGGATGCCAGGAGAGCAGTATAGTTTCTAAAATGGATTGGAGTAAGTAGAAGGGTATGGTATTACCTGGGTGGAGCCCTTTGGAAAGTTGTGATATGATCCCCCATGGCTTCTTACCCCTTGAACTGCTGGTTCATGGAATCACATTAGGAGGGTGTGTTGCTTGAGTTTGAAATCCTTAGAAAAAAACAGAAGACCAGATGCATTTGGCAAAATAGGGAGTTTGTTTAATTAAACATTACGGCCAGGAGAACAGTTACAGGCACAAGGTCTGTCTCAATTTACATTTGGTAAATGTCCTTCTTATATACAAAAACATGACCGGTCATAAAAGTTTCTGGTGTACCATATATGGTGAGGAATGTTGGTTGCTGCCTTTGGAGTCCTAAATTAATGGTCAAATAGTTATTACAGGTGGTCACCAACCTAGTGCTGACACATTGTGGCCAGTGGTGAATGTGTCCAGATTTCCTGCATGGGGAACGTGTGATCATTGCATGTGCTATGTCCTGATTGGCTTTGTGTTCCTAACTCATGTGGCATCTGACTTTATGGAGTTTTTAGGAGCGTGCACACCCCCTCTGGCCTTGTGTGCTTTATTGGGGCAATCTCCCCTGACCATTGTAATGTCGCTGCACCTATCGGTGGGAATGATCAAGAATTTCTTGCATAAGTGTTTTCCTGCCAGATACGCACCCTCCCTCCTGTGGCCCATCAATCAGTAATTCAGGGCCTAGGTCTCAGGGCCTGCTTGACTAGATATTTGCGAGTCGAGGTAGATGTGGGGCTCAGAACGGGCCATCCTATTAATAAGGATGAGATTTCCTTTTTATTGAGGAATGCATTTATTTCCATATTAACAGAAGTATTCCTGGCTTGTATGTAGACAACATAAGATTATGCATTGGCAGTATCAACAAAATGGGGTTTTTAAACTCAAGGTTTGCTTTCACTGCCTGTGATATCACCTCGAATAACAACCCTATTGTTGTTACATACCATTCACCTTTCCATGTTTTTTGATTTAGATTGTTTTCCTACTTGAATTTTCATGAAATTCCTTATTAAACTATATAGAATAGAATTAATGTTTGAAATGCTCATGACAAGGTTCCTACCTGAATCTCTACAATACTGAAAAAGAGGTCATTTATAGACCATTCCAATATGCTTTATTTAAAAATATTTGATATCAGTGTTGATCTTAAATAGAGTAAACATTTTTGCCTTGCTTATTTCTGTGTGACTGAATCTTGCACTGGTGTAAAAGTTTACCTGTGGTCATCGAAATTAGGCATATTAATCGTATATTTATAATGTCTATTCTACATAATATGTTTAACTTCTACACTTTTCTTAGATTTTCAATCGAATCTGGGTCTACTCTTGAAGCTTTTATATTTTATTTGTGTTTTTATATATCTTGAGTCATGTCAACTCAAACGCTGTGTAGGGATTCTTTACAACAAGCTTAGAATGAAGCTGCATTGTAGCAAAGAGAAAAGTAAACATTCTTTCCATATCTACAGTGTGATGGTGCAGTATTTTCAGTTTTATTAACTTAAAAGTCCTCGCTCTGTAATTTTTTTTCGAGGGACAGTTCATGCTGGCCTCAAGATCACTGTACAAGCAATTCTGTTCTTGTCAATCCTTCTTCTTAGATGATGTCCCTGGTGATTTCAAGGATTCCCATCAAGGTCAGGTGATTTTCCTTGTTGAAGTTTTTTAGTTATTTTCCTGATACTTAGGATACTCTATTAACTCTAAGGGATAATCAACACTTCCTACGTTGATGGAAGCCTTTGATCATCGGTGGCATATCACTCCTAAAGAGAGGTAATCTGCTGTTTTCATTTTTGTAATTTTGCCCTGCATCCTATGTTTGCCGGAGAGGTAATCTGCTGTGTATATTTTTGTAATTTTGCCCTGCATCTTATGTTTGTTGTGGTTTCCTTATTTAATGTTGTTGTCGATTGACACAGGTTGTACATATTTTTGTGGGGATTTTTTCTTTTTTAGATTAAGTACAAGGTACGACGATATGAAACAAAATACTGTTGTGTTTTTTTCTGATTGTCTCTGAGGAAACGTTGTGTATGTTATTTTTTTAAAATTCTTTTTATTACGACTTTGCATACCATACAGCATATATGGCTAGTAATATCAGATTATCAATACAATGAAAAGCATCCCCTAAAGTTACGCCAGGCTGCCCAAACTTTGTCCCATTTCTTGGTGCACCCCCTACTCTGGTACACCACTTGCACCATCCTTTGGAAGCAATCTAGATCCGATTCCCAATCTTAAATTCTCGGGTGAGATGCCCTTCCCCAGGCTTGTGCTATATTTCATTTATCTACCCCTGCCACAAACACCAGTCAATTATTCTGGTACTAGGGCCAGACCTCCTCTCCAGAAATTGTCAGTAGCCATTTTGCATCTACGCAGACAAAACTTGGGACATTATTTCAGTTACTAACGTGTTTCCCATTCTCTTGTACCCTCTGGCATTTCAATAGGATATGAGAGAAGGTGCTCTCCTGATTACACCCCCTGCAGGCATAGCGGCGTATCTGCTTAACCAGTCTTATGTAGTACCATCCTTGAGGAGTAGAACCTGTGCAAGATCCTAAGTTGGACTAGTCTGAATCTGGCCCGAATAGCTATCTCCCTTGGGCTCTGTATGGCGTCTGCCCAGTCATCATTGTCAATGTCGCCTAGGTCTCCAGTCCTAGCGTCGTTTAACTTCTCTAATGGATCTGGGTGGTTGTTAATCAGTTTTCTGTAGATGGTGGAAATCCCTTTGTCGCGTATAGGATCTGCAAGTCATCGGCCTTCTAGAGGGGATGCCTCTGGTAGCTATTCCCCTTCTTGTATATGTCTGCTCATGGCATTACTGAGCTGTATGAACCAGGGCATGCCCTCTGCAAATGTCTCCTAGGTGTTCTATACCTATTAACTCCCATCTTGAGAAGCCTGGTAGGCCCCCAACTTCGCGCAGCAGGTCGCTATGACACAACGTGATCAGGTTCATTATTTTTCCCCGCCAGCCTAAATAGTTTGTGGCCTCTCTCCACGTCCTAATCACTGTCTGGGTATGTGTTGAGAGGCCCTGTTCTTTTATTCAACGATGCAGGATAACCTCATACCCTCCGAGACCCATGGCCTCCTTGTCTACTTGATAGGCCGGTTCCTGTTGGTCTAAGAAGACCCAATCATTTATCACAATTAGTTGCATTGCCCACTAATACTGCAGGATATCTGCAATCGCTAGTCCTCTGTAGCTTACACAATGCCATTCTCCCGGTGGTGCCATTCCACAGGAGTGTTCGAACTTTATGGTCAATTTTTCTAAAGATCTCCGGCGGGACCCTGAATAGCGTGTTCTGTGGCACATACAGTAGGTGTGGGAGGGTCATCATTTTGTATATGGTAGCTCTGCTCATTAAGGAGAGTGGTAAGTTCTGTCAGTGAGCCACGTCACCACAGAGCCTGTCTAGTTGAGGGAATACATTCATGCACATAAGCTCTTGTGGGTCTCGAGTGACATAAATTCCTAGGTATTGGAATCCATCAAACACTACTGGTGCCGTACAGTCCGAGGGCAACCGGGGCCCTCCCCAGATAGGGGATAAATGACTGACTTGGACCAGTTTATTCAGTAACCAGATTAGCTCCCAAAAATGTTGAAGACCTCCAGAACTCTGCCTAATGAGAGGGATGGCTGAGTGACATATAGTAGGACGTCATTTGCAGTCTGAGAAATATGCTCCTCCCAGCTACCTACAGCCCTCAATCTCATTATCAACGATTCCTGGTTAACCGAAGCGGCCATCAGCTGTATTACCTGCGCAAATCTCATGGGCGAGAGGGGGCACCCCCTGACGCATTTTCTTATGTCGGGCATAAACTCAAAACACCACTCCATTGACTTTCACCCTTGCCAGTGGTTCTTGGTAGAGTCGCCTAACCCAGTTCCAATATTTCGGCCCAAAGCCCATCCTAGCCAGAGTGGCCAGAGTGGCAAATATATAATTCTATTCTATAGTATCGAAGGCCATTTTGGCATCCCAGGCCATCAACACCGCCTGCTCCTCATGAGTGGTTCTGTCATGTGCTGCACCCCGTACGGGCGCCTCAGATTTCGATGGGTGCTGATAAGGGGCATAAGGCCCAACTGATGGAGGTGTACGAGGGAGGTGATGACCCCACAAAGCCTTGTTGCCAGAACCTTTGCCAGCACTTTTGCCTCCATGTTCAGTAAGGATATGCGTCTGTAGGAGCCACAATCCATTGGTGGCTTACCTTTTTGTGGAGAACTATGATAGTGGCGACCCGCTGATCAGCCAGCAGGCAGCCCTCCTCACATGCGCTCGAAACATGTCAAGCAAAGACTTGGCGATCAGATCAGATAGTCTTTGTTCGGTATACAATAAAAAATATAAACATAAAAGCATACAATAATATATATATATATATATTTTTTAATCAAATAGAGAAAAAACATCAAAGAGTAGACTTTTCTCAATAAGAAAAGTGGATCCTATCCCTATTTAACCGTTCTTGGCTGCTTTATCATCCATAGTCTTGTAGAGTTCTATAGGCAAACCATTGCCTTCCCAGACTGCAAGTCCCTTATAGCTATTGTCAACTCTTCCTCTGTCAACTCCTAGAGCCTCTCTTTCCTCCTGCATAAGTGCCTGCAGGCTAATATCTTTTAGGAAGTCTAAACAATCTGCATCAGTTCTAGCCGTCACAGAAGTGTATACATCTTCATAATAGGTCGCAAAGGTACCAGCTTTGGCTGCATTGGTCTCCTGTAACACACCAGCCCTGTCCTCTATCTCAAGAACCAGGAGCGACTGTTATCTCTCTTGTCTTATCAGGCCAATAATCTACTGGGCTTATCCCCTATATCACACAGTCGGCACGGTGTCGCAAATGCATGAGTCTGCGCTCTGTTCTCCGCCAAGGCGCGAAGTTTGCGTTGTCTAAGATGCAGCTGACGGCCGAGGATTGCAATCCAGTCCGCCACCATCCTTTTCTCTAGGGCTACAACTGCCCTCTCCACCGCCTCACACTCCAGTCTGCCCTCCTTCCTGCCCCCTCATACAGCCTGAACTTGGCCCGGCACCACAGGTTTTAAAAGATTCCCACAGGACACAGGCAGATGCTACCATTACCTGGTTCTCTTTAAAGTAAAGGGCAGCCCATTTCCTTATTTTGCCTTTCATACCCTTATCTTGGAAGTATCATGTGTCTATTCTCGGGAACAGCAAAAAATCTCGGCACAGTCCCTTCAGCATGACCCCCACTGGGGAATGATCAGATAAGCCTCTTGCATGGTGCATCTGAAAGAGACACGTTAGTGATAGATTCCTTACCTTAGAATATCCCCAGGCGTCAGACTGGATCCGGAAAGTTTACGTCAGCAGTACCCCTGCTCGTCGGACGGTGTAAAGTGTGCGTCCCCACGTCCGTCGTAGGGGTCATGATCGCCGGGATGACGTTGCGGCAGCTTCTTAGAAGCCGCCCTCGGGCGCTGACGTCAGTTCTTTCTTTTTCCACACCAGCAAGCACAGATCCGGAGAGAGCAGTACCCCCCAGTCAATTTTTGACTGAGTTTTTTGGGACTTTTGTCTCTGTTCTTTTGAGTCTTTGACTCCTGGTGTATAGGGATGCCCGGTTTCAAGTCTTGCGAGGCTTGTCCCCGCACGATGTCGGTGACGGACCCGCACCGCTAATGTCTCTACTGCCTGGGGCGCGACCCCGAGTCGTGCACCGACTGCCGGGCCATCGCTCCGAAACCTTTGCGGGAGCGGTCCCGAAAGTTGCTTGAGGGCCAGGAGTCGGCTCCGTGCCATTCAAGGTCCCGGTCCATCACCATCGGTCGACGAAGTCTTCGCACTCAGGGTCAGGTAAGGCAGAGCACAAGAAGCCGAAGAAGCAACGTCACTCTTCAACTTCCCCTAGCCTGTCGCGCGACACGGCTGAGGGTGCGGGTGGTGCCATCCCCGCGGCTCCAACCTAGCCTATGCAGTTGCTGACGGCCTACTCGCCCTTTCCGGGTCCGTCGGCGACTCAGGCCCAGCTGCAGGAATTTCTGTCAGCCATGGCCCGCCTCTTTGGCCCGATGGGCCCCGCCGGCACGCCTTCGGGCCCCGCGGGTCCGACTGGCGGTCCTCGCCTTTCTTCATCGCCGGCTCCGGCCCAACGTCGTCGACAGACCCCCATGGATCCATGCATGGATCCCAGTCGATGTCGGTTGGCCTCATATGACCTCCACCGACATTGACGTCCACGGCTCCTACGCCGGCCTGCTCCCCGGACGACGTCGTGCCCGGCTTCCACCCAGACATGGTGCCGGACCGGTGTCGATCAACGCCGATTCCGACGCCGATGGGGAATTTCTTTCCCTTTCTCCATCCTCCTTCTTCTTTGCTGCCTGCCCAGCAGGTTACGGAGGATGAGGAGGGGTCTGAAGAACCTCTCGCCGCCCAGTGCGAGTTAGACCCGGACTTGGAAGAGGAATTGGAGGACGCAGGTGGACTGGATTTTTCTCCAGAACCTGGCACACTGTCTCCTTCTACCGTGGCTATGGAGGAGGGTGGTACTTATTCAGTGCAGCCGAGACTCTCCACCTCGAGCTTGCTACAATGGCCGTCAGGACTAGCCTCCTGACAGAAGTGCTTTGGCCGGCGACTTCCTCTGCGGAGCCGCTGCTGCCCTCCAATGACGCACTTTCAGACGTTCTTTTGGGCACCTGGTCCAGGTCCAACCCAAGGGCTCCTGTGGATAGAAACGTGGCCCGACGCCATCGCCCAGCCCCGGGCGACCCCATTTTCCTCTCCTAACACCCTACCCCTGAGAGCTTGGTTGTCCAAGCCTCTGCATCCCCAAGCGCATTCCCTTCTGCACCTTCGGACAGGAAATCCAACAAAATGGAGCAGTTTGGGAAGAAGATTTTCTCTTCCGCCAGGTCAGGGTTGCGGTCTGTGAACACCGCATGCCTCTTGGGCTGTTATTCCCACTATGTGTGGGATACGGTGGCACACGTGCTGCCTCCGTGTCCGGAGGAGGCCCGAACAGTGCTTTCCCAAGCGATTTCTGAGGGGAGAGACGCAGCCAAGTTCACGATTCGTTGTGGCCTTGACACCGCCGACTCGCTGGGCAGAGTGATTTCCACGACAACTAGCTTTTCTGGGGATGTCTAGAATACTCTGATGGACATGCCTTTTGATGGCACTCGCCTTTTTGTCGACAAGGCAGACAGTGCGTTGGAGCGTTTTAAGGACTCACGGGCTACGTCCAAGTCCTTGGGCCGCGCACTCTTCGGCTTCTGCTTTTCGCTCCTTTCGTGGCCTAGGAAAGGGCGCCCAAATACGTTTGTTTCAAAGCCACAGGCCTGAGCAGCAACAGTCTCAGCGCGGACGTGGGACCCGCCGAGGTGGGTCACGGGGCCAGCGGGCAGGTCAGTCCACCACCTCCCCTGCCACCACTGCCTCCAAACCTTCCTAGTCCGGTGTTTCAGGCCCACGAAATGCCAATGGGCGGCAGGATTCACCATCACTTCGGACAAGTGGGTTTTACAGATAGCCTGAAGGAGCTACTCCTTCCCCTTCGAGTCTACTCCTCCAGCCATGTCACCTCAATATCACTGCATGCCGGGGGATCGCTTGGCACTTCTCCAGCAGGAAGTTGCGGCCCTCTTGGCCAGGAGGGCCATTCAGCGCTTTCCGACGCCAGAAGTAGGTCGTGGTTGTTACTCGCACTACTTCTTGGTTCCAAAGAAGGACAAGGGCCTGCGTCCTATCTTAGACCTTCGGAACGTCAATCACTTCCTCCGGAAGGAGATGTTCAAGATGCTTACACTTGCTCAGGTCTTGTCTGCCCTAGACCCGCAAGACTGGATGGTAGCTGCGGTTCACGGTAGCCACGAATACTTTCAGTTCACCCTGCTCCCTTTTGGCCCTACTAGCACCCCTCGGGTCTTCACAAAAGTGATGGCGGTGATCGCAGCTCATCTGCGCAGATCAGGGGTTTCAGTCTTCTCCTATCTTGACGACAGGCTATTGAAGGCTGGCTCACCCCAGGCAGTCGTCTCCCATCTCCAGACTACGGCTGACCTCCTGCATTTGCTGGGGTTCTCCATCAATGTGCCGAAGTCGCACCTGATTCCTTCTCAGAAGCTCCTCTTTATCGGAGAGGTACTGGACACGGCGCAGTTTCGGGTTTATCCTCCCAAACACCGAGTCCGGGACATTCGGGCTATGATTCTGATCTATCGTCCCTTGTCCTGGGTTTCGGTCAGGATGACCTTGAGGCTGCTGGGCCTCATGGCCTCCTGCATCCTGCTCACCAATCATGCCAGATGGCATATGCGGGCTCTGAAGTTCTAGTGGGTGCAGCATCAAGGGGACCTGTCCAAGTACATCCAGATCTCAGAGGGCACTGTGCATCAGTTGCAGGGGTGGCTCATAAACCAACATTGGTTCAGCGGCAAATCCCTCTCCCTTCCCCAACCAGAGCACACAGTGGTGATGGATGCGTCCCTCATGGGATGGCTCGGCCACATTGGAGAGGCGGAGATCAGAGACCTCTGGTCTCCGGCGGAGTCCAGACTCCATATCAACCTTCTGGAGCTCTGGGCAATCCTACTTGCACTGAAGGCATTCCTTCCCTCTGTCAAGGGGAGAGTAGTGCAGGTGTTCACAGACAACAACAACGCCATTTGGTACTGCAACAAGCAAGGCGTGGTGGGGTTGTGGACGCTATGTCGGCATTCTCTGCGTCTCTGGACATGGCTGGAACGTCAAGGCATTTCCTTGGTGGTTCACCACTTGGTATGTTCTTTGAACGCCATGGCAGACAAACTCAGCCACAGGTGCATGATGGATCACGAATGGCGTCTTCACTCGGAGGTGGCGCACAGTGGGGAGATCCTTGGTTAGATCTATTCGCCACCGCAGAGAACGCGCAATGTCAGCAGTTCTGCGCGTTGGAATTTCCAAGGCGGCACTTGCTCGGCGACGCTTTTCGTCACGAGTGGAGTTGCGGTCTGTTGTACGCGTTTCCGCCTATACCACTTATGCCCAGAGTGCTGAAGAAGATCAGGTGCGACCGGGCCCAAGTCATTCTTGTGGCTCCGGACTGGGCTTGAAGAATTTGGTATCTTGAGCTACTCAGTATGAGTGTGGATCTTCCGATCCGACTGCCTCTTTGAGAGGATTTTCTGTCGCAGCAGCAGGGATCGGTCCTCCACCCGAACCTGTCCAGCCTCCACCTCCTTGCGTGGAGATTGAGCGGCGACAGTTGATTCCATTTGACTTGCCTCCTGAAGTCTGTGATATCATTCTGGCAGCCAGGCATCCCTCCACTAAATCGGTATACGCCTGCAGGTGGAACAAATTTGTGGCATGGTGCACGGCAAAGGCTGTGGATCCCCTTTCTGCCCCTTTTTCAGAAGTCCTTTTGTTCCTTCTCTCTTTGGCCCAGCAGTCCCCTGTTGTAAATAGATTTCTCAAAGGCATTACTCACCTTTTCCCTCTTATTCCGTTTGTGATGCCGCAGTGGGACTTAAATCTGGATCCTACTTATTTGATGTGTGCTCCCTTTGAGCCGCTTCTCAATTGTCCTCTTCGTTTACTGACTTTAAAGACTGCTTTCCTGGTTGCCATCACCTCCGCTAGGCGCGTGAGTGAGCTCCAGGCTCTTTCCTGTAAACCTCCTTTTCTGTCGGTTCATCCTGACAAGGTTGTGCTTCGCACTCGTCCTTCTTTCATGCAAAAGGTTGTTACTGCCTTCCACATCGGGCAAACTATCACCTTGCCCACTTTCTTTCCGCCTCCGCACCCTTCCATAGAGGAAGAGAGACTCCACCGTCTGGACCCAAAACGTGCGCTCTCATTTTACCTGAATCGCACAAAACAGTTCCGGGTGGATGACCAGCTCTTTGTTGGCTAAGTAGGCGCCAAGAAAGGCCGAGCCGCACACAAGAGGACTATCGCCCGCTGGGTCGTCTTGTGTATCAAAGCCTGTTATTCTCTGGCTAAAAAGGAACCTCCAGTGGGGCTGCGCACCCATTCTACCAGGGCGACAGCAGCTACTACTGCATTGGGACGTGGTGTCCCCCTGCAAGACATCTGACAAGCAGCCACGTGGGCCTTGCTGCACACTTTTACTAAGCATTATTACCTTGACCGTCAAGTCCGGAGAGATGGCTTCTTTGGCCGTTCTGTTCTCCGTGACTGTCTGGTGTGATCTTGGTTCGCAGACCCTCCACCGGAGTTGATATTGCTGGGGTATCTATTCTAAGGTAAGGAATCTATCACTAACATGTCTCTTTCAGATGCTCAAGTTACTTACCTTCGGTAACGATATATCTGTAAGAGACATTAGTTAGTGATAGATTCCTTACCGCCCCACCCATCCTCCCCGTTATGTGAACTGATTTCTAGGGTTCATCCCTTTCAGGGCCCTAGTTTCAATGCACCAGTGGTCAGTATCTTGCATGGCTCTGCGTTCCTGTCGCAGAAAGTCGCGTACAGAACTGACGTCAGCGCGCGGGGCATCGTCTAAGTAGCTGCCGCAACGTCATCCTGGCGATCATGACACCTACGACGGAAGCGGAGCCGCACGACGCCACCTTCCGGCACGCAGGGGTACTGCTGACGAAAACTTTTCGAATCCAGTATTCTAAGGTAAGGAATCTATCACTAACTAATGTCTCTTACAGATATATAGTTACCGAAGGTAAGTAACTTGTGCTTCACTGCCCTGAATCTTTCTACCCTAGAATGTTTTATGAAAATATGGACTAGACGGGAAAAGCCACCTTGTGTGGATGAAAAGTACATGTATTGCGTTGGCTTGGGTTACGTTCCCGTCACTGGTCTGTTAATCCCATTTCCGCTGCGAAGAATTGCAATGGGCCTGTCACGCGGCTAGGTTTGGCCTGGGAAGAAACACTGCCATCTTTACGTGTACACGTTTCTTAAGTTGCCTTCTTTTCGCCATAATTACTTTTGACATACATTTGCCTGCCTGACAGTGCAAGATGAATTTCTCTGAAACCACATTGCTTACAATTCTACTTTGACACGACATTCTGAACATTTGGTACAAGGCCTGTCCACACATTGTGCAAATGTTATTGTTTGTTATTTGTACATGAGGTGGCATAGCTATCACAAGAAAATTAAAAAGTCGGGCTCACTGGGGCCTTGACACGGAAGCATAAATACTGTTTTCATAAATACTCACGCATTTCTGTGTTCAAATCAGAGGAGCATTCTGCTGTCATTGTGAGGTTGCTGTGTCGGAGTCTCAGCCTAGCTGATTCCTGATTACCCTCTGCGAGGAGGGATGTCCAACTTATAACCAAGATGGGACCTCCATAGACTTACCTTCAAGTAATGGCGAGTTAGATAATTAAGTAGGGGATTCTCAGTAGAACACCCGCCCTAGGCAACTAGGTTACGGAGCGCATAGTAGGAGTACAGTTCTTATATGCCAACATATATACACTGATTTAGCACAATGGTGGAATCGTTTATCCTTTTATCTGTTCTTACACTAGTAGTCACTTTTATCTGCTTCTGTCATTTAATCTTTGCAGCGCATATCTTTTATACAAGAATCACAATGCTTCAATAAATATTGAAACGCCCCTTTGTGTATTTCTTGTGTAACTTTCCGAGTATACACGAGTGACTGAGTGAAAAGGTTATATATCTTTTACATATCTTGGGCAGTCAGGGTTGTCATGTTCTGAGGCTGTCCAACCATTTGTTACCTTACTAGGTTTTGGGGTGCATATGGTTGCACTGTGAGCTAGCTGGTCTATGGCCAACATATCCTGAGGGGGCGCACAGAATCAGTCTGGTAACATCCCAAATCTTGTTGTCCAACAAACGAACAGTTCCTACTGAGAAAGTGGAAACCGTACAACATGGTGCCCCCAACATTGGTTGATTGGGATCTTTTAATGGATCACCTGAGTAGTTCTCTTTTGCATACCCAAATACGCCTACACACCTCCTAACCTAAGACATCTGTGTTGGTAGGGACTGTCATCCTCAGCTGAGTAGGTATTGGCTTTAGGTTGGTCAAGCTTGAACTTTTCAAAGGATTTTTTCCCATTGTGTTACATGGCTTACACTCCCAGCAGCAGACGACACGACAAGGCTGTTTCCCAACTACACACAAGATGAAGTTCCAAATACCTACACACTGTATGAAGAAATAGAGATACCTTTAACCAACCAAGAGCATAGAAATGTAGTCGATGTTAGACCAGGTCCTCTTAGCAATGAGTGAGCAACATGCCCAGTCTTAGCCAGATATAAACTGCATCCTGATGTTGATAATTCGATAACCGCACAAGTGCATAAATTATTTTAAAAGTTTGCAATACTATACAGGTGTTTGACACAGTTCGGTGCGCGAACATTAACTTTAAATCCTGTGAGGACTGCTCAAACTGCACAACCACAATTAGCTACTCTGTGCATTAACCCTCAAACATTAAATGCAGTCATGGGTAAGGTTCCCATCAGATAGGAGTAGATTCCGCTCTGGATTGCACAATAAACAAGTCCGCTTGAAGCAGTTTTCCCCATACAGGACCCCAGGAAAAACACCAGGTTTTAACTAGATGCTTGCCGATGGGGGTGGCTTCCCATTGGAAGACTGCACGAGTTGGGGGTACAGTTTTTGCTGCAGTACATATCAGAACACATGGTATCCCTTCGTTAGCTGTTTTGCCTGAAGTGTGTAGACCGATTTGGGGATGAAACTCATGGGCAATTTTGCCACAGTAGCTGCCATTATATTAAGTAACATATAAAGGGAAGTAGCAGAATTGACTATACACCAGGGACTAAGGGATTTGGCTTTTGGACAACAGGAGCGCAAATTGCTTAAAATTATTGAGGAGATCTATGCTATCTGACACTAGGTAGAGATAAAAAAAAATAATTTTAAACAGATTGTATTTGCCAAAATATAACATATGACGCTGATCTCTGAGCCCCAGAGACACCTGCTGCATGCAAGATACAAAAATTGAATTTGACCATTTTTCATGAAGATTAGGATAAAATGAAAGGCAATGCAAATAAAATCAAACCCTTAGAACATCAACCCACCTACCCCCACACACTGCCATCTATTCCAGAGCAACATATCTCTTACACAAACTGCCATTGTACAAAATAGGACTTCATCAGCCAGGAACAATTGTCCTGCCCAAGGGCCATAAATGAATCGCAAATCAAAATGAAAAAAGAAGAATTAACAGCAGGAAATATAGAGGTCACCCTGGGTCTCAACTCTAATCTCCCTGGGGCGGCTCAAGTTCCAGGCCCCGATAATCAGCCCGGCGCCTCCAGATCTTATGCTTCCGGGGACATCCCCTTGTCTCAAACACCAGGATCTCCAGGCCCATACAAAAGTCTAGACCGTTTTTCCATGCGGAGATCGAGGGAGCGACCGCTACCTTCCAGGCCCTAGCTATGTCCCTCTTCACCAGGGTAAAGCCCAGGAGCATAAGATGGCGCTTGTAGATATTGTCTCCAATCCCTTCCATCACATGTAGGATAACTAGCTTTGGCGAATTGGGGAGCTTCCACCCCAGCACTTCAGAGAGACAGGCCAGCACCCTCAGCACCCCCCTCCAGAACCCCTCCAGAACCGTGCCAGTGCTGTGCATTGCCAGATAGTATGCAACAGGGTTCCATCCTCATGATTACCTAGGAGACACACCGGCGAGGCCACCAAGCCTGCCCTCCAGAGCCAAACCCTATTATGATAAACTCTATGGAGGTACTTAAATTGAATGAGCCATAGGCTCATTGCAATGGCTGCCCTACGCAGAGATGCCAGAGCATCTGTCCAGTCTTCCTCTTCCATCTGACCCACATCGCCCTCCCAGGCCTCCCTTAAGCGCTGTAGTGAAGGGTAACCATGTGTAACCAGGGACTGCTAGATTTTGGAGATCTTATGGTCAAGGAAGTCCCCCATAAATACTTTGTCTTCTACTGGGCTGAACTCCGGTAGGGACTCCAAACCCTCCAGGCTGGAGGAGATAGCATGCCTGAACTGTAAGTACTTGAAGAATTGGATTTTCGGCACCTTGAAGTCTTTCTGGATATCTTGAAAGGATTTTAGGATTGGACCCTGCATAACGTCACCCAAGGTGGAAATCCCAATATTATCCCAATCACGGAACCCATGTAGGGACGCCAGTTGTGGAAAGCAACATTGTGCCAAAGTGGGGTCTCCCGATTCAGTTTGTTCCACCAACCCATCTTCCGTAGCGCCTGCCTCCAGATTTGAAAGACAATCCGCGTGGCAGACGGTAACAAGCGTCTCAGTGGGGCGGAGTAAAGAATCGTATGTAGAGTTTGATTCCCCATGCACCGTCACTTGACAGCATATACCAGGTCCTTCCTGTCCCCATACCACCACTCATTTAAGACTAGCAGGTGCGATGCCATATAATAAGACCAAATATCCAAGGTTGCCAGTCCCCCGCAATATGTAGATTGGAAACAGGTCCATAACGCCACCCTAGCCGCCCCACCATCCCAGAGGAACTGGCCCAAGGCCGCATTCACCTGATGAAACCACCGCGGGGGAATCGGATAGGAATGGTTCTGCAGTTGATACAAAAGGCGAGGGAACGAGACCATTTTAAAAATGGCTGACCGGCCATAAATAGATAAGGGCATGTGAGACCAAGTCTTAATGTCCTCACGCACGCGGTCCCATACGGGTGCAAGATTACGATCCCACGCCGTGGTGGGAGAGTCCAACAGATACACCCCCAAATATTTCAGTCCCCCCTGGACCACCTGCACTGACGAAGCCCAAGAACCGAGTGCGCCCCCGTCTCCCAGGACCCACAGGGTGGATTGCCGAGGGTGCATATATAATCCCGAGGTTTCCCCGAAAATCTGCATTATGCGCAACAGCTGAGGGCCCGTCCTATTTCAGTTGGTGAGAAAGAATAACACATCATTGGCGTACAGAGCTATACGATCGGACAATCTGTGTGCCCATTTAAAGCCGGACACCTGAGTGTCCATCCTCACCCAAGCGGCCAGGGGCTCCATTGCTAAGGCAAATAAATAGGGGGATAATGGACACCCAAGGTAGAGATAATTTGGGAGCCAAATCTGGTAAACCACAACTAAAGAGTGATTCTGAAAAGGGTAACTCTAAGCAAGCACCCGAGTCTTCTACAAAGAAGAAGTGGGATAATAAGAAAAATAAAGACAAAACTAAATCACTGGGTGGGTCTCCTCAATAGGGAAGCCACTGTGAAGCGCAATAACCTGTGTAACTGTGATAGTATTAGACTGCCTCACAGGTATCAGGATACTGATACATGTTCGTCTCGTTCCTTTCAGGAGTCCTCCGAAAAACGTTCAAAGAGAGGTAGACAGTCAGAGCACAGATTGGAAGGGTACAGGAAACCAAAGAAGGACTCGTAGCACTCATCTGACTACACCATTAAACAGGAAGGCAAGCCTAAAACATCCACACCTCAGTTCAAAAAGAAGGGTCAAGCATGCCGCGAATATTGAGGACACTGCTTCTGAACAGCCAGTGGACTCTGACCATGCTGGACAGCACGGCAGAGGTTGCGATAGCTTGCCAGAACCTGATGGATTGTCTGGCGACAGTAGAGATGAGTGACTATATCCAGGTGGAGACATCCGGTTGCGAGGGTCAGTCTTCCACATTGTCTATGGGAGATGCAACTCCAGATGGAGGGAGACAAGTAAAAAGTCCTATTTAAGTTTTCTTTTGGGAGAACCTGCCATTCACCTATGCCCAAACGGCGAGACTGTAATTTTCCCTGCCTTCTGCAACCTCGTTCCAGAAAATGTGAAACATTCATATGCCAAGTAGTGTGCAAGCTCTGGCATTATACTGCAACCATGTGAGGTGGCATGACTGTTCCCTTTATCTTGAAATACCACTTAGGTTGACTCCACATCCTCAAAGGCAATACCCCATTACAAATGAGGCTAAAAAACAGGTTAGAGAAATTCTCCAACAACTTGAATACCAGGTGTAAAAAAAAGTTGCATCTCATCAAAGAATAATCCTTTGTTTCCTGTGATGAAACCAGGCCATTCATATCATTTAGTATTCGTTTACAGCAGGTATTTGACCGCATTTAGCGTGCTGGGTCCTCAGAGGCAAGTTTGTGGATTGCCTCGGGGGTAGAAGAATAGCCCTAGGCTGTTCTCAGCTCGAGTAAAAGAACTTTTTCAATTTTTTGATGATCGGTTGTTGTCCTATGTCGATGACCTATGTTTGATGAATAATGAACTTTCATTACACTTGGCATATTTCTGGGATTTGCTCATATGGGCTACAAATGTAACTTAAAAAATCAGAGATTGCACACCTCATTCTCCTGTTTCTGGGATATGAACTGTGAAATGAAGGCAAAAGCCTTGCAACACATTTCTTAGAGAAGTGTGCGCTATTACAGCCTCCAACTGTGTTGAAGAGGTTCCAATTCATATTGGTATTCCTAAATTTTGGCAGAACCTACATTCCAGATTACGCAGAGCGGGTTAAACCATTTGACGACCTAATTCTTCCAGATTTCTCAGGCACATAATGGACCACCGAACATACAAACATACTACATTCAGTTCAAGCTGACATGCTAGCTTCAAAACACTTAACATACATTTGTAAACACAACAAACCTAATGATCCATGTAATTGCTGGAGCATCATGGTACACTTATGTTACATTCAATGAAGGTGAAACTGTACCAATTGCATATAAATCACATTCGTACACCAATGCCGAAATGCAATTTGCACACACAGAAAAAGTACTGACAGTGGTAAAAACTGCTTTGGTGAGGGAGATAGCACTGGCTCAGGGAAAAGGAATTATTGTCATGACCCCGGTACTGATCTTAAAGGCCGTCACACGAGGGAGCGTTGCAAATGCATTGCATCTACATTGGATACAGTGAGCTAACTCACTCAGTCACCGCAAACAGATGTAGACTACAGATTTTTATTTTATTTAGTAGTTGGTCAGTATACAACAATTCTTGCCGCATAGAGAATACATACAGTAGGCCAATCGTGGGAGATAGAGACCACTTCATTTTTCAACAGTGATTACCTTATCAAATACATTACTGTTAGAAATGGGGGTCTCTTGTTGGCAAGGGCTTGCACCTTTGTCTCAGTAGGGACCCTTCTTCCTAGTCAAGGTAAGGGAGTTACACTCCTAAAATAACCTCTGCTCGCCCCCTTGGTAGCTTGGCGCAAGCAGTCAGGCTTACCTTAGAGGCAGTGTGTAAAGCATTTGCACAGAACCAACAGTAATACAGTGAAAACACTACAAAAGGACACCACAATAGTTTTTGAAAAATATCCAATATTTTATATACCTAAAACAAGACCAACACGATAAAAATCCACAATACAGTACTTAAAAAGGTGTACTTTGCAAACACAGTTCGTACGAGTCGGTTGCTCCGTCCGGGGCTACCGCGATGCTGAAAACAATAGTCTAACAGTTCCAGCCGGCCTCGTCCGTACGGCCCAGCAAAAGCGTGAACAGACTCGGCAACAGTACCTTTCTCGTTGCGGCTGACACTGTGGTGCGAGCTAGTTGCATAATGGAAGCGGTGAAGGGTGCAGCGTCCTCTCGAAGCAGTGCAGGCAGCAGCTCGGTGATGATCGTCCAGACGGCGTCTGTGAGCCCAAGGCTTATGGTGCAGGGCGAGACGGTGATCGATGCGGTGCTGGCAGGTTGCGGTGCATGCGACAGAGGCGGTTAGTGGGAGCTGGCGTCGCTCGACCCAGACGGCTGTGTGGAACGAGGCGGTGCATCTTGAAACTTGCAAGCGGTTCCCCCATCCACAATGCGGTCACTAGTGTCGAAGTCAGCAGCAGCGGTCGCATCGGTGAGACCAGGATGGCAAAGTGAAGCGAGGCGGTGCAGAGTGCGGTGTCCCCAGGTTACGGTGCAAGCAGCGGCGTTGGTTGTCGTCGCCGTTGGTGAGAACAGGGTTGCTGTGCGAGATTCAGACGGTGCGGTCTGCAGTGCCGTCAGGACACAGAGCCAGCGACGGAGTCGGTTGCGTTTCCCTTCTCTGTGGCAGCTAAAACAACGGTTCCAGAAGCGGTACCCAGAGGTTAGTCTTTGCAGTCCCTGAGACTTCAGAACAGGAGGCAAGCTCTATTTCAGGGACTTGGAGATATTCAATAAAGAAGTTGCAGAAAGTTCAGTCCAGTCCTTTCACAGCCCAAGATAGAAGTAGCCACTGGAGGCCAACACAGCAAAGCACTCAGCAAAGTGGTAGTTCCTCCTCACAGCTTCTCCAGCTCTTCTTGGCAGTCTTCTTGACCAAAAGAGTTCTAAAGCTCTGGAGTCTAGGCCCCAATATTTATACCACAAAATCTTTTGTGTCTGGAGGCAGAGTGTCTGTGCCCAGCCAGAACCAGTTCTGTCCTCTCTGGTGCAGCTTCTGGCAGGAGGCGGAGTCAGCATTGTCAGAGGCAGACCAGGCCCATTCAGGTGAAAGGAAATCTCCTCCCCTACTCTAAATGCAGCGCATGTCTATTCAGCCCAGCCCGGACCTGTCTAGACTCTCTGGAGCCACTGCTCCTCCCCAGCCCCTGTCATCCCAAAGCCAGACAGTCAATACACATCCTAGCAGAGGCACACTGGATGGCTATGTAAAAAAATACCTACTTTCTAAAAGGGATATTTTCAAACACAGAACGTAAACATCACCCTCCCTAAAAGATGCATTTTAGCATTCTGAGTTCAGGCATACTAAATTTAATTTTCCTACCTTGTTCCCAGGAGTAGTTATGTTTATAAGATGTTATAAGCAAACTTCCAATTGTTTCCTATGGGAACAGGTAGCCTTGCAATAGTGAAAAACAAAATTGGCAGAATTTCACTATCAGGACATGCTACACACACCAGGGCATGTCCTACCTTTCGCATACACTGCACCCTGCCCACAGGGCCTACCTTAGGAGTGACTGATATTTAAGAAAAGGGAAGGTTAGGGCCTGACAAGTGGGTACACTTGCCAAGTTGACATGGCAGGTACAAACTGTGCGCAGACTCTGCAGTGGCAGGTCTGAGTTACATTTTCAGGGCTACTCATGTGGGTGGCACAATCAGTGCTACAGGCCCACTAGTAGCATTTGATTTACAGGCCCTGGCACACTCAGTGCACTTTACTAGGGACCGACAAGTAAATCAAATATGCCAATCATAGAAACACCAATCCATAACACAATTTACCCAGAGAGCATATGCACTTTAGCACTGATCAGCAGTGGTAAAGTGCCCAGAGTCCTAAAACCACAACAGCAGGTCAGAAAAATATAGGAGGAAGAAGCAAAATGTTTGGGGATAACCCTGCAAAAAGGGCCATCTCCAACAATTACATACACAGTACTTTGGATGTGGAATTCTACCCCGGAACAGGTTTGGCAAGGAGTTTCCCCAGACCGTCCCTCTATCACCACCCTCAGCCCCCTCAGGATTCCCTGTATTGTTCCCAGTTGACCCATACTTTCTCGTATTTGCGGGGGCATACCCGGCTCTGATATACCTCGCGTTTTGCTAATTTGCACCAGTCCAGATCGTTTTTCCAGTCCTGTACGTTTGGGGGTCTATTTGCAACCCATGCTTTGGAGGTATTTTGTTTAGCCAACCCAACTTTCAATGTCACCCACAGTGTGTTGTATCTGGGCTATTTCTCATCCCAGGAAATGCCCAGAATCAGCATTCTGGCCTCCAATGAGACCTCTAAGCCCGTAACCGTGGCCATTACAGTTGTGACCTCACTCCAATATTGCTGGATCTCAGGGCATTCCCAAGGTATGTGGAAAAAAGTGCCTCTTTCGCCACAGCCTCAGGGTGCATTAGCCAGAGTCGCAGCAGCCCATGTGGTGTAGCCTGGACTGAGAATAGTAAGATCTATGTAATACATGCAATTGTATCAGGCGAAATCAGACCCTCCTAGCTATTTCTCTGGGGCTTTGGATGGCTTTCTCCCATTCATTGTCCTCTATTAGTCCTATATCTCCCTCCCGGGCCTCTTGCAGTGAACGAGAAGATCGTGTGAGAATTATTCATTATTTTCCTGTAGACCAGGGAGACTGCTTAGTTGGCATTGGGTCTAGCAGCAACCGGTCTTCCATGGGCGAATATTCCAATAGCTGTTCCCCTTTGGGTAGCTGACACCTCAATGCATGCCTTAACTGTAGGTACCAGAATATCTCCTCCTGCTCCATGGCGTACTCCACTCAAAGTTCCTCAAAGGGCATAACCGATCCCCCTCTTCAAACATCCCCCAGTTCATCTATCCCCATCAGACTCCTCATGTGGCCTCTCAATTTCCTCACTTTCCAAAGGTGGTCGCTGTCCCACAGTGGATCTATCAGTTTGTCCTCCCGCCTCAGGTACTTGTTAGCTTCATACCATGCCAGCACTACAGCTTGAGAGTGACTCGGGAGCGTGCCCGCCTTTTTCTTATTATATAGGACGGGTTATGTAAGATGGCAGGGTATCCCCAGTTGCCCTTAGCCTCGCAGTCAACCCTGTAGGCTGGTTCATCTCTGTCCCCAAAAACACATTTGTCTACCACCATCAGCTGAGCATCCCAGAAGTAGGCACCAAGGTCTGCAACCACCAAGCCCTCCTCGATCAGTCCCTGCTGTAGTTTCTCAAGGGATATGCGTGAACTGCCTCTGTTCCAAAGCAGTGTACTTAACTCGCTATTTACCTTGGTAAACAAAATGACTTGGAACCTTGTAAGGGGTATTCTGGAGATGTATAGCATATGGGTGAGGTCATCTTCTTGAAGAGCACGGCCCTGCCCATTAAGGAGATTGGTAATGCTCTCCACTGGGTCACGTCTGCTCGGAAACGCTCCAGCTGAGCAAACAAGTTCTGTTCTAGGAAAGTAGACTACAGATCTGACTCTCCGCAACAAACACAAGCCTTTCTGCAATATGAACACGAATATCCTCTGCCTAATGAAATAATGCCTCTAGATCAGTGCGATTACATCACATAAAGTGATAGTTCTGTCCAACCTGCCGTAGGAACAACACCAATATTCAGCTGGGTGCGCTGCCTTAAAGGGGCGCATGCAAGCTGGAGAATGCTTTCCTAAAAAAAACCTACACGCAGTCACTTGATGACTGCACTGTGCCGTTGGCCGAACTCAGGGCTCTAATTTTGGCACTGGAGAATACGAATCCTGGATTCCCCACACTGGTATTGTGTTATTTGTATTATTGTGTCCAGTCTTATAATGGGTATCTACACTACTGAAACCAGAATGGATTCAGAGATTTAAAAGGGTGCACAACAAAGCACAGGATTCTTTGGTAATAAGTTGCTAAGCTGAAAGTGCACTTGCCACGGACTCGTGTATACATACCTTGAGTCACCAACGTGTTGGCATACACATTGCATGGAATTCCATGGCTGACAAAGCTGTAAAAGCAACAGTGCAAACTGCTGCAGTCGCTGCAATAACTCATTGAAGTACGAGAATAGAGACAGGCATCATGACTGTTGTCAATGCTGCACGCAATGACACCCACCTGCCAAAAGGCTTTTCACTCAAGTACTCCTACAAGTTAGATGTGCAAAATATACCCTTTGCTCACATTCCTCGAGTGCGGGAGAGAGTAATACTAAATTCAGACCACAGGTTAGGTTGAATTTTAACTGCAAATGAGGATCTTGCATATGCACTTGCAGGGGTGGCTGCTACAATTTCATTATTGCAGCAACACCATTGGTGGCCATTTCTCTATGAAAAGACCAAGGACATTGTCCTCAAATGTGACATCTGCCAGCAGATGTATGGTTCCACTGTGGCACGTCCACCACAGACAATGCACCAGATTTGAAACAAGCCTCTGGCTTGTGTTTATCTGGACCATTGTGACCCTTTGTCATCAGATGGGGCTTACAAGTATATGCGGTTGCAGTGGATTCCTGCTCTCTATTCCTGTGGGTATGAATGACCACAGCGGTTGGCTGACGCCCGAACTGTTATGAAGGATCTTCGAGTCTTTAGCAGGACATACGCAATAGGCACAGTACATTCCAACCAAAGTCCAGCGTTTGCCTCCAGGGCTTACAAAGATGCCATGGGAAGTTTGGGTGTCACACTCTGGTATTCCTCCCCATGCCATCCAGAGGGAAATTTGGTCATGGAGAGAAAAACACAGGACTTAGAGCAGTCTTTAACAGCTAGAGTACTACGCTTAGGTCGCAGTTGGGTCCATCATCTATGTGGGGTCCAGAAGGCACTGAACAATCTGCTGAGAAAATCCCTGGGTGGTTGGACTCCCTATAAGATCCAGATTGGGGTAAAAATGTGGGTCCCAGATCTCAACAGTTACAGCACAGTGGCAGACAAAACACCATTTGGCATACATCAACGTCTGGCTGTTTTACAGGAACTGAACAGTTTCTGGGATGAACATCCAAGTAAAACGCACTGCCACTGGTGAAGTGAAGGAAGTGCCGGCAGCTCCTGTTTGGATCCCAAAGATTGGGGATCTGGTCAGGGAGATAATTATGGACATTCTACAGAGTGCCTGTACCTTTCCTGGCCATCGAAGGTACCAGAACTATACTTTTTCTGACTCTTGCCGGCTGCAGAAATAAGAGATTCGTCTCCATTGATTTGATCAAACCACACTCAGTGGCTGATTCTCAACAGTAGACCGTGTGGTCTATTGGGTAGTTACCTGCCTTCTCCCACTACCATAAAGGAAATTCGGATGGAAGTTTTAAGCTGGTCCAGTGCCTGATGGGATTGTTTAGGATAGGGTATCATATCATGTGTATGGCCCTACAGAACTTTTACAAATTCCATATTTGTTTAAATTATAATTGAATGACATCATCACCCCTAGTACTATCTCTGATGATTGGGATATTGATACAGTGCATGAAATGCTAGAAGTTCTAGCACATTCTGTTGTTTTTTCGTCTGATTAACTGTACAAGGGCACATCTAACTATGATTAAATGTTTTGTTTGCAACATTATGGTCATAATTTTTTGCATAAAGCAAGTACTCCGTATGCTGGTTTTAATTACACACAATCGATACAATGCCCTACACCACCATGGGGTAGTTCAAAAACATTAGCACAGAAGTTTGCTTGTTTTTCTGGCTATGATACATTAGACCCAGTGTTTATTATAAGCTTGCTCCATCACCTGCAAAGAAAAACATGCTAACAACCCAAGCTGATTTATACTGCTTCCTTTCTTTCCCAGCTAAACACACAAGGGTTCGACTTTTGGAGGGACACTATCGAAGTAAAATCAATTTAGCGGACAAAAGATTGGCAGGTTCAGGGGCACGTGGCTTTGTTTAGAGCATGGACACACACACTAGCCCCAGTCTTACTGGGGATGGGAACTAGAGGCACTAGCAAGACACAGAAAACGCAACAGGCGTTCCCAATCAATCGCTTATTAGCAGTTAACCTTAGTATTTAAACCGGCTCTTGGTTCACCACCATTCAATGACGGGGAGACCGAGAGGACAACCGTAGATACAACGGCTGGAAGCACTGAATTAAGACAGTAAGAGTGTGACTGCCACGCATGTTTGCGAAGGTGTAACTGCATTACACCTTCTAATGAGTGTGTATGTTTGCTGCCTACATTTGGCATAAATCTTTTTAACAGCATTCAAGTATGTTTTTTGAGTCATAGCCCTGTAGTCACATCCACAGGCTTTGACCATGGTGTACCTCTCCATTGCAGAAAGTCACAGTAGGCCCTTCCACCCTCAACCTCCCATGGAGCAAGTAGGATAGGAATTTAGGGTAAGAAATTAACTCTTGTCATTTCATCTGTTGAGTGATGACACGTATGCCAGTCCCGTGTCTCATACAGACCACACCACGCGCTCAGTAGGTGTGATGACGCATGAAAGGCCACTAGGCCATTTATAAATATACTTCACCTTGCGGTATGTATGTTTTTCTTGTTTCCTTTGTTTCCTACAGACTAACTCACTCGAGTACTACACTGAGCGGGAATTTAGATACCTACAGCCCCCGTCCCTTGAGTGGCCGTTCCTTTTAGCACTACGTGCAAAGAGACTGAGCCCACTTTTTTTTAAACCCTTAGGTCCTGACGAATGCCACGTACCCTACGGGGACACGAAGACAGAAACATGTTGACCACACTTAACACGGTGGAGGTAGAGTAACGTCCCATGTCACCGTTCACTTTCTTTTAATACCATGCCCTGGCCTCTTGAATGTGTATGCCCGCCCTCTATAAAACAAAGTTTTTAGAGGGCGAGGACAGCCTATGATAAAGCATGACACCGGGTGGTGTGTGAGGCCAGTCCATCACTTTTTGTGAGATGCCCCCATAGGTGATGCACCTCAATAAAAGTCTGTAGGAAACTGTAGGAACCCAAACTAGGGGCAGCCCATTTTGTGTATACATTTGTTTAGAGCATGCCTCATACCACAACAGATGATTTTCCTGAGCAAAACTGTGCAACAAACTTCATGTCTTGGTTTGGCTATAATCAAGGATTTGAACATACTATACATTCCCATATTTGCACGTTTAGAAAGCTGGCAAAAGCTTACAAAGTACAAGGAGGAAACATTATGCTACACAATGGCACGTACAATTCATCATACACCAATTGGCGGGGATGGTTAGTTTTTCTGTTGGATACTAACGGATGTTAAGCACAGTTCCTGGGTAACACTGAGGGCTTTAAGATCAGCAGGCTTGACCTGCGTTACATGCAGACAGAACACTCGGGTGATGACAACTTACAGTGTTGGGAAGTTGTGCCTTGATTGTCTAAAAACATCAACATTGACCCAGGTGAAACAACGCTTCTCCCTTCTTTCTGATGACCTGGAAGTACAGGATTTCTTGTTAGGTCCTCGAAAACCACATCACAAACTCTTCTTGTACGCAATATACAATGAGATATGGAAAGATTCTCAGCATGAAACTGCTGAAAGACTGCAAAAGATTGACAGGACTAATTAAGAAAAGGATCTAGCAGTAGTTGACAATATTATGACAGCATTGTCCTCTTGAATGTACTCCCTGGGTTACGTAATGGTGTTGACAATAGACATTATACAACATGACATGACCGCATTACAACATGGGCATTCTCAGCTTCGGTCGATCATGCCGTTGAGTTGGACACTTCAGACACTACATTTTAGCCGCGAACCATGGCGACACATTAATACCACAAGCCTGTTTTCATCATACCACCTTACGAAACAGCAAGTACTCATGGCACGTAAAGATGCAACATAATTATGTTACACTTAGAGAAGTTACCTGTCTTTATTGCTGAAACGCCTGCTGCGGATTGGATAATTCACGGTTTCATTACTCTGCTGATTTTGACATTCCACTTCCAACATTGTCTACAACACGCTGATATGAAGCATTAGGGTTAGGGTATCTACCCGAGTATTGGGAATTACCTTTTAAATTCCGGTGTCAGAATGAGGCCACTGAAGGTTTTCTCAGTGGTTCTGGCTGTGAGAATACTTTAAGTGGTTCCTTACAGGCACATGCATCAAGCTAGGATTTTGCGAGTCCTTGATTGCGAATATTAAGGATTCGCAATTAAGGACTCGCAAAATCCTTTGCATGTAGGAATCGCTATAAAAGCGATTCCTACACATTCCTTATTTGCGACTCGCAAATTGCGAGTCGCAAATAAGGAATAGCTTTCCATTCATTCCTACAGAATGAATGGGAAATTGCAAGAGCAATTTGCGAGTACCAATAGGTACCCGCAAATTGCGCATGCAATTTCAAGGGTGTCAAAAGGACATGTTGCGCACACACATGTCCCAAGGACATGTATGTGTGTAACCTATAACTTTGAAAAATGCACTTTAGTGCATTTTTCAAAGTTTTCGCTATTTACCATGTGGTATGATTCCACGGTAAAGAGCGGGCCCAAATAGCGAAATTACGTTTTTTAAAGGCATCTTGCATTGTATTTAAGGAATCGCAATTTGCGATTCCTTAAATGCAGTTGGAATTTGAGATCGCAAAAATATGCGATTTCTTACATTGAGAGTGGCTTGTTGTTGCATGCATCGCAAAAGCTATTTTTGCGATGGCAAACGGACGATTTTTGTTAATCGCACCGTTTGCGATCGCAAAAAGCTTTGATGCATGTGCCTGTTAGTGTATAAGGAAGTTTCGCTCCACGGGCTTGTAACGCGTCCATGGTAAACTTATCTTGTTCCTTGAAAGGCTTCCCAGCGCCATCATTTATCCAGCTTTCAGATTACTATCTAATGGGAGTTACTTGATGTTGATTGATCAAGGTTGCTGCGGTGTGAGACCAGGCATAGCCAATCTTGTCACAGTTTCTTCCATTGTCATTTGTAAACAAGTACTGTTTCCACCTGCCCGTACAGTTAATGAGGTGGCGCTTTGGCCCTGGATAAAGCTTTCGAACGTGCACTTTGATGCTTTGAGCATACTGAAAGCCTTACTGTTTCTGAAAGATGTGGCCTTAACATCTGCAAAGGAAAATATTTATACAGTTGCTACTCCGTACTAATTTTCCACAACATTTTGGAAAATTGGTGCACTGCCTTTTTAACACATCTCATACTGTGGGAGCAGCACACTTTTTTGAAAGCTTCAGGTTTTATTCGGTTACCACCTTCCAGACAGTCTTCGGAGTCATTCCATCATTCAGCCACTCCCTGCTCTGTAGCGTCTTTGGAGTTCTTCCGCTGGTCCTGTTCCTGATTTTCAGCACTGTGCTTTTATTTTTTCTGCCCTGCAATAGATGTCCCATTTCGAGATCGAAGAGAAATGGCATTACGACATGTGCTCCTGTACTGTGAATGTATGTTTCGGCACAGCCTTGCTTCAGGAATCAAAAGAGCATTGGTTCTTATCCTTTCGGCCTGTGTGACTTCACTGCGTGCAGTCTGTATTCCTCTGTCTGCTGTGCACTTTCGAGAGTGCCTTGGACTTGTGCTTATGAGTGCAAATGGTTCAGCCTCTGGACATGAATTACTGGTGGATCCTTTAAAGGCCCATTTGTATTGGTGTCCTTTGCGTTTGTCGTTGCTTCTGAACGCATTCTACAAATCTTCCTGGGACGCCACTGCTCCTGGTGAGTTGGATCTTGGCTCTGGTTCTGCAGATTTCCCACTGGCTGTGGTCACTTCTTCAGCGGCTGCTGTGGGGGTAGAATGGGAACATGTTTGCTTCATAAACCTGCTCTGAGATGTGTCTCTGGGATCATAATCTGCCGTTGCTGGGAACAGAAATGTTTAGTTTACCTCTCGGAACACATAAACAATTGGCTATTCCGTTTGGTGGGAACTTTTATTTCGGCCTGTTTTTAACATCCTAAATTCTTTTTAAATTTTTGTTTTTATTCGCTTGTATATTTTTAGGTCTAGCCTAGCAGCAGCGCGCATGCACTGCTCGCTCTGCGAGACTGGTGTAGTAGAGTATGGGAGAGAAGCCGCTCTAACTCTCCACACATATTTTTCATTGGCTTGTGTCATTGTCCTTTGTAAACACTGGCTTGCGAGTTGTTGTTAGGGTTGTTAGTCCCTCCTTGGTACCGCCTTGTCTGCATTTGTGAACACCCATGGCGACTGGCCCCTTTACTTCGGATGTGACACGGCATGCATTATTTAGTCTGTAAGCTTTTCTTTAATGTGTTTCTCTTCCTGCGGGCACAGCGTGCTTTCCCCGCCATGCCCACTTTCACTTTCAGTAAGGAAAACAATTGGTCCTAGACAGTCATATTCATACTCAAAATTAAATTGTTACACGATTGAATCATATTAACAAACGATATGTTTACGAAAGGAGAAAAGGGCACATTCCACAGAAATTACTCGTAGATAAAGGCACCCAAAATTGATTAAATACTAAGCATAACTTTATTTCATGCTGAACTTTGCTGATAGAGACACCGACGGATGCAGATAGTTTCTGACGTATGTGAAGACTTGTTGTGCCTAAGGGATCGAAGGCAGTAATAAATTAGGTCGTCTCACGCTGCTATTCAGCGGTACCTCGGGGTGATTTGTCCCCTTCTTTGGAAGTACTTTTTAGTACAATATGATCAAGTGAACGGTTGCATTCATCACATGACTACCATGTTCGGACTACCCACCAACCGGGGGCAGTGTACTTGACTTTGTTGAACATATGTTCCCCCCCATCCCTGTCCTGAGGAAGACCCGCAGCAGAGGAACTTAACCACCTATTGCGTTGGGGTCGAAACGTCGACATTCCCCCAGTGGGCCTGCACTCAACACCTACCCCCTCTCTACCCCAACCACAGATGAAGTCCTCTCTGTGCATCTAATCTAAAGAA
This sequence comes from Triturus cristatus, assembly GCF_964204655.1. Taxonomy (NCBI): domain Eukaryota; kingdom Metazoa; phylum Chordata; class Amphibia; order Caudata; family Salamandridae; genus Triturus; species Triturus cristatus. The sequence continues at coordinate 555,422,798 of NC_140586.1, forward strand.
TCATCGAATTTGGCAGGCATTGTATTCAGGGGCAGGCCTCTATGTAGGGATACTGGCACTTCTGGGAACAAAAGTCAGATCCCCTTGTGTATTTTAGCATTCATAACTACTTCTTTCAAATGTTCCTTGATGATCTTCATTCCTTCTTATCTTTACCCCACACTTGAGCACCAACTTTCACCTTCTTCTCCGCTCTTCGTAGTAACCTCTTGAGTAGTACAAACTGAACGTTAAGTCCTTTTGTGTTTTTTCATTTGATGAATATGGTTCAGCATGAAATAAATTAATGCTTAATATTTAATCAATTTTGGGTGCCTTTATCTAGGAGTCATTTCTGTGGAATGTGCCCTTTTCTCCTTTCTTAAACATATTGTTTGTTCATATGATTCAATTGTGTAACAATTTAATTTTGAGTATGAATATGACTGTCTAGGAACAATTGTTTTCCTTACCTATATTGCGCACGGCGAGGCTGTTTTACATTCGCCCCACGCTATTTGAATTTAATCGTAGCCGCTAATCTTTGCTCTGCATTTCTGACCTGATCTTGGCACATGATTGTAATTTGCACAACCTGTTTTTAAACCTGTTTTAAACGCTTATTAAATAGCAAGTGTCTTTTATTGGGGAATTTCTTACTTGCTTTGGGGCTCTCCTACCTGTTGCACACACCCTCGTGAGTCTGTGGTGTAGCCTGAATGCGCCAGAAGCGTGTACCCAAATCTGTCAGAGGCCTTATAATGATTGCCCTTAAGACGCGTTTCCTGGATTAAGACTAGAAACGGGGCATGCCGGCGCAGAAATTGTATTACCAAAGTGCGCTTAATTTTATTTCCCATCCCATTTACGCTCCATGACCACATGTTCAAGTCCTGTTGTGTGGGCTGTGCCATTGGGGTCATGATACTATGTGGGTAGGTGCCTGCCTCCTAAGTGTAGCACTCATTCGAGCGTACCCTTGGTGAGCCTGGTGGTGCAGTTCCTTACTGTCCGAGTCCCTTGTAGATGGAATGCTTTCATGACACATCAAGTTGGTAAAGAACAGAAACTCTTGAATTGAACCCACCAACTTCCCCCTCTCTGCTGCCCCGCATCATGAGTCTAGAACTGCCCACTGCCCCAACTTGCAGAGTGCTTGTTGCTCCTTGGATAACATCTAATAACGTGGGTAGGCTACTCTCACCACCTTAGTGTAGGTACAGATAACTGCTCTTACCATGAGATCCCCTCACATTTAGTTCAGCAAGGAGGCTAATTAACAGTGCCGTATTTAGAGAGTTCCTTCGCAGCAATTAGCTATGCCACACTCGACTGTGTCTAGTCCCTTTTAGATTACCACTAGTTGACCCTGTACCAGTACTTCCACATAGTATGGTTACATGTCCTAGTATCTCAGAGACTGTATGGGCTTTTGCTCACGATTCCATGGGAGAGTCCGGGGAGCAACGTCGTCCAGGGGAGGTAGGGCGTCGCAGTTCCTTCTCTGCACCTGGCTCCCCTCCAGCCCACAGTCCGCCAGCCCTCTATCCAGCTTCATGACTCCTCTGGGGAGTCAAAGTGCCACGTCTTGCCCTCTTCGACCACTCGTGGCTTGGCTGGGTACATCATCCAGCTCTTGGTACCTTTTTGACTTCTGGAAGCTGCATCTCTGCCTTTACACTTGAGGGGTGGAGTCAGGGAAGAATCGAATGACTGCGTTTTCGAAGTGCAGGTCACCTTGAGTGTGATTCACCTGAAGGATCGCATCTCCTTTTCTGTAGTCCAAAATTCTGGCTATTATAGTGCGTGGAAGGGCACCTGGCTTTGGCAGGGGCCAATGCCTTGTGTGCCCTCTCAGTCGAGAATAAGTTGGATAGTCTCTTTGGACAGAGGATTTTTATGATCAGATCCTCCAAGAAGAGATCTACACTAGGCTCCTCCGGGACCCCTACCACCCTGATGTTGTTTCTTCTAGCCGTCCCTCTTGATTCTTCTGTTGTGCATTGATGATTGCGTTTTGCTTCATCAGAGTTTGGACCTGCTCCTCCACTCTCTTGGCCGTTGAGTGTAGGCCGTTTTTTTTGGGATATTTTAACTTTCTCAGATGTGTTGTGAAAGTATGCCTACAGGAGATTAGCATCTTCCGTGACTACATCTAATTTCAGCTTTCGGGCCTTGCAGGTCCTGGATTGCAACCATTATTTCCTGCAAGTAGGGTTCGTCTGTGGGCTGAGGCTGTAGCCCTTCGCCACCATCTGTCGTGGCCTGGAATCCTCAGGATTGTACGTTGCTTAGAATGGTCCACCTCTCGACACCACCACGGTCTGAAAGTATGTACACAGACTCCATGGAGTGGTCAAGCGGGGGAAGGGAAGGAAGGGGACAGCAGGGAGGGAGACCTGGAAAGACAACAAGACAGGTATAAACAAATAGAGAAACCATACACTTCCTTCCTGTCCTACCCTGACCCCTCTGGAATGACAAACCGAATTCTAAGAGTTGTACCTGTAAAGAAAGAAAACCTTCTCTTCTAATTCTGTGAGTCTTACTGGCTTGTCGTAGTACTCTGCTCAATCTGGTGAAAGAATACCATAATCAGCAGTTTGATCAATACCACATAACATCAAAGTTTGAGAGTTTACATAGGATTCCTCTACATACCATATGAACAATCCTGCATGCTGAGACAGGGGTGCAGAAGAGCCGTCCTCTTACTCACTCTCAATACCCCTGCTACTGGACACACAAAGAAACCAACATGACTCCAATAATCATTGCACGTATATCAGTAACAACAGGAAAATAATTCCGGCCCTCTGCCACAATGTGTCCTGGGTAAAGGGTGTGTTCAATTGGGTACAATCCCTATGTACAAGGAGATTTCAATACAGTCTCTATCCTTTGATCTTCAAGGATAGTTCCCCTTCTTATGAGGCGATAGGTACCCCACACGTGTAGTTCACATGACCCAGAAAAAATCATAAGGCAAAACCGCCAATTGCTCCTAGCGATGAATAATAGGCAACCAATATCTCTTAAAGGCTATGAAACCGAAATTAGCATTTTCCCTGCAAGAACCGATGGCGGTTCGCCAACAGGGGAAAACGTGTCTGGGCTTTCCTGCCCCTCTATAACCAGGAAGTAGCGTTTTCCCTGCAAGAACCGATGGCGGTTCGCCAACAGGGGAAAACGTGTCTGTGCTTGCTTGCCCTCACAATACCAAGGATTTTCACACAGCGTTTGCCCCTCTGTGTGTGTGTGTGTGTGCCGGAATAGGGCTCCGCGGGGAAGTTGCTCCGCAAGGAACCGGCAAGTGGTTCTGCCAACGGCACAACACAAGGAGCACCGCGGACCCCCCAAACTGCCATCACTAGGAAATGAGCGTGGCACTGTGACCCAGAGGAAAGGAACAAGAGAGTCGGTGCATGAAGCACCCTTACCAGCCTCCTCGATCACACAGTGTGGCTCCTCAAAGAAAAGTAAGCGGCATCGTTCCGATGTCCTGGAAGAGTTTTCATCGAGACGCCTCGGGCGCGTACTGACGTCACCAACGTCAAAACGCCGAGTCTCATGGGACCTGTAGTTTCTCGGGCTGCTATCCTGTTTAAGCGCGCCGAGTCAGTGTTCTCCTGGTGCCCTTCCGGTGGGCTGCAACACCATCCACTCCCTGAGTTGCTCCTCTGGGGGCGCCCAACACAGTGGTGTACTTATCAAGGTTATTCTTTGTGTGGGTTTAGACTCCTCGCCATGTCCCCTGGCTCCCAACCCCGCACCTCTACACAGTGGCTGCCGCTGTCCTAACGTTTCCACTTGCCAGCTGTCTGTGCCTTTCCGAGGCTGCAATGTTTTTTCTGCAGGTGTGGTGCACAACGACACCGCAAGTACTCTGTACTTTTACCCCACTAGTACCTTCCCGGATCCAGGAGTATGAAGGTGCCAGACAGATCCCTTGATTTATGTGGCATGGAAGTCTTCAGTGTGTCCCCTTCCCGTTCTGGCCTCAACGATGGTTCATAGGACCACCCGCCTCATGGGCGAGAGCAGAGCGGGAAATCCCTTGCTTATGTTGATGCGGCTGTCAGGAGCCTCATGCTCATTCTGTGCATGGCGTTACCCCCTGAACTCTCCAATGCTTGCATCCCTATGGGGGGTGAGAAGAAAGGGGGGCTGCTACTGCTGAACTTTCCAGCCCCTCCTATGCTTGATGCCCGTCCGGATCACGTTGGGCCAGTGACAGGCCGGGTCTAAGGTCATTTACCATGCTCTTCAAGCGGTGGGGGACTTGCACGGTCTCCCCCCACTGGTCCCCTCAAGACTGTAGCCCCAGAAGGGAGAGGCACAACCACCAAATGTTCCCTCAGGTACCAGTACTCTTAGCGCTCCGGCTTCTTCGTTGTAGGCCATGCCGCCCGGGGTGTATTACTGCCCGCCCCCTCCTCCACCGGGCTCATCCCGGCGGGCACGAGGCCTCAGTCTTCCTACTGCAGTTTACCGCCAGCCCGATCACCCGCGCTGGCAAGAGCACAGCTCCTTTCCACTGCTTGCTCTTCACTTTGATTAATTTTGGGCATCAGAGGTGGAGTATAGCTGACAATGAGCAACTCCAGGCTTCCCCACCACAGGTTAGGCCTCCGCTCTGCCTCCACAAGGCTTCCAGGCACCGGTCTTCTTCCAGCCCCCACCGGCGCCATAGACAGCCAGGATTTTCACTACCGCACATCGGGGATATCTGGATTCTAGGCATACCATAAATCCGCTGGCACTGGTTGAATTGTGAACGGATGGTGAAGGAAATCAATCACTGTCAGCTACGGAGCGGTCTGTTTTTTGTCCATCTTGGTTGGTGGTTAGCTACGCCCCCCGTTGTGTATGGATTAGAGCACCAGGTGCCTTTTATTTAAATATATATTTTTATTGCCATTTTTAAAGTATATACAGAACATATCATGACCTTTATTCATGAGACATGCTATTAAACATATGTCTTAATCCATCTTATACCAACTAGCATTCAGTATCTCCACGGGCAATTATCCAATTCACATGACATCATGCAATCTCAATTACATTTTTTCGCCATATTCTGTTACAGCCTGGATAACAAAATAACAATAAACTCCCCCCCCCCTCCTTCCTTCTCTTCATGCTAATCAGTGCAAGTCTGCTTGCTGAGATCACCAGTAGGTCTAACATACTTATTGTCCCCCCATCATTATGCTGGTTGGGCTGTCCATGACCTGTTGTAGGTCTGTTATCATTTATGCCCAAGCTGGTCTATTGGCCTTTTCATCCTTCCTCACAAATCTCATCTGGACCTGCTCAGCAGTCGCCCACTCACTCATGTCCTGTAACCAGTCTGAAAATTCCAGAGGGTTGGTCTCATCCATACAATTATGATACGTCTCTTTTCTAGCACTAGTCCCATGTGTACAAAGCGTCTGCTCAGCTTTTTGTTTTTGGGTGCAGGTAGCTGTCCAAGCAATACTGTCTTTATGTCCCGTGAGATATTCCACCCCGAGGCCTCACCTAGATTCTCTAAGACCTTTCCCCAATAGGGTCGCACTGTGGGACTCTGCCAAATCATGTGATTGAAATCTGCCCCCGGTGTGGTGCACCTAGGGCAACAGTCCGCTCAGGGTATATAATATGCAGGGTGCGTGGGGTCAAGTATACTTGATGTATAACATTATAATGAAGTAATTTAAAACCGGCATTCGTGCTCGCTTTATGTACTCCCTCATGAACCTTCTGACTTTCCACCTCCGTTAAAGGTTCCTCTAATATCTCATCCCATTTCTGTTGAAGGCCCGTGGCTCACTCAGGAGAGCCTCTCTTAATGCTCCATACAAATGGGAAACAAGTCATCTGCCCTGTACCATCCCTATCATCGTCCGGAGGACATTGGTGATGGGCGGCTCATCTGGGAAATCATGCCAAAGCTCCTGTGCAACACTTGATATTTTATGATATTGTGGGAATTGTCCTGGGCCCGTCCCGAACTTGGTTTGTGCCTCTTCACGGCTTAGGAAGTGTCCCCCATTATAAAGGCCCCCCATTAGTAAGCATCCCCCCTCTTTCCAACGGCTAACCGACATGGAGTCTGCAATTGCTCCAAATGGCCGGACCGACCACAGAGACATATCCGTTGCATATGGGGCATGCTGAACTACCTGTCTTATTGCTCGTTCCCAGAGTATTGCCACATGTCATATCACATATGGGCGACTAGCAGTTATCGATGACCCCATCATTAAGAGTTCCACCAGGGAGTCTCTCCCATATGTCTTGGCCAATAAATTATTCTCCCAAATTGTCCTTATCATCGAACCATTGTACTGCGTATTGAAGTTGAGATGCCATCTAGTACAGGTCTAACCTGGGGTCCTCAAGTCCCCCCCCCCCCCCACGTCCTCTGCAGCGTCGTCTGTCTGACTCATCGTCTTTTTTCCCCCACAGAAGAGTGCCAATTATAGCTTCCAATGTGGTAAAGTACGACCTCGGTATCACATAAAATTAGTGTTTCAGTATGTAGAGACACAGCGGAAGTATAATAATTTTAACAATGGCTATCCGTCCCATAAGCGAAAGTGGTAAATCAGCCCAGAATCAAACCAAACCCTGCAATCCTTCCACGATACGGCCCAGGTTGGCCCCAAGAAAGGTATCAGCGGAGTTGGTCAGTCGTATCCCCAAGTATCTCTCCCCCTCTGTAGCCCACGGTAGGTCTAGCCTAGGTCGCAATTCTGGTTGAAGTATAGCCAACCTGCCCACAGGTATCACCCTAGACTTGCCAGGATTGATATGTAGTCCAGAGAGTTCGCCAAAGGTCCGTAACTCCCATAGTAATATCGGGAGAGATCTCTCTGGCTGTTGCAGGTAAACCAACGTATCATCCACATATAGCGATATCACATGATTGGTGTTCCCCACTTTGATGCCACAGTTATCCATTACCATTCTTACACGGATTGCCAGTGGTTCCAGGGTGACTGCAAAAGTTTAGGGGTGACAACGGGCACCCCTAACTAGTCCCTCTACGCAAATTTATCTGTCTGGAAACAGTCCTACCCACCCGTATCCTGGCAACTGGAGCCGCATAAAGTAGCTGAGCCCATTTAAGATATTGATCGCCGACTCCCATACAACCCAAAATCCGCCACATGTAAGGCCATTCCACTGAGTCAAATGCTTCTAGGGGCATGCCACACATGTGCCAAGCATTGTAAATTATAAAAAGTATTTCTTCAAGGGATAAACCCTGCTTGATCAGTGTGGATCAGACGTCGCATGAAGGCGAGAAGGTGATCAGCCATGATGCCGCTCAATACCTTTACATCTATATTCAACAGAGATATGGGTCTATATGAACCTGGCAAATCTGTATCTTTATCCTTTTTTGGAATCATAGCGACTAGGGCTTCACTCATGGTAAGCGGGAGAGTACCCTTCTGTAGTGCTTCATTGTAAACTTACAGCAGTTTATCTACTAGTATTGGTGCAAAACACTTGTAGAACTCGGCGGGTAGTCCATCAGAGCCTGGACTCTTTCCCGATTTAAGATGTCTTATTGCCCTATTTATTTCTTCTCTGCTTATTGGAGAACCCAGCGTCTCCTGCTCATCTGTGGTAATGTGAAATAACTGTATTGTATCCAGGTAGCGTGTCAAGTGGTCTAGTTCTGCCCCCGCGCGGTTAGTGTATACCTTTTCAAGGTGTGTCGCCAAGGTGTCCGCAATGCCCTTTTGTGTGTAATGCAGTGTTCCCTCCGCGGGACGTATCTGCAGTATGGAAGTAGCTGACGTCTCCTGCCGCACCAAACGTGCCATTAACGCTCCGGTCTTGTCACCCTCTCTATAGAGACGTTGTCTGTACATCGTGTATACACATTTTTCCAGTCTATGAAGATCTGTCATAAGTAACTCCTTAGCGTCCGTCCATTCTGTTAATTTCTGGGGGTCCGTGCTAAGTTCTGTCTGCAGTTTGCCCAACCTGGATTCTTGGACAGTCACATCCCTTTCCAACAGAGTCCGTACTCCATATACAGTTTTGATGCATATTCCTTGGATGACTACTTTCATAGCTTCCCATTCAGTAGCTCGGCTTGAAGCCGATTCCCAGTTTTCCCGGAAGTAGTCATTGAGCGCCTCCGATACTGTTGCCACAAAAGGGGGGTCAGTCAGTGCGTCCGTTTTTAGACGCCACAGAGGTCTCTCAGACCCAACCCATTTAGCACTCCGCTCCAGCAGTACCGGGGAGTACTCCGACAGATATCGTGTTTGTCCCCCTACAGATCTACCCAAGTCAGAAGATAACAAGACAATAATCCAGTCTGCTTGACGTGCCCGTGGCTGGGTTACAACAGGAAAACAGTTTTGTGGTGGGATGTCTTTCCTTCCATACATCCCAAAGTCCTTGCAGTGTTACCTGTAGTACCAACGTCATTTTCGGCTTTGTGTGTAATCTAGGGGGTTCTGTATACAGTGATCTGTCCATTACACAATTAACGTCCACAGTTAACATCAGTGGTGCCCCAAGGTACGGAGAGGACGCCTCAAATAGATCAGTAAAAAAGGAAGAATATTTATCATTCAGGGTATATTTCTGATCCATCAATCACATGATGTAAATGTTGAAACGGGATTCCCGGTGCCATCCAAATGAGGGTGCCCCGTGAAAACCCAGAGTAGGAGGTAGCGTACAGCTGCCCGCCATCTTTTCCTCAAACTTTTAATTGAGTCCCCCCAAATATGAGTTTCTTGGAGACAGGCCACTGACACCCTGTACCTCTTTAGGTAGGCAAAGACGTGTCTACGCTTGTCAAAGGGAGCAATGCCCCGTACATTCCATGTAAGGAACTTAGTCATGGCGGACGCCCAAGAGTATCCCTATCAGCATTCCACCCAGGACAATCCTGCCCATTTTTCCTGAAGGTGAGCAGTGTCCTCCACTTATACAGCCACTGGCAGTTTCCAATCTGTTTCTCATGAAGGAAGGTTTGGTTACCCCAACTCTGGACTTCCCCAACAGCCCCCCCCCCACCCCTTGGGCAATATCACATTTCCCTCCCTGGCAAACCCCTGCTCCGTGAAGGTATGTTGTTGTTGCCCCATTTCCCTAGGTTGTACCCTCAACAAATTCAACCTAATTCATAAAAAGAAACAACAGCACAGTTATGTACCTTACCTCCCACCCCACCCTGTTCCAAAGAAGTGAGTGATGAACCACCAAGTTGTGAGGCCTAGCCTCCAACTCCATCGACAGACACCAGTCACTAGAGGGGAAGGCCCCCGTCATCCAGTAAAACACGTGTGGAAATCAAACAATATCCCCGTAATGCAATCAATCTCCCTTAGTACCTTTCTACCTCTTTAATAGGTCGGTCTTACCAATCAGTAGTGACCCTAAATACTTCAAACACCTGTCCCCCTTACTGTCCCGTATCCGGCATCGGTGTCCTCGCTCATGTTACTGTTTGAAGGGTGACCAGGCGACGAGGCCCTCGAATCTGGAACAACATCGTAGACCTGCAGGGTGCCATCCGGACAAACTCTGATCCTGCTGGGGCTGCGACTTTTGGCGCTGTCTTGTGTGTGTCTCTGCAGCCGGAGGTTTCTGGATGGGTTTCGGGAGCCAGGCTTGCTAGGAGTTATCGTGGAGGGGACTAAGCGAGAGCGCGGGGGGCCATGCGTATCCAGCCAGTCAGTCGCGTCTCCGCCTGTGAAAAAGAAAAGTGTCTTGCTGTTATGTTCCACCCTCAATTTAGCTGGATAGAATATACTATATTTAAGATTCAGGTCTCGCAGCTGTCGTTTCACGGTCAGGAAAGAGCGTCTTTGTTCCTGCACCCGCTGTGTGTAATCCGGATATATTGCAATCTTATGGCCCTCATAGTGTAGCTGGCCCTTTTTACGACATAACTGCAGTATGAGATCTCTATCTCGGAAGTTGAGAAAGCGGGCTATTGTAGCTCTGGGAGGTGCCCCTAGCCATGGGGGAGGCACAAGCACCCTATGTGCCCTCTCCACTGTAAAAAAAAACTTCGAGAGCCCCCCGTCATCCATTCTTCCAGGACTAGTTCCGTAGATGGCCCTTCGCTTTTTCAGGAAATCCAACAAAGCGAAGATTATTCTGGGATCGTCCGTCCACGTCTTCAGCCTGATCATCTAGGCGCACTATTTTTTTTTGTAAGGAGATCACAGTGTCTCTGAGGCTATGTAGCTCCGTCTGCATTGTGTCCACTGTCTGTTCCGTCGTAGTAACCTTCTCAGATATTTTCCTCAGGTCACAACGGAGAAGATTAACATCAATAGCAACCGATTCTATCTTAGTTTTCAGTTCATCTCTTGTGGTATGGATTGCAGAGAGGATTTCTGTAATAAATGGGGGTCTGTCAGCAGCTTGAGGCAAGTCTTCAGTGTCTGCGGTTGTGGGCATCGCTGTAGCTCCTTGATCCATACTAAGCGGATGGGCGTAGTTGGATATCGTATTGGACTGAGCTGCCTTACATCCCTTGTCTTTCGACCATCGTGCAGTGTGAGGTGCAGCACACAGAGTATAGGCCCACAGTTATGGCAGAGTCCCCTGCACGCTCTTCGTCTCACCAATGCGCAACAAAGATGTCAGCCCCGGATGCCCTATAATCAGTTCTCTGCTAAATTCCCTTCAGTAGCTACGCCACAGTAGGGGTACTCCAGCAGTTGCCACGTTTTTACTTCAGGGGTTCTAGACTAGTGGCGATGATGGGATGGGCATAGATTAATGTAATGCCACACTGCTGTCTGGTGAAGGATGGAATCCCGTCCAGCCTGATTCCTAGTCACTAAATCCTATCTCCACTTAGATCATTATGTCCTGATGCAAAGATGCCCTTGCCAGCTTCCAAAGGATCTTCAGCAGGGCAAATATACCATGCTCCCACTATTGTAGTGAAGCTGATTGAAACAAGAGTATCATTCTGATTTTTAACCAAACACAAATAGTTTAGCTCTACACCAATTCCTTATACTTTACAGTGTATATGAAAAATTCCACTAGCCTTTAGACATGGTCCAGCCACAAAGTCGTATTTTACAGTTCAAATCAAGACACTCCTCCCCAGGAAGCCATTACCTTCTATGTAGAAGTATCATTTGTACCAACAACTGCGGCACCCTTTATTCCCGAGAACACTGGTAGTAAACTGCAAATGAAAAAATATTCTGCCAGGAATATTCTGATACAATTTAACAAGTAATAGGTCAAACTTAACATAAAAGAAGCAATAAGGCAATCTCCGCAGAGAAAGGAAACCAAGAGAAATCCACAAAAATGAGGATGTTTTGTGTGACACTTCATGGGCCTACTCATATCTTCCAAACTCAAATGATCATATTGTTCATTCAATCAATCAGGAGTTTGCATAGCGCGGCTACTCACCTGTGAGTGTCTGAAGGCGCTTGGGGGGCAGGGCGAGGGAGGGCAGGGCTTCTGATTCATCTGGGTGTGGATGTTCAGTCGAAGAGTCAGGTTTTGAGGTCCTTCCTAAATTAATCAAAATGTTGTGGTATCGGTCATAGGTACGTTGGCGCTTCAAGGGAAATTCACATTCATATGTTGATATTCATTTATATGACGGTGCTCTAAGGTGTAGAGAAACCACCAACTCTACAAGAGGAGCAAGAGCTCTACGTAACAGTTCAGCAAATCGGTATTCGTTTCAACTTGATATACTGCTTTAAGGTGGCAGCATCCCACCACCGTGACAGTTCGTTTTTCTTTAATTTTTCTAGTCTAGTGAATTTCTCCCTTAGACCTTCTTTTCTAGCACCCTGTCCCCCCTGTAGAAGTGTATTCAGGGGTGCGTTCTTAGCAATATTACTGAAGAGGTCTTCAGCTTCCTTATCCCTAGAAGTCATTGTGTCCCTAGTGCTGCCACCTACTAATAAAAATTAATCAAAATGTTGTGGTATCGGTCATAGGTACGTTGGCGCTTCAAGGGAAATTCACATTCATATGTTGATATTCATTTATATGACGGTGCTGTAAGGTGTAGAGAAACCACCAACTCTACAAGAGGAGCAAGAGCTCTACGTAACAGTTCAGCAAATCCCCAGCACTCGTAATTATTACAATTTCAAAACGTTTTTAGACGTGTAAGTCAGGAAAAAACATTGACATCAAAATTTCATATACGAGGTTTCTCTTCCTTGTTCTTTATTTTCCAATGGAACATCCTAGTCACAGCCAACACGTGTTTCGTCGTGTGGGGACATTAATCCCACGACTTCCTCAAGGCTGTGTGAATTAAAAGACAATAAATACCATATGGCATCACAAACTTCTGAAAAGAGGGGTCGTGTAGGTATACATTACAAGTTAAAATTGTCTTGAATAAATACAAAGAGGTTTCATATGCGGTGAACCAGTATACAAAAATATATGAATAAGAGTCCATTAAAATCCGAAAGTGAAGAGATGCACATTGCGGGTATATACAAATAATCGTTTGGAAAGAAGTGTACCAACGTGAAAAGAGATCAACAATTAGTAGGTATCTAGTAAGACTAGCGACCAAAAAGGATGGAGAGAAAAGAAGGGCGTGAAAAAACAACGTGACCTGATCCCGCCTAGTAAGATACTAAGTTACTAAGATACTCAGTCGTGATTAACGAGGTGAGAGTGACGAAGTGATTGACAAGACAGCATGCCAAACATAGTGAATCCACTTAAAACGAGGCCAGTGGCCAAACATATTTACCTATTTTCTATTCAATAGGATCTCTGTTGTAAAAAAACACAATAAAGGGACAAGTGTGTTAGTGCTCTAGTCCACAAGATATTGTTGATTTTCTTTGGTGAGTGTGTACAAACCAAACCTACTTGTTATGTGGTTAAAATTCCAGACCACATGGGGGTCAAATCCAGGATGGGGACAGTCAAATTCTACGGTCTCTTAAACAACGAAGCGTACGTTTAGCGCTGAGTTGTAAGTAACAAATGTGCCAGTAAGTACTAATAAGTAGACATGTACTAACGGGTAAACACGTGATCACCTACTATTATTCTACGGCAATTGTTTACCAAGGCTGTCATTATATCTCTCAGTCAATGAATATCGAGAATCGTTTAGCTGTCATGGGCTCACATTTATAGGTGAATACCTCATATGTACGTGCCACTGGGTCCTTAAAATAACAAAGTCTCTTGTATTCGCTAGCTACAGTCACAGTTCATCAGATCCCTACCATAATAAGCGTATGCTATGTTGCGTTCAAACAGTAAATTTTCCCACCCGACCTCTCAGTCGGTATCCCGTTATCTTAGTCTCTTGTATTCGCCAGCTATAATCACAATTCACCAATTCCTAACAAGATAGGCGTTAAACATGCTACGCTCAAACAGTGAAGTCCCTTTCCCAACTTCTCACTCGGTATCCCGTTGTCTTAATCCTCCCATCCAACCGATGCAGTGGAGCTGAGTGCAGCTATCCGTGAATTACGATCTCTCTAGTGTGGCGAGCAAACGCAACCAATATACTTCCGGGTCGCGTGCAGGGTCTCGCGTCAAGACGATAAACATAGAAATAAGACTATGACGAATCATATAGTCTTAGTGAGTATTCCTCCGTAAATATCTAATGAAGGAGATATCAGGTCACCATTTCAATAAAGTTATAATTTAGGATATGTTTAATATTAGTAATTCGAAAGGATTTTTTATTTGAACTCTGTGAACATCAAGGGATCATATTGCCATATTTGCAGTGCGATCCAGTGTTCCTAAATCATCTCAGATTGCCATAGAACAACCGAAATTCCAAAAGCAGTCGAATCCGGCGTGCACTCGATTAATGTGTGTCATGGATATACTATTCTCTAAATAAGAGGACAGCATGCTTAATGTCTTTTGCAATCCTGATATGCCAAAACCGAACTCCATGAGCTGAGTCTTCAAGTAAGAGGAACGAACTGAGTGAAACACTCATTCTTGCGCTGCTATATTCATATTTGTATAACAACCGTGTGTCCTCCATTCTCTCCATCTGTTGTGGTCTTACATGAAAGGTATCTTAGTTTTATCAAGTATGAAACAGGTTGTATAATCCAAATGGTTGTACATACCTAAAGACATAGACATCATAACACAGAACATTATTAACCTATATGATTTGTTCACCTTACTTAAACAAAATTGTGATCATTATGTCCATCAATATACATAGTGATTACTGTTCACATTTGGTCATAATAACTGTACATTCTGTCTATCTATGGAACACATGGAAGTGAACATGAGAGGGCACGCATATTATCTGCCTAGGAAGTAATGTAGCTCATGATCAATATTTAAGCCACATTCCGTGCTCCTCAGTTTTAAAATCCATAATGCTTCCATGCGTCTAAGTGTCAGTTCTCGGTTTCCACCCCTTGGGTGTTTGGGTATATGGTCAAGGCCATAGAATTCAAAACTCTTATTAGCTGTTTGTTCTGAGCAGATAGATGTATGTGCTGCTATAGGGTATCTCATATCCCCATTTTTCACCGCTCTTATGTGTTCCCCTATTCTGTTTCTTAAGGGTCTGATAGTACTGCCGATGTACCTCTTCCCACATTTGCATTTGATGGCATAGATCACAAATTTGGTCAGACACGTAATATTGTATCTGATTTTATATGTTTTTCCACCTGGTCCTTGAAATTCAGTGATTCTGGGAAGCGCCCATTTGCACGCCATGCAATGGCCGCAACCAGAAAAACCGATAGAGTGTTGCGACAACCAGTTGTCCACATGCTTTGGTATTGGATAGCTGGGGCTCAGAATATTTCTGAGTGTGAAGCCTCGTCTGTAGGTGATATCTGGTTTATCTGTGACTACTTCATTTAGGGATTTGTCTGCCTTCAGTAGATGCCAGTGTTTATTGAGGCTTCTTTTGAGAATCCCTGACCAATTGTTAAAGCTAGTGACCAAACGTTTTTTGTTGTCGTCTTTGTTGGTCACTGATCGATCTTTCAAAGTATCTGTTCTTGTGACTTTTTCAATTCTCTTCTCTGCCCTTTTTAAGGTCTCATGATCATAACCTCTATTCTTAAATCTAGTTATGGTTCCCCTTTTATGTAATTCAAAGTCAATATCTGTACTGCAATTCCGTCTCACCCTCACCAGTTCGCCATAAGGGATGGACCTAATTTGATGTGGTGGGTGTGAGCTGGATGCGTGGAGTAAAGAGTTGCAGGCTGTTTGTTTTCTGAACAATCTACTTTGTAAACATTTGTTTTCTACATAAAACTCCACGTCTAAAAATGAGATCTTGTCTTTGCTTTGTTCCGTTGTGAAGTGGATGTTAAGTTCATTTGAATTAACCCCTTCCATGCTGCGCAAATTCCGCCGCTGTGCTGACGGAATCTTGCGCGGGCGTGGTCATGACGGAACGGTTCCGTCATGAGCACAGCTCAACCGTGGCTCATGACGGAACCGTTCCGTCATGAGCACCGAAGGGGTTAAGATGTCTAATAAAATCAATGAGTTTGGTCTGGGATCCTGTCCATCTCATAAAACAATCATCTATGTATCTCCCCCAGTATAGTATCGAATCATTCCATTGTGTACCTGATGGGCCCCAGATCCTCGTCGCCTCGAACCATCCCATGAAGAGATTGGCATACGAGGGAGAAAATCTGGAACCCGTTGCCACACCCTGTTTTTGTCTGTACCATCTGTCCTGAAATAGAAATACATTATTGTCCAAAAGTATTGCCACCATTTCCATTAACATTTCGGTGTGTTCCCAAGTGCTTGCTGATCTGTTATTCAGCATTCTTCTGACGGCCATCATCCCTCCCTCCCTCTTGATGCTGGTATATAAAGCCGTGACATCAAGGGTTACCATAATCATATCCTCTTCCCAGTTGAAATCGGCTAGGGTGCTGAGGATATGTTTGGTGTCTCTGATGTAAGACGGGAGGTTGACTACCATGGGTTTAAGGAATGTGTCCACGTACTCAGACATACGCTCAGTGGGACCCCCAATGCCCGATATAATGGGTCTCCCTGGGGGAAATGCTGCAGTCTTATGAATCTTAGGTAGTGTATATAAGCATGGGAACCTTGGCCTGTCTACCTTTAAGAATGTCAATTCATTCTCATCAATTAGGCCCTGTCCATGCCAACGTTTTAAATGTGTGTTAATGTGTTCCGTAAGGGTCCAAATAGGGTTGGTGTGTAGGAGCTCGTAGCATTCTGAGCCTGCAAGTTGTGAGTAAATTTCGTTGTTATAGTCTATACTACGCATAATTACCATGTTGCCACCCTTGTCGGCTTCGCGTATAGTGATGTCATTGTTATTACTCAGCTCTTTGAGAGCAGCTCGTTCTTTGATAGATAAATTGTCTGCCTTAAAATTGAATACTGTATTTCTATCCTCATGTTTATCCAAGTCTGCCAAAACCAATCTGTGAAAAATATCTACATTATTACCACTAATTAAAGTCGGTGTCCGACTACACCGACTTTAATTAGTGGTAATAATGTAGATATTTTTCACAGATTGGTTTTGGCAGACTTGGATAAACATGAGGATAGAAATACAGTATTCAATTTTAAGGCAGACAATTTATCTATCAAAGAACGAGCTGCTCTCAAAGAGCTGAGTAATAACAATGACATCACTATACGCGAAGCCGACAAGGGTGGCAACATGGTAATTATGCGTAGTATAGACTATAACAACTAAATTTACTCACAACTTGCAGACTCAGAATGCTACGAGCTCCTACACACCAACCCTATTTGGACCCTTACGGAACACATTAACACACATTTAAAACGTTGGCATGGACAGGGCCTAATTGATGAGAATGAATTGACATTCTTAAAGGTAGACAGGCCAAGATTCCCATGCTTATATACACTACCTAAGATTCATAAGACTGCAGCATTTCCCCCAGGGAGACCCATTATATCGGGCATTGGGGGTCCCACTGAGCGTATGTCTGAGTACGTGGACACATTCCTTAAACCCATGGTAGTCAACCTCCCGTCTTACATCAGAGACACCAAACATATCCTCAGCACCCTAGCCGATTTCAACTGGGAAGAGGATATGATTATGGTAACCCTTGATGTCACGGCTTTATATACCAGCATCAAGAGGGAGGGAGGGATGATGGCCGTCAGAAGAATGCTGAATAACAGATCAGCAAACACTTGGGAACACACCGAAATGTTAATGGAAATGGTGGCAATACTTTTGGACAATAATGTATTTCTATTTCAGGACAGATGGTACAGACAAAAACAGGGTCTGGCAATGGGTTCCAGATTCTCTCCCTCGTATGCCAATCTCTTCATGGGATGGTTCGAGGCGACGAGGATCTGGGGCCCATCAGGTACACAATGGAATGATTCGATACTATACTGGGGGAGATACATAGATGATTGTTTTATGAGATGGACAGGATCCCAGACCAAACTCATTGATTTTATTAGACATCTTAATTCAAATGAACTTAACATCCACTTCACAACGGAACAAAGCAAAGACAAGATCTCATTTTTAGACGTGGAGTTTTATGTAGAAAACAAATGTTTACAAAGTAGATTGTTCAGAAAACAAACAGCCTGCAACTCTTTACTCCACGCATCCAGCTCACACCCACCACATCAAATTAGGTCCATCCCTTATGGCGAACTGGTGAGGGTGAGACGGAATTGCAGTACAGATATTGACTTTGAATTACATAAAAGGGGAACCATAACTAGATTTAAGAATAGAGGTTATGATCATGAGACCTTAAAAAGGGCAGAGAAGAGAATTGAAACAGTCACAAGAACAGATACTTTGAAAGATCGATTAGTGACCAACAAAGACGACAACAAAATACGTTTGGTCACTAGCTTTAACAATTGGTCAGGGATTCTCAAAAGAAGCCTCAATAAACACTGGCATCTACTGAAGGCAGACAAATCCCTAAATGAAGTAGTCACAGATAAACCAGATATAACCTACAGACGAGGCTTCACACTCAGAAATATTCTGAGCCCCAGCTATCCAATACCAAAGCATGTGGACAACTGGTTGTCGCAACACTCTATCAGTTTTTCTGGTTGCGGCCATTGCATGGCGTGCAAATGGGCGCTTCCCAGAATCACTGAATTTCAAGGACCAGGTGGAAAAACATATAAAATCAGATACAATATTACGTGGCTGACCAAATTTGTGATCTATGCCATCAAATGCAAATGTGGGAAGAGGTACATCGGCAGTACTATCAGACCCTTAAGAAACAGAATAGGGGAACACATACGAGCGGTAAAAAATGGGGATATGAGATACCCTATAGCAGCACATACATCTATCTGCTCAGAACAAACAGCTAATAAGAGTTTTGAATTCTATGGCATTGACCATATACCCAAACACCCAAGGGGTGGAAACCGAGAACTGACACTTAGACGCAAGGAAGCATTATGGATTTTAAAACTGAGGAGCACGGAATGTGGCTTAAATATTGATCATGAGCTACATTACTTCCTAGGCAGATAATATGCGTGCCCTCTCATGTTCACTTCCATGTGTTCCATACATAGACAGAATGTACAGTTATTATGACCAAATGTGAACAGTAATCACTATGTATATTGATGGACATAATGATCACAATTTTGTTTAAGTAAGGTGAACAAATCATATAGGTTAATAATGTTCTGTATTATGATGTCTATGTCTTTAGGTATGTACAACCATTCGGATTATACAACCTGTTTCATACTTGATAAAACTAAGATACCTTTCATGTAAGACCACAACAGATGGAGAGAATGGAGGACACACGGTTGTTATACAAATATGAATATAGCAGCGCAAGAATGAGTGTTTCACTCAGTTCGTTCCTCTTACTTGAAGACTCAGCTCATGGAGTTCGGTTTTGGCATATCAGGATTGCAAAAGACATTAAGCATGCTGTCCTCTTATTTAGAGAATAGTATATCCATGACACACATTAATCGAGTGCACGCCGGATTCGACTGCTTTTGGAATTTCGGTTGTTCTATGGCAATCTGAGATGATTTAGGAACACTGGATCGCACTGCAAATATGGCAATATGATCCCTTGATGTTCACAGAGTTCAAATAAAAAATCCTTTCGAATTACTAATATTAAACATATCCTAAATTATAACTTTATTGAAATGGTGACCTGATATCTCCTTCATTAGATATTTACGGAGGAATACTATATGATTCGTCATAGTCTTATTTCTATGTTTATCGTCTTGACGCGAGACCCTGCACGCGACCCGGAAGTATATTGGTTGCGTTTGCTCGCCACACTAGAGAGATCGTAATTCACGGATAGCTGCACTCAGCTCCACTGCATCGGTTGGATGGGAGGATTAAGACAACGGGATACCGACTGAGAAGTTGGGTAAGGGACTTCACTGTTTGAGCGTAGCATGTTTAACGCCTATCTTGTTAGGAATTGGTGAATTGTGATTATAGCTGGCGAATACAAGAGACTAAGATAACGGGATACCGACTGAGAGGTCGGGTGGGAAAATTTACTGTTTGAACGCAACATAGCATACGCTTATTATGGTAGGGATCTGATGAACTGTGACTGTAGCTAGCGAATACAAGAGACTTTGTTATTTTAAGGACCCAGTGGCACGTACATATGAGGTATTCACCTATAAATGTGAGCCCATGACAGCTAAACGATTCTCGATATTCATTGACTGAGAGATATAATGACAGCCTTGGTAAACAATTGCCATAGAATAATAGTAGGTGATCACGTGTTTACCCGTTAGTACATGTCTACTTATTAGTACTTACTGGCACATTTGTTACTTACAGCTCAGCGCTAAACGTACACTTCGTTGTTTAAGAGACCGTAGAATTTGACTGTCCCCATCCTGGATTTGACCCCCATGTGGTCTGGAATTTTAACCACATAACAAGTAGGTTTGGTTTGTACACACTCACCAAAGAAAATCAACAATATCTTGTGGACTAGAGCACTAACGCACTTGTCCCTTTATTGTGTTTTTTTACAACAGAGATCCTATTGAATAGAAAATAGGTAAATATGTTTGGCCACTGGCCTCGTTTTAAGTGGATTCACTATGTTTGGCATGCTGTCTTGTCAATCACTTCGTCACTCTCACCTCGTTAATCACGACTGAGTATCTTAGTAACTTAGTATCTTACTAGGCGGGATCAGGTCACGTTGTTTTTTCACGCCCTTCTTTTCTCTCCATCCTTTTTGGTCGCTAGTCTTACTAGATACCTACTAATTGTTGATCTCTTTTCACGTTGGTACACTTCTTTCCAAACGATTATTTGTATATACCTGCAATGTGCATCTCTTCACTTTCGGATTTTAATGGACTCTTATTCATATATTTTTGTATACTGGTTCACCGCATATGAAACCTCTTTGTATTTATTCAAGACAATTTTAGCTTGTAATGTATACCTACACGACCCCTCTTTTCAGAAGTTTGTGATGCCATATGGTATTTATTGTCTTTTAATTCACACAGCCTTGAGGAAGTCGTGGGATTAATGTCCCCACACGACGAAACACGTGTTGGCTGTGACTAGGATGTTCCATTGGAAAATAAAGAACAAGGAAGAGAAACCTCGTATATGAAATTTTGATGTCAATGTTTTTTCCTGACTTACACGTCTAAAAACATTTTGAAATTGTAATAATTACGAGTGCTGGGGATTTGCTGAACTGTCCTTCCTAAATTAGGTCAACGGCATGGATTGCCAAAGGTGAAAGGGCAGGGTGTTCCAGGTCTTAGTGACGAGGTAGGAGAAGGATCTTCCTCTGGTTCTGGTCTTGTGGATCCATGGGAAGGAGGCCATGGCGAGTTGGGCGGAGTGGAGATGTCTTGTGGGTGTGTGGAATGCGAGGCAGTGTTTCAGATATTCTGGTCCTGCGTCGTGGAGAGCTTTGTAGGCATGTGTGAGAAGCTTGAAGGTGACTCTCTTGTTGATTGGGAGCCAGTGGACTTGTGTTGGGTTTGTGATTGATTCATTCAGGGGGTTCAATGGGTACTGGTCCTTTGTACATATTATAAATACTGATTTTATTTGTACTCTTTCTATTTTGTACGGTTCATTTATTTTCACTTAGACTGCGCCGTCTCCTGGAGCACCTATCGTTGATAACAGTGTGATGATCGTCTTTTTGATAAATTATTATTTTATACTAAACTGAACATCCTAATTATTGTGAATTTCTCTTTGCTTCCTTTCTTTGCTGACATAGACCTATTGATTCTATTATGTTAGGTTTGACCCATTACTTGTTAAATTGTATCAAAGAAATCCTGGTAGAATAATTTTTCATGCAATGTAATATTTGTATTTAGATCTGAAGAAGTGTCCAAGCTTTATGTTGTGCGCTCTTTTCATGTCTAAATGTCCCTCTGCCAGCAGGCGGCATTTACATGGTTAATCAGACAGCAAGTCTGACTTTTTGGGATAATGGGACAGCAGTTCTTACAGGCATGTCCTTATTTCTTCTATGGGCTCAGAATTAATTTGCATTACTCAACTTTGTAATGATCTCTCATAGACTGTTCAGTAACATTCATTACCTGCTGCAGGTTTTAGCTGAGCAAGGCATAAAAGTACATGTCAGTACCAGTAAGTACATACTAATACCAGAAGAAGGGAAACGACTGCAGAAGGCTACATACTGGTTCAATAGCCCTCACGAATTTTGCAATTACTGTATTTATGGTTTTATTCATTTATGATTTTGAATACTAATGTGTAAGGGTGTTATAAACTAATTAATGAAATACGGAGTGGCTGCTAGATATTTATTGAAACATAAGAAGTTGTATGCCTAAATACCAAGCATTTTATCATAGATTTAACTTCTGAGTATGGAAAAGAAAATGTCAAATCAAAACTAACATTAAATGTTTACCAATAAGTTAACATTCCAGAGTACCTCTAATACTTCTTAAATATAGCAAAAATATTTTCTTTTTTAGTATCCCAAAGATACCCAATGGAAAAGGATGTATTGATTCAAACTCACAAATCGTGCAGAAGAAGAAATCAAACATGAATGGTAATGGAAGTGCTCCACAGAGAGCAAAGAGTGCACCTCCTGCTCTTGTCAAAAAACAAGGTACATCTTAAAATGTGTCTTTGATTTTTGTTTATGTGTGTGTCTGCGTGTGTGTGCGCACCCGCCCGTGCTGAAGCTGGGTAGCTCTCAGCCATTAGGTGGAGACCTACTCCTTTCTATGGAGGGCATTACCAAAAACACTAATACTTCAAATATGTTTATCTCCTATGTTTGTTTTCTGGCAGATTTAAAGCACAGCATCAGCCCAATGCTATCCGCTTGAGCTAGAAATGGACAATGCCATTGCGCTTTTTTTTCTTCAGCAATGTCTTTAAGCATATGATTCGCAAGTGCTATCCATGCTGAGAAAAAAAGGAATTTTGCCATTCAAGACTGTGTGACAGTCTGCATTGGTAAATTACAATTTAAACCAACCTATCATAAGTCAAACAGCTCCCGACACATATTTTGCTTTTGTTGGAGCTTGTGGGAGAAGTCACGTTTTACCCAGACAGAAGGGGGCAACAGGTGTACATTAAAACCGAACACTCACAAGTGTAGAGTGCTGCGTAAATTATGCAAAACACCAGTAGGGAACTGTTTGCAAGTTTCGTTATGTTCAATTTAAGGCATCAAATTTGATAGGAAGATGTAATCGTCCTCCTGCATGTGCCCAGAGAATGCCCAGAAATCAACCCTGCAACTAATGTGAAGAGCTGTGTCAATGAGCGCCATCTCTTGCCCCGATCCAGTGTTGGTAGCAAAATCAGAATGTAACACCCCCCCTCCTCCAAACGTTGTTTTTAAGGAAATCAGTTATTGATTCATTGCTTAGTGATGAGAAAATAAAGCCAATATGGTTCGCTGTCCATGCAGCCTTTCTGGGGCCAAGGAAGAAGCCATGCAAAACCTTCCTTCCATTAGTAACCTAGTACTTTAGGCCAATTAGACACTTCACTCATCAGAATTTGTTGAATGTCAAACATGGTAGGGAATTAAATAAGTGTCTATAGGCAGTAAATGACCACAGCTATAACTGTCCATTTGTGATCATATATATGTAGCGTCATAGTAGATTACATGTAATTAATCTGAAAAGGCACATTTGTTTTAGTCAACTCAGTGGTGGGTAATGTGTGCTTTGTGTAGAAAGAAATCAGCACATGTATTGACAAACCAGCATCAAAACTATGGATTATTTAAAATGCTTTAATCAGTGTCAAGATAGTGTTTGTTCTCCGTAAGGTCTAACAGCAAAATGTACACAATATTGAGTTACATATTCATATTTTCTTTAAGAAGCAACATTTAAATAAATGTAATACATGAACAATTTTGTAAATTTCTGCAGTCACTAAAATAACAATGTTTCTGTAATAAAAGCTATCCTCTTGCATTGTTGTTTGTGCTGCACAGATTACTTCGATCCTGAACTGTGTTTTTTATTGGTTGTCATAAAGTTGGCTTGTTAGGTTTGAGTGTTCTATGTATCTAAATTAAATAGCCTCCTTTTGTTTGGATTATTTGCAATGATATTGGAGTGTGTTTTTCTTTGATATATTGTATGGACTTGTGCTTACTACTGAATTGGTGCGGTTGTGCACTTTAGTTTCATAATGAAGGCTTTTAAGTCTGAACAAATCTTAAAAGTAATTAGGCGTTGGTACAGGCTTTATCATTAAACAATATTTTAGAGTCTATTCCAAATATGTATTTGTAGAGTTTCCGCCTGTAGTCCCCTCTTTTATTTTGACCTTATTTCTTCAGGTCCTGATTAAAAGGCTAAAAAATCCTAGCTAGCTTAGTAACGAGGATAACATGGAATCGTAAGATATAGACCTTATCTATCAGCCCCTTGGTTCACGGAAGCCTTACGATTAGATAAACAAGCCTCTAGAAGGCTGGAAAGAAGATGGAGGGAAAACTATGAAGCATCAGAAAAAGATCAATACAAAGCCATACTGGCAGATTACAAGAAAAAGTTAATTGCTGAAAAAAGCCAGTACTTTACGATGCAAATTGAAAAGGCTGGTACGTCCAGCAAAGAACTCTTAATAACGATAAAAAACCTTATTTCCGTCCCCAAGGATGATACCACCAATTCAAATCAAAACTTTTGTAACACTCTTGCCCACTTCTTTAAATCTAAGGTGGACCAAATATATGACCAATTTGCCAAGCACTAATCTATCGCTAATGACATAGTACAAGTAGCTACAGGCAAAGTGTAGTTTGTAGATTTCTCCTCGGTCTCCTCCGTTCAAATAGCTACACTTCTTTCATCAACCAAATCAGGATCCCCAGACGATCCCTGTCCTCCTAGGATCCTTCAAAGCATCAGTCATATTATTAGTCCACTTCTAACTAATATGTTTAATCTGATGCTATCACAAGGGCTCTTTCCTTCGATATGGAAGCAGGCATGCATACTGCCTCTTTAAAATAAATGCGAATTTGGACATAACCGATCCAGTCAACTACCGTCCTATTGCAAGGCTCCCACGTCCCGTCAATTTTTTTGAGAAACTGTTAAAAATACTGAGCTCTCCACCTTCATTGTAGAGAATCAAATCTTGGATCAGAGTCAGTTTGGTTTCAGAGCGCGTCATAGTACCGATACCGCTCGAATAAAATCTACTGAGGAAATCCGTAAGACTCTAGATGGTGGAGGGTTGGCAGCCCTCGTTCTCCTCGACCCGTCCGCGGCATTTGATACCGTGGACCATACGCTTTTGTTCGAACGCTTAAAAACCATAGGGATAGGAGGAAGGGCCCTCTGCCTTTTAACCTCATTCCTTTCGGATCTAACTCAATCTGTGCAATTGGGCAATTTTAAATCTGCACCTTTTATTTTGCCATGCGGGGTGCCTCAGGGGTCCTCTTTAAGCCCTATGCTTTTTAATATTTATGTTTCCAAATTAGCATCCTTGATTAAAAGCTTTGATTTAATTCCCACCTCCTATGCCGACGACACTCAGTTGGTAATTTCAGCAGTAGACAAGGACATCAACTACTCTATCAAACTTCATGACTGTATGGTCACCCTGAGCAACCGGATGGGTAGGCACTGCCCGAAGCTGAACTCAGGAAAAACTGAGGTGGTGTTATTTGGAAACCTTTCCCCTCAGTGGTCACCAGTTTGGTGGCCAGATACACTAGGCCCTACTCCTACACCAATAGCCAAGGCAAAGAATTTGGAGGTCATCATAGATGATAAACTCAACATTAAGTCCCAGGTTTCTAAGGTGGTCTCCTCCTCCTTCCTCACTATCAGAATTGTACGTAAAATCCTGCCTTTTATCCCCTTAAATACAAGAAAAACAGTACTGACCTCCCTTGTCTTATCCAAAGTGGATTACTGCAATGGGCTAGACTGGTCTTAGATGTTCCTAAATGCCAGTCTATCAGAGCAGGCATTCGGGAATTGCACTGGTTACCAGTTGGTCAGCGGATCAAATTTAAGGCTCTTTGCACTGCATACAAGGTATTGCATAGAGAAGGACCACGATTTCTGTTGGATCTTTTTAGCTGGTATTCTCCCAACAGATCGCTTCGTTCAGCAAATGCCTACCTGATGCCCACCCCTAGAATCAAAAGGACTAACTGGGGAGAAAGGAGTTTCAGCTACAACACTATAAAGGAATGGAACGCCCTTCCACTCTCCCTTAGGAAGACTTCATCCCTACTTGAGTTCAGGAAACTGCTCAAGACATGGCTTTTTAGAAATTAGCGTTTCCTGACACAGCATGGCAGACTGCGAGCGCCTAGACACCTCCGGGTAGTAGTGCGCATAATAAATTGTTATAACATAACATCAACCTGAGATAGCATTTCCTTCAGAGGGTTGTGTCCTCATGCATCTTGTATATTATTCCTCAAAATCTTGACAACCTTCATGAATATCATTGGAAAAAGTATTACAGGCTGCTATAATGTCACATCTCATGAGTGAGGCCAGGCCTTCTAAAAATCATACAAATGTTACGAGACCTACAGGTTTAGTAACTTGAATAATCTACCCTACCCAGCTATAATGTGCCTGACCTGTAAACTGGTCTCAAATTGTGTGATCATTGGCAAATATTTTATTTTACAGAGTCGACTTTTTCCTAATTCTCACATGAGTGCACCTTCAAATATGTGATTTCAACATTTCTGCTGTACAAAACAATACAATTTTGTTTGATTAAATACACTAAATGTTTGCTCCATATATAATAAGAATCTAGCCCACATATAGGGTACACATGATACCGGACTTGTCTCTCAGCTTACTAATATAGCATTGCCATCAGGGCAGAGGCGGGAGTGTTTCTCAGTTCATGTTTAAAGACACACTTCTAATAAATATATTACTAAAGCATGATGTGGTAGCGCGCTGTCATTTACAGACAGTAAATGTCCAAGAAATGGCCAAAAACCTTCCCACTAAATTGCAGCTTTACTGCTAAAACGATATAGTGTATTAACAATCTGAAAATTGAGTTTCAGAAAACATTTTTTATTTGCACATCACTAATTAAAGTGTTCTGATTTGTTTCATTCTATTAAAATATTTTTTTCATCACACAGAAGTACAAAAAATGGGCTTTCACAACTGCTGAAATATATTTTGAAATGTTTGTAAAGTTGACTTATCAGCTATTTAAATGTGTTAGGAACAACCTGAAGGCTACAGCCTTTCATTTCAAACTTCATACAGCAGGTCAGACAGTTCACTTTACAAAATCCTGGAACTCTGAAGTCAGAGAAGGAAAAGTAATTGTAAACTTACTTCTGATCTCTGTCTCTGAAAAGAGCAAATGTAACGAGATAAAAAACAAGATTTAAAGGCATCTTTATTGCGCCTTTGCTTTCTGACTAAACAGAACACCTGTTCTTTGTCAACTCACCATTTGTCAACTTGCCAGAATGGGCGATTAGGTCCTAAATATAGCTCGACCTGATAAAATAAGACTCACCATAATGAGTGACCTGGAGGCGATATAGCTCATTTTGGTCTAAAGCCTTCAAAGATATCTCCCAAATTTCAAATGTACTGATTGATTATTTTTCCACAGACTTGCTGTCTGGGTTTGAACTCACAGGAGCATAAAGTTTAAACACAAACATGCATGAGACCCTTCCCCAAAGACTAGCTCATACGCAAGCTAGGAGTACTCTCCCTGGTGATGCAGAGGCCAGAATGCTTTCAAAGGACATTGGCCTAAAGGGTGATTACTAGTCTTACTTTGTTTATGAGACTCCTTATCGCATGATTAAAAATAAAGACACAGGGTGGTATGTTTGAATACAATCCATCAAATATAATTGGGAGGTTCCTAGAAAACATAAGAGTTCAGCTATTAATCATCCCCTACACTTTTCTACATATTTGGGTTCTGATTCTTTAGTAGTAGGTACACCATGATACTTCACACAGCTCCTAAAGGAAGCCTGCCCAAATCACAAATGTGCACTTTATAAATTCAAGAGAAACAGATTGTTCAGTGCAAACCTTAAATTTCCTTTATCCAAACTTTAAAAAAAAAAATCAACCTCTGATTGGACAAGTATACATTTCTGCTTACAAAGCATTTTCTTGATATATAGGTCTGTTGATTACATTTCCACCAAAGGGGCACAGTGAATCTGCAACTCATCTCATGCTGTCGAACAGCTGACATAAATGTATATATTATCTCCATTTTAGGGATCTATTAATTGTTTATTGTCTTTGTGAGAAATTGGATTGTTGGTTGGGGTGGGGGGGTGAAACTCTACTCAAGCAACAGCCACAATCCTTGTCAGGGTGAACCACAAAAAGTCACTAAATTAACCTGGTAGCTTGGCACAAAAGCAGTCAAGCTTAAATTAGAGGCAATCTGTAAAGTATTTATGCCGCACTTAAACTGTAAAAAACGTAAACAGTAATAAAGGTAAAACACAACACAAGAAAAAATCCCATACCTTTTTAGAAAAATAGAGTAACTTTTAATGAACTATATACCACCAAAATGACATAAATCCAATCAGCAGAACTGGAGTTATGAATTTCAAAGCACCAACATCTAGTCACACAAGACTAGGGCAAAAGTCCCAAGTTCAGGCCGACTGAGATGGAGCGCAGGCCGAGCACAGGACCAAGTTTGGCCCATTATGGATTGTACCTAAGGTCATTGGTGCGTGGTATGTGCAATGTGACTTTGCTAGTCTTCCCATCGTCCGGTGTCGGTTCAAACGGTGTTTGCAGCTTGAGTTGCTTATACCAGGACATGTAAAACTTAATAGCACCTGTCCAACATTTTAGATAAAATGCATCCTGCCCTATGGGCTGTTTAGGGCCTGCCCTATGGTTGACTGATGTATATTGGAAAGGGAGGTTTAGGCTTGGCAAAAGGTTTACTTTGCCAAGTCGAAATGGCAGTTTAACTCTGTATACAGGCTGCAGTGGCAGGCCTGAGACGTGTTCAACGAGGCTACTAAAGTGGGTCACACGGTAAGTGCTGCAGGCCCACTACATTCTACTAATTTAACTGCCCTGGGTACATGTAGTACCACTTGACTAGTGACTTATGAGTAAATTAAATGTGCCAATCAGATGTAAACCAATTTTCCCATGTTTAAAGTAAAGAGCACACGTACTTAAGCACTGATTAGCAGTAGAAAAGTGTACAGAGCCCTAAAGCCAATAAAAACGAATCCAGCAAAACAGGAGGGGAGAAGGCCAAAAGTTTGGGGGTGCCCCTGCAGAGTGGGCTAAGTCATGCACAAGTTCCATTGACAGTGCATTGTCACTGAACACATTAGCGGATTTTACTTAATGAACTAACCATTGGAACACAGCTCATAATTTGGTTCCTACCGCAATAAGTATCTCTTGGTCGGAAGATGTTTGCACAATTTTTATATACTTCTCTTCCCCTTACAGTAGTTATCTGATATGTTTTCATTATATTAAGGAAAACTTGTTTTTATTGGTATTTTATAAAACACAAGCAACAAAATTGCACAGTCACTAGATTGGTCACCTATCTAGTGATGCATGCACCCTCAAGGTCGTAGACAATTAAGCAAAATGTTGATTAGCCGTATCAGATGGTTTGCATGTTCTTAGCAGAAGGGTTCCTTGAACATCTGGTTGTAGTGAAAACATCACTGAAACTACTTAATATAAATAATCTGTCTATCATGAGTCCAGGAAACATGAAAAAGCTTTATTTTCTGGCTTTTATTGGAACTTGCTGACATGTTTATTATAAAATATTCTGTGCTTTGATTCATAATCTGAAGGACCCTGGTGGTTTATTTATACATAATTTGTCAACCTATCCGGTTACTAAAACAGTTCATGGACAGTAACTTCCATTTATTTGTACTTAAGGACCCTTTATTGCTTCCTAATAGATTTGTGTAAACAATCCCTAGGGTTAGACAGTACATTTGGATTTTAGTTGCATTTTCATGAATGAGTTTGGGCCTGCAGCAGCAACACCATTGGGGTACATAAAGGCAATAAGGCCCTGAGGCAATATCTACACTGCTATATCTGATGAACTACCGGTGCCCGGCCTGGCTGGACCTATTCTGCGGGTACCTCCCACTCAACATCCTCCAACCCACAGCAGCAGTGTCTTTGGGTTACAATAAGGAAGCAAGACCCTGACACAGTACTTACCTTGTTAAACCATGTGAACTAACCACTGCACTGCCAGGCTGGGCCTCCTTTGCTGGCATTTTCCACTCAACGTTCTCCACTTCCAGACAGGCAGAGTCATGCTTTGAATCGGGCTGCTTGGTTAATAGGCACCCTCTCCGGAGGAGACTTGTGGTGGCAGGTGGGCCTAGCACCTGATACTGGCAGTCCATCACTCTGATTGGACACCCTTCTACCTAGACAAGCCTCTTCTCTGCCCCACTAAGTTAAACCACTTGCGATGTCTGCCGCAATACCTAAACACCATGGGGAGGCTAAAGTCAATTAAATTAAGCGCACACCCATCATCAGATCGCCAGGACTCACAAATATTGGACTCCCTGTCAGCTGGGCCAGACAAGCTCAACTCATCCTGGAGGCAATTGGGACAACTAGAGATTCCCTAGAGGCAAACATATATGCTGTTGTCATCAACGGTGGCCTATTGCAAAAGGACAAAAAGCAGATATCCAAAAGGGTCACCCAGTTGAAACACGCTTTAGGAAATGCAACCCCAAACATCAGACTTTTAGCAGATGTTCCAAGACATATTGGACAGAGTGTGCTTACTGGAGAGCATGGTAGAGGACTTGGAGGGTTGTTTACTCAACCACAACATATGAATAGTCCGAATGCATAAGTGCTCTGAGGGGCAAGACCTTGTTGAGTTCCTTAAGAACTGGATCAAGGGCTTCAAAGTGCGTCACAAACGTCACCCTTTTTCTCTATCAAGTGGAATCGTCCACTATCAGCATGCGGGCCTCCTCTTGGTGTCCAGCATAGACCAACTGTTGCCAAATATCGTCATTTCAAGGATAAAGATTAAATATTGTGAGTGGCAAGGCAGGTCGAGCGACTTGTAATAAATAGTCATCAGCTCCTCCTTTTTCTGGATTATACGCTGGCTTTCCAGCACCAACGCACCTCTTTTCTGAGAGTAAAGAGAAACTTCAGAGAGTTGGGTCTGAGGTACTCACCATTGTTCCCAGCCAAGCTCAAGATCATGACAGGTCATTTTGCCCTCTTCACCAATCCGGAAGCGACTTGAGACTGAGCTGAGTGACAGAGATTTTGGGCACAGGCAGGTGTGCCACGCTGGTGGGAATATCAGACAGCTAGACTCAAATGCCGAATCCAGGTGCACCCTTGAGCCGAATAGCTGCTCTTTCACAGGAGAAGATAACAGGACATTAGACACTCTGTGCTTGTTGCAACAGCCTTCTTTAGAGACCAGTCTGAAGCTCCACCTTCCACTTTGTCTGACATGTTGGACAATGTCAACAGCTCATCCGGCCTGACGTCCCTCCATGACTTGAGATCCCCTTCTGACTGCTGACGACCTCCTGTAAGAGGAGCCTCCCTCGTGTTGCCTAATGGGTCTGAACTCTTCCAACATATGTCTCATCTCAGTCCCTTCAGGGCCTAACTTTTCGAGGGAAGAGGTTTCAGTTGCCAGTCTTTGTCTCCTTCCTTGGCTCCTAGTTGACACACTCTAGCACTCACTTGCGTAGTTTTCCACTGTTACAGGGGAAGCCAAATGCCAATATTGCCCACTGGCACATGGCACTGCATTACCCATCCAACATGAGATCTACACAGTTTTTACAAACATTATCATGCTCTTTAGGTGGGCAAGACCAAGGGTGGCGATCGAGGAATTCCTCACAGATCTACGATTCCCTATGGTTCCCCACAAGCTGAACAAAGGAATAGATGCTCCAGTTACTGTTTAGAACACCAGGTAGGCCATACATGATAAAGGTAAAATTCTAGGACAGTCAAAAGAATGACAAGAGCCTACAAGCGAACGTACATGGATAACCTTGCCAGCCAAACAGAAAAGGCAGCCAGTAGATTAAAACGGGGAAAGGGCTTCAATCTAATGAATATAGTTAGTGGTACATCTTGTGTAACATACAAAACTCCTATCATGGACATGCAAGGCAGTCTACTCAAAACTGCAGGACGTTCACTGGGCAGAGCACTTCAAAGAAATCTAGACCGTTTCCAACAAGCGAAGCGGACATCCAAATAGCAGAGACAGACTTGAATTTACCTACAAAGTGTGAGTTTGTGTAGCTTTGAAGTCAAGACATGTGTGAGACAGGGATGCATGATGTCAGTGTTGCTGTCCAATATAGTAATCTACTGGTGATGCACTGCGCAGCTGAAGACCAAGCCAGTGGTATCAGATCGACCTTTTTCCCTGCATTGGTGGACCGTGACTTTACAGATGGCCTAACCTTTCCTCAACATCTGCACACAGCAAGTGGGCCTGAAGATGAGCACGAAAATAATCAGAAGTCATGTCACTCAACATCCTAAAACCTTCACCGATCAAGATAGATAGAGAGGACCTAGCCATGGCGGAAGAGGCAGTACTATCAGAATTGATGGAGAGCACATTGAGCAAAGCCACGAATGCCTTGAGGATGCTGAACAATGTGTGGAGGTCATCTCTGAACAGCACCCACACCAAGCTGAGGCTTTACCAGAGCACTGTTATGTCCACACTCTTCTATGTATCAGAAAGCTGGCAGATGATGAAAAGCAACATTACTAAACTGTCAAGTCTTCCACACCAGTAACTCATGAACAATCTTTAACATTTTCTGGCCTCGAACCATCTCCAACCAGGTACTGCTCATAAGATATAAGCAAAAGAGGATAAACAGCATCATTAAGAGAAGAAGATGGATAACACACACCATTGGAAGAAAACAAGACTAAATTACAAGAACAACTCTCCACTGGACCCCAGAAGGCAAACAGAAGAACGGCCAGCAACAGAACACCTAAAGGTGAACTGTGGAAACAGAATAAAAAACCTGACCCACAGCAGGGGCACCATACAGAAACTTGTCTAAGACTGCCAGAAATGGAGGTTCTACGTTGCTGCCCTTAATGCCAATTGGTGAAAAGGCTGTACCCAAGTTTGTAAAATGTCAGGGACTGACTGGTTTACGAAGGGATTCTATCTGACATGTGCTACTGCTCTTGCAACAAGGCTAGCTTTCCTGTATGAGACGGAAATGTTTGGCAGAAGATGAATCAAGTGGTTAAACGGCAAGGGAACTTGCATAACTATACATAATCTTGCACAATGCTAAATCTAAATATATTTCCGCTTGTTCTCACAAGAACGAGCCTACCCATACCTCACTGAGAGCTTTTATAACACCAATAGCGACAACCCCCTCCCCCCCCCCCCCCCCCCCCGAGTCATTATACAGCTGACTGGGGCAGTAGACGTGTCACTACCTTCTCTGACACCACTGATTCGGATAGTGAAGGCCCGCCACAACGTAACTATCAATCCAGACAATATCCTGAGAGAACGACTACAGAGAACTGTTTTTTAGGCAACCAAAGGGGCAATTTTCGCCCGAGGTTTCGGACCCCACAACAGAGAGGGTTCTACCCGGGACAGTAACAACAACAGAGAGGATTCTACGGGGAACAGGAACAACCACAGAAGTACATTCAGAACCCCAATCATCAATACTGGCGAACGTAAATACTATTCCTGTGTTTAACCTGTCCTCATGCAGTATTGATTCCTCTGCCGAGATCCTTTTAGCGAAAGGACTCTCGTTTGTTCCGCCTACCTACTTCAACAAATTTGAACTCATTAAGGACCTTCATTCCTTTTTCCGCAGAATTAGGCTCAAGAAGCTTTTTCAGGACAGTGTCACCAACACCATGGAAGACAATCTATCTGGGCTAAAACCACCTTCCAGCTTCACCCCTGGAATCGAGCCGAAGTCGAAATGTTTGAAAAGGCGGTTCTCACCAAAATCCAAAAAGTCATTAAATATATACCCAAAACTTCCTATAACCTCACGCGCGAGGAGAACTCAAAAATAATGGAGACCTGACAATCAAACCCTGTGACAAGGGGGGCTGCATTGTTATCTTTGATTCTAACAGATATAAAGAAAAAATGAACCACCTATTAGACTCGCCCAGACACTACAAAATAATTACATCTAATCCTGATCCTTAACTCAAACAGAGAATCCTCCGTATTGTTGAGGCTGCTGTAGAAAGAGGCGCGATATGTCTTAAAGAAGCTGAATTTCTTACACCCTCGTTTACTCCTATCCCCTTCATTTACGGGGTCCCAAAGATCCATAAGAACAAACACGATCCTCCCCTTAGACCGATTGTTTCAACTATCGGGCGACCACAGAACCGCTCTCCAAATACATTGAGCGTTTTTTGCAACCTCTTGTGTCCTCCTTGCCGTCTTACGTCAAGGACACTGGCCATTTTTTTACCCAAAATCAAGGGACTCCCCTACAATAAACTAGAATTCCTTGACGTGTGTATAGAACATCTTAATTCCCAACTGGTGGTATCTTTATACACCAAACCCATGTCAAGGAACACACTCTTGCATTTCAGCAGTTTCTACCCGAGATGCCAAAAGGACAGAATTCCGTTCAGTCAATTTCTACGCCTCCGTAGAAACTGTACCACCATCAAGAATTACATGACCCACGCTGAAATTCTCAAAGAAAAATTGATTAAGAGAAGATATCCGCACAAACTCGTTAAAGATGCATTGAAGAGAGCGAGATATTATGACCGTGACACGATGTTTCAACCAAAACAGAAGGAACAGTCCGACCAACTTGTCTATGTTACCAAACATCCTCTGTTTGACCATAAAGTGCGCCAAATCATTAACTCAAGTGGCACATTTTAAATTTGGATCACCAATCGCAGAAACTATCCAAACCTCTTTTTGCATTCAAGAGGAATAAAAACCTGAGAAACATCCTGGTTAAGGCAAAGGTACCTGAGAAGTTCATCCAAAGTTTCATTACAGGTGGTCTGCCTGTACAGGGCAACCACAAATGCGGTTCTTGCCAAGCCTGTTCTAATGCGATTGTCAGCAACCAAATTCTGATCAACGATCGTAACGTATTTCTGAAAGAAATGACAAACTGCTGTTCCTCTAATATTATCTATGTTATTTTATGCCCTTGCCACCTAGCATACATAGGGGAAACAGCCAGAGAATGTAGAATCTGCATGGGCGAGCACAATTCCAACATAAGACTGCGTAAACATGCTGCCACTTTAGTAAATCATTGTTATGAAGCAGGCCACTCTGAAGGGGACCTTCGATGGTCCATCTTGGAAAAAGTCCATTCCCGCAAGGACACGAACGTTACTGCAATACGTAAGAAACGGGAAGTCTTCTGGATGTTCACCTTAAACACCAAAGACAAGGGACTCAACGAGACCTTGC
Source organism: Triturus cristatus (assembly GCF_964204655.1). Taxonomy (NCBI): domain Eukaryota; kingdom Metazoa; phylum Chordata; class Amphibia; order Caudata; family Salamandridae; genus Triturus; species Triturus cristatus. Next base: position 555,457,788 of record NC_140586.1, read on the forward strand.
CATGGGAAAATGTCATTATATGACTCCCCTGTTTCCGCTCTGTAGTTCAGACTGATTAATAACTTAATGGACCCCCTCGGGACCTTTCTATCCTTCTTCCTGCACTGCTGTACATATGTCTTTCTATTTAGCCCTCTTCGAGTTTTTGTTTGTGTTTCATCTTTCATGTTCCATGGCTTCGAGTTTGTTTGTTTTTTGCCCCCTTTTTCATTTTTCTTATTGTAGTTTTATTTTATTTAATTTTTTTCATCCTTAAACAATATCTGTGCTCGACTACAGCTTAGAAGCCGATTGCCTTTACGTCTATCCGCCTCCCGTACTCGAATGAATCCCCAGGGGGCTGAGACTATTCTCTGTGCCTCCACGATATTTGCTGAGGTGTTATCTACTTACTTTATTCTTTTTTCTCCACCTCCCCTACTTTGACCCATCCACCAGGGGCCATTGCCTGTTTAGGCTCTCACCTGCGGAATATTTAACGCTCACTTTTTCGCGCCTCGAGCACCCAGAGCCACAGACTCTGTGTCAGCAGTTTAGCTGAGCGCTAATTCATCTCTATTATTTGGTAAACTGGCCGCCGAGCCGCTGGGGACGACCCTGTGCCTGTTCTTCTCTCACAGGGATTCCATTACTTAATATTTTAACCTCCCCCCCCCCCACCTCCGTTTTTTCTTTTTCTTTTTCTTGTTAAGATCATCTCTTTACCAAGGTGAGGCGCTTTATATTTGCAGGCGTCTTTTCTTTCCTCATTAGCGCTCCGCATTTAGGAATATATTATTTCTGGACTAACTCTCCCCCTTATTTTGTCTGTTCTTTCTCACCTTCGCCCTAGGGACTCCCATACCTGCCAAGCTTTAACGCTTCTCCCACTGTATTGTCGCCAGCGATACTTGGGGATTCCTGTTTTTCTCATCAACAACCAGCGGGACTCGTATCCACGCGCTATTGACTTCTATTAGAGGCAGAACTCACTTAGACTGTATTTTCTACCGACTCAGGCCACTGCATTCATTGTGTGGTGAGTTGCGCCACAGCCCTCTTGTGACCCCTTCACCCACATTTCCTTTTTCATCAGATTTATTTGATTTTGTTATGTGTTGTTATCATGTATCTAACCAGGCCAAGCAACGTTCGCGTTTTCATTAGCCCTCCTGGATTATTCATTATTGTCCCAGCCTATTCCCTAAGGTATTTGGATTCCACGTTATTTCATTTTATTTTACTCTTTGTTGACCCAAATTATTACTGAATCGTTTTTTAATTTTTGTTAACAGATTTTATTTGTCAGGGTGATACATACAATGCAGAGCTCTGAGTCCCAGAGACAACTGCCGCATATAAGATACAAAAGTTGGACTTTAACAATTTTACACATTTATGTAAAGGAAAACATAAAAGGCAATACAAATAAAATCAATCCCTGCAAAACAACCCCCCTCCCTCCCCACCACCCAGTGCGCCATCTCCTTATTCCGGAACAGTATATCACTGACCCAAACTGCCATTAATCTACACTAGGACTCAATGACCACAATACCGTCTCCCGCTGAGCACCCGCAAGCCACTCAGGAGAAAAGCGTAAGGTATGTGAAAGGCCAACAGGCTACCCCGGGTCAAGGCCCTGGCCCCCCTGCGGCAGCTCTAGCTCCAGACCCGATAATCTGCCCAGCGCTTCCAGATTTTATAATGTTTCCAGGGGCCTAGCTTCAAAAATGGGAACTTCAAGACCCATACAGAAGTCCAGCCCATTTTTCCAAGTGGAAACGGAAGGGGCAACCACCACCTTCCAGGCTCTAGCTATGTTCGCTAAAGTAAAACCAAGAAGCATGAGATGTCTCTTATAAATATTGCCCCCAATCCCTTCCATCACATGAAGGAGGACAAGTTTCGGTGAACTAGGAAGCTCCCAACCCAATACTTCAGAGAGATAAGCCAAAACCCCCCTCCAGAATCGTGCCAGTGCAATCTTTTCCCGCTCAGAGCGCCTGGTTTCCAGCGGGGCTACCAGGATAAATATAGGATGTTCGGGCGTACGGACGGCAAGCTGAAACTGCTCACGTCCTGTCGGTCTTGTTGCTTGGCCATGCCCCCCAGCTTGCTCTATATTTTTTACTTGGTGTGGGATAGTTTTTGTGTGGTGTTTTCACTGTGTTACTATTTGAAGTGTTACTCAAATACTTTAGCTGCTCCCAGTGTGATAACCCAAAACGAGCTACAAGAACGTCGTGAGTGTGGGCATCTCACAAAAAGATACGGACTGGTCTCACACACCACCTGGTGTCATGCTTCATCATTGACCAGTCCTCGCCCTCCAAAACCTTCGTTTGATGGAGGACGGGCATACACTTGACGACAAGGATGCACTTCTAAGTGATGGAGTGGGGGCCCATGACTATGTGAGTGAAATTAAGATTAAAAATCATTATAGTAGGGGGGAGGAGCCAAGATGGCGATCGGGACGGCAGCGTAGGCTCTCGGCTCCGTGAACCTCCGCATCCCGCACAGATATCCTGCATGAGATCCTTAGCCTGCGCTATATGCCCGTGTTGGTGATTGAGAGCGGCAACCGATCGCGTGATTCTGAAGTTTCTGGCGGCGGTACCGCCGGAGAAATGTTCACCTGAGGTTTGCGGCCTGTGCAACCCTGGAACCGGGACCTCAAGTGGACAACATGGCCGGGCGGCAGTTCAACAACAGCGGCCATTGGTGACTGGGTGGAGTCGGAATACCGGAGCGGTGCGGATATTGGCCTGAATTTCGCCGTGGTCATTCCTACCACTGGGCGTAGCGGAACGAGTGCATGCCCGAGGTGGCAATTCCAAGATTCTTCGGTAATTGCCTGAGCCCTCGCCAGTGAGCTGCTCGGACGCTGCCTGTAACTCGTCCCGATTTTCACGGGCTGCTCCCGGATTTTTGCGGGCGCTCGTCCAGGGTGAGGATAACTGTTACCTGTGACCATACACCGGATACATATTTTGCCTGCCCCCGGAACCCTGTTTGCAGTACCATGGAACTTGATGCGCTTGTGCCTGAGACCCGGTCCCAATCTGGGGTGGAACTACCCTGCGGCCATCTTGATAGGATGGATTCTATCATCCTGTACACTGGGTCGCAGCACGATTGGGAGTGTGTGGCTAAGAGGAGTGTAGCGCAGCGGGCGCGAGGAGCTGTGCTGGGGTACGGCGACCTTCTCGAAGCTCTCGGTGCCCTTCGTTCCACCCTGGTTCACGGCGCCTGGGTACTGGGGAGAAAGCTTGATGGTATTGCGTCAGCGTCGGAACAGTTGCGATCTGCCTGTCCCCAGGTAACCAGGGACTTGTTTTACTTCACACAGGAGGACAGTGTCGTGGCCGCCCCGGTGAATAGGGGGAAGCTGGAAATTCCTGACAATGTGCCAACGTGTGGTCGGCTGGCTGTAGGTCGGGTCTGTTCCGGAGGTTTTAGATTTGAGCAGAAGGTGGTGGCTTTGTCCCACGCACAGCCTCCGGCGACCCAGGCAATAATCAAGCAATGGTCGCCTGCTCTGGCTGATTCCTACATCCTGGACCTTGTGTGCAGTGTATGTCCTGGGGCAGTACTGGGAATGATGATCCTCCATAATGATGACTGTGTTGGTATTCGGAGACGTCCACCCTACATGTGTGTGTCGCTTCCGGTTCTTTCTTGGACGCTCCTTTTCCTCGTAACATTGGACATGGCACTGGGTCGATGGGTATGCATCGGTGGATTCGCAAAGAGAGGCCAAGGATAAGACTGATCCTTCAGAGGTTGTCATCTGATAGGCGGGCGGGCACAGGGGTTGCGTGCTCTCACGGCATAACTAATAGTGTGATAGGTGCATAACGCTCCCCATTTTTCTTTGACATGGGAAAATTTTTGTTGATTACTGTTTGCTTTGGGGAGGAACACATTGTGCGGGAGGGAGAAGCCGGGGGCATGTTTGAAGGCCCTCCTCCAGTTTATTAATACTCTCTCCACTCCCCCGTTAGGTGGGGTTTCTTTTCTTTCTCCTTTTTCTCTGTTTCTTCTATATTTCGGGTCTGGTTCTGGGGCGACAGGCACACTGCTGGGGGGGGGGGCCGTAGTCATCTGCAGAGGTGCAGGGTGGGGGGCTGGGGGAGGAGATTTATTAGTTTTTTACTTTGTTTCTATGGCCTCTTTTCTCTTCTCTTATCTTTCTTTGTCTTTCTTTTCTGGGGTCAGTACGGTAGGTTTCCTTCGCTGTCAAACACTGCTTTTTCATTTGTGCCTCAATTTCCGTGGTGCTTTCTGGGTCTTAGGGCAGGGGACTGCAGGCGCACATGGCTCGTGATATTCTTCCACATCCTGAACCTCCTGTTTCAGCGCCATTGACTTGATAGATTGCTGTTTATTGTTGACGTTAACTATTCTGCCCGCCATTTTTCGCTACTGGGAAATTGTTTGGCACCTGATCCTTCCATTCTCTATTATAAAATGAAAACCTTTTATATCCTGGTTTCCTACTTGGGCTGCTAAGTGGCCAAGAGTATACTAGCACGGAGATTCTGCTCCCCGAGGTGCTGCCTGTGATTAAAATTTGTTTTCTGTTAATCCAACTGCTTAGCGGCCGGCCCCGGGGGTTGTAGGCCCATACTTGTCTTTGGTTGAAATGTCAATAAAGGTTTTAAAAAAAAAAAAAATCATTATAGTAGTCAGTAGCAATTCTTTAATGTGAAGTGAAAACTATATGATATTAAAATAAGAGTGACGGTGATTGGGATATTTATTGTTCCCAACCGTCTAGTGAATGATCTCGTGGATGGTCGACATGTTTCTGCCTGGGTGGCCCCGAGGGGTCCGCGGCATTCATCAGGACCTAAATAGAATAATAATGGGCTCCGTTCTTACCACAGTTTGGTAATGTGTCACCACTGCGGGAGTGTGGTATAGGTCACACTTCACCGTCTAAGGAGAACCATGAGCGGACGCATAGGTGGCAGGACGCGCTGATCGCGAGTAACAAGGAAACACAGTTGTGGTTCTCTTCTCCGCCTCTTCTCCCATGAGGCTACTTGTCCATATTATTAGGGCTTCACTATTGGAAGCATCCCTTAGACGGTGAAGTGTGACCTATACCACACTCCCGCAGTGGTGACACATTACCAAATTGTGGTAAGAACGGAGCCCATTATTATTCTATTTAGGTCCTGATGAATGCCGCGGACCCCTCGGGGCCACCCAGGCAGAAACATGTCGACCATCCACGAGATCATTCACTAGACGGTTGGGAACAATAAATATCCAAATCACCGTCACTCTTATTTTAATATCATATAGTTTTCACTTCACATTAAAGAATTGCTACTGACTACTATAATGATTTTTAATCTTAATTTCACTCACATAGTCACGGGCCCCCACTTCATCACTTAGAAGTGCATCCTTGTCGTCAAGTGTATGCCCGTCCTCCATCAAACGAAGGTTTTGGAGGGCGAGGACTGGTCAATGATGAAGCATGACACCAGGTGGTGTGTGAGACCAGTCCGTATCTTTTTGTGAGATGCCCACACTCACGACGTTCTTGTAGCTCGTTTTGGGTTATCACACTGGGAGCAGCTCTTTTGTGATGAACATTTAATATTGGAGGCTGCTGCTCCCAGAACCCCACGCCCCTAGTTCCCCCCTCCACACATCTTGTGGAGTTTTCTTGTGATTGACTCAAATACTTTACACATTGCCTCTAAGTTAAGCCTAAATGCTCTGTGCCAAGATACCAGAGCATTGAGCACAGGTTAATTTAGGGTTGGTTTGTGCCTCGCGCTGACAAGTTTTCTGGTTGCTGCTTGACTAGGGATCACACCCCAGTCAACCAACAACTCAATTTCTCACATGTGTGTTGTAATGTAGCATGTATACAGTGTTTCATGACCCTGATGCCTGATGGGGTTGCAAAGCTCTTGATTTGCATTAAGATCCTAATAGCATTTTTACAATTGAGTGTTGAACAGGGTGTTGGTTGTAAATTGACAAATATGAATAGTGTTGTGTGATGTATGTGAACCTTGGAGACAAATACTCTAAATATGGTCCTGCAGTTTTACTGTTCTTAAGCATGTTGTGTTGCAGAATATTGTGAGGATAGACACAGTGAAGCATGTGAATACCTACCCTTTTTATTTTATATATAAAAAGTAGTTCTGCACATGAGAAGAGACAGATTTTAACTACTTTCCAGAATTCTGAATGTTTGCAGATTACTCTCTTCTTGGTAGGGAGAAACTTCCTCAACTTAGTTTAGTTTAGATTGAGAAGGTGTTCCCTCCGATCCAAAATGTGTTGAAGGAATGGACAGAAAAGAGTGGACCCCACCTGGAATTACGTGGTCTACATTGATGCAGGTAGGAAGTATTTGCAGAGTTAACAAGGCTCTTGTGCCTTGAATAGCATGATGAGCTATGCACATCAGTCTGGCTAAAGGCACTCAATGTAGCTGGAGAAATTCATTATCAGATGTGGAGGTTAAGAAGTAGTCTTTCAGCTGTAGTAGACTAACTACTCAATATATAATCCTAAAAGGGAAACCAGACATTAAGCATCTGGAATTATTACAGTCATTCTGATCATACCTTGCTCACACTCCCAACGTGTCTGTCACAAGACTGTACATGTGCCTTACAGGTTATAGGCAAAATGCCTGTCTATCACTCTATAAACACTGGTTTTGTGATTTGTTTGTACAAGACCTTAATTCATAACATCACTTCATGTTGAACACCTTGCGTGGATCAGACAAGCGCATTAATGATTTGCCTCAACCCTGTATGCATTACTAGCTTGTGCAATGTTTGTTTTCATAATACAAACAAGAATTATGTAAAAACAAAAGATCTCACAGCTGCGTTCTGGATTTTCAGTTGCTTCCAAATTACTTCATGGAATTCTCCAAGGAATATGCTAGACTGATTATGACTTGCACCTTTAATTTTATTCCTGAGTAAGAGGAGAGTTGACGGCTGGATCGCAGCTCACAGTAATCTGAGACGTAGGTTAAAGAAAAGTGGGACAATGGTGAATCCTTGAGAGATACCTGTGGTTGAGGGAAGAGCTCAGAGCAGAAGATATGGAGAGACAGAATATGGGAGCTGTTAATCAGGAAGGGATCAATCCAGCAGAGAACAGCGCCGTGGATTCTTATTGAGTCAAGGCTCCAGAGAAGAGTAGGACAATCGACTGACAAAGGTAGCAAAAGGATTCAATGGTGGGAATGCTGCTACCCCATTAGGGTCCTCTGTAATTTTGATGTTTGCTCTTTTTGCATTTACTGCAGATTCTTTTCTCGTAATTGGACAGAATTCTGCTTTGATGTCTAAAAGTAAATTATGTTCTTCAATGTAAGCTGATAATTGTGTTTTGGCAGTTACTTATGGGGTGATGGTTGAATGGGAAATTTGAGTCAGAGCCTCTTTTTATTAAGAATAGATTTGATGAAGGCAGTTTTGAGTTTTTTTTAAATTAGCCCAGCCACAAATGACTGGTTGATAATAGCATTGGCTATGATGGCAGCTGAGCTCTTCATGCAATTGTCTTTGAATATTTTGGCTGGGGTCTTCCAGTAATACAGATTCACCACAGTTGTTTTTAAGTTTGGTGAAGACATTGGTATAGAAATTGGAGGATAGTACATGACTTCGAGACATGGATTCAGTCACTGAGGTTATGTGTGGGTTGGGCTGAAGCTATTTCGTTTTATCCTCAGAATATCTTTTCAGGTCTTTGAAGGTGAAGCAGTCACCAAGGGAGTCGCATAGTCCATGTTTGTGGATGGTGTTGGATGTTGAATACTCTGGTTTCAGGAATTCATTGATTTTCTTGGGACGTTCTTTGGTTGAATGTGTAGCTTCTTAAATACAGCAGGAGCAATAAAGCTTTAGAGTGACAACAAAAACCTAATACTTTATCTTTTTCCTAGCTCTGTAATCCTAGCAAGAAGTAAACTGGCAAGGGATCTTTAAAGGGAGATAATGAAGGAGCAGTGCATTACTTCCTGTGCTTAACTTGGAGCATATCTGCCAACTTGAAGAACAATTTCACTGTGTGAGGAAGGGGCGGGGTCTCGTGCCGAGTAGTACCTACAAGGCACTTTTGAAAAGCATCCAGCTCCCAAACCACCTCCTCACCCCCCAAAAAAAGAAGCTTGCTGAGTCTGGTGCCGGTGTCCTGGGGTGTTTACCCACCCTTTAATGGATGTCCGCAGTTCAAAACCTCAGAAAACGAACTGGAAAACCACTATTTACAGTGGTATTCAGCTTGTTTTCCTTGTCACCGTGTGATATCAGCACCTCACTGGGAGACCGTGTGATGGGAGCTGATATTGTGTGTCACACCGTGGCGCTGTATGAGTTGACAAGTATGTTAGTGTCAAGAAATTTTATATATCATCTTCTTCATTATAAGTTTTTAACTACATTGTATCTCAACTAATAAACAGACTTGAATTTGACTTCATTTGCCCATGAGCCATGCATGGAGAGTCAGATTGGCCGTCCACTATGTGACTTTTCATTCTGATATTTTTGGATTGGGAGCATGTATATAATTCATATGTATTGCTCTTGTCTTTTTTAATTGAGACTATATTTAAGAATCCTTTGCTGTTACAATAGCAGTTATTTGAAAGTTGAGCTTGATGTTAAGCAGCATGTAAGATAGTATGACATTAAAGACTTGTTATAATCGGCATCCTTATTTTTCATTACATATACTCTGTTTCTACCATATTCCTAATTACAATATTATTTTCATCTCTAATAGGATTACATGGAGATACAACAAATTCAATGAAATGTGCAGTCTCTCTCAAACAAAATGGAGAAAAAACTTCTGCTAAGCATGTTGATAATGCATCTTCAGACAGACATACGCCATCAAAGAAAAACAGTCAGAAGTCTTTACACTCCCCAGCTGCCAAAAGCAATGGCAAAACAGTAATGCCTCCTTTGGTGCAACAATCTTCAAGAAAAAAGGATATAATGATTAAAGAAATTAAACATAAAAATGTGACAGGACAGCCTACCTCAAAGCCCCAGTCACCTGCCCAGAGGCATGTACAAAGGGAATCCATCCAGAGAAGTAAAAATGGCAACATATCTAAAGTAGGATGCACTCAGAATTCAGGAGAGAAGCCTAAACCTAACACATTGGCATCACCTGATCTATACTCACTTGGTCAGTGTGGGGAGGAACCAGTAAATGGACTGCTGACAAATGATGAAGAACTTGCTTTGCTTTCATTGCCTTCTGTTTCTCATAATACAGTGTCTAACATTAAAGTTATACAAACAAATTTAGATCCTGGAATAGGTAATTGTAAAGAAAAAATACAAGATCTTCTCGAGCAAAAGGACAAATTAAATGGTGATGGTTGTAATGGCCATGGCACAGGCTTTTCACCTATTATGAGTGGTGCTTTGTCATTGAATTCAGATGGAAGCAATCTCTATAAGTCACATTATGAAGGATTGGTTAATGGTCATTTTTCAAATGGATCTGCTTTAGCCGATCATGATTTTGATTCAGAAGAATTAGATGAGGATTCCAGATCTCTTGCAGGACAGGTACTAAGTGAAGTTTCCCCTAAGAACATGCATAGTACAGAAACCCTAGCAAATCGTGAACCCTCAGAAATGCCCCTTGTGGATAACTGGGCTCTGGGTTCAGGTATTTTAAATCACAAAGAGAGTCCTGAATCTGACAGTGCAAGTGCAACCACTTCTTCTGATGACATAAAGCCACGGTCAGAAGATTATGATGCTGGTGGATCACAAGATGATGATGGTTCAAATGAAAGAGGAATTTCAAAATGCAGCACTATGCTATGCCACGATTTTCTTGGAAGAAGCAGCAGTGATACAAGTACTCCTGAGGAGCTGAAGGTATATGATAACAGTTTAAGAATAGAAGTAAAAATGAAAAAAGAGAATTGTGGTGATTGTTTTAGAGTAAACTCAACTAGTGATGATGAGCGACCAAGAAAGAAACGTGATGTTTGGCCCCACCAAGAAACCATATTAATGGATGGCACTAGACATAATGAAGAGACTACTTGTGGAACTCTAGGGTTTCCTCAGGAAGTTGACCAGGTCTCTTCATCAGCAGATGAAACAGAGGATGAAAAATCTGAAGCTGATCCTACTTTAGATCATTGCTCTTCTGACATCGTAGTGCAACCTTACCAAGGTATTGTCAATTTAGCCTTTGATGATGCAACAGAAAATGATGGTGAAAGGCAAGAGTTTCCCTCGGCAACAAAATTTAAGCGTTCAGTTTTACTGTCTGTTGATGAATGTGAAGAGCTGGGGTCTGATGAAGGAGAAGCTCAAACTCCATTGCCACGTTCCCTAGATTCATTAACATCCCCTGAAGTGTTTGATGGTGCTTTGCATGAACTTCATGGTAACTTGCATTGCAGAGATTCACTAGAAGCAGAACATGGCTTACTAGTATGCAAGCACCAGGAAAACGAAAAATGTGGCCAGCCAGAAAAGTGTGCACAAGGCATTTCGGATTCTCAGAGTATTGTACTTACTGGGCAAGATGAACTGGGCGCGCCGTCAGTTTCAGTGGAAAATAAAGCAAAGGAGATGTTGCCTACAGACGCAAAATGTTGTCACAACGAAGAGCTGGAAATTTGCAATAAAACTCAAGGAATTATGGAATTTGTGGACCACAGTAGACGTTCAGAGAATGACTTAAAATGTCACGAACGACCGTGCCATCTGGAACTCAATAAAAGAAATCCCACTTCTGATAGACAGCAGAACAATTCTGCCAAAGTTAAAGAGCACAGTAGGAATCTGTTGCAGAGTCAGGAAGAGCACGTGAAAGACAACCAGGCAGCAGCCACAGAAAATTCCTATACTGCTTTAACTGAAGGTAATGTACAGTAATTGGAACATTACATCGTACAAAATAACAATCTGTTAGATAGGTAGATTTAGTTTGGAGCAGTCCTTAATCTTCCAAAGGCTTAATACTCGCGAAGCTGCTAAAATCAAGTAAATAGCAAATTTGATTAAAAGCATTTAGATTTGAACATTACATATGCAACTAAGAATGAAAGATATTCAATCTGTTGGGCATAAAAGAGGGGCTATTGCTACTTTTCAACTTCCAAACATTTACGAGCTGCACAGATAAGTTTAGCGTAGTTTGCCACTGATACTCAGTGCTTTATTTCATTTGTCAGAAAACCAGTGTAGTGAGGACGCCTGTAGCATTAAACTGCTAGACTATTAAATAAAAGCACTTCATAGTTTATTGAAACCATAACATTTCTGTCCACATATATTCATAACATATTTTACAGAATAAAATTAGTTTAGATTATAGGTACACATGCTCTGATATTTTCAGTTTTAAGAGTTTCCTAAAAAAGAGACTATATTTAAAAGCAATGAATACATATGAAAAAGCTTTAGTTTGTTACTCAAAATGTGTCTACGTTTACATACAGTATGTTTATTTTTTACTGTCAGCGGTTTAAAGTAGATTGCCAGTATAAAAAAATAAAAAGACAATTCACAACTAAACCTCTAACTATATATATTTAACGAATTAGACCATTTATATGGCCTTTGAAGCTGTACATGTTGTGTTGTTTTGTTTGCTTGTTGTTGCCTGTTGTAGTCCTTGCATGTGTAGAATAGAATTAATCCTTTGAATAAACTTGTTTCCTTCTCTGTACAGCTAGTGTAGCTTTAGTTACCTCAGAATATTGTTTATCCCTTTAGCTGCTGATATTTTGACTTCATTTTGGGGGTCATTTCTGATTGCTCGGTTACGTTTATTTTCCTTGGACTTGTGCTACTTATTGATTTGGATGGGCTAACTGAGTAAATTCGGGAGCATTTAATTAGAAATGTCTACTGTAGTTTGAAGACATTAGGATTATTTTTGCCTTTCAGATGTTATAAAACTATCTCAAAGATTTGTGGTATTTGCAGAAAATTACTTATAGACTGCATAAGGAAGAGCAAAGTAGAAATACTGAAGTAATAATCAAAAGTATAATTTCACATATTCTCATAGTAGAGTCACTGAATAAACTATCAGCAGCTAGCGGGTTAAATTGTTTTCTACTTGCCTGATCATTGTAATGGACTTGATTTTTCTGTGTGCATTACATGTTTATTTTCACTCCAGTAAATATCATTTTCTGTATCAGAAATGTATCAATTTACCCAAGGTATATTTATTGTTCATTAAAAAGAGATCATGTTGTGTGTTCATTTAATTTAAATAGCCATTTTTGTTCTTACTGCGTGGAAAACTAATACCTCAATCAAAGTTATGTATGAACTGTCTACTTTTTCTTCATCCTAATTATATGTTGCCATCGCTGTATTAATTTAAATTTTGGTCTACAAAGCCCTACGGGGACGAATATAACATTCTTACATTGTATAGTATTATGAATTATTTCAGGAAACATAGATGATTGTGACACATTGGCACAAACCTGCATGTTTGAGCATCGACCTTCAAAAACCCTTTCTCCTATATATGAGATGGATGTTGGAGATGCTTTTGAGCAAGGAGTGGAGGATGGAGCACACATTTTGGGTGTCAATTTTGAGGATCAGCACTTTGCAGAAAGGGACTGGACTCTTTTGAGACACCTTTTGACTGATCAGGATTCTAACTTAGATGTAAAAAACTCTGTTCCTGCAGATTACAGCTTGGCACAATATCTTATCAGCCAAACACTACTTTTGGCACGAGACAACACCAAACCTCAGGGTAAAGCACATCTTGACACTTTTGGTAGATGGACTGAACTAATGTCTCCATTAGATGATTCAACCACAAGTGTCACAGTGACAAGTTTTTCTCCAGATGAATGCTCTTCACCACATGGAGAATGGACAATTCTTGAATTGGAAACTCAGCATTAAAACAGCAATGCTCTGATGGAATTTACTTAACTTATTGATTATTCCCTGAACAGAAAATACAAATACTAAGTTAAACAAAATGTAAGGGATTGAAAATGTGATCTTGACTTTGACGCAATGTGTAGGTATGCCAAGGTAAACACTGGTTATTTATTGTCATAAGTAAAATATATTTTTAAATATTCAAGTAAATTAAAATTGATGTTTTTCTATAGCAAAACCTGAGCATGATTTTCTACAGTTCTTAGACCGAACAATACTTGTAAGGAAACTAATATTTAGAATTGTTTTCTCATCCCTTTATCAGTCAAGTGTGTGCTTTTTGCTGCTCATGCACAATAAGGATTGTTTTTATTTTAGTTTTGCACAGGATGTCTTGTAATTTTCAGAAATAAAAGACTCATAGTGATTTTCATTTCTCTATTTGTAGTTGTGCCAGGGTTTCTAAATATGTAGATTGTTTTATTATGCATTTTAGTAACAACCTTCACTGCAAAATTTTGGATGTTGAAAAATATTTTGGTGCATGTGAAACGATGTCTAGTCACCAAATCGCTAAAGGGAAAGTGTCATAGAAAAAGTGTAATTTCAAAACATGCTCTTTGCCCATATGTTAGGTAGAAGTACAGTGCACTAACGCTAGAATGCAAATATTTTTCCTCTAGATCCTGAATGCGGATGCAAATGTAAGGGGGCTAAAAGCCATCCCTCTCACTGCATGACAGCTCAAAAACCCAATGTTTGTCCTGTGGGATGAACCAAAATGTGAATAAAAATGGCAATGCAGCCAGTGTCTGAATAGGACTGACCCATTGCTTACTTTAGGTATACAGTTATTTGGGCTGACAAGCTTCTGTAGAGCAATAGCCCCTTTCTAAGTATATAATATTGTTTAGGATGTATTTGTTTTTTTAAAATTGATCACTAATGCATAGCGCTGGGGCGTGGCCAAGCCTGCCAAGATGATGGGCGTGCTTGCCTGAATCTCTGCAACTGGCCTGACCATCATCCACAACGATGGGGCCACCATACAGTGCCATCATAGCACAAAACATCGGCAGAACTAAGATCTGCCCATACCGACCTCTGGGGGATCTGCTACTGCAAGCCGATCCCAGAGGACGATCCCCATCATGGAGGCACCTGCTACAAGTGAGACTCTCAGTGAAGAAGAGGTGGCGGATGACAAACTGGTCCGCCCGCCTTACACCCATCCAGCGGCGTCACTAGGGTTGGTGTCACCCAGTGCGGTACGAACTCATGGTGTCACCCCCTCACGACTTACCCCATGGACCTCCTCCGAGTCTGCCAGTGTGAGAGAGTTTGGAGCTTTTATTGCTCTCATAAATCAGAAGGCGGGCTCCTGCGCTGAGCACCTTTCAATAAACGGCTGATCTGGAAGGGACGCTCCCGCATAATTGGTAATAGCTTTTCATATCGCGGCCTACTCGGCAGTGACACTTCTCTCTGTTCCCAGCAAAGGGCCGCCACTGCGCAGGCCCGCACCACCCAGAGTCCCGCGAGGCCTCCAGTCACCAGGAATGGCGCTGCCTTTGTGTTAATTGCTGGGCCCGTTCCCCCTGCCAGCTTCTGCCAGCAAAATCTATTATCTGGTGAGAGAATGATGAGAGGACTGAGAGGGGCCTCTGTGAGGAATTACGCGAGTGCAGCCCAACAAGTGCAGAGCATCACAACAACTGAGCAACAAAGTCAAATTCAAAATTCAACCTGTGCTACACATTTGTAATCAAAATTATACCAAGCGGCAGACACATTTTGAAACGGAACTTCACCCAAACTCTGGAATATAAAACCCTTTCCTATGAAACAAAGGAAATCACCAAGAGGTAATGCGCTGCTCACAGAGCGGTAACATAAATAACACTGTATCAGGCTGCCTGCCTGACCAAAGAAAGTACTTACTTGTTTGTCAAATTCACTCCACATAGTCCTGTGTGCAGGTAGAGACAGACGCCGTGCGGCCGGTCGAACCGACGACACAGCTCAGACTCGAATCCGACCCCAGCCCCGACCCCGCGCGGCTTCTCCGACCTCATTTCCTTGTGAGATCACATCCGACACAACCCCCACGGCGCCACAGAGTCTGTCAGCTGCCTGGCAGTGGTTACTTTAACGCGGCAACGACAACTGCTGGGAGGCAGGCCTGGCGCCCAGGTCTCTCCAGGCAGGGCTGCGCAGTGCGGAAGATTTCAACATTGTTATTTTGTAGCAGAGAGTTGCGCACAGCACTATGACTCAGAGCACCAGCACAATCTTGTTAGTCTGAGCCTGGCAAGTGAAGCTGCGGCCCGGTCCGCACGGGCACACACAGCCGGGTGTCAGAGGCGCTGTCAGGCAGAGTGCCCGGTCAGTGGCTAAATAAAATGCGTGACAATTCATTTAAGTGCGGTGATGCGGGAACAACACCGAACACCACACTTAAATGCGTTAGCGTCACGCTTGATGTGATGCATGATACTTGGCAGGCCTGTCACGGTGTCACCCCATGTGATGGTGTCACCCGGTGCGGTCCGCACCCCCCTAATGACTCCACTGCACCCATCACACCACAGTAAGCACCTGCTGGTACCTGGGAAAAGAGATTTAAGCTGGCATAATGAGCCGGCTCGCAGTGACAGGACCGACAAGCAGAGACAAACTGCTGAGGCTCACCCCTTGCCGCCCGACTGAAGGCAGGAGCGGCAACACGGCCTAGTACCGAGATCAAGCTGTGGAGCTCTAGCCTTCCAGGACACCCAGGGCTGAATGTAATTCCAGACGGTGGCGCGGAGCGGCGGAGTCTGCCCAGACGGCGTGGAGCCGCTCCTCGGGCGGGGGCTCGCAATAACCGGTGAATCACTCGCCCATCGTTCAAAAATTAACCCATTGGCGGAGTGCGAGGTAGCAGCTGGGGCAGCGGAACCCCGACCCGGGCAACCACTCGCGAGGAGGGCAGGTGAGAAGCAGCAAATCAAGTGCCTGGGTCACGCGCGAGGAGCCAGCATTTGGAGCTGGATGGGCACCACTTGCCTTTACGACTCCTCGTCTGACAGAAAGGCAGAGGCATGCACGGTAAGAGGCACACAATCACGAAGTCCTCCGCTGTACTGGTGCCGGCAAGGAAAAACCATCTGGTGGAGAGACTGTGATGATCCCTTCCATTAGCAGCAGCTGCCCCCATTCCCTAACACAGCAAAACCAAAGGGGATGATGGACGGAGTGTTGAACATTGCAAACACTCACCCCCAGTCAACTGATCTGGGTTTAATCCATCATCATTCTTTAGCTCACTCCACCACCCCAGTTCCGACATGGCCATATGCAAATCAGTCTGACCCTGTACCTCATGAGAACAGTCCAGCCCGAACTGCCAAGCCATGTCTTCCCTGGACTGGAAACAAGCATCCTGGGACCGGTTTCTGGTTCATAACCCTCATCAGCCAGGCTATCTTGAATCCAGGGGCAAAGTGAGCAAGGGACCGACGTCTGGGCATACCCTGCCAGCTTAGGGCGAACAAAGCAAAACCAAAGGGGATGATGGACAGAGTGTTGAACACTGCAAACACTCACCCCCAGTCAACTGATCTTGGTTTAATCCATCATCATTATTTAGCTCACTCCGCCACCCCAGTTCCGACAGGGCCATATGCTTGTGTCCAGTCCAGGGAGGACCTGGCTTGGCAGTTGAGGCTGGACTGTTTCCATGAGACACAGGGTCAAGACTGATTTTCATATGGCTGGGTTCAAACTAGAATGGCAAGGTGAGCAAAAAAACGATGGATTTAGGCCCAGATCTCTGTACTGGGTGAATGTATGACATTGTTCTGCATTCTGTCCATCAACTGTTGTTTTTGCATTTGTCACCCCAAGTGGTATGGGTATGCCCAGACGTGGGTCCCGTGCTCTCCATGCCACTGGAATCAAGCTATCCTGGCTGAAGAGGGGTGAAGCCCCGAAACCGGTCCTAGGATGCTTATTTCCAGTCCAGGGAGGACCTGGCTTGGCAGTTCGGGCTGGACTGTTCCCATGAGGCACAGGGTCAAGACTGATTTTCATATGGCTGGGTTCAATCTGGAATGGCATGGTGAGCAAAAAAACGATGGATTTAGGCCCAGATCTCTGTACTGGGGTGAATGTATGACATTGTTCTGCATTCTGTCCATCAACTGTTGTTTTTGCCATTCCCTAACACGGCAGCACCGCTCCCTCAATGGAGAACCAGAAACCAATATCAGAGTATAGCAAAGTGTGAACTTTCTCTTCCTCTCCTGAACTCAGACGCACAGCGCTGTACCCCTGAACGTGGTCTCTCGCTGACCTCACACCCCCCCCCCACTCACCCCCGGTGGCAATGGCTGGGCCCTCACAATTCATTGGGCCCCAGTGAAACGCACGGGAGAAGCATCTCGTGGGCAGGCCTACCACGTGGCCATTGATGGTGGGGTTCCACGTGGTGATTGCAAGGGGTTGGGCCTGGAATGACCAGAGGGCCCGTGCTCAAAGACCCTCACACGCCAGTGCTGATATCAGACGGGGGCACACGAGTACACCTCCCATCAAGCGCTGAGTCAGTACCACAAGTGAGGGGAGATCGGACACTACACAAATTGCAGATAAATGTACGAACTATAGACAACGTCAACTACGGACTACTTTCCTGCAGTATACAGAATGCAAATACCAGCAATACCCACCTTGGGTTACACTGGGAGGAAGTCCTACCCCAGAGTTGACACCAGCCAACAGACCAGACCCCACCAGACACCGGGGAAAAGTGAGCAAGCTACTACCCTTTAGAGTCATGGTTCCAGCACGCATGTACAGCATATTGTGATGGAGTGACACATTTGTCCCAGTGGAACATGGGGATATTATGGGGAGATTACACTCAAACACTAGAACCCAAGGGTCCACCCCGGTACACAGCCACCCTCTAGTCACTAAAAGCCAGCAAGGAGAGGTGGAAGCACCACCTACCCTCTCCATGTCCTAAAAACTGGACAAAGTACAAGTGGCCATTGAACATTCTAGGGTCACCATGGAAGACAGATTTTGGGCCCTAGCCACAGACCTCAATCTTTTACGCGATGACAACCGCAGATTGGCTGACAAGGTCATGGTGGAAAAATTCTCTTCACTTTACAACCCTTGGCAACTTCGCAACAAGAAGAATTATGAGAATTTCAAAATCGAGTTGTGACGCTGGAGGAACGGTCGGATGACCTTGAAGGACTCTCCTATTCGAGTCCTTGGCCTACCTGAGGGAATTGAGGGAACAGATCCTATCAGCTACGTGGAGACGTGGCTTCGATCTTTCACACCTAACTCAGAACTAACTGTCTTCTTCTCAGTGGAACGTGCGCACTGGGTACCAACCTACCACCTGCCTCCGGGGTCCATCCCTCGTCCGCTACTGGTGAATCGCCTTCACTTCGAGACAGGAATGCAGTGCTTCGTGAAGCCAGACAAAATGGGCCCATATAAGTCGAAGACAAACATATGATGCTTTTCTCTGACTACTCTTGAGCAGTACAACGCCAACAATCCACTTTCTTAGAGGTAAAACACCGGCTCCTCCGAAGTGGGATACAATACTCACTGCTGTTCCCAGCACATCTCAAGATAATACATCACGGAACCACCACCTTCTTTACAGACCCCGCTGAGGCGTTTGACTGGATAGAGAAACATCTTCAAGGACTCCCGCGCCCTGACCCGAGACGAAGTGAACAAACGGCAGAACCTAGGAACATGTGTTGTCACTGAAGGAAAATCAAGCCACGCTCCAGATACCTGCCCCAATGCTCTGTCGCAGGATCCCCCAACCTGGAGCAGATCATCGCGGAACGCAGGCGACAGCTGACTTAGGACCAATTTCAGTGCCCACAGATGATGAGAGAGGTCCACACATTTTCACTTCTGAAGAAGACGGCAGTGACACGAACACCTCTTGAGTAGAGCCAGTGACTCCACCTTTGGTGACCCCCCCCAAACCGCAGACACGCTCATTCGAAATGTTGACCTTAATAGCCACCTTTACATCACCTATCCTGCCTTTGTTGTGTCAATGTCAAGATAAACTCACGCCACCAGCAGTAGAGTTTAGTCCAGCTCTTGGCCCCACCAATCACGCGGGTGTCATATAGGCCACACGCATTGTTAGCTAGGGCGTAAGAACGGTCCACCCCCACATTAAACTAGTGCGGTAGCACCATGTTTAGTTTGGACCTATTGCCCGTTGCGGTTGGTCCCCAGCATTGAGAGCATTTCCCACCCCAGTTTACACCCAGATTTGACTTACCCCCCTACACACTGATTTTTGCAACAATGGTGGGCGAATGCCATAGACCTCAGAAATCCACTACTGTAGGGAAGCGCTTGCGGCTTCTTCTGCGTCCCTCCGCTATGCCATTCCCCTTCCACCTCACCAAAGCCCCATCATGACGCTCACTACTGATACCAGCTTCCTCACTCTAAATGTATGTGGCATGCACAAGGCATGTAAGTGTTATGCCGTTTACTCATATATTAAGCAGCAGCAAGCGCAGATAGCCTTATTTCAGGACACACACTTGACAGCTGGGGAACTAGACAAATTGCGCAAGCAGTGGCGTGGCACCTTCTGCGCAAATACATATTTAGCATACGCATGTGGGCCACTAATTTGGCTCCGGCCAGGGGTCCCATTACAGGAAACACACAGAGTTGTTGATACAGAGGGGCGTACGCCCTCCTGGAGGGGCTCCTGAATGGCCAGTGAATCCTCATAGGCAGCATTTATGCCTCAAACTTTGGCAAGAGAAATTCGGGGACACTCTATCAGGTGTTCTCGCCCAATTCACCTCATCACCATTGATACTGGGGGGGAGATAACAACTGTGTGATGGACCTCTCCATGGATAGATCCCACCTTCCCCACACAAACTCTCTGGCCATCACGCAAATAACAATACAATACATGGGTACACCACTGGTCACTAGTAGATGCCTGGCAAAGCAGATATCCCACAGTCAAACTCTACTCATTCTATTCCATCCCGCACAATCTCCGATTGCGACTAGATCGCTTTTTGTGCTTGTGAGTATTTTTTCCCACGATCCAGTGCGCAGATTATTTGGCATGGGTCCTCTCCTACCACAACGCACACCTTATTATCCTTAAATGGTGCCCTCCAACCCCCAGGCCCCACTTGGCGACTGCCACGCGATTGCCTGGAAGACAAAGTAATCCGGCACAAGCAAGATAAAAGCATTCAGAGTTACTTTGCCGAAAATGCCAATTGGGCATCCACATGAATGCTAACATGGGATGCCTTTAAATCGTCATAAGAGGGGCATGTATTCGGCAGGTATCAGGGATTCACACTACACTAGAGCGAAGAGTACTAGAGATGGAATGCAAATTAGCAACCCTGACTCAGCCAGCTGATTCTGATGGTGCATCACCGACCCAGTTAGCAGAAGCCAAAACTGCATATGCAGAAGTATTAGCAGACCTGAGACTATATAATTTCAGGGCTCATGCTGCCAGGGTACATCGTGAGTGAGATAGAGCAGGAGCACTGCTGGCCTGGCTCATCCGGCAAGACACTGATTCATGCCCCATAACTGAAATAATCACCCCCACTGGGGCGACAGTTTCTTCCAAAAAGACATCAACCAGGTCTTTTTTGACTGAAGTGTACAGAGTTCCAAGATGGACCGATCCAGCGATAGTGGACCAATTCCTTGCTGCCCTCTCTCTGCCCTACATCGGCCCGCCTGATAGGACCTCTCTCAGTGCAGTGATCACATCCACAGATGTGACACAGGAAATCCAGGCCTTGGCCAGAAATAAGGCTCCAGGTTTGGATGGCCACCATTAGAATACTATTGCACCTTCTCCACTTTCCTGCCACCCCGGCTAGCGGACATCTATGGGGCAGCGCTGGAGGGCAGGGAACTCCCAGGATCACTTCACAAATCACGGATTGTTTCCTTTTTAAAACCAGACCATGACCCGCGACAACTGGCTTCCTACAGACCGATTGCACTTTTATCAGCAGATTATAAGGTCTTCGATAAGATACTGGCAGACCGCTACGCTCTAGTCCTCCCGACACTGGTACATCAGGACCAATGTGGGTGTGCCCCAGGCAGGAGCACTTGCCAAAATATTCGTCGATTATTCCACGTCCAGGATCAGGTACAGGGCCGCTACCCCAGGCCGCTTGCCTGATCCTGGACTTCGATATACCTTGTCCTGGGCATATCTCTTTGCAGGACTTCAACGCATGGGGGTCGGCCCAACACTCCAAGCCTACACAAGACTAATCTACACAAACCCCACATCCAGAGTTGGACTGGGCTGCCACATCTCGCTCCCTTGCCGGTATCTAGAGGTACGTGTCAGGGCTGTCCACTTTCCCTCCCCTTGCTCTTCACCGAGGTGATGGAACCCTTGGCGGTTTGTCTCCGGGGGTAGGGTAGGGGATGGGGAATCCCAATAGTGGGCATCACCCACAGTGTATGTGGATTACCTACTACTCTCCATGCGTGACATCACAATGGATCTCAAACTCATTTAGACCACTCTAGCAGACTTCGTTAAAGTGGCCGGCCTGAGAGTTAACTGTACAAATTCCTATATATACTCACTTAGCCCCAACCCCCGTGAGAGTTATGTATGGGGGGCATTGGCCTTCCCTGGAGTGTTCAAGCCTCCTGTTACCTGGACGTACGATTTTACCACACCCCACAAGATCTGTATGACTGCAATCATCGTAAAGTTCTGGCGGGCATTTGCATCTCAGTTAACTTCTGCTAGATTCTCCCATTAGCCCCCCTAGAGAAAAAATCACCCTAGATTATTATTATTATTATTATTATCATTATTATTATTATTAATTAGCATTTGATAGAGCGCATGGCTACCCTTAGGCATCCAGCTCTAACAACAGCAATCAAACAGATGATGATCTTTACGGGAGGGTCTGATATAGCCATGTTTTCAATTGTTTCCGGAACGAAAGGTGGTGAGTCGTTGCAGGGAGATAGATGGGAAGAGTATTCCATAGTCTTGCCGCATTATATGAGAACATGCGGCCACCAGATCGTGCTCTTTTTATTTTGGGTACTGTTGCCAGGAACGAGTTGGCTGAATACAGGCATCTTGTGGCGCGATGAAAGGCCATTAGGGAAAGATTGATTTTTAGGGCCAGTCCCCCACAGAGTTTTGTGGGCAATGCATAATTATTTAAACATTATACGTTCCTGAGTTGGTAGCCAGTGCAGTGATTTCAGTGCAGGCTTGGCAGACTGCAATTTGGGAGTATTATGCAGCAGCCTAGCTGCACAGTTCTGCACAACCTGTAGTTTCCTTGTGGTGGCCTTTGGAGCGCCCAGATAGAGGGAATTTCCATAATCCTGTCGGGACAGCACCAGTGCCTGGACCATGATAAGTCATGCAGTTACAGGAAGAAGAGGGAGAATTTTTCGCATCTGTCTGATGATACTGTAACAGGAGCCTGCAAGTTGTACCGCTTGTTGGTCAAATTTAAGTGACCTATCCAGCCATACTCCCAGGCTTTAATCTTTTCTTTGGGGGTTGGCGACAGGACAAGACACTTGGGCCAACTCAATCCAGATATAGTAATGGAGTAGTTGCCCAGAATCATTAGCTCTGTCTTATCTCCGTTAAGCTTAAGACACGACTGGTCCATCCAAGTGGCCACCGTTCCCAAGCAGTATTCTAGGTTAGCTGGTGCCTTCTGCGGGTGGCTTAATGCCACCACTAGCTGTGTGTCATCTGCATATGTTACAATATGGATCCCATAAGACAGAACTAGCTCAGCAAGGGGTCTTAGGTAAATATTGAATAGGGTAGGGCTCAAAGAGGAGCCCTGTGGGACTCCACATGTAAGAGGCACCCTTCTTGAAGTGTAGTTGCCCTCAAAAACCTGATAGGATCTATCTTTTGGAAAAGATTTGATCCAAGTGAGGGCTTTGCCTGAAATTCCCACCATTCTGAGTCTGCAAAAAGGATGTTATAATTGACCGTATCAAATGTGGAACTCATGTCGAGCATGATGACTGCTACTGTGCCTCCCTGGTCGAGGATTTTCCGCGATTCCTCCACTACTGCCAACAGGGCTGTTTCTGTTCCATGATATGGTCGGAAGCCAGTTTGGGAAGTGTGCAGTATGAAGTGGGTTTCTAGGTGCTTGGAAAGAATTTTGTTTACATATGTCTCTAAAATTTTACTGGTCCCGGGAAGAAGGGACTCCGGCCGATAGTTGCCCCACAGGTCGGGATTAAGGTTGGATTTTTTTAGTAATGCTCTTAACATGGCATGTTCCAATGACCTGGTCAACTGGCCGGTAGATATGGAAGCGTTTAATACTTCCATAAGCACCGGCAGTATGACATACTCTACCTTGTGCAACATGTGAATAGGGGTTGCGTCCAGAGGGGAGCCTGATTTGACTTTGGAAAACAATTGGGAAAGGGTGACCAAATCTATCGTGGGAAAGTCTTCTAGACGTGGAATACTGCACTCGGAAGTTTCAACTTCCAGGTCGTCCGGTCCGGAGGCATGAGGGAACGTATTATAAATATCTAAAAAAAATTGTAAAAAACTCTGCGAGTTCCGTACAGAGTTGCTGAGAGGAGTCTGCAGGTAATTCAGGCGAGGGGCAGTTTGCAAGGTTTTTTGCTATTGGGAAAATTTCCCTAGGCGCGTTGGCTGCCAGAATAAATTTCTCCTCATAGTATAGTGCTTGAGCTCCCTTTGTTTCTGCCTGATATTGTTTGATGGCCTCCTTGTAGCACTGTTTTTTTTCTATACTATATTCTTTCCTCCAGGCTCGCTCTAGTTTTTTACATTTTTGTTTAAGTTCCCATAGTTTTGGTGGATACCACGGTGATCTTTTTTCATTCGGCCTAGATGAGATGGTCCTGGCCCCACGCCTTCTCTACCATTTCGCAAACTTTCCGGTCATTCCCCGTTCATTCTTTCAAGAGATAGACATATTGACAGTTGACAGTTGAGACCTAGCCACTTTGACTGATGCCCGGTGGAGCTACTTCGATAGCTATAGGGGAGATGGGTTGTGGTTTCCCTCCTCGGCCATCACCTACCCAGCCGGTCTTAGGACAGACCCTCCTTCGTCTCTCCTGACCTTATCTGCCTCCTCCCCCTTCACCCTACCCCATAACCCCTATCTGCTCTAACCATCTCTTCTTTCCTACTCTCGACCTTTGCCCTCTCCCGTCCTTGCTCATATTTACCATCCTGTCACACATCTGATGTTCTTCTGGGAACTTTCCCTCGTCTACTGAGGCCTAGCTAGCTGACCGATGCCCGATGGAGCTACTTGATACCTATAGGGGAGACGGGCTGTGGATTCCCTCCGCGGCCGTCACCTACCCAGTCGGTCATTGGTCAGACTTCCCTTCGTCTCTCCTACTGTCTTTGCCCTCTTATTCTCACTTCCCCCTCTCAACTTTATTTGGCGCGCCTTCCTTTCTCTTTAAATGTTTTGCTTAAACTTGATGAAACGTGTAATTGTTATCATTCTTGTAACACTGTGTAACCTAATGTAAAGCGCTCTGATACCTACGGGTCTAGCCAGCGCTATATAAAACTCATGAAATAAATAAATTGCTCTGCACCCTAATATGAAATAGCGGGCGCCGACGGGTCGCCTTGACTAAATTACAATTTCCAATAGACCAAGGTGGACGGGAGCCCCATCATTCGAAGCTTATTATCTGCCGGCTCAGCTCCAGTGGCTATTGCACTGGATGGCAGGTCGCCATCTGAGAGAGGCCAGCACAGACACGGGACCCTTACCGCTATCAGTGATCTGACTTCTGCTCCTACCGGGAACTCGACCACCCCAATACAGGTGGCAATAAACCCCCCTACTGCCCCTTGCAGGCCTCTTCCGGGTAGCAAGTATTACACAGCACAAGCTCTACAGACTTGGACAGACCACTCGATTCTCGAGGTGGAGTTCTGCTTTACAGACAGTCAGCTTCTTCATTTGATGGTCTAATAGAGGAGACTGTACTCCCTTGAGATCGATTCCTTCTCTACTGGCAGGTAGAGTCGGATTGCCGCCAGATATGGAACATGTCAGAGAGTGAGACAGTGACATGCCTAGATCTCCATGCCATACTACACGTGGGCCCCAGGCGGCACATAATCACATGGATATACAAAGCCATACGGGAACTAACAGCCGTATCACTTACTCAAATACGCCACAAGTGGGAGGAGGGATTCGAGAGACCACTGCACAACAAGGAATGGGAGCATGCCCTAGAGTCCTCAAAGAAGGTGTTCCAAAATTCCCGATTTAAAAACCTACAACTCTTCTTCCTACACCGCAAGTACATAACACCTGAGCGACTTCAGTGCTACTATCCAAACTCACAGTTCTCCTGCCCCTGCTGCCAAGCCCCTAGTGCAACATTCCTCCACATGTTCTAGAGCTGCCCTGTGCTGCAAATCTACTGGGATGCAATCCACAACACAGTGCGAAAGGTGACGGGGCTCACCGACAACATCATGGGAGGCCTGTGCACTCGATATATTCTGACGTTGAAAAGACTGTATTGTCCAGAAACGATTTGCATCTTTGACCCTCCTGTTGGCAAAACGTGGAATCGCCATGCACTGGAGAGCGCCCACGGGGCTTCCACTGGCGGCCTGGACAGGAGCGGTCAAAAAATGGGGAGCAGCCAAGGAGGATGCTCTTCGACACGAAAAGGTCCAGGGAATGCGCAAACGACGCATCTCCACAGAAGGGGCTGAGCTCCTCCAGTGCTTTCGGCATACCATCGAAAACACCCAGACCCCTCCTATATCCCCGCGATCGTCAGATACCGAATGGTACATCCACTCCCACAGATGCAAATGGAACCTCCCCCCATCAGAGCACCCCACCAAGCATATATGAGTGGATGACACAGACAGCCCTTCATGTGACCCATCCAGATCAAGCCTCAACTATACTCGCAACTCCATGAACACTAGCACGTGTGAAACGCACCCACCCACCCTACCTTTACCACTCGACCCCCTCCCAGTATGTTCCCCAGTTTACAGTTGAAAGTTCAATTCTAATAGGAGTTATTCCCTCCTAACTATCCCCCGTCTATCATATACTCCTTCTGGCAGCATTACCACGTAGAGACAATCTCACGCACAGAGTGGCAGCAGCCCCTATGTGATTTAGCCCAGTGTCAATACGATATCCACTCACAATAAGTCTCTTCATACACCAGTTATACTACTTATGTGAGCCGGACACCAACTTTATGTATATGTCATTATTTCCAATGACAAGCTGTATTGCTCTCAAAAATGATTAAAATCAAATAAAAAGTTTTTTTTTTTAAACGCCTAGAGGCAAAACCTAAAAAGGGACCTATAGGTGACTTAAATAATGCTTTTAGTATTTCAATAGAAGGCATACGAAATGTTTGTTTTATAATAGAAAAAAAATCAAAAGCACCAGCTGGAACCTATCCCCCAAAATAGCAAAATTGGAATGTACATTTACTCATAGACCCCAAAGTATAGTCCTTGCAACACAAAGCAAAGTACAAACTGAGCAGCATGTAAGAGCAGTTCGTAACGCCATCTGTGCTCAAAATAATGGGCGACTAAGTTCTGCTTCAACCAGCAGACTGGAGTGACCATGTACATTTCTGACCTCAAACCTGCAATCCAGTAATACACAAGGTGTTATAAAATTAACTAACACCGAAAAACACATAGGGCGCGATACTAACCTGAAATATGTAAAATCCGCTACACCAAAAAACACCTACATATGTAGGAAACTGCTACAACACACAAAAGGACCACGTACAGAAAAAGTCACTTTTTTTCAGAGCAAAGCAAACGCAAAAAGATAAAACACAGTACAAACATACATAGCAACAATACAAAGTGGAATAAGAGCTATGAGTGACATCTGCCCCATCAGCATCAATGCAAAGCAAATTAAACAATTCTGAGCATGTGAGCAGGCTTATTTACTAGAAAAACTTAGAGGAGAATATCAACTTCAGCTCTCCGCCACGATGCAGTGACGCAGCTCCATGCAATGTACACAGATAGATGGAACCTTTGAGAAGACCTTAGCCCCCGCCCGAACTAAGAAGCCACGTTGTCGCACTGTCTGGAGCATCGGCAAATTACACATCCGTTTTCTGTTGATATGTCATGTTAACCTATGCTTCAACAAATATTCTGAACTCTTATACGTTTGTTGCATGATGCACCCATCCTCGTGGCCAGTCAAGCATTAAAAGGGTGCAGAGGCAAAGATACTGACACTGTGTACTTCTTGGTGACTAAACCACACAAACAACACACATTGCCTGTGCTCATAACCCCTTTCAGGCGTGCAAGTTCGTCCCGTCCTTCTTGGCCATACAATGCATCGTCCCCTTCCTGTCAATCATTCAGGGGACAACAGTTTGTGGTGTCCATTACAAAACATGGATCATACATTTTGCATATTTCTGGTTGGTCATACGCGACCCATGTTTGTTTATTACATATCACGCTTATCACTCTGAATATTGTCCACAAGTTTTCCCTCCATTTCTGGCTGACAGCACTGCCCCTGTGCGATGGCCCTTTTGCAGGTGTCTCAGGTTCTGGGGGTTCTAGGCTTGCCTAGCTACCGACCTTGTGGGAGGCTGTCAGACCCAGCCCGGGCTGCAAGTGCTGTTCCGCTTCTCTAGACCCTTGCTAGCCACTCGCCTGCTCCCCATGTCCCTGCCGCGTGGCACCCCAAGGACAATATCTGAGCAGCTCTTCTATTCTGGCTGTCATTGTGTGTTGTCACCTCCTCTCTTGTGTCCCTGCCGTGAGGCATCCCAAGGACACTGTCTAAACAGCTCTTCTACCTAGGTTACTCTTTTTATTTGAGTGCCTTTTTGTGCTGCTTCCTCCTCTCCCTCATCCACTGACCTTATGGCTGCAACAACTGCATTTTTCTTGGTGTGGGTGGGTGGGTTCCAAGGCGATGAGGCAGGGTCGGATTGTGGTCAAGGTTGGTGTCTGCTGCCTTTTGATCCTCTTGGTCGCCCCACCCTCCTTCATGTATTGGGCGGTTCGTAACTTTTTACAAAAGACACGCCCAATTATTACGCATCTTTTTTGCAGGCTTTTGCCCCTGGGGCTTCCGATGGCCTCGCCACAGATAGGGGTTCCCTGCCGGCCCTTATCTGGTCCGGCTTTATCTCCCCTGCCCACGTCACAACCCTGTTCAGGCGTGCGAATTCCCCCTGTCCTTCTTGGCCATACAATGCATAGTCTCCTTCTGCCCAATTATTCAAGGGACCACAGTTTATTACAAAACATGGATCATACATTTTGCAGCTTACTGGTTGGTCATATGCGACCCATGTTTGTTTATTACATATCACGCTTATCACTCTGAATATTGTCCACTAGTTTTCCCTCCATTTCTGGCTGACAGCACTGCCCCTGTGCGATGGCCCTTTTGCAGGTGTCTCAGGTTCTGGGCTTACCTTGCTACCGAACTTGTGGGCGGCTTTCAGACCCAGCCCAGGCTGCAAGTGCTGTTCCTTTTCCCTGAACCTGTGCTGACCACTCACCTGCTCCTCTTGTCCCTGCCTCTGGCATCCCAAGGACAATATCTGAGCAGCTCTGCTATTCTGACTGTCCATGTGTGCTGTCACCTGCTTCCCCCTGCCGTGAGGCATCATAAGGACACTGTCTGAGCAGCTCTCTGGGTTCCCCTTTGTGATACCTCCGCCAGTCTGCCAGCAGTTTACCGAACGGTGGCAGCTCCCCCTTCTGCCTGTTCAGGCGAAACCCAGCTGCTCTGGGACCCGCACCATGTTAAGTAGGAACATGCCCATGCCCACCTCGGTTAAGTGTACCCCATCTTCTAAGTGGAAACCTGGTGTCCTTGGGTTGATCAGCCTGTGATGCACGAAACCCCAGAAGTTGGCCCTACTTATCTTTGCCATAGGGATATTGAGTTTACGCCTTGACCTATCGACTGCACCTTGGTCGACAGTGCCTCTCCATACCCTGTGGGCTATTAACTTGGACCATATGATGTCTGCTGGGTGGATCAGCCTTGCTAAGGCCACTAGCCCGCCGCCATAGCCCCTAGTAGGTCTCTCCTCCCCATGCTTGCCAGATAGTTTCCCCCTAGGTGAATAACCTCAGCGTCCGGCACCTCTCCAAATTAGAGTGCCTCCTGCACAGCTGGGAGCAGCTGCTCCCATCTCATGCCTGATCACCGAACCACGTCACTGCCGTGTTCTGTAGCCATTTGCCTTTGAAGTCTTTCTGTGCCGCTACCCACTGTCTTCCCCTTGTGATGTAGGAATGTTTCAGGATCCACAGCTTGCCTAGTTTCTTAATCTGCTCAACTTTGAGCCCCAGGTGGGCCGCGGGGGTTCCTGCCCCTATCCAAAATGAGTGCAACCCAAGCTCACGGGGGAAACCCATCCTTCCCCAAGGCCCTCTTCATTACCGTTGTGAATTGAAAACGGCTGAGGTATGACCCATCCCCATGTGAGAACAGTGGCTCAGCAGCATAGGTCCCTTGTTTCATATATTCCTGCATGAGGCATACCGGACAACACGCCCTGTCTGTTATGCTGTTGATCCTTGTGTGCTTCCCACTGTCCTCCTGATCTGTCTCTGACTGTCTTAGGTACATTATCATGTACCCCGTTCCCCATGCTTATGTCCTGAATACACACATGCTGTACCCAGGGTCCCTTTGGTTGGAGTCGCCAGCTCACTAATCCTGTAACCCAGGAAGAAAGCTAAGGCAAATGCTGCCCTGAACACACCACTTTGTTGTGTCCTGTACATATCACAGGTAGTGTGTCCAGTACCGTCTTCATAACCTCCTAGTCGATGGATCTCCTCCTATCCAGGGCCCTGAGTTGCAGCCTCCCCCAGCCTTTCATTTGTGTCTTACAGTTAAATGACCCCGTTGGGTCCTTCCCGTTGCCAATTTGGTGAAGTGTGCCACGGCTCTAAGGTGTGTTTGTACCCATGACTTAATTTTCCCGTTCCTGAAAGCCCATTCTATGAAAGAGTTGGCATCCTACCAGCTGACAGAGTAGCCGTACCACTGCTTGGCATTTTGTAGGTACCAGGTTTATTGCCTGTATCACTGTGTGATTGTCTGAGCACAGCGTTATCTGCCTGTTTGCTATTCTGTCTCCCCATTTTTTTTATATATCTTTATTGCATTTTTTAAAGTTGCTGTGGTCGTTCAAAACCGTATACAAACAGTACAGACATGCGTCATGAAAGAGTCGTGAAAGAGGGCATGTAGCTGAGGTTCATGGCATAAGTACATTTACAGAACATGCATGTATATGTCTCTACATTCTTATTATTAAAACCTACAGTTGTATACAGCTACTTTGCAGTTCCGCGTCACTTCTTTCCTTTGTGTATAAACGGAAGCATCTGTGAAATATTCGCACCAGACATGGTTGCATTCAATTATCACATAAATTCTACAATAATAAACACTTGGAGGCCATGCATATATGGACACTTCCGTAAAAAACTAATAAGTCTGTGATATATGCCAATAAGATATATATATTTCAGTCTACTGAACTAATAACCTGCTAAACAAACTGCCATCAAGAACGTATCGCAGCTGGGCCGGATACAGACATCCTATATATTCCTAGTATGGTAACTCGCCAGGGTGGCACTTGGCTCATGCATACAGTTAAGTGCCGAGCATGTCAGGTGTCCGGTTGGAGACTCAGTTAAACTCACTGCAACATGTGCAGGCCGTTGGCGTGTTGCGTTGTAGGATGCAGTATAGATATTAGGTGACGTGTGCCTATTGACTTAGGGCTTTGGTGTTTGTGCTAACTGCCTTCGGAAAGGGTGCTGCCACTGTCGTGATTGTTCCTGTGTGTGAATGTCGTAAGGATGGGGTCCCAATGTTGTGCTATCGGGTACTTGCGGAGCTCTGCAGTTTCCTCCCTGTGTAGTGCCGTACTTTCCGCTTGTGCCCATACCGTAAGCGATTTTTCCCAGCTGACTATTTCCGGGGGGGGCATTGTGTTTCCACCTCTTTGTGATGAGTCGCATTGCCACTATCAGTCCCAGGTCACGAAACCGGGAGGTGACTTTATTCTTTTTAGACCTGGCATATAAACCCAGTATACAGACCTCCCACGTGCGCGGTAGGGGTGTGTCAGTGCAGTTCGCAAGTGTCATGGTACTGCGTGGCAGTAGATTTGAAGGGAGGGGCAAGACCAGAGCATGTGTAGAAGGTTTGAGTTTATCTGTTTGCAACGTGGGCATGCTGAAGTGTCAATGTTGAAATACCTATTAATGTTATCGGGCGAGAGATATGATCTCTGTATTATGTATGTTTGTATTAGTTTGAATTTGGAGCTTCTCGATATGTTTGGGGAGCCTGCGAGTACAGCGCCCCACTCCCTTTCCGTCCACGGCCGCCCTCTCTCTGTCTCTCATCATGTTCGTAGACTCAGCATGGGCTTCAGCGTGTGTGTAAGTAGAGCTTCCACCAACAAGTGCACTGTGTGAACCCGCACCCATTACGTGTAAGTAGTGCAGCAGCAGGTGTGTTGCCAGTTCGGTCGTTATGTCCCCCCACACTGCCGATAGAGATTGTGTAATGGAAGTGTGCAGAAGAAACTGCCCTGGCGGTAAAGCATGGTCCTCTGCTAGCGCCTCAAATGAGAGCAGAGAGCCGTCTGTATAGAGGTCGCCCAGGGTGTCTTTGCCTGCCGTATGCCAGTGTGTAAGTATCCCTTCGGAGGTGCCCGCCCTTCCTCTGGGTGTCCCCTTGAGAGGCAGTATTGGGGCGTAGGGGATGACTGCACTGGTGAGATATAAGCTCCTCTTGTAGCATTTATGTGCCAGCTCCAGATGTGCCGGGGATGGGTGAGGATGCTTAGCAATGGGGTGGAACAGGTGATAAATCTCAGATTGTGTCCATGGCTGTTGCAAGGTTGCCGTATCTTCTAGCCCCCTGCCACTTAACCACCTCGTCACCCATTGTAACTGGGTTGCTAGATAGTATAACTCCATGTTTGGGACTGCCAGTCCTCCTTGACTGGTGGGGGCGTACAGCTTCCATAATGCTACCCGGGGTCTGCCTTTGTTCCAGATCAAGTCACAAAACATACGCTCCAGTTCACGGAAGGTTTTAGTTGGGACGTAGATTGGAAGGTTCGCAAAATAGTATAATAGCTTTGGTAGTATTATCATCTTTATCAAAGTGATGCGGCCCACGGCATTCAGCGGGAGTGACTTCCAAAAGTGCACTTGGGCCCTGACAGCTGAGATAGCTCTGGTTAGGTTTCCTTCCAGTATGTCGGCGGGTGACCGATATATGAAAATGCCAAGGTAACAGAACGTGGTGGGGTACCACGCAAGTGTGGAGCCATTTATGAGCACATCTGTATCCATCGTATGTTCGCTAAAGGGGTAAACTCTCGATTTCGCCCAGTTCACCCGAAGCCCAGACACTTTCTCAAAGTCCCTGAGCGTGTCCGTTATAGTCGTGGGAATGCCATAGAGATCACGCACATACAGTAGCAGGTAGTCTGCATACAGTGAAACAACATGCATCCCATCACCCAGTTGTATGCCCCACATGTCTCCATCTCTGCGAAGCAGCATCGCGAGTGGTTCCATAGCTAGGGAGAAGAGTAGCGGGGACAGGGGGCATCCCTGACGTGTGTCTCTTCTCACCTGGATGGGAGCCGACCAGTCCTAACTCGAACAATAGGTCGTTGGTAAAGCAGTTGGGCCATGCTCATGTAGTGGTCCCCTAGTTCGTATTTGTGTAGCAATGCCACCAAATAGGGCCACTCCAGGGAGTCCAAGGCCTTCTCTAGATCCAGCACTAGACAGCCTGAGCGCGGCCATCTGTGCAATGCATATTTCTGTACCCTAAAGAACGTGCGTATGTTAAGTGAGGTGCTTCTGGCGGGGACAAAACCATTCTGATCAGGGTGCACCAGTGTCTTAACCAGCGGTGCTAAACGCTTAGCCAGGGTCAATGTGAAGATCTTGTAATCAGTGTTTAGGAGGGCTGGACGATAAGAACATAAGGCTTCAGGGCCTCTACCTGGTTTGAAAAGAGAGATCAATAACGCCTAATTTTGTGTGTCCGTGAGTGTGGGGTTGTCTATAGCAGTCTCATACACTTTTAGCAGCTGTGGCGCTAGTATGTGTGTGTAGGCTTTGTAAAATTCTGTCAGAGGCCATCAGGTCCTGGTGACTTACCGTTAGACAACGAGAATACGCTGTCGCGAACCTCCTCCAGAAGGAGAGGATCATTCAATTCTGCTCTCTGATAACGTGTGGGATGCGTCAGGGCGACCCCCTCAAGATAGAGCTGTATCTCTATTGGGGTAGCTTGCACGTGGGATTTGTATAATTCCCAATAATACGCTACGAATTAACAATGTATGTCTTGTTGCATGTATACTGTAGCCCCTCGCGCCGTGGGTATAGATGCCACAGGAGTCGTCGCCTCATCTTGACGGATCACCCATGTTAGTCGTTTTCCTGCTTTATTCCCCATATGGTGTGTTTGTGCCGAATGTGCTGCATAGTTAAGGCATCGGAGCCGTTCTAGTAACCGAGCGTGCTCCTCTCTGTGGTGCGCGAGGTGTCTGGGGGAAGCCCTCAACTGCCTCCCACTCACTGGGTGCCAGTTTCCTCTCCACCGTGGTGACATCTTTCTCTAGCTAAGTGCGTATGCCCGCCTGCGCTCCGAGACAGTGCCCCCTCACGACCACCTTTAGGGCGTCCCACTCCAGCAGCGGTGATGAGGCTGTGCCTGCATTTTCATCTAAGTATTGTGCCACAGTAGTGGCTAACAAATCACAAAATGGTGAGTCTAGTAAAGTTTCTGGCTGGAGGTGCCAGACAGGGATCGGTGTCACCTCACCCTCACCCTCACCCTCACCCTCACCCTCACCCTCTAGCTCCAGCACATGCGGGTTGTGGTCTGAGTGTGTCCGCCCCATGTAATGCGACTCAGAAAAACATGGCATGAGATCCCTGGATACCATAAAGCGATCTGAGCGTACATGAAGACCATGTGCACCTGTGTAATTGGAGTACATTCTGTCTTGCGGGTTCCTGTGCCTCCAGGCGTCTGTTAGGTGCCATTTTGTCGCCCAGTTATTTAACGCTTTCATTGCAGTATGTGTGGCTGTCAAAAGTAAGTTCCCTTTGGGCTTCTTTTAAGCATACAGATCCACACTGTCATACATTGGTATCATCTGTACACTATATAAATCACCAACCCTAAATGGAAACCAAAAGAATAATATGAGGAATCTAATATATATTTTATTATTTTGGGCTCTTTATCAAAATCAATGTATAAAAAAACTTTTCTTTTTAAAAGCAATTTCAGAATAATACATGTAAAGTCGCTACACTTTAAATGTTAGCATTGGTTAAAAACATGATTTAAAAACAACATGGGAGAATATCGAGAAAATATAGAAACATCACTAACGTGAAAGATCAAAATGGGCACACCAAGTACATAACACTAAGCTTGATGACACTAGTTCCACACTTTTCTAAATATGTTTTCTCCTAGTCGAACCAGGTGGGCTCTTGGGTGCACTCTCAAAGCAAAGCGAAGCGTTTCGGTGGTATAGGCTGATAAACCACCTTCTTCAGGCTTACAAATACTAGTAGCGATCTCCCAACACAATCCAAAAGGTGATGCGACAATAAGGTTAAGGGGATCTCTCTCCTCCTCTAAGTGTGGTTGCTCAATCCGCATATGCCACCCATTGTCAATCAAAAGTAGAGGTGATTACTGTGAGAAGTTGGCCTGATATGTAGTGCTCACTATTCTAGTGATCACTGTGTATCATTCCAAACGACCCTTATTGATGATTGGTTGTAAGTCAACCTTTTAGACCAGCTATCCTAGTAGCGTGGATACGAGCAGTCTTAGGCTAAACTCTAGAGGGCGTGTTAAGCCAGCTGTTTACCATCACATATACCCCTTGAACACCAAGTGAAAGGACACCACACAAGTTGTTATGAAAATAAAAGGATATTTATTTATGACAAGACTACCCTGGCTCTTTATGAGTCAGGGAGCTAAGCACACTACAAAACTCTTTGGAAAATACTTCAGTTGCACAATTTACACAAATGCCCGAGGGGCACGAGAAACCATCTACACTAACAGTGAAATGCGAATGATTAGAGTCTGGAGATACTGATTCCGGAGTGATCCGATCAGTGGGACTAAACGAAAAAGGAACTGGACACTTGTAGAGCGAACCTGCGATGGAGCACCGAGATGCTCGAGTTACCTAGCCCGGAGGCTGCGGCTGCGTGAAGTTCGTCAAGATGTCGGGAGTCCTCGTGTAGTCTCAGGAGCCTGAAAGAAGAAGTTGCTGGCAGGCGACCAGTGACGATGTTCAGAGCGATCCAAGCCTGGATCGGTGGTGAAGGAAAACCTGAAAGCAGAGGGGACTCAGTTCTCAACCGCTAGCCAGCGATCGTGTGGGTACCAGGAGGGTACCGGCTGAAGTCACCTCGACCAGGTGAGTGGGTGACGTCGGACTCGGCTGTTCCTCGGACCAGGAGGCGCGGCGGCGACCAGGATGGAGGGCGAGCTGTCCCACGAAGGTGTCTGCTGTCGATGATGCTGGGCCCAGGAAGGGGCAGCGGATCTTGGCAGTGGCCACCCAGGCGGGGGAGTCAAGATGGCGTCGGGAGTGGACCAGGAGGGTCCGTGGTACTCCTCTGTTGAAGGGGAGCAAGAGCCAGTCTGGAGCAACCAGACTCGTGATGAAACAATCGTGGTGCGTCGTGAAGAGGGCCACAAGCCGGTCGGCAAGTGGTCGAACAACGCGGTGAACAGCAAGGAGCGGAAGGGCCCCCACGCAGATCTCGTGGATGCTGGGGAGACAGACTTCGATGCTGGAGCTGCTCAGGGTTAGGGCTTCTCAAACCCTAGGTGCACTCACTCGAGGGTCCCTCGGTGGGCGTGCTAGATAAGCGTCGTGCAGGTTCTGAAGATAACCGGTCCCGCAGGTCTCGTCACACCTACGACTCTCAGCTGAGCTGATGAGGGAGGTAAAAGGTCAGAGATGGCAGGGAACTCGGGTCTCGTCGAGCTGGGCAGTCTTGATCCGTAGGAGAGACTTACAGCAAACCGCAAGCGCTTAGATGGTGCCTGCTGGTGCAGGGTGGCTACTCCTTAGCCACAAGGGAGAGTCTTCAGAAATAGTCAAGAGTTCCTTTCGTGGAAAGTAGTTCGTGATTCGGAGTTATCCGATTATCTGATTATCCGATTATCCAATTTGGGAAGGGGACTCGCTCCTACCTTTATTCTAAGAGAAAGGGGCTGGCCCGTGACTAGGTTCTACCTATGGGTGGAGCCAGGAGGGGGGTGGTTACACCCCTATCCTTTGTCCGGCTTCGCGCCAGCTCAGGGGCTGGTGTGCCCCCGAAACTGGTTTGAGCCGGGCTATGCACAGTGAGCACCGGGGTGCCACTTGCAGTCACCTTCCTTTCAGCCCTGCCTACCTGGGATACACAAACCCTGTCTGGGACGGGGCTAACACCGCCCTCGACAGGAAACCCTTTGTCCAAGCTCCCCTTGCTGGAAGGTCCCCCAGCAGCAGGAGGTCAGACTTGTGTCTGGTGGCAGCATCCATTTTGTGATGCTGAGGCTTGAGTCAACTTTAACCGGGGTTCAAGGTTACTTCCATGTCGTGTCCCTCTAAAAGGGGGGAATGCTAACCCCGTCACCAGGACTGGCGAGGGGTTCGTATTCCCATTCGTATGACACCTTACTCGACATGTATAGGTGATGCGATGCCAAAGTTAGCAGATAACCGCAAGGATTATAATGCCTTAAAAGTAGTTGGCCCGCGTCACCATGGAACGGCTATTAGGGCTTGGTTCCGCAAGCCGTCGACGGGCTCAGCTCGCGCCAGAGCACCGTCCCACATGATTCCCTGCACTCTGCCTTCAGGATTGATAAGGCCTGCTATAGGAGTGACTGATAGGAATCCATGTGTCCATTTTTAGGGTTTAGGTGTAGGAATACTACACCTACAGCAACGGGTGATTACACCACGTGGCCCCAGCTGTCGTGCAGCCAGTTGTGTCAGATTTGGGCGGCCATTCCAGGGGTGGCATAATACATGCTTCAGCCCCTGGTAGGCCCTGGGTACACCGATGCCCTGGATACCTGTGGTATGCTGAGACAGGGACTGACAAGGTGGCCCAGTTCCAATTAGTGGATGCACCTAACGTACATGTGTGTTAATTTCGAGAGAGAACAGCTAGGCTGTGGGTCTGATTGGCAGGCCCACAGCCGGAGAAAGTCGTAAACCAATGAAGCAAAAGCAAAAAATCTGGGTGATCATAGGATTGCAGACCCTACTCTCCTACATGACCCCCCCCCAAACTTTGGGACAATAAGCTAACCTTGACCAGGTGAGTCTTCTTGCTCTAAGTGGAAATACCTGGAGAGCCCATCTGCATTGCCATGATCAGTGCCAGGTCTATGCTCCACTGTGAAGTCCATCCCCTGTAGGGAAATGGACCACCTAAGTAGTTTGGGGTTTTCACCCTTCATTTGATTTAGCCACAAGAGGGGCTTATGGTCGGTCTGAATCTTGAAGTGAGTGCCAAACAAGTATGGCCTCAACTTCTTCAGGGCCCAAACCACAGCAAAGGCCTCCCTCTCAATAGCTGACCAATTCTTCTCTCTGGGGGTCAGCCTCCTGCTAATAAAAGCTATGGGCTGGTCATGACCATCAAAATTCAGTTGCGATAGAACAGCTCCCACACCCAGCTCCGAAGCGTCTGTTTGGACAATGAATGGTTTGGAGTAGTCTGGACTCTTTAGGATAGGTGCTGTGCACATGGCCTGCTTTAGGTCATCGAATGCCTTCTGACAGCTTGCTGTCCACTGAACTTTTTTTGGCATCTTTTTACTTGTCAGGTCGTTTAGCGGGGTCACAATGGATCCATAATTTCTGACAAATTTCCGGTAATAACCAGTCAGGCCCAAGAAAGCTCGAACCTGAGTCTGGGTGGTTGGAGGAGCCCAGTCCTGGATGGCCTGTATTTTGCTCTCCAATGGTTGAACCTGGCCTCCACCTACAAGGTGGCCCAGGTATACAACCTGTGTCTGCCCTATCTGGCACTTGGTGGCCTTGATAGTGAGGCCTGCTTTCTGCAGGGCCTCTAACACTTTCCTCAGGTGGACCAGGTGATCCTCCCAGGTGGAGCTAAAGACAGCGATATCGTCCAGATACGCCGCACAGAAGTCGTCCAACCCAGTGAGAACTCGATTCACCAGCCTTTGGAAGGTGGCAGGTGCATTTTTCAAACCAAAGGGCATTACCACGAACTGATAATGCCCACCCGGGGTAGAAAATGCTGTTTTGGGCTTGGCCTCCTCAGCTAACCTGATTTGCCAATACCCAGCTGTCAGGTCAAACGTACTTAAGTAGTTGGCCGAGGCCAACCGGTCGATAAGTTCGTCTGCTCTTGGTATCGGGTGGGCGTCGGTCTTAGTGACCGCATTGAGACCTCTGTAGTCCACGCAAAACCTCATCTCTTTCTTACCGCCCTGGGTGTGAGGTTTCGGCACGAGCACTACGGGACTAGCCCAGGGGCTGTCCGAGGGTTCAATGACTCCCAGCTCCAACATTTTCTGCACCTCTGTCTTGATGCAGTCTCTGACATGATCAGGTTGCCGATAGATTTTACTCTTTACGGGCAGACTGTCCCCAGTGTCGACCTCGTGGGTACACCACTTGGTCTGACTGGGTGTCAGAGAGAACATATGTCGAAAGGATTGAAGAACCTGTTTACAATCCTCTTGTTGATGTCCAGAGAGGCTGCCACAAAAGACAACACCATCTACTGATCCATCGTCAGGGTTCTGAGAGAGCAGGTCCGGGAGAGGGTCACTCTCCTCCTCCTGTCCCTCATCTGTGGCCATGAGCAAGCCCATGCCCTCCCTGTCGACATATGCCTTGAGCCTGTTTACGTGGAGCACCCTGTGGGGGCTCCGGGGAGTTCCCAGGTCTACCAGGTAGGTGACCTCTCCCTTTTGCTCAATGATCGTGTGGGGCCCAGACCATTTGTCTTTGAGTGCTGCTGGGGCCACTGGCTCCAGCACCCACACCTTCTGTCCAGGTTGATACACAGTCAGGACAGCCTTTTGGTCGTGCCAAGCTTTCTGTAATTCTTGGCTCGCCTCAAGGTTTTTAGACGCCTTTTCCATGTACTCCGCCATCCGCGAGCGGAGACCGAGCACATAGTCCACAATGTTTGATGCCGGCTTTCTGAGAGGTCTCTCCCATCCTTCCTTTACCAAACAAAGGGGTCCCCTTACAGGATGTCCGAACAGAAGCTCAAAAGGGCTGTAGCCAACCCCCTTCTGCGGGACCTCTCTGTAGGCGAACAAGAGGCAGGGTATCAGGACATCCCATCTCCGCCGAAGCTTTTCAGGTAGTCCGTGAATCATCCCTTTTAGGGTCCGGTTGAATCTCTCAACCAGCCCATTGCATTGTGGGTGATAGGGTGTGGTGAACTTGTAGTTGACACCACATTCCTTCCACATAGCAGTCAGATATCCCGACATGAAGTTTGCACCTCTGTCTGAGACGACCTCCTTAGGGAAGCCCACTCTGGAGAACACTCCAAGTAGGGCCCGTGCCACCACAGGTGCTGTAGTGGTCCTAAGGGGAATAGCTTCAGGATACCTGGTGGCGTGGTCCACCACCACCAGTATAAACTTGTGCCCTGATGCTGTCTGGGGTTCCATTGGTCCGACAATGTCGATCCCCACTCGTTCAAAGGGTACCCCCACCACTGGTAGTGGTATGAGGGGGGCCTTTGTCGTGCCACCTGACTTACCACTGGCTTGGCAAGTGACACAGGAGCGGCAAAACTCCTTCGTATCTTCGGACATGTGGGGCCAGTGAAAGTGTGGAACAATTCTGTCCCAAGTCTTATTCTGGCCTAAGTGACCTGCAAGGGGAATCTCGTGGGCCAAGGTGAGAAGGAAACCTCTCAGAGACAAGGGGATGACCAGCCTCCTGGTCGCACCAGGTTTGGGGTCTCTTGCCTCAGAGTACAGGAGTCCATCGTCCCAGTACACTTTGTGGGTACCCGTGGCGTTCCCTGCAGCCTCAGCAGCGGCCTGCTGTCTGAGGGGTTCAAGTGAGGGGCAGTCTGTGCCTTCCCCAGGTCTTCCCTGGAGGGTCCCCCTGAGCCCAGAAACTCAACCTGACCAGGTTCAAGCTCTTGCGGCTCAGTTTCCCTCAGTTCTTTAAGGTCAGCCTCCTCGGAGACTTGATCCACGACCTGGGGCAAGGGGGAAGGCGAAGCCTTACCCTTACTGCTCCTTTTCTTGGAAGGTGTCTGGTCCGTTCTTCCAGGATCCAGCGCCTGTTCAGTGGGGCATCTTTTGGCCTGTGACCTGGTCACAGCAAGGACATGTGCTGGCAAACCTAACATTTCCATGTGAGTCCTCTGCTCCACTTCTGACCATTGTGACGTTTCCAAATCATTGCCCAACAGACATTCTACGGGGAGGTCTGAACTAACCACAACCTTTTTCGGGCCACTTACCCCTCCCCAGGAGAAATCAACAACTGCCATACTGTGATTGGTAGTGACGTTGCTGGCATTGGTCACTAGGTAACTGGTACCTAGCATGATCTGTCCAGGGTCCACGAAGTTAGGCGTCACCATGGTGACACTGGCACACGTGTCCCTGTAGGCCTGAGCCACTCTTCCATTTATCAAAGGTGTCTGTCTGTATTTGCCCAAAGTATTGGGACTGGCATCAGGGGACATATCCATATCCCCTGTACAGACAAGGACGGCCTGAGTGAGCGTGCCGACTAAGTCGTCACTCCCCTCGGTTCCCAAGGTTAACCCAACTAATGCCTTGGGAGGCGCACTACCACTGCTGACTGTACTAGGGGGCGCAGGTGCCTTAGGGGCTGCAGTGGTAGGAGTTTGCCCTCCTTTCTTGGTGCACTCACTAAACCAGTGAGTCTTACTTTTACAGTATTGGCACCACCTTTTTGACTGGCCTTCTTGAGTCTTCTTCTTCTGTGAAGCCTGACCCCCACCCTCTTTGGTTTGTTGGGGACCTGTCGAAGACTTCTGGTCATTTTGTTCGTTCTTGTTACCGTTTTGGTCTGCTTTCTTCTGACCACCCTGGTTCTGATTCTGGTTCTGCTTGACCCTTGTTCTGACCCATCTGTCTGCCTTCTTTCCCAATTCTTGGGGAGAGGTCAGATCCGAGTCGACAAGGTGCTGATGCAACAATTGGTTCTGACAGTTGTTTAAAATCTGTTCTCGCATGATAAGATTGTACAATCCTGTGTAATCAGTAACCTTGCTACCCAGCAACCAGCCTTCCAAAGCCTTAGTGGCACAATCGACAAAGTCAGCCCAATCCTGAGACTGAATTTTCTGGGTGTCTCGGAACAGCACCCGGTACTGTTCCGTGGTTAAGCCGAACCCATCAATCAGTGTGTTCTTCAGGACTTGGTAGTTGTTAGCATCCTCAGCTCTTGTAGTGAGGAGCTTGTCCCTTCCTTTACCTTCAAAGGAAAGCCACAGTATAGCTGCCCACTGACTTGGGGGGACGCACTGGACAGTGCAGGCCCTCTCCAAGGCAGTTATCCACTTGTGGATGTCGTCCCCTTGTTTAAAGGGGGGCACTATTTTACTCAGGTGTCTAGTGTCTATACCCCTGTCTTTCTCTCTATTGAGAACGCTGCCACCAGTGGGATCTAACCCACTTAATTTCTGCTCTCGGGCTAAGGCAAGTCTTTCTTTGGCGAGGGCAAGTTCTTCCCGCTCGATCCTCAGATTGACCTCCCGCATCTTCGCTTCATGCTCCCTCCTCTGAGGGGAAGTCATTCCTCTCTGAGAAGGGGCCTGAGAGACATGTGTATGAACCGATCTGCCAGAGCCTCTGGAGAGAGACCTAGCTCGTCCGTTCCCAAGGTTAAGCCTGCTTGAGCGTGGGCCCGGGGCTCCCCCAGTTCCATTCTCATGCCTGCTTAAGTTGGTCCTTGTAAGCCTGCCGACTACCACTGGACCTTTGTCTGCCTCGTCTCCCGATGACTCGTCCTCGTCCTCCTCCTCTGTGTGGAGGTCGAGGTCTGGGTCACCGAGGGTTCCCTCTAAGGGGGGCATGTTCCCATCTGCACTGGGGGGACCTGGGTTAGAGGACCTCCTAGCATCGTACGCCTCTAAGAGACCTATCAGTATTGCGATGGTAGGGTTAGAACCCTGGTTTAGCTTCCGGGAGGCACACAGTTGTCTCATCTCCTTGAAGCTAAGAGTTGCATATCGTGACACGACCTGTGGAGGGTCACTGACCACTAAGGGAGTCCCTGCAGACTCTCCGTGGACCGACATGCTTTTCTAGTGAGGTGTAAGTGTTGCACCTACCTACACTATGGGTTTACCTACTGATCCCTTGCTAAGAGTTGTAGTCAGGGTGTGCTAAGCCCTGTTACACTACAACAGCCGGTTCAGTAGAACTCGGAGTATTCTAAGTTAAGTTATATGTACCTGGGTACTTATGTGATCTTTCACTGCGATATTCTTAGGATACGTGTGTGGTAAAATAACAGCAAGCTCAAATCCCAACCGCTGCTCACCAATGTGAGAAGTTGGCCTGATATGTAGTGCTCACTATTCTAGTGATCACTGTGTATCATTCCAAACGACCCTTATTGATGATTGGTTGTAAGTCAACCTTTTAGACCAGCTATCCTAGTAGCGTGGATACGAGCAGTCTTAGGCTAAACTCTAGAGGGCGTGTTA
Organism: Triturus cristatus; assembly: GCF_964204655.1. Taxonomy (NCBI): domain Eukaryota; kingdom Metazoa; phylum Chordata; class Amphibia; order Caudata; family Salamandridae; genus Triturus; species Triturus cristatus. The sequence continues at coordinate 555,500,580 of NC_140586.1, forward strand.
AGCCAGCTGTTTACCATCACATATACCCCTTGAACACCAAGTGAAAGGACACCACACAAGTTGTTATGAAAATAAAAGGATATTTATTTATGACAAGACTACCCTGGCTCTTTATGAGTCAGGGAGCTAAGCACACTACAAAACTCTTTGGAAAATACTTCAGTTGCACAATTTACACAAATGCCCGAGGGGCACGAGAAACCATCTACACTAACAGTGAAATGCGAATGGTTAGAGTCTGGAGATACTGATTCCGGAGTGATCCGATCAGTGGGACTAAACGAAAAAGGAACTGGACACTTGTAGAGCGAACCTGCGATGGAGCACCGAGATGCTCGAGTTACCTAGCCCGGAGGCTGCGGCTGCGTGAAGTTCGTTAAGATGTCGGGAGTCCTCGTGTAGTCTCAGGAGCCTGAAAGAAGAAGTTGCTGGCAGGCGACCAGTGACGATGTTCAGAGCGATCCAAGCCTGGATCGGTGGTGAAGGAAAACCTGAAAGCAGAGGGGACTCAGTTCTCAACCGCTAGCCAGCGATCGTGTGGGTACCAGAAGGGTACCGGCTGAAGTCACCTCGACCAGGTGAGTGGGTGACGTCGGACTCGGCTGTTCCTCGGACCAGGAGGCGCGGCGGCGACCAGGATGGAGGGCGAGCTGTCCCACGAAGGTGTCTGCTGTCGATGATGCTGGGCCCAGGAAGGGGCAGCGGATCTTGGCAGTGGCCACCCAGGCGGGGGAGTCAAGATGGCGTCGGGAGTGGACCAGGAGGGTCCGTGGTACTCCTCTGTTGAAGGGGAGCAAGAGCCAGTCTGGAGCAACCAGACTCGTGATGAAACAATCGTGGTGCGTCGTGAAGAGGGCCACAAGCCGGTCGGCAAGTGGTCGAACAACGCGGTGAACAGCAAGGAGCGGAAGGGCCCCCACGCAGATCTCGTGGATGCTGGGGAGACAGACTTCGATGCTGGAGCTGCTCAGGGTTAGGGCTTCTCAAACCCTAGGTGCACTCACTCGAGGGTCCCTCGGTGGGCGTGCTAGATAAGCGTCGTGCAGGTTCTGAAGATAACCGGTCCCGCAGGTCTCGTCACACCTACGACTCTCAGCTGAGCTGATGAGGGAGGTAAAAGGTCAGAGATGGCAGGGAACTCGGGTCTCGTCGAGCTGGGCAGTCTTGATCCGTAGGAGAGACTTACAGCAAACCGCAAGCGCTTAGATGGTGCCTGCTGGTGCAGGGTGGCTACTCCTTAGCCACAAGGGAGAGTCTTCAGAAATAGTCAAGAGTTCCTTTCGTGGAAAGTAGTTCGTGATTCGGAGTTATCCGATTATCTGATTATCCGATTATCCAATTTGGGAAGGGGACTCGCTCCTACCTTTATTCTAAGAGAAAGGGGCTGGCCCGTGACTAGGTTCTACCTATGGGTGGAGCCAGGAGGGGGGTGGTTACACCCCTATCCTTTGTCCGGCTTCGCGCCAGCTCAGGGGCTGGTGTGCCCCCGAAACTGGTTTGAGCCGGGCTATGCACAGTGAGCACCGGGGTGCCACTTGCAGTCACCTTCCTTTCAGCCCTGCCTACCTGGGATACACAAACCCTGTCTGGGACGGGGCTAACACCGCCCTCGACAGGAAACCCTTTGTCCAAGCTCCCCTTGCTGGAAGGTCCCCCAGCAGCAGGAGGTCAGACTTGTGTCTGGTGGCAGCATCCATTTTGTGATGCTGAGGCTTGAGTCAACTTTAACCGGGGTTCAAGGTTACTTCCATGTCGTGTCCCTCTAAAAGGGGGGAATGCTAACCCCGTCACCAGGACTGGCGAGGGGTTCGTATTCCCATTCGTATGACACCTTACTCGACATGTATAGGTGATGCGATGCCAAAGTTAGCAGATAACCGCAAGGATTATAATGCCTTAAAAGTAGTTGGCCCGCGTCACCATGGAACGGCTATTAGGGCTTGGTTCCGCAAGCCGTCGACGGGCTCAGCTCGCGCCAGAGCACCGTCCCACATGATTCCCTGCACTCTGCCTTCAGGATTGATAAGGCCTGCTATAGGAGTGACTGATAGGAATCCATGTGTCCATTTTTAGGGTTTAGGTGTAGGAATACTACACCTACAGCAACGGGTGATTACACCACGTGGCCCCAGCTGTCGTGCAGCCAGTTGTGTCAGATTTGGGCGGCCATTCCAGGGGTGGCATAATACATGCTTCAGCCCCTGGTAGGCCCTGGGTACACCGATGCCCTGGATACCTGTGGTATGCTGAGACAGGGACTGACAAGGTGGCCCAGTTCCAATTAGTGGATGCACCTAACGTACATGTGTGTTAATTTCGAGAGAGAACAGCTAGGCTGTGGGTCTGATTGGCAGGCCCACAGCCGGAGAAAGTCGTAAACCAATGAAGCAAAAGCAAAAAATCTGGGTGATCATAGGATTGCAGACCCTACTCTCCTACAATTACGTCTGCTCTTATTTAAGACGTTCATTTCAGTTGACCTCAGTGGATGATAAATTTGTATGGATAAAACAAATCAGTCTTCTCTACAAGCCCTGAATGTTTCAACGGTACTTGGTTAAAACTTGATCGTGAGAAACCACAGGAGCTATGTCATGTTAAAGCGATAAAAATCCTTTTTCACTATGTGCTTCTTAATGTTCAGGCACTGCTCTGCCCCGCATCAACAACTTCTGATCTCAATGCCGGGACTGAAAAGCCTCCAAGCTTGCTCCTTCGTTCTGCAAAAAGTTTGATAAAACTGTGTATGTGTGGCTGTGCCAGGCAGGGGGGGATGCTGTTGTAGTCACCTCCTAACACCATGGGGGTATCATGCCATGCGGCCAGTTTATGAGATAGCACCTCAAGAAGGGGAGCCTGATCGGAATTAGGCGTGTATAATGATGCAATAACCACCGGTCTTCCATCCAGGGTGCCCTTAACTATTACGCATCTGCCTTCTGCATCTATTAAAGAGTCTATCACCCGGAAGGGAGTCCCTGGCCTTACCCATATCAAAACTCCCCTTGCATCTGCTGAATAGCCTGTGGCATATAATTGCCCCCTCCATCTCCTGTGTAGTTGTGTTACCTCTGGTTTGGGCAAGTGTGTCTCTTTGTATGTGATGTCGTTTAAGATATAAATATATGAGGTATCTGCACGATGGGCTGTGTATACCTCTCACATTCCAGGTGCCTATCCTAATCGGTGCCATGGTGTGTGATGGTTGTCATCACGCTAGGCCTTGTCAGGCCGATGGTCGCGCAGACCTGGAGCTTTGAATATGAGAACAGTTGCAGAGTCCTTGCCCCCAGCGAGTCAATATTCTGACTGCCATACCTAAGTGCGTACATGATGGCATAATAAACTCAACGCACTCAACGCCGGACGGAACCCCGCCTGCTACCAAGCCACCCCGAAACACACCCACGGACCCTTCACCTGCCAAACCTGCAAGTTCACCCGCCTCCGGACCCGCACCGCATCAGCCATGCCGAACACCAGCAACAACCACCTCAAGTGCATCCTACTCAACACCCGCTCCGTCCACAGACACGCCGTCGAACTCTGGAACCTCCTCGACACAACATCGCCAGACGTCGCCTTCCTCACAGAAACCTGGATGAACGCCTCCTCAGCACCCGACATCGCCACAGCCATCCCGGACGGATACAAGATCACCCGAAGGGACCGCGTCAACCAGACTGGAGGAGGCATCGCCATCATACACAAGAACACCATCCGCATCACGACCAACTCCGACGACACCTTCACCGCCGCCGAACACCTCCACTTCCAGATACACACCGACCCCAAGACGACCCTCAGAGGCACCCTCATCTACAGACCCTCGGGACCACGCACACAATTTAGCGAAGATATCGCAGACTTCATCAGTCCGCACGCCCTCCCCTCCACTGACTACATCCTCCTAGGGGACCTCAACTTCCACCTGGAGAACAACAAGGACTGCAACACCACCACCCTGCTGGACAACGTCGCCAACCTCGGGCTCAAGCAACTGGTGAACACCCCCACCCACTACGCTGGCCACACGCTTGACCTCGTCTTCTCATCCAGCAAGCACATCTCCTTCAGCCACTCCACCGTACTTCATTGGACCGACCACAGCTGCGTCCACTTCAGCTTCAGAAGAACCACGACTCACCACCACCCGCAACAGGTTCCTCGCCGGAGCTGGAGCAAGATCACCGCCGAGCAGCTCACCACCTCCCTCAGCCAGAACCCCCCTGCCAGCACAACGGACCCCAACGAGGCAGCCAGCAACCTCACACAGTGGCTGACCGCCTGCGCCGACGACCTCGCACCACTGAAGAACCCTCCCAGCAGACCCGGAAACAAGAAAGCCCCCTGGTTCACCGACGAACTCAAGGACTCCAAGAAGAACTGCCGCACCCTCGAGAAAGCCTGGCGCCACGACCAGACCACAGACAACATGACCGCCCTCAAGCACGCCACCCGCAAGCACCACCAGCTGATCCGCACCACCAAGAAGACAGCATTCAAAGAAAGACTGGACAACAACGCCCACAACAGCAAGGAACTCTTCAACATCGTCAAAGAGCTCTCCAGACCCAGCGCCGGAAAGAACGACATCACTCCTTCACAAGACCTCTGCGACTCACTCGCCTCGTTCTTCCACCGCAAGATCACCGACATACACAACAGCTTCAGCGCATCATCCACGCACCCAACTGCCGAACCAACGCCCCCACCACCACCCTCTGCGCCTGGACCCCGGTCAGCACCGATGACACCACCCGCACGATGAACACCATCTACTCCGGATCACCAACCGACCCCTGCCCCCACCACGTCTTCAACAAGGCCGACTCCATCATCGCACCCCAACTCCGGGACATCATCAACACCTCCTTCCACACCGCCACCTTCCTGGAGAGCTGGAAGCACGCCAAGCTCAGCGCCCTCCTGAAGAAACCAACAGCGGACCCCACCGACCTCAAGAACTTCCGCCCCATCTCGCTCCTCCCTTTTCCTGCCAAAGTCATCGAGAAGACCGTCAACAGACAGCTCGCCACCTTCCTCGAGACGAACGGATCCCTCGACCCCTCGCAGTCCGGCTTTCGAGCCAACCACAGCACCGAGACCGCACTGATCGCAGCCACCAATGACATCAGATCCTTGCTCGACAACGGGGAAACAGTGGCCCTCATCCTCCTGGACCTCTCTGCAGCGTTCGACCCTGTCTGCTACCGCACCCTAGCACAGCGCCTCGGCAACATCGGGATCCAAGAGAAGGCACTGAAGTGGATCATCTCATTCCTCGCCGGAAGAACTCAGAGAGTCCGCCTCCCCCCGTTCAGATCCGAGGCTACCGAAGTCATCTGCGGCGTGCCACAAGGATCATCACTCAGCCCAACCCTCTTCAACGTCTACATGAGCCCCCTCGCAGCCATCGCACACCAACACAACCTCAACATCATCTCCTACGCCGACGACACCCAGCTGATACTCTCCCTCACCAACGACCCCGCCACCGCCAGAACCAGCCTCCAGGAAGGGATGAAAGACGTTGCCTAATGGATGAAGAACAGCCGCCTGAAACTGAACTCCGACAAGACGGAAGTCCTCATCCTGGGATCATCGCCCTCCGCTTGGGACGACTCCTGGTGGCCCCCTGCCCTGGGCGCCACTCCCAAGCCAACGGACCATGCACGTAACCTGGGCTTCATCCTGGACTCCTCCCTCTTGATGACCAGACAAGTCAACGCGGTCTCATCATCATGCTTCAACACCCTGCGCATGCTCCGTAAGATCTTCCGATGGATCCCCACCGAAACCAGGAAGACGGTCACCCAGGCACTCGTCACTAGCCGACTGGACTAC